>NC_090351.1:35173328-36373328 GCF_035084215.1 Heptranchias perlo | reverse complement strand
TGTTGTCTTTTCCCATACTGTAGATTATTCATAGGATGCCCTGGGTACACCCCCCAGCTGTGACGATTGAGTGGAAAAGGAAAATTGCACAGGATGCCATCGAGAGCCTCTGTGCATCAAAACTCGCGAAGAGCATATGTAGTCAGTTCCGCACCCGGCTCAACAGTTCACATGAAGCATTTGCTGCCTCTCTACGACAGGTTTGTTCGTGTTGAGTTGTTATATTGAAGCACTTACACATACCACTTCTATCAGGATGCTCGCATTCTCAAGCCATGCTTATCGGTCCAGTTCCCTTCATTAACTAGTGTCTTAATCCAGAGCCAATGTCACTCTACACTTGCAGTTGAAGGGTGTACCTTGTACAGGCTCTCGTGATAGCGCACTCTCCTCAGAATCAGACAGTCGTGGGTTCAACTCCCACTCCGGAGACTTGAGCACATAATCTAGGCTGACATTCCAGTGCGGTACTGAGGGAGCACTGCACTGTCGGAAGTGCCATCTTTCGGTTGAGACGTTAAGCTGAGGCCTCCAACTGCCTTCTCGTGGACATAAAAGATCCCATGGCACTATTTCGAAGAAGAGAAGGGTAGTTCTTCCTGGTGCCCTGGCCAATATTTATCCCTCAACCAACATCACTTTTTAAAAAAAAAAAAAATTATCTGGCCCTTATCACATTGCTGTTTGTGGAGCCTTGCTGTGTGCAATTTCGGTGGCATGTTTCAAACATTACAACAGTGACTACACTTCAAAAGTGCTTCATTGGCCGTAAAGTGCTTTGGGACATCGAGGTCGTAAAAGGTGCTGCACAAATGCAAGTTCTTTATTTAGCAGTAGGGTTGAGGAGCGATGAGTTTGGTGGCACAGCTCTTTGATCTACAACTGGTGGGCATTTGGTGGGAGGGCGTGTTGTGGGTTGGATGCAAGGTAGGCGGTGTTCCCTTGGAACTAAGGGCGATTTTAGCTGATTTTAGTTTGTGTTTGGGTTGCTGGGGCTGGCATTTCTCGCACAGCTGGCTGCAATCCCAGAGAACGCTAGTCATATTTGTTAAAGCCAATTGCTGGAAAGGCCTGTTTTTTTTAAAAAAAAAACTAGTGATGGGCAACAAATGCTGACCTTGCGAGTGACGCCCACATCCCGAGAATTTTTTTTTATAAAGTGTGCAGGATAGTGTATCTGTAGCCTTGCAAATTATTGCTCTTCAAGTATTTATTCAATTCCTGTTTGAAAGTTACTATTGAATCTGCTTCCACCACCCTTTCAGGCAGTGCTTTCCTAATCATTACAACTTGTTGCATTAAAAAAAAAATTCTTCTCCAGGTTCTCTTGCCAATTATCTTAAATCTGTTACTGACCCTCCTGCCAACTTGGAAGGGAAATGTTTACAGGGCTGTGGGGAAAGAGCAGGGGAGTGGCACTAATTGGATAACTTTCAAATACCCGGCATAGGCACGATGGGCCGAATGGGCGCCTTCTGTGCTATATGATTCTGAGATTCTATCATCTTTGTTAATATTCTTCCTTCTGCACGTTTCAGGGATTTTCTGTGCATGGTCCTAGCTATTGAAGGGAGGTGCACTTTGGATGGAAAAGATTTAATGCTATCAATGATTCCAGATACATGCTTTAAGGGGAGTTGGAACACATCTCTGAAGATAGAGCGTTAAGTTGGCTCACTTAGCACACTTGTTTCTGACTTATAAGGTGCGTGTTCAGGTCCTGCTTCAGGACTTGAGCACATAATCCAGGCTGACACGTCAGCGCAGTACTGAGGTGTCTGAGGTCCCTTTTGGACGAAGCATCAAACCATGGCTCTTTCTACCTGTTTGTCTTTTACTTGGATGTTATAGATCCCATGGCACTATTCTAAGATCACTTTGTTGTCCTGATATCCTGGCCAACGTTCTTCTCTCAACCAGCAGGCCAGATTAATTGGTGGTTCATCTCACTACTGTTTGTAGGACCATGCTGTCATAATAAGTCTGCAAAGTAATTCATTGTGTGTGAAGAGCTTTGGGACATTTGAGTAACGTAATACTCAAATGGACGTTCTTTTTCTTTGTTTGGACTCTCCCGTCTGTTTAAGAATGGAAACTCTGCCCCATCCCTCCCCCGATTTTAAAAAGTGAAAATAGACGACATTGAAAGGGCCACCAAAGCATGTTTTTGATTTCTCTGCTGTTCCTCTACAGCTTGAAGCAGGACTTTCAGGAAGACTTGAAAAAACAGAGGACCTGTGGCTGAAGGTACGGAAAGACCATGCCCCGCGCCTAGCTCGCCTTTCTCTGGAAAGTCGTTCTCTCCGGGACTCGCTGCTGCATGGTAAGGTTGCTATTTCAGTCTTGCACTTGTTTTTTGTCTGACTTTTGGGGGTGGTCAGCCTCCTGAGTGGAGGTGCTATGTAAAATGCCCTCTCTATAAAATAACCGTCACTATAACAATGCTTTACGTGGCCTCTGATACAATTTGCACATTGTTCGTCAATGGAGAGTGTGTGCACAACGTAACTCATCTACTATATAGCCATACTATTAAAAAATCTCTACCTGGAACAGGAAGAACATAAGAAGATAGGAACAGGAGTAGGCCATTCAGCCCCTCGAGCCTGTTCCGCCATTCAATTTGATCATGGCTGATCTGCATCTTAACTCCATCTACCCGCCTAGGTTCGGTAATCCTTAATAACCTTGTCTGACAAAAAATCGATCGGTCTCCGTTTTGAAATATTCAATTGACGACCCCCCCCACCCCCTCCACACAGCCTCGACAGCTTTTTAAGGGGAGAGTTTTCCAGATTTTCACTACCCTTTTTGTGACGTGCTCCCTGTTGTCACCCCTGAACGGCCGAGCTCTAATTTTAAGGTTATGCCCCCTTGTTCTGGACTCTCCCACCAGAGTAAATAGTTTTTCTCCGTCTACCCTATCAACCCCTTTTAATCATCTTAAACACCTCAATTAGATCACCCTTCTATCCTCAAGGAAATACAAGCCAAGTTTATGCAACCTGTCCTTGTAATTTAACCCTCTAAGCCTTGGTATCATTCTGGTGAATCTGTGCTGCATCCCCTCCATGGCCAGTATATCTTTCCTGAGGTGCGTTACCCAGAATTGAATGGAGTTTATCTCTTTAATACAGGTAAACCTAAACTAGGGCGTGAGCTGGGTCGTGGCCAGTATGGAGTGGTGTACCTCTGCGACAGTTGGGCTGGCCACTCGCCCTGTGCACTGAAGTCTGTCGTTCCTCCGGATGATAAGCACTGGAATGACCTCGCACTAGAATTCCACTACACGAGGTAAGAGATGTGCAGGGATTGTCATCTAGATTGTCCCACCAAGGAACTGCAGTCTTTCTCCGAGGGCTTCTCCTGAGTGCATAAAGTTGTAAAGTGCTAATCCACATAGACCAGAAGGCCCTGAGTTCGATTCCTCGTCTGGTGGTATTAGCTGTTAAGTCAGGGCAGCACTCGTCCTGCTACAATTGGCGTCTCGGTGGGATTTTAACGCTGGAACCCTAGGTTTGAATCCAGCACAAACTGATTGAGGACTCGTCTCGGTCCTGTGTGAAATGAGTTCGGACCGTTTCCACTCTGTCTTGGCCTTGGTTGCCATGGGTCTCCAGTACCAAATTCCCACTCAGAAAACCCACAAGGTGGCTATTCAAAATTGGAAAAATTCACATTCGGGAGTTTCTAATGTTGCAGCTTGGCCATATTATTGGGGCCTTTACATCTGTTGTACCTGATTTGGGAGTGCTTGATGCTGACACTGGATTACCAAAGTGGAAAATGTTCTGTTGCTCAGCATGGACATGCCTCGCTTCGATGGCTGCAGAAAATTCATCCAAAAAGCGTTTAATGCAAAATAAAATATCAACTCTTAAGACTGAATTTACTCTGTTAAATTTCTTACATAGTCACAAATCAATAGTTACATAAGAGGTTCTGTCGCAAGTAAAGAATCGACGTCCCCCACAATTGAAGTCGGAGCACCATCTTGTGACAGGCCAGCATAATTGCTAATGGCGCAATGGGTCACAAGTTCTGAAGTTGGAAAAATTCTCATTGAGATGTCTCGAGGTTCAAGTGAATACAGAGTTTTAGCAGACCCTCAGATTTACAATTTTAAATTTTCCGGTTTAACTTTGTGTTTAACTTCATGCTTCATAATGTAACTGTCCTACTGACACTCCTACTGCATATAGAAATTCATACTTCAAAGTAATAAATTACAAACTTTAAGCAGATGTGCACGGTATCCACACAGATGTAAATCAAGAGCTGCCAATCATTCTCCTACTCAGTACTGTATGACTACACAACGGAATCAGAAATCTCAATTAATCGTTCTCCTCCCTGTGAGTAAGTGCCGTTCTTTATTCCATCCCATTGCCCAATGTGTTATTTGCGATGACAGGAAGCCGGTTTGCAAGGCTCAAACAATACACAGCTGAATTAAATAGCCATCTATAAAAATTTAGGTCCAAATAAATTTCCTGTATCAACTTTTTCTGTTATAAATTCCTGTGTCCACTTTTATAATGGAAACTGCCTATGTAAACATGTCAGGTTGTACTTACCCCCTCCTGTCAGTGGTGGCACTGTCATGGCTTAGTTTTGGGTCTCCAAGCTCCTTAACCTGTACTACAAAAGCTTCCATGCACCAACGAACTTTACTTCTATGCTTCCCAAATTAGTGTCAGTTTTATTATTTGACAATAAATAATATAAAATCTAAATATATGACATAAAAATATGTGTGGAAAGTATGACTTTAAAAAGGGAACTGAATTCTCTGTGCCCAAGGAAAATTACCCCATCCCGCCCTCTAACTTCACTTCACCTGAAGATTAAACTTGTTCGTGTCTCTCCAGATGCAATGCCTCGGGAGATTGACTCGTATTTCATATTGGTAAAAGCCCAATAAATTCCCATAAGCTGCGATCAGGTGCTGTTCGTGGTGGGGGGTGTAGGAGGGAATCCCAGGCTTGACATTTTACAACAAGCGTTTCGTTTTAAATCTGGGAGAATATCCTGCTCAGAACAGACATCCTTGAGTTTGACATTCTCACAGGACATCGCCTCTGATTTGAAAGATGTGGATCAGTAGGATGCTGTTTCCAAATTCCTGTAAGTACAGATGGATGGAAGGGAAGAAATTATATTAGACATTGTTGTTCTTCATTGAAATACAGAATTCAGAATGTGTATCAAGTATGATTTGTTGATTTAATATGGGGACAGCCATGCTTGAACATAAAAACATAAGAAATAGGAGCAGGAGTAGGCAATACGGCCCCTCTAGCCTGCTCTGCCATTCAATGATCAAGGCTGATCTTCTCCCTCAACTCCACTTTCCCGCCCGATCCCCATATCCTTTGATCCCCTTTGTGCTGCAATGCTTCATCTATAATTTTTTCCATTTTTTGGAAACCAACATTTTTCTTCTTCCCTCCAACAGATCTTTACCCAAGCACGAGCAATTGGTTGATCTTCACGGGTCAGTTATAGACTACAGTTACGGAGGTGGCTCCAGCATTGCTGTCCTGTTAATCATGGAGAGACTACACCGAGATCTCTATGCTGGGCTGAAGGTAGGCATGGAGGGGGCTGACTGCTAATCCACATCAAGGCTCTGGGTCAGTCTAGGAACAGGAGGAGGCCATTCAGCCCCTCGAGCCTGCTCCGCCATTCCATTAGATCATGGCTGATCTATGTGTTAACTCCATTTACCCGCCTTTGCTCCATATCCCTTGACAGCCTTAATTAACAAAAATCGATCGATCTCAGTCTTGCAAACTCCAGTCGACTTCCAGCATAGACAGCTTTTTGAGGGAAAGAATTCGAGATTTCTACTACCCTTTGTATGAAAAAGTGCTTCCTGATTTCACTGGTGAATGGCCTAGCTCTAATTTTAAGATTGTCCCCTTGTTTTTGATTTTTTTTTCCCCCCCCACCAGAGGAAGTAGTTTCTCCTGCTGATGAGGAAATGGAGGCCAACATTTCTCCTTCTAGCATTACCACTAAAACAGATTTAACTGGTCATTCTGTGTTTGCAAAATGGCTGCCTCATTTGCCTACATAAGTCACTAAGCAATTTGTTGTATGTGAAGTACTTTGAGATATTTCTGAGACTTGATCAGGTGCTGTATAGATTGAATTGTTTCTATTTTCCTCATCGGGTAGACTTTTGGGTATTACAATGAACTCTGTAATCCTCAATCAGCTGATTGCACTGGCGAGGTAAAGTAGCAGTCAGCATGTTATGGGTCAGTCATTATAGGAAAACTCACCCTGTGCTCCTTTCCCATTATTTTAATAAGGTGTAACACACACACAACCGTGAGACGTGGTTCTAGTTCTAGATGTCCAGGGCTTCAGATTTCCAAGATTTCAGTGGTCTTTTGAATATAAACCGTGGAGCTTAGTTTTACATTTTGCATTTCTTTACACGTTCGTCTTGCTTTATTGCACCGCAAACACTAGAAACATAATTAAATCTTTTTTAAAAAAAAAACTACATCTCTCTTCATTTGGTGAACATTGTGTTATGTTTAAGGAATTCATTTTTAGATTTTGGAGCCATGATGTAATGATGGTTGCTGACCTCTGACACACCGTGTCTTTTCTAGACTCTGTGACCCTAGTGAAGACACTCGAGTCTTACTCTGAATTTAGAGGACTTTTATCTCTCTTGCTCTTCAATTTCTAGGGTGGTCTCAAGCTTGAAGTGCGTTTACAGATTGCCCTTGATGTAGTTGAAGGTATCCGCTTTCTCCACCGTCAAGGACTGGTGCATCGAGACATCAAATTGAAAAACGTCTTGGTAAGATCCAAAGGTTCTACCTTTACATAGTAGGTTTGTGTTGCCTTTTACCTGTGCATTGTATACTGAATGGTTGGTTATTCGGTATGTTCTATTTTGTTGGGAGTCTCAGAATCTAAGTTTTAGTTCAAGCTCATTAATCTCCTTTGGCATTGTACATGTGTAGTCTTCAGCCGAAGCATGGTTAAAGGGCAGGAGTAATTGACAAGGACGGTTGCTTGCCACTGGACTGTAACGAGCAACTTTCGAGAAAGAGTTGATTGATTCCAGTTCTACTATTCCAAGTATTCATAGAATCATACAGCACAGAAGGCTGCCATTTGGCCCCATCATCTCTGTGCCGACTCTTTTTGAAAGAGCTATCCAATTAGTCCCACTCTCCTGCTCTTCCCCCATAGCCCTGCAAATTTTTTCTTTTCAAGTATTTATCCAGTTCCCTTTTGAAAATTATTATTGAATCTGTTTCCATCACCTTTTCAGACAGTGCATTCCAGATCATAACGCGCTGCATAAAAAAAGTAATCTCCTCCCCAGTTCTTTAGTCAATTATCTTAAATCGGTGTCCTCTGGTTACTGACCCTCCTACCAGTGGAAACAGTTTCTCCCCATCTACTCTATCAAAACCCCTCATAATTTTGAACACCTATCTCCACCTTCTCTGCTCAGAGAACAACACCAGTTTTTCTAGTTCCGCCATCTGCGCTGTTTTAGTAATTTGAAATGCTCTTTTTAGTTCCTCTGTAAAATACATCTGACCAAGTAGTTTTAGCCTGTACTCATTGGTCTGGTGGCTTATTATTTTTCCACCTTCTGAGGTGATGGGAGCATTTCATGGGCATCTATGCATTCTCCAGTAGCGATTTACTGAGTTTCAAGGTTATTTGTTAAACCCAGATCTGTTAACTCATACGGCAGAGGTAGGATTTGCTTCATAAGGCACTGTTTATGGAATTTGTAATCTAACTGTGAACATGAGGCAGGTGTTGGTACAAATCTTTAACTGCAACACCCATAACCTTCTGATCCAGAGGCAAGATATTCAGTATTAATGCAGGAAGTCTAACCTGGAAGTGTTGTGAAGAGAGCAGCATGAGAGTCGATCTGTCAAAACTATGATGAGTTCAGGGTGCTTCAGAAGTTATTCAGATGGAATTCCAATCGTCCTTGGGTCAGCTCTACTTGTTGGATTCACTTATTGAGTATAGCAAGTCCGTGCTTGTTCCCTTCACAGTGGTAACTTTCTCCAACCCTGTGTGGCAGTGCATGCCCTCTGCTCTTATAACTCATCCTCCTTTACATCTTCCCCCTTCCTCTGTTCTACTTTAGGTGCCAAAGCATTCAGCCGTTATGGCCACACATTCTGCCTTGCCACCTCTTTCCTCTCCTTCAGAAGTCTCTTCAAAACTCATCTTTCTGACCAAGACATTGGTCACCTCTTCCCAGTTCTTCTCACTACTGTTCAGTTTTCAGCTCAGTGAAGTGCTTTACTACATTAAGGCACCATTATAAATGCAAGTTATTAAATTAATGCAGTTAATAAATTATCTCTTGGTATGTAGTTGAGGCTGCAGGTTGGGTTTTTTGTGGCTTCATTACGCTGTCCACAGCCTCCCTACACCACACTAACCAGCACTTGCCCTGTCTACTTTTATTCATGTGAGTCAAAAGATAGTGAGGTTGGAACAAAAAGTTGTTCATCCCATTTATCAAAACCTGTAACTTGGATCATTTTCATCTTCCTCCTACTTCCAACACCAAGTCTGTGTATTTGACTAAGTTCTAAATCGGGATTCTGTCCATTTTGGTTCTTTCGGTATTTTAGCTGAGTGTAGGGACATAGTTTCTTACCCTCTCGAGACTTTATTTATGGAACAATGTGGTGCAATGAACAAGGCTGCAATCTTGTTTTTTTTCACCTCCAAAGGCGTGGGTTTGAATCGAATGCAGATAGCTGGTTCTGAGACCTATTTGAAATGATTTGGGGTAATTTTAATCTACAGATTGGACCATGTGGATCCATAGCACCAAATTACCAACCTCTCACTTTCTGCAAGAGTGGCTAGTGTGGGAAATAGAAAAATTGACACTGCTTCTATGGGGGGAGGGAACTTTGAGGTTCGGGAAGATACATTCTTAGTTGATGCTGGGTTCAAGAGCTGTTATTTTTTTTTAAAAGCTGAAAAATTGTCTGGCATTTGATTTAAGTTATCTGCATCTTCCATTTTGATGAACACTCTAGTATTAATTGGTTTTCCTATAATTATTTCTTGCACAAAAGGGAGGAAGTTGCCATCATTGCCAATTGAACTTGGCATTTATTATCACGCTCCAGATCTTTCTGTCGTGATTTAACTTTTCAAGTTCAATTAATTTCCTAGGCTGTTCATAGCCCACCCTTCTGGGTTTTTATTACAAACTAAATTGGTTGCTTCAATGTTTAAGCAATAAAGTTGGAAGAGGAATGACGCACATCCAGCGGACAGCATGCAAACCCTTCATCAGTTGCATATGTCAAGGCTGCTTTTAAAAAAACTTATTACATTTTATTGTCAATTTTCTGACAGCATTTCATTAGCTGAATACCTAATTCCCTTTAACTAAAGAATGAGTCATCACATGCTGGTATAACCTTTACGATGACAAAATTATAGTCAGTAAGCAGATAGAAAAAATGAACTTGCATTCATAAAATTATTATGAATTCTGACATTTCCTATGTTTCCTATATTACAACAGCAACCACACTTCAAAAGTACTTAATTGGTTGTAAAGTGCTTTGTGGCGTCCTGAGGCCTTGAAAGGCACTATATAAAAATGCAAGTCCTTTCTTTCTATCATCAGGATGCTTCAAAGCACTTTGCAACCAGTTGAATTACTTTTGAAGCGTAGCTGCTGTTTTATAGGAAACATTTGTAATGAAAAGCACAGGATTAATTCTCCAGAAACGTATGGGATCAATTTCCTCGGGGCTTCTCCCGATCCACCGCCATTACCTGTGGCGGAAAACTTGTCTGTGAAAGGGATTTCCTCTGAAATTACAGCAGTGGCACGGGAGTAGACCCAAGAAAGCTCTCCCCCAATGTTTTGTAACTTTTAAATATCATGGGCCATTACAGTAGGAGAAGGCCATTCAGCCCATTAAGTCTGTGCTATGGTTTTTCTCCGAGTCACCTAGTCTCATCCACCTCTTGCTCTCATTCCTCATACCCTTGATATTCTTTTTTCTGGCATCCTACAATACTACAGCACAGCAATAGGCCATGAGTAAAGTTAATCAAAAGCACCCTGATCTGTGTGTAAATGCACGGCCTGGTACTGAACCAGGAAGGTCCCACGATTACATAGTCAGGTGATCTGATTTTGGAGGTTGGGGGAAGAATGTTCCCCAGGACATCGAATGAATCCCTTCATCTCTTCAAATACAATTAATGGGCTAAGTGGCAGCACCAAGTTGTCAGAAGCAATTTTTATTTATTTAAAGGCACGTTTTGACTCCCTAATTTTCACGAACTGAGCATGGTGTCTTTAGTTTCAATTTTTTTATGTCTTTCTTTTTGCAATCCCATAGTTGGATAAGCAGAATCGAGCCAAAATCACAGACCTGGGGTTCTGCAAACCCGAAGCGATGATGTCTGGGAGCATCGTGGGAACTCCTATACACATGGCACCTGAGCTGTTTTCAGGTATGGCGTTTCATCAGTGGAGGTTCACTTTACTCGGGTAGCTTCCAGATAGAATTAGCATAAAGTTGCGGCAGAAAAGCAGTGTGGGCTCTCCTGACGACCCAGTGGGTAAAGGAAGCGCGAAGCCGTGCAGATGAAAAGGTGCTGGGTCGAAGTCCCTGGGGTCAGCTGATCTCAGCTGGGTTGGCAACAATGGCTGTTTACGGTCGCTATCTCTAAGCTGGGGAGGGTAAAGTCGAGCAGGGTTTCCACTCGTGATCACTATCCAATGTGTATCGATGTCGGGTGGGAGCGGAATCTGAGACACATGTGATGCCCTTCTTCATTGAATAGCTTACCCCACACTCGTTATTTAAGCCCATGCATGAAAAAGGACCGCTTGGGTGAAGTAATGGAGAATGGCTAGCGCTTGTCTCGAGCGTTTTCCCCCAATTCACTTACCGATTGGCGTAGGAAGTTGGGGGGATACCAGCTGAGATCAATTAGCTCAGCACAGACCAGGAAGCTGAGACATGGGCCTGTTGGAATTTTGAAGCAAACCCCAGCCAACTACAGTTTTTGAGATCAAAGAAGTGCACATGTGACAACAAGCACTTGCATTTATATAACGTAGTAAAATGTCCCAAGGCGATTCACAGGAGCATAATCAAACAAAATTTGACACCGAGCCATATAAGGAGATATTAGGATGGGTGATCAAAAGTTTGGTCAAAGAGCCAGGTTTTAAGGAGGTGGCAGAAGTGGAGTTTCTCCATTTCGTGCCTGCCAAGTACAAAATTCATCTGAAAATACACAATACTGAAGAGAGTTCTGATGCATGCTCCAGGGAACCATATTTCAGTTGCATATATGCAGGGTAAGGATAAAGGAAGTGCAAGACTGGGATTGAATCTAGTGCTTTGGATGTCTGAAAGAGAGCAAAATCTTGAAGTGCCAGCGGCACCTAGAGGTTAAGACCGTAAACTGCTGCCAGACATTCAAAAGCATAAAACTAAAATAGTATAGTTTTTGAAATTAGAAAAGAAAAATCACAAGTGCGAGAATCTAAAATAGAACAGTAAATGCTGAGAATGCACAGTGGCTTCACACCAGCATTTGGAAGAGGGAGACTTGCTTTAGCATCTTTCTGTTTCTGATTGACTAACCTGTATATTTCTAACATTTTCTGCTATACACTTTTATTGTTAAGTCTGTTGGCTTTTACCTTTTCTGACTGTTGTTCGAATCTGGCGTTTAAAAGCTAAGATGCTCTGAAAGGCAATAGGGCCCTGAAAGCTCTGGTGTCACCTTAACCAGTTCCACATTACCAGTCATGTTGGGAGATCAGTTTGCTGATCGATATTTTAGGATACAGTGTACTCTTGGTAATGGAGAACTGATTGAACTGGTGCTGGCAGCCAAAAACATGCACTGTGCCATGATTTATACTCTGTTAACCATGGTGTGTGTGTGTGTGTGTGTGTCACAGGCAGTGTTGCCATTGGAAGCATCAAATCGCTCAAGAAAGCAATGTCGTTCTGGGCCTCCCAGTGGTAGTGACGACTGCAGCAAGGTGAATGCTTGTGGCCACTGACACTTGCACCTGGCCCAGCATTTTGATTCTGGTCGCGGCCAAACGGACGGGTGATTTCCTTTTTCCCGGAGCCCCTCTGTGCGCGATTTCTCTCCCCCCCCCCCCCCCCCCCCCCCCCCCCTAAACCGATCAGAGAGGGTCTTAGTAAAAGTGAGAAAGTCGCAATCTTGCGCAAGGCTATTTCAATGTAAATAGTGTGAATTTGGCACCAGGGGAACCCCCTCGGTTACTGAGCCACTTTCTTTGGATTTGGCCTCGTTAACAGAACATTAGGAACAGGAGGAGGCCGTTCAGCCTCTCGAGCCTGTTCTGCCATTCAATCAGATCATGGCTGATCTGCACCTTACCTACCTTTTCTCCAAATCCCTTGATAGCCTCACCTAAGTAAAATCTGATGTGAACAAGGGAGTGGAAGGAAGTCCTCAACGACCCTGCAAAGAAGGGTCTCTGCAAATGTTATCCACTGGGAAGCAGTCAACAGAAACCAGGGTGTCTTGCCTTCAGTGGTGCCTCCAAGAGCACTCCCCTGAATGGCTTCACTGAGACTGGGGAAGGGCGGGAAGGTGAGGAAACTGGAGGAAGAGGAGCACTAGTGGGATGGTATCACATGTGGAATTGAATGCACGGCTCTTCACTGCACCCCTCTAACACAACAACACACTTCCCCCCGTGTAGCCTCAAACATTAAGATTGTACTGCTTACATTGATTTATTTCTCTCCCCCACTTTAGGAAAGTACGATAATTCCGTGGATGTGTATGCATTCGGAATCCTTTTCTGGTATCTCTGCACCGGAACGATCAAGCTCCCGGAAGCATTTGAAAAATGTTCAAGCAAGGATCAGCTGTGGACCAATGTGAAGAAAGGTACTTAGTAACCACCTTTCTATGTGGCTGTGTGTGTCCCCAAGTGAAATAAGTTGGTTACTGATTAAAATAAACTGGTTAAGGTAGACAGTAAAACAGCCCCAACAACTGGCGTTTATATAGCACCTTTAACGTGGCAAAAGGTCCCAAGATGCTTCACAGTGAGCGATTATCAAACAAAAATTGGCACAGAGCCAAAGGAGGAGATATTAGGACAGGTGACCAAAAGCTTGGTCAAAGAGGTAGGTTTTAAGGAGCATCTTAAAGGAGGAGAGATAGAGAATTCCAGGGCTTAGGTTCCTAAGCGACTGAAGACACGGCCGCCAATGGTGGGGTGAAGGAAATGGGGGATGCACAAGAGGCCAGAGTTTGGAGGAACACAGAGTTCTCACTCTAGTGGGTGTGAGTCCACAATATAAAATTGTTGGAGAGGCAATAGGATTGCTGATGTGGGACCTGGGAGAGTCGACCTCGACTGACTTAGTGGGAGCTTTAGTCTACATCCTGTCCTCAGTGCTTGATGCAGATTTTATACCGGTCCTTAAATGGATATGCCAGCCCCAAAAACCATTTTATGTCGACTTTGAAGTAAAGTAAAAATGTGTCTGATTTCTTTTATCTTTCAATCCTCACGAGCATCTCCTGATGCAGGTTGGAAGTGTTCGTTCTACCAGTAACTGAGGCCTGATATTAGCAGTGACATCACTGAGGTTAAACGCTTATCTTCGTATTTCATCCATAAAATCAAACGTTTTGTGTCTGTCGTTAAGGGCATGAGGAAAGTGTCTGGTGTGTCGATAGGGTGAGAAGCTTGCTGATTAGCTAAATTTCACAGCCTCCCCGGCTTCTGCTGAGTGACCCCCAAACTGCCCCGCTTGCTGCCCCATGACTTGTGGGCAGCACCACGAGAAGCATATCACTTTTGGTGGTCCCACCCAGAAATCTGTGTTCCCTTGCTAATTTTGATGTATTCCTCCCCTCCTTTCCCCTCTGGTTTTATCCTCCTTACTCAGATTAAACTGTTCCCACTGGCAGGAGGATCGGTAACCAGAGGACGCACATTTAAGATAATTTCCAGGGGGAAAATGAACATTTTTTTTACGCAGCGAGTGGTTACGATCTGGAATGCACCGCCTGAAAGGATGGTGGAGGCAGATTCAATAATAACTTTCGAAAAGGGAATTGGATAAATACTTGAAAAGGAAAAATTTGCACTGCTGTGGGGAAAGAACGGGGAGGAATTGGATAGCTCTTTTAAAGAGCCGACACAGGTGCAATGGGCTGAATGGCCTCCTGTGCTGTAAGGTTCTGTGGTTCTGTGATTCTAGGTGCACGGCCGGAACGTCTACCTGCGTTTGACGAGGAATGTTGGCAGCTGATGGAGGCGTGTTGGAGCGGTGATCCTTCCCAGAGGCCCTTGCTCGGAATAGTTCAGCCCATCCTACAAAGCATCACAGACAGGCTCTGCAAAAGCCACTCCGGGCCACGGTGCAAAGAACTGGACGGCTCAACGTGAAAGGCGGGCGAAATGGCAGTGCAGATCTTGCAGGAACTCTTCACGAAGTCGGGGGGGGTGGGGGAAAAAAAGAACGAACCCAGTTTATTGAGGCAGGGTTGTTTCCGTTGACCCAGTATCAGTATTAACACTAGTTCAGCGTCACTGTTTACCTTCTGCTATGCAGCAAGAAAGCAAAACTTGATATTTTTATTCTTTTTTTTGACTTGTGGGGGATGCAATAGGTCAGTTTGTTGGGACTGGTGCAAGGAACTCCATTTTTTTCGGACAGTATTTCTGAGAAAACCTTGCTTGGGGATCTGAGTTGTCACAGAATGCCATTAAAAGAAGGCACAGATGGGAATGTAGCTGCTTATGACTCTCCTTCCCTCCCAGTCACCTATTTCCTTCCCTCCCTCCGCTCAACTCTGATCCATGTAAACTGCTGTCTCATCGGGGCAGGTTGGAGTCAGCAGGTAAGTGTTCACCTTGGAAGCTGCTCGAGGCTGAGTGGGGAGGATGGAGAGGAAGAACGTTTTGGCTGACGATTAGGCACCGTTCACACTATTTTAGTCAACAGCTTTTAATCCAGGACACAGTAGTATTTGTTTTGCACTGCCGGCACTTGTTGCTCCTTTTCCACAAATTAGTGTCCCTTTGCACTAATTTTACACTTTTTTTCTTTTGCTTGGAACTCACAACTGTTAGGAAATTAAGCAGAGTTGCACTATTTGTGCTGTCTGTACATCTGCACATAGGATTGAAGACTGGAAATGGAGATGATGCTCCACTCCTTCCCTTCCTTTTTGAGGGTGACGGTCAATATCTCCTTATCCCTGCTTGTGATCGGCAGGTCTTTGACACAAGAATCACCCTGCCCCTAGACAGCTTGCTGGAGGTCTTTTCTGGTGTATTAAGATCCTTGTCAAACACCAATATCACTACTGCACATAATCATAGTTCAATTGAATAAAAACCAGAAAGTGTGATTGCAGCAAGAAAAGTGTTTGAAAGGTCCTTGAAGTGAAATGTGAAAGAAAATCCAATTTTACATTTAGCTCCTGATGTGCTTTTAGCAATGCGCCAGTGACAGAATTCCACTGCTCGCCCTGTGTTTGCCATCCAATAGAATCTTCAGCTTTTCCTGATCCTAAATAAAATGTAGTGGAAGGAGAGCGAGGCAGCTACAGCTCCGACCTTCCTATATCCCCATAAAAGGCATCCAAGAAATTAAGGAGTAGAATATCCCTAATTAGCATCCTCGGAGATGCCTGACGTTAAACACTACATTTCCTCCTCATTGCTCGTAGCTCCGTTTTAGTCGTTCGAACACCAAGCTGAAGATCACCCAGTTTTACTTATTTTGTGACCTGCCCACTTATCAGAGTGTGTGGCTATTGAGGAATAGCAGACTCTGCCAGGATATATGGGCACATTGGTTGGCTGTAAGCAAAGTGGGGGTCAACTCCATTCGGTTAGCGTGTTGCGACTGGAAACCCGGGTGAAATCCGACACGGGCAGTGGTGCAAAAATGGGAGATAGCGAATCGGCTGCCTGTTTTGCACTCCTCCCTATTTTAGACAAAAAACAAGTGTAAATCGATTCACTATCGCCCGTTTTACACTACTGCCCAAGATCATTTTCATCCCCTCGGAGATTAGTTTGTGTTCTGTTCTGGTGTTTTATAAATGTGAATGTTATTTTTAAACTGTTCTGTGTAACTTCATTGTTTACTGAACTTTTTCAGTAATAGTTGTCCCCTCCTGAGGTGAAGGGCTTCTGTTCTAAACGGTTGAGTTATGCCCTGTGAAAGTCCATAATATTTCTGAATTTTCATCATTTGGTGCTTTCTTTCCATATTAAACTAAGATATTCGAATGCTTTCAACTGCATATGTTATCGTAACACAGGGAAGATGTATTGTATGGATACCTATGTTGGTCATTTTTTTTTAAAAAGGGGGGTTTCTGGGACAGAACAGCCAGTGACTCAGGCCTGTCAGAGTGACCAGAGCCTGTGGAGAATAGGCTCAAACTCGTTTTTAGAACGAGCAACCCTTCGATTTAGCACTTTGGCACGAGCATATTTAGCTGAATTGGCGGAGTTCAGGTTTTGCTTCACTGTAGAGTTCTGACCTGAGGACTGATTGTTGGATTTAACACTCTATCCTTCTACAATCCGCTTGAAGGTGACGTAAACACTAACTTTATTAGAAAGCCCCTCGTTAGTTGCTTTAGAATGGGGTCTTCCAGCAACTTATGATCATTTGTTGGTGCAAAACGCAGGCCTTGAATTGTTGAGTCGTTTCGATATCTGCTCTTCAATTCATTGTCTAGGACAGTAATTAGTACAGTTGAGAGAAGGATATAGCTCTTGGGCAGTAGGGTTGGTGGATGGATGAGAGCAGGAGGACAGGTCAGTCTGAGTGAGAGCGACAGGTTTGGCGCAAAAACAATTCAATAAAACGTTTTAATATAGGAGAGAACTGGCTGTAAACTTAGAGATTGAAATGGGGAGAGAAACCTCTTCCCCAGTCTATAGAATCAAGTGATTGTGGGATGGATGGTGCTGTTATTTCTTCTGTTGTGTGACTGTCATGTTCCCCAAGATAAGCATTGAGTGTTTGAGAGCCTGAGCGTTTACAAGAACTGCACAATCTTGGATGCACGTGAAAGGTAGCTCCCATTATCAGTGAATCTCTTATTGCACTTTGATAGATTTTTACAAGTATTGCTTTTGAAAAAAGTACTACATTGTTGCTGATCAGGAAATTGTCTTAATTCATGCAATAGAAAAAATATATATTTTATAGAGATGGGGAGATCAGAGGGCAAGTAGCATCACTGATGGGTACTTACCCTGGTTTTTACATTTTTAAAAAAAATGTTTAGTTTGCACAGATACTTTGGTGACAGAGGGGGTTAATGCAATGTCCTTTCACCTCTGGGACCCGGGTGTGAATCCAGCTCAGACCCAGTGAAATGGAAGTCATTCTCTCAGCCTGCCGAAAGGATCCTACATTAACTGAGATTAGAGCAGCCTCAGCCCCATGGTGCATGCAAGTCCACAGCACAAAACTGTCCGGAGAGGCCACAGGGTAACTGGAGTGGAAAATAGGAAAAATTCAAACTCATGAAGTAGAGATGTGCTGCTGAGGTTTGATTAAAGCACATTATTGTGGCAGAGTAGAGGAAGCTTTATTTTCCATCTGGCCCCTACTGTACCTGACCCGGGAGTTGTGTATTGCTGGCACTGGGTGTCCAAGGAGGAGAAGTTCCATTTGCACCATTGACATTCCTCAATGAGCACAAAAAATATTCACAAACTGGAAAGTTGGGTGGGAAACACTAGCACTTGGAAAACAATCATGGTGCATTAAACTCTAGAAAATAAACCTTTTGCAAAAGTGAAAGAAATCACTACTGACTTGAACGTGAATATGATTCACAGAAAAAAAAATGATCAAGATGAGGAAATGAGAGAGAAAAACACTAAAAGAAGCAGAGTTGCTTTCAAAGGAAGTCGTAAGAAAACTCAATTTATTGAAGTGTTCTGGAGTTTAGATATCCAGAGCCGCCTTCATAGATTATTTCCAAAGGGAGTCGTCTACATCCCATATCACGAAAGCAATAGTAAATAGTTATGGCCAGGGAGCAGTAACCTTCGGGCCAGTTAGCTTGCACGTAGTCTTTGAAGGGGAACTTCACTTGTTAAAAAATGTCTCAATCATTAAGAGAATCGTTTGCCAAGTTTTCTGATCCATGTGCTGTGAAGTAATCTAGGTAATGCATATACTTTTGGGGAAAAAATCCTTCACTGATGCACTGTGCCAACACGACTCAAGTTCCAGATAGAAGCTTCGTTGTAGTGAAGTGTGTGTCTTTTGTCTTTTATTATTAAGGAACAGTTCTCTTTGGGTCATCCCTGGTAGTACTACATTGCTGGATTTAAGTTGGGTTTCTCATCATTGCTCCTTTATTGGGTTTCTCATTATGGCTGCTTACTGCTTTAAATACTTTTTGAGAGTGAAGGTACGTTAGAGTAAGTGTATTGGAGCATTACGGTGCAGGGCAGAAGGCCCAGGTGTTTGGTTTTTGTGCCCCCTCTGTGAAATCCTTGTCTTAACTGAGTTGTTACGTATGGGAGTTGAAGCAGAAAATTGGAGGGAGGGTAATTGTTTGCCAAGTTATTACGATTAACACAGCTCAGCCAGCCCCGTGAGGTATAGGAGCAGGTTATGTGATCATCCCAACATCCACAGGAGCTGTATGGAAAGTGATGGAGTGAATGATGAGATTTCATACAATCAAATAAAATCAGGTAGAGAGGCCCCCTTTCCCCTTTTATACATAGTTGGAATACACAGTGATCAAGGGCCAAAAAATCTAAGTATTGTAGGTAAAAAATCAACAGATTGTAGCAACACTAATTCAGATCACTCTGAATCATGGAATTATTCTGGAACAGTGGTATTGGTGCAACAGGTTCAACGTGAAATGTCGTAAATCTCTCAGTCCCACAAGCTGATTAATTGATAAGATATTTTGATGCCATTCTCAGCCTTTCAAGAATTGCTGTTGGGGTGAAAGTCAGTATTTCTCTTTTTTTAAAAAAAAAACAAAGCCAAGAACTTTGTGTAATATGTGTTATCAAGTACGGTTACAGGCACGTCTCCCTCATGGGATTTCAACCCTTGCAAGAGGCTTAATTTTTTTTTTTAAATGCGCTTATACTATCTGTTGCACTTTGTGCGCCTGTGGTCAATAAAACTCTTCTGCCAGGACTTCCCGGGTCTCTGAGATTGCTGGGCAGAGCTGAAACCCGATGCACAGCTCTGAACTGCGGAGGTGGTAAGCTTGGCCCCATCCAGTTTTGAATTGGACACTCTTAGGGGAAAAGCCAGCTATCCTTGGCTGCTGCATTTAGGGGGGGGGGGGGGGAAAGACACAGCTTGCACGAGCTTGATGCCATTTGCATTCGTGCAGCAGCATGACCCATTGCGCCGCGTAGCTTTTTGTTTAAATGCTCTGCTTTTTGTTTAAATACTCTGGTCACAGGCTGGATGGGGAAAATTCCGCCTGTGTGAAGCTCCTCTTTGTGAGCAAGCTCTACCTGTTTCCGCTGTGCTACCTGAACCAGTTGGTTATGCGGTGTTTTAAATTTTTTTTTTTTTAAGGCGCTGCTTTTCACTCCGTATAATCAAAAAAAAACACGAGCCCAGTATTAAAAACTCCCTAGATGCTAACTAATGGCTCAGTGTTTGTACATGACTGCGCACACTTTTACATTCGGTCTGCTTCGGTCGTGTCGAATCCTCTTTCCTTCCTCACTTCTCCATCCAGCAAAGCGTCCAGGATGTCCACAGCGCCACGGAACCCAACTGATGGGAATCCTGCTGAAACAGAATCAGCCAGCGTGTTCTCTGCCTCGTGCGCTTCCCTTTAACGTGTCAAGCCCCAGGGTATGGCCCAACCAGACCCAAGCTCTAAATTGAATATGGTTTAATAATATTTTAGACCCTGACATGTTAAACTGTACTATTTGTATAATGAGTAGGAGTATAACTGCATCCTTTTCTGTTGTGTGAATGTGGTGTGATAAATATCCATCGGGTTCATAATCCTATTATTGCTTTGTTGAAACCAGTTTGAAACCTTTAAGGAAAAGTGCATTGGATAATTAGCTAAATTACTTTTTTTAAAAGTACCATTACGAAATTATAGGTAATCCAGAAGTTGTCTCATAAAGCTTCTGGTTCTTCCTTGTGACTTTTAATTTCTCTGAAAATTGAAGGCCTGTTTGATTTTTTTCAGGCCAATTGTGTATTTGTGTTTACATTCGTTTGAAACTCGTCAGCCTTTTGAATCATCCTGTCAAGTGCTGTCGAGGACTTAACTGGAGTTTTGGTCTATTGGCTAGCTGTTCAACCTTTTCCCAAGCTTTAGCTCAGATGTGTACCGAATACACCACTGCAGAATTTAGTGAGGGAAGCCATAGTGTTGGAGTTGCCTCGGCAAATCCTTAAAGGGCCTCCCTCTAACCGTTGCTCCTACTCGGGCCACTTGCACTGCAACACGATTTGATACAATAGCAAAGAAAAGCTTACGATGGACCTCAACAAAGGGTTGAAGTGAGGGGACAGGAGAACGTTCTTCTGCTTACAGTAGCATGTTGATGTAGCTCCTAGGAGGGGGGATCAGGAGAGGAAGGGAACACAATTCTCAGTAAATGAGTCCCACATTTTTAAAAACGCTCTCCTTTTTTTTTCCCCCTTCCACCCCCCTGTCCTCCCTTTCAAATCTGTCATCTCGCCCTAAATTGCCCAGTACCATTCTGGTAATTGTTCTCAAACTAGCTACTATCGCACTTGCTGAAACTTCCTGCCTTGATTTTTAAAACCCTGCTGGTGGGGAAAGGATTGTACAACCAAGATGGGCATTTTGTGTGTGTATGTGTGTGTGCACATGTGACTTTCCCCCTCCTTTTGGGGAGGGGATGGGGACAGGGGTCTAAACAACATCACAGTATATCCAGTTATGAGGGAGGCTCCTGTGGAAAAAGCTTGTTGGGTATCTGCACAATCCTGTATAGAACAATTGTTTTTTCCTGTTGGTACGTTCTGACACATTTCTGATTTGTTTTAATGTAAATGGTGACTAGACTTGGCTTCATAATGGAGATTTTTTTAAATGCTAAAGAAGCTTGGACTCTAGTGTAATGAAAAACAGTAACTAGTTGGGTGCATTATTAATATTTTACCATTGTGTATTCCTTGTAATCTTTCTCCAATTAAGCCATTGAGCAAAGTTTCAAGATCAATTACTTGTTTTAAAACAATGTTATTCCATTGTTAAAATGCCTCAGCTCTCAAATCCCTTTGTTTTATATAAAAACTGAAAAAAATGCACAAAATACAAGGTGCTATATAATAAAGATGAACATTAACCTAGTCCTGAGTGCTTTTAATATCTCTCTTGTCCTACTGTTCTTCACTAGTTCCTCCCATCAGGCATGTTTGAACAATTTGGCCAAGATTTAATTCTCTGCCACCAGGCTCACCTCACATTAAAGGGGCCAGTGAGAGGGAAAGCTGTATTCACAAGATGAACATGGCTGATGAAGTCATTCAGTTCCCACTTAACTATCCAGAGAGAACCTACAGTTGCCATGGCACCAACCAAATGTTTCTTAAATGATTCCAGGGTTTTTGGGCTTCAGTAATCGACCAGAAATCCATCCCACACATTAATCACCCTTTGAAGAAATTCATGGCATAAGTTCTACATTTGCTAGTTTGAACTTGAATCTCTTAGCCAATTGATATGGTTTAGTTTTGCTCTTTGTCTCAAGAGATTGGAGACCACAGCTGGACATTTCCTCTCGCCAGCTGTGTGTTTGGCAAATTGAAATACGAAGTATGCAATAGCAATGCATGTTTCTCCCACTTCTTACCTTTTTGAATTTCTTTCCATCCTGCCGCATATTATTTTTGGCCTGTTACAGTCACGGGCAAACTAGCCATATGGAAAATGGGGAGATTTCCTGAGAGCCCCCATGAATGGTCCATAATGCTGTTGTGCAACTCTTCCGACTAAAACCATTGCTCTGTTGGGTTCTCGGCTAATGGAAGGGCAAACAATGCTCAAAGCTGGACAATCCTTGCTGGGATACGGTCCCAAAGGTACCAGTTGCCCTCTACTACCCTCACCATGTGTTCATTTGCCAGCGACGTCCACATCCCATGAACGAATAATAAAAAAAAAAATTATTCACCTGTACGCCTGGTGATTGTTGGGAGGCTAATCAACTGTATGGTCTTGGCTGTGATAATTGAGTTAGGTCCTCCTCGACTGCATGTTTCCATCATAAGGTCACAGGATGAGATCAGGAGTAGGAACCATAGCTGATTGCTGCACCTTCCCTTCCCCTTCTCCAGTAGCCCAAAACCAGTTCATAGAATGGTTACAGCGCAGGAGGCCGTTCAGCCCATCGAACCCGTGCCAGCTCGTCCCATTCCCCCGCTCTTTCCCCCATCGCCCTGTAAATTTTTTCCCTTCAAGTATTTATCCAATTCCTTTTTGGAAGCCATGATTGAATCTGCCTCCACCACCCTTTCAGGCAGCGCATTGCAGATCATAACTATTTGCTGCGTAAAAAAGTTTTTCCTCAAGGCCTTCTGATTCTTTTGTCAATCACCTTAAATCTGTGTCCCCTGGTTCTCGACCCTTCTACCAATGGGAACTTTTTTTTTCTTTATTTACTTTTATCTAAACTCTTCATGATTTTAAACACTATCAAATCTCCTTTTAGCCTTCTCCGCTCTAAGAACAGCCCAACTTCTTGAGTCTATCCACGTAACTGAAGTCCCTTATCCCTGGAACCATTCAAGTAAATCTCTTCTGCACCCTCTCTAAGGCCTTGACAAGCCTTCCTAAAGTGTGGTGTCTAGAATTAGACACCATACTCCAGCTGGGGCCAAATTGTTATCATAACTTCCTTGCTTTTGTATTCTATGCCTCTTTATAAACCCAAGGATCCTGTATGCCTTTTTAACCAACTTCTCAACTTGTCCTGCCACCTTCAAAGATTTGTGTACATGCACCTCTAGGTCCCTCTGATCCTGCACCCTTTTAAAATTGTACCATTTAGTTCACATTGCCTCTCATTTTTCCTACCAAAATGCATCACTTCACACTTCTCTGCCTTAAATTTCATCTGCCCATTTCACCAGTCTGTCTTATGTCCTCCTGAAGTCTGTGACTATCCACCTCACTGTTTACTACATTTCCAAGTTTCATGTCATCTGCAAACTTGGAAATTATGCCCTGTATACCCAAGTCCAGGTCATTAACACATATCAAAAAGAGCAGTGGTCCCAACACTGACCCCTGGGGAACACCACTGTATACTTCCCTCCACTCCGAAAAACAGCCGTTCACTGCTCTCTGCTTTCTGTCCCTTAGCCAATCTTGTATCCACGCTGCCACTGCACCTTTAATTCCATGGGCTTTAATTTTGCTACAAGTCTATTATGTGGTCCTGCTCCTATCATGTCTTATTCATCAAATGCCTTTTGAAAGTTCATATTCACAACATCAACCGCACTACCTTCATCAACCCTCTCCGTTACTTCATCAAAGACGATCTGCTGTTAACAAGTCCGTGCTGGCTGTCATTTATTAACCCATATTTTTCCAAGTGACAATTTTATCCCGAATTATTGTCTCTAAAAGCGGATCGGCCAGATTTATCCCCTCCCCTTTTTTTGAACAGGGGTGTAACATTTGCAGTCCTCTGTCACTGCTCCCATATCTAAGGAGGATTGGAAGATTGTGGCCAGAGCCTCTGCTATCTCCACCCATTCTTCCCTCAGCAACCTCGGCTGCATCGCAACCAGACCAGCTGCCTTTTCTGCTTTGAGCGCTGCCAAACCTTTCAAGTACTTCCTTTTTATCTATTTTTATCCTATCCAATTTCTTTACTACCTCCTCCTTTACTCTGATTAACGATCAACCATGACCAATGCCCTGCCTGAAATTGGTTAGTGCTGACTGGGGATCGAAGTAGGGCAGGGACTGTGCTTTTTTTTTATTCGTTCATGGGATGTGGGCGTCGCTGGCGAGGCCGGCATTTATTGCCTATCCCTAATTGCCCTCGAGAAGGTGGTGGTGAGCCGCCGCCTTGAACCGCTGCAGTCCGTGTGGTGAAGGTTCTCCCACGGTGCTGTTAGAAAGGGAGTTCCAGGATTTTGTTCCAGCGACGATGAAGGAACGGCGATATATTTCCAAGTCGGCATGGTGTGAGACTTGGAGGGGAATGTGCAGGTGGTGTTGTTCCCATGTACCTGCTGCTCTTGTCCTTCTAGGTGGTAGAGGTCATGGGTTTGGGAGGTGCTGCAGTGTGTGGATGGTACACACTGCAGCCACAGTGCGCCGGTGGTGAAGGGAGTGAATGTTTAGGGTGGTGGATGGGGTGCCAATCAAGCGGGCTGCTTTGTCTTGGATGGTGTCGAGCTTCTTGAGTGTTGTTGGAGCTGCACTCATCCAGGCAAGTGGAGAGTATTCCATCACACTCCTGACTTGTGCCTTGTCGATGGTGGAAAGACTTTGGGGAGTCAGGAGGTGAGTCACTCGCCACAGAATACCCAGCCCCTGACCACCTCTTGTAGCTACAGTATTTATGTGGCTGGTCCAGTTAAGTTTCTGGTCATGATGGGGGATTTGGTGATGGTAATGCCATTGGATGTCAAGGGGAGGTGGTTAGACCCTCTCTTGTTGATGTGCTGGTGTGTAAAGCTCAGGGATTCACTGTCCTAACTGGCTGAGCTGGAGGGGGAGCCCAGGATTCTTTACCATTGATTCTTCAACTATGAACATTTGCTATTCTTCCTATTCATTGAAAAAACCTTTTGAACCACAACTTTGACTGACTGGAGCTTCAACAATAGTATCAACAGTCAAGAAGGAGGCTGATGGGCTAGACAAGTGGATTTGCTGTATTTTGGCTGGTTTTCAAGAGACTCTCTCTTCAAGCAACATGGTTTGTGACTGCTGACAGGCAAAATAAATTAATTTAAACACGCTGTGGGGCTAGTGGAATGGTTTATATCAACATGATGCTGTAGACTTCATTATTGAGAAATCTAGATGTGGGACAGAGGCTGATGGTGCAGGACGTAACCAAGGAAATAGGGGTTAGGTGATACCAACCTTGGACTTTGAATACGTACAAGATGGTGGAAGGAAGGGAAGACAGAGGCATTCTAGTTTTGAAGTCCTGTGACAGAATGAGTTAAAATAGATGATGCACTTAGTAACCATAATTCCCCACCTTCCCCGACCCAGCCCTGTTGTCCTTAAAACTCAGATTCTCTGCCACTAACATACGAAAGTCATGGGCAGGAAAAGACCAGCTGGTCCATCAAGCCTGGCCCCACACTCATGACTGCCGGAGCATAAGGACTAGACATTTTCTACCATCCCTCCTCCCTATCCCCACAGCCTCGTAATTTCCCGGAAGAGGCTTAAAAATAATCCAGGGCCAATAAGGGAAAAGATACCCTGGAAAATTCCTCTCCGACTCCCTCGGGCGATCAAAACCAGTCCAGGAGATCACATGGACGAAGTGTAATCCACTTACTGTGTATATGATGCAGTCACCAGTCATCAGTTGTTTTCATGGCAGTAGGGTAAGGAGTTTTACTGTAATTCAACCTGCCATCGAATAGTAACTTTAATACCAATTTTTATTCATGGAATTTCTGCTCTAATCTGGAGGGTCAGGTACTCCTTCATACAGGAAAGGAACCAAACAGATAATGAGCCCCTCCCTTCCCATTCCAGTCCCACACTCCTAACTATTGGCTTCTGCCTTATGATTTACATCAAGTTTCATAGAATGTACAGCACAGAAACAGGCCATTCAGCCCAACAGGTCCATGCCGGCGTTTATGCTCCACACGAGCCTCCTCCCTACTTCATCTCACCCTATCAGCATATCCTTCTATTCCTTTCTCCCTCATGTGTTTATCTAGCTTCCCCTTAAATGCATCTGTTATTTGCCTCAACTGTTCCTCGTGGTAGCGAATTCCACATTCTTACCACTCTTTGGGTAAAGAAGTTTCTCCTGAATTCCCTATTGGATTTATTAGTGACTACCTTATATTTATGATTAGTTGGGGGGACCTAAAGGCAAAAAAGTGGTTTAAAAATGGCAACAGTTAATGGCAGTTTGTAAACTCGTGTAGTGCAAATGTGGAGTTAAGGTTTAGCTCAACTGTGGAGCGAGGTGGAGTGAGTCAACCTTCTCCAGCGTGTCTCACTTTGCTTTGTTCCGCTGTGCTCTGACTCTGGATGTAGGCTCCATTTACACTATTACTTTGCCCCAGTTTCACAGTCGCAGTATAAATGTACCCAAAAATTCAATAGAAAGTTTTGCTGCATTTGAATTCTATGAAGTCGATTGGAAATAGTTTGATCGGATCAAATTGTTTGAAAATGTATGAAATTAGAGTGAAATGGATGTAATTTAGGGCTTTGAAATTCTTTAGTCTGTTGTAATTGTACATGCAGTTTAGTCCATTGGAATGTTACACCTGTTTTAGTTCCAAGTTTCTCTGAAAATAGATACTTAGCAGGAAACATGAACGTTTCAAAAAGTGTTAATCTCTTAAATTAAAAATGAGAACAGACAGCCAGAGGATCCCTTGCCCCAAACTGCTAAAGAAAGAAAAGACTCAGGACAGGAGGGCAAAAAAAATTAAACATGCAATTTTAAATATCAATGAAAATATACAGATACAGAATTAGGCTTTTAAGTTCCAAAATATCTGGAAAATGCCTTTCAAAGGAAGATGATTTTCTTAACAAAATTGATCGACTTTTTAAAATCGTCAGAAAGCGAGCTTAAAACTTTTCCAAAACTTTTTTTTGGATTGGAGGGAGAGAAAGCCCTGCTTAATGGGGTCATTCTGCTTTAAGGGAGAGACAGTCCGTTTTAGGGGGGTTTCTTGCTGGAAATAAAAGCTGGACGCCTGGACTTCAAAACTGTACAAAACGCACAGTCGGAGCAAAGTAAAAAAGGAGCTTGATCCTGTGGATCATACATTCTGCAGCCACAACAACACTCGAGATGCTCAATACCATTCAGGACAGTGCGGTTCTCTGGATTGGTGCCCCTGCCGTTGAACTCAATATGCCCTTTCTCCACCGGTGCGCTGTGGCTGCAGAATGTTTGATCTACAGGATGCGCTGCAGTACCTCCCTCCCCTATGACTTCCACCACCGAGAAGGACAACAGGAACGACGTCGTGGGAGCACCACCACCTCCAAGTCACACACCATCCTGACTTGGACATATATCGCCGTTCCCTCATCAATATCCTGGAATTCCCTACCTAACCACATTGTGGGATTGCCGTCACCACAAGGACTGCAGCAGTTCAAGGAGAAGGCCCAACAACATCTTCTCAGGGTAACTCGGAAAGGGCAATAAATGAGGCCTTATCAGCGGAGCTCACATCCTAAGAACAAAATAATCTTAAAAAGTGAAAACTCTGCCTGATTTTCTTCTCCCCTAGTGAGATCAAGTGCAGCATCCTCAACTGCTGCCCAGCCTAGAATCAGCTAACTCTACATGGAGTGAAGAACAATCCCAGCCAGATCCCCACTGTCCAGTATTTTTGCCCACTGTAGTCCATGTGATGAAGGTGCTCCCACGGTGCTGTTCGGTCTGGACTTCCAGCAACCCAGCGACCATGAAGGAACGGCGGATATATGTCCAAGTTGGAACGGTGCTGTGATTTGGAGGTGATAGTGGTCCCTGATATAAGGGTTGGAGATTACTGTTCTTGTCTAAACGTTAAATGCACTTGGACCAAATCCACCTTTGAGCTATTTTGCGGTGCTTTGTGGATCCCCAATCACTTCGAGTGACTGCACTTCAAAATTAATTGGTTGTAAAGTGCTTTTGGGACATCCTGAGAACCCAATAAGGCCTCTGTATAAATGCAAATTATTTCCTTTCTTGTCACTCATGCACCCCAACTTTCGACACTGATTCCCAGTGAGTGAGAGTTGACAGGGCTGCAGATCTATAAGAATGTTGGGGCCTGTAGAGTTGCTGCCATCACTTCTTCTTGTACGGCAAGAACCATGACGTACACTAGTACGAATTAATTATTTCCGTGCAATTTTGACTGGAACCTTATGTCGCGGTGAATGCTCTCCGTACAGGGGACAGTTTACCAGCGACGGACCGCTCACTTAGGTCCTACGTAGGGGTGGCTGCAGATTTGCCCGTCGAACAGAAGCGAGGGAAGAAAAAAAACACAATTTTCGCTTCCGTTAAAATGAAATGAACGCGGCGAGAGCGGGCGCGGTTGAGTGTCTGTGGGAGTGTGTCTGTAAATTGGCGGTCAGCTGTTTGTGACTGCGGGCGGCGGGCGGGCAGGAGCGGGGGCCTGAGTGGCGCCAGGAGCCCGGCCGTCCGTCCGTTTAAATAAAGTTTCCGCCGCCGCTCGTCGATTGTTTACAGAGAGAGAGAAGGAGAGAGAGAGAGAGGGAGAGAAGGAGTGAGAGAGAGAGAGAAGGAGTGAGAGAGAAGGAGTGAGAGAAGGAGAGGGAGGGAGAGAGAGTGAGTGAGAGAGAGGAGAGAGAAAGAAGGAGATAGAGAGTGAGAGAAGGAGAGAGTGAGAGAAGGAGAGAGTGAGAGAAGGAGAGAGTGAGAGAAGGAGAGAGTGAGAGAAGGAGAGAGTGAGAGAAGGAGAGAGTGAGAGAAGTAGAGAGAGGGAGAGGAGAGTGAGAGAGTGAGTGTGTGTGAGAGAGAGAGAGAGGGAAGGAAGGAAGGAGTGAGAGAGAGAGAAGGGAGAGAGAAAGAAGGAGATAGAGAGTGAGAGAAGGAGAGAGTGAGAGAAGGAGAGAGTGAGAGAAGTAGAGAGAGGGAGAGTGAGAGGGAGAGGAGAGTGAGAGAGTGAGTGTGTGTGAGAGAGAGAGAGAGGGAAGGAAGGAAGGAGTGAGAGAGAGAGAGAAGGGAGAGAGAAAGAAGGAGATAGAGAGTGAGAGAAGGAGAGAGTGAGAGAAGGAGAGAGTGAGAGAAGGAGAGAGTGAGAGAAGTAGAGAGAGGGAGAGGGAGAGGAGAGTGAGAGAGTGAGTGTGTGTGAGAGAGAGAGAGAGGGAAGGAAGGAAGGAGTGAGAGAGAGAGAGAAGGGAGAGAGAAAGAAGGAGATAGAGAGTGAGAGAAGGAGAGAGTGAGAGAAGGAGAGAGTGAGAGAAGGAGAGAGTGAGAGAAGGAGAGAGTGAGAGAAGGAGAGAGTGAGAGAAGGAGAGAGTGAGAGAAGGAGAGAGTGAGAGAAGTAGAGAGAGGGAGAGTGAGAGGGAGAGGAGAGTGAGAGAGTGAGTGTGTGTGAGAGAGAGAGAGAGGGAAGGAAGGAAGGAGTGAGAGAGAGCGAGAAGGAGAGAGAGAAGGAAGGAAGGAAAGAAAGAAAGACTGAGAGAGAGACCGACCGACCCTGAGAGAAAAACACCGAGGGAAAGACCAAGAGAAACACACAGAGAGAATGAACTTGGAACTACTCGGTGAGACTGGGGCCGGGGGTGGGACTGGGGCCGGGGGTGGGACTGGGACTGGGACTGGGGCCTGGGGAGACACCCGGGGGGGTGGGGGGAGAGACACCCGGTTGTGCATAGATTGTAAACCCGAGGGTAGAGAGCTCTGTATTGTGCATAGATTGTAAACCCAAGGGGAGAGAGCTCTGTATTGGGCATAGATTGTAAACCCGAGGGTAGAGAGCTCTGTATTGGGCGTAGATTGTAAACCCGAGGGGAGAGAGCTCTGTATTGGGCGTAGATTGTAAACCTGAGGGTAGAGAGCTCTGTATTGGGCATAGATTGTAAACCCTAGGGTAGAGAGCTCTGTATTGGGTATAGATTGTAAACCCGAGGGGAGAGAGCTCTGTATTGGGCGTAGATTGTAAACCCTAGGGGAGAGAGCTCTGTATTGGGTGTAGATTGTAAACCCGAGGGTAGAGAGTTCTGTATTGGGTGTAGATTGTAAACCCTAGGGGAGAGAGCTCTGTATTGGGTGTAGATTGTAAACCCTAGGGTAGAGAGTTCTGTATTGGGCGTAGATTGTAAACCCTAGGGGAGAGAGCTCTGTATTGGGTGTAGATTGTAAACCCGAGGGTAGAGAGCTCTGTATTGGGTATAGATTGTAAACCCTAGGGTAGAGAGCTCTGTATTGGGCGTAGATTGTAAACCCTAGGGGAGAGAGCTCTGTATTGGGTGTAGATTGTAAACCCGAGGGTAGAGAGTTCTGTATTGGGTGTAGATTGTAAACCCTAGGGTAGAGAGTTCTGTATTGGGTGTAGATTGTAAACCCGAGGGGAGAGAGCTCTGTATTGGGCGTAGATTGTAAACCCGAGGGGAGAGAGCTCTGTATTGGGTATAGATTGTAAACCCGAGGGTAGAGAGCTCTGTATTGGGCGTAGATTGTAAACCCGAGGGGAGAGAGCTCTGTATTGGGCGTAGATTGTAAACCCTAGGGGAGAGAGCTCTGTATTGGGTGTAGATTGTAAACCCGAGGGTAGAGAGTTCTGTATTGGGTGTAGATTGTAAACCCGAGGGTAGAGAGTTCTGTATTGGGTGTAGATTGTAAACCCGAGGGTAGAGAGTTCTGTATTGGGTGTAGATTGTAAACCCGAGGGTAGAGAGCTCTGTATTGGGTGTAGATTGTAAACCCTAGGGGAGAGAGCTCTGTATTGGGTGTAGATTGTAAACCCGAGGGTAGAGAGCTCTGTATTGGGTATAGATTGTAAACCCTAGGGTAGAGAGCTCTGTATTGGGCGTAGATTGTAAACCCGAGGGGAGAGAGCTCTGTATTGGGTGTAGATTGTAAACCCGAGGGTAGAGAGTTCTGTATTGGGTGTAGATTGTAAACCCGAGGGGAGAGAGCTCTGTATTGGGCGTAGATTGTAAACCCGAGGGGAGAGAGCTCTGTATTGGGCGTAGATTGTAAACCCGAGAGGAGAGAGCTCTGCATTGGGCATAGATTGTAAACCCTAGGGTAGAGAGCTCTGTATTGGGCGTAGATTGTAAACCCTAGGGGAGAGAGCCCTGTATTGGGCTTAGATTGTAAACCCTAGGGCAGAGAGCTCTGTATTGGGTGTAGATTGTAAACCCGAGGGTAGAGAGCTCTGTATTGGGCATAGATTGTAAACCCTAGGGTAGAGAGCTCTGTATTGGGCATAGATTGTAAACCCGAGGGGAGAGAGCTCTGTATTGGGCATAGATTGTAAACCCGAGGGGAGAGAGCTCTGTATTGGGCGTAGATTGTAAACCCTAGGGTAGAGAGCCTTGCGTTACATGGATTGCACAGTGACAACTTTGTGTTCAATGCAGATTGAACATTCCAGTGACCTTCAGAGAGATGTTTGTTTTCAAATATTGGGGATTGTCAATTTGCTTTTTTAAAAAAAAACAGCAGAAGGACTTGTAGGTGATTTATGACTGAAATAACCATTGTTGATATATGTTTATTATTAATGTAGAGATTTGTGATCAATGTTACCTCACACATGGCGTGCCCTAAAACATGGAAAATATTGGCCAGGATTAAATATCTTGTGCCCATTAGCAGATGGCATTGCAGTTTTAGTACCTTTTTATTTTTATCCTATCCAATTTCTCTACTGCCCTCCTTTACTGGGACATTGGCAGCATCCTCTTCTTTAGTGAAGGCAGATGCAAAGTACTCATTTAGTACCTCAGCCATGCCCTCTGCCTCCATTAGAAGATCTCCTTTTTGGTCCCTAATCAGCCCCACTCTTCCTTTGCCTATCCTATTACTATTTATATGTATAGAAAAGACTTTTGGGTTGCCTTTTATGTTACCTACTAATCTATTCTCATACGCTGTCTTTGCCCCTCATTTCCATTCTCAGTACTCCCCTGCTCTTTTTGTATTCAGCTTGGTTCTCTACTGAATCATGAACCCGACATTTATCATAAGCCTCCTTTTTCTGTTTTATTTTAATCTCTATATATTTAGTCACCCATGGAACTCTAGCTTTGGATGCCCTACCTTTCGCCCTCGTGGGAATCTGTTCAGTCTGTACCCGAACTATCACCTGTTTGAAGTCTCCCGTTGCTTATTTACTGTTTTATCTGCCAGCCTTTGATTCCAATCCACCTGGGCCAGATGCCTTTTCAACTCACTGAAATTAACCCTCCTCCAGTTGAGTGTTTTCACGTTTAGTTTTTCCTTGTCCTTTTCCATCACTACTCTAAACCCAATGATGATGTGATTACGATTTCCCAAATGCTGTCCTGCTGAAACTTGCTCCACTTGCCCCACTTCATTCCCCAGAACTAGATCGAGCACTGCTTCTTTCCTCATTGGGCTGGAAACATACTGATCAAGAAAGTTCTGTTGTACACATTTCAGGAATTCCTCCCCCTCTTTGCCCTTTACACTTTGCCGTTATATGTCATCAGAACCCCAGAATCAGAATTTTATTCTTGTATTTCTCACATACTCCATTCTTTGATAATGCATTGTTCTGTTTTAAAATGCTTTGTCCTGGTTTCTGTTCTGCAATACATAGTTACAGGTCATTATATATCTTACATAACATAAACTGATCCAACAATACTTTATAAAGGTGTTACTGGATTGAACTTCATTATATATCCTATAATTTTGTGGAGATAAGCAGCTGGAACGTGTGATATGATTGAAACACAAGATTTGGCCCCTGTAAACTTTTAGCTTCAATAGTATTTTAAGAACGCTTAGGAAAATTGAACAAATAAACCTTCTTTTGAAGAGATAGATTAATATAATTTTATTTTGAAACGAGATAAAAATTACATCTCCCTTAAGGAGGTAGCAGGAGTGCTCCCTGGCTCATGCTCGTGCTGAGCTAGTTTACCTCAGCATTTGGAGCCCTACAATGGGCCATTGCATTCTGGGCTAGGGGAGGGGAATCAGTCAGGTCACCCATCACGACACAGCAGCGAGAGTTAGTCCCTCCAGGTGAGGGGGGGGGGGGGAAAGGGGCTGAAAGTGGGAAGAAAAAAACCCCATCTTATTTCTCAATGTACCTGTGAAATCTCCACACAACTCCTTCAGTTTCATGATATTAAAGTTTCCATGAACGTTATCTTATAATTGTTACATCGATTACTATAGCACAGAAACAGGCCATTTGCCCAACTGGTCTATGCAGGCATTTATGTTCCATATGAGCCTCCTCCCTCTCAACTTCATCTACCCCTATACGCAGATCCTTCTATTCCTTTCTCACTCGTGCTTATCTAGCTTCCCCTTAAACGTATCTTTGCTATTTGCCTCAACGTCTCTTTGCAGTAGTGCGTTCCACATTCTTGCCACTCTTTGGGTAAAGAAGTTTCTCCTGAATTCCCTATTGGATTTATATATTTATGACCTCTAGTTTTGATCTCCCCCACAAGTAGAAACATTTTCTCTATGTCTACCCTATCCAATCCTATTATCTTAAAGACCTTTATCAGGTCACCCCTCACCCCTCAGCCTTCTCATTTCCAGAGAAAAGTTCAGCCTTTCCTGATCAGGATATCCTCTCAGTTCTGGTATCATCCTTGTGAATCTTTTTTGCACCCTCTCCAATGCCTCTATATCCTTCTGTAATACGGAGACCAGAACTGTTCACAGTACTCCCAAGTGTTGTCTAACCAAGGTTCTGTGCAAGTTTAACATAACTTCTTTCCTTGACCTCCCTGAATGAATGTCTGAATCCTGCCTCCTGTGGCTGAATGACTTTCCATGTGGTCTATGGATGGAGAGCAGTTCATTTTTGTTGAGTGGATGACCCACTGACCCACTCGATAACTTCCTGATTTGAGTCCCAGTTTACTCTCACCTTTTAAAAATGTTTTGTTTTAGACAGCGTAGGGCATCGCCAATTATGCCAGAGTGGTGTGAAGTGCAACTAGGTAGTCACCTGCGGATGATAAGCATAAAAATTTATTGGAAAGGTTTGGATTAATCCTGAATATGACTAGTATCAAGTGATCTTAGAACTAAAATCAGAAAATGCTGGAAACACGAAGCAGGTCAGGCAGTACGTGTGGAGAGAGAAACAGAGTTAATGTTTCAGGTCGATGGGAGTTCTGACAAAAGGTCGTTGGCCTGAAACGTTAGCTCTGTTTCTCTCTCCACAGACGCTGCCTGACCTGTTAAGTGTTTCGAGTATTTTCTGTTCTTATTTCAGATTTCCAGCATCCGCAGTATTTTGCTTTTGTTTAAGTGATGAAAGACGTGGGTCTTGAGGATTTTCTCCAGTGGTGATGGGTTCTACCACGGTATTGCTTATCCTTAAATATTTGTGCATTATTATTTAATTGCTTTATCAAAAAACTCCTCCAAAACTTGGTGCACAGAATCATACAGCGCAGAAGGAGGTCATTCAGCCCATCGTACCTGTACTTGCCCCTGTGCATTAAATAAAAATGCATGGCGTCAGAGGACAAGAGATGTTGCGCCTTGGATTGGGAGGCTGAAGCTGTATGCTTAGATGTCCCACGTCGCGAGTTCGCAATCCCAGCCTGCCTGCCAGGAGGAGGCTCGGAGAAAGGCTGTACGCCTCCTTCATTCCTGCTTGAAGAGAGAGTCTTCTTCCTGGCCTCCCAGTGGGTAATGACAGAGGAGCCTTGCACTATCCAATAGGGAGAGGGTGATGAAAGCAGATTCAACAGTAACTTTCAAAAGGAAAAACATTTGCGGGGCTAAGGGGAGAGAGAGCGGGTGAGTGGGACTAATTAGATAGCTCTTTCAAAGAGCTGGCACAGGCACAATGGGCCGAATGGCTGCCACCTGTGCTCCATCATTCTATGGATACTGCTGGGTTGGTTTTAGGGATGGCAAGAATATCCTTGAAGATGAAAATGTAACTAAAATTAATATCTGACAAGTATGGTGGGAGGGTAAAAGCATCTTGAATTATTTTCAGTGATGTATCCTGGCCTTTAAATTGATCTATTTTTGTTATCTCTTTTTAAACAGAGTCCTTTGGACAGAACTACCCAGAGGTACGTTTGAAACACTTGTCATGTGTTTTTAGCAAGTGCTGTTTTATTTTCCTATGTGTTCGTTTGTCTGTCAAGTTAGTAACCTTCTCTACAATGTGGAAGTAATGAGTTTTAATACATTGTAGTAAACTTGTTACAGAAGCACTGGCCTTTCAGCTATGGGTCTGGATTTAGTTCGAATCACAGAATAAAAGACCCCACCCAAACTGGCGGTTAATAAAATTGCATCAGTCTCGATTTGGTTCTTGCTAAGCAAAAGTCCACAGCACAGAACCACCCATGGCTTGGCACAAAGGAAGCACAGGTCAAAGAATCGGCAGCAGTGTCATAGTTCTACCTCTGAATTTATCCTGTTGTCTAGGCTGGCACTCTGGTGCAGTAGCGCTGGACTGTTAGAAATGCTGACCGACAGATGAAATGAAAAACCGAGGCCCCGTCTCCCAGTTCAGGTGGATGTAAATGGTCCCATAGAAATATTTGAACAAAAGTCGGGAGCTCTGGTTCCTGGCCAATATTCTTCCCTAACGCAGGAATTGCTGGACGAGAAAAGACCAAGATCCATCTAGTTCGCCTTCTACCATCCTGGTAGTCACATCGTAGAATTTTACAGCACAGAAGGAGGCCATTCGGCCTATCGTGCCTGTGCCGGCTCTTTGAAAGAGTTATCCAATTTAGTCTTACACCCCAGCTTTTTCCCCATAACCCTGCAAATCTTCAAGTACATGTCCAATTGCCTTTTGAAAGTTCCAGATCTTAATAACCCTCTGTATGAAAATATTTCTCTTCATTTCCCCTCTAGTTCTTTTGCCAATTATTTTAAATCTATGATCTCTGGTTACCAACCCACTTGCCAGAGGAAACAGTTTCTCTCTACTTGCTCTATCAAAACCCCTCATAATTTTGAATGCCTCTGTTAGGTCTCGTCTCAACGTTCTCTGCTCTGAGGAGAACAATCCCAGCTTCACTGATCTTTCTACATAACTGAAGCCCCTCATCCCTGGTAAACCTCCTCTGTACTCTCTCCAAGGACTTGACATCTTTCCTGAAGTGTGGTGCCCAGAACCATACACAGTACTCCAGCTCATATAATGATGATGGAGTTATTGACTAATCATAATCAATCTCTATCAATTTGACACCATCCAAGACATCCATGATTGGCACCCCATCCACCACCCTAAACATTCACTCCCTTCACCACCGGCACACAGTGGCTGCAGTGTGTACCATCCACAGGATGCACTGCAGCAACTCGGCAAGGCTTCTTCGGCAGCACCTCCCAAACCCGCGACCTCTACCACCTAGAAGGACAAGGGCAGCAGGCACGTGGGAACAACACCACCTGCACGTTCCCCTCCAAGTCACACACCATCCTGACTTGGAAATATATCGGCTTTCCTTCGTCGTCGCTGGGTCAAAATCCTGGAACTCCCTTCCTAACAGCACTGTGGGAAAACCTTCACCACACGGACTGCAGCGGTTCAAGAAGGCGGCTCACCACCACCTTCTCAATGGCAATTAGGGATGGGCAATAAATGCTGGCTTTGCCAGCAATGCCCACATCCCATGAATGAATAAAAAAAATAGTTTACGACAGACCCAGACATGAGGTGAGGAAAACCCCCAGTGGTGGAGAGCTTTGGGAACCATGGGTTCCTCCTAAGCATGCTACACTTACCACATGTTATGTCCTTTGATTAACACCACCAAAAAAAAACTGGTCATTCAGCTCGTTTGCTGTCTGGGGTTTTGCTTTATGCAAATTGCCTGCCACATTTGCTTGCATTAGTGACTACATGGCAAAGATAATTCACTGGGTGTGAAGCACTCATGTCCTGAGGACGTGATAAAAGCCATTGTCTTCGGCTCCCGCTACAAACTCCATTCCCCAGCTGCCAATTCCATCCTCCTCCCTGTCTACCATCCGAGGCTGAACCAGACTGTTCACAACAATGGTGTCCTATTTGACCCTGAGCTGCGCTTCCGACCCCATATCCTTTCCATCACCAAGACCACCTGCTTCCACCTCCGTAACATCGCCTGCCTCTGCCCCTGCCTCAGCTCATCTGCTGCTGAAACCCTCATCCATGCTTTTGTTAACTCTAGACTCGACTATTCCGATCCTCTCCTGGCTGACCTCCCATGTTCCACCCTCCATAAACTTGAGCTCATTTAAAAACTCTGCTGCCTTATATCCTAACTCGCATCAAGTCCTGTTCACCCATCATCTCTCTGCTTGCTGACCGACATTGGCTCCCAGGCCAGTAACGCCTCGATTTTAAAATTCTCATCCTTGTGTTCACATCCCTCCATGGCCTCGCCCCTCTCTATTTCTGTAACCTCCTCCAGCCCCACAATCCTCTCAGAACTCTACATTCCTCCAATTGTGGCCTCTTGTGCCTATTCGATTTCCTTCACCCATCCATTGGCGGCCATGCCTTCAGCTGTCTAGGCCCTAAACTCTGGAATTCCCTCCCTGAACCTCTTCCTCTTTGCCTCTTTCTCTCTTCCTTTAAGGCGCTCCTTAAAACCTATCTCCTACCTGTCCCAATATCTCCTTATGTGGCTCGGTGTCAAATTTTATCTGATTACGCTCCTGTGAAACGCCTTGGGACGTTTCAACTACGTTCAAGGCACTATATAAATGCAAGTTTGCTCTCCTTTGTGATGTGACTAATTAATGTGATTTTTTTTTTTGTGTGTGTGTGTGTAGGAGGCAGATGGAACCCTGGACTGTATTAGCATGGCCCTCACTTGTACCTTTAACAGGTGGGGTACGCTGCTCGCTGTGGGGTGCAACGATGGACGCATCGTCATTTGGGACTTCCTGACGAGGGGTATCGCCAAAATCATCAGCGCACACATACATCCAGTGTGCTCGTTATGGTAATTTAAGATTTGTGCGTGTGTCTGTCTCTATTTAAAAAAAAACTACTTTACACACAGCCATTTTGTGTTCACTCCATATTGCGGTAGGAACAGGAGTAGGCCATTCAGCCCCTTGAGCCCTCTCCGCCATTTGATAAGATCATAGCTGATCCACGGTACAGTTCCACGAGTGGCATTTGTTACTCTTCCCAAGTGGCTGCTCCCCGTGAATGAATCTGGACAGCATGCGGTGGCAGGGTGTTTGGATGTGGGGGAGGATCAGCTATCTATATGTGCACACTTGCTAGCAGGGACTTCTGGATAAGGAGCCAATTTTTCCCTCCCTGGCCCGGGAAGGGGATCTGAGCCAAATTGTAGTGCCCGTTCTGCCACTTTGGCTGAGACTGGTTAACTCAGAACCGTTTGGGAATTAGACGTGGGAGCTTCTGGTCTTTATGACGCGGCTACACGCCAACCTTGCCCAATGAGCCAGCAGTGAGCAAATAAAAAACAATTCCAAACTAGCTTTAGTGTTGAACTGCAATTTAGTTGAACGATTTTTTTTTTGTCATTCCAAATGCTGGTTTCTGTTTCTCGCGCACTTCCCACGATAAATGCGTTTGAGAGCTTTAGACTTTTGACGGAGCCGTTACTCTATCTGGTTTGTTACCATGACCGCCACTGCTCTTGGAACATCACTCAGCAATCAGAGTGATGACGACAGAGGCCTGGGAGGGGGATGCAGTCACCCTGCCAGCCCTCTCTGGTCTCTGTCAGGGAATGACCTGTGCTGCTGGTGGGTGGGGGAGGGGTGGGAGGATGGTGGTGTGGGGGGGGGGGGGAGGGAGTTAACTCCAATGGGAGTGGGGGTAATTTAAATATTAATTTTGTAAGCTTGTAACTAGCTGTGCACAACACAGTATTGCATCTTCCTTAGATTTAGTGTTTTTCAGGGGATGGGTGACATTCGAGTGCTCCTGGAGGAATCGCTGGCTGTGTGTCCGCAGATAAAGATTTTTAAAAACTGAAACGTTGGAAATCTGAAATTAAAAACCTAAAGTCCTGTAAATGCAAAGCAAGCTGATTAGCATCTAAAAGAGAGAAGATAGGTTAACGTTTCAGACTCCCTCATCAGATGTGAGCTGCAGCTAAATCTCCATTGCTTGACAACTATTCTTACAGCGGATGCCTTGTATCCTGTAAAATAAGGCTCTTGCTGCAGTCACCTGTCCACATTTAATGACGTGCCCTTAAGAACATCAGAAAAAGAGACTCAGCCTATCAAACTTGTTCTGCTCGTGTTTCAATACTTCAAATCTAGCAACCAATGGCTCCTTGAACTTCAGTTACTTTACCGGGCAGATCATTCCAAATATTTATCCCCCAGTGAGTAAAGAAATTTTTTTCAAGATCTGTTCTAAATTGACTTTTCATTAATTTAAATGACTGTCTTCTCATTCTACTGACTTGACTGACCTTAATGCAATACTCTGGGATTATGTTATCTGTGCCATTTAATACTTTCTATACCTCACTGAGGTCTCTTGACCTTCTTCCTGGACTATAGAGCTTAAGCTTCTCTAACCTGTTTTGTAGCTCATCGCCTTTTACATTTGGGACATTCCTGTTGCTTTCTGCACACTTCCCAATAAATGTCTGCCTCCTTTGTGTAATAACAAACTTGCACACAGTATTCCAAGTATTGCCTGACCAGTGCATTATTAAACTTAGTCATGACTTCTCTCCAATTATACTCCACTATTCTGGCTAACCCAACATCTGTTTGCTTTTTAAAATCACCGTTTCACATTGTCATGGTATTGAAACTAATGGGTCTATTGTCACTCCCAGGTCCCTTTCAAAGTCTCTGAGCTAATTCTGTTGCCTTGATTGTATATCTATGTTGCTCATTCTCTCTTCAGAAATTGCAATACTCTGCATTTGTCAGTGTTAAATTTCATTTATCATTTGTCTGCCCACTTACACAACTGATCTAGATTTAAAAAAAAACAAGGGTCCAAACACTGACTCTGAGGTTCTCACTCAGACCCCTCCGCCCCCCCCCCCCCCCGCCCCCCCTTCCCCCAGCCTGCCAGGTCTGACACTACCGTTCTCGCGAGTATACACTATTTTCTATTTTAAAAAAAACTTAATTTCTTATTCAATTGCACAGTGCCTCACGGATTTTAGATTGGCAATTTTTCACGTGTGACCTCTTCAGAGGCTTTCTGGAATTGAATTAAGTAAATCATAAGGACTTCCATTTTCTGTCTTCTTTTCTACATCCTCAAAGCAGTCCCTCCCCACTCTGCCCTCCTTTCCCCTCTCCCATCTGATTTTTTTCTCCCGTTGAAAGTGGTCTTATTTGCTGTCCCACATTGCTTCACGAGCTGTATAAATGTCCTGTTTGAGAGTTCCATCACTACTGCTCACCAACCATAAGGTGGAAGAGCAACACCATGGTTCTGTTTTACCCTCTCCCACTCTCGAAGTGCAGTTTCATCCCAGAGATCAGTAAGTAGTCCAAGAGTTTGGATTTATAATGAAATGATATCTGATCATCTCTTTTGTCTTCTCCCTCTCCGAAATCCTTGGTCTTTATTCAGCATCTCCTATTATCAGTGCAGTTGAGGTTCGGAACCCAGCAGAGTGGTGTATAATCTGCATTCTGCCACTTGGCAGAGCCTCACATTAGTGCTGTAATACATTGCAACATCTACTCTTCCTTTTCCTTTTTACAGGAATTATTGTGGTCAGCAACTCTAAAACACTGTTGAGCTAAAGGGCAAATAGTTTTGTTCCAATTTTTATATTCACAATTTTTAAAATTTAAAAATAGTCAAATTTTGTTACCACAGCAGAGACTTGGCCCATATGTCTCTTTGGATCTATTGATTTGGTTATGGCACTGCTTATGTCATATCTCTAGGTCTATTGCATTGGTAATGGCACTCAATATGTTGTGTCTCTGGGTCAGTTGTTTTGGTTATGACACTGGGCAGAGCTGCATGTGGCTCCATTCATTGAACCAAAAGTACTCCCTTTGGACTTTCTTTCCCGTTTAACTGATAGAGAATTACTTTTGATAGATTTGTGCAAGTGTTTCAGTATTCCCCATCGTGACTACTAATTGTGAGGACGCAATGGCAAACATTAAAATTTTTAATAAAGGAAATAGTACCAAAGTCTTACAAAATGTCGGTGTGGCATATCCTTGCTAATTTACATATTCACTTATTTTTCCTGTGTTTTACAGTTGGAGTCGAGACGGGCATAAACTAGTTAGTGCTTCAACCGATAACATAGTATCGCTGTGGGACGTTCTGTCTGGAGACTGTGACCAGAGGTTCCGTTTTCCCTCGCCCGTCCTCAAAGTGCAGTTCCATCCCAGAGATCAGTAAGTATTCCAGGAGTTTGGATGGATTTACAATGAAAGACAAATTGCCGGGAAAGTAGAAAACTCCAAAGCTTTGGGCTACAGCACTTCCATGGGACTGTAAAACTAAGACGGGTGAAATGGCTTTCTAATTTTTCTTTTAATTCCTCCCCAAAATGTGACCGCTTAGGAATTTTAAAATCACTTTTTTTTCTATGTGAAATAAGGTTGGAAGTCTCAATCTTATGGGTATGGGACCAATGCAAACAACTGCAAAATGTGGCACCAATTGGCATTAAATTGATATCTACTAAGGCCAGGATGGCTGGTATGGGAGATGCCACTATGATGCAGTAGGTGGCTGTCTTGCAGGAGCTGGATTGCACTGTTGGCACAGACTGCGGGGAGGTTAACTCTCCCTTCCTTCTGAGTGCTTGGTACGGACACTGGAAAGTGTTCCATTCCCCAGGCCTAACAGCAATGAGCATAAACTATACAAAAAAAAAACTTGAAGTAAATGCCTTCCTCTTTTGTGCCCTTAGATTTTTTTAAAAAAAATTTGCTTTCTGAATCTGTTGCGCATTATTTTTTCTGGTGAGTGGAAACCTGTCAGCGCTGCTCTGAGCTTGCTGCCACCCTGTGAGGAGGTGCTTGGCATCTCTTCAGCATCTTCCTCAGCATTATCGGAAACTTTGTGCCAAGAGTCACAGACGCCAAACCTAACTGCTACGGTTTTTGTGCTAAGGTTCATCTGGAGTGCAAGCAGTTTATAATGGTCCCTGACACCAGTGTCTGAATATATATGGCATTGCCTTTAATAACCTTTGCTCTTTGGGGAGGGGGTGGTTTATCTCCTACTTAGTTTCTGAGGGGCATTCGTGGGCTAGCTCTGTTTTATCAGGAAGGGCTTGTTTTTATGTGGTGTATTCGTTCCTGATTTACACTTGCACTATGTATCAACAGGAACAGGGTCCTCGTCTGCCCGATGAAGTGTGCACCAGTGTTGCTAACCCTCTCTGACTCAAAGCACGTGGTTCTACCTGTAGATGATGATTCTGATCTTAATGTCGTGGCATCTTTTGACCGACGAGGAGAGTATATTTACACCGGGAATGCCAAGGGAAAGGTGAGCGTTGCTATAGGGATGCTTGTTTATTTTTCTGCTCCACTTCTTCAGATTTATTAGCGGCAGATGAATCGTGTCTATATGAATGTATTTGTACAGGTAAAACTTAATTTTCCCCAACATTATTCTTGTTAAAAACCCCATTTTATCAGTTTTTTTCAGTTTATTTAAGGCCTATTTTTCTCTCTCGTCCAATCCCTCCGAGCAAAACATATAGAAACTATAGTCCTAAAGGGCCCGAGTTCTGTCACTACTGGCTGTGAGAAGTTAGCATAGCAGTATCTGTTGGTGTACAGTAGGTTTCATGGTATTAAGAAGTAAGATTGATTGTTTTCATGCCAACAAATTCACCCCTCCCCCATTGTCGCCCCCTTTAACCCCCCCCCCCCCCCCAACCACTTCTGGAGGCTGGGGTTCAGTTCACAGGTGCCAGAAGTCCTCCAGTGACTTACCCAAGTAACATCCTTCTTGTGTGAGGCTGGTGAACATTGACAGCCTGGAGAGGAGAAAGAGAGCCGCAGCACATCTGACCCTGATCCTGTCCATCGTTAGCGGCCGTGCCTTCAGCTACCAAGGTCCTAAACTCTGGAATTCCCTCCCTAAACCTCTCCACCTCTCTCTCCTTTTAAGACGCTCCTTAAAACCTACCTCCTTGACCAAGGGTCCTAATATCTCCTTACGTGGCTCGGTGTCAAATTTTGTTTGCTAACGCTCCTGTGAAGCCCCTGGGGACGTTTCTCTATGTTAGAGGTGCTATATAAATGCAAGTTTTTGTTGTCCTCGTGCATTTTCAAGCAAGAGCCAGTGGTGGTCAGGATTCGAAACCCTGGATAGTTTTAGCTTCCTACCCCTCAGTCGCTGATGCACTTACTGCTGACCAATTGGCATGAACCAAGGATCAAACCTAGGACATTCTTAGCCTTTGGCTCTGGATCTGGTGAACTTCTCTCGAGAAAATCTGGGCTAATTGACCTTTTGTCAGAACAGTTATTCTGTGTTTTGCCTTCACAGTGTGCTGACCTGCTGTGTATTTCCAGTTTTTCTGTTTATCATCTTGGCCAATTTACCTGGTGAGACAATGAGGCATGCTACTGCCATTTAGGGCACTTTGTCCCCACGCCGACTCCTGCGACATTACTTGATTGTCTCATTTCTGTTGGTAATGCTAAAATGTGCCTTGTATTTTCAGATCTTGGTCCTAAAGACTGATACACAAGAGCTGGTAGCTTCATTCCGAGTCACAACTGGCACCAGCAACACCACAGCTATTAAATCTATCGAATTTGCAAGGAAAGGGAGGTGAGGCACACACTGTTTCTCATATTTTGCAGGCGGTTAAGAACTGGCTTTATTTTCAGTCAATGGTGCGTGTTTGTATGGACCTGTTAGAAAACCTCTCGGTGTACTCAGTGATTGGCCAGTGATCAGAATGGGAGCTCTAGAGAGGTATCACACCATGTAACTCTACTTACAAGTACATTGTTTTACAGAATTTTCAGTGTCATGTTTTTATTTCCTCCTTTTTGTGCCCGTTCTACTTGAGAACGCATTTGTTGATGCCAGGCACCCTCTGGTATCTCACTCGTGTGGCTGTTGTTCTTGTGTGAGCCTGGACGATGTGCTGATAGGCTGTTTGGATGCAGGGGAGATGCATCAAGCCCAGTTAAGCTCTCGCCTGGGGGTAATTTTAACCTAACTCGCCGGGCGGGAAACCCATGGGATCGGGTGGAACGCGGGTTTCACACCCCATCCGATATCGACTTCAGTGGGGAGTAAAACCGGGCGGGGTGTAAAACCAGTGTTGCACCTGATCCCGTCAATTTCCTGATGGGCAAGTGAGGTTAAAATCCCCCCCCCCCCCCGCCCCCCCCCCCCGCCCCCCCCCCCGGCCCCGATGTCTACATGTGTACTTTCCGATGGGGGTTTGCTGGATCGGAAGCGGGAGCCCCAACATTTCTTACCCCTGCCCCGGATTCAGGGGTGTTGAGGCCAATTCTACCGACATTACTGTTGCCCCAGCTGAGATCAGCAATCTCGGCACAGATTGAGTCTGATAGTTGCTCAGCTACTCTCTACCGTAACCACTGGGGGAGAGGCAGTGCCTGAGCAATGATAATTAACTCATGTAATAAAGTGTAGAACAAGGTTCCACCCCTTCATATTTGTAGGGGATCAGTCTTTTTTTTCACTTGAGAAGCAATTTACATCTTGAATCTACAGGGGACTGGGTAGTACATTAGGTTACCACACATCCCTGTCACCTCTGGAATCTGAGCATTAGCCATCCCAGACTGATAGAATTAAGGTCTCCTCACAGTGCTGGCTATAAGAATCTAATGGCCAGAAGAACTGATGGGCATGAGACAGCAACACAAAATTGCTCAGGGTTTGTGACACATTGGAAGCTTGACCCAAAAGGTGACCAGGATGGCTGCTGTGGGAAATAGAAATGTAGCACTAATGCAGTGAAACCGAGGGCTTGATAACCTCCGTGTAACGGGCGTTGGGGAATGATCGATGCTAACACTTGGTGCAAGAAAATGTGGATGAATAATCCATATAGTCATGTTCGTTCTTGAGCTTCATAAACACCAAAGCCATTAGAAAGAAAGACTTTTATTTCTGTAGCACCTTTCACAACCTCAGAGCATCCCAAGGTGCTTTACAGCCAAGTAAATACTTTAGAAGTGTGATCACTGTTGTGATGCAGGAAACAGGGCAGCCAATTTATGCACAGCAAGGTCCCACAAACAGCAACGGGGTAATGACCAACATCAGTTTTATTGATTATTCTTCCCTCTCCTTCCCAAATGTTTTTGTGAAGTTTAAAAGAAAAATGCAGTTTATAAAATTGCCAAATTTGTTCCTTAGTTAAATTTACAATGAAGTTTGGAAAATATAATTCAATCTGGGCATTTGAATGGAGTAAAATTGCTTTCTTAAAAAAAAATTCAGTAAGCTGCTTTCTTTTTTAGTTCCTCTTCTCCCCTGACTTGCAGCCGTATAAAGCAAGTGATGGACTCCATCCTAAATCACTTTATTGTGCCCAGTTGAATTTCATTTTAACGTTTCATACTAACTAGCAATCACTAGATAGATCTCACTGCATTTTATTCCCTTGCTTGTGTGAGCCAAGGATTTAATTCTTCTCTGCCCCAATGTAGCAGTGTATTATCTTTCTCTTTATCTCGGTAGTTGTTTCCTAATAAACACGGCAGACAGAATCATTCGAGTCTACGATGGTCGGGAAATTTTAACGTGTGGGCGTGATGGGGAGCCTGAACCGATGCAGAAACTGCAGGACTTGGTGAACAGGTAATAAGCTAAACAACTGGAGATACAGTTTCTAAACAGCCGATGTATAACAATATCGTAACCCTATGTTTGGTACAGAAACAGGAGTGGTCATTAACTGGTTCATCAATGGTGGATAGTTTTAGAACTGAACATATTCACATTGCTGTGGGGGAGGGGGAGAGACTGACCCGAATGTCTGAGGGTGTCCAACCTTCAGATTCATTAGTTTAATTTGGTTGATTTAATTGATTGTGAAATTCATCTTAATGAAAAATGGAAGAATGCTTGTTTTTCTCTAGTGATGTGCTAAGGAAGTCTCATTGTCATATGTGGCACCTTCTCAAAGCTGCTTGTTTCGCTAATGGGCTGTTTAATTCTGGAGGAAAAACAGACATTCTCCTGTTTTTCTTCAAGGAATTGAAACCTTTTGCACATTGCACTTACGCCTCATGCCTTCTATGAAGTTCGATGTGTAAACGGCAACTTCCTACAGGTTTTTGTCTTTGAATTATAGGACGTGTACACCAGAATGTCGTATAAAGAGGTTCTTCCCATTTTTGTTTTGAGGTGTATTTTTTGACTTGGTTGTTTCTGTCAATCTCAGGACGCCCTGGAAGAAGTGTTGTTTCTCTGGTGATGGGGAGTACATCTGCGCTGGTTCGGCACGACAACATGCACTTTACATCTGGGAGAAGAGCATAGGAAACCTGGTGAAGATTTTGCACGGCACACGGGGGGAGCTACTGCTGGATGTAGCAGTAAGTGACCATTTGTGGTCGATTTAGTTTTGTCTCCATCTTAATCACTAACAGACTTCAAATTATTGAGTTGCTGCTAGAACATCCTCCTCTGATTCCAGTTGAATAACCCTGTGGGCTCTCCCTCACTTGTCCCTCAAATCTTTCTAACTTGACTTTATTTGCATATTCCTTGGTTAAAATTTACATTTGAGGGTGGGTGATTCTGGCAATTTACCGTGGGATTATTTTGGGCTGCTGTCGGTCCCTGTATTGCCCATCACTCAAACCTAGAACAGCTGTGCTATCCCTGATCATTTTTTTTTGCGTGTCTGAAGCTTCATGCATAAGCTTTCTGATTGTTTGGCTGTTTTCCACAGTAAAATCAGCCTATGGAGATATTTGGCTTCCCGGTAACAATGGCCACAGTTCTTCAATCACTGCCCAACGAACCTACGAAGAGGTCAATTGTAACTTAACTCTATAACAATTGCCAGCAAGTTCCTGACACCAGCACCACGTCCAACCTAACCGGTTTCTTGCTCCTCTTGCCACCTGTTCTCTTGCATGCCTCATCTCTTGGATGCTACTTGCTCTCCTCCCTACTCCAGTTCTCCCTCCCAAATCTCTGCACCTCAGTGAGCCTCAGTCCTTACCAGTCTCTTGTACCCTCCTCTACCTTGGCCACTGCTTCTCTGAACTTCAGACTTTGCTGCTTGCTCGCCCCTTGCCTTGGTCCCGACCACCTGTAGTCCTCAGCAAGCCTTGACCATCCAATTACCCTCTGCTCTACCTCATTCCCACCCACGCACTTACTCCTGGGACTTGCTTTTCCCTGCCAGCAAACCCACCAGTAATCTACCAGTTTTGACAGAAATCAGGTATTTTGAATTTAGAAATGTCTGGGAGTCAGACTTGTCTTAGTGAGAGTACAGCTAGAGATTTTTACATTGGTACAACTGCATGCGGCAATATCTTCAAGACCTTTTAGAGGAGCTAACTTCGATTCTGAAAAGTAGATTTATGAGAGCTGTTGCTTCTGAGTTGGGGGCACTTCCTTTAATTTCAAGCCCTCTGCTTTGGCCAGCGAACATATGTCCCAGTCAGATCCCCAAAATGTGGTTCAGTAGTGGCAGTCAGTGTGAAATGTTTAAAATTCTAGCAGTCCCATAGCATATAAAATGTTTGACTCTTAATTCAGTTCTGGAATAGACCATCATTAGTTTTTCTTTAAAAACACTTCTCCATTATTGTATTCTCATAGTGCTTATTCCATTCAGAAGTTCAGATGTGTTCGCAGTTAAGACGTGAGGTTAATCAAAGTCCTAACTCCCCCCACCCTTTTTAAAATTTGTGTTTCAGTGGCACCCTGTCCGACCGATCATTGCTTCGATATCCAGTGGGGTCGTGTCCATTTGGGCTCAGAATCAAGTGGTAAGTGCAGGGGCTGATTTTAGCTTCTTAGAGCCAGGTCGGTATGGTGACCCATCCAAATGACTTTTGCCAGATGATAGACACAGCACTGGGGTTCCTGTTCCTGTCACCCGTGCATGGGTCAGGTGAAGAGTGGATCGTACTCCACTGTATAGCTTGCTATAGTTAAATAGCCCACCTGCACTTGGTGTCTAGACTCCCATCTGTGGAATGGTCATTGGAGTGAGGAACTAGAGGATGCCTCGTGGCTATGCAACCCCAGCACGGGTCAGTGCTTTCAGCGGAGGGTGGGAGGGGAGAAAAGCAAATTGTGCAAATGATTTAGGTTGAAATGTTGTTCCACCAGGCCCCTTGTTGGCTCACTCTGTGGCTTACATCATTCTTTGGTTGATTGGTCAGGAAAATAATCAGATCCCAGGCCACAGCCCATTCCAGCCACTCGGGAGTGCCTGAAAGTGGCTTGTTGGGGATGTCTTGGCCTCTGATTCTTTATTTTATTCTTTCCCAGTGAGGAACGTCGGGGATCGATATTACAGTTGGATAAATTTATAACTCTGTGAGCTTCCCATCAGTTCACTATCTCCCTCGAGACAGAGGGAGATTGGGGGCTGGGGAGAGGAAATGGGTGACCCAGCAGCTATAACTGAGTAGGAAACCCCTGTATTTTTAATCCCAGTTGAAGGTGAAATAGGTTTGTCCTCATCACCTGGGCTGGAGGGAGAAATGACATATTCGACTGGGGTGAGGAGAGAGCTGAAGCACGTGTCTGCTGGCAGTCTGGTTAAGGACTGATTGTCGGACCTGTGTTTGGGAGCTGTCTGCAGGGCTGGACTGTCCTGTTCTGGTGACCAGTGAAAATGGTTTGAATGGGTGTCAGGCTAAACTTTTTGGAAGGGAATGAACAGAAAAAGGGGTGAATCTATCCCACAATTAAAAGACTGACATAATCAGCTATGGAGAGGATGCTTCCTTCTCCTCCTTTTCCCCTTCTTCCCTCCTATTTTCCCCAAATACACATGTCAATCTTGCTTTACCCTCCCAAGCAATTGAGTCTTAATTTCAGGTTCTGATCTTTGGAGTTCAGTATTCCGAGCGAAGCCTGTTTGACTAATGTGGTTGCCTCTCTCTCAGGAAAACTGGAGTGCATTTGCTCCGGACTTCAAAGAGTTAGACGAGAATGTTGAATATGAAGAGAGAGAATCAGAGTTTGATATTGAAGATGAAGATAAGAGCGAGCCAGAGCAGATTGGTAAGAAATGCCTATTTTAGTTTTGGCAGGGGAGTATTACTGGCAACACTGCTGCTGCATTTTGCTGACAGACTGTGGTGTTAATGCTGTTTGTCTGCTTTGCTAGTGTAGTAGACAGGAGTAGCTGCTTCCAGATCTCTGCCAATGCTTTTCTTGAACAAGTTGCTAGTAAGTTAATGTGAAGTTGAATGTTGTGTGGGATGAGATGGTCCAGAGGCACTGAAAGAAAGACTTGTATTTATACAGCACCTTTCGTGACTTCAGGACATCCCAAAGTGCTTTACAACCAATGAAGAACTTTTGAGGTGTGGTCACTGTTGTAATGTAGAAAACGCAGCAGCCAATTTGCACACAGCAAGGTCCCACAAACGGCAATGAGATAATGACCAAATAATCTGTGATGTTGGCTGAGGGATAAATATTGGCCAGGGCATCGGGGAGATCTCCCCTACACTTCTTCAAAATAGTGCCATGGGATCTTTTACTTCCACTTGAGAGGGCAGACGGGGCGTTGGTTTATAGTTCCAGGAAACAATTTGGTACAGATGGTCTCCATAGAAATATAGACACGCCTAGAAAATATTCATGTATTTTCTTTCTTCAAAGATAAAGCAGTGCTCTTAATAAAGCTTACTGAAGCCCATTTTAAGTTTTTAATATTTTGTCAGCTATAATAGATATAATATGGATCATACTGTTTTGGGCAATGAAGGGCTCTGCTTCTTTCATGGATACATTGCGCTACCCATACCGATAAAGTACTTCGCTGCACTGCCTCATCTCCTCATGTACTTAATTTGCATATCTAATTTATTTTCAATCTTTGACCTATTTCTGTACAAAATGCTTTTTAGGTGGAGATGCAGCCGAGGATGAAGAGGTCGATGTCACATCCGTGGACCCTATCGCTGCTTTCTGTAGCAGGTAGAAGGATTTTCATAGAATCGTACAGCACAGGCGGAGGCTATTCGGCCGGTTGTGCCTCTGCTGGCTCTTTGAAAGAGCAAATTTATTTTGCAAATAAAAATGTTGAATTTTTTAACTGCAACCTAATATCGGCTGTTTAATAGAGAAGTGAAACAACCTTGATTTCAAGGCCAGGAAATTCCTCTGAGCTGCTGCAATACTTCACCGGAGGTGGGGCAGAAATCCCGTTTCAACATAAAATCCCCCTATTCTTTCCTTCTGACATTTTGATAGAAATGTTTATTAAATTCATTCTTGGGACGTGGGTGTTGCTGGCAAGGCTGGCATTGATTGCCCATCCCTAGTTGCCCTGAGAAGGTGGTGGTGGACCACCTTCTTGAACTGCTGCAGTCCATGTGGTGAAGGTGCTCTTACAATGCTGTATGTTAGGGAGTTCCAGGGTTTGTACTATGGACATGTACTCCTATCGTTAAAAAAAGTGACTGTTTCTCCAATACAGAAGTACTGTTCTGTCATTAATGCGCTGTTAAATACTTTTGACTGGATACACCCTGTGATTATGCACCATTCTAGCAAATGTGAACACACCACATTGTGAAATAGATATTGGCCAGAAAGTCTCCGGTTCAGACTAAGTTATCAAGTGACAACTGGAACTGTCCTCAACACTGTGGGCTAGAGAGAGGAAGAATAAACTAGGGTTGTCACTTCTGATTGTTATCTGGTGACCTCTGCTGGAAAGTGTGAGGTTGCTGGATTGGTCTCGGGTGTAATGTTGCTCATGGTCTAATAGTCTACCAACACTTGAGTGAGGAGCTTGAGGGCTGTTGGTGCCTATTGAATAGTACCTCAGCAAGAATTGGTGCCTTCAAGAGGGAAAGTGTTTATTTAGCTTCAGACCTTCCTGGGGAGAAGGAATCTGCAGTTGAATTTAGACTGGAATGTGACAGTTCATTGATTAGCCACACTGACTCGGTCACTGTTCCATTGGCCTTAAGCAAGGCAGGATGCTGCACAAACGCTCTGCCTCCAGCACTTCTTATGGAAGCACAGCTGGAGAGAGCTGCTTTCTCCACCTGTGAATACGGTGGTTAATAACTTGAGGTAATGTCTGTGGTTCATGTGTCACATTCTTTGTTTTACTGCAGCGATGAAGAGTTTGAAGACTGCAAAGCCCTTCTCTACCTCCCAATATCCCCGGAAGTGGAAGATCCTGAAGAGAATCCCTACGGACCTCCCCCTGAAGCAGTACAGGTGAGATTGGGAGTAATGCCGTAGGTTTGGGGGTGGGGTTGCTGTGGGGAAGGGATGAACGGTTATTCAGTAAGTGAATTCTATGTTGGCACATAGCTACGTAGTTTGTCAGTGGCAGGGAGCAGGTTACATTAACCCGACTTGTAGTGTTGCATCTGAGAGGGGTACCGTGTAAGTAGGTCTCCGACATGTAGGCAGAGTTAAACATTGTCTTATAATGTTTTGGGATAATATTTTGTGGTAATAACATTTTGGGATACAGTATATGAGTAATTTGAGGCGAGACATGTGGCAAGTGTAGCAGGCTTGGAAGGAACGGGTGACTTTGGACCTACGGTTCCCAAAGCTCACCACCACTGAGGTTTTCCTCGTCTTGTCTGGATCTGTTGTAGACTAATTGATGGAGATTGATTGCTATGATTAGTCAGCAACTCCATTATCGTCCTATCATGCAACTACCAGGATGGTAGAAGGTGAACTGGATTGACCGTGGTCTTTTTTCGTCTGGCAATTCCTATGTTCCAATGTCCAGAGTTCAAAAATGAAAACCACTGTTTCTGGCGTCAGGTTACTTCTTAAGGTACGGTTATTGTAAAATTATTCTTATCTTGTGTGTGTGAGGGTGCTTAACACTTTATTTTCATGTGTCAGTCTCCTAATCACTTTTCCCCCAGTGTTCTGTTTCCTCCTTTTATTGCTTTTATTTCTTGCCTTAATTTCTCCCCCATGTCTTGAATTGATGCTACTGAATCTTCCTGTCCCTTGCTCTCTTCCTTCTCTCCTTCTCTTCTCCTCTTTCCCCCCCCCCCCAGCCCCCAACAGTCCATGCATTCATTTTTCTGTTCAAAGTCTTTTGGATGCGACGTTAAACTAGGGCCTGGTCTGCCCTCTCAGCTGGACATAAAAGAAGAGCAGGGAAGTTCTCCCCGGTGTCCTGGCTGGTATTTATCTCTTGTTAACAGCTAAAACAGATTATCTGGTCGTCATGTTGCTGTTTGTGGGATCTTGCTGCATGCAAATTGACTGCTGTGTTTTCCACATTACAACAGTGGTTACGCTTTAAAAGCACTTCATTGGCTGTGAAACGCTTTGGGACATCCTGAGATTGTGAAAGGCGCTATATAAGTACAAGTCTTTCTTTAAAAACTTGTATTTATATAGTGCCTTTAATGTAGAAAATATCTTCAGTGTGGCATAGTCAAGGGGGAGAAAAGGCAGAATATTTTGTTTGGTTCTAATCTATTAATAGTAGATGGGGGAGGGGGCAATAGAATTTTTGATCTTTGAGCATTTGGGGAGGGGACGATACTCTCTCTAGTCCTGAGTTTGCACTATGACAATCATAGTAATCACTAACCCTGTCAGGGCTTCTGCACCTATTGACATTGTGATCGAGGCTGGTCAACCAAACTTACACAACGTCAGATGGTTTTAGAGAGGGTGAGTAAAGTTGTATTCAGTGTCTTGAGGCTTTTTATTACTTCTGTGTCTTGGCAGAATTCTGGAACTGACGACATGAGCAACCCAGAGAAAAAACGTCAGGCGTTGACTGATGGATCGCAGCCACCAAAGAAGAAACCCAAGATGACCAATATTGAGCTACAAGGAGTACCATCTGATGGTAATTGGGTTACTTGTTACTCATCAGACCAGTTATCGCGAGTATCTTGCTCATTATATTATCTGTTTGCTTTCCAACTGCTGCACCAATTTTCTTCTGTTTTGTGCTCTCGTAATCTTCAAAAGTAATTCATTGGAATGTCCAGAGGACGTAAAAGGCGCTATAGAAATGCAAACTCGCTTTTTTTTCCTTCCCTCTCCTGAAGGCACTGACTCCTATTGGAGTGTGAGCCCATGGGTGCCAGCTGTGCTCAGATATCTCATCCAGGTAGCTATTCTTAATGCGCGCGTGCCAGCAAGTTGTTTAGCCGTGGAAGGCATAGCGACTGAACCCGATCCTCTCCTTACCCCGATGTTCTCAATAGGGCCCTTTCCAGCAGGAGTCGCTGGTTTAGTGATCTCGAGTGGGAAGCTGACTGAGTTTTACTGCTCCTCTCCCATCCAAGGGTTCTGAGGTGTTGATGCCAATTATAGTTCTGCCAACTGCTTGAGGCGGAGAACTAATTTAAGAGACCAGGGATTGACCTGGGACTTTATTTGTACAGCTCAGTGCCACACTGGGCAGTACATTAAGTGACAGCACCTTTTAAGCAGACCTCCTCTCTTTGCTTTTGATTAATTTAATTAATTTTTTTTAATGGAATGTGCTGCCTGAAAGGGTGGTGGAAGCAGGTTCAGTAGTAACTTTCAAAAAGGTATATTCAATATATACTTGAAAAGGAAAAATTTGCAGGGCTATGGGAAAAGAGCAGCGAAGTGGGACTAATTGGATAGCCATTTCAAAGAACCCGCACAGGTACGATGGGGCAAATGGCCTCCTTCTGTGCTGTAAGGTTCTATTTGCATATGTGTGTATGCACCTAATATATTAGAAGTCTTGTAACTGCATGTATTTCCTTTCTGTTTGAATGTCCCCCTCCACTCGTCCTTGGACCACAGCCTTCCTGTGGGGTCAGGCATCGAGCCTAGCATTTGGACCTATCCACCAGCCCATTTCTGGCAGCCTCTTTATAGGCACTTGAACTCATCAGACTGTACAAATATTGATTAGGTACTTTAGGAGGCTGAGAGCTTTTTAACTCAAATATTAGACGCTTTTAATTTTAAAAAAAAATTTGGCATGGAGGATGATGCAATGAAATCTGCTGTGAGGGAGGGGGAGTGCCATATGTTTAGTGATTTTTTTTTAAATATACACTATTAACGAACTACCTGAGCAAGATGAGAGTTTTTTTGATAGTTTAAATTTTAAAGCTTTTACTTTTTTAAAAACTTAGGCAAAAAATAAGTGTGGGTGGCGCAATGGGATTTGCTTCAGGGGCATTTAACAGTCTCGTTTATGGTGCACACTTCCTACAACACTTCCCATTGCATTTTGTTGATACCACCCTATTACAAATCAGCCTATCCTCCAACTTACTGTGTGTGATGCCACAGGAGATTTGTTAATGTATGTAAAGTTGCTGTGGAGTTATATATGGTGAGCTAGTTTCTGGTATTGAGCTACTGGGTGATCTTTATTTGAGCGAAGAGTGACACCCATTGCCTCAGATGGAAATGAGTAGAGCTGGAGTTTGTTTTCACAACATCACACACTAAGATTGCTTCTTTTACAAAAGAACTGGCTGTCTTGATTCAAATAATAATTCATTGGGCACTGTTAGTAAGAGAATAGGTCAGCTTTTTTTTTTCTCTTTAAGGGAAATGGCAAGGATGCATTTACTACATGGTCCGTTTCAAGATTAGACTTTTATTTCATCAAACTCTTGTCAGGCTAGCTCTGAATTAGCGAAACAGAGTGGAATGACCAGGGCTCTGTTCTGAGCCTCGCTTTCAAGATCTCGACCAGCACACTTGGAGAAAGGAGGACTAAAGTCACCCTGAAGTGCTGTGCTGGTAGTATCTAGTGTCCAGTTTATGGAGAGGAGTACTGCTGTGGGAGATCTGTGTTTGTACACCTGACCTGTGCTCGTACTAAATCTCACACAGCTTGGCTTGACATCCACTTTTCCCTATTACTTTTCATTTGGTGGTACAGGTGAGGGCCTGTGATGAGGGTCAAAAGAAACATGAGGATGAATAATGTGTTTGTGCAAGGATGAAAAGCTCTAGTCCAATGTTTGGGACTTAATATTTTTGAGTATCGTTAATGGGCATTTGTGGGTGTTCAGACTGAAAAATTAGTTTGTTGAGAACTCTTTTTGGCTCAAGTTCAAGAAGTACAAAATGAAAGAGAATTATTCAATCAGGGTAGGAAACGAAGCATATAAAAGATTAAGAAAGGTCCAGCTCGCCACAAGAAAATTTTGGTCGAGCACTCGGTTGTATGTAAACGTTTGCAGCCCCTGCAGTTTTGACACTTTTTTTTAAACCAATTTGCCAGTGTGCAGCTAAACAAAACAAGGAGGGGTCAGAGGGAGCAGTTCGGAGCAAGAATGCTGACTCGACTTTTGTTTCTCCACCTGTCCCTGCCAATCCTTTTCTGTTCCTGCTGGCCCAGAATCAGTAATACAAAAAAAAAGGTTGCTTTTAAGCTCAGTTACAGGAACTCCCACTTCTTTATTTTCTCCTGCAGAAGTTCACCCACTGCTGGGTGTGAAGGGCGATGGCAAGTCGAAGAAAAAGCAAGCGGGCCGACCAAAAGGAACGAAAGGTAAAGAGAAAGATTTCATTAAGTCGAAAGCCTTCAAAGGGGACAGAGGTCATCCTCTGGAAGGAGCAGTGAAGGGCAAGGAGTTGGCGGAAGTGGCAGAGCCACCCGCAGGTAAGGACCATGGTGGGAGCTCCTGCAGCTTGCCTGGTACCTGTGCTTCCCTCCCCACCCCCTCTTTTTACCCCCCCCCCAACCCCGTGCGCGCTCTCGTTTCTGGTCCTGCTTTTGCATGGGGGAGGGAGGGAATGAGTTAACTATTCAAGTCAGACTTGCCCTTTTAAGTAGCAAGTCTTGATCTTCTAACTTTTTTTAATTAAACTTTTATTTTTAGTTTTGTATAAAGGAGATAACATGGCTTTCTGAAAAGGGCAAGTTGAATTGTAAGCTGTTTGCTCATCCCTGTTTTATACAAGCAAAGGTGACTTTTAATCTGCTGTGCATGTTTAGCAATATGATGTGTTGTGGGATTTAAGAGTCGTTTTTAGAAAGTCTGGCCCAGTGTTGTTGTATATGTGACAGGTGGATGTGCCTAGAATATCTGCTGATGTTGATCAAGCCAGTGATTGCACTGGCTGACTTGGGCTCTCAGAGCATGGCAGCAAGGACTGCGCATTCCACTTAACCTGCACAAAGTGGGATAAAGCAGAAGAACGATGATCAGCCCAAAGAAAGAACTGGAGGCTCTGATCTGGAGTTTTCATCGGCCTCCGCACCAAAGATGTTGCACCAGCCGCACTTGGTATCTGTGGATGCCGACGGCAATCAAACTCCCACAGTGAGACTCTCACAATGACCTCCAATGAGATAATCATATTGACCCTGTTAACCACAGAGCCAATTCTGGCAGGACCATCCCAGGTATGATAACTGGTCGAGGTAAATTATCTCCTATTGGAAGAATTGGCACTCCTTCTCAGTATGAATCCCTTAATTGTGTGATCTTGGACCCCTAGCTGCCCATGCTGATGTTTCTTACTGGCACCATATTCTGTTTGGTGGGGGGGGCAAAGGCCCTGCTCTGAAGAATCTGTTCACTCTTTTCTAGACAGGCCTGGGAGAGGGTATCCTTAGTCCCCCCACTGCCACCTTTGCTACGTAAGGGCTCCTGTACTGGCTCCCTTATCCGTTCAACGTATTGCTCACTGAGCTTCATCAATGATGTGCTGTCTCAAATATCTTTTAGGCCCAGGCGTTCACTCTTGATCTCATCCAGCCAAGGCACAGATCCCTCCTTGATAAAATTGACTTATTGGCCACCTCTACTATTAGTCAAATAGACTGCTCTGTGAGACAAGTCCATGCAGACCCAGGCACTGAGGGTTTCAATTTGGACTTGCTCTGTCGTACTCCCGTCAAATGGCAGCAGGTCTTCCTTTTGTAGATCCGAGAGAGTTTGGAGAAGATGTCGGTCTTGGCTCAGTGGTAACCCTCTCATCTAGGAGTCCAGAGGTCGTGGGTTGAAGCCCCATTCCAGGACATAATCTAGGCTGACACTTCAGTGCAATACTTAGGGTGCTCTGCACTGTCGGAGGAGCTGTCTTTCAGATGAGACGTTAAACTGAGGTCCCAGGTGGACGTAAAAGATCCCATCGTACGATTTGAAGAGCAGAGAGTTCTCCCTGTGTCCTGGCCACCATTTATCCCTCAACCAGCACCACCATAAACAGATTACCTGGTCATTATCTCATTGTTGTTTGTAGGACCGTACTGTGTGCAAATTGGCTACCGCATTTCCCTACATTAAAACCGTACTTTTATTGGATGGATAAATTGAGATATGCTGAATGGCTTTCCTCATCTGTAATTATTTGCAATGTGAGTTGCAACCTGATGCCCTTCAGTAAAGAGATTTTTTTATTTCTACTGTTGATCTACAAGAATGTTAAAATGATAGTACTTCCTAATCAGTGGATTTCCCACGGTATTGCTTATGTGCATTAGTGAATACGCTAATTCGAAAGGAGGACATGTAAACGGAAAGTCTCTGGAAAACTCATAGCAAAAACAGTTGATCTCAGACTGGTACTCAGTGTGTCGTGATTGGCTGGTTGAAGGGACAGCATGCGATGTAGTGTTGTAGAGTTTCTTTTGCCCGACCAGATCAAAGAACGGGAAACTACAGGTATATTCATATAGACACAAGACTTTTAATAATATAGATTAATCCCCAGAGATCAAAACCTTATCTTTGAGTTCTTGCAACTTAGAATAAACTCAGTCCCCATGACAATGAAAAAGCTGAGTTGGAATTTCTGTTGTAAATACATGACCACTTTGTGCGTTTCATCCGGATTATGCCATTTGAATTTCAAAGAGCTGGATCGTGTTTGACGGGGAGTTTATTATTTGACTGAAGAACCATTGTTAAAATACAACAAACTACATGAACCACTGAGAGCCCTTCAAACACTATTCAAAATCCACCATCAGCTTCATGTTGCATTTCTCCCAGTTTCCAGACCCCTCCTTGTTCATCGATACAGTTTCAGATGGCGCTTTGAGTGATGCGTCTCAACCCCCTCCCCTCCCTTCGCCTCTTGCTCCCCCTCCACGGAGTTCTGCTCCGGTACTCTCTACTAGCCATACTATGACCTCGAGTACCTCAATTTGAAAACCACTGCCATGTAATAAGACCAGATAAATGAGCAATTTATTTTCATGTTGTCCCCTTTGGGGCTGGGATTGCAAAAATGTACTCATTCTGAGAACTTGACTACATTTTTGTTGCCAGCTTCCATTAGAGGCCTCCGTTTTAATTTCCCGCTGTTTTCTGGGTTTTCAGGAGGAGGTGTTATTTCAGACCTGCTGTGAACATGGTGAAGATGATTCTTTATCCCTGAAATTGTTGCGCTACCGTCATACTTCAATAGTATGATGCGACACCTAGAAAGCGTTTGGCACTTGGGTCAGTTTACAGACCAAAGCATAAAGGGACCTTTGTGAACCATGGACAGGTGTTCCCTTCAACCCTCCTGAAGAACTATGGACATTGAAAAATCAGCCAACCGAAGATCTTGGGCAATTCACCAGGAACGCCAAGCTAAAGTATAACTTCTGCCTTCACGTGATGTTGCTTTGCATATGGAACTATAACAGAGGGCACTCACAGCTGAAACGTGTACATGGTACAGCAGAGTGCAGAACACTTTTTTTGGTTTCTTTTTCCCTCCTGCAGTTTTGCATTTGAAGATGGGTATGACTTTTGGACCTTGAAAGGTTACCTGCATCGCAAGAATAATTGATCAGGTGCTCCGTAAAAACCCACGCAGTCCAGTTCCCGAGGCTGAAACTCTTCCTACTTCATTTTTTTTTAAAAGAACTATTTGTGGTAACTTCTGGACGCCTGGGTGCTTATATTCTAACTAGATGAACACCATTTGTATTGTTGGTCTGTTGACCTACCAGCTGACAGTGAAAGGCTAAATGTTGTAGATTTATTGTTTCTCTTTGTGCATGAGTTGGGCTGGTAATATTGTTTTGGGCTGCAGCTGATGCTTTTATTGAACAGCAGTTGAGATTGATGGTATCTTTCTCTTCCCCCGTCCCTTCAAGTCTAGCATATCTACTCAGCAGCTGTGCATTGTCCTTTGCTGTTTGCAGCAGAACCAGCAGCCATCCTCCCAGTCCTACCAATCTGTGCCAACCTGGGCAGGCTGCACCTAACCAGAGGACTGTCGCAAATCTGCCCCCATCCCTTGTTGAGGGTTTCCCACAGTAACTCTGGCAGGAGACCAGCAGATTCCCAAATAGCAGAGATCTGGCCTCCTGCTCCCAAGTAGGGACCTGGTATAGAAGTGGGTAGCCAGTTCACCCAGTGAACTGAGGTGTACCAGCCTCAAAAAAGGGCATGCGAGGGTCCCAGCAGTGGGGCCCAAGGCTGGCGAACTGCCTGAATCCCTAAGGAATTAAAGTTTTTTCTTTTAAAATTCCAGCAAATTGGCTCTTTAACTCAGTGGCGGGAGGCAATTGGACCAGGTCTGGGTTGGGGTGAATGGGGCCTTTTCTCACCACCTCCTCTTCTCCCTCCCCCCACCACCCCCCTGAAAGGGAGGAATAAGGCCAGAATTTCTGCAGGCATGGGGCAGGCAAGTGCCAAAGTTGTGTCCAAAGTGGTCTGGCCTATACTAATGAGGGGGCCTCCCACTGACCGTGCTCACTTTGGTAGGGTCAGTGCTGGAGGGCATATTCAGGGTTACAGCCTGAGCAAATTCAGGGCCTCGCAGTCCAAATGGAAATGTGTTCCATTTCCCAATAATTCCATTGGTCAGAGAACAAGAAAATTCATCCAAAATATAGATTTTAAAAAAAAAAGTCTGACTGTGAAACTGCAATTACATTTTTTGTTTAATGTCCAAAGAGATTGTCCATAATTGATTCTCCTTAATTGAATCTTGCACTGATTCTCATTTGTTCACCTTCGTGAATGGAGGAATGAGGAACTGGGGATTGTTATTTATGTTGCAAAGTCCTGCGACTCTATACAAAACTAGAGATGCAGATGATTTGGTCAGATGCACACGTCACAGCGAATGAGTGGGTTGCATGTGTTTACACAAAATCGTGAGATGTCTCCTCCTTCCCATCCCATACACACAATCCAAAGATCCCCACGCACAATATCTGAGCCTTGCTCCCCCCCCCTTACAGGCACATTCAAACCCCATGCTCCCTAAAATGTGAGCACCCTCCACGCACAGAAAATATGAGCCTCCCCATATACACAGAATCCAAACATCCCCATAGACAGAAGATCAAAGTCTCGCCCCCATGCGAGGCTCACCATACGCAAACATCCAAACCTGTGCAAACTGAGAGATGCTGCTCGCTGCTCAAACCGCTGGATTGGGTTGTAGTATTCTTGTCTCTCTACCCTTTCTCTCTGGTATCCCTGTTTCCTCCCTCTCGTGTTACCCAGCTTCTGAGCCATTCGGTTTTTCCTTTTGCTAATACCAGTGGTGGTTTAAAACCTCTTGGCCCTAGAGTATGCGCTCAATGTAAAAAAAAAAGTAGCATTCACAGGTGAAAGTGCAAAATGCTGCACATAAATTGCACCTTCAGGCTCTCGAGTCCCAAAAACCTGAGTGAAAGACCTGCGGAGGATTTTGCAACATGCAGGATGATTCTAAAGACCTACGTGGTATCATAGTAGGCACAGCACAGGAGGAGGCCATTCGGCCCGTTGGCCTGTGCCAGCTCTTTGAAAGAGCTAGCCAATTAGTCCCATAGCCCTGTAAATTTTTTCCCTTCAAGTATTTATCCAATTCCCTTTTAAAAGTTACTATTGAATCTACTTCCACCACCTTTTCAGGCATTGCATTTGAGATCATTACAACTTGCTGTGTTTAAAAAAAATGTTTCCTCATGTTGCCTCGGGCTCTTCTGCTAATTGCCTATATTCGTCTCTCCTCCATATCGAGACACCCAAGGAATGAACTGTGGTTGTGTGATTCCATTTCTGTAATGGGGTTTCCTTGTGATGCTTCTTCAAAATTTCAATCCTCCTCCTGGTAATGTAGTGAGCAATTAATTTCTGTTCAAACTCCCCTGCACCGTGAATACCACTGCCAGGAAGTAAATAAGACCAGTCTTAGCAATCGTTTACTTTTAAAATTATTTTTAAAAAAGGAACAGTTGTAATTAAAAACATGTCCTTTAATTCTAAATAGAATTGTTTCTCTTCATTCTGCTATTGTTTAGCACTCTCCCTGTTTCTGCAAACCTTTTCTTCCAACTGCTTTAATGGTCAGATCTAGAGGCATGGGTTGGAATAATGCAGCAGAACTGACTGTGATAGAGCCCATTTAGCTGCACTTTCTACATAGGGAATAGGCATATTAAAGAGTATCTTGTGATTTGCAATCCAGTTGGCTGCTTTGTAATTTTTATTTCTTGCAAACTTTTTTTTTAATGGTCTCTCTCTTGAATTGTCTTAAAAGCCTGATTGCTTCTGTTTGATCCAAGAGGAAGTTAAACAAGTAGGCGATGGTTTGGGAAAAGAGAATAAAGTGTTACAGCTCTAACAATTGACGGTAACAAAGTCTGGGGCAGTGGGCACATACAGATGTGAAGTGTGTTCTGTTATGAAACTTTTGATGACTTCTTCAGAGAAGGGGCCGTTCCAGATCTGTCCTGTGACGCTATCTGTTCAGGGCTGGACAGTTTCTTTTTCTTCGCTTGGTACGCAGTAGCCTGACGCTACTGGTGCGTGACCCCTTGTACTGGTAAGAAATGCCTTCTGCATTCTACCCCAACAGTAGCAGGTCTTGTTAATAGCTGTTGTCGTTCAAATGCCTGTTCCATTTGGGTTGGGCTGTTTTGTAATTATCCTCTTTAATGTTGATAGAACAATACCGGCTCAATCCTCTACTGCATTCAAATTGGATGGATCGCTAACGCAGGCCATTTCTTTTCAAGAAAATGTGTTGATGACTCGAGTGTATTCAGGTGATGTGGTATTTGGTAACCCATACCATTGTACAGAACACAAATGCAAGGATGGTTTGACCAACTGTGTATACAATTGTTTTTTATTCCTGTAAATAATAAACATTAATCTGGTTTTAAATGTGTTTGATTTTTTTTTTGAAAGCGTTCAGTAAAACAAAAATCTATTGGCAATAAATTGGGATGGTGAGGTCAAGAACAGTCATAACTGGGAATGCTTCCTGGACCCTTTCCTACTGCTCAAAGTTAATTTGTTGTTGCCAAAGATACTGAGTGCTTTGACCTTCTGCAGAATGTGAATGTCAAACACTCTTCAAAGCTTTGAAACTCCATTGTACATTCAGTGGCATTTCTACATTGAGGGGAATCTCCAGTGATTGATCAGAATTCTCACAGGGGACATTGCCTCATTGCACAGCTGAGTAATGACAACCTCAGCTCTAGAAAATTTCTAATAATTTTTTGTTAAAATTGTGTTTTATTTGTGTTACACTGGCCTTCATTCCTGTTAGTCGGGTGTTGCTGTGCTGTACCTGCAAGACCAAACTTTGGGGACCTTTTTAATTATCCATCAATTTCCACGCTCCATGGGATGAAGGGGTGGGGGAGAGAAAGAGAGTGGGAAGGGAAGATCCTCCATTATGGAGATGGCATTGTATTGTAATGTAGGCTAGATGTGGTATTGCTGTCTTTCTGGTGAAGAAACCTCCCATCCCCTTCTTAAAATCCCATAAATCGCAATATTTATGGGAAGCTGTTCCCTTAGTTTTATTTTCTTAAACTGAGTAGGGGCCAGATATCCTTGTTACCCCTTGAATTATCGTTTCCAGGTAACCTAAAGCTTCCAGGACTATTGTTTTATTCTCCCTCCCCCCACCCCAGTAAAGTATACCTTTAGACCTGGTGCCATAGCCAGCCACTTGTTGGAAATATTTTCAAATGAAGACTGGGAGGATTTGGTTATGATTGCCTCAGTAGAGGGAGATAAACATCCTGTCACATTGATACACATTATGTATTCTATAACACCCATTGTCAATATGTTCAAATCCCTCCAAGTCCTCGCCATTCCCTGTCTCTGTAACCTCTTCCAGCCCTACGACCCTCCAAGATCTCTGCGCTCCTCCAATTCTGGCTTCATGTGCATCCCCCATTTCCTTCGTTCCAGCATTGGCCATCGTGCCTTCAGCTGCCTAGGCTCTGAACTCTGGAAGTCCCTCCCTAAACCTCTCTGTCTTTCCTCCTTCAAGACGCTCCTTTAAAACCTACCTCTTTGACCAAGCACCTGTCCTAATATCTCTGTCAAATTTTGTTTGATAACGCTCCTGTGGAGCGCCTTGGCACATTTTTACTATGTTAAAGGTGCAATGTAAATGCAAGTTGTTGTAAACTTAAGAGATTGTGATAGAGACAAAGGGGCTGATACTTTTCATAGAAGTTACAACATGGAAACAGGCCCTTCGGCCCAACATGTCCATGTCGCCCAGTTTATACCACTAAGCTAGTCCCAATTGCCTGCACTTGGCCCATATCCCTCTATACCCATCTTACCCATGTAACTGTCCAAATGCTTTTTAAAAGACAAAATTGTACCCGCCTCCACTACTGCCTCTGGCAGCTCGTTCCAGACACTCACCACCCTTTGAGTGAAAAAATTGCCCCTCTGGACCCTTTTGTATCTCTCCCCTCTCACCTTAAATCTATGCCCCCTCGTTATAGACTCCCCTACCTTTGGGAAAAGATTTTGACTATCGACCTTATCTATGCCCCTCATTATTTTATAGACTTCTATAAGATCACCCCTTAACCTCCTACTCTCCAGGGAAAAAAGTCCCAGTCTGTCTAACCTCTCCCTGTAAGTCAAACCATCAAGTCCCGGTAGCATCCTAGTAAATCTTTTCTGCACTCTTTCTAGTTTAATAATATCCTTTCTATAATAGGGTGACCAGAACTGTACACAGTACTCCAAGTGTGGCCTCACCAATGCCCTGTACAACTTCAACAAGACATCCCAACTCCTGCATTCAATGTTCTGACCTATGAAACCAAGCATGCCGAATGCCTTCTTCACCACCCTATCCACCTGTGACTCCAATGGGAGAAGCTGAGACAGTGTTGCACAGTTTGAATGGTCAACCAGCAAATAAACATTGGAATATCCAGGATTTACTTGCTGTATAACACACATGGTTGGTTGCAATTGTTGGTTGATGCCTAGACTGCCAACATAGTAACAGGCATTCAAATGATATTTCTCAAACCTCATCTGATTACACAGGAATAGGTCATTCAGCCCCACAAGCTTGTTCCACCATTCAATTAAACCATGGCTCATCTATATCTTAACTCCATCTACCTGCGTTGGCTCCATATCCCTTAATACCCTTGCCTAAAAAATATCTACCACTCTCTTGAAATTTTCAATTGACCCCCAGCCTCCACAGCTTTTTGGGGGAGAGAGTTCCAGATTTCCACTACCCTTTGTGTGAAGAAGTGCTTCCTGACATCACCCCTGAACGGCCAAGCTCTAATTTTAAGGTTATGCCCCCTTGTTCTAGACTCCCCCACCAGAGGAAATAGTTTCTATCCACCCTATAAAATCCTTTTAATCGTCTTAAACACCTCAATTAAATCACCCCTTAATCTTCTATACTCGCGAAAAAACAATCCCAGACTATGCAACCTGTCATAATTTAACCCTTTTAGCCCCGGTATCATTCTGGTGAATCTGCGAGGTACCCCCTTCAAAGGAAAATAATGCTTAGGCAAAATTCATAAGTCAGGTTATGATTGCCATAGAAATGGGATATGTATATTACATCTTGCAACTGGACATTGCCATATTCTATTTAAAGCATTTTAGGATATTCTCAAATCAATTTTCACATTTAATTTTTAATATCTCATGATGCAAGGAACTTAGCTGAATCTTACTAATTTCACTCTTGTGCTGCCATGCTCCCTGCCCATCTTCAAGCTGGGTATTTCCTCAAATAAGTACCGTATTACTTAATCTAGTCTAATCGGTTTAACCTCGCCATGCTTACTGCCCCTCTGGAGCACCAGAATTATTGCAAAATACATTTATTCAGGAGCAAAAGAATCTGATGATATTTGAAGCTTTTCAGGGAAGTGCAGTCTGCTTACTTGTCACTGTAAGTGACTCTATCATTTACCCTGTGGGTCTGGCTCTGATGAGGCTTTCCGTGTGAGGTTTACCTCTGCTGCAAAAGCTTGAATAACTTTGTGCCGGACAGGAGTGGGAAGAAATAGAGAATGTGTCTGGACAAGTCAAATGAATTTTGGTCACTCTGTGAGCTGAGGCATTTATCATCATACAAAGCTGTCTATGATCTCTCTCTATATCTTGCTTTCGATTTCATCTCTCTCTTTCTCTCACTTGTTACTGGGGTATTGGATAATGTGCTATGTAGAGGTTTCTATTCTTATCAATGGTTCATTCCCTGCACAAACATCATACATTTTTGTAATGGGTAGGTGCCTGTAGTTCCTGGATATACTGGAGCAGGTTTGCAGCAAGTATATTGTTGCTACAGTTTGGTAGGGGAGAGAAAAAAAATATTGAATGCTGGAAATTCAAAATAAGCAAAGTGCTGGAAATGCATGTCGGGACCATTATAATTGAAAGAGAAAAGTTAATACTTCAGGTGGAGACTTTAAGGCTGCAGTTAATCACATGGAGAGTTCCCTATCTCGGTTCTGTTAGTATGGAAAGTTTGTGTTTTTACTTTGGGGAGGAAGTAATTAGGAATGGAACAAAAGTGTCCCATGTATCTTCTGGCTAGCTACAGAGCAGCGTTAGTAAAAGCCTGGGAACCAAGTTTACAGCCTGTCCTCTCATAGAAGAAAATGGGGAGGGGGGGGGGGGGTGGGAGTTAATAGATTAGTAGCTGGTTCCTGTGCACGTTGATTTATTTGAATTTTGAAACCTCTACTAGATTTGGTTGTGGTGATTTAATCACCACAGTATACTGTATTGTGCTTTTGATAATTAATGAATAAATTATGTTTTCCACCTCTCCATAAATTACTTTGAGTTCAGTCAAATGTGGAAAACTAATTTCATTTTGTCAATGGTTAGTGCAGTTAATTTTAATTTAAGAAACGCCACTTAATCCTCTCATGTCAGAGCAATTGTGAGTAAATCTGACTGGGAGTGTTACGAGGCTGTATCATAGTTAGGGAGAGTTGGGCAATATCCGCTTAATGAGTGAAGCTCATCTATTCTAGACAGTCATTATAACCCAGAGAGCCTTCAAACTTCACCCACTTTGGTGAATATTATTTTGAGTCAGGATTTCCTGTTGATGTTGGTAGTTGTGCAGTTTGTTTGTAGCCCACCCTTCCAAGTTTTGCTGTGTGGTTTCACATTGAGTGAGGACAAAAGTGTGGCTTTTCCCCACCCAATTGTAATAAAAGTGGGGCCTTGTCATATTCCATTAAAAGGGCACTTTTAGTGTGAAACATAACACTGTTAAACTAGGAAAGTTGCTGCATTATGTACATCACCTTTTTCCTGGACCAAGAATCACATACTCAACTTTAATTGCTTATCTTGGTGTTTTTCATCAGGATGCTCATTGTCTTGTACATCTGAAACCATACCAATGTTGTCATGGTGTAACCTCCGCACCATATTGTTCCCAATGCTCCATTGTGCTGATGGTTGATGTAATAAAGACTCTTGTTAAAACTGGGTTATCTGTAGCCTTAAATCCCCTCCCCCGCCCCAACAAAGAAATGCGGCTCCCCTATGCTGGTATCTACCTTGTCCTCATCTTCTCTGTTACCTTCCTGATTCATCTGGTAGTCTGTCAAGAGGACTTTGGCACCCTGCCACCTGACTTGGAGAATGTCACAGTTACTGGACTCTTGCTAGTCAGTGCGAACCCCTGCAGCAAAACCTGTGGACTGGGATGGAGGTCCGAGTATTACTGCAATATGGACAAAGAGGGGAAGAAGAGTAACTGCACGTTGAAAAACACCCTGTGTCTTATCAACCAGGACTGTGGTCTGATCACCAAAACCACCACCGTGGGAGCCACTTTGAGCATTAGCTGCTTGGATGCGACCATCAAAACTCTAGGGTCATCCGATTTCATCTTTGTGTGGAAGATTGCGAAAGGAATTGTGACCACAGATAAATACCTCTTCAAAATGTTTCCGTTAAGAGGCACAAAAACGCCATGGATGATAATTATAAAGGTGAGCATCAATTTGGTTTATTAATAGACTTTTATTTTCAATCCTAATTGATGAACATGAAAGAATTGGTTAGTTAGCCGTCCAGAAATGATGGGAAATTTTTCTGTCGTGTAAGCAGGAAACCAAAAGACCAGTTCCAGAATATAACTCCCCTCCCCACCCTGTAGCGATCGTGTCTGTACTGGCATCAAGTTGGTGTAACGTTACAGGCCAGATGGTGGAGAGGCTCTTGATGTCCTAACATCTTACGATGGTGTGGGCTTGGGTTGGCTGCTGCAGATTTGAAACTTGCAGGTTTTGCCATATTTTGTATCATCCTCTGTGGGCTGTTTGAAGTCAACCATCGAAATACTGGAGATTCTCCCAAAGCGTGGTTTAAGACCTTGCAGAAGGTAGCAAACCTATCGAACAAGAGTTGGGCATTCATTTCTGACTCCAGTAGCTACTGTTTATTAACACACCATTCTCTCATCATTTCCCTTTCCCTTTGGCCCCCCACAAAACTACTGTTCCCTTGTCTGTTCCAATCTTCCATTTTAACCCTTTCTTCCATACTTCACTTGTCCAATTCCTAGTTGAGTACAGGTTTTTTGGGCAAATGCCCTCTCCTATCTCATCCCCATATTAGAGACTGGACAGCGACTGCTACTGGGGCACGGAATCTAACTTGTGGTGTCCTCAGTGCCGGCCTGCCTGAGCTAGGCCAACTCATCACAGAACATGGATTCAACCTGCGACCTTCCTGGCCGGCATAGCTCAGTGCCACAGAGGAGCTATAAACCACTCTCTTGTCATCTTTTCCTTGATTCAAGCTATTATTATGCAATTGATCCAGTTCCTTTTGGAAAGTTTACAGACTCTATGAACACTGCACTAGGTGGCTGCATATTCCATACATCAAGAACCCTGTGTGTGGAGCAGATTCTTCTCAACTCATTTTAACCAAAGGCATTTCATTTCAAACACTTATCCTCTAAGCAACCCCAAATGTATAGACAATGATAATGTGTATTTGAATTTATATTTGAATCACTCAGATCTCTTATGAAAGTGATTTTCTTGTTTTGCACGTTTTTGCTCAAGATGTAAGTCAGTGGTGGGGAATGGAACACATTTCTACTTTTGTCACCCAGCATCAACATCAAGCACCCCTGGGTCTGGTATAACATTGTTTGATGCAGAGTAAAGTCCCTCCTACTCTGTTCTCAAAAATATACCTTAACCCCAGCCTTAGAATAACATCCTCGCCTGCATCATTGTGATGTCTCCCCGATCCCATTTTCTGAACCAACCACTGTTATAGTCTCTGAGGAACATAGGAACAGGAGGAGGCCATTCATCTCCTTGAGCCTGGTCCACCATTCAGTTAGATCACGACAGATAGGTACCTCAACTCCATTTACCTGCCTTTGCTCCATATCCCTTGCTACCCTTACCTAACAAAAATCCATCGATCTCAGTCTTGAAAGTTTCAATTGTCCCCCAGCATCCACAGCCTTTAAGGGGAGAGAGTTCTAGATTTCCACTACCCTTTGTGTGAAGAAGTGCTCCCTGATTTCGCTCCAGAATGACCTGACTAATTTTAAGATCATGCCCCCTTGTTCTGGATTCCTCCCACCACAGGAAACAGCTTCTCTTTACCTACAATATCAAATCTTTTTATCATTTTAAACACCTCGATTAGATCACCCCTCAATTTTCTATGCTCAAGGGACAGCAAGCCAAATTTTGCAACTTTATGAGACAGCTTATTAATTTTGATTCAGAATTATGGATGGATTTCTGCTGTGGACCTTTGCTGATTGAGAATTTCTATTGAGTAAGCTTCAACTTTTTATGTAGGAACTTTACAGGCACTTTCATCACATTTGGCTGAACTGGATTTCAGCTCGAGTCCTAGAATGTTCAGTACCATGTGTCTATTGCATAACACTTTTGAGTCATGATGAGGTGCTAAATTCATTTTTATCTATGATGGGTCTTTAAAGCTTACATTTTTGGCAGTGCATGTTAAATTCAGTTAATAGGTAGTTATCCAAAATATGGCCAATGACTTAAATTGATTTTGCACTACTGTTTCAATGCATGTAATTCATGATGAGAGAGAAGTTTTCTGTCCTGTCTATTCCCCACACACTGAATCGTACACATTAAAATAAGTGCAAAATCAATACATTTACATTGATTGGCTAATTGAAGATTAAATTATGCAGGATAAGACACATTTGAAATTTGTTCCAGTTTTCTGAGATATTAATTTCAGGACATCATTTAAAATGTCTCCCCTTTTCCCACTGGTATATAATTTGCATCACAAATTGCGCTAGAATCAGAGAATCTTACAGCACAGAAGGAGGCCATTTGGCCCATCGTGCCTGTGCCGGCTCTTTGAATGAACTCTCCAGTTTAGTCCCTAGTTAGAGTAACTTTTCAGTCAATAACTTTGTTATAGATGTAAGTAAATTAGAGCATAGATAATCTCCAGAATAAGTGAGTATAATTCTGCTATCCAATTGATCGCGGCTCAACTTCCCCCAGCTCCACAATTATGTCACAATATATGTGTGTCATTATTGGATTAGCAAATCTTAAAGCTGAGTAAAGCCCTTACTTTGGCTCATGTGCTTTAGTCAGCTTGATTTTTTTTTTGAGAACCAGGGCCAAGGTTCAAACAGCATGAGTGCTCAAAGTTGGAAAAGGTAAGGTGGAAAGATGGCTGCACATAGTGACAGCACTACTCCTGGCCAGAATGGAGATGATTGGGTAATTCCCCCGTCAGTCACGCCTGGAGCCCGCACTTCTGTAAGTGAAAGGGATTGATTTCACGCACGAGTCCGGCCATACGTCCTGGCCCACATCCTGCCCCACCTGCCTCCAACCCATTGGCTGACACAGTGGTGTCAATAGACGCTCCGTGATCAATGTGATTATTTCAACGCGATCTCCTGGATTGGTTTCGATCCCCTGAGAGGGTCGGAGAAGAATTTTCCAAGAGTTCTTTTTCCCTTATTGGCACTGGGTTTCTTTTCTGTTTTTTTTTTTGCCTCTCCTGGGAGAGGCGGTGGGCAGGGGGGAGGGGGACGGGACGGGGCGTTGGGGGGAAGGGTCTAATCTGGATGCTCCAGGCACCATGAGTGTGAGACAGGCTCTACGGACCAGCTGGTCTTTTCCTACCCGTCATTTTTCGAATGCGAGGAGTGCTGTTTAAGCCGTGCCAATCTGTTTATCATAAAACCTGTTCATTATGACTAGATTGAGATATTATAGCAGCAGGAATGGTTGGTCCTTTCATGATTGGCGAGTAAACATGCTGCACTTACTAATATAGCCAAGATTGGCAGGTGACCAAACTACTGCATGGACAATGTGAGCTACAGTACAAGGAGCATTTTAATTTGGGATTAGACCTCCTGGCTTCTAAATTACAAGAACGGATGCAACTTGGAAAATTGTGCCAGAGAACATCCTGTTGCCCTGTATATCAGAAATCATATCAGTTATGGCACATTGGGATTGTTGTGGGTAATTATGAGCCACGCAGCGTACTCACTTTCCATCCAGGTGGTTATTCACCTCCATCTCTAATGTGATTGCACTATTCCCACTTCTACTCCAATGCTCATGTGTACAAGCATAACAGATGAGGTCAGCACATTCTATCACTACGGTTTCGGTAATTGTTTAATTTTGCTTGTTCAGTGATGTCATAATTTTCATCAGAACTGACGAAAGGTCTTCGACCTGAAACGTTAACTCTGTTTCTCTCTCCACAGACGCTGCCTGACTTGCTGAGTATTTCCAGCATTTTCTGTTTTTATTTCAGATTTCCAGCAGCCGTAGTATTTTGCTTTCCCAAATGAATTATCCTGTCTCCAAGGAGGCATTACTTTGTTATTTGTTATCAAGAGCTTGTGGGAAATAATGAAATGAAGGACAAGAGTAAGCAAACGTAGAATGTCATCATTTTAATAAAGTAGTACCTCTTTAATAGTTCCTACACTCCACCCCGGACTGGGAAATTATCCACCCCAGGCAGGATAATCGATTTGTGGTGGGATATTTTCAAATTTCTGTTGGTTTCCCAATTTAAATGTCCATTTTTATTTATTTTTCTCTAATCACTAAAGAAGTAAAACAAAAATCGCCAGAAACCTGCTGGTCTTCCAGCTGAAGGAGCTGTCCACGACCGAGTGTTGCCGACTGGCACACTCCAAGGTCCAGGAGTACGTGCTGCGGGACGCACTGAAGTGAGGTGCGACCTGCGCAAAGGCTCTACGGGGAACGGCCACCGTGTAAGGCCACCCCACCTTGTATTGTACAGAACGCAGTAGAAGATATGTACTGTGTTTTAAAATTGTAATAATGAGATCATAGTGTATACGATCTGCACAGTATTGCTTTGAACTGCCTTGCTGGAATTTGTGCCTTTTTACTTGAACTGTGCGTATCTTTAAATTTTATGAAATAAATTATATTTGAAATTTAAAAAAAAGACTCGAGGGGCTAAATGGCCTCCTCCTATTCCTCTGTCCCTTCATGGATCAGGAAGTCCAAAGGACGTACTGTATTAGCTGCTCCACATCATGAGACACAGAAGTTGGAGGGGGGGTCCATGGGGGCAAGTTTAAGAAACAAATAGATTTTTGTTGTCCGGCTTACATTTAAGAAACTTCTAGACTGCCACTCAGTAAAATGCACTGTCCAATCCAAACCCAGACAGGATGTAGCCCTGTGGTCAGTTAGAACTCGTTAAAAAGCAAAATGTGTTTTTTTTTGTTTTGGTTTGGAGAGGTTAGCTCCCCAATTGAGAAAGAATGACTGCTCACCTGCAGCTGTAGTGTTTAATCTAGATTTAAATCAACAAATTTTGCACATATAAAGAACTGCTGAAATAGCCCCTGGACTGGCTGACAAGCCCAGGAAACAGTTTCTGTTTGTCAACCAGTTTTGTGACTTTGAGATAAATACCAATGTTACTGTAGTTTGTTCGAGGCGGAGCCCTCGGCTGCATCGGTGTCACTCCTTGGGACTCCCTTCTTAAATCCCCCTGTATTTCTACTTTACACCTTTGAAAGCTTGTCAGAGCCCATCTTTTGGACCAAGCTTTTTGTCACCTGTCCAACTCACTCAACATGGCTGACAGGCCCATTCTTTGTTCCTTTTCCTTATTTGACTTTTTTTCTGCCAAAGTGCCCTGAGATGTTTTGTACATTAAAGGCATAAAATAAATGCAACTTGTTGTAATAAAGCTAAAATACAGTACTAATCACCCAGCACAGCTAAAACAAATAGCCTCCATATAGATTCGAAATGCATTCCCAACACATTGTGATGAAGGATTTGTCCTACTGATGGCTCAGGCAATAGCTCACCAGGCTGGGGATTGGGTTAAACATTTTCCCCTTCCCACTTTACCAAACCATCAAAAAGACATCCCCATTCACAAAAGCAATTCGGTTCTAAGACTTTGCTCAAGGAACGAGCGGCAGGGGAGCAGTGTTTTAAAACACAATTTTCATTAAAATTAAATACAATTGCAATCTAATCTGTCAACCCTACTGCCCTTTTCTCTCTCTGCTTTATTTGTAACTTAAATTTTACTTCCTGTTTATTACATTGAATTACGTAGAATGTGCAGCACAGAAACAGGCCATTCGGCCCAACTGGTCCGTGTTGGTATTTAAGCTCCCCACGAGCCTCCTCCTTTCCTACTTCATTTAACCCCAGCAGCATACCCTTCTATTCCTTTCTCCCTCGTGTACTTATCCAGCTTCCCCTTAAATGCATCTATGCTATTCACCTCAACCACTCCTTGTGGTAGCGAGTTTCACATTCTAACCACTCTCTGGTTAAAGAAGTTTCTCCTGAATTCCCTATTGGTGGGAAGTGGGAGTCGGGCGGTGAGCAGGGAATGTGGGTTTAGCCCAACCTGTTATTTGTCAACAATTTTAACCTAAAAAAACCCCAACTTTTTGGGGATTTCTTTGACCGTAAACCTGTTTAAGAGGCCATTTATTAGCCAACTGAAGCCCGGACTTTGAAGGTTGACCTGGCCACATCTACACCTGTTTATCTACGATGTGCTTGTTTATCTACGATGTGCCTGTTTATCTACGAAGCGGCTGTTTATCTATGATGTGTCTGTTTATTTACGATGCGCCTGCTTATCTACGATGTGCCTGCTTATCTACGATGTGACCGGGTTAATTGTTGATGTGGTTTTATGGAAGATGGCTGTTGAACAAGAGACCTAGTCAGCAACCCCCAGGGCTTGATGGTGCCCAGATGGGTAAAGAGGATACTGAAGGGATAATAAGGGGATTGCTGTATTTATTCACAAATAATCTCTCAGATTTTCCATTATGCAGTCAAACCAGGTTATAGTAAACTCACTGCAGACCCATTATGAAAGCCTTTTCTTCTGCTCCTGGCTGAAACTTCATTGTACATGTGTTGGAGGAACAGAAACCTCAATAAGATGAACCACTGATGAGAAGAAGTTTGTAATAATGAGGACTGATCGTCTCTCAATGGAGGACCGAAGGTCTCCAATTCTTAACTATCATTTAAACCCAGTCTGAGATTTAATTGACCACAGGGCTACATCCTGTCTGGTTTTGGATTGGACAGTGCATTTTACTGAGTGGCAGTCTAGAGGTTTCTTAAATGTAAGCCAGAGACCAAAAATCTATTTGTTTTTAAAATTTGCCTCAACCGACCCCCCCAACTTCTGTACCTCATGACATGGAGCAGCTAATATAGTATGTCTTTTGGATACATATACATCCAGCAAAGCAAATCCTAGCTCTCAAGCCATGATTCACCCAGCTCCCCCATTTTGCCTTCCATGTTGATTTTTTACTTGGCACAAGATGGCTGTCCTACTCGACTCTTTTTCTTTCTCTCTTACTCAGCAGATGGCCCTCTGATTTTTCTTAGATGTTATACCTCAATGTTTTAATGCTGTCTCTAGGAACATAGGAACAGGAGTAGGCCATTCAGCCCCTCGTGCCTGCTCTGCCATTTGATAAGATCATGGCTGATCTGTGATCTAACTCCATATACCTGCCTTTGGCCCATATCCCTTAATACCTTTGGTTGCCAAAAAGCTATCTATCTCAGATTTAAATTTAGCAATTGAGCTAGTATCAATTGCCGTTTGCAGAAGAGAGTTCCAAACTTCTACCACCCTTTGTGTGTAGAAATGTTTTCTAATCTCACTCCTGAAAGGTCTGGCTCTAATTGTTAGACTGTGCCCCCTACTCCTAGAATCCCCAACCAGCGGAAATAGTTTCTCTCTATCCACCCTATCTGTCCCCCTTAATATCTTATAAACTTCGATTTGATCACCCCTTAACCTTCTAAACTCCAGAGAATACAACCCCGATTTGTGTAATCTCTCCTCGTAACTTAACCCTAGAAGTCCGGGTATCATTCTAATTTTAATTCATTGTAATTAGATTGTTCTTTAGTATGTCCAATATTGACCACATGGCCACCCATTCTCTTCCCCACCCCCTTCCGCCAATAAAGGGTATCGAAGAGAAGAATGCTGGGACGTACATGTGCCAAGTGCAGAACTCAAAAACTATGCAAGTTGTCAAGAGAGTACTTATCGCAGTCAGAGTGATCCCTGAGGACTTGGTGCAACTGAACTACTTCAAAGTACTGTCACTTGAGCAGAAGGAGGAGATAGAAATCCTGGAAGGAAATCCAGTGAAGAAGAAGAAGAGGAAATCATTCTGGCAAAACATAAAGAATCTCTTTAAAAGTACTAACATGGCAGTTCGGGTTATCATCACTGGCTTGGCAATAGGAGCAGGGATGGCTATAATTTTAGGAGTCGTATTTTTATGTATGTCAAGGAGGCAGTGAGGTGAAATGTTTAATAAAATCTGATTGTTATTGACATCAGTTTAACAACACTGGCAACAGAGGAGCATTGATGCACTGTGGAGTGATGAGGTACAAATTTTCCCTCAACTCATCTCCCTATAATTTTGACACGGCGAAGTTGTTGGGAGATAGGAGGAACACACATTTTCGCAATGTGGGAAAAACCAGAAGGAAAATTGAGATGTAATTCCCTTCTGCGACCTTGTGGAGCCGTGGAAATGGAAATAGCTGGGAAATTATTTTGTTTGGCAAATGTCCAACATTGGAAAACAGTCTCCATCAGATCCCTGTCTCCAATGGCATGGAAATTCTCAACAGGACATTTTGGCTCCATGTCGCTAAGTTTCAGTGATGCTTGTGGGATTTTCCGATTAGCACTACTCAAAGAAGAACAGGAGGGGTTTTTTTTTTACAGCGTCTTGCCCCATATTGCACCCTCAATCAATGCCACCAGAAAAAAAAAAGGTTTAACTTGTCTTCATTTCATTCTGTTTGTGGGACATTGGCGTTGCAGAATGGCATTTATGCATTTGCTTACATAACAACAGTCACTGCACTTCAAAAATGGCACATAAGTGCTTTAAGACAGCCCAACGATGTGCAAAAGTGCTGTATAAGTGCGAGTTTTTTTTACTGGATTCTTTGTCCATCTTGGTAGTCTCCCCCTGCACCTAGACAAATCAGAGTGTAGAGAGATTTATTTAAATTAAAGTGGGCAGGGGGGGGGGAGGGAATGATGCAATGGATTGTTGTACTCTGTTATTCACCCTCCTGAGAAACGTATTGATGGAATGAATGTGTTGGTGACAGTTCTGAGTGGGTTTTATGCAGAGTGAAATATTCTGCTGTTCCTAACCTGGGAGTGCCTGATGCTAATCGTGGATGCCCAGAGTGGGACAATGTTTTTATTCTCCAGAACTGACATCACACACTTAATGAGTACCAACGCTCATCAAAGAAAAGTTTCTATTATATAAATTGGGAACAATAAAGGTCGAACCTCAGTGTAATTTTTTGGAATGCAATTAAAAAAAGAACACCAAACATTATTATATTTTCTGTGCTTTATTTAATTTTTCCCCAAATTCCTTTCATTTTAGTCTTATACAGAAATCACGTCTGCAGCATGTCTACAGCACTAAACTGCCCATAAAATCGGCAGTAATTTAGCAGTTGCACTCACGGAAACCTCGAGGATAGTGCGGAAGATGGAAAAAAAAACTCTCACTGGTGCAGCAGATGATGAGGAGCTTGCATTTATAGTCCTGAGGACATCCCAAACTACTTCACAGCCAGTTAACAAGTTAGGAAGTGCTGTTTTGTAGGCAGTAATGAGCCACACCACCAATTAATCTGATTTGATGTGTAAAAGAAAGAGAAAGACTTGTATTTATATAGCTCCTTTCGAGACCTCAGGACATCTCAAAATGCTTTACAGCCAGTGAAGTATTTTTTGAAGTGTAGTCTCTGTTGTAATGTAGGAAATGCAGCAGCCTAATTGCACACAGCAAGATCCCACAAACAGCAATTTGATAATAACCAGATAATCTGTTTCAGCGATGTTGGTTGAGGGATGAACATTGGTCAGGACACAGGGGATAACACCCCTGCTCTTCTTCGAAATAGTGCCATGGGATCTTTTATGTCCACCTGAGAGGAGGCAGACGGGGCCTCGGTTTAACGTCTCATCCTAAAGAAGGCACCACCGACCGTGCGGCATTCCCTCAGTACTGCACTGGAGTTGATTAAGGGATATATGCCGGCCAGCACAGAAGAGGGTTAGGACACATAGTTGGGGCAGAGAGCAGAATATTTCACTCTGCATAAAACCCGTGCTGTTCCTAACCTGGGAGTGCCTGATGCTAATCGTGGATGCCCAGAGTGGGACAATGTTTTTATTCTCCAGAACTGACATCACACACTTAATGAGTACCAACGCTCATCAAAGAAAAGTTTCTATTATATAAATTGGGAACAATAAAGGTCGAACCTCAGTGTAATTTTTTGGAATGCAATTAAAAAAAGAACACCAAACATTATTATATTTTCTGTGCTTTATTTAATTTTTCCCCAAATTCCTTTCATTTTAGTCTTATACAGAAATCACGTCTGCAGCATACGGCCATTTTACAAAATGATAGAAAAATAAGATGATGCCCGGAATTTGCGCCAAAATAACGGACAGCCGAACAGGGCTCATTGATATTTCAGGACAAATGGAAGAGCAACTTCCGGTGAGCGCAGATGCACAGTCAAACGCGCAAATCTGGAAGTTGCTCTACGAGATGCCCTGTTTGTTTAAAAGCTGCGAAGGGAAGGAGATCTCGCTGGTGAAATGAATGGACCAGCGCGAAGTTGCTCTCTTGCCCATCTGGAAACAAACTAATCTACACAGAAAAAGGTACGCTGGGGTTTTTAGGTCTAAACTAACTTTTAACTGCATGGTAAGTCTTAATGACTGCCAAACAACTTTTCTGGCACTGAAAATTAACTTTTAAAAACCTGGAGTCTCATTCCTTCCGATTTGATTGTTGTTGGACATTTTTTTTAAAAAGTTTGCATTTTTATTTTTTACTTTTTCTTTCTGTCTCTTTTATCTCTGGCTTTTAATTCAAATTTCTCACCCTCTCTTTATTCTGCTTTGCCTAACTGATTTTACATTGAATTTACTGTTGTATTTTTCACTTCCTGGTTCTCACCCTGTGCGGCTTGTTAACGATGCTTCAATCTGATTGATTAAGGGCTGAGGCAGTTCCTTGCCCCACTCACACAGCTCACAGATACCCGGGAGACGACGCTGCACTTTTTTTTCAGCTCCCCATTGCGCCCAGAAGCCCGTGGATAGTTTGTGGGTAAGTTTAATTCTAACAAGTGGCGGGCGCCGTTCGTTCACTGCTCAGAGCAAAATCTGGGCCATTTTATCTGTAAATGAAATGTTAGCGAGCAGCAGAATATGATTATTCATTCTGTTTAAACAATTAAGTGAATAGTTTCTACAAATACCTGGCAAAGAGGATAACACTAGCTTGCTACCTAATTTTTGCACTGCACCCGGTGTCATTGAGGAATTTTAAGTCAGTCTGGCAGAGACACTTATTAATTAGAAGACTTGAGACTAATGAATTCTTAGGGATGAAATTTGCAAGACATTGCCTATTATCAAAGAGGCTTCATCACTTGTCACCGGTGAGGTTCTGCAGAACGCAACAATAACAACTTGCTTTTATATAGTGCCTTCAATGTTGTAAAACATCCCAAGGCGCTTCATAAGAGCGTTATCAGACAAAAATTGACACCGAGCCACATAAGGAGATATTAGGACTGGTGACCAAAAGCTTGGTCAAAGAGGTAGGTTTTAAGGAGGGTCTTAAAGGAGAAGATAGGGGTAGAGAGGTGGAGAGGTTCATGGAGGGAATTCCAGAGCTCAGGGCCCACGCAGCTGAAGGCACGGCCGCCAATGCCGGGGCGAAGGAAATCAGGGATGCGCAAGAGGCCAGAATTCGAGGAACGCAGAATTCTCGGAGGGTTGTAGAGTTGGAGGAGGTTACAGAGATAGGGAGGGGTGAGGCCATGGAGAGATTTGAACATAAGGGTGAGAATTTTAAATTCGAGGCGCTGCTCTTCACCTATTCAAAGGGGTAGGCTGGATGAGTCCTTGTATCGTAGTAACTTAAGAAGAAACAGCCAACATGGGTTTATAGAGGAAGATGTTGCCTGGCAAACCTCCTTGATATCTCTGTTGGTGTTGGAGATGGTGGAACTCACTGTGATATACTTTACTTAGACTTTCAGAAAGCTTTTGACAGAGTTGTGTGTGAAGTATTTCTGTTGAATTGAAAGAGAGGGAACAAAATTAAGTGAGGCCCGTGGATCCCCAAATGATGATTTCATTCCACGAAATGAAGGGGAGGTACTTTACAGGGAGGAAGAGCCGTGCCATCTGGCAGCTGGTTGATTACAAGGGCAACATTGGAACCTGCCTGTCCAAACACTTGCTGGGAAGGGGTGGGGGGGGGGGTGCGACAGGACAAGGTGGAGAAAGGAAAAATAAAAAGAACACACCATACGAAAATAAATAATAACACTGGACATCATAACTAACAACAACAACAACAACAACAACAACTTGCATTTATATAGCACATTTAACGTAGTAAAACCTTCTAAGGTGCTTCACAGGAGTGTAATCAGACAGAAATTGACACTAAGCCACATATTAGGACAGGTGACCCAAAGCTTGGTCAAAGAGGTAGGTTTTCAGGAGCGTCTTAAAGAAGGAGAGAGAGGTGGAGAGGTTTAGGGAGGGTAAACAGGCAGAGTTTACCTCATTAATTACCTAACTGTAACTGTAAGCAAACTGCAACATGGGAATAAGAGTTTCATCCGTAGGAACAGCTCAATGAGGAATTAAAGACCGATTTAGTGACAGGAGTAGAAGAACTGATGAAGAAAGTCCATTTAGTATCCCCCTCCATCCTCTTCATGCCTGCTGTCTTAAAGTATAGCTGTTGTGTTCCTATACAGTAGTGACAGAGAGCAAGGGACTGTAGACCATCGTCCCATCAGCAGATCGTGAACCATGCGCCAACAGTTCCTGAATGGTCACCCAGTTGTCAAAAACCTTTTTGTTTCTTTTTCTGGTCACTTTCCTCTGGCTCAGTTCAACAATATTGGATTCTTTTCTCCCGTTGCCCCCGCTCTCCTTCACAATCCCCAGCCTGCTTTGCATCATCACCTCTCTCCTCCGCCTCTTCTCTTTTGCCAGTGTCAAATGCTGCCTCCTCTCCACTTTGTTCCAATACCTTCCCATCTTTATCTCACTCAAGGCGTCGTCATCTGTTGTCACACCGTTGCGTTCTTCTCCGATCTTCACGGCGCGATCTTTGAGGAGTTGGTCTCTCAGTTGTTTCTTGGTGGTGAAGCAGGTTCCACCATCTTCCAACCTTGACACTGGGCTGGACATTTCTCCATCGCCTTCGCCAGCCTCTGAGAGACTCTCATTACACTCTACTGCAGTTTCCTGCTGTACCAGCTGCATGTAGCTCTGATAGTGCCGTGCATGCTGAGGAATATGGACTGACTTCTGACTTGAAGTGTGATAGGGTGACAGGTATGAGTCAAGCTCATGGTTATATCTTCTGACTGATGATGGTTCCTGTCCAGTTTTATTCTTCTCTTTCCTCCCCTCAATGTTCTCCCCCACAAGGGCACTATCAGCTGTGCAGTTGGCTTCCTTGTTGGGCGTACCAGAAATTGGATCAGATAAAGGCTGCAGAGCTTTGTTGGGACAGCTTTTGAGAGGGACAATGGTATTCTCTTCCTTGAAGCTCTTTGATCTGTTTGCAGCTGCTGATATCTTCCCGTGGCAGCAATCGTTGCTGGTGGAACGAGTCTGAGGGCTTTTCGGCTGGTCCCTGGCTGGAGGTCTTTCTGTCAAATCAGTGCGTTCACCTGTCTTGCAGTTCTTAAACCCATCACCTTCTTGGCCCTCCTGAGCTTGATCAAGTTTATTTGTGGCATCGTTTTCCTGTTTGTTCTTTGTCTCCTCCTCTGTTGGCGTCTTTCTGCCCAAATCAGATTTGCTTCTGCTTGTGTATTGTCGACACTTCTTTTCCAGAACCTTCTGAAACCTCTCATACTCTCTGGGACTGATGCTGTAAAAGCCAGAGTCACTACATTCATCTGAGGTAATAGAATCTCTGAGAGGGGACTCGCGGCTTGCGATCAAGTCCCCGCTGCAGCCTGGCTCCCACCTGCTGTCACAGTTGCTTCCCTCTCCCTTGGTATCGTGCTCCGAAGCCTCCTCGTTCTGGGTGCTTTCGTCCATACACCCCACTCCGCTGTCTCGGTCTTGGAGGCTGGATGGCTCCGGTGTAGCATTTCTGTTTGCCTTGCTGTCGTCATCTGTCTAAAATACAAGAAACAAAAGGTAACAACAGCAGAATGTTGCCAGCCGTGGCTCAGTGAGCAGCACACTCGGTTCAAGCCCCAGTCCAGCGACTTGAGCACGTAATCAGGCCGACAACCCGGTGCAGTACCGAGGGGGTGCTGCACTGTCAGTGGTTTCATCTTTCAGATGAGACATTAAACCAAGACCCCACCTGCCTTCTTGGGTGGATGTAAAAGATCCAATGGTGCTATTTTCTTTCTTTCTTTTAAAACTTCTTGGGCTTAATTCCAGATTTCCACTACCCTTTGTGTGAAAAAGTGCTTCCTGATTTCACTCCTGAATGGCCTGGCTCTAATTTTAAGATTGTGCCCCCCTCGCACTTGATTCCCCCACCTGAGGAAACAGTTTCTCTCTATCTACCCTATCAAATCCTTTTAACATTTTAAATACCTCGATCAGTTCACCCTCCAATCTCCTAAACTCAAGGGACTACAAGCCAAGTTTATGCAACCTGTCCTCATAATTTAATCCTTTTAGCCCTGGTATCATTCTGGTGAATCTGCACTGCACCCCCTCCAAGGCCAGTCTATCCTTCCTGAGGTGCGGCGCCCAGAACTGAACTCAGTATCTCCAGATGGGGTCCGACCAATGCCCTATATGACTGAAGCATAATGTGCCCTTTATGGATGGATGAGGTAGGGCTGCCTGAATGGCCTTCCTCGTCCATCTCTATCCTGTGATCTTATGTGTTCATTCTCACAAGAACTGGATTGACACTGTCTCAATCTCACTTCACATCAGACTGTAGCAGTTGACTAATAGGAGACTTTCACCCTATCCAATTATGTAGATCCAGGTTGCAGAGATGTGACAAGGTACCGGCTAGGGGGCATAGTCTCAGAATAAGGGAAATGAGGAGGAATTTCTTCTCCCAGAGGGTCGTGAATCTTTGGAACTCTTTACCCCAAAAGCTGTGGAGGCTGAGTCACTGAATACATTCAAGGCTGAGTTAGACAAATTTTTGATCAGCAGGGGAGTCAAAAGATATGGGGAAAGGGCGGGAAAGTGGAGTTGAGGTAAAAATCAGATCAGCTATGATCTCATTGAATGGTGGAGCAGGCTCGAGGGGCTGAATGGCCTACTCCTGCTCCTATCTCTTATGGTCTTATGGCTGATAATATTAACTGGTGCTCTTAAAAAATCCAACGCTGGCCCAGTAAAGATTTGTTAAACTGTCGGCATCGTAAAAAGATCACAAAGGTAAGGGAGGAAGACCATAAGTTGCTATAGAAAGGTGAGCTGGGTGGGATAAATGGCCTCGCTCATCGCAGCATCTAATGGCCTGTTGAATGACTCCAGTGTTTGCCTCCACTACCCATCCCAATAGACCGTTCCAGGTAATGATCACTTTGCATGGAGAGTTAGGGCCGGAATTTCCTCAATCCGATTTGCACTGAAATTGCAAAATGCACATTTTTTTTACGGCGTAATGTCCTGTGAGTCTCGGAGGATATACGCCTCACTTAAGGAGGCTCGACATCCCTAGTACTCCTTAAAACATGAAAAATAATCTGGGCGGAAGTAATGCTCGGTGTTAGAGTGGGGAGGAATGCAGGTGTAAACCTTGTTCTGCTCAACCGGAGCTACATTGAACTGTGGGATACTGATCAAAGTTTGCAGCACCTGCTATCAACGGGAGAAGGAGAGGGAAATTGGAGGGGAAAGTCCTGCATTAACAATCCCTGGTACCTCTTGATGGCCGCCAATAGGGGAGAGAACCATGGTAGCCTAGAAGCAGTCTGTTCACCCAACCTATTGGCCACAGGTATCAATACACATCTGTACAATATGTACGTTCAAGATGTACCTGCACAAACTGTGCCCCCCTCCAATGAGTCTTGGGGGAAGCCACGCAACATAGAGAAGTTTGCAGATCTGTCTATATAAAGCTGGTCGATAATAACCACTTACTTTATTGGGAGAGGTACTTGGCTGTTCTTCATTGATGGTGTAGCAGCTACTTATGCCCAGGATCAGCTCCTGATAGTATTTGAGTTTGAACAGTTCCATCTCCTTTGAAGAGAGAAGGTCAGGTAGATCAGAACATGTCGGACTGGAGTCAACAGGTGGAAACTATGTTAGAAATTGAAGCTTTTCTGTACTTTCCCTGATACCAACCATAAACTTGCTGTGCATTGATTACTGGGGGCTGGCCTGAGACAATTACATCTAATAGCACTTAGGACTCATTAGTTGAGTGAGGGAGTGGAATCTTTTAGCTCACCCATTTGGGCTGGATTAGAATCCTCACTCCAATAGATGAAAGGTACCGTCCAAACACACTGTCACAGATAATCAATAGTTTGTTCAACTTTGCGTAATTAGGGTGGAAAGTAAATTGGTAATTGTTTCTATTAAGTGAACAGAGATCAAAAATTGAGGTCTTGCTCAGTGAATTTATTCAATGAGTAGCTGAGCTGTACAGACCAGGAAGGCCTCAGGGTTCCATCTCTGGTCTGTGCTGAGTTTGCTGATTTCGGCCATGGCGATGGTGGAGATGCTGCAATTAGCCTGACCAGGTGGGGTCAGGGAGGGGGAAAAAAAATCACCCCCGGATCCTGTATCCAGGGGCCCTTCTGGAAGTTCACGTTTGTGTGGAGATTGGCTGAGAACCAGATCAGGCTTGGTTGTGACGACCCCTACAGTTGAATAGCCGGCTGACATTCACTGCTAAGACCAGTTGGATGAGGTGTTGCGAGGCACCGGCCATTTTTGGATATGTACCCCAGTATGTAGTCAATATCTTCAGGAGGGGATCAAATCAGAAGCAAGGGGGAAAAAAATTGAAAATCTCCAATCGTTTCCTATTTCTGGGATAATTTATATAAAAAGGGAGAAGAGCTCTGATGATTAGAGAGTGATGCGAGCAGGGCAGTATAACTTGATTTTGTCATAGAATCATGCAGCACAGAAGGAGGCTATTCGGCCCATCGTGCCTGTGCCGGCTCTTTGGAAGAGCTATCCAATTAGTCCCACTCCCCATAGCCCTGCAAAAATTTTCATTTTCAAGTATTTATCCAATTCCCTTTTGAAAGTTACTATTGAACCTGCTTCCACCGCCCTTTCAGGCGGTGCATTCCAGATCATAACAACTCGCTGCGTAAAAAAAAAATGTCTCCTCATCTCCCCTCTGGTTCTTTTGGCCACTCGTGGTGGTGGAAGACAAGGCATCGATGTCAACTTGTTCTTAATTCTGCGCATTAATCTCACTGCCGATATCTCCCTGAAGTCGACAGCTCTGGACGTCTCTGGATCGTTACGTAGCTGTGAGTTACCTCATACACTGGGTCGCATTCACTTTCCACGTCGTGAGGGGTGCAGGGAAGGTACTCGTCCGCGTCGTAGTGACGATCAGGTGGCCTGTGCAGAAAATGGCGCCTGTCCGAGGTGGGGAGAAAAAGGAACTGGTGTCAGCTTTCCCTTCTCATTTCCCACGATGGAATCACCAGCTGAGAGCACAGGCCGGTGACCCCTGACCCCCTCAGGTTAGTCATGCCCTATACCAGATGACTAGGAGGTGTTGCCCACCTCCGGCCCCCCCACCTCTCTATGGGAAGTGCACAACCTCCACTTGACAGTGTGTCAGGGATAACTAGCTCACCACACGGTAAAGGCGCCATGTTTGGCCCAGTCAAAAACAATATGTCCATGAAACAGGCCCACGCGTGCGTGCAAAATAGGTCGTCTCACGGGAGTCGTTTTCAATCCAACAACTTGCATTTATATAGCGCCTTTAATGTAGTAAAACGTCCCAGGGTGCTTCAACAGGAGTGCAATCAGACAAAAATTTGACACCGAGTCACATAAGGAGATATTAGGACAGGTAGGTTTTAAGGAGCTACTTAAAGGGGGAGAGAGAGTTAGAGATGCAGAGCGGTTTAGGGAGAGAATTCCAGAATTTAGGGCCTGGGCAGCTGAAGGCACGGCCGGCAATGGTGGAGCGATGAAAATCAGGGATGCAGCAATTGAAAACTATGTGTTTGGTGTCTAGATTTCGATTAGCAAAGTTCCCAGACTGTCTGGTTCAAATTTGCATCAGGGTCCCCCTGCTGTGTGTAGATAATGGTAAAAGGAAGACTAGAACCCTTATAACAAGTGTATTCAGGTAACACTCGGAGAAACAAACACAAGTGCCCTTGTTTGTGGCCTGAGCTCTGTTCAGGGCCTCGTGCTCGCAGCTTGGCTGAGATCAGCACCTCCGGCATGAACCTGCTCCCTATCAACCCTTCGGGTACTTGGCCCAGGTATGAGCTTTGACCCCATGGTGTTGGCAGCACTGCATTTCTCCACAAACAAAATCACATCTTTTATATCAACAACATATACGAACACATATCGGCCGTTCCTTCACCGTCGCTGGGTCGAAATCCCGGAGATCCCTACCTAACAGCACTGTGGGAGAACCTTCACCGCACGGACATAAAACCCATAGTTGTGGCTGGAACGGAATGATTTGGCGAGATTGTTTGGCGATGTAGGCAGAGCTGAGCTCATTCTTGGGATTGGGAGTCGCTGGAAAGGCCGGTATTTATTGCCCATCCCTAATTTGGTCCAACTGAGTGGTTTGCTGGGCCATTTCAGAGGGCAGTTAAAAGTCAACCACATTGGTGTGGGACTGGAGTCACTGACCAGGTAAGGACGGCAGGTTTCCTTCCCTAAAGGACATTGGTGAACCAGTTGGGTTTTTACGACAATCCGACAGCTTCATGGTCGCTTGTACTGACACCAGATTTTTAAATTCCAAATTTTTTTTCAGACCGATTTCAAATTCTCAAGCTGCTATGGTGGGATTTGAACTCTGGATTACTAGTCCAGTAACACAGTGTGTGCAATACGTACCCATCTGAGACTGGAGTGGAGCGAAAGGCGGGGTGCTCTACATCTGTGTAACTATCGGGCGGGTCCGTCTGTGTACCAACATCTACACTCGGTACGCGTCTGGTACACGCATTTTTCCGCAGCACCTGGACAACGACATGATCCTTCTCATTCTTGAATATTTCTATCATCTCATCTTGCACGGCTGTAGAAATCTCTTTACCATTGACCTGTCGGATTAAATTTTAAAAAAAACCACTTACAACACGCTGCCAGGTTCCATTGCGGAGGTCGATTCCGTGCTTCTCGAGGTCCATCTCTGCTGCTCAGCAGCAAGAGTCTGGACAGCCCTTTCTCCCCGGCCTCAGCCAATGCTACATTGAGCTGGCTGCCAGGACATGAGTCGGTCGGACCCAATCTTCCTTCCTCCCTCTGTTAAAACAGCTGGCTCCCACTCAACTTCATTCAGAGGTTGTGAAGTCACCATCCGAGGAATCGCAAATGTTGAACCCTTGATTTCCCAGTCCGGGACCTGGCCCCAATCTTCAGCCGTGATTTTGCACTGATGCACCTTTGAGCTAATTTACTCCAAATCAGTTATTTTTATTGCACATACAATGCCACGATCCAATCATTCCAGTACGCTATTGCACCTTTTCTGTGTCACAGAGACGGCTGTCAGGGTGGGGGTATCAGCCATGGCTCAGTGGGTAGCCCTTTCATGTCTGTGTCAGCAGATTTGTGGGTTCAAGCCCCACTCTGGAGACTTGAGCACAAAATCCAGGCTGACGCTCCCAGTGCAGTACTGAGGGAGTGCTGCACTGTCAGAGGTGCCGTCTTTCAGATGAAACATTAGACTGAGGTTCTTTCTGCCCTCTTTTACGGCAGACTAGTAGCTGGGACGATAAACGAGCATCTTCTAGTATTGATGGCTAATGGGCATCAGGTGTCAATGTCAAAATAATTAATGTGCACAGCACTGGAGTAAATGGGTTGGCCATTGTTAATTACAGTGAGACTGGGCTTCGTTTTTAATTAAAGTGGATGAGGTAGAGTTGCTAATAAAACTGATTCCTGGACGTAAAAGTTCCCTTGGCAATATCCGAAGGAGAGCAGGGCTTTCTCCAATATTTATCCCTCAACCAACATCACTAAAAAAACAGATTATCTGGTCATTATCACACTGCTCTTTGTGGGATCTTGCTGTGCGCAGATTGGCTGCCACATTTCCCACATTACAACAGTGACTACGCTTCAAAAAGTACCTCATTGGCTGTAAAGCGCTTTGGGACGTCCTGAGGTCGTGAAAGGCGCTATATAAATGCAAGTTCTTTCTTTCTTTTTGGAGTGGGTTAGACCGAAGAGGAAATTAAATTAATGTCAGATTATGAACCTTCAGCTGGGACCAGCTCTCATTTCGGTTTAAAACGCAGCGGGTGAGCAGACAGAGAACGTGTGCAAACCGCCCCGATCTGCAGGGAGCCGGGTGATTCCATTACCGAGCGGTCTGGCTGAGTAGAACACAGATGGAAGTGGACAAATAATGAAATGTGATTCTATAACTAGATTGAAGCTCTCGGTAATGTAACTTTTAACTTTGACCAGGAACTGGATGAAGTTTCACAACAGGAGGAGGAGGAAATCACAAATGGATTGATGATGAAGAGAGGACTGAATTAATCCTGGAGACTCGGAGTGCAATTGAAAATGGGGGAGGCAAGTGGGAGTAGGAAGAGATAAATCTAAGCTTGTTATCAGATCTCAGGCTGTGACCTTCAGATAAGATTGTTTTTATGTCAATATTGTAATCAGATCCCCCCCACCACCCAAACCAGTTCTCCCCCCATCTCATCTGATCTTTCTCCCGTTAGGGTACAGCTCTACAGATGCTGCTTACCCCTTTGGTACCTCAACAATTGGCCATCTTTCATGTGCGACCCAAGAGAATAATTATCGTCAGGCTGGTGAAGACTAATCCTGTCCTCTCCTGATAGCTCGAGTATAGAAGGTTGAAAGTTGATCTGATTGAGGTGTTTAAATGTTAAAAGGGATTCGATCGGGTAGACACAGAGAAACCATTTCCACTGGTGGAGAAATCAAGAACAAGGGGGATATAATCTTCGAATTAGAGCTAGTCCATTTAGGAGGGAAATCAGGAAGCACTTTTTCACATAAAGGGGAGTGGAAACCTGGAACTCGCGCTCACAAAAGGCTGTGGATGCTGGGGGTCGATTGGAGCTCTCAAGACTGAGGTCGATTGATATTTGTTAGAGTACCAAGGGATATGGAGCAAAGGCGGGTAAATGGAGTTGAGGTGCAGATCAGCCATGATCTAATTGAATGGAGGAGCAGGCTCGAGGGGCTGAATGGCCTCCTCCTGTTCCTATCAGTGAAAAGAGGGGAAAAGATTTGCCAGGGCCCTCACTCCCAATTGCTGTCCAGTAATCAGTTTTATGAGCGACTCTACCTCATCTACTTTAATTAAAATGAACCCCAGTCTCACCTCTGGAACTAACAATGGCCATCTCACTTACTCCAGTGCTGCGCACTTTAATTATTTTGGCATTCACTCCTGATGCCCATTACCAGAGGATGCTCGTTTATCGTCCCAGCTTCTCGGCTGCCGTATTGGTGTGGGTAGAACTTGACCATGTCCACGTACACAAGCACTTTCAGCAGCAGGGGGGGGGGTTACTAGATAGTGACCAGGCACAGGAACCCTGGCCAAATGGCTCTACCCCTGCTCGAGGGGCTGAGACTGATCGGTGTACACATAATCGTGCAACCTAAACAGGGAGAAATAAACCAAAGGGGATTACAATCGGTACTCACTCTATCGTGTCAGCCGTGGCTCAGTGGATAGCATTCTCACCTCTGAAGATACAAGGTTGTGGGTTCAAGACCTGAGAACATAATCCAAGCCGACACTGCAGTGTAGGACTGAGGGAGTGCTGCACTGTCGGAGGTGCCGTCTTTCAGATTGAGATGTTAAACCAAGGCCCTGTCTGCACTCTCAGGTGGATGTAAAAGATCCCATGGCACTATTTCGAAGGAGAGCAGGGGAGTTCTCCCTGGTGTCCTGGCCAATATTTATCCCTCAACCAACATCACTGAAAACAGATGATCTGGTCATTATCACATTGCTGTCTGTGGGATCTTGCTGTGCGCAAATTGGCTGCTGCGTTTCCTACATCACAACGGTGACTACACTTCAAAAGTACTTCATTGGCTGTAAAGCGCTTTGGGACATCTTGAGGTCGTGATAGGCGCTATATAAATGCATGTAGTTCTTTCTTTAAACCTGATTGCGCTTATAGTTCACATCAACAGCACTAAGTGTGATCACCTTACCATGCTACACCTACAGTCAGGACCCAGTTTTAAAAATCAGATGCAAGAGGTTATCTATCAGTGAGTCGTTTGTTTCTCACTATTTAAGATTTTCATTGATTTCCAATGGATACAGCAGTTGTTTCAGGCTCCGTCACATACAGGTGACCAAGGTTCTTCGAGCGAGGCCATCTCTGTCCACTCATCTTTGCTTCAGACAGCTCCTTACTTTTCTGCCTGTTCACTTCTCTTGCCACTGAGAGGCAGTAGAGGACCGGTTTTGCCTCTTGATGAAAGATCCTGTTCTGATTGTGAGTTAATCGTCCTCTGGGGAATTATCTTCAGTATCTGAGTACAACCACAACTTGCATTTATATCGTGCCATTAATGTAGTAAAAACGTCCCAAGGAGCTTCACAGGTTACAAATTTGACACCGAGCCATATAAGGAGGTATTAGGACAGGTGAGCAAAAGCTTGGTCAAAGAGGTAAGGTTTAAGGAGCATCTTAAAGGAGGAGAGAGAGGCGGAGAGGCGGAGAGGTTTAAGGAGAGAAACGAGGGTGCAGGGCTCCCATTCCCGGCTTGGCGAATTTGACCAATAAATGTCGCGGAGCCGAACAAACAATGAAGATTCCCAGGTTTGTCCCCTGGTCAGTGCTGCTTTACTCGATCTCAGTTAGCAGGGGAGGTGGGGGGGCGGTGGGGTGGGCAGGAGGGAGTGCCAATTCGCCTGAGCATCTCTGGGCCAGGGAAGGGAAAGCCGGCCGGGGTCCCTGCTCCCGATCGCTGTGTAGCGACTCCCTACTGGGAGCACGTGCGCACCAGGTGTCGGGCGAATCCAGGATCGGGCGTTGCTGCGATGCACCACGTAGTTGAATATCCAGCCAATGCTCATTTTTTGAGGCTCGAACTGTGAGCACTTTGGAGGGTGGGGGGGGGTGGTTGGGGAGTGGTGGGGAGTGGGGTGGGGGGGAGATACTGGAGGGTGCCTATGAGGAACTGTGTCCCAGCAAGGAGGCAATGCCTTCAGGAGAAAATTAACAAGAACTTAAAAAAAAATAAAGGAGGGAATCCTCTGGAAAGTGGGTCGGTAACCAGAGGTCACAGATTTAAAATAATTGGCGAAAAGAACCAGAGGGAAAATGAGGAGAAATCTTTTTTCACACAAGCGGGTTGTTAAGATCTGGAACACACTACCTGACAGGGCGGTGGAATCAGATTCCGTAGGAACTTTCAAAAGGCGATTGGACACGTACCTGAAGAGGACTAATTTGCAGGGTTATGGGGAAAAAGGCTGGGGTGTGGGGCTGAATTCGACGGCTCTTTCAAAGAGCCGGCGCAGGCACGATGGGCCGAACGGCCTCGTGCCGTGCCGTAAGATGCTAAGATTCTATGAGCGTGCAGCTTCTGGGCTTCGCCGACTTGCTCGTAGAGCTTAATGCGCAACGGGACGTGGGGCAGTCCCACAGCACAGGACTTGGAATTCAGCAGATCCTGCCTGCAGAGAGAGTGTGTGTGGAGAGAGTGTGTGGGAGACAAAGAAAAGCCCAGTCCACATGGAATTCAATTATTAACGAGAGAGAGAGAGAGAGAGAGAGAATGAGATAGATTGAAGAGGACTAATTTGCAGGGTTATGAGAGAGTGATAGAGAAAGGCATGGAGAGAGAGAGTGAGGGCACATTTATACCGTGGGATCGGAACAGTCCTCCAGTAGATTAAGGATTCTGGTGCATTATATGTGTAAATGCAGGTGTTGCTTTTCTCTTTTCTCTGAACTTACCCTGTTTATGTTGCAGGCGGTGGATTCTGAGCACCTGACAATTCAGGATCGCACCTACATCTCTGCTCAAACATGGCGACTTTTCATTTTAACTGTCCAGTTGTGGACCTGCCCACCCAACCCCACCGACACTGGGGGAACGTTCACAGAGGCAGGCTTTCTCAACACCAGCTTACTGACCGGTTGGTGTGGGCAGGTGGACAGCTCCTGGTGACCAGCAACACCCACCCAGCCCCTGCTAAAAACGCCCACCTAGGATTGACGCCACCTTCACTATGTCTCAACAACTTGAATTTATATAGCGCCTTTAATGTAGTAAAAACGTCCCAAGGTGCTTCACAAGAGCGTAATCAAACAAAATTTGACGCAAGGCCGCATAAGGAGATATTAGGACAGGTGACCAAAAGCTTGGTCAAAGAGTAAACAATTTTACAACACCAAGTTATAGTCCAGCAATTTTATTTTAAATTCACAAGCTTTCGGAGGCTTCCTCCTTCGTCAGGTGAACGATGTTCACCTGACGAAGGAGGAAGCCTCCGAAAGCTTGTGAATTTAAAATAAAATTGCTGGACTATAACTTGGTGTTGTAAAATTGTTTACAATTGTCAACCCCAGTCCATCACCGGCATCTCCACATCTTGGTCAAAGAGGTGAGTGTTAAGCAGCGTCTTAAAGGAGCAGAGAGGGGTAGAGAGGCAAAGAGGTTTAGGGAGGGAATTCCAGAGCTTAGGGCCTACGCAGCTGAAGGCACGGCCGCCAATGGAAGTTCGAAGGAAATCGGGGATGCGCAAGAGGCCAGAATTGGAGGAGCGCAGAGATCTCGGCGGGTTGTAGGGCTGGAGGAGATTACGGAGATAAGGGAGGGGCAAGACCATGGTGGGATTTGAACACAAGGATGAATTTTAAAATTGAGGCGTTCCCGGACCGGGAGCCAATGTAGGTCAGCGAGCACAGGGGGGTGAAGGGTGAACGGGACTTGGTGCGAGTTAGGATACGGGCAGCAGAGTTTTGGATGAGTTGAAGTTTACGGAGGGTGGAAGATGGGAGAGCATCGGAATAGTCGAGTCTAGAGGTAACATGGACGTGGGTTTCAGCAGCAGATGAGCTGAGGCAGGGGCGGAGACGGGCGATGTTACGGAGGTGGAAGGAGGCGGTCCTGGTGATGGAGCGGATATGGGGGTTGCAAGCTCAGCGCAGAGTCAAACAGGAGGCCGAAATTGCAAACTGTCTGGATCAGCCTCGTACAGTCCCACTGCCTTCCACACCACCTGAGGAAGGAGGAAGCCTCCGAAAGCTTGTGGAATTAAAAATAAAATTGCTGGACTATAACTTGGTGTTGTAAAATTGTTTACAATTGCCTTCAAACAGACAGAGAGGAAGAGACAGAGGCAGAGGCAGAGAGACAGAGGGAGGCACTGTGGATAATCAGCCTCTTCAAACCTCGAGTCCATTGCTCTGAACAGCTTGTCAAATACAGCAATCGGATAAGAGCTCACAACAACACGCTCTTGCAAACATTGTGAGAATTATATATGCGACCTCCGCTGAACAGACCACGGGTGGGAGGAATTTATCTCACTTGATTGTTCTGTAATTCAGCACTGAACACGTACATCGAAAACCTGTCAGGCTCTTCTCAGGGCTGCACATTCAGGGACTCTCAATGCTTACCTGCGAAAGCTCTCGCTGCTTCTTCTCTTGTCTGCGCGATCCACACAAATTGCATCCCATTTATAAAGAGCAACGAGACTATATCCTGGCTGCTCTTTCAGTGGGTCGGCTTGTCGAGATTGCTTATTGTCCCTGCCTCGCAACGCAACGCAAAGTCCGCACCCCCTCCATGGCTCTCAGACGTCCCGTTTCCTCAATTCCCAAACAAGATAGTTGGGGACCTCTTCATTTAAGCCGGTCACCTCATGAATATTTATCTCACCTTTTGTATATTGATTGGGTCTGCCAGCCTGCTTTGGTTTCCAATTCAATTATGGACCATTCAGAAAAAAAAATCTCTTTGTTCCTCCCTCCCTCCAGTTTTCTGCACTGCTCTATTGAAACCACTTGTGCTGGGGCCCATTACCCCACCCAAGCTGCTCCTGTTCCTGTTTGGGCCGAAGCATTGAGTGCTGTCGGGTTGTTTGGCTGTGGGAAGCATCACGGCCGAACCCAATCCAGACCTCATCCTACATTTGCAAACTCAGGGCATTTTGGAGCACGTGTCACTGCATAGTGATCATGGGCAGGGGCCTGGGCTGATCTTGCCTTTTCTTGGCTCAGCGGGTAACACTCACTCTCGCCTCTGAGTCAGAAGGTTGTGATTTCTAAACCCCACTCCAGGGACTTGAGCACATAATCCAGGCTGACGCTCCCAGTGCACAACTGAGGGGGGTGCTGCACTGTCGGAGGTGCCGTCTTTAGTATGAGATTTTAAACCCAGGCCCCATCTACCCTCTCAAGTGGACGTAAGAGATCCCATGGCCATTATTTCGAAGACGAGCAGGGGAGTTCTCTCAGTGTCCTGGCAAATATTTATCCCTCAACCAACATCACTAAAACAGATTATCTGGTCATTTATCTCATTGCTGTTTGTGGGATCTTGCTGTGTGCAAATTGGCTGTCGCGTTTCCTACATTACAAGAGTGACTACACTTCAAAAAGTACTTAATTGGCTGTAAAGCACTTTGGGACGTCCTGAGGTGGTGAAAGGTGCTATATAAATGTGAGTTTGTCTTTCTCTTTTTCTGTGTACTCCAGGATGCTGAAGCCATTTATAGTATCTCTACTGCTGACCTGACTGTACTAACTCAGCACAGAATAAGAGTCAATCCAGGGACCCTCTGGTCTTTATGGCTCACGTACACACTTGAACCATTGGAGAATCCAAACAATTTCTGGGGATAATGTGAGAAGGTAGCAGGGCAGGGAGGGGGTTCTCCGGCAGGGCTATTTTATGAATGTGAGGCCCTGACATGGAGCTTTGACCCCTGGGAGCGCTGTTGGGGAATCGAAGTTTGTGATCCCCACAGTTTCTCGGCCATCCGAATTCCCCAATTGACTCTCCCAGCTAATTCGTAAAATCACCCCCTTAGATATCTCCGGTCCCTGGTGAAATATTGATTTCTTCATCTCTGACTGGAATTACAATAAATAGTCAGAAATGCCAAGGAGCAAATTACTACGAAGCTAAACCATTGGATTACTGTCTAGATTCTGTTATAGAAGCATGCAATTTAATTCATCAGTAAATGACTGGCCTTGACGAGTCTACCTCTATAGTCTCTGTAATGATGCTTGTTAAGTTCACTCACTCTTGTCAACCTACAAAGGATGAACCCTTACAAATTCAGTGATCAATATCGTCAGTGGATGAACACTTACTGCGCTACCCAGTGATTGATAATTAAGATGTGGATAACAATCACTTTTATCTCCAACAGTTCCTACATTACAACAGTGACTACACTTCAAAAATACTTCACTGGCTATAAAGCACTTTAGGATGTTCTGAGGTTGTGAAAGGCACTATATAACTTTTTTTTCTTTCTAGCTTCTGCTCCTGAAACTGTTCAGCTAATGAATTACCATTCCCTATGCAGACCATTGCACAAGCAACCCAGCACTGTCAGCAACGGAGACAAAATTCCTAGTCTCACTCGATGCTATAAGTATTAACATACACTGAGACCCTCTGTGAATATTAACATACACCGAGACCCTCTGTGAATATTAACATACACCGAGACCCTCTGTGAATATTAACATACACCGAGACCCTCTGTGAATATTAACATACACCGACACAATCTGTGAATATTAACATACACTGAGACCCTCTGTCAATATTAACATACACCGAGACCCTCTGTGAATATTAACATACACTGAGACCCTCTGTGAATATTAACATACACCGAGACCCTCTGTCAATATTAACATACACCGACACAATCTGTGAATATTAACATACACTGAGACCCTCTGTGAATATTAACATACACCGACACAATCTGTGAATATTAACATACACTGAAACCCTCTGTGAATATTAACATACACCAACACAATCTGTGAATATTAACATACACTGAGACCCTCTGTGAATATTAACATACACTGAGACCCTCTGTCAATATTAACATACACCGAGACCCTCTGTGAATATTAACATACACCGAGACCCTCTGTGAATATTAACATACACCGAGACCCTCTGTCAATATTAACATACACTGAGACCCTCTGTGAATATTAACATACACCGACACAATCTGTGAATATTAAGATACACCGAGACCCTCTGTGAATATTAAGATACACCGAGACCCTCTGTCAATATTAACATACCACTGAGACCCTCTGTGAATATTAACATACACCAAGACCCTCTGTGAATATTAACATACACCGAGACCCTATGTGAATATTAACATACACCGAGACCCTCTGTGAATATTAACATACACCGAGACCCTATGTGAATATTAACATACACCGAGACCCTCTGTCAATATTAACATATACTGAGACCCCCTGTCAATATTAACATACACCGAGACCCTCTGTGAATATTAACATACACCGAGACCCTCTGTGAATATTAACATACACCGACACAATCTGTGAATATTAACATACACTGAGACCCTCTGTCAATATTAACATACACCGAGACCCTCTGTGAATATTAACATACACTGAGACCCTCTGTGAATATTAACATACACCGAGACCCTCTGTCAATATTAACATACACCGACACAATCTGTGAATATTAACATACACTGAGACCCTCTGTGAATATTAACATACACCGACACAATCTGTGAATATTAACATACACTGAAACCCTCTGTGAATATTAACATACACCAACACAATCTGTGAATATTAACATACACTGAGACCCTCTGTGAATATTAACATACACTGAGACCCTCTGTCAATATTAACATACACCGAGACCCTCTGTGAATATTAACATACACCGAGACCCTCTGTGAATATTAACATACACCGAGACCCTCTGTCAATATTAACATACACTGAGACCCTCTGTGAATATTAACATACACCGACACAATCTGTGAATATTAAGATACACCGAGACCCTCTGTGAATATTAAGATACACCGAGACCCTCTGTCAATATTAACATACCACTGAGACCCTCTGTGAATATTAACATACACCAAGACCCTCTGTGAATATTAACATACACCGAGACCCTATGTGAATATTGACATACACCGAGACCCTCTGTGAATATTAACATACACCGAGACCCTATGTGAATATTAACATACACCGAGACCCTCTGTCAATATTAACATATACTGAGACCCCCTGTCAATATTAACATACACCGAGACCCTCTGTGAATATTAACATACACCGCGACCCTCTGTGAATATTAACATTCTCTCAGGGACCCCGTAAATATTAACATACACCCATAACACCATAAGAGATTGGACCCAAAGACCCTCTGTAATTATTAACATACACTGAGATCCTCTGTAAATATTAACATACACCCAGAGACCCCTGTAAATATTAACATACACCCAGAGACCCCTGTAAATATTAGTAATCCAGGCCTCTGGGTTACTAGTCCAGTAACATAACCACTACACGACCGTATCCATGGTTACCCAGTGCTTCATGAATCATTGGCAATAGCGCACATCTCAACAAAGATGCTCAAATATGTCTAAACGTCTCAGAGCCCCTGCTCTGTTTATCTTCTCTCCGCATTACCCTTGTACATTATGGGTACCCTTAATGTGATTTTGGCACTGGGTCTGGAGACATTAACACCAGCTGGGCCCTGTTGTTGCTTGTAACGGGGGCCTGGACAAATAGCTCGGCTGATGGAGGCCTATTTGTCAGCCTAAACTCTATTAGCGAACAGCAGACCGCGAATGGCCAAATCTCATTAGGCTGAGAGGACAGCCAGCATGGCAAACACAAAATCTTCTTAATCAAATCAATTAGTATCTTTCAAAAGCAAGTTCTGACGAAAGGTCTTCGACCTGAAACGCTAACTCTGTTTCTTTCTCCACAGATGCTGCCTGACTTGCTGAGCTTCTCCAGCAGTTCCTGTTTTCATTTCAGTAGCTTTCAAATGCCTTCATACATCACAGACAGACAACTCCATGGGCAAACAAATCCCTCGGGCCCCATATTTGTCATAAGTTGTCAGCTGTGGCTCAGTGGGACGCACTCTTGTCTGAGTCAGGCGGTTGTGGGTTCAAGTCCCACTCCACAGACGTGTGCACATTATCCAGGCTGACACTCCCAGTGCAGTACTGAGGGAATGCTGCACTGTCGGAGGTGCCGTCTTTCGGATGAGATGTTAAATTGAGGCCCGGTCTGCCCTCTCAGGTGGTCGTAAAAGATCCCGCAGCACTATTTCGAAGAAGGGCGGGGGAGTTTTCCCTGGTGTCCTGGCCAATATTTATCCCTCAACATCACTAAAAAACAGATTATCTGGTCATTATCTCATTGCTGTTTGTGGGATCTTGCTGTGCGCACGTTGGCTGCTGCGTTTCCCACATTACAGCAATGACCACACTTCAAAAGTACTTAATCGGCTGTAAGATGCTTTGAGACGTCCTGAGGTCGTGAAAGGCGCTATATAAATGCAAGTCCTTTTGGTTTTTTTTTTCTTTTATAGTGTCCTGTAGGTGCTGTAATCACCCCAACGTGTGTGTGTCTTAATCAGGGGTAACCAAAGTAGACTTGCTGGATTTGGTGAGGCCGCTGGCCAGAAAGAAGCTGGTAACTTGGGCATTGTTGCCAGCTGCGTGAGACCCAGGCATCGGGAGCTGGCAACACCAGCACACTGCCGAGAGCGACATAGAGACGGCAAAACTGGTTACATTTTGTTTGATTTTTTTTTTTGCTTTGGCCAGTTATCTCCCCTCGTCTCCTGAAGGCACTGATTCTTTCCGGGATAGTTAGACGTGACATAGCAGGAGCAGTAGCGACATTAAAACCTGCTCCGACACGGCCCACTACCTCACTTCAAACTCGACATTCTTTACGCTTGTGCCTGCACAGTGAGTGGCACCCGGCTAATCGACTACAGGAGGCATCGCGGGTGAGCCCGATCCTGTCATTCCCACTGGCCGTACATGCACACTTCCAGCAGGGGGTCACTAGATGACAATCAGGAGGAGGACTCCAGGGTGAGATCCTCTTTCCGAAACCCAGGCATGTTTAGACCCCTCCCTCCCTCCCTCCCCCACCCACACACGCACCACCCCAGGCTGAGAATAGCTGACTCTCCACAGGCCAAGGATCAAACCTGGGACCTTAGCAGCCTTAACGTGGCTCAGCTACTACACTGCCCTAACCAGCAGGGCTGTCAAGGAAGCCTTTCTAAATTTAATAAACACGCTCATTAATTGCCGCTGAAAGTTATGTTCAGTTTATGCTCCGACACAGAGCTGGAATTCAAGCCTGGACATTTCAAGGTATCACCTACAGCCTTATTCAGGGTAAGCAGGAGGGGGGCATAAATAAAACATGTCTGCAGACCTGTTAAAGCCGTCCTGTGCCGTGTCGGAGCAGGTTTTACTGTCACTACTGCTCCTGCTATGTCACGTCTAACTCAAAAATAAAGTCAAAAGTCCTCCTCATTACCCAAAAGCTCAGTTGGTGGAAGGAAGGGAGTGAGGGTGTGAGAAAGGAAGGAAGGAAAGAAAGATCTTGCATTTATATAGCGCCTTTCACGACCTCAGGACGCCGCAACGCGCTTTTTCAGCCAATGAAGTATTTGTGGAGTGTAGTCACTGTTGTAACGCGGGAAACTGTAGCACCCCAACTACTCATTTGCTGTTTGCGGGACTTTATTGTGTGCAAATTGCAATAACAATAACTGCACTGCAAAAGCAATTCATTGGCCGTGAAGTGCTTTGGGACGTCCCGGGGACCTGAAGAGCGTTCTGTCAATGTAAGGCCTTTCTTTTAAAACTGCTCTGACTAAGATGAGCTGATTGAGAACAGAGCTGGGACGGAACCTGGGATTTAACGGTCTGTAAGGTGTTGATCATGTTTCTTACCGAAAAAATGTATTGCATTTCATCTGTTTGTGGGACCAACCCAATTTTAAATAAGACCGAGTTTATGGACAGTACTGTTCCAAGTTGACCCCTTCATCTGCTCCTCCCAACATCTGCAAAGCAGCTTTGGAAATACTCGAGAAAGGAGCAAACAAAAAAAAATGGATCCCACAGCCGCAGGTGACATCCTATCAGGGACGAGGAAAGGTCATCCATCCCATGGAAGCTCCTCCTTCCGGAAGTCCTAACACCCAGTGGCACTTTGGACATCCCCAACAGCTGCTTTTGTCTTGGGCACTGTCTTAATTCAGATTCTGGGAGCTGGCTCCCGGCGTTTTATAGACTCAGACTGCGCAGAATGAGTCCATTCGGCCCATCGTGCCTGTGCCGGCTCTTTGAAAGAGTCTATCCAATTAGTCCCGCTCGCCCTGCTCTTTCCCCATAACCCTGCAAATTTTTCCTTTTCAAGGATTTATCCAATTCTCTTTCAAAAATTACTTCTGCTTCCACCGCCCTTTCAGGCAGCACGTTCCAGATCAGAGCAACTCGCTGCGTAAAAAAAATGTCTCTTCATCTCCCCCTCTGGCTTTTTTGCCAATTACCTTAAATCTGTTTTCCTTTACTAAATCCCAAGGGCGGAATTGTAGACTTTAGTTTCTACCAGACTGCTATTGGCGTAAAGAAGCTGGATTTAGTAACGGAAGTGCCAGAATCTGACTCATGGATATACCGATCTGCCAGAAGCTGAATTAAATTAAATCAAGGCCTATTTAAACACAGCTTTCTCTATTATCCTGCCCGGCAGGTTATCTCAACCATTTATCACTTTTTTTTTTATTTAAGGGAAGAAGTTCTTCCGAATATCTGTTTTAAATTTACTTTTCACTCATTTCCATTAATGTCCCTCTGGTCCTATTTTCCTGCCTTAATTTGAAGTAATGATTTGGGTTTCCCTTATCTCTGCCATTTATCCCCCCTCAGCCTGTTGTGCTTAAGCTTCCTAAAAGATCCTAAATACTAAGTCTAATGCTACTGAACGGGAGCTCTGCAAGGCAATTGTTCGACTTAGAATCTTATGTTAAAATTGGTAGTGAAGGATAGAATACCAGAGCCTGGTCTTTAGTTGCCTCCAATCTTTATTCACAGAGATCCCCCTTTCTTTCTCTTTCTCTCTCTCTCTCTCACTCACACACTCACACAACGCACCCTAGCTAAGCTCTCATATAAAAAGAGAGTCCCCAGTTGATACCCACCACCTGAATACAATTAACACTAATCGATATAAATCATACAATTAACATCTTACAGCACGGAAGGAGGCCATTCAGCCCATCGTGCCTGTGCCGGCTCTTCGAAAGAGCTATCCAATTAGTCCCATTCCCCCTGCTCTTTTCCCACAGATCTGCAAATTTTTCCTTTTCAAGTATTTATCCAATTCTTTTTTGAAAGTTACTATTGAATCTGCTTCCACCGCCCTTTCAGGCAGCCCGTTCCAGATCATAACAACTCGCTGCGTTAAAAAAAAATGTTGCCTCTGGTTACCGACCCTCCTGCCAGTGGAAACAGTTTCTCCTTATTTACTCTATCAAAACCGTTCATAATTTTGAACACCATATTAAATCTCCCCTAAACCTTCTCTGCCCAAAGGAGAACAATCCCCATCATTCCAGTATATCTGTTCCTTTGAATATGGGGGGGGGGGCTCTGAACAGGAGCCCTTTAAATGGGATTATACCCCAACCAAGGGATAGAGGTGAGGATAATGAGCTGCCCCTTATCATCAGTCTGCTCTCAGTCCTGACCTTGGGGCTGACCTTGGGGCTGGAGCTCATCTTTAGTCACAAGTAAAATGAAAATCTTATGGAAACAATACAAACTCATTTTTTTTTTGCCTTTTTTGGGAAAGTGTGAAATTTAATTTGGGCAAATTCCAGGCTCCTTTTCCAAAGACGTGGATAATTTCCCCCAATCGCCTGCCTGCTGCTTGCCCCCGTTTCACCCACTTTCATCGTGTCTCTTACCCCCTCCCCATCAAAGCACGGACTCATACCACAGTACGGTCCCACTGGTGCTCCGTGCTAAGTCAGAGACAGGGCCATTCTTCATGCACGAGCTGAGTGCTAGCAGGCTGTTCCACTGTGGGGGGAGTCACAGCCGAGCCTGCTCCTTTCCTCATGCGACAGGGGCACTTACTTTCAGCAGCGCTCAGTGGATAGTGACCAGGGGCTGGGACTCTGATCCCGAGAATTTTCTCTTCTGTAACCCAGGGCCTGCCTTATTTATCGTACTCCCGCCCTGCCTCAAACCAGTTAGCTTAGTGCCGACTGAGAGGCAAACCTGGAACTCCAAGTGAGCCGTGGTTGGAAGACCTTTTTGCTAAATGGCCTCTCGTTCTGCAACAAGAGTCTTCTGAATTCACCGGGACTGCACTGCTGGCTCAGCCATATCGGCTAGGGCACCGGGGACAATTCCCCTGCTCGTCTTCAGATAACGCCATGGGATTTTTTCTGTCCACCTGAGAGGGCAGTCGGGGCCTCGGTTTAACCTCCCACCCGAAAGACGGTACCTCCGACAGTGCAGCACTCCCTCAGTACTGGCACTGGATTATGCGCTTAAGTCTCTGAAGTGGGGCTTGAACCCGCAAATTTCAGATGCAGGGTCAAGACCAGTCGAGACATGGCTGACACTTCTGCTATTACTTCTAAATATATTTGTTTTGGTCCCATGCTGGTTAACAGTGCATCACAAGAGGCCTTACCTTGATATGGTCACAGGAGGACAATACCAGCAACATCGTACCGGAACTTGAGCGCTGGAGAACCTCTGAAGGATCAGAGTTTCAAACAAATTTGAAGCTGGAGTGATGAGTGTCGCAACGTGAGAGAAACTGGCAAAGGAACCGAGACCTCGTCTGAAGTCTCTCTTGCTCTTCCCCTCTTGTCACTCGAAGAGTGTCTCTGACCAACTGAAATGGACAACTGTTGGGCTTATTTAATGAAGCACATTTGTTTATTTAGATTGGGGGAGGAGGGGGGAGAGGAGACTGAGTGCGTTTGAAGCCCTCCCTGCAGGCTGGCCCCTGCTAAAGTTTCTCTTAAGGCGCATTTACTGGTGCTAATGAAGGGCCTGATCTGCCTGGCTGCTTTTCCTAATGCTTTTTCAGTGTGTTTGGTGAATAAATTATTCCATGCTGAGGGCCGGTGAGCTGTAGCATTCTCGAAAATAAATTACAAAGCAGTTGATAGTTGCAGAAGGAAGTGATTTAGGAAATCCTTCCCAATGCTCTCCGTCAATCCAATAATCTTCTTGTGCCCAGCAGGTCATCCATTGTGTTTTTGACTGTGGTTAATCTCGCTCACAGTTATTGGGAAACAAACCTAGCCCTGTATAGGAAATCCGATATGGATCCTTAAAGTCTTTCATTAGCCAATTTCTTTTGGAGTTTGCAGACTGAGATATGTGTTGACTGTCTAAACAGACAGGCTTTGGGAAGGGTTAAGGGATATTCCCGGGTGAAGTAATCCTGTGCCTAATGCTGCTGATAGTTTTTTTTTGTTAAAGTATTTATTATTTTTCTCTTCTTTTTAAAATTCTTGCCTCCCAATTCTTTCCCCTCAACTTGCATTTACAAAGCTCCGCGCCTCGAAGGTAGAAAAACATCGCAAGGCGCTTCGCAGAAGTGTAAGGAAAATGTACGGTGAGCCAAAGTAGGGGATATTAGGAGGGGGTGACCAAAAGCTTTGTCAAAGGGCTCCGTTCACTCAGTGGAATGGAGAGAAGGTGCACGGTCTCTCAGAACGTAGAGAAGGTGCACGGTCTCTCAGAACGTAGAGAAGGTGCACGGTCTCTCAGAACGTAGAGAAGGTGTACCGTCTCTCAGAACATAGAGAAGGTGCACGGTCTCTCAGAACGTAGAGAAGGTGTACCGTCTCTCAGAACGTAGAGAAGGTGTACGGTCTCTCAGAACGTAGAGAAGGTGTACCGTCTCTCAGAACGTAGAGAAGGTGCACGGTCTCTCAGAACGTAGAGAAGGTGTACCGTCTCTCAGAACGTAGAGAAGGTGTACGGTCTCTCAGAACGTAGAGAAGGTGCACGGTCTCTCAGAACGTAGAGAAGGTGTACGGTCTCTCAGAACGTAGAGAAGGTGCACGGTCTCTCAGAACGTAGAGAAGGTGCACGGTCTCTCAGAACGTAGAGAAGGTGTACGGTCTCTCAGTAGACCGTAGAGAAGGTTTACCGTCTCTCAGAACGTAGAGAAGGTGCACGATCTCTCAGAACGTAGAGAAGGTGTACGGTCTCTCAGTAGACCGTAGAGAAGGTTTACCGTCTCTCAGAACGTAGAGAAGGTGCACGGTCTCTCAGAACGTAGAGAAGGTGTACGGTCTCTCAGAACATAGAGAAGGTGTTTGGTCTCTCAGAACGTAGAGAAGGTGTTCAGTCTCTCAGAACATAGAGAAGGTGTACAGTCTCTCAGTAGAACGTAGAGAAGGTGTACGGTCTCTCAGAATGTAGAGAAGGTGTGCAGTCTCTCAGAATGTAGAGAAGGTGTACGGTCTCTCAGAACGTAGAGAAGGCGTTCGGTCTCTCAGAACATAGAGAAGGTGTACAGTCTCTCAGTAGAACGTAGAGAAGGCATTCGGTCTCTCAGAACGTAGAGAAGGTGTGCAGTCTCTCAGAATGTAGAGAAAGTGTTCGGTCTCTCAGAACGTAGAGAAGGTGTACAGTCTCTCAGTAGAACGTAGAGAAGGTGTACGGTCTCTCAGAACGTAGAGAAAGTGTTCGGTCTCTCAGAACGTAGAGAAGGTGTACAGTCTCTCAATAGAACGTAGAGAAGGTGTATGGTCTCTCAGTAGAATGTAGTGAAGGTGTACGGCCTCTCAGTAGAACGTAGAGAAGGTGTACAGTCTCTCAGTAGAACGTAGTGAAGGTGTACGGTCTCTCAGTAGAACGTAGAGAAGGTGTACAGTCTCTCAGTGGAACGTAGAGATGGTGTATGGTCTCTCAGTAGAACGTAGAGAAGGTTTACCGACTCTCAGTAGAACATAGAGAAGGCGTACGGTCTCTCAGTGGGCTGGAGAGAAGGTCTCGGTAAAATATAGAGAAGATGTAAAGGCAACTATCACATGGGAGTATTCTCTCCCCTATTATATATGGAATGAAATTGGTGCATAACTTCTCGTTCTTTGTGGCATTTTTGGTTTCATGAATAGCGGTATAGAGTACACGAGCAAAAAGGGAATGGTAAAATGGTACAAGGCAGTAATGAAGTCACAGATCGGGCACTGTGTCCAGTTTTGGGCCTCCCATTTTAGAAAGGACATTAAAGCCAAAGAAAGCCGTACAGCAGAGATTCACCAAGATGATACTAGGGATATGAGAATATAATAATGAGGAGAGACCTAAAATACTGGGATTATTTCCTCTGGAGCAGAGAAGGCTGAGAGGATTTATCAGAGTTTTTTTACAATTATGAAGAGTTTTGATAGATTGAAACAAATGATGTGATTAACATGGCATTGATTAACCTTTACCTCCCTCATCATACACGGTAAACGTATCTGCTGTCTTGCCATCGAAACACACGCTGTTGTTTGTTAGCTGTTTTAAGGGTAACTCTTCGTTTTTCTTTCTCAGCCTAGAAAAGCCGAAGAGGTCTTTAATCTTTTCTCATTGTCCAGGGGGTGAGAGGGGAGGCAAGATTTTCTAGCCAGGCTTGGGTCAGATATCCACATTACCCAATCTTATTTCTCAATCCCTCTCCCTGTGCCCCCCAAAATAAAAGATCGCAAAGTATTTTGGCAATGATGTCTTGAGGCCATTTTCTAGGGTTCCCCGCCCCCTTCCCCCCTTAAATTACAGTTCAACAACAACTTGCATTTATATAGCGCCTTTAACATATTAAAACGTCCCAGGGTGCTTCACAGGAGCGATTATCAAACGTAATTTGACACCGAGCCACATAAGGAGATATTAGGACAGGTGACCAAAAGCTTGGTCAATGAGGTAGGTTTTAAGGAGCATCTTAAAGGAGGAGAGAGAGGGAGAGAGGCGGAGAGGTTTAGGGAGGGAATTCCAGAGCTTAGGCCGAGGCAGCTGAAGGCACGGCCGCCAATGGTGGAGCGATTAAAATCGGGGATGCGCATGAGGCCAGAATTGGAGGAGCGCAGAGAGATCTCGGAGGTTCCTAGGAGCTGGAGGGGGTTACAGAGGTAGGAAGGGGGCGAGGCCGGGGAGGGATTTGAAAACAAAACTGTAGTTCACTACAGTTACCACGGCGATACCATTGTTTTCAAGTGCAGACTGCAGCAAGCATGTCCTGTCTTGGTACTGTGCTCAGTTCTGGTAATAAGTGTGATAGGTTGAGTGAATTTCCCCTGTCATTGAATCTCAGATTGAATCTTTGAATCTTTTTCATTAACATTTACCTGAGGAAGGAGGAAGCCTCCGAAAGCTTGTGAATTTCAAATAAAATTGCTGGACTATAACTTGGTGTTGTAAAATTGTTTACAATTGTCAACCCCAGTCCATCACCGGCATCTCCACATCATTGAATCTCAGATCAGTGCATGGTACTCAGTTACAGTAACAACAGTGGCAGACAGATCAAAGTCAGGCATGTCAGTGTGCGAATGCCAAGTCCCAGCAGGATGTTTGATTATTCACCTGCAAAGCAACAGTGACTACACTTCAAAAGTAATTTGCTGGCTCCAAAGTGCTTTGGGAGGTCCTTAGGGTGTGAAAGGTGATATAAAGATGCAAGTTCTTTTTATAGAGGAGAGTTCAGTTGCACAGAGCCTTGGACAGACTCCGTCTGGAGCATTGCGTTCAGATTTGGGCACCGCACCTCAGGAAGGATATATTGGCCTTGGAGGGGGTGCAGCGCAGATTCACCAGAATGATACCAGGGTTTAAAGGGTTAAATTATGAGGACAAGTTGCATAAGCTTGGCTTGTCATCCCTTGAGTATAGAAAATTAAGGGGTGTTTAAAATGTTAAAAGTATTCGATAGGGTAGATTACAGAGACACTATTTCCTCTGGTGGGGGAATCAAGAACAAGAGGGCGTAATCTTAAAATTAGAGCCAGGCCATTCAGGAGCGAAATCAGGAAACATGTTTTCACACAAAGGGTAGTGGAAATCTAGAACTCTCTCTCCCAAAAGGCCGCGGATGCTGGGGATCAATTGGAGCTTTCAAGTCTGAGATCACTAGATTTTTTGGGGGTTAAGGGTATCAAGGGATATGGAGCAAAGGCGGGAAAATAGAGTTAAGATACAGATCAGCCATGATCTAATTGAATGGCAGGATAGGCTCGAGGGGCTGAATGGCCTTCTCCCGTTCCTATGTTTCTAGAGTTAGAGGTGGACAGATTCTGGGCATACTTTGCACTGATTAAAAGTCACACCCATGATATGCACCTCAATTGTCAATAAAATCTCAGAATCCCACTGTTTATATTTGTAAGTCCAGCCAACGAGAGATGCAGTTGACCTTCCACTGGCTCACTCTGCGGAGGACCAAAGTACAGGCCCATGAAGATGAGTAGAGGAAGGAAGGGACGTGACCAGTAACGTGGTCGGAAAGGTAGGTTTTAAGGAGGCTTTGGAGGGTGGGGAAAGAGGTAGCAGGCGGAGGGGTTTAGGACAAGATGTCTAAGCCTGAAGTTACCTCGTTGACCGCAACCGGGAAGTTAGACCTGAAAAAGCGTCCAATTCGCCCTCACTTTGCTGATATCAAGTTATGCACAAGTATCCTCCCAATCTCACTAGTTTACGCCCAAACTTAAAATGGGTCGAAATCAGCGTAAACAATCAGGGCCACAAGGAAACAATAAATCCACACCATATGTTTCTTCCTTAAATATGAAAATTTAAGTTTCAACTCATTTAACGATAATTCATGCACATCAGGCACAGCATGTTTAGGAGCCTGCAATCAGGGAAGCTTTTCAATTTTTAATGTGACTCGTACTGATGCCATAAAAATACATTAAAAGAAACGGAAAATACAGAGCCGGCCTCAGTGAGGATAAATTAAAGAAGAAACACACGAAAAATTGCAATGAAGCACCAGAAAAATGACTTTCTTTCCTGCTGCGCCTGAAAATCTGGTCACATTATGAAGGCATCCTCCGAACAAGGACAATTGAAGGTTACTCGCATTTGAGAGTCGGACACATGGCCATTTTTGTGGCTGGAGATTCGTTCGGACGGAGAGTTTGATGGACGGACGTAAAAGGTGAAGGAGACTTGGCCGTGCGAAATTCCACGATCTTTTAAGCCGCGTAATTGATTTGTTCCTGCGCGTCTCTGGGCGTAAGAGCGGAGGGAACTCCAGGCCCAGAGTCCATGTCATGATTTCTGCAGGTTCTGTCAGCAGAGGGCGGGGGGAAGGGAGGGGTGGAATATACAGAAAGGCCTATTTGGAAGAACAGAGGTTGCAGGCTGGAGGGCGAGGCAGGGTGTCGCGAGGGGTGTGGGGGAAGGTGTCACAAGAACAGGACCCCTGCATGGTCTTCCCTTCCCCAATCTAGGCAGTCGGAGCCTTGGGTTCTGCTCTGGACTGAAAGCTGTGCTGTTATGTGGGATTTCATTTCTTCCAATAACTGGTGAGTGAGACCAATGATCTGATTAATGTGGCGTTGACTGACACTTGCCTCCCTCAGTAGGCCATTGAAACGCTTGCTGTTGCTTGTTGGCTGCTTTTAGGGGTCTTTATCTTCTCTCATTGTCCGGAGGGTGCCAGGAGAGGAAAGATTTTCTAGCCAGCAAGTTAATCTGTGCCAGGCCTGGGTCAAATACCCAATTTTATTTCTCAATCCCTCTCCCTGTGCCCCCTAAAATGAAAAATTGCAAGGTATACTGAGATTGGTGCCCTGAGCCAATTTTCCAAGGTGTTCCACACTTCCCCCTTAAATTACAGTTCAACAACAACTTGCATTTATACTTGCATGTAGTAAAATGTCCCAAGGAGCATTATCAAACAATCTTGGGGTGCTTTGGCCAATTGTGCTCCAGCTGTGATCAACTAACGCAGCACAGATGAAGGTGAGAGCCTCGGTGTTTATAAACTGACAAATCCTGACCCCCTACAAAGGGGATGGCACAGAGGGTGTTGCACAGGCCTGATGCCGTGAGCTGCTGTGCTCGTGTTTGCTGATGTGATCTGGTGCTTTTTTCAATTAATGGGGAGTTTGAGCATCTGCCTTTGAACTCACGGCCTCCCGTGAAGCCCTGATGGCAGGCCTGCTCCGCTCTCTCTCTCTCTCTCCAGAGGAAGCCCCATTATGTCGATCACAGCTCCTCCCTCCTTACCCCACACACCAGCTAGCCCTCCCCCCCAGGGGGGCAAAATCTCCACTGCAAACTTCCCTCCGTGCACCAACTATATTTAGGGCTCTAGTGTATTTCTGCTGCGTCACTGAATGAGCGGTTTAAATATATTCCTTTTTAAAATCACACACAAAACATGGGGCCTCCCCATGAAAGTTTGCATGTTTCTAACACCTGGTTGGTGTCAGCCATGGCTCAGTGGGTAGCTCACTCATCCTCTGAGTCAGAATGTTGTGGGTTTAAGTCCCACTCCAGAGACACGAGCACAAAATCTAGGCTGACACTCCCAGTGCAGTTCTGAGGGAGTGCTGCACTGTCAGAGACCCACCTGCTCCTTTGAAGGAGTTCTACCCTCTGCTACAGGCGCTGGGCCCCGCTGAAAAGGTTGTTCTTGAACTTTCCAGTTAGAGCCACCAGGCCCATTGAAAAGGTCTACCCCTACCCCTGGAGCCATGGGTCCCTGAATTCTATTCTCTACAATCGCAGCTACCGGGCATTCTGAGAACAAGTCCTATTAACTACACCCAGAGCTACTGGTCCTCGTACATGAAACACAAAATGTTAGCATACAGGTGCAGCAGGTAATCGGGAAGGCAAATGGAATATTGGCCTTTATTTCAAGGGGGATGGAGTATAAAAGCAGAGAAGTCTTGCTACAACTGTACAGGGTGCTGGTGAGACCACACTTAGAGCATTGCGTACAGTTCTGGTGCCCTTATTTAAGGAAGGACATACTTGCATTGGAGGCGGTTCAGAGAAGGTTCACTAGGTTGATTCCGGGGATGGAAGGGTTGTCTTATGAGGAAAGATTGAGCAGGTTGGGTCTATACTCACTGGAGTTTAGAAGAATGAGAGGAGATCTTATTGAGGCATATAAGATTCTGAGGGGGCTTGAGAGGGTAAATGCTGAGAGGATGTTTCCCCTCATGGGGGAATCTAGAACTAGGGGGCATAGTCTCAGAATAAGGGGTCGCCTGTTTAAGACAGAGATGAGGAGAAATTTCTTCTCTCAGAGGGTTGTGAACCTTTGGAATTCTTTGCCCCAAGGAGCGGTGGAGGCCGAGTCATTGAATATATTCAAGGCTGAGTTAGACAAATTTTTGATCAGCAAGGGAGTCAAAGGATATGGGGAAAAAGCGGGTAAAGTGGAGTTGAGGCCAGAATCGGATCAGCCATGATCCCATTGGATGGCGGAGCAGGCTTCGAGGGGCCGAATGGCCTACTCCTGCTCCTATCTCTTCTGCTCTTATGTTCTAATGGTCAGAATGAGTCCTATCTACATCCAGAATTACCGGGCAGAATGCGACCGTTCCTCTACAGCTTAACCACCCACCCCCATCCCACTGACCCCCCCCCCCCCCAGCCCCATTCAGGAGTTCTCTACAGGAACAGGGCCGTCAATATCATTTGATTTGGATTTGTTTTCGATTGAATACTTTCCGTCCTGAAGCATTTCCAAATCACCTTTCTTTTGGGTTCCTTATTTTCTTCTCACTGTGCATCTTGCGATCTGTTTGTTTTCCCCTTTTCCTCTCTTCCCTCTCCACCTCACCCAAGCCCAAACTTCGGCTCGAACAGATAATAAATATCCTGTGGAACACCATTAAAAGAGGAGAGGTCAACTGAAAAAGTTAGTGACACGTGGAAGTGTGTATATTTACAACGCACTGCGAGTGACAGCTGGGGAAGCATTGCCTATCTGCTGACTGACTTACGCGCTCGTAAATGTCATTGAGCTGATGGAGCACCTGGTTTGCGTCGTCAGGCTCAGAAAAAAAAAAACCGTAAAGATCAGCGGCAGCGAGCTGGGTGGCCAGGGGCCGGAACACAAGACCTTGTTCCCTGGGGGTGCCTCGCCGCAATCCCCCGACCTCCGCAGCCCCCTGTGTGTGTGTTTGTGTAGATGACGCCGCTGGCAGGAGGCCCAGAGAAACAACAAACACGGGCTGCAGGCCCAGAGGAAATGCTCTTCACTTGTAGAAAAACGGAACCCTGACCCGAGCGATGTGCGTTTGCTCTGGTGTGCGGCGAATTCCGACAGAGGGACGCCGACAGGTCATTGTGCTGTTGACCCCACACTTAAGATTGCTGTGCACAGTTCTGGTCTCCATATTATAAAAGAGGTACTGGAGAAGGTGCAAAAAAAGATTTACAAGGGTGATACCAGAACTGAGAGGTTATACCTATCACGGAAGACTAAACAGGCTGGGGCTCTTCTCTCTAGAAAAGAGAAGACCGAGGGGTGACATAATAGAGGTCTTTAAGATTATGAAAAGGGTTTGATAGGTTGGACGTAGAGACGATGTTTCCACTTGTGGGGGAGACCAAAACTAGGGGCCATAATTATAAGATAGTCATTAATAAATCCAATAAGGAATTCAGGAGAAACTTCTTTACCCAGAGAGCGGTTACAATGTGTAAGTTGCTACCTCATGGAGTGGTTGAGGTGAATAGTGTAGATGCATTTAAGGGGAAGCTGGATAAACACGAGGGAGAAAGGAATAGAAGGGTATGCTGATAGTTTGAGATGAAGTAGGGAGGGAGGAGGCTCGTGTGGAGCATAAACACCAGCATGGACCTGTTGGGCCGAATGGCCTGTTTCTGTGCTGTACATTCTATGTAATTCTTTCATTCCCTTCGTGTGACTCTGATTCACTAAGTGACGAAGCCTCGGGGCTAATGAGAAGACCCCCAGGTGCTTTGCGATTCGAACCTTGTTCCGTTCACAGTTCTTGACACTAGAACCTGAGGTGAGGCAACTTTGAAAGAAAAGTTTGCGTTTGATTTACTGCTAGTTTCTCTCTGTAGGAGGGAGAGAAACTAACAGCAAATCAAACACAAACTTTTCAGGCTGTCCAGGCTGGCTGTCCGACATCCAGACCTGGATGAGCAGAAATCTCCTCTGATTAAATACTGGGAAGACCGAAGCCATTGTCTTCAGAACCCCCCGCCACAAACTCTGTTCCCCCCCCACCCCCCCCCCCCCCCGGTTCCATCCCCCTTTCCCCGGGCCACTGTCTCAGACTGGACCAGACTGTTTGCAGCCTCAGCGTCCTATTTGACCCCGAGCTGAGCTTCCGACCCCGTGACCTCTCCATCACTAAGGCCGTCCTACTGCTATATAAATGCAAGTTGTTGCGGTTGTTCTACTCTCCACTGACTCTTGCCGGGGCTTGGTTACACAGGTACCCTCTGTACCTCAAGTGCGAGTGGGCTATTCAACTACATGGGGCATCACGGCAGAGTCCAATCCTACCCTCATCCGATGTTCACCTGCACGCATTTTCCAGCAGGTGGGGGGGAGCGGCTGCGGAGCGATCGGCAGGAGGAGCTCTCACTGATCTTGGCCGCCCGCATTTCCTACAACAGCGAAGACACTTCAAAAAGTCCTACATTGGCTTGTAAAGCGCTTTGGGGGGTCCTGAGGTCGTAAAAGGCGCTATATAAATGCAAGTTCCTTCTTTCTTTCTTTCTCCGCCTGTTGAAAGGATCCAGGCCCTGAAAATCCTGGGGGGTCCGCTCTGCTGCTGCAAGTGAGGTGGTAATGGACCCCCCCCTCCCCCACTCCCCGCCTCCCCTAGCCCGGAGACCCATCCTTAATTCCAGGCGAGGGGGGTCACCTGCCTGACCGGGGTGGGACGCAGGCGCCCGCAATTTTGGAGACAACTTCAGAATAAAGTCCACTCAAGTCGGTTGGTAATCCTTGTAATACTTTATTAGGAAGAGGTTGTGGAGGCCGGGTTTTTTTTATTTATAAATCAAATACAATATAGTACATTAGAGTGTCTGATATTCTGAGCTTAGGAAGATGATTAATTCAAACCGCGACAGAAATCTTTTGCGTTTTTTGTTTTGGATTTGCTGATCTCCCTCTCAGAATTACAGATGCGGGTCCTATTGTCTTTCCATTTAATCTGAAGCGTTAATTAAAGAAAGTAACATTCATTCATCTTAATTAGTGAATTTATTTACATATTTCCACCATTTGCCGTTCCCTGACTCCCAAAGGCAAAGATGCAGTAATTATCTGCGCGTTTGCTTTGCCAGTGGGAAGGGTAAAAGTAGAAATGTCCAGGCCTTCATGACTGGACCAATGTAGCTTGATAATCACCAGTAAGAGGCCTTCTACCAGGGTGAGACCAGTTGTAGTATCCTACCACCCTTCCCAGGGAATTGGCACTCCATTTTCATGGGACTCTCCGTCAGGCAGGCCCCCCAGCCCAAGATCTGATAACATTCAACCGGTTACAGCCTGCCATTTTGGCGGAACTGAAGCATGGTTAACAGGAAAGGGGGCCGTTCAGCCCCTCGAGCCTGTTCCGCCATTCACTTAGATCATGGCTGACCTGTTACCTCAACACCCTGACGGTGAGCCAAGCATCCTGATTATTACGGTTTCAAGGCATTGATTATACTCCAGTAACAATTCTTGCGCAGAGCTTAGCTGCCGACTCCTTTTATTAGGACGAGAAGGCAAGAGAGGGAGACCTGTTACGCAAGGCCCCGTATTGATCGCTGTATCTATAGGGTAGTGTCTGGTGCTTTTGAACTTTGGCACCTGGATGGGAATGGCCTCTCCAGGTCATGTACGTTCTTATGTTCGTAACCTGTTTAGTTTTTTTTACACGGTCTAATTTCCAGGAAGGACAGGTCATTACCATCATCCCAGATCCATGACTTCACTCAGTGTGACTGATCATGCACTATAAATGGACAACACAAGTGTGACTGTCAAAGGGCCCATGTTGCTCACAGAACCGTGTAATAATGATACAAAATTTTCAATGTCCTTAAAAAAAAGGTTTCTTTTTAAAAAGAAATTCTACCGTGTACAAATTACCTCTGGAGACGTCCTTTTACGAATATTTAACACAAGTTTCAGATTCCCCTCTCTGCTATTTCAATGGAGGACTTAGGAGTTTCTACAGTAACATCACCAGCTGTAATTTCTGCTCTTTGCGTTTCTTCAGGTTAGAGAATTAATTTAAGTACATTGTGCCTGACAAAATGAATATTTACAGTTAGGTCCCATGGGGCGAGTGTGATTGGGAAGAAGGGTCATCAGTACTGAATTAGCCCTCACCACCGATTCACGAATATCACTGAACAAACTACTTCTCACTAGAGCACAACCACCTTTCTCATGTTTGCTCCTCATAGCTGGGCTTGTGGGACTTTTCCCAAGTTTCCCCCCCCCCCCCACTATTCCCCCGAGGCCGTGACTCATAGCGGAGTCCGTAGGTGCTGGAAACCCTTTGGTACCTTATCTCCGCACATTGAATCAGCTTAGACAATGAGTGCTGCTGCGAGCCGGCTATTTCAATGCAGAACACATCACGGCCCGAGCTTAATCCTGTCCTCCTACACCTTCCGGCAATGGACAGTGATCCAGAGCGAGAATTCTGGTTGATTTCCCACTCCCCATCCCAGGTACGTTGATGCAAATGTAGCACCTCCTACTGACCCAGTAATTGAGAGTTGCTAACTGAACACAGAATGGGGATTGAACCTAGGGCCTGCTGGGTTCTATGGTCCAATAATACGCTTGGTAGTGTCTTTGCCCAGTGGACCATAGAGGGGAATTGTTTGAGTGTTTCTTCACTTAGCACGTCTGATGACACAATGAAAAAGAGGTGTAATACTTTTAGCTTACTTTCTTCTTTCTGCAACCCAGCGTAGATCAGTGCGCCCCTGTCCTCTCTCTCCCCAGTCCCCGTGGCTTTGACTATCATCTTGTTATAGTCAGGGAGCTTTAGCACTTGACAATGCCTTTGTGAGTCTCTCTCCCACAATCCACCGTTGTGAGATGTTAGCTCGGGTGTGGGGAGGGGCTGTCAGCATGGAGCTTCTGAGGTAAAATGTTTCAGGAGACCCTGCTCCCAGCGTGGAGCCTCACTTGACAGAAGCCTGGCTTGGAGAACGAGGCACGGAGGTCAGCTAATGAATTTCCAGTCATTAACTTTCCCGCTGCTCTGGGCTCTGCTCCCGCTGAGAGAAACTCCTGAAAAATGTAACCCTTCCGTGTCTCTAAGTGGCCGTGTAACTTCATCCAGAGTGTACGGAGAGGTGTGAGGGGAATGGAGAACTGTACAGCTGACAACGCACTTTCTAGGAACTCCAGATTATCGTCTGAGGGTCTGGGAATGGTTCCCACTGATGGCTCGTGGGAACGCTAGCAACTTGTAACAGTGACGGGCAGTTCTCTTTTGTGTTCAGCTAACAGGAGGGACACAGTGACATTGTGAATGGGCACACACTGAACAGCATCAGTGTCTCCTCCATCGTAATGGCTTTGCAAGGCAGTAATAGTCAAAGTTCCCCCCTCACCCACCCTGGCACTTCGATTCAGCCATCAGGCTGTACTGTGCTGGGAGCCAAACTGGCAAACCTGGCAGAGGAAGCAAAGGCTCTAGACTATGACAGCTGCAAGCTCTTCAAATGTTGATCCAAGGACTTGGCTTCGATGCCTCCAAAATAAATTTAAAAATATAATTAAATTAAATAAATTAAACATATTAATCTCCTTACTGTCAGGGAAAGAGTTGAACTATGACCTCATCCTGTACAAACCAATAATCAACCTCACCTAAATGCTACAAACTGCCTTTACCTCGAGGCACTACCCCCCACGTCCCACTCTTAATGCTACAGGCTAAACTTACCTTAACTACTACCTTCTTCCATTCTCACAGACCAATCACCAGCCTCTTCCCTACCCTTCCCTCCCTACCCTCCCCTCCCCTACCCTCCCCTCCCCTTCCCTACCCTCCCCTCCCCTCCCCTCCCCTACCCTCCCCTCCCCTACCCTCCCCTCCCCTACCCTCCCCTCCCCTCCCCTACCCTCCCCTCCCCTACCCTCCCCTCCCCTACCCTTCCCTCCCCTCCCCTCCCCTTCCCTACCCTCCCCTCCCCTCCCCTACCCTACCCTTCCCTCCCTTCCCCTCCCCTTCCCTACCCTCCCCTCCCCTCCCCTTCCCTACCCTCCCCTCCCCTCCCCTCCCCTCCTCTTCCCCAGTGGTGATTGACAACCAATTCCACAGTTGGAGCTAAATAGGCACCAACAGCCAATGAACTATAAGGCCGGGCAAAAGCTACTCACTGTTTCGTTGCAATAATGACTATTATTTGATTTGTTACTCAATCATATCTCATCTTGAACGCCAACACCTAATTGGTTGTTATGTTGCCTTCCATTTTGTTTGAAGGTGGGTTGAGATGGATTAAGGACACCCGGTGATGTCAAAATGGCAGTGTGATGTAGTGTGAGGCAACCATGTAATCTGCAACAAAAAAAATGTCTCTTCTTGATGAGATTGGCTAACAATATCAAATACACATTGTCACTTTCGGATGTAGTTGAGTGTAGGCTGGTTTGACCTGGCCTGGGTGATCTTGTCCTTCATTTAAGTCACCTGCACTCAGTTACAAACTAGTACATTCTCATTTTTTCTTTACTCGTTTAGCAATCAGAATATTCCCCCAACACTGCTTGTCCAAACAGATGGAGAGTCTTTGGGGGGGGGGTCAATAGATATAATCACTGAATGACTCTGATTCTATACTGATTTATTGACTTGTGGCCAATTCTGTGATCCCTCCACCTGCCTCCTAAAGCTCCTGAGTCAGGCCTGGCTCTACAGCTCAGGAACATAGGAAGGAAGGAACATAGGAACAGGAGTAGGCCATTCAGCCCATCGAGCCTGTTCCGCCATTCAATTCGATCATGGCTGATCTATATCTGAACTCCATCTACCTGCCTTAGTTCCGTAACCTTTGATACACTCGCCTAACAAAAATTAGGTTTGCCCACATTCGATATTGATGACCTAAGTAGGACCTTCCTGATGTGGCCTCGGCCAAGGAAATGTGGACCAGCCCACAGAAAGTTCCAGCATTGCTCAAAGGTTAAACTCAGTGAAACAGTTCATCTATTGTTGCTCACTGTGGCAACCATGGGAAGTTACCTCAGTGGATTCAGAAAGAAAACCTAGTGGAGGGGGGGGTGTGGGTGGGAGGGGGAAATGGAAGGAGATTTCGTTCCAGTAAATTCACTGGTCAAACGAATGGAAAGAGCAACCCAGGAATTTTCAAAATCCAGGAGCCAAAAAAAGAAGTGAACCTTGAAACTGCACGAATCGAACACATTGCACAGAGTCACCGGTACCTCACAAAAGGTCCTACGGGCTTGCAAACCCTGTAATCAAGATTCCTTGCTTGGATTATGCATCGTATATACAAATGTACAGCATTGTGTGCATAGTTAAAAAAAAAAGATTGTTCTATACAGCTCGGTCTCTGGTCTGTTATTGTCCAATTTAACTTCCCAGGTTACTCTCTTCTAGCAAATATCAGATTGTGAAAACATTTTGTTGATGCTTTTCATACAGAATTTTTTTTTCTTTTTTTACAAAAAAAAGTTTTTTTTTTGATCTTTCTTCAGTCAGACTTCCCCAATGTATGAAATCTTCTACCTAAAATCGTAAGACAAATGTCACATTTTTTTTTTAATACTATAAACAGTTTGGTGTCGGACGACTCGTCCTTTGTTGGAAAAATGGGGTGCAGCAACGGTTCACGTGAGTGGTCGCAGTCAGAGCTCCAGGCAGCCAATGGCAGTAAGAGTTACTATGGCGGTGAAGAGGACGTTGTGAAGGACTTGTATCCCTGAGTTGTCGACCATCATGCTGGTGCCTGAAGACCAAGAACAAGATCGTCATTCGAGAGACTGCTCCAGCGAGACTGTGCCCCCAGTGCATGCTGAGTCAAAACGGACATCTTTGCTCGCATCTAGAACTGTACACATCAGTGTCCACTTCTGTACATGTACAGCACAGGTCGGATAAATGTGAACTCTTCACTCACCTCTGGTATTGTGTGCCTCTCATTGTGAACTTCTGTACATGGAAACGGGGGAGAATTCAGCGGTCCCAGGCTTTCAGTAGGGAGGTGTGCTCCAAGAGAGTGTGGGCCAGGGGATTGGCGCTACCATGTTGTAGCCCCTATCTGTTATTCATGATCCCTTGACTCCCCACTGGGAGTCGAGGGATCGGTGAATTTATGCTGTATAGTGCACACTGGGTAACGGCAAATGATTCATGGCATTCCTTTCCTTACGGTACAGTGGGTAACTCGGCTGCGTAGCGTGACACTGAGTCATACAGACTAGGAAGGCCCCATGTTCGATCCCTGGTCTAACTGAGGCAACCAATCTCAGTTAGAGTGGCAGCAGGGACACAGCTAATGCCTAATTACATAGAATGTACAGCACAGAAACATTCGGACCAACTGGTCCAAGCTGGTGTTTATGCTCCAGACGAGCCTCCTCCCTCCCTACTTCATCTAATCCTGATGTGGAGATGCCGGTGATGGACTGGGGTTGACAATTGTAAACAATTTTACAACACCAAGTTATAGTCCAGCAATTTTATTTTAAATTCACAAGCTTTCGGAGGCTTCCTCCTTCGTCAGGTGAACGAAGGAGGAAGCCTCCGAAAGCTTGTGAATTTAAAATAAAATTGCTGGACTATAACTTGGTGTTGTAAAATTGTTTACAATCATCTAATCCTATCAGTATAACCTTCTACTCCTTTCTCCCTCGTGTGTTTATCTAGCTTCCCCTTAATTAGCCCCTAAAACTCTTGTGTGCACCGTTTTTAATGCGCTGGTTCAGCACATGCATCAAACTCTTGCATGGTCAATGGTAACAGTTGGTAACCTGGTTTATTGTAAATAGGTTATGAACTTCATTACAATAACTCACAGAGGGACTTGAGGTGAACATTGTTAACCTGTACCTCATGTTTAGTACAAAAATCATTTTCAACTCCCAGGTTAAAAACTGACTGATGTCTGGCCCTGTGTGCTGACGGTGAAATCTCGGTGAACGCACGCACGCACAGGCCCCGATTTTAAAGATGATTCCTGAGCGCGCACAAGCCCCGAAGGTTTAATTGGAGTCCTGCCCGAACCCGACCAGACGAATTACCTGGCCGGCAGGTGGGAGCGGAAGATCGCAGGCTGGAGGCCGCAGCCGGGGACAAACGAGATCCGTCCCCGGCAGTCAGGTAAGTGGTAAGAGGTGGGGGGGGGCGGGCGGTCGGATGAGGGGGAAGCCCGGGGTAAGGGAGGCCCAAGGTTTTCCTTGTGGGGCTCGGAGGAGCACTTCTGTCCTTCCTGAAGGACACCTCAAAAAAAAAAAATGGAGAGGATGTCTGGGCGTCTTCAAGCCCACGACTCCCCCTCTCGGCAGGTCTGATCTGACGGAGAAGCCTTCACTGCTCTTCCCCGTCCTCGCTCAGGCCTCAGACTGAAATTGCAGTCAGGCCCCGATCTGTATATTTAAAGAAGGACATCACTGCCTCCCTATAGGTGTTCCGCTCGCCTGCTCGGGAGAGCGGGTTAACATCGGGAAGAAAGTGGGATCAGAGGGGGCAAGCCGTTCCCCTCATTCAAACTGTCCCCCCCCCCCCCCTGCCCCGTTTCCACCAGGCTCGGGAAGGGGAGTTAAAATCGGGGCCTGTAGAAACTGTTGGTATGAGTGAGTCATGGATTATTTTGCACATTTAAACTAATCCATGCTGTTTATCACAAACATCTGACATCAGCAGTTAAGTGAGTTATAAGCAAATAAAAATCTAGTCAGATTGAAATGAGCTCCCCTGCTCTCCAATGTTTACAAGCAGATGAAGACACTATTTCAGGAGCCTGCAATGCCCCAGCAGACATTTCATGTTGGCGATGAGGTATGAGGTAATGGTAATCCAATCTGTCTGGGGCCTGTCAGACATTCCCTGAGAGAGTAAGCTGATCTGTGACTGCCCTCAAGAGAGTCCTCCAGCGAGACAGACAAAGAGAAACAAACACATCAGTGAGGCTCGAGGGAGAGGGAGAAGCGGGAGCTGGAGCCTGACGGGTGCCCATAATCAGGCCGGAGAGTAACTTAAACACAAACTGGCCCTGACAATGCACAAAGACCCTCCCAACCTCTCCCTGTAACTTCCGAAGGGAAGCTGGGGGAACCTCTTGTCTAGGGATTCCGCCAGCTTCCCACCAAAGTTCCGGGAAAACCCCAGTGGAATTTCAATGGTCAAAGTGTCTAAAAATCTCAGTCGTTTAATCCCTACTCCTCGATTTAACTCGTGTTATATCTTACTCTTTTCAAGGAGGTGTCCTGCACTGTGGGTCTTGGTCCTCCACTGTAACTTCTCAATAAAAGAGCGGGCCCCAATTCCGATGGGCCAGCCGCACCGGTGGTGAATCCGGTGAAGTGGCTCCAAGGGTTAAATTATCAGGAGAAATAACATAAACCGGGCTTGTATTCCCTGGAATGTAGAAGATTAAGGGGTGATCTGATTGAGGTTTTTTTAGGATTTTGAAAGGAATTGATGGAGTTACATTGAAACTACAGCACAGAAACAGGCCACTCGGCCCAACTGGTCTACACCGGTGTTTATGCTCCAGACGAGCCTCCTCCCTTCCTACTTCATCTCATCCTATCAGCATATCCTTCTATTCCTTTCTCCCTCATGTGCTTATCTAACTTCCCCTTAAATGCATCGATGCTATTCACCTCAACTACTCCTCTCAGTTCTGGTATCATCCTTGTGAATCTTTTTTGCACCCTCTCCAAAGCCTCTATATCCTTTCGATAATATGGAGACCAGAACTGTGCACAATACTCCAAGTGTGGTCTAACCAAGGTTCTATATAAGTTTAACATAACTTCACTGCTTTTCAATTCTATCCCTCTAGAAAAGAACCCCAGTGCTTGATTTGAATTTTTTATGGCCTTAATAACCTGTGTCGCTACTTATGGTGATTGGTGTATCTGTACCCCCAGATCCCTTTGCTCCTCTATCCCATTGAGACTCTTATTATCCAAGCAGTATGTGGCCTCCTTATTCTTCCTACCAAAATGCACCACCTCACATTTATCTAGCTGGATAGAAACTTTTTCCGCTCCACAGCCCGTCCTGAATTGCAGAGGACGGGTTAATTTGCCCGTACCTGTAAGGGGGTGTCACCAGTGCTTGGCCAACCCAATGACAAAGAACCCCTTTCTTTCAATTCCACATGTACAGGGTGTGGGAGCTTTCAACAAAGTGGAGTTGAAGAAAACTAAACCTGCCACTGCACAGACTCTTGTTAATTTTTCAATGCATGGCCTCCGCCCCCTTCCCTATCTCTGTAACCTCCTCCAGCTCTACAACCCTCTGAGATCTCTGCGCTTCTCCAATTCTGGCCTCTTGCGCATATCCGATTTTCATTGCTCCACCATTGGCGGCCGTTCCTTCAGCTGCCTAGGCTCTCAGCTTTGGAGTTCCCTCCCTAAACCTCTCCGTCTCTCTCTCTCTCCCCTCCTTTAAGATGCTCCTTAAAATCGACCTCTTTGACAAAGCTTTTGGTCACCTGTCCTAATGTCTCCTTATGTGGCTCGATGTCAAATTTTGTTTGATAATCGCTCCTGTGAAGCGCCTTGGGATGTTAAAGGCGCTATATAAATGCAAGTTGTTGTTGTTGTTTCTTGTCCCCAATTGCCTCCTGTTTATTTCCGTTTTCTTTCCCACCCACCAACCCCCCAAACTTTAGAAAAATTTCTACTCCAGTTGAGGGTTGTCTATTTTTGGAGAATGGAACATCGATCCAAGTAGTGCACTGGCGATGAGTAGCAAGCATTCCCAGATTGGATATAATGAGTTAGATGCAAAGTCCAAACCAACATTGCTTCTTCAATCACTCTGAAGAGCAGCATAGGTTAGAAACAGAGTAACAGTTCCCCAAGAGTGAGTTTTAATTCCAACTTTGGAAGAATCGCCACTCTGGACCAGTATGACATCTCCCACATCTTTATGGTCTTTCTCAGGAGGATTACCAATTCAGTAGGAACCCAATTGAGGATTTAGGATCCCAAGCGGTCGCAGAGAGGGGAGAGCTTCACTCCTCGTTATTGGGCTGGATTCCAACCCCGTTACTGAGATTAAACACAACCCTTGGAGGGAGTGCAGCGCAGATTGACCAGAATGTTACCAGGGCTCCAAGGGTTAGATTATGAGGAGTGATTACACAAACTAGGCTTGTATTCCCTGGAATATAGAAAGTTAAGGGGTGATTTGATTGAGGTTTTTAGGATTTTGAAAGGAATTGATCGGGTAGATAGAGAGAAACTTTTTCTGCTGGTGGGGGAGTCTAGGACAAGGGGACATAACCTTAAAATCAGAGCCAGGCCATTCGGGAGAGAAGTTAGGAAACACTTCTTCACACAAAGGGTGGTAGAAGTGTGGAAACTCCCTCCCACAAAAAGCAGTAGATGAGAACAAATAATGAATAAACTTTAATCATTTTAAATCTGAGAGGGATAGATTTTTCGCTAGCCAAGGATATTAAGGGATATGGAGCCAAGGCGGGTGGATGGAGTTGAGATACAGATCAGCCATGATCTCATTGAATGGTTGGAACAGGCTCAAGGGGCTGAATGGCCTCCTCCTGTTCCTATGTTCGTTCCGACTGGCTATGTCTCCAGCCTCCTCGTCTTTAGGTTCTAGTCAAGACTAAAAGCTCCGACGGGGTTCTGAGTTGTGCTGACCTGAGCTTTTCGATATTCTGATTTTTGCGGCTGCTCCGTCTCCCCCTTCTCCAGACGCGCGGATCACCACCAGGTAGCTCATGTCGTCGGGCAACGGGAGTTGCACAGAGTTTTTGTTGGTTTCTATTATTTTGATGGCCGATTGGTCTTCATTTTTGTACAGCACCTAAACAACGAGCGGCTTCTATTAGAACAGCTGTTCTATTACACAGGAAGACTTGCATTTATCACACCCCACATCTGTATTGCATCCCTTCAGAATCATCTCAAAGTGCTTTGCCTGCAATGAACTACTTCTCGAATTGAATGACCGTCTTGGAAGCAAACGTGGCAACCATTTTGTGCACAATTAGATTCTACAAATAGTAATGAGATAAATAACTAGTAAATCTGTTTCCATGGTGGTGTTGTTTGAGGGATAAGTCTGGGCCAGGACGCCTAGAAGAATTCCCTGCTCTTCTCCATATAGTGCCATGGGATCTTTAATGTTAACTGGAATCACCAGAATAGGTAGGCACAGTCTTGGTCTAATGACTTAACACCTCTGACACTATAGCCCACTCACTCACCAGAGTGCCTGGATTATGTGCTGAAGCTTGAACCCATGACCTTCCGATTCAGAGTTGAGGGTGCGGCCAACTGAGCCAAACTGACACAGAAAGCACATCTGTCAAGTTAGATTGTAAATGTTCATCAATGACTCCACCTATCCCTTCCCCCAGCTACCCATGCCTTCACCCAGCTAACCAGATCAGCCATGATCTCATTGAATGGCAGAACAGGCTTGAGGGGCTGAATGGCCTACTCCTATTCCTTTGTTCCATATATCAATCTGCCCACCATTCACGCAGCCTTCTATCTCTCGATTCACACATTCATGAAAGAAAGACTTGCATTTACAGAGTGCCTTTCATGACCGAATACACTTTACAGCCCATGACATACTTTTGAAGTGTAGTCACTGTTGTAATTTAGGAAATGTGGCAGCCAATTAGCTCGCAGCAAGCTCCCACAAACAGCAACGAGATAATGATCAGATAATCTGTTTTTTTAGTGATGTTGGTTGAGAGGTAAATATTGGCCAGGAGACTGGGGAGAACTCCCTTGCTCTTCTTTGAAATAGTGCCATGGGATCTTTTACATCCACCTGAGAGGGCAGACGGGGCCCTCGGTTTAACGTCTCATCTGAAAGGCGGCACCTCCAACAACGCAGCACTCCCTCAGTACTGCACTGAGTGTCAGCCTAGATTATGTGTTCAAGAGTGGGACTTGAACCTAGAACCTACTGACTCAGAGGCGAGAGTGCTGCCCTTTGCTGACGTTTCACTAGATCAATCCAGGGCCAATATAGCGAGCAACGCTGCTTACAGGCTTGACCTGGGACCCCCTTCTGCATTAATCTCGGGCCTGTCTGACAGAGGAACACGGTGCAATCTGACGAGGTATCGTGCACTATGAGACCTGCCAGCACCTCCACTCTATCCCATCCGTGATTCCCGCACAATGAAGTCTTGACCTTAGGTGCAGCGTTGCAGGATAGAGCTGAGAAGGGGACAAGTGCTTCTCGAAATTAATAGGACCGTATGCTCTTCACTGGCTGTATTTGTTGTGCAGAATCCCTGGAGTAAACCCTACATAAAGCAGTATAAAATTCATTGACGAATTTCACAGGGCCTTCCTGAGGTCATGCTTTCCTGGGAATGCGGTGCCTCGAAGAATCAGGAAGGGAAGGAAAATAATTGGGAGAGACATCCCCAGCCTACTCCTGGTGAACGCTGTCAGAGGCCTGGGGGTAAGTTACTTGCCTGCCTTCTCCCCAGGGATGCCACAAGGCAATGGTGAAATCAAGAAAGGGCAGCAGTAAATTAAATAAACCCAAGTCAGCTCAGGAGCTCAGCAGTGGAGTTAGTTTCTACACTGAATAATAAGAGCAACCACATCCTAATTGGACAGTCACAGGGAAGAGCCAGCATGGATTCTTGTCAATTACCATTGGCTCCTGACCCTCCCAAACCTCAAGTTTAAAATTCTCATTTTTTTGTTTCAATTCCTCCATGGCTTCACCTCTCCTTTCACTGTAACCTCTCCCTACAACCCCTCTCAAACTCTGTTTCTCTGATTCCAGCCTCCTGTGAAACCCCCTCGACTCCCTTCACCGCACCATTGGCGGCCATGCCACCAGCTGCCTAGACCCTATGAACTGGAATTCCCTCCCTAAACCATTCCTCCTCTCCGCCTCCCTCTCCTCCTTTAAGTCCTTCCTTAAAACCCAGCTCTTTGACCAAGCTTTTGGTCACTCCTCTTAATACCTCCTTCTTTGGCTTGGCGTTCAATTTTTTTTCTCCTTATGGTACCACGAGGCACCGCGGGATGTGTTTCTACGTTAAATACGCTACATAAATGCAAGTTGTTGTTGACTTTCCTTAGTGACATGCAGGATCGGACCCTGTTTACTGTCCATCTCAAGAAAAAGCATTCAGGCCTTGTTCTGCTGCTGTATCATCCCCGATTTTAATCGCTCTACCATTGGCTGCGGTGGCTTTAGCTGCCTGGACCCTCAGCTCTGGAATTCCCTCTCTAAACCTCTCCACCTCTCTGCCTCTCTCTCCTCCTTTAAGATCCTCCTTAAAACCTACCTCTTTGACCAAGCTTTTGGTCACCTGTTGTAACATTTCCTTATGTGGCTCGGTGTCAAATTTTGTTTGTGAAGCGCCTTGGGACATTTTACTACTTTAAAGGCGCTATATAAATGCACGTTGGTTGGTGTTGTTGCGTAAGGGATGGATCCTGAAAATGAGAGATGGAACTTCCCAAACTGTACCTTGTACCCGTCTACAGTAGACTCGTTCTCAAAGGCCTTGACGTGATCCCATTTGATTCTGACCCAGGACCCAAACGACTTCCAAGAGATTTTACTTGGTGGCCGGTTTGGAGCTGAAAACGACAAGATAGCGACAAATGAAAACCTTCCGGTTCACTCATGACTCCAAGATAAAGCCGAACCAGATTTACACTAACAGTGGAAGGCAGTGGTAGGATCAGCCTTGGGGAATCCCAGAGTCAATCAACCTAACTGGAGTGAACATTCTGTGGAAAGAAAATAATCGTCAACATCCACTACATTCCGAGTCCCAGGTTGAGTATACACACCCTCAGGCTATTTGTGTGCAAGCACTAACTAATAAGAGTTAGGAGCAAAATAAAACAGATCCCTCCCCCCATCCCTCCAGTGTAGGAACAGACCTCCTTAACCAGAGGAATAACTGATTGTGAACATTTCTCTCATTTGTATGGGAGCGAGGGTAAGGTGTTTCAGAGTATATGGAGCCCCATTGCTAATATTTAATGAGCGAGGTTGGTGGGGAAAGGGGAGAATTCCTGATGGGGGTTCTATTTTGCCTGGAGTTGTGAAATCCAAGGAGCTGTCTTGAGTTATCGTGTTTCCTAATCTGATGCCTGACTACATTCTGACTGACTCTGATGACCGAAGGAAGATTAGCATATTGGCTATTTGTGTCTTTTCAAAATATATATATATTTGTTCTTGGGATGTGGGTAGTGTTGGTAAGGTAGCATTTATTGCCCTGAGAACATTAAGGGTCAATCATGACATGTGGGGCTGGAGTCACATGTTGGCCAGGCCAGGTAGGGACGGATGGATTATTGTCCCTGTGTTGGCAACAAATGGGTTAAAATCAGTGTGTGGTTGCTCTAGGGAATACAAATACTCTGCTGGTGCTGAGCTCCTGACGGTAAATTACTGGGTACTGTTAGACGACAGTGACTAGGAACCGCTAACTCTTATCTATAACAGGGATGAGTGCCTACTTAGTGGGACGGAGAAGTCAGAGCCAATGGAAAAGGGTTCAGAATGTGAAAAACAAGTTATGACACAGACTTTAGAACCAGTTTTCTAGAGGGAGGAGATTTACCGTTCATGGTACATTATGATTGTTGATGAGTGTGTCTTTGCTCTGGTATAAGTGTGTAAACTGAACCATGGGGGCTACGAGCACTCTGTTCCCAAGGGCCTCAGCTTCGTGTGAGATAGCTCCCTAAAAACCCCCGATGGGATTCCTGCTTGTAAGTATATATGTATTGCTTATAACTGCTATGCTACAATGGTAGCTAATAAAGATTTATCTTAGCTTAATCTATGTGTTTGAGCCTTATTTGGATGGAATAAAGTCCAATACCCTGAAGGACATCAGTGAATCAGTTGAATTTCTAAGACAATTGAGCAGCTTTCATGATCATTTTTTTCCCTGGTACCAGCCCACAAATCACCAAATTTATTGACTCACAACCTCACGGGTCACTAGTCCAGTGCCACTACCACCGCACTACACTATGAAAAGGCCCTATACCTCCCAATTATTTCAAGGGAAAATTCTACCTAAATATTCCCTGATTCCTGAAGCAAAACTCCAGAATATTCCTCCACCTCCACTTACTCAACTCCAGCCTGCTGCTCCTCACCGACACCACCACACCTTCACCCCCCCGCCCCGAATCCCTTCAGCAGTGCATCCATTGTGTACCATGAATATTTGACCAAATCATTCCGTACCCGTCCAATAACCTTCTGTTCCCGACAAGATACCTATTCAGTTCTTTTCTCCGAGGTTAATCTAATCTGCCTCCGTTACTTTTGGTAAGTGTCTGAGCATTTTAAAGGCTTTGACTACGTCTCCCCTCAATTTCCTTCTCCACAAGATCGGCTCTACTCACCCTTGTTGCCCTTCTCCGATCCTACTCCATCGCATCAATTACCATCCGAATGAGGCATAACAAAAGCTGGCTACGGCACTCCAAATACTCTCAAACAGAGACAGCGAGTTTTTACATGGAATTACATAAATTTAACAGCACAAAAAACAGGCCGTTCAGCCCAACAGGTCCATGCCGGTGTTTATGCTCCACATGAGCCTCCTCCCTCTCTACTTCATCTAACTCAATCAGCATATCCTTCTATTCCTTTCTCCCACATGTGTTTATTTAGTTTCCCCTTAAATGCATCCACACTATTCGCCTCAATTACTCCTTGTGGTAGCGAGTTCTACATTCTAACCACTGTCTGGGCAAAGAAGTTTCTCCTAAATTCCCCATTGGATTTATTAGTGACTATCTTGTACTTACGGCCCTTGGTTTTGGTCTCCCCCACAAGCGGAGGATTTGGACCTTCGATTCTATTCCCTCCCTCCAACCTCTAAACCCCGAAGCACCACCTCAGTACTTACGTGCTTTCTTAGTGACGACGGTGGTGGAGCGAGTGGACGGGCCACTCCCAGCGCTGTTGTAGGCCCTGACCTCCACGTGGTACAGAGTGCTGGGTTTCAGGCCTGGGACTCGGGCCGACGTTTCCAGCCCAGGGGTCCTCACTCGGTCTGCCGAAGCCTCTTTATCATTCTCTCTCCAGTACCTGATCTTTGGAGACGGGGGGGGTGGGGGGGGGGGGGGGGAAGAAGAAAAATTAACAAATATAAGAAAAGAAAATGGAGAGCATTAAAAGAAAAGCAGGCAGAAGAAACAACGACAACAAGAAAATAATAAAGTGATAAACCTTTAGGTAAACTGCCATTAGGGCCGTTTCAAATCAGCATCTCCAGCTTCTTTATGAAATAACTCGGATTTATATAGTCCCTTTCACAACCTCAGGACGTCCCAAAGCGCTTTACAGCAAGTGAATTGTTTTTTCGAAGTGTGGTCACTGTTGTAATGTAGGAAAACGCAGAAGCCAAATTGTGCACAGCAAGGTCCCACAAACAATTAAATCAATAACCATACCTGGTACTGAGGTTCTATGGTGTATACCCCTCTCCCCAGTGTGGAGCTCCATACCTCTGTCTCCAATGCGGAGCTCCATACCCCTGTCTCCAGTGCGGAGCTCCATACCCCCCTCCCTAGTGCGGAGCTCCATACCCTTGTCTCCAGTGCGGAGCTCCATACCCCTGTCTCCAGTGCGGAGCTCCATACCCCTCTCGTGCGGGTGGTATGAGACCACGGTTGGGGATGTGAAGATAGGAACTTAAAGAGAAAGGGTCGTGTGCCTCACCCTGACAGTAGATGAGCAGTCTAGACAACACCACCCACCCACCCCCCCCAACTTTCTATGACACTTCATTCATATAATCCACATATTCACCAGAAATCACTAGATAGGGTTTAGGAGAGGAAACCCTGGCTGATTTTATTTCCCCTTCCAGGGGAGTTGAATCCAACCACAGTGCCTCACCTCTTGCTCCAGCTGGGATCAGTTAACTCAAAGTTAGGACTTTCCTGACCACTTCTACACTGGGAACGACATGTTCCAATAGAATCATAAGAGCATTTACCGAAGACATTTTTGTTCAATGAAGTCAAAGCCCTTGTAATAAACCTATTTTCTTTGGTTTCCACCTATTTCCATAAAGCCCGTAGACTTCCCGTGAAGTTATTATTGAGGGCGTCACTGCGGTGGGGAAATTCCTCGGAGCTCTGGTGACCCGTCTTCACCGGAAGAGCGCTGGGAAATAGCAGGCTTGGCGCTGGTTGGAGTGGGAGCAGCTCCGAGGAATTTCCCTCCTCACCCGCGCCCCTGAACCAGAATGCCCTCTCCGTTGGAAAAAGGAGTAGACTCACCTCGTAGCCCAGCAGTATACCGTTCATGGTGACCGGCCCCACCGGCTTCCAGCTCACCTCGATTTCGGAGGAGGAGAGGCTGCTGGCAGTCACCCCAGAGGGGGCAACGCTCGGTTCTGAGGAGGGGGGGGGGGAGAAAATCATTTTTAAAAAATTGAATGGAAAAGGGATGCGTTAGCAATTCGTTGCGTGATTGACAATGAATGGGCTCCACCCCTTGGTGAGGGGGCAGAGGAGATTTACTAGGCTACCAACATTCAGCGTCCTGGCTAACAGGTGAAGATGGGTGAGGTAATGGAGGGCAACTGTTGCCCATTCAGTCTCCTTTCCTTTTAGCTTGACATCCTTCCTAAAGTGCGGTGTCCAATTCTGGGTGCCAAACTTTAGGAAGGATGTCAAGGCCTTGGAGAGGGTGCAAGGGAGATTGACTAGAATGGTACCAGGGATGAGGGCCTTCACTTATGTGGAGAAGCTGGGGTTGTTCTCCTTAGAGCAGAGAAGGTTAGGGGGAGATTTAATAGAGGTGTTCAAAATGATGAAGGGTTTTGAAAGAGCGGATTGGGAGAAACTCTTTCTCCTGGCAGGAGGGTCAGTAACCAGAGGACGCAGATTTAAGATAATTAAAATCTAGGGGAGAAAATGAAAGAAAAATTTTTACACAGCGAGTTGTTATGATCTGGAATGCGCTGCCTGAAAGGGCGGTGGAAGCAGATTCAATAGTAACTTTCAAAAGGGAATTGGATAAATACTTGAAGAGAGAAAATTTACAGGGCTACGGAGAAAGAGCAGGGGAGTGGGACTAATTGGATAGCTCTTTCAAAGAGCTGGCACCGGCACGATGGGCCGAATGGCCTCCTTCTATGCTGTGCGATTCTATGAATATATTACCCTAATATATTCATAATGGTGGAGGTGTGTGAGAGTCTTGCAACTATGGGAGAACAAAATGTAGATTTTTCTGATCAGCGTCATTGTAACTTTTAACCTTCAATATTAAAGTAGTGACGATTGGAAAATCGAGGCACAGGGTGTACAGAAAGTTAATGATGTGATTGTGTCAGTCAAGCCCTTTAAGGCAGTGTGTAGATGGACAATCACACCCCTAACTGACAGCCATTAAAAGGTTAAAGTAGGAGTGTCTCTTTGGGGTTGGGGGAGGGAGGAAAATCACGTGGGATAAAATTTTGAACCGATTTTTTGGTTATGCCAATTAAGTGTCAAACTGATGAGACAATAATAAGAATAGCGAGCAGATGGTGAATGCCTCCATTGAAATTCGCTGGGGGTCGGGAACTGGCCATTGTTTGGCAACGGCTTGGATTGGTATAGCTGACAGGGTGTCGTGTTTGAGGTGGGGTGGGGCGAGGGGTGCCCTCCTGTGCCTGAATTAAAATGGTGGCAGAGCGGGGACGGGTGAGAACACGACGCCGTCTTAACCTCCTGCCCGCTGTGTGGGGGGGGGGAGGAATGGGGAGGGGAGGGAAGGGGGTTAAAATCTATACCCATGGCGCTGGGTCCATGGTCCAATGTTCTGAGTGAAAAATTCATCCAAAATTGGCATAAGAACCGGAGGTGGAGATGAGGAATTTTTTTTTTAACGCAGCGAGTTGTTACGATCTGGAAAGCACGGCCTGAAACGGTGGAGGTAGCAACCACAACAACAACAACTTGCATTTATATAGCGCCTTTAATGTCATAAAACGTCTCAAGGTGCTTTACAGGAGCGATAATCAAACAAAATTTGACACCGAGCCACTTAAGGAGATATTAAGGCAGGTGACCAAAAGCTTGGTCGAAGCGGTGAGATTTAAGGAGCATCTTAAAGGAGGAGAGACAGAGGTAGAGAGGCGGAGAGGTTTAGGGAGGGAATTGCAGAGCTTAGGGCCTAGGCAGCTGAAGGCACGGCCGCCAATGGTGGAGCGATGAAAATCGGGGGGTGCGCAAGATTCAATAGTAACTTTTGAAAGGGACTTAGATAAATACTTGAGAAGGAGAAATTTTTGCAGGGGAAACAGAGCAGGGGGGAGTGGGTCTATTCGGATAGCCTCTTTCAAAGAGCCGACCCAGGCACGATGGGCCGAATGGCATCCATCTATGCTGTAGGATTCTATGAAAATCAGGCCAAAGGTACGGGCGGTCACAAAGGGGAAGGGTCAGCTGCCTCACCTTCCTCTGCTGAGTAAATGATTGCAGTCTGGCTGTAGGGTCCCTGGCCCTTGCTGTTGAAGGCCATCACCCTCACTTCGAATCGACTGTACGGAGCGATCGTCTCATTCTGGTAAACGTAGCGCGAGGATTCCGAGCCCAGAACCTTGGCGTTCTTCCACTCCTTGGTCCCCTCCTTTCGAAAGGTGACGATGTAACCAAAGCCCTCGCCGTTATGGTACTCGCGCGGCACGGGCTTAAAATAAATCGATCAATAAACGGGAAAGTTACCATCCAGAGAGGCATTTTAATCCCAGCATCCCCCACCCCACCCCCCCCAACCCTTCTCCTGATGGAGCTGACCCTTGCTGGGGTTCAGTTCCCCTGTCGCCAGCAGTCCTTCCCCACCTCAGGAAAGGACCCATAATTCGTAAATGAGACTCAACTGTGAGTTTCAGCGGGCTGTTCAACTACAGGGGCATCACAGGTAGACCTGATCCTCACCCAATATCCACACATGCCGCATTTCAGCAAACGGGTCAGTTGCTAGCGATCTGGTGTAGGGGCACTGGCTGATTTTTCCCTTCCCAGTTGAGACCAAATCTAGTGCCTCAAATTTTTATGCCTATCAGGAAAGACTGAACAGGCCAGGGCTCTTCTCTCTAGAAAAGAGAAGGCTGAGGGGTGACCTGATAGAGGTCTTCAAAATTATGAAGCGGTTCGATAGGGTAGACGTAGAGAAAATGTTTCCACTTGCGGGGGAGACTAAAACTAGGGGCCATAAATATAAGACAGTCACCAATAAATCCAATAAGGAATTCAGGAGAAACTTTTTTACCCAGAGAGTGGTTAGAATGCGGAACTCGCTACCACATGGAGTAGTTGAGATGAATAGTATAGATGCATTTAAAGAGAAACTAGATAAGTACATGAGGGAGAAAGGAATAGAAGGATATTCTGAAAGGGTTAGATGAAGCAGGGTGGGAGGAGGCTCGTGTGGAGCATAGACCTGTTGGGCCGAATGGCCAGTTTCCGTGCTGTAAAATTCTATGTAAGATTCTGCCCCAGTTGAGATCAGCGAACTCAGAGACAGACTGGGTAATGAACCATCTGCTCTATGCGGTTCCATATCACAATAGGCAAAACCTTCACACCTGCCAGGCCATCTGGTGAGACCCAGGTGAGAGATTAACTCTGAGAGAAGCCTCTTCTTTTACCTCAATGTGTAAATAAAACCCATTTATAACTTTATTTGAGACATTAGCTGTCAATTAATTGCGTTCAATTCTTCAGTGTTAATTTTGTTGATATTTGCAATACTCCAGAAAATACTTTCTCCACAATTCCATGGCTCGGCAATAAACATCTCCAACCAAACAGCATTCAATAAAGCCAATGGAATATTGAACTACACGGTCAAAACAACACTAGTCAGAGGAAGCCACGCTCCAACTGTATAGTGTTCTGGTCAGACCTTGAGTATTGGGCTCAATTCTGGTCATAAAGACCAATTGTCCTGTATTGCCATGTCCTAAAGTTTGAAAAATACTATACACTAGTGTCTCTCTACCTCCTCCTTAATTGCAGTCTTCTGTGCTGTAGCCGCATCACGTGCTAGGAGTTCAGCTGTAAACATTCCCTCTGCATATACTCATCACCTTTAATTCCCCTTTCTGACCAGATATTTATCCAACTCCTCTTTGATCAACATCAGTAAGTGGGGTTTCTCGGAACCTGACCCACAGAACCACTGCTCTATGCGGAAAAATTCCAGCAATCTCCGGTCCCACTTGCGATCTGATCATTTTGTACGTGTGTCCTTTAGTTCTGTGTCCCAGCCCTGAACATTAGGGAGGGGAGGGGTAGGGAGATGGGTGGGGTGGGGGGGGAGGACAATAAAGGATTTGAGCCTCTGTTTAAAATCGCTGGTTTTATCCTAAATGCTCCACTCTGCAGTTCACCACATGAGGACCCGACCCCGTTGTATATCTGGGCTCCGTCCAGTTCCAGTCATGGGGTTTCCTTATTACTCACCGCCCACAGCATCGTGACCTCGTGCCGGTCTCCACCTCCCCCGCTAATGCTTGATGGAGCAACTGTGGGAGCTAGGAGACACAAAGTGGGATATATTTAACCATCAAAACATCCTCGAGGGCAAGAGCTAGTCTGGTATCATGCTGCGATCCGTTGCACGTGTTTCAGACTTCAGTGCAAGTAGCAGTGGGGAGAGGTGTAAAACGGGCTGCTGATTCGCCATCGCCCATTTTACACCATCGCACAAAGTCAAGAATTGTCCCAGTGACTATGTGGGAAATGCAGCGGCCAATCTTCACACAGGAAGATCCCACAAATAGCAATTGGATGAATAAACCAAGCTAATTAGTTTTTGGTGCTGTTGGTTGAGGGAGGAATGTTGACCGAAACACAGGGAGAACTTCGCTGCTCTTCTTCAAATTGTGTTGTGGGATCTTTAACATCCACCTGAAGAGGCGGACGGGGTTTGGGTTTAACATCTCATCTGGAAGGCAGCACCTGTAACAGTGCGACACTCCAGGGGGTGTCAGCCGTGGCTCAGTTGGTAGCACACTCACCTCTGAGGTACGAAAGTCATGGGTTCAAGCTCTGTTCCAGAGATTTGACCTCATGATCCAGGCTGACACACCCACTCCAGTACCGAGGGAGTGCTGCGCAGTCAGAGGTGATGTCTTTCGGATGAGATATCAAACCGAGGCCCTGTTCGCCCTCTCAGGTGGATGTAAAAGATCCCACAACGCTATTTCGAAGAAGGGCAGGGGAGTTGTCCTGGCCAATATTTATCCCTCAATCCACTTAAAACAAAATATCTGGCTATTTATCTCATTGCTGTTTGTGGGATCTTGCTGTGCGCAAATTGGCTGCTGTGTTTCCTACATTACAACAGTGACTGCACTTCATGCTTCGGGACATTCTGAGGTTGTGAAATGCACGTCTTTTTTTTATTGCACTGACATGTCAGCCTAGACTCAAGCTCTGGAGTTGGGTTTGACCTCAGAAACTTCTGACTTAGAAACGAGCACGCTACTGACTGTACTCGGTCAAGGCAGATATTTCTGAACTGGTTTTCAGCCAGGGAACGTGCACGTATAAAACCAAAAATGAGGCGGGAAAGAAAAACAGAAATAAACAGATACCAAGTTATTTAACATATAAGTTATTTAACACATTTATCAGGGATTCATTCAAATTTGAAAGAATAAACAACACCCACAGGCTCATGCAGGACCTCATTGGCTCAAATCACTGATGAAAACAACTACCAGACTCAACACGGTACAGACCTCAATTCCGATCTCAGACATTAAGCCATAGATTTTCAAACTGAGATCAGTGGATCCAAGTTCATTGGAAATCTATTGGTTTGGGGTTGGTCGCACTGAAGGTTGCAATCACAGTCGCTCAACAATTCTGCGTTCAATCATTTTATTCCTAGATTTTCTGTACTTGTTGGTTTACTAACACTTTGGGCCGAGTCTTGCTGGGAAAATAACGGCCTGTTCACAACGCACGCCGTTATTATTGCGCAAATCAGCCGGTAAGTTCGCGGGACTAAGAGATACGCCGTGCGTTGCGGATCTCCGGAATTTGCTGGTCGATTTACTCCACTCCGCAATTTGCTTCACACAAACAGCATCGTGCTCTCAGCCTCCCCGTTATTTTTAAGAACTGGCTGGATTTGCACATTAATTGCCCATTAAACTCGCCGCAGAAAGTTAGGGCTGGAATTTAACAGTGTAAGTACATTTTATAACTATGTGATAATTGTTAATGCAATGCCGATCAATCTCTTGGGCCCAGAATGGGAACAATTTAATCTCATGTTCAATTTCAATCCTGCGTGTAATAAATTGTTGGAGATTTAAAAAATGACAAATTTAAAATTTTTGCATTTTTTCCTTTCTGTCTCTTCCTTCTCTCTCTCTCTTAATCGAATCTTTCCTTCCCTCTCTTTGTTTCTCTTTCTGTACCTGATTTGACTCCAGTTCACCCTCTTTCCTTCTCTGTTGTTCCTCTGTTTCTTTCTCAATCCTTAAATCTCACTGGTTATGGAGAGAGATTGTTGGTCCCGTCGTTCACCAAGGACCCAGGTGCCCCGTTCCCCCCTCGCTGCCCTGTTACCAGCTCGCATTTCCAGCAAGTCACGGGGCGGGAAACATTACAGGAAAAAGTCTAACTAAAGGCGCGTGCCCCGAGATGCCCCGCCTGTATAACCAACACAAAACATTATAGCTGACATATGGGGCTGATTTTCTTCTTGCTCCTTCACCCCGCAGTCAAGTCAGCGGAGTGCGCACCCCACACGCTCTACACCGGTATTTCCAGCTTCGGGCCACTAGCGTAGCCCCCAGTGGAATGGGTTTGCATCCAAAAGTGGGAGAGGAAAGCAGACCTGGGCTCTAGGCCTGAGAGCCCAGAGAGGCCTGCAGCAACGGTGATGGCCAGTGGCTCTGGAGCCTTCCGGTCGCTGTTCAAAAAACCAAAGCTAGAAGGCCCTGGTGGTCTTGAGAAGGACGTTTCTGTTTGGAGATGTGAGAATCCACTTCCCGGATCCTCCAATCGGAAACGGTTGGACCCAACCTCGAAGGCCCATTTTCAGTGGGCTCTGCAGCACTCGGGTGTCTGCCAGGCAGAATAATGGCACACGGGGTGTTTCGACATCGTTCCCACATCCTTTACCATTTGGTTTCAACATGGCCGCCTGTTTAAGGTAGGCCCACACTGCCCACAAAGTGCAATGTGGCGGAGGCCTGGCATGGCCCCTTACTCTTCAACTTTGCGGCTGGAAAATTGGAGCAAAGCGAAGGAAATCGTCTCCACTCTCTTTTAACCTTAGGACGGAGAATGCGTTGGGGGGGTTTCTGGCAGTGTGCCAATATTTGCTGTGGTTCACCGGGACTGTGCCATTATTGGCTGGGGTTCACCTGGACTGTGCCAATATTTGTTGGCGGTCTCCGGGAGTGTGCCATTATTTGTTGGCGGTCTCCGGGAGTGTGCCATTATTTGCTGGGGGTCTCCGGGAGTGTGCCATTATTTTTGAGGGCTTTGCATCAAGTCACATCATATTATTATTTAGGGTCATAAATGAAGACTTGAGGCCAGTTGGATAATGTACTGAGGTGTCCGAGCTGCTCACTTACCTGCTTCTTTGGTGCGTATAGTCTGTGAGGGCAGGCTGGGGTCACCAGTTCCCAAGATGTTTTTGGCTGTGACTCGGAATTCATAATCCATCCATGGAATGAGGTTCGTCACCCAGGCTGACTCTGCATTGCCTTCTATCTGTTGTGGAGCTTGACAAACGTAATTGAAAAGAGAAAGAGTTAAAAGACTGCCACCCCCACCCTCCCCCACCCTCCCCTCCAACCAGCACCGGAAAATTCTAGGACAAAAACTGCATTTGCCTGTTGCCGTAGTGGCTGCATGCACTGCATAAAGAACAAGAAGATCCCAGTTCCCATTTCTAGTCTGTTGCGAGTTAGCTGCTGTCCGCCAAAGCAGCAGTGTCCGTGTTACGCTCGGTGCCATGGACAGGCAACGGGAGAATTTAGCCAAGGATCCTGCTCCTGATTGTTGTCCAGTGAACGCTATTGGAAAGTGCCTGCCTGCGAAGATCAGCTGACGGGCAGGATTGGGCTTAGGTGTGACGCCCATGTGGCCGAATAGCCTGCAACGCTTTAACCCCGATATTAACGTGCAAATACGGCCTGCTTGGGCCGGGCGCAGGTGCAATGTCCCCGGGCTGACCTTGGCATGGTTTCCATGTTTGAAGTGCGTCTCCCTGCCAGAATCAGATGGCTAAGTGTTTGGCGAGAGGGGTTTGGGGGGAGGGGGGGGGGTCTGAAAGGTGGACGTGTGCCTGGGAATAGCGGGGGTGAGGGGGGGGGGGGGTTGGAGGAGGCCCAAGGCTTCGCTGTGAGGCCCGGGGCAGCACCCCTGGGGCCCCTCCCCCCGGCAATGAAACCATTTAAAAAAAAATTAAAGCCACTGACCTTGCCGGGCCTTTCCCGGCCTGGGCTCCTGCTTGGCGCCAAGTTTCACCGTTGGGCCTCCGGCATTGCGTGCGACTGCCGTGATCGGCGGTCAGAATCGTGGCGGGGTCCTAATCGCGCCGGCTTTCACACATTAATGGGGTCCAAACCGGGAACCCCCCACTCCCCTCACCGTACCGGAAACCCGGCAGTTAAAATGGCGGCTCCCCGCCCCCCACCCCCACCACCATCGTTGCGTTCCTCACACTCGGAAAGCGGGTGGGGGAGGGGGAGATGCGTGACTGCCATTTTAACCGCCCGTCCCTGGCGGGCAGACGGCAGGGTTGCCATCTCTGGTTGGACGATTCCTGAAGGTTTTTACGCCCAGTGTCCAACTGCTCTCGCTGTGTCAAACAGCCTCGTTACCCGTCCCCCACCCCTCCCCATCTCCAATTTACTTATAAACGAAAGTGTTCGAAAGAAAATGATTAAGAAAAGAACAATTTTTTATTTAATGCTCCATTGATTTTTCTCCTGGGTTTTGCTCGCAGCTGTGCCTTGGAAATTAGTCTCAAATTCCTGGAGACCCCAGGACCAATCCTGGAGAAACATAAGGCACATAAGAAATCGGAGCAGGAGTAGGCCATACGGCCTCTCGAGCCTGCTCCGCCATTCAGTCAGATCATGGGCGATCTTCGATCTCAACTCCACTTTCCCGCCCGATCCCCATATCCCTTGATTCCCTTAGAGTCCAAAAAATCTATCGCTCTCAGTCTTGAATATACTCAACGACTGAGCATCCACAGCCCTCTGGGGTAGAGAATTCCAAACTTTCACGACCCTCCGAGTGAAGAAATTCCTCCTCATCTCAGTCCTAAATGTCCGACCCCTTATCCTGAGACTACGTCCCCAAATTCTAGACTCTCCAGGCAGGGGAGACATCCTCTCAGTATCTACCCTGTCGAGCCCCCTCAGAATCTTATATGTTTCAGAGAGTTGGCAACCCCCTTAGCAAGCAGGGTTAAAACTGGGCCTTTAGAGTCTAGGCCCACAGATGAAGAATTGGCCCGAGGGATTGAAAGCCCAATTCCTACAGGGGCAGCGAGAACACTAGGAAAGACGAAAACCCAAAAAATAGACATAATCCCTCCTCCTGCTCCTCCTCCTCCTCCTCCTCCTCTGCACATACACCCACGGCCAATTATTTCAGATCAAAGAAAAAACACCCAGCTACGCTCCTCCAAGACAAACAGCTCCTGGTAAATTTAAGTTCAGGCCTCCTCACGATTAAAATGGAAATTGGCTGAATCGAATTTAAGATGATTGATTTGAGTTCTTTCACCTTGACTTTTTGCGAACAGTGAGAGTGCAGGGCACCGCAGGCTGTGCGGAGGAGAGCAGCAGCCAGCGTAAGAGCGAGGGCTGCTTGCACATTATAAGCTTCCGTGGGTGAAATTTGCAGCTCCCTGGATTTCCCTTCAGGGGAGAAAGAAACAAAAGAAGGAGCTGCCATGAATCAGATTTAAAAAAAAATAATTCAGTCAGTTTAGCGGGGTGGGGGAGAGAAAAAGTTAACTCCTTGATAACGCAAAAAAAAAAGAGGGACAATTTTCTGGGTTGGACAGACCTATAGGGAACGTTATCCAGGGTTTTTAGTGATTGAATCCTTGGCTGATATCAGACAAACACATCTCAGGGCCTCCCATCTTACTGTGCAGGACAATGGTCTAAGGCTGGATTGTTCAAATCAGGCAAGTGGCTCGTTTTAAACCTGCAAACGTGCCGCAAACAGCAACAACAACTTGCATTTATATGGCACCTTTAACATGGTAAAATGTCCCCAGGCCCTTCACAGGAGCGATTATCAGACAAAATTTGACACCGAGCCACGTAAGGAGATATCAGGACAGGTGGACGAGGTAGGTTTTAAGGAGCATCTTAAAGGAGGAGAGGTTTAGGGAGGGAATTCCAGAGCTTACAGCCGAGGGAGCTGAAGGCACGGCCGCCAATGGTGGAGCGATTAAAATCGGGGATGCGCAAGAGGCCAGAATTGGAGGAGCGCAGAGATCTCGGAGGGTTGTGGGGCTGGAGGAGGTTACAGAGATAGGGAGGGATGGGGCCATGGAGGGATTTGAAAACAAGGATGAGAGTTTTAAAATCGAGGCGTTGCCGGACCGGGAGCCGATGTAGGTCAGCGAGCACAGGGGGTGATGGGAGAACGGGACTTGGTGCGAGTTAGGATACGGGCAGCAGAGTTTTAGATAAGCTCAGGTTTATGGAGGGTGGAAGATGGGAGGCCGTCCAGGAGAGCATTGGAATAGTCGAGTCTAGAGGTAACAAAGGCACGGATGAGGGTTTCAGCAGCAGGTGAGCTGCGCCAGGGGCGGAGATGGGCGATGTTATGGGAGGTGGAAGTAGGCGGCCTTGGCGATGGAGCTGATATGTGGTTGGAAGCTCATCTCAGGGTCAAATAGGACGCCAAGGTTGCGAACGGCCTGGTTCAGCCTCAGACATTCGGAGTGAGGACTTTGCATTCAGAGCACGTCCTCTCTCTTGGCTCAAAAGAAACGTGACTTTAGTTAGAGTTAGTGCTGGCCCCAACCTTCAAAAACAGAATCCAGAGTGTGGTGTTGACTATACCTGTCCGGACACTCTTCCACTCGTCAGACAGCGACGTCCTGGCCTGTATTATGTACCTGCCGATCGGGCTGTGGTTATCGTAGCCTCTGCTCCAGCTCAGCAGCACCGAGGAGTCATTGATTTCCTTCCCAACAACACCCCCTGGTGGGCCAGGTGGACCTGGGCGGGAGAAGAAGTTGAGACAGATGTCAGCTTGGAACGACTGAACAGGACCATCATCGCCAAGCGAGCTTCATCCCTTCGGTGCTCGGTGGGGTTGTTTTTTTTTAATCATAGTATCATAGTAGGTACAGCGGAGAAGGAGGCCATTCAGCCCATCATGCCTGTGCCGGCACTTTGAAAGAGCTATCCAATTAGTCCCACTCCCCCTGCTCGTTCCCAGTAGCCCTGCAAATTTTTTCCCTTCAAGTATTTATCCAATTCCCTTTTGAAAGTTACTATTGAACCTGCTTCCACCGCCCTTTCAGGCAGCGCATTCCAGATCATAACAACTCGCTGCGTAAAAAAATGTTTCCTCATGTCGCCTCTGGTTCTTTTGCCAATCACCTTAAATCTGTATCCTCTGATTACTGACCCTTCTACCACTGGAAACAATTTTTCCTTATTTACTCTATCAAAACCGTTCATGATTTTGAACACCTCTATCAAATCTCCCCTTAATCTTCTCTGCTCCAAGGAGAACAATCCCAGCTTCTCCAGTCTCTCCGCCTAACTGAAGTCCCTCATCCCTGGTACCATTCTAGTAAATCTCTTCTGCACCCTCTTTTGTTTTTCCTCTTAAAATTCATGTTGATTTTTTCCAAAGTAATGGTTTTTCCAGAAACGCATGCGGAAGATGCTTGAGGGAGAAAGGAATAGAAGGATATGCTGATAGAGTCAGATGAAATAGGGAGGGAGGGGTCTCGTGTGGAGCATAAACACCTCGCAGCAGTGTCCTGAAGATCAATCTTCAATTCCTGGAGACTCCAGGCCAATCCTGGAGGGTTGGCAACCCCGCTTGGGATTGGCTCGAGAACCAAGTGGCCCTGGGAAACAGCATTACGTGGATTGGAAAGGTGGCTTCGTGGAGTAACCAGAGCAACAAGGGACCCACCCGACTTGAGGGCCTATACACTCAGAAGAAAACTAACATTGGTGAAAAAAAACCCCAGTGAAACCTTGTTTTTTGTCTTGTTTTCTTCAATAAAATGAAGCTTAGGGGAGAGATTGGAATGAAGAACGACCCCCGAGGACTTCCCTTCCCCTTTAATTATTTGACGAGAAGGATCTGTGTGGTCCTGAAAGCTTATGAAAACATCTGTCACGCCAACTGTTTGTTGGGTCTGGTACTCAGTGAAGTAACTAGCCCTTCATCTGCATGCAACTGATTTATATGTCACTTTGCTGTGACATTTTCGGCATCACAAGGAGTTGCAATTAAAAGAGGAGGCTGAGGGGATTAATAGACATCAGTTGGATATCAATTAAAAACTGAAAATCGAATCTGAGTCCCCAATGATTTGAATTCAGAGCTCTATTAAAACCTAGCAGACTGAGAGACGGGCTGTCCATAAGCAACATATCCAGTTATTATTTCATTGTGCTTTTGTCTCCAATTTTCTGCTTTCCTTTCCTTAATCGTAGAACCTTACAGCACAGAAGGAGGCCATTCGGCCCATTGTGCCTGTTCCGGCTCTTTGAAAGAGCTATCCAATTAGTCCCACTCCCCCCCCAAGCTCTTCTCCCAAAGCTCTGCAAATTTTTCCTTTTCAAGTATTTATCCAATTCCCTTTTGAAAGTTATTATTGAATCTGCTTCCACAGCCCTTTCAGGCAGCGGGTTCCAGATCCTCACAACTCGCTGTGTAAAAAAAATTCTCCTCATCTCCCCATGGTTCTTTTGCCAATTATCTTAAATCTGTGACCTCCAGTTACCGACCCTCCTGCCAGTGGAAACAGTTTCTCCTTATTTACTCTATCAAGGCCTCTCACAATTTATTAAATCTTCCCTTAACCTTTTCTGTTCTGAGGAGAACAATCCCAGCTTTTCTAGCCTCTCCACATAACTGAAGTCCCTCAACCCTGATACCATTCTAGTCAATCTCCTCTGCACCCTCTCCAAGGCCTTGACATTCTTCCTAAAGTGCGGTGCCCAGAATTGGACGCCACACTTTAGGAAGGATGTCAAAGTTGCGAATTCTTTGTGGGGCATCTTAACAAAAGGAAAGGAGACGGAATGGACTCCAGTTGCCCTCCATTATCTCACCCATCTTAATCTGTTAGCCAGGATGGCGAATGTTCTACTGGCAGCCTACTCCACCCATGGAAGGGTGACATCACAGCCCAACCTGATCTCTTCCTCATCCAAAGCCCCCCCCCGCCACCCCCCCACACCAACAAGGGCACTGTCCAGGAGGGAGTCACTTGATAGAGATCAGGAGGGGAACCATGGTTGACGTTTCCTTTCCCGGAGGCCAATTGTAATACTCCAGCTGAGATTAGCTAACTTGGTATTGACCAGGAATTGGATTTGGGACCTCCCCCCGGTGTGACTCTGTATTACCTGGGGAAGTGCATTTACCCACAGTGCGCTGAACAGCTTATCTATTTTGTTGCTTATCTCCAGGTCGCCGTGTTAACCCAATCACATGCGATTACTTAGGAACATAGGAACAGGAGGAGGCCATTCAGCCCCTCATGCCTGTTCCGCCATTCAATTAGATCATGTCTAATCTGTACCTCAACTCCATTTACCCACCTTGGTTCCGTAACCCTTAATACCCTCACCCAACAAAAATCTATCAATCTCAGTTTTGAAATTTTCAATTGACCCCCAACCTCAATGGCTTTTTGGGGGAGAGAGTTCCAGATTTCCACTCCCCTTTGTGTGAAGAAGTGCTTCCTGACATCACCCCTGAACGGCCTAGCTCTAATTTTAAGGTTATGTCTATCTACCCTATCAAATCCTTTAATCAACTTAGTTAGATCACCATTAATCTTCTATATTCAAGGGAATAAGCCTGGTGTATGTAACCTGTCCTCATGATTGAACCTTTTAACCCTGTTATAATAGCAATAAAATTGAACAGGCTGGTGCTCTTTTCTCTAGAGAAGAGAAACTGAGGGGTGACCTGATAGAGGTCTTTAAGATTATGAAAGGGTTTGATAGAATAGATGTTTGATAGATTAGGATCAGATTAGCCATGATCTTATTGAATGGCGGAGCAGGCTCGAAGGGCCGATTGGCCTACTCCTGCTCCTATTTCTTATGTTCTTATGTAGAGAAGATGTTTCTACTTGTGGGGGAGACCAAAACTAAGGGCCATAAATATAAGATAGTCACTAATAAATCCAATAAGGAATTCAGGAGAGTGGTCAGAATGTGGAACTCGCTATCACAAGGAGTAATTGAGGCGAATAGAACAAATGTATTTAAGGGGAAGCTAGATAAACACATGAGGGACAAAGGAATAGAAGGATATGCTGATAGGGTCAGATGAAGAGGGTGGTAGGAGGCTCATGTGGAGCATAAACATGGCATGGACTAGCTGGGCCGAATGGCCTGTTTCTGTGCTGTATATTCTATGTATTTTTACGTAATCAAATCAGTGGTCTTTACCTCTCACAACCAGCGTTCCGGATGCATGGGCGCTGTCCACTACCGTCTGGGCAGTGCACGTGTATCTCCCAGAGTGTTTCAGCTGCACGTTGGTTATCTTGAGGTCTCCGATCGTTTCGCGCTGCAAGTAGAGGGATGGAAACACTTCCGTGTGAATAAGACAGTGGCACCAGTGGCTGTACCACGGCCCACTGATAGGGTAACGCCAGGCAGTACCGGCCACTCAAAGAGGAGGCACCAAGCAGCGACTCTGACAAACACAGAACTCCTGACAGCCCCTCACTGCATCCCACCCGACTCAAAGTGGCATCGCCCGGCGCCAACAGATGCTCTATTACACTTGCCAAATCAACAAACCGATTTAATGCCTTTGATCAGCAAAATCATGGTGAACACAGTGACTGCATCTTAGTCTTTGCAGTGAGCTTATAGCACAAGGCTTGGAAAAAGTCTCAGCTGTTGGGATCATTGGTCATTTTCTTCCTGTCGAGCCGATGCCTTAGCCCTCCCCAAAGAGCAGAGCCAGGTGGGGAAGAATTGGCACAAATGACTAATCGCCTCACAGCGTGTCATTCGTTGAATGTCATGGGTGATAAGGCTGATCGCGGTCAATGCTGTCCTGGCCGGCCTCCCACCTTCCAACCTCCGTAAACTTAAGCTCATCCAATTCCCTGCTGCCGTATCCTAACTCGCACCAAGTCCCATCCACCCATCACCCCCTGTGCTCACTGACCTACATTGGCTCCCGGTCCAGCAATGCCTCGATTTTAAAATCCTCACGTATTTGTACATATATTTGTGTGTGTATATATATATATGGGTGTGTATGTATATATATTGTGTGCCTGTATGTATATGTGTATTATACATATATATAAAATAAGTGTGTGTGTATATGTGTGTATATATAATGTGTATATATATGTGAATATATATATAAAATGTGTGTGTATATATATATAATGTTTGTGTGTACGTATGTGTGCGCATGTATATGCGTATGTATATATAATGTGTGTGCATATGTGTATGTATATATTATGTGTGCATGTGTATGCATGTGTATGTATATATATATAATATGTGTGTATGCATATGTGTGTGTATATATATATACAATATATATATCTACACACAAACACACACGTACGTATATATATATCACCTCTCTGGTGTTGCTCATAGGTGGGTTTGGAGCACAGTCTCACTCCTCAGTCTGTGCTGGACTGGGAGGCAAATACCAGGGAGCAGAGCACAGCAAGAGGGGGAAAGGCAGGACGGAGTGGGGAGCAGAGCACAGCAAGAGGGGGAAAGGCAGGACGGAGTGGGGAGCAGAGCACAGCAAGAGGGGGAAAGGCAGGACGGAGTGGGGAGCAGAGAACAGCAAGAGGGGGAAAGGCAGGACGGAGTGGGGAGCAGAGCACAGCAAGAGGGAGAAAGGCAGGACGGAGTGGGGAGCAGAGAACAGCAAGAGGGGGAAAGGCAGGACGGAGTGGGGGTAGAGCACAGCAAGAGGGGGAAAGGCAGGACGGAGTGGGGGTAGAGCACAGCAAGAGGGGGAAAGGCAGGACGGAGTGGGGGTAGAGCACAGCAAGAGGGGGAAAGGCAGGACGGAGTGGGGGTAGAGCACAGCAAGAGGGGGAAAGGCAGGATGGAGTGGGGGTAGAGCACAGCAAGAGGGGGAAAGGCAGGATGGAGTGGGGAGCAGAGCACAGCAAGAGGGGGAAAGGCAGGACAGAGTGGGGGTAGAGCACAGCAAGAGGGGGAAAGGCAGGACGGAGTGGGGAGCAGAGCACAGCAGGGATCGGAAAATGAAGCGCAGAAGGGAGAAGGGGGAGAAATAGATCAGACATGATCAGCTCTATTATTACAGTAAAAATCTGGTGAAAATTTACCAGTATTAATTTATAGAGGGAGGTACTAATTTAGATTGTGTTGTTGCAGAATAAATGCTTAAATAGGCTGTGTTATAAATATTTCAATTGTTCATTTATTATGTGCTGTTTTCATTAACCCCGGTGTTCAGGTAACATTTACGTTTAGGAAACCAGTTATTAAGGAATGAACGGTATTTTTGCTCGAAGGATTCAGGGTCTCTCTATACATCTCTCACATCCAGGCAAATGGACAAACTGAGCAAAGGACATTTCAACGACAACAACAACTTGCATTTATATAGCGCCTTTAACATAGTAAAAGGTCCCAAGGCGCTTCACAGGAGTGATTATCAGACAAAATTTGACATCAAGCCACATAAGGAGATATAGGGACAGGTGACCAAAAGCTTGGTCAAAGAGGTAGGTTTTAAGGAGCATCCTAAAGGACGAGAGAGGGGTGGAGAGGGGGAGAGGTTTGGGGAGGGAATTCCAGAGCTTAGGGCCTAGGCAGCTGAAGGTACGGCTGTCCACGGTGGAGAGCTTAAAAACGGGGATGTGCAAGAGGCCAGAATTGGAGGAGTGCAGATATCTCAGGGGGTTGTAGGGCTGGACGATCTGGTCTGTCAGACTACCACCCAACCGGTGAAGGTGAAAATTAACTCTCTACATTTCTTAAAAGTGTTTAAACTGGAAAAGCTTTTGAAATGTTTTCATATGCACCTAAAAAAGTGTCTATCCACCCTCCCCCTCCTGTATTTTTACATTAGGAAAATCCTCTTTTTAATGAGAAATGGGAGAATGGCTGTTTTTCTCCATGATTTATGACTGACAAACCAAAGTACATTCTCAGAAATGGGACAGAATGGGAAACAGATTCGGATTCTATCTGATGAAAGTGGCCTCTTGCGCCTTCCCCTGCTCCCCTTTGCCCCAACATTGGGGGCAGAGCCTTCAGCTGCCTCCGTCCTCTCTGAAACTATCTTCCTAAACCTCTCCACCTGTAAAAAAGCCTTCCAGTCACTGCTCCTAATCTTTCCCTTGCTGGCTCTGCAATTATTTCCTGACGCCTATTTGTGAAGCCTTACAACGTTTTGTTATTTACTATAAAAAGTGTCTATCCTTACTGTTTTACATTCGAAAATCTTCTTTTAAGGAGAAGTGGGAGAATGCCTGTTATTCTCCATGATTCACGACTGACTAACCAAAGCACGCTCTCAGAAATTGCATGTCAAACTCGTTGCTGGCATGTTGGTTGTAGCTTGTCAATTTTGGAAAAGAAAATAGACATTTGCTATTGCTCTAAGAGGAGCATCAGGCCCGAGGTATTGTTTCCTTGTTGACTGTACTCACCGTGGAAACTCGTTGGAAGTGCTCCGCCATTATGTCAAAGTCTATAGGAGACTCGTTGACTGACCAGGTGAACGTGAGGTCCATGGTGGGATCATGGCTTGCGTGGCACTGCAGTATGACGTCCTCACCAAGGTTGATATCAGCGTTGGATGGAGCCAGGGTAATTTTAGTGGCGTCTGTGAGAGAAACAGAGGACTGAGTCAAGAAAGGAGGAAGGAGATCGTAAAAGGACAAACCGGAGAAAGAGAGAGAAGACGTAATCGGAACGGGTTTAAACATTCAGAAGGAGAAATGAGGTTTTCTAGGGGTGTCTGTACTCCTGTCAAAAAAACAGACCACCTGGACTGACCTCTGACCGACACGATGCCTGTGCTGTTTGCCTTTCCCAGGAAATTCTCCGCAAAGCAGGTGTATTTTCCTTCGTCAGCTCGGCTTATGTTCCAAATCCTCAAGGTGCCGTCTGGGGTTATGGTCATTCTGCGTGAGCGAAACAAAGGGATTTATGGAAGTAACAGAATTAGCAAAAAAACCACCTTCAGTTCCAGCCATCTGGTCAAATGGTCAATGTGCCGCTGATGTCCAAGTAGACCCTACAGGGAGGCTCTCCAGTTCTTCATCGGTTTCCTCTGTGGCTCACTGCTTCCACCTTATTCAGAACTTCTTAGCCTGCCTCCCCTCCTGCACAGGTCTCATGTCGCCCGCCACCCTTTGTAACACGCACGGACTTCCTGTGCCTCAGCGAAGTGACCTCAGGATTAGTACTCATCTTCAAACCCCTCCGCAGCCTCGTTCCATCTCATCTGCGGGATCTTCTCCAGTAATACATCGCCGCCCAGAACCCCCCCACCCCCACCACTCCTCCAACTACAGATTACTGCTTGTTCTCTGCTACATCCGCTCTACCACCAGAGGCTCATCTCTCGGCCACTATGTCTAATAAAATTTCCTCCCAATAAAAACACTCCAACTTGCCACTTCATCCTGCCTTGAAATGCCTCTTGAAAACCCCCTTCAATCATGCCTTTGGCCTCCCAGCTCCCAACTGTTGTTCCTCCTCCTTTCTTGCTCGATGCCCACCTTGTTAAGCACTTTGAGACATTTTCTTCTACGTGAGGAGTGCTATTGGAATGAATGGAAGCCATTGTTGCTGAAATATCAAAATTCAACAACCCGCTCAGTGTGACTAAAGAGAGCAAACTTACGCATTTATACAGCACCTTGTTGGCCCAAGGCACTTTACAACCAATGGACTACTTTCAAAGTGCAGTAACTGGTGTTATAGGCAATCATAGCAGCCAATGTACGCACAGCAAGGTCCCACAAACGGCAAATGAATGACCAGATAATGGTTTTGGGGGTCAGTGGTGAGTGGTTCTGAAGAAGGTTCCTCACCCAAAACGCTCACGGGCCTGCCCTTGCCACAGATGCCGGCAAATCTGCCGTGTTTCGGTTTTCAGCATCTGTAGTATTTTGCTTTTTACTGGTTTTGGTTAAGGGACAACAACAACTTGCATTTATATAGCACCTTTATCATTGTAAAACATCCCAAGGTGCTTCACAGGAGCGATTATCAAACAAAATCTGACATTGATCCACATAAGGAGATTTAAGGACAGCTTGGTCAAAGAGGTAGGTTTTAAGGAGCATCTTAAAGTAGGAGAGAGGGGTAGCGAGGTTCAGGGAGGGAATTCCAGAGCTTAAGGCCTCGGAGGCTGAAGGCACGCCAGCCAATGGTGGAGTGATGAAAATCGGGGATGCGCAAGAAGCCGGAATCGGAGGAGCGCAGAGATCTTGGAGGGTTGTAGGATCTGGAGGAGGTTACAGAGATAGGGAGCGGAGAGGCCGCGGAGGGACAATTGTTGACTGGCCATTCGGAGAACTCCCCGCTTTTCTTCCTATAGTGCCATGCGATCTCTTTTACATCCACCTGAGCAGACAGACAGGGCCTCGGTTTAACACTTCATCTGAAGGACCCTCTCAGTACTGCACCGAAGGTGCTAACAGATGGTTTGCTCAAGTCCGTAATGGGGTATGAAACTACAATCTTCCGATTCAGAGCCAAGAGTGACACCAACTCTGCCTGCCTAGAGCCCAAGCCTGGTCAGGGGTGGGGGAGGGGGGTAGAGCTGAGATAAGAGGAAAATCAGCCCCAAAAAGATGCTGCCCTCCTATGAGAAGCCTAATCCTATAGCCAGGGCATCCACTCACTGAGAACTGCGGTTCTGTCGCAATTACCTTTAGTACCAGTTCACTGCACTACACCAGGACTATATTTAGCACGGTGGAGGCTTTCTAGGGAACAGTGGGGATGATCGGCAGAGATTGACAATACGGCAAATCGATGCATCAAGTTGACTGCGATGCAATCTGTTTTTTTTCTCTCTGCTTTCCTCTGTTATATTGACAAGTTGTATGAAGCAGGCGCAAGGTATGAAAAGTAAGTGTTGCTAACAGCAACTAATACACGTGTAATGCCTTTGACAACCACCTGCCTTTAAACAGGGGTTCATGGACTAGTTATGGGTTCTTCTTTGAGTGATTGGATCTGCTAACTCAAAAAAAAAGGATCCTGCTTTAGTCTCTCCTCCCCCTCCCCATCTTCTATATTTTAATGTTGAGGGGGGAAGAAATAATCAAAGAGAGACTTTAGGAAACCAACCGCACTCAAGAGCCTGTAGTTGCTCTTTCTGATGGAAGGCATATTTCTTCCAATTGGAATCAGAATTTTACAGCACAGAATGAGGCCACTCGGCCCACTGCCTGGTCTCTGGAAGATCTGTCCACTTAGCCCCATTCCCCACGTCCTTTTATTCTTTTTTGTTTCTGCAAATGTTTATCCTTTTCCCTTTTATAGATTCAACCGCTATTTCTGATAGGGCACTTCCCTAACAACATCCTGAATAAAAAAAAAATTGTTCTCCTAACCTCTCATAGAATCATACAGCACAGAAGGAGGCTGTTCGGCCCATTGTGTCCGAGCCTGCTCTTTCCCCATTGCCCTGCAAATGTTTCCTTTTCAAGTCTATATCTAATTCCCTTCTGAAAGTTACTGTTGAATCTGTTTCCACCACCTTTTCAGGCAGTGCATTCCAGATCATAACAACTCGCTGCATAAAACATTTCTCCTCATCTCCCCTCTGAAAAGGAAAAATTTGCAGGGCTATTGGGCAAGAGCAAGGCTATGGGAACTATTTGAATAGCTCGTTCAAAGAGCCGGCACAGGCACGATGGGCCAAATGGCCTACTCCTGTGCTGTACCATTCTATGAACTCCATCTGCTGAAGTTTTTCCCACTCACTTAATTTGTCCATGTCCCTTTGTAACTCCCTGCTTCCATCGACACTAATTACTGTGCCTCCTATCTTAGTGTCATCTGCAAACTTGGATGTACAACTCTCTATTCCTTCATCCAAATCATCGATACACACGGTGAAAAGCTGAGGCCTCAGCACAGATCCCTGGGGAACACACCACTTGTCACATCTCACCGGTCAGAGTACATTCCCCTTATCCCTCCTCTTTGTCTCCCACCTCCCAACCAATTACCAACCCAATTACACTCGTTTCGACCTTGATGGCCCTCAGTCCTTCAACTACGTTTCTCAGTGATAAAGCTCCACATCCCCAGTGACCTCGGGGCATGTCCTGTTGGTGAGGTTATTTTAGTCACTGACCTTGTGTTGTTGGAAAGAATCTCTGTCCCTTTACTCCAGAAGATGCTTGGTTTGGGGGCTGATCGCGGCCTGCACTCGATGAGCACCTCCCCTCCCCGGGCTGCTGGAATCAGCCGCTTCACTGAGTTAGATTGAAAATCCGGACGAAAGGCTGGGAATGAAAGACCATGAACCACTGGAGTGAATTATTCAAAACAAAATCGGCTACATTAGCAGTGTTCAACACTGGACTCCCCCGCAGGGCTGGACACTGGACTCCCCTGTGGGGCTGGACATTGGACTCCCCCGCGGGGCTGGTCACTGGACTCCCCCGCGGGGCTGGTCACTGGACTCCCCCGCAGGGCTGGACACTGGACTCCCCTGTGGGGCTGGTCACTGGACTCCCCCGCGAGGCTGGCCACTGGACTCCCCCGCGGGGCTGGACATTGGACTCCCCCGCGGGGCTGGACATTGGACTCCCCCGCGGGGCTGGTCACTGGACTCCCCCGCGGGGCTGGTCACTGGACTCCCCCGCGGGGCTGGACATTGGACTCCCCCGCGGGGCTGGACATTGGACTCCCCCGCGGGGCTGGTCACTGGACTCCCCCGCGGGGCTGGTCACTGGACTCCCCCGCGGGGCTGGACACTGGACTCCCCCGCGAGGCTGGTCACTGGACTCCCCCGCGAGGCTGGTCACTGGACTCCCCCGCGAGGCTGGTCACTGGACTCCCCCTCAGGGCTGGACATTGGACTCCCTCGTGGGGCTCGTCACTGGACTCCCCCTCAGGGCTGGACATTGGACTCCTACATGGAATGGGACACTCCACGTGTGTCCTTCCCAAATCTAAGTAAATGGAGGGAACTGCATCAAACGTGTGTGGAAGTAACCTTACTAGAATCAACAGTGCAGGGTTTTGAGCTTGTTTTTTGGGCGAGAATGCTCTTGGCAGCTGTGTGACCACTCCCTGCCCAATGAGCCGTTGTTCAACGTGAGGGTTCAGTTAACTGTGATGGGTGAGTCCACGATGGACTAAGAGGTGTAGCATCTGAAGACTTCTCATTATAGCTGCATCCATGTCCAACCAACCTTGAACTTTCAACTCCGCATTGGCATAAATGGTTCCGTGCTTGTTCTCGGCAACGCACTGGTACATTCCGGAATCTTCCAGAGCTAGTCTTGAAACTTTCAACGCGCAATTGTTGACATCAAGGCGGCTCTGAAAGAGTAAAAGTTAACGTCCGAAAGGGAAGTGATGAACAGAAATAGAAATGAACTTGATTCTGAAGCAGCGTCCCTTCCTCCATCTTAATAACACCAATGCAATTGGTCTCGTTGGTTTTGGACTAGGGAAGGGAGAATTCTGCCGGGACTCCCCATTTCTGATGACCGTCAAGGTGACTCCTGTTGGAAAGACCATGAGGTAGAAACTGATATGCCTTGTGCTCGGGCGGAAAACGCGCCCATTTTTCTAGGCGTCGTGGGCGGGACTCCCTACCTGGCAGCACTGTGGGAGCACCTTCACCACACGGACTGCAGCGGTTCAAGAAGAAGGCCCACCACCTCCTTCTCAAGGGGCAACTCGGGGATGGGCAATAAATGCCGGCCTTGCCAGCGGCGCCCACGTCCCAAGAATAAAGAATAAACACCTTCTGGAGAGAATCGGACGAGGAAATATCTACATGTAAAACATATATAAATCTATAAACCCTACTTTCGATGAAATAAATCGCAAGGAGCTGCTCAATAAATGCCCAGTCTTACTCTCCTATTTCTAACGACGTGTAACCACATAGACGATTCTCCTAACTCCATATTCGTGCCCTGCACCATGCGGGAAATAGCTGCTTTTTAATTCAGTAAAAAAATGTCCGCACCTTAGAAGTCAACGAAAGGCCATTTCTCAGCCACCTGCAGATGGGCCGAGGCTTCCCAGCGGCTGCACATTTCCACCACAGGTTGGAACCAATGTCGGCCTCCGTGTCACTGATAATCTGAAGCCACTCTGGCTGAGCTGGTGTAAAGAAACGAAAGGAGAGTCAAAGAGCAAGGGGAAGAGGGGACATAGAATTTTACAGCACAGACACAGGCCATTCAGCCCAACCGGTCTATGCCGGTGTTTGTGTTCCTCACCAGCCCCCTTCCACTCTATTTACTTCATCTAACCCTATCAGCATATCCTTCTATTCCTTTCCCCCTCGTGTGCTTATCTGTCTTCCCCTTAAATAATCTATTCGCTATTCGCCTCAACCACTCCATGTGGTAGCGAGTTCCACATTCCCACCAGATAATGAGTGAGAAACAGCGAGAATGAGGGGGGGGGAGGGTGTGGGGGGGATAGAAAACCACAACTCAGTTTTCTGTACAATCCCATTTTGCTTCTGGAGTGAGGTCGCTAGAATGGCCTGGATTGTGGACCTAGATGTGATTATTCATCCATGCTACTCTATTCATCGGACAAAGGGTATTCTGTGGTGTGAAATAGATCCCTCCGTGTTATGATATATGAGACATTCCACTTAACACTGCAGCCAGGAACTGGTAATATTCTCACACTGTGTGCGGTCAGACTCAGCTCTGAACCTGGTCTACTTCATAAAGGAACAACATCGACTGCTCATGTGTCTGTGTCTCCTTCTTATTGACTTTCTGTTTCCATATCAGACATGATGAGTATTCAGATTAATCATTGATCTAACACTTAGATCCAGTTTTAACTAACAACAGCAACAACTTGCATTTATTTGTTAGCTGGATTGCTCCTGCATAGGGCCGGCACGGACACAATGGGCCAAATGGCCTCCTTCCATGCTGCAACCTTTCTATGATTCTATGATTTAGTGCCTTTAAGGTAGCGAAAGGTCCCAAGGTGCTTCACAGGAGGGCAATCAGACAAAAATTGACACCGAGCCAAAGGAGATATTAGGACAGATGACAAAAAGCTTGGTCAAAGAGGTAGGTTTTAAGGAGCATCTTCAAGGAGGAGAGAGAGGTAGAGAGGCGGAGAGGTTTAGGGAGGGAATTCCAGAGCTTAGGGACTAGACAGCTGAAGGCACAGCCGCCAATGGTGGAACGAACGAAGTGGAGGGGTGCACAAGAGGCCAGAATTGGAGGTGCGCAGAGATCTTGGCGTGTTGAAGGGCTAGAGGAGGTTACAGAGATAGGGAGGGGGCGAGACCATGAACACAAGGATGAGAATTTTAAAATCGAGGTGCTGGTGGACCGGGAGTCAATGTAGGCCGACGAGACCAGGGGATAGGGCTCACAGGTTGGACCCTCACGGCTAACAGTACAAATAGAACATTTCCATTCCATCTTCGTACCCTGTTTGAGCGGGAATGCCAATGTGGTGTCAACTGGCACCAAATTTTGGGAGTTTTTTTTTGGTGTAACGCCATGTGCACTAATAGCACTGATGAGCTCAATATCTTCTCATTGGCACCAATAGAACTGGGTCTTTACACAATTAAAGAAAACCCACAGAAATAATGTTAAAGTTGCACAGGATTCTTGGTAACTGCTCGATTTTCAAAGGAGTCCCAGTGGTTCCACTCACTTTCATTGCCTCAACAGCGCACTGTTCGAATGTGTTAGCATAAAATTCCCTTGTGCGCCATCTTAACCTAGACATTAGCTCACTTATTTTAAATAGGTTGACAATTGCATTAAAATAACCATGCAAAGACACTTTACCTGAACATGTTAACCAGCGAAAGCCCAAAGGGAACAAAACCACTCAAGGTTTGAAGGCGGTGATAACAAAGTGGCCTTTTCACAATGGTGACAAACCATGTCAAATAATCATTACGGTTCCAGCTAAATGAATTAGTAAACACCTTCCCCAGTCATGGGGCATTGTAGCCTAGTGGTTATGGTACTGGACTAGCAACCCAGAGGTCTTGAGTTCAAATCCCCTCTATAGGCAAGTTAAGACAGGAAATAGGATAAATTTGATGATGTGTGGGCTGGTGTCATGACTCTATTGCTTCATGAATGACTCCCCTAGTCTCTCAGTGAAGGGGACCTACCACCCTCACCTGGACTGACCCACATGTGCCTCCAGTCCCACACCATGGGGGGAGTTTTAACCACTCCCTTTTGCTTGGGAAGCGACATGCTAATGAGGTCCAGCCATTAAAGATTGGCCGGACTCCCGCTTGGCCCCGTTCCCGCCCGGGAAATAAAATCAACCCCATATATCCTCAGGACAACAAGAGACGGGTAATAAATGCTGCCTTGCCAGTACTGCCCACTTCCAAGAACTAACCCACAAAAAACCCAACTTAGGCCCATTACAAATATCAGGAAGAAAGAACCCTTATCTCATCATATGCAGGATTCCTAACATAATAAAAGGGATAACATTCTAGCCTGACTATGGCAACCAAAGACCCAAACTTAAATTGTCTAGTCTCTTGTATAACTCAACAGGGGACCTTGGTTCCTCCACTCACCATGAACAATGATTCTCCCCTGTGTTGAGTCTTTTCCTTTTGCGTTTTCTGCCTCGCATTCATATACACCTTCGTCTTCAAACTGTACATCAGGTACATGTAGGATGGGTTCGTTTATGGATCGCAAGATCTTGGGCGGCAGTAACCCATCGAGCTTCCTCCATTTAATGGCGGGCACAGGACTGGAAGAAACCAGAATTGTTAACAGATTGGTTGTGGATCAATTCTTCCTTCATTCCTCTTTGTTTGCAAGGTCATAATTGGTCTGGGGTGAGGACGTCTCATTGACTGCCATTGATGTTTTTCTGTCTGGAGAAGACCGTGTCCCATTCAAAACGATGCACTGCCCATGAATTCTTTTTCTTATTTCTCGGAGGTGCCATTTATAACAGATTCTAAAGACGATTTCTTCTTCCTTTGAAAACTGGTTTGAAGAGACCTCTCAAAGAAATCCAGGTCACAACAGTAACAGAATCAGCGCTCGTAAGGACCAAAAAAAAAATCCACAGGGAGCACATCTAGGCATAAGTGCCGTGATGTACCCGCGTGTGACCTTCACCGCTGACCTTGCCAGGTTATACAGGATCAAGGGGAGGTTGCTTGATTTACATGCCAATGACAGGCACCCAAACCACCAGGGGCACATCTTGGCACCCATGAGACTGGGGAGGCCAGGATTCCGGGCCAGTGTGATGACATCAGTGCTTCCTTGATTGAATGGAGTTGAGGGTGCCCCTGGCCACTTTGGAAGGGTCCCACCCAGAAACATATTAATCGTGACTCAATCAGCCCCCTTTGTTAGAAAGGCCAAAAAAAAATCTACTTATGTTACCCGAATCTTCAGGGCGTGTCCCAGATCTGGACCACCAAGGTGGGCCCCAAAACCACCGTTCCCAAGATTGATACGTCTCAGTCTTCTGGATGTGCCGGCCATCAGTCCCCTCACTGGCATTTCCCAGGCTGGGGATGCAGGCAATTCCCGGGCTGAAGGAACAAGCCTTGGTCTCTCCCTAGTTCCGCCCTCATACTGTTCACAAAGACCGAGGGAAGTCTGACGTTAGGCCTAGTTTCTGGCCCTTCTGACGCCCTCCCACGACAGGGGTGCGCCAGAAGGGTGGGAGATTCTTGGCCCGTTATATCTCCAGCCACGTGGGACCAAACCACAAAGGACTTTGGTGTAATGTTAAACCATCTTGTTATCTCTTATCTGCTTAGGATTTTGAAAGGAATTGATTGGGTAGATAGAGATAAACTTTTTCCGCTGGTAGGAGAGTCTAGGACGAGGGGACATAACCTTAAAATCAGAATCAGGCCATTCAGAAGAGAAGTTAGGAAACACTTCTTTACACAAAGGGCGGTAGAAGTGTGGAATTCGCCCCAATAAAAAGCAGTAGGTGCTAGCTTAATTATATTGTTCTTAACAAATGGGGTACATTTCCCATGTTTGTCAGTGGGAATAAAAATGTGAATCCACACATTTACGTCTATACATAAAAAAAATAAAGATTTGCATTTATATAGCGCTTTTCAGGACCTCAGGACAGTCGCAAAGCCAATGAAGTACTTTTGAAGTGTAGGAAACATAGCAGCCAATTTGCGCACAGCAAGCTACCACAAACAGCAGTGAGATAATGACCAGAGCATCTGTTTTCAGTGAATGTCAGTTGAGGGATAAATATTGGCCAGGACACCAGGGAGAACTCCCCTGTTCTTCTTTGAAATAGTGCCATGGGATCTTTTACGTCCACCTGAGAGGGCAGACGGGGCCTCGGTTTAACGTCTCATCCCAAAGACGACACCCCTGACAGTGCAGCACTCCCGCAGTACTGCACTGGGAGCGTCAGGCTGAATTACGTGCTCAAGTCTCTGGATTTAAGCTTCCAACAATCAGAGGCTATTGTGCTACCCGCTGAGCCACAGCTCACACTTACCTGCTCAGTCGAGTCAACAGCACAGAGACTTTAAACACTTTTTAAAAAATTAAACAGTATGGGGTCCCAGTGGTTACACTCACTCAGGGCTTTAATTGCCTCTGAAAGTGCACTGTTTAACATGCTCCATTAAAATGCCTCCGTGTGCTATTGTAACTCGGTCATTAACTCACTTATTTTAAATGGATGATAATTACTTTAAAATTAACAGGCAAAGACATTTTATCCGAACACATTAACCAGTGAGCTACCTCAGAGCATGAAGATGGTCATAAGCAAATGACCTTCTTTTACAATGGCATTAAAGAAACAATCATCACTGAGGCAGCAGTGCGCTCCAGCTAAGACACCCTGTAACGTTAATAGAAGCTCATCCACTGCTTGTGTTATACACTGGATTCACCACGTTAGACAGTATTCCCCCTGGGTATCTAAACCTTATAATCTAGATTTCAGCAAGGTGTTCTTGTTGAGACTAATACCATTTCACAGCTGGCTGACATTCAATGAATGAAATTATATCAGAAACAGGAAAGAGAAAACAATAAAGATTGCGTGATTTCTGAGAAGGATTCTTCGTCCTATTAGCGAGGAACAGAATATTCTCCCACTAACAGCATTGAATGTCAATCCCCTCCCAAGGCAGGCATAGCATGAGCTAGATGAACATTAAAGCACCCTCTACTCTACACAAAATATGGACCTCAACTCCATTCAATCAAGGAAACACTGATGTCACCACATTGGTGATTTTACCATGGCAACCCTACTCCGTTAAGTAATTTTTTGGATTTTTTTTTTCCCCACCCCTTTTTTGTTTCTGTTTTCTTTCCAGATGCTTCATAACGAGGGCAAAGGAAGAGTCAAATTCAGAAGAAAGCAAGGAGTCGAAAAATCACCTAGAAAATGTCACTAATGAAATAAATGCCAATGTGTTGGACATTGCGATCTCTACACAGGGGTTGATTTTAACTTTTGGGTGGCCGCGGCCCACCCGTTCCGGTAGCGGAGAGGCCGGAGCCATTTTGAGGCCCTCAAGCCCGCCCCTCAAATGGTACTGCCCGTGCAGCTTGCTGTTTGTGGGATCTTGCTGTGCACACAACATCGGCTGCCATATTTGCCTAGGTTACAACAGCGACTACACTTCAAAAGTACTTTATTGGCTGCGAAGTGCTGTGGGGACATCCTGAAGATAATAAGTGCAAGTTCTTTCTTTAAATTATATCTTAAGATGAAGCTTTCTGCGTGCTTGGCCTCGGTGAGATTGTGGGACAGAATTTAATGTTGGCGCTGATTCTGAACAAATACGTAACAGATTTGTATCAAATTCTCTGAGTTATTTTAACCAAGCATTAAAGCATGTAAAATAATTTGTGAAAATAGAGAAGAGGAATTTGATAAGAGCTTGCTAAGTTTGCACCATTACATCGGCAATCACTACACTCATAACACAAAGGACTTATTTTATAACATCAATGTGATTCTTGTGTCTAGATTGGCTCAGATGATATTCTGCTGTTTTATATCGTAACATCATCCGTATGGTTCATATCTGGCTTGGGAACTAAACAAGCCCAGCACTGTACTTGCTTAAAAACCGCTAATCTCTAACACCTTCCAGTTCTGGTGAAAGGTCATCGACCTGACACGTTAACTCTGTTTCTCTCTCTACAGATGCTGTCTGACCTGTTGAGTGTTTTCCAGCACTTTGCTGTTTTTATTTCAGATTACCAGCGTCTGCAGTATTTTTACTTTTGGAAATAATCCAGAGGGGAGATGAGGAGAAATTTTTTTTACGCAGCGAGTTGTTACGATCTGGAATGCGCTGCCTGAAAGGGCGGTGGAAGCAGATTCAATAATAACTTTCAAAAGGGAATTGGATAAATACTTGAAGGGGAAAATTTTGCAGGGCTATGGGGAAAGGGCGGGGGGAGTGGGATCAATTGGATAGCTCTTTCAGTGAGCCGGCACAGGCACAATGGTCCGAATGGCCTCCTTCTGTGCTGTGTCATTCTGTGAGACAATCCCGTTGCTCCAAGAGGTGGGGTGTTGTTATGTGACAGCTTTTCAGGGGACCAAAGGCACAATTTAAAACATAACAGAAGAAATAACTGAGACTAGAATACAGTAGAATCATAGTACCCTGCAGCACAGAACGAGGCCATTCAGCCCATCGTGCCTGTGCTGGCTCTTTGAAAGAGCCATCCAATTAGTCCCACCTGCTGGTTCCCCATAGCCCTGCAAATTTTTCCTTTTCAAGGAGATATCCAATTTCCTTTTGAAAGTTACTATTAATTTTGAGAGTTACATAACAAAATCCATTCACTTACTTTCCAAAGGCAAAGCACTCCAGGTTCAGCGATTGTCCAGCCAGTGTGTAGGTTTCGGAGGGAAATTTCACCCTAATGTGCGGAGAGTGAGGGCGAGCTTCACCTAGGGGGCAAGAAAGGAACATGTCAGAGAGGAGCTCTCGGGAGAAGGTCTCCAAGACAGCCAAAAGGTGGTGGAGAATGAAGGAACAAAACGACCTCACGACGAAGCTAATCCGCACAGGCCTCTTGTGATACTGTTTCTCCTTGGCTCACGGCACCATCTTCCAGTGCACACTGGCCATTGTAATCCTTCATCCGACTCAAAAAAGATTAGCGGGTAAACTCGTGCCCCTGGAGTGGAACCTTACTCGACTGAAATAATTGCAATCACTGGATGAAATGGGTGTGCTGTGAATCAGAACTAATCTCTGCGCTCGATTCCCTGATCTGCATTCCTAGGCCCTAAGCTCTGGAATTCCCTCCCTAAACCTCTCTCTCCTCCTTTAAGACTCTCCTTAAAACCTGCCTCTTTGACCAAGCTTTAGGTCACCTGTCCTAACATCTCCTTACGTGGCTCGGTGTCAAATTTTGTTTGATAATCGCTCCTGTGAAGCGCCTTGGGACGTTTTTGCCCTCTTAAAGGCGCCATGTAAATGCAAGCTGTTGTTGAACGAGGATCCGCACCAGATTTACAAAATTTATCGAAATTTTTTTTTCCCTTTTGTCTCAATTTTTTTTCCCCCTCTCCTTGTCCTCTCTTTCCCCTCCTGTTGGCCCATAGCCCCTCCGCTCTGCTGCATGGGCCCTCGAATGCCAGTTGCCATTTTGCAACCTCTCATGTGCGGGCCTTCTCAATGCGTGAGCCTAGACAATGGGTGGTTGGAGGACATCACAGCCTAACCTGGTCCTGCCCTCACACCTGGTGTCCACACAGGGGCACTTTCAGCAGAGGTTTTTAGATAATGATCAGGAAGAGGGGTGGCGGGGCTGGAAATCCTGGCTGAATTTCCGCCCTTAGGGACAGAAATCTCTGTTTCGTTTTCAGCAGGCATGACACTACTGGCTGACGCCCATTATTTAATCGTCGTTTGTTGGCTGCATTTTATCACAAGCTGTACGGGGGCAAAAAATTTGCTGGGCTATGGAGAAAGGGCAGGGGAGCGGGACTAATTGGATAGCTCTTTCAAAGAGCCGACATAGCATGATGGGCCGAATGGCCTCCTTCTGTGCTGTCTCATTCTATGATTCTATGTAAATGGCTTATCAATTTCGACACTGGGTAAGAGTGACTTAAATTAGCTAACTAAAGCATCAGTTACAAATGAAAGCTGGAACCTTCCCGTTCTGCCTCTGTCTCACCTGGATGAGTCTTTGGGGCAACTTGTCCAATTTTTTTCTTTCAATTATTTTTTGGCGTGGATTTTTTTGGTCGTCAAGATTAAATATATTAGCGCTGGGAAGGGAACACTTTCCATTTCAGGCTCCAGCATCAGCATCAAGAGCCCCTCGGTCAGCAATAGTGCAGTTAATTGCAAAGTAGAGCTCCTCTTCTTTCTCTTCTAACAACATGCCTCAGCTTCAAACTCACCGGCGTGACATTTTACTACTCCTCCACTAACTAACCCTGTAGAAGGTTGACAACTTAATGTTAAATATTGCTCAATTAGAACAGATTTTATTGTAGGTCATGAATATTTATTCAATATTTATTCGTTCTGGGGATGTGGGCGTTGTTGGCAAAGAGCTTTTAATGTCCATCCCTTGAGAAGGTGGTGGTGAACCTTCTCCTTGAACCACCGCATGAAGTTTGGTTGAGATCGCCGAAACGGATTTTATATTGAACCCCTATGCCCAGGAGACAGTCAAGAATTCCTCATCCCACTGGGGAACAATGCAGGCAGGCGGGAGATTCCTGGCTGATTTTCCATTCTTTGAGACACATCAAACCACTGCAAAGAATTACCAGCATTGCGGGAGCACTTTCACCACACAGGCTGTTGGGGGTTAAAGAAGGCGGCCCACCCAAACCTTCTCAAGGCCACTAGGGATGGGCAATAAATGATAGGGTAGACAGAGAGAAACTTTTTCCGCTGGTTGAGGGGAGTCCAGGACAAGGGGGCATAACCTTAAAATCAGAGCCAGGCCATTCAGGAGAGAAGTTAGAAAACACTTCTTCACACAAAGGGTGGTAGAAGTGTAGAACTCTCTCCCACGAAAAGTGGTGGATGCGAGCTCAATTAAGAATTTTAAATCTGAGATCGATAGATTTCTGCTAGCCAAGGGTACTAAGGGATATGGAACCAAGGCGGGTGGATGCAGTTAGGATACAGGTCAGCCATGATCTCATTGATTAACAGAACAGACTCGAGGGGCTGAATGGCCTATTCCTGTTCCTATGTTCCTAATTGCAGGCGTTGCCAGTAAGGACCACATCCCGAGAATGAGTAAAAGAGCCATTTAGTTGATCCTCAGGGTCAGAGAATTCAGCGATAAGGAAAGGGTGAGAAACTAGTGCCCGTTATCCTCGAAATAAAGTAACAGAGTGGCTTATCAAAGAATGTAGAACCAGAGAATTCAACAGCAGAGAAGGAGGTAGTTCAGCCCATTGTGTCTGTGCTGGCTCTTTGCCCACTTCTCAGTCGCTTTATTTCAAAGAGAAAGAGCCCCAGCTTCTCATTCTTCCTCCATAGCTCAATCCTCTGACCTGAGGATCAGCAATACGAGATATTAAAAGGGAAAGGAAAGGCAAACCTAGAGCACTGCTTCAGGGTAAGCCAGGAGGATAGGAACATTGGAACAGAAGGAGGCCATTCAGCCCCTCGAGTCTATTCCGTCATTCAATGAGATCATGGCTGATCTGTGACCTAACTCCATATACTCACCTTAGCCCCATATCCCTTAATACCTTTGGTTAACAAAATTCTATCAATCTCAGATTTAAAATTAACAATTGAGCTAGCATCATTAAATAAATTTAAAACAGAAATAGACAGTTTCCTAGAAGTAAAGGGAATTAGGGGTTACGGGGAGCGGGCAGGAAATTGGACATGAATTTAGATTTGAGGTTAGGATCAGATCAGCCATGATCTTATTGAATGGCGGAGCAGGCTCGAGGGGCCGATTGGCCTACTCCTGCTCCTATTTCTTATGTTCTTATCAACTGCCGTTTGCGGAAGAGAGTTCCAAACTTCTACCACCCTTTGCGTGTAGAAATGTTTCCTAACTTCACTCCTGAAAGTCCTGGTTCTAATTTTTAGGCTATTTCCCCTAGTCCTCGACTCCCCAACCAGCGGAAATAGTTTCTCTCTATCGGTTCCCCTTAATGTCTTGAAAGCTTCGATCAAACCATCCCTTAATCTTCTAAATTCCGGGCAATACGACCCTAGTTTGTGTAATCTCTCCTCAGGATGAAAGGCAAAGGTTCAAACCGGCGAAAGATGAGTTTAGGATTGATGTCAAGAAGAACTTTTTCACTCAAAAAACAATCAAGACTTGGAAAAGACGTCTCCCGATAGTGGAGATGAAAACTTTGGTCACATTCAATACACAATTGATGCTGCAGTAGGGTGACTATAGGTTTTTCTTGCTGGATGGATGAGCTAAGATCGTCTGAATGACCTTCCTTATCTCTATTTATCATTGGAAAATTATTCTCTGGTAAATCATAATTTCTGCAATATTTTGTTTTATACAGTATCAGCCTCCAATGCTTTATTTTTTTTTAAAACTCCAGTGATTTTGTTTGTCATTTTTTTTAATCTTCTTGAAGGAGTGGTCATTCTTGATGGATAAGCCCAGGGAGTGTGGGTTTGCCAAAGCTATTTGACGGTGGGGGCATCACAGCCAAGCCTGATCTCGCTCTCACCCAAGGTTCACACACCCACTTCCCAACCGGGGTCATTGGACAACAATCAGGAGTAGGAACCCTGGCTGATTTCCCCTTCTCTAGCCAAGGGGTACTGAGTCACATTGTAGCGTCCTAACTACAACCCCAGTTGGGATCAGGAATTGAATTTTAGGACCGACGGTTGTGTTTGTGTGCTAACTGAGACTTAGGGTTTAGCCCTACTTTAGGCTTGTACCATTGCTACTGGAAGTAATGTCAGTTTTTGGACTGGATCAAGATGAAATGACACCACAGGTGAAAGGGGAGTTATAGGAAGTAACATCATGTTTGATTGCCATTTTCTATCATCCAGCTCTCCCAGTAGTGGAAGACAAATCAATTACAAAAATTAATTGGGTAAAACATTTCTGAGGCAAAAACATATCCATTCCAGAGGACCAGGACTTAAATTTATTATTAATAATTAAAAGCAGGAATGATTTCAATTAATTCATTATTAAGTGGCTTTACTTTGATTCCCCATGCAATGTAGCTCAGCAGCGACTTAAAGAATTTGATTGATTTTCATCAGATTCCTGATGACTGGACTATAACTAGTTCAGTGTGCAAAGGGAGACAGTAAACGTAGGTTAATCCCAACTGGAAGTAGAACACATTCTGTTCCTTAATTATTTGGAATTGAGGCAGTCGGTGAGTGAAATCTTGAAACTCAAACTTAATACAGAAAGTCTTCCCCATAACAATTGTAAGGAATCTTACAACACCAGGTTATAGTCCAACAGTTTTATTTGAAAATCACAAGCTTTCGGAGGCTTTCTCCTTCGTCACACTTCACCTGACGATGGAGAAAGCCTCCGAAAGCTTGTGATTTTTTAAATAAAACTGTTGGACTATAACCTGGTGTTGTAAGATTCCTTACATTTGTCAACCCCAGTCCATCACCAGCATCTCCACATCATAACAATTGGACAGCAGTGATTCGGATACCAGATATACGGAATTACACTTCTTTAATAAGGAGAGCTCCGCTCCAAGATATGAACTTATTCCTTTCATAACATTATTTAATCTACTCTCCCTATTTATTTACTGCGAATGTCTGCCAGCCATTGCCCATTGCTCTGGTCAGAGTACTCTGTGCTCACTTATTTGGACTGGGTTGCTGCCTTTATTTTCCTGCAAAACTGCAAATACAATGGGGCACAATTTTCCTCTTTAGCACATCGGTGTAAATCACTGCATGAATGGAGCATGTTTGGGGAGGATATCATTCCATGTAACACAGCTCACCCAGTTTTTGGTTGATTAAGTCCTCCATGATTCAGGGATAACAAAAAACTATTGCAGAATGCATACTCTGTATATTTCCTCCCTTGATTTCCTTTCCTAGACTGTTATCTCCATTATAATTATATTGGAATCAATATCCAGTGTACCAATACCAATACCTGCTGTACCCAATACCCAGTGTATCAATACCAATAACTAGTATACCAATATCTGGTGTACCAATACCAATATATGGTGTACTAATATTAATATCTGGTGTATCAATATCAATACCTGCTGTTCCAATACCTGTTGTACAAATATCAATACATAGGAACATAGGAATATAGGAACAGGAGTAGGCCATTCAGCCCCTCGTGCCTGCTCCGCCTTTTGATAAGATCATGGCTGATCTGTGATCTAACTCCATATACCTGCCTTTGGCCCATATCCCTTAATACCTTTGGTTGCCAAAAAGCTATCTATCTCAGGTTTAAATTTATCAATTGAGCTACTATCAATTGCCGTTTGCGGAAGAGAGTTCCAAACTTCTACCACCCTTTGTGTGTACAAATGTTTTCTAATCTCACTCCTGAAAGGTCTGGCTCTATTTTTTAGACTGTGCCCCCTACTCCTAGAATCCCCAACCAGCGGAAATAGTTTCTCTCTATCCACCCTATCTGTTCCCCTTAATATCTTATAAACTTCGATCAGATCACCCTTAAACTTTTAAACTCTAGAGAATACAACCCCAATTTGTGTAATCGGTAGCATAGTGGTTATGTTACTGGACTAGTAATCCAGAGGCCTGGACTAAAAATCCAGAGTCATAAGTTCAAATCCTGCCATGGCAGCTGGCGAATTTAAATTCAATTAATTAATTTAATTCAATTAATTAAATAAAATCTGGAATTAAAAATACTAGTATCAGTAATGATGGCCATGAAACTACCGGATTGTTGTAAAAACCCATCTGGTTCACTAATGTCCTTTAGGGAAGGAAACCTGCCGTCCTTACCCAGTCTGGCCTATATGTGACTCCAGACCCACAGCAATGTGGTTGATTCTTAATCGCCCTCTGAAATGGCCTAGCAAGCCACTCAGTAGAAGGCGGCTCACCACCACCTTCTCGAGGGCAATGAGGGATGGACAATAAATGCTGGCCTCGCCAGTGACGCCCACATCCCATGAACGAATAAAAAAAAAAAAATCGCTCCTCGTAACTTAACCCTTGAAGTCCGGGTATCATTCTAATAAACCTACACTGCACTCCCTCCAAGGCCAATATGTCCTTCCGAAGGTGCAGTGCCCAGAACTGCTCACAGTACTCCAGGTGTGGTCTAACCAGGGTTTTGTATAGCTGCAGCATAACTTCTGCCCCCTTGTACTCCAGTCCTCTAGATACAAAAGCCAGCATTCCACTTGCCTTATTGATTATTTTCTGTACCTGTTCATGACACTTCAATGATCTATGTACCTGAACCCCTAGGTCCCTTTGGACATCCACTGTTTTTAACTTTTTACCATTTAGAAAGTACCCTGTTCTATCCTTTTTTGATCCAAAGTGGATGACCTCACATTTGCCTAGTGTACCAATACCAAAAATTGGTGTGCCAGTACCAATAACTGGTGTACCAATTTCTGGTGTATCAATACCAATACCTGGCATACCAATACACAGTGTACCAATACCAATACCTGGTGTTCCAATATCAATACCTGGTGTTCCAATATCAATACCTGGTGTTCCAATACCAATACTTGGTGTACCAATATCAATACCTGGTGTACCAATACCAATATTTGGTGTTCCAATACCAATATTTGGTGCTCCAATACCTGGTGTATCAATACCAATACTTGGTGTACCAATAACAATACCTAGTGTACCAATACCAATACCTGGTGTACCAATACCAATATTTGGTGTTCCAATACCAATATTTGCTGTTCCAATACCTGGTGTATACTTAGATGAGTGAAGGAGGAAAATGCACCTGAAGAAATTGTGAAGAAATTATTTGAGCAATTTGACAGGTTGGATTGTGATACTTGCTGATTTGTGAAGGATTTGATCACTCAGTGTTGTGCTGGCTGCTCACTACTCATTGGAAATTATTTGCTAATTTGATTGGTTCACATTTATTCCATCAGATACTTGGTAACAACAAATAAGTGGTCATTTAACAGATGCATGCTCGTACTTTTAATAACAAGATAGTTTGGCCAATGCTTTAGATAATGAAGATGTATTATATAATGGGAATATTTTATAAATGCAGTTTTTATGTGACCAATACATTATAAAAATTCAGTTACAGTTTGAAGGAAATGTACAAATGAGTGAATCGTTTCACACTAATGATAATGTGCAGTGATTGATTTAGCAATTGATTTTTATCAATGACTATGATAGAATTTCAAAATTTTTCGGATCCATTATTTCTCATACAATGTGAAGGCAGCCATTAAAACCGGAAGAACTCTGAAGTGGTTGGCTGACATCAATTTTAAGATCTTACGAGTGAAATACAAACTCAAACTCGGGATTTAAACAAATATCATGAAAATTGCATCCCAGGGCTTTGTGTAAAGCTAGGCAGGTTACAGATAGTGGATTTTATGAATTATTTAGATGTTACAAAGTGACTGGAATCCTCACTATCTTTTGCTAAGCTAACAGAGGGTCTGGGGGAGCGCGGAATGCTGTGTCACAGGACTTGGTTCAGACAGAGACCATTGCAACTTTTAAAGGAAATTTGGATAAATGTTTGTAGCAGTGAAAGATACAGGGCTATGGGGAGAGTGCACTGGGATTAGTTTGGATCCCTCTAGCAATGAAGGAACGGTGATATATGTCCAAGTCAGGGCGGTGTGTGACTTGGAGGGGAACCTGGAGGTGATGGTGTTGGCGTGCGCCCGATGCCCTTGTCCTTCCAGGTGGTGGAGGATCCCGGGTTTGGGAGGTAGTGCTGAAGAACCCTTGGCGAGTTGCTGCAGTGCATCCTGTGGATGGTACGCTCTGCAGCCACAGTGCGCCGGTGGTGGAGGAGAGGATGTTTATGGTGGTGGATGGGCTGCCGATCAAGCCGACTGCTTTGTCCTGGATGGTGTTGAGCTTCTTGAGTGTTATTGCAGCTGTACCTGTCCAGTTCTATTGTCAACTCTCACTACAAAATGAATATCCTTTCTGTTTGCACCAGTGTCTCATATCCATCCATGTCTTTGTTTAAGACATGATGTGGAGATGCCGGTGATGGACTGGGGTTGACAAATGTAAGGAATCTTACAACACCAGGTTATAGTCCAACTGTTTTATTTGAAAATCACAAGCTTGTGATTTTCAAATAAAACAGTTGGACTATAACCTGGTGTTGTAAGATTCCTTACATTTGTTTAAGACATGTTTTGTACACCGTTACATCTCAGGTTAATTGCTGGTTGCTTTTAAGGATCATGCGCTATATGAGATGTATATTAGGTAAAAGGGGATAATTCTGTGATGTGCTGCTCCCAGTGAGGAGCTGCACTCTCAGGGAGCAACATCGTAGCCACAGTTCTCTCGTCTGTACACCCTATGAGTGCAGCTCCCTGCTGGGAGCAGGGCCTCACATAATTACCCCAAAAATGTATTAAACATCTGCGACTGTGGTTATATTATGTAAATTTTGCTGCCACAAATGTAATAAAATCTGCAGTTTCAAAAAATATGAATACATACATATATTTTGAGATGTCGCTGTGCAGTTTGTCAAATAGTACTTGCAGAGGCAAAGATTGGCACATATATGTGTTGTATATTTATGTGAATTAATGATTTCGGAGATTCAGATACAGTGAATCATTTTTGAAAATACAGATTTCATCAAATGCACAGTCCACCTTTGTAAAATATTTCGTTTATCAAGTGTGAAGAATTATTTTATTTGAATTGCCCAGATCTTAATTTAATTTAAATCTAAGAACAGACGTTAATTAGAATTTCATATTATTGATGGCGTGATCACTAGCCACTGTGTAACCATGGCAACAGTCACTGGGCATTGACTAACACTTGTTTACATAACAGGCTGTGAAGGTTTTCTTGCGAATAATTTCATATTACAGCCCTTGTAGATCAGCTCAAGGCACGTTAGCTGAGGTTAGGATTTTCAGGTGGCATTTCAGTGCTTGTCCTAAACCCCCCCGTACAAATGCCCGTAACTGAAACCATTCACATACATCTTGAAATACTCATTGTACATAAAGAATGTTTATCTATTAGTTCAAGAACGAAATGGACACAAAAATGCCAACAGATGGAGCGTAATATTTGTGTATCCGGCACATTTATGATGTCTGACATCCTGGAGAGAACTTATGTTTCCATCTGTTTAATTAGGCATCATCCCTAATCTTTTTGACCATGGTGTGTGTGTTTTCTTTGCTATTTGTCTTCTGCTGGCTATTTTCTATACTCCTTCTGTGATTTGTACACAGTATGTAGTCTCTCTAGGCAGCCCTGCTATCTCTTTTTGTTTCAACATTGATATTCTTGATATAATAGGCCCTAAGCTCTTGAATTTCCTTCCTAAACCTCTCTGCCTCTCTCTCTCCTCCTTTAAGACGCTCCTTAAAACCTACCTCTTTGACCAAGCTTTTGGTCACCTGTCCTAATATCTCCTTATGTGGCTCGGTGTTGAATATTTGTTTGATAATCGCTCCTGTGAAGCGCCTTGGAACGTTTTATTATGTTAAAGGCGCTATATAAATGCAAGTTGTTGTTATTGTAATTGCAAGTTAACATCTTTTTAAAAATGTAACAAAGTACACATAAATATATATATAGAAATAAATAGATATATATCTGCATATGTATATGTATGTGTGTGATATATCTATAGATTATCCTAATAATTATATATTACCTTTTGGATCCAATAAGTGGCTCAGGGGTGCTAATTTGATTGGTTCACATTTAATCCATCGGATCACTTGCACATCCTCCACCTCAATTTTTAAAAAATATACGTCACAATTTGTTGATAAATAGTGAGGCAACGGTTGACAGAGCGAGAAAAATTTGCACGATTCCCTCCTCCCATTCACTGATCCTCGTGCAAAGTAACACAAAAACCACCAGGTGTGTTTGTGCAACCGGCTGATTGCGCAAGCAATCAACAAACACAGCCGACCGCCCTCCCGATCGGCCCCCGTTGTGACTTTGGCGGGAGGTTGGCGCAAAGCCCAGGTGGACACCTAAAACGGGGTTTCCACCCGGCTTCTGTCGAGGTCACGACGGCCGATCGGGAGAACCACTGAGGATGTTCCCGCCGCACGTCTTTCTCACACGCGCTTTCCCCAATCTTTTCGAAGGCGGGCTGAGAGACATTTGGCGAAAACAGGCCAGATCTGCATCGTTAAGCAGATGGCAAGTGACCAAACGGAGCAATGCTCAAAGCAAATTCCACTTGGTTAACTCAATCTCAGCTAACTCCTCTAAAAATGGGGGATAAAATAATGATTCGCACACCCTGTCCCTTTGCGTCGACTGATTTATTTGTTTTTTGCATCACCTTTCTTTCTAGGCAACTTCTAACCACAAACATTGACTGTCTGCATTTTTGCTTCTGGTTGGCAGCCTTTCTACACCTCACTGTCCCTTTGTTTAAAACCTGACTACCCCTGCTAAGGGTTTCCCTTCCTTTCTGATTAATTCTGATCCCAGGAATCCACTATGTGTAACCTGCCTAGCTCTGCCATCTTCCTGTACAGGGGTCCGTCAGCAGACCTGTCAATCAAACCAACTACTCTCCTCTCTCAGGACTGCATTGTTTGCAGACATCTCAAATTGTGCTTACACGAATAGAATCCTCCTCAGCACAATGAGTGTGAACATTTGTTGGCTAATGACAAAGATACTAACCTTCCCAGTCATCTTGGCTAATGGCCCTGGATGAAACAATAGATCCTCATTGAATCCGTTTGAAATAGACTGGGAGTTAATGACTTCCCCCAAACTGGCTCGTCTGGTTTTAATGCACCTTCTTCAATGCATGCAGCCTATGGCCTTTCTTTTTAAAGCTATACAAATTCACTGGGTAGTTTTTGACTTTGTGCGATAGTGTGAAGCGGGTGATAGCGAGTTGGCAGCCTGTTTCTACATCTCTCCCCATTTTTTTATTTCCATTGAAGTCAATCGGGAGAGATGTAGAATGGGCCTGCTGATTTGCTATCACCCTATTGCACAAAGACAATCCCTACCCCACTGTGTTTTAAAACACAATCCCCAAAAATAATCAAAGATCCAAAAATGTGACAGCTTCATTCTATCCCTTTGCACTTCAATGGTTGCAAGTACAGTGCACTCAGTAAGTGAATCATCAAACGTTTCCTGAAGTATGCTGGTAAAGTGACAATCAGACCCCTTGAGAGGGGGGAAGGAGAATTACTACAGCTCCATCAGTGACGGTCTGGTTTTCTGTCATTCCCAATAATGAATTCTTATTTCACCAAATCACCCACAGGAATAGTGGGGGTTAAATTCCATAACCCCTGAATAAGGATGCGGGCTGCCTGATCATTTACCTGATTCCGGTACGAACAGCCAGGCCTAGCTGCTGTTCGGTGACTTCTCACCAGCAAGGGGGGGGGCCCAGATAGCGCGTGAGTGGCTCGCAACTCTTAAAGGCAGCCTGCACCTCTTAAAGGCAGCCTGCACCTTTTACGTGCAAAATATAAGATATGGGTCCACACGGAGTCTGAATGGAGATCAGACATTGCACACGTAAAACACAGATGCAGGTCCCATCCCTATGTTTACAAACTGAGGAGTTATGTTAAAACATTGAATAAAGGTTGCGCACTACCAAATCCCACGTCCTCCAATCTGCACGCCAGACCTCACCGATCTGCCGATCTGAGTTTGTACCAGGCCTGCGAGAGTGCGTGCACCAAGGTTCTCTGCTGATGCACTCGAAGCCTTGGTGCAAGAGGAGGACAGAAGAAGGGACATCCTATATCCACAGGGGTGGGTGGCGAGAGGTCCTCCAGACATATGCTCAAGAAACAGTGGGAGGCAGCGGGCGACAAAGTCAATGCCAGGTGCATAGTACCACGAACATGGATGCAATGCAGGAAGAAGTTCAATGCTTTGATACGAATGGTCAAGGTGAGTGAGGTCAACTGTCAAGTGGCATCTCATACCAACTGCACCATGCACTACACCCCCAACACCCACATACCAACAAACTCTTTCAATCAGTACTCAATCGTTCCTCACACCCTGACACATTACCACTGTTGCAAGCTGCACACCCACAACTCACAGGTCACACACACTGGCAGCTATTCAACCATGACAGGCACATCACCCAAACATCCTGCAGGACACTAACCGACACATGTCCCGTTATCTTGCAGGAGAAGGAGGCACATAACAGGAGGCAGCAAGTGACAGTGGCATTTAGCCCCTTGAGCCTGTTCTGCCATTCAATGAGATCATGGCTGATCTGTGACTTAATTCCATATACCCACCTTAGCCCTGTATCCCTTAATAGCCTTGGTTAATAAAAATCTATCCATCTCAGATTTAAAATTAACAATTTAGCTAGCATCACCTGCCGTTTGCAGAACAGCGTTCCAAACTTCTACCACCCTTTACATGTAGATGCGTTTTCTAACTTCACTCCTGAAATGTGGAGATGCCGGTGATGGACTGGGGTGGACAAATGTAAGGAATCTTACAACACCAGGTTATAGTCCAACAGTTTTATTTGAAAATCACAAGCTTTCGGAGTTTACCTCCTTCGTCAGGCTATGTCCCCTAGTCCTAGTATTCAAGTATAGGAGACCTCCAAAAACAGGTACAAATGCATCAGCAGCCAGAAGCAATAATCCAGCAACTGTAAATCCTGGATGGTCCCTTTAAATAGCGCTGGTGAGGGGTCCTCCAGGCTGTCTACGAGATGTTCAGCTGTTTGTGGTTAAGACAGTGCAATGGCTGGATCGTTAAGTGCCAAAATGGTATGCATCCCTTTAAATCGGCGTTGCACACTGATCTAATGCACATTCTCCTTACTTTACATAGTACCGGCATTCGTTATCTGCGTGTGCGCAAACGCCTTTACCAAGATGGCGACCGGCGCACGTGATGCTCGCGGGCATTTTGGACACCATTTTGGGAGCTTAGGAGGCCGCAGAGCGCCTAAAAAATGGGCACCACGCGGCCAAATTTATAGCCCATTGTGTCCAGTGCTACTTTAATTAGCAGCCGTTAAAATTAAAACAAAAAGGGAATTATTAAATGCTTCTGCGTGAAAGAGGGACTACGGCCCTAAGTGACTGGGTGGAGTTTGGACGTGCGTCGTGGGTAAGCACACACTCATTCTGTCCTCCCAGTTCAGGACACCAATGATTTAAAGCCTGAGACGTTCTCCGTAGACCCCATGGAGGCAATTTTAATTCAGTCCACCCGTCAGGAGACTGACGGGATTGGTTGCAACGCTGGTTTAAACCCCGCCCGATTTTACTCAACGCAGAGTAATATTACGCAGGGTGTAAAATCAGCGTTCCACCCAATCCCGTGGGTTTGCTGCCCAGTGAGTTAGGTTAAAATTGCCCCGCCATCACATTACTTAGTGATAGATTTACCAGGAGGCCCATGTGAGTAACACAGGAAGACATTTTGTGCTTGCCCTTCCCTCATGCAGCTTGTTAATTTTCTCTCCTTCCTGAAGAGGCACAGTTGAGAGACTGGGAAAGCAATGGAACTCACTATTTGCATGAAGCCAAGGTTTTACTGTTAGTCAAGATTGGTTTCAACTTTCGGGGCTCCAGTTTACCTGCCCAATACTGTATCTCAGTCTGTTTTAAGCTCAAACTGTGCCCGCTGATCAGAACTGAGGCCATGGAGACAAGAGACCATCATTGGAACTGTTTTTAATGAAGGTAAAAAGGGACTGACCCACAGACTGCACGGCCAGAGGAATGGGCTTGCTGAAGACGCTGGTCGTAGCGTAGTCGATGTGACTGGTGAGATAACAGGAGTGCGCGCCGGCATCTGAAGCTTTCGTGTTGGCGATGTAGAGGTTCCCTGTTACCTGCGAGATGAAGTGCCGATTGTCTGGCGTTATGAAGTTTGGGATTTCATCGATAAACCAACGATATGAGGGGCCTGTAGTTCAAACAAATATTAAAAGATAAATCAATCTGTCAGAGCTTAGAGCAAATTATCAGAGATTAATCATTCGGATAGAAATCACAGAATGAAACTCAAGTTTGGGAGAGGACGATAAATAAATCACAGAAACATACAGCACAGAAGGAGGCCATTCGACCCATCGTGCTAGTGCCAGCTCTTTGGTAGAGCTATCCAATTAGTCCCACTTAGTAGAGAAAGTAGGGAGGGAGGAGGCTCGTGTAGAGCACAAACACTGGCGTAGACCAGATGGGCTGTTTCTGTGCTGTAAATTCTATGTAATATACACAGCAGTTCGGAAAAGAGCAAAGGTAGCTCAACGTATCAGATGGAGACCCTTCATTGAAAACTCAACAAGAGAGAGCGAAGGGGAGACACACACCAAAAACACACAAGTGTCTTTGTACGCTGGCTCCTCCAAAGTAAGCTTGCTGCATCTGCTAAGGTCACTGGCCTGTCTTGCTCGGCCATGGTCAATTCAGCAAGTTTATTTCGGTGTTGCAGCCAGCCCTAAACAGCCAATGGCACTAACATGGCACACGGCCCGATGTAAAACTCGGCTCCCGAGGGGGAAGGGGAAGAAAATTGTGACCGCGCAAGTTGCCAGCGCAGAGAACGGGGCCATTAGCCCGAGACTGGAACCCTATGGCAGTTGCATGTTTTAGGTTATTCACCGAACAGCCCTCCAGCACAACTCAGGGTAGAGATTCCCCCGCTGCGAGATTGAAAGAAAAATGAACTTGCATTTATATAGTGCCTTTCACGACTTCAGGACATCCCAAAGCGCTTTACAGCCAATGAAGTACTTTTGAAGTGTAGTCTCTGTTGTAATGTAGTGAAACATGATTGACCTCAAACACACAACCAGCATATATCCGAGAGTAAAATACATACAATACAAGGAGTCAACACTGAGTGGCCTCAGTGGATATTCCAGAAAATCACGGCCACACGTACAAAAAAAAAGATTTATGTTCCTTTATTGCCATAGCTAATCACATGACCAGGACTGCTGATTTAAGCTGACTTAATAAATCAAATTCCATATTCATTACATGGGATTACAAAGAGTTAGATAGAATTTACAGCACATAAATAGGCCATTCCGCCTAACAGTTCAATGCTGATGTTTTTATGCTCCACACGAGCCTCCTCCCACCATACTTCATCTCACCCTATCAGCATATCCTTCTATTCCTTTCTCCCTCTTGTGTTTATCCAGCTTCCCCTTAAATGCATCCATGCTATTCGTCTCAACTACTCCTTGTGGCAGCGAGTTCCACATTCTCACCATTCTCTGGGTAAAGAAGTTTCTCCTGAATTCCCTGCTGGATATATTGGTGACCATCATAATCAGCCCATTACGATTCTGGGATTTTACTGGTGGTTTGGTGGGGGAGTTGCATTCGTTGAGTCTGTCTGTTTATAATTAGGACCATTGGTTTATGGTGATTGAATGGCCCAGCTATTACTCTCTGCAGCGCTCACTATTTTGAACAAGAGCAGATGGACCGCACTGTGAGTGATTATTTTTTTCAAACTGAGAAACCTATATGAAAAGGGTCAAGGCCCTTAGTGCAGGACACCAGTTTTGTTGAAAAGAACAGGAGACAAGGTGAAGGAAATCAAGAAACGGTGGTCAAGTGACGCCAAGCTTGGGTTTTATCAACGTCAGAAATGTCAGCCGTGGTTCAGTGGGCAGCACTCTTGTTTCTGAGTCAGAAGGTTGTGGGTTCGATGTCCCACTCCAGAGACTTGGGTGCAAAATCTAGGCTGAATCTAGGCAAAATCAGGGCCAGTACCAAGGGAGTGCTACACTGTTGGAAGTGCTGCCTTTCCAGGTGATAGTAGCCATGATGTGGAGATGCCGGTGATGGACTGGGGTGGACAAATGTATGGAGTCTTACAACACCAGGTCACCTGACGAAGGAGGAAAGCTCCGAAAGCTTGTGATTCCAAATAAAGCTGTTGGACTATAACCTGGTGTTGTAAGACTCCTTACATCTTTCCAGGTGAGATGTTAAACCGCAGCCCTATCTGCCCTCCTAGGTGGATATAAAAGATCCCATGGCACTGTTTCGAAGGAGTGCAGGTGAATCCTCCCTGGTGTCCCAGCCAATATTGACCAACATCACTAAAACAGATGTACTTTGCTGTTTGTGGGATCTTGCTGTGTACAAATTTGCTGCTGCATTTTCCTACTTTACAAACAGTGACTACACTTCAAAAGTACTTCAATGGCTTTAAAGAGCTTTGGGACATCCTGAGGTGGTAAAAGGCGCTATATGAATGCAAATTCTTTCTTTCTTTGAAAGTCTGTAGATTGGAGGAAGGGAAGGCTGAGGGAGGTAAGGAGTTCCATAGTTTCGATTGGTCTTACACATGTATGTTACAATGAAGCATTGCCGTTTAGGTTGTGCAGTGATTACCTGGATAGTGCGGGGGTGCGTTACAAGGAAGCATCACCCCCACCCCTTCAGGCACCTTCACCGGGTCCCGTTCTTCTGTTGAAAACTGCGAAAGATCTGACAACAAAAAGAGTGAATCAGTTTAATGGTGTGTTTACTGAGGAATTTCTGAACACAGCAAAACGACGCGACTCGGGTTCAACCATGTCACCCCGTCATGGAAGTACCATCGCCTTGCCCAAACGTAACGTAACTCTGACAAATTGTGATGTGAGTTGCTCTCCCCTCCCCCATCGTTTAACATTAAACTGCTTGGGCCTACCGCACTCCCCTCTCCCCACCACCACCACCCTCGACTCCAGCACAGACTTTTGTCTCCGAGCAGTGGTTTGATACTCCTGATAATATTACCTCTGAAAGTCGTTCTTAATTGACCATAACTCATGTTAATGGTCTTAAAGGTTCTTAAAGCAGCATAAAGAAGGGTTTATTACCAGACTCACAATTGACCCATTACCCTATGGGGGGGAGGGGGGGCTGCGGTCACCATGACAGTAAAAGAAATGGGTTAATATTGATTTATTTTATATTAATTTCGTTCATTTCTGGCCTCTGCCTGCTAAGTGAGTTACTGCTGCAAGACTGGAAATGTCAGTTTGTTTTCCAGTGAAACGTTCAGTGGGAAATTAAACTTATCGAACAGAGACTTTAGCTGATAACCATTCAGCCACAAGCTTTCTTTGTCCTAGCCCCGTGGATATCTCAGCAGTCCTCCTAGGGATTAACTCCCCCAAGGACACATCTGCGCAAGGTAGGTGATAACTCGCCCCTAAGAGAATCTTGGGCCTCTATAACTGTCTCCAGTTGAATGATTTGATTGACAACGCAGTCAAGATAAAGCCCTGCTAAGGTGTATGGGAGACCTTCTTGTTTAAACAAGGTGAGGTAGTTCTTTGCTAATGTATGAATCGGCACCAGAGGAAAAAATATATACAAAGAGGGGTGTTAGGACAAATCCTTCAGAGTTCGGCAAGGCCTGATCAGCCGTTAAACCTTTGAGCTCAAGAACCGTGTCATGGTGAATTCTCCGGTCTTGTATCGTAAGTGTGACCTTAAGTATATGTGTAATTATTATTAATAATAATTATTATGTGCTTAATTCCTATGAAAGCTAATAAATGCCCTTGAACCCTATTATATTGTGGAATAACTCATAAGTAGGAACGCGATTGGGTACGGTAGCATAGTGGTTATGTTACTGGGCTAGTAATCCAGAGGCCTGGACTAAAATCCAGAGTCATGAGTTCAAATCCTGCCACGGCAGCTGGCGAATTTAAATTAAATTAATTAAATAAAAAAAAAATCTGGAATTAAAATACTAGTATCAGTAATGATGGCCATGAAACTACCGGATTGTTGTAAAAACCCATCTGGTTCACTAATGTCCTTTAGGGAAGGAAGCCTGCTGCCCTTACCCGGTCTGGCCTACATGTGACTCCAGACCCACAGCAATGTGGTTGATTCTTAATTTCCCTCTGAAATGGCCTAGCAAGCCACTCAGTTGTAAAATCTCGCTACAAAAAGTAGAACTGTCACCACACGGACTGCAGCGATTCAAGAAGGCGGCTCACCACCACCTTCTCAAGGGCAATTAGGGATGGGCAATAAATGCCGGCCTTGCCAGCGATGCCCACATCCCGTGAACGAATAAAAAAAAAAAAATCCATTCCCTAACAACAGGATTACAGGATGGCATGTTTGCCGTCTATGATCGATGCCATTTCATTATCAGCTGGCACAATGACTTGAAGCCACAAGTTGGACGATGCCCCTTTCTCGCATCCCATGAGGGGTTTTCCTATTTGCAAAGAAATTAGCATATTTGCTCCCTAAGAGGAGGGGACATTGTCTTCCAATATATATTTATATCCGTGTTCTCCATCACGTAGAGGGGATCAATGGGACTTGTACACATTTTATAGGGCCAGGGACTCAGGGACAGACGGTGGAATTTGATTTGGGGGGAAATAGAAGACTTATCTAAGAGTGTGCCTACTAGGAATTGGACGGAGAGGACATCATCTCATTTGATATTAAGTCCTTTGTAGCCGGTGACATGAATGAGCAGGATTGAAGTCAATCTAAATTTGCGAAATAAACGGATGTTTACCACTATTACTGCAAAACCAATGTTCTGGAAAAGCTTCATGGCCACTTAAAAGTGCATCTTCCACTCTTTGGATCCTGGCTGTGGGATGCTCCATTTCTTGGCCAAAGAATTGGACAGCTGATCTGTTTGCCAGGCCTCTGCCAATACTGCTTTGTAGCAACTACAAGAGGTTGTAGGACATTGGCCTGAGTTGGGCTTGTCTGGCAATTGTCCCTCCTTGTGCAGAGCTGCCGTGTTGTTTCCATCCCATACAACGCAGTTGGGATCTGGGACTCAGTGAGCAGGTGAATTGGAGGCACAAACCCATTCCAAGGCTCAGTTTGTTGACTCAACTGTGCAGTCCACCACAGGACTGACCAGGAATCAGCATCACTATGAGGATTCTTGCTTCTAATTTTGTTCTTACATGGTTTTAATGGGTTCACGGAATCGTTAATGCCTCCTTCCCTCCCCATACGTTTCTACTTTAAGATTAGTGGACAATATCTGAGTCGGTGGCACAAGAACCTCCTACCATGGGTACCAGTTACTGAAAGACTCACAGCCGAAACGGAGGAAGGTCTCTTTGCTTATGACGGTGCCGAATGTGTTTGTTGCCAGACATTGATAGGATCCAGGGTCTTTGGATCGTGTTGGGTTACTGATCACCAGATTTCCTCCAACCAAGCTGTAACGGCTATCCCCCTCGATGTTAACTTCTGTCCCGTTTACCTTCCACCTGCAGGCAGCAATGACAGCAGAGAACTGGATAATTAATCACTTATCACTACAATGGACAATAGTTATTCTTACAAAAAATCTTATAACATTTTATCCAATTAATGGCAAAATTGAAACAGGCTAAAACACCTCTATTCATGGAATTCCACCAAGCCAAACCTATTCCAATACTTAAGGGGAAGCTAGATAAACACATGAGGGAGAAAGGAATAGAAGGTTATGCTGATAGGGTTAGATGAAGAGGAAGGGGAGGAGGCTTATGTGAAGCATAAACATCAGCATGGACCAATTGGGCCGAATGGCCTTTTTCTGTGCTGTAAATTCTATGCAATTATTATTTAGCATTCCAATTGGCCAAATCCATTCCAATTCATCCCATTATACAGAATTCCAGTGGATGAAATCACTTTCCATTCAATGGCACGTCTGATACTCCTGATATAATGTGGAGATGCCGGTGATGGACTGGGGTGGACAGATGTAAGGAATCTTACAACACCAGGTTATAGTCCAACAGTTTTACTTGAAAATCACAAGCTTTCGGAGATTACTCACTCACCTGACGAAGGAGATAATCTCCGAAAGCTTGTGATTTTCAAATAAAACTGTTGGACTATAACCTGGTGTTGTAAGATTCCTTACTCCTGATATAGATATAACACATTTATAACCCTAACTGAATCATGAATTTCTTTCCAATTACAAACAAATCCTGATAAATGTAAAGAAAGACATACATTTATGTAACGTCTTATCTCAGCGACACCTCCTAGCAGTTCATATATGATGAATTACTTTGAAGTGAAGGGACTGTTGTCATGTAGGCAAAAGTGACAACCATTTTGAGCACAGCAGGACCTTGGAAATATAATGCTTTGATAGGCAGGCGGTTCACATCCGCTACAATGGAAATGAATGGGGAGTAGTTTGGTTCAATGCGATTCTACATAATGGCAGTGGATGGCCAATCTATACAAAGGAGATGAATGGGAAATAGTGCACCGGAATTCTATACGATGGGAACGGCACATGGGAATTCTGCACAATTAAAGTGAATGAAAATAGTGTACATGAGAACTGCGTGCAGTGGGAGTAAATGGCATCGGTGTATGGGAACTCATTCTGTGGGAGTGAACAATACATGGGAATGTTTCAAAGTGGGAGTGAGTGGGATTGGCACTGAGTACATTATATGAGGGGATTCTGTACATTGGGTATGCACATGGAGATTCTATGCTTGAGTGAGGTATATATGCATCTAGATCCCACTGTATTCTTTCCTCTATGCTCAGCTCACTGAATAGACAAAAATAGCAGTTGTAATTTCAAACATTGTAGATACAGTCCATACTTAAGGACAATTTTTAAGGTAACTGGCAAAAGAGCCAGAGGTGAGATGAGAATTTTTTTTACACAGCGTGTTGTTATGATCTGGAATGCGCTGCCTGAAAGGGCGGTGGAAGCAGATTCAGTAGTAACTTTCAAAAGGGAATTGAATAAATACTTGAAGGGGAGAAATTTGCAGGGCTATGGGGAAAGAGCAGGGGAGTGGGGACCAATTGGATAGCTCTTTCAAAGAGCTGGCACAGGCACGATGGGCCAAATGGCCCCCTATTGTGCTGTATCATTCTATGATTCTATGATGTGGAGCCACACCTATTATAAATGAAATTATTTGCTATGTAAGCAATCTAAATCGGTCAGAGCATTATTTGCTAACTTCTTTTGGGTATACCAGCATGCATTCAGTGGTAGTTTTCTTGGATAAGCAGACTCTGTCCTACCTGTATGTAGAAGGAGGGCTCGCTCGGACATGGCAGCTCAATGTCACCCTTCCTTCAGCTGACCCTTCAGGATACAGGGTGTTTCTTGGCTGCTCTTCGAATACTGGTCCAAAATTCCTTTTCGTGCTTTGAGCAGCGGCCCAGTCTGTAACAGAGAAACAAACAGGTTAGTTCTCAATCCGTCACCGTTAATCGCTGTACATTTGCATTTATCTTCTGAGACAGCTGACAGAACTCACTGCTGTCTCCTGAGTATTATCATGTTAGGAACATAGGAACAGGAGTAGGCCATTCAGCCCCTCGTGCCTGCTCCGCCATTTGATAAGATCATGGCTGTGATCTAACTCCATATACCTGCCTTTGGCCCATATCCCTAAATACCTTTGGTTGCCAAAAAGCTATCTATCTCAGATTTAAATTTAGCAATTGAGCTAGTATCAATTGCCGTTTGCGGAAGAGAGTTCCAAACTTCTACAACCCTTTGTGTGTAGAAATGTTTTCTAATCTCGCTCCTGAAAGGTCTGGCTCTAATTTTTAGACTGTGCCCCCTACTCCTAAAATCCCCAACCAGCGGAAATAGTTTCTCTCTATCCACCCTATCTGTTCCCCTTAATATCTCATAAACTTCGATCAGATCACCCCTTAAACTTCGAAACTCCAGAGAATACAACCCCAATTTGTGTACTCTCTCCTCGTAACTTAACCCTTGAAGTCCGGGTATCATTCTAGTAAACCTACGCTGCACTCCCTCCAAGGCCAATATGTCCTTCCGAAGGTGCGGTGCCCAGAACTGCTCACAGTACTCCAGGTGCGGTCTAACCAGGGTTTGTATAGCTGCAGCATAACTTCTGCCCCCTTGTACTCTAGTCCTCTAGATATAAAGGCCAACATTCCATTTGCCATTTGAAATAATCTGTGTAAAAAGATGTCTTAAAAATGTATCATGATGCAGGGAATGCAGGATAATTTCTTAATATGGTAATGGAGGTAATTGGCAAAAGAACCAGAGGGGAGATGAGGAGTTTTTTTTAACGCAGCGAGTTGTTACGATCTGGAACGCACTGCCTGAAAGGGCGGTGGAAGCAGATACAATAGTAACTTTCAAACGGGAATTGGATTAATACCTGAAGGGGAAAAACTTGCAGGGCAATGGGGGAGTGGGACTAATTGGATAGCTCTTTCAAAGAGCCGGCAGAGGCACGATGGGCCGAATGGCCTCCTTCTGTGCTGTGATTCTATGATTCTAGTAGCTCTTAAGATGATACCAGTTATTTGCGATGCATTCACCATTAGAATAAAGTTTGAAATCTCTGTAAAATATCACTAGGCTAAAATTTCTGCGGGGGTTCTCTTAATTTCCCAACATAACTTCGGTGAAGGATATTCGGAAACCCCCTGGAAAAACCACGTAAATGTCCGTCTGCGCCATTTCTCCGGGTGTTTGTGCCGATCTTCCACCAAAGGTACATCAGCAGAACCGCAGCACAAAATTTACCCCTGTGTGACTGCTGGGAGCAGTCTCAACAAAGTGCCAACTCGAGGGCTTTATGGGGATTGAGCCAGAGGATAAAAAAAGGACAGGAGGAGAGATAAAAAAAAACCAGACAGATACGCAATTCTGTTTTAATATAATTCATTCAGCGGAATGGGGCCTCCCACAGCGCTGATGCAGTCTTACGAACATGCAAAATTGATGGGCAGGAAAAAAACCAGCTGGTCCATCGAGCCTGTCCCACACACCATGATGGCCGGAGTATCAGGTCTAGACACTTCCCATCCGTCTCTCCCACCCCCCACCCACCCACATGTAATCTCCTGCGAGAGGCAAAAAAACAGATGGGGAAAAAAAAGGCAGATTGCAAACAAAATTGTAAAACTGAGCCCTGTGGTGAAATCCTGCAAGACCTGTGTTTTTTTTAAAAATAACTCTTTCACAAAGTATGATTAAGTATCGGCGTTTGAGAAATAAAAGCTAATACAAGAGTGTGAATATAAATTACTGGTCTCCATTGCCACCATAGGTAAACTTCTGCTGCAAGTGTTTATGTGCAAAAGAAAATGACACACAGACCGCAGTGTTAAGGTTTGAGATTCCTGACTGATGACTACAGAGGGAATAAGTAGAGTAACATTACGTGATAAACAGATTCTTCACTTGTCAGGGGCTGAGTATTGTGCCTGAACTCAAGGAGAAATAAATTGGACTTGTTTGATGCACTGAAAGCAAATATAGGGCGAGCGTCTCAAACAGGGCCCAGTCTAAAGGATCTGATCACGGGACATTACCCACAATGAAATATTCATGGGAAATCTATTTAGTTGAGCTCCAAAGATGTCATGACAGTTGAAAGTCATATTAATTGTACTATCTCGTGAAGAGATGAGCCTGCAGCACAATATGCAGAGAAAATACACATAGTAGACAGTGCTCAGAGTACAAACTCATAGAAAGCATTTTGACCAGTTGAGAACAGGTGGGGTGAGGCATTTAACCATTAGGAATAAAACCCACTGTGCACATGTGCAAAATAAGTCTTAATTTAAAAAAAATAATAATTCTGTGGATTGTGAGCGTCGCTAACAAGGCCAGGAATTATTGCCCATCCCTAGTTGCCCCTTGAGAAGGTGGTGGTGAGCCGTCTTCTTTGTGAACAGCTGCGGTCCGTGTGGTGAAGGTTCTCCCGCAGTGCCGTTGGGATAGGGAGTTTCCAGGATTTTGACCCAGCGATACATGTCCAAGTCAGGATGGTGTGTGACTCGGAGAGGAACTTGGAGGTGATGGTGCTTCCATGACCCTGCTGCCCTCGTCTTTCTAGGTGGTGAAGGTCGTGGGCTTGGGAGGTGATTGTGTATTTACTGTTTGGTATCAAAGTAATTGCTGGCATGTCACCCCCAGAAGCAGGCAATCTTGTTCAAAGCCCAGTGATTGGTCACAGTAACCAGAAAACAAAAGCAAAACGCTGCAGATGCTGGAAATCTGAAATAAAAACAGAAAATGCTGGAAATACTCGGCAGCATCTGTGGAGAAAGAAACAGAGTTAACGTTTCAGGTCGATGTCCTTTCATCAGAATGCAAACGAACGGTCATCGACCTGAAACGTTAACTCTGTTTCTCTCTCCACAGGTGCTGCCTGACCTGCTGAGTGTTTTCCAGCATTTTCTGTTACCCTGCCTGAAAGGTCACCATTACAATGCTCGCTCACTCCGCCCTCCTCCGTTATAAGGCTCTGACTGGAACTCTTCGCTTACACGCATTATGAAGGTGCCAGTGACAGCTTGGAAATTTTGCTTTTTGCAATATTACCACATGAACAGTTAAGTCTGTAATATATGAAGGGAAGAATAGGGGGAAAAGGGCAGGGAAATGGATTTAGAGTAAATAGCTCCTGTTAAAGAGTTAACATTGGCACAGACACAATAGCCTCCTCCTGAGCGTAATTTCTGTGATTCAAGCATTCCTGCTATTCATCGCACAAAATCCAATCACATGAGCTGCAAACAATGTCAAGAAAGAAAGCTGGTATTGAATAATGCTACTTGCATTTTTGTAGAGTTTTATCATGTTGAAATGTCGCAAAGTGCTTCACGTACAATTATTAACTTTTGAAGAGCAGTGACTAATATTATATAGGCAAATGTGGCTGCCACTGTGCATCAACTATGTCCCACAAACAGGCAATGGGATGAACAAGCAACTAATGTGTTTTTTGATGGTAATGATTGAGGGGGGAACGTTGGATAGGACATCTTCTTTAAATAATGCCATAGGAACTTTTAACATTGACTTGAACTACCAGAACAGGCAGACAGGACCTTGGTTTAATGTCCCATCTGAAGGACAGCATCTCTGACAATGCAGCACTCTTTCAGTACTGCATTGAAGTACTAGCCCTACTAATGAGACCAAAATGATGAGATGGGGCTCAAATCTACAGCCTACTGACTCAGAGGAGAGAGTTCTACCAACTTAGCTAAGGTGACCACAGCACTTTGGAATTTTGATTTGATTTATGTTATGATTTTGCTATGAAGTTAGATCCTGTTCACAGAAGGTTAACTCACTAAAAATACCAGAAAAAACAGTGTAAACATTCTGTATGGTCACATACCACATCATTTTTAAGACAATGGAGAGTCATCAAGCATATCCTATGGCACTGTGGCACCTTTAATGCAAGAATGGTTTTCATTCAATATACCCAGCCGGAAGCTTAGCTAAACAAACAATGTAATTGCTGTAGCTCCCGTATCAAGAGGAGGGGGTTTTTCATTTAAGATGATAACTTTGATTGGCAGCCAATCCACAACAGAGAACTGAGGGAGGGACAAGAGGTCAGCCTTTGTGTCGTGGTCAATATTGAATGTTCCTGGATGGGAAACTGGCATCAAGGAGTTGCCGACCTTTTTACACCTCACCCGATTCCCCTTTCTACTGACTTGCGTTTCCCGCCCCCTGGGAACAATTAAAATCGACCCCTCTATCTTTCTCTGGAGACGTTAGTCTACAGCACTCTGGGCCTGGAACAGCTAGAAGGACATAGAAGTCTTGTTTTCTCTCCAGCCAATGAGGGAGGCTATGAGACTCCAGTTCAGGCATAAATGCATGTGGCCTTCAAGAGTTAATATTAGTTAGAACAGAGACTGCTGACTTGTAAGTGAGATTAGTCCGTAAGAGGGGCAGAGCCGTGTATCTCATCATGTTTTATGATACTAGCAGCAGGGAATTGATTGAATCTCACTGGAAAACTGTGTTCTGTACATTCATGTATTTCATTTTAAATAGACCAGTTTGTCAGTTAATGAACTTTCTTTGTCTTGCTCCAGTTCACCTTCTGATAAGATAGGAGAAAGTATGTGGCATCAGGTACGAGGTACAAGATCATTGTATTCAGTTCGTGCAACGAGGGGCCTTATTGTTATGATCCATGGATCACACTATTGTTTAGCTAGATATTGACGCACTCTGGATCATAAGGGACACGAGGTCTGTTTACGGGAAAGACTGGTGATGCTGAACCCAAAGGAATATTTACTGTAGACCTGGAAATTTTAACGTTCATACATGTTGAAAGCTTTTTTGATTAGGTAGTGTCACTAGCTCATTTTTAAATGATCTTTTTCTGTTTGTGGGGGAAGATTAAATGAAGAATTTCTCAGTAAGGTGATTTAGTGCTGAATGAGCAGAAGCCTTAAATACTCAAGCCACCTGAATCAGCACAACATAATCCTGCTGCACACCAATTATTGATTCTCCGCAGATGTCATCGTTCAAGGGGGAACCTCGAGAGCAAAGCTACAACTGAGGAAGTGAACTTAGGCTGAAACACTCAAACAAGAGCAACTGGGTGTCAAACCGATTACAGTTTGCTCATCCTTAGCGCATCAATCCAGCGGGAGTCCAAACATAACCAGAGTGGAGCCCGGCAGCAGCCGTTCAGTGATTATCTGATGAGCGTGTTTGCTTATCAACGCTCCAGAGACAAGTCAGAGTACTGAGTTTTCATAATTTTTGTAGAAGTCACCTGCAATAGAAGGTGACTGGAGGTAAGCGGACAATCAAACAGTCTTCAGACCTGAATTGGAATGGATATTACTCTTATCTAACCACAGCAGGGTGAGAGTACCAAATGTTCATAATTTTGTTGAAGTCACTCTGAGCAAAAGAAAGACTTGTGGTACCTTCTCCCGGCTCTTAGGAACATCTCCAGACGCTTTACGTGCAATGAATTGCTTTGAGGTGCAGTGAACGGTTTTACGTAGGCAAATGTAGCAGTCATTTTGCTCATAGCAGGGTCCCACAAACAGCAATGAGATGGGAGGGGTGAGACCATGGAGAGATTTGAAAACATAAGGCAGAGACAGAGGTGCCATAAGTGCCCATAAGTAGTTCTAAGCATCTTGTTTGAAAACCGAAGGGAAAAGGCATAAAAAGTTATGTTGTTATCAGTCTTTTGTTAAAGGTGATGAGTTCCTGAGTAGACTTTCAAATGTGAACAAGTGTTTAGCCAAGTAACTGCTGTTAAAAGGTGTTGGGTTTAAGATAATTGGGGTTGTTTCAGGGGTAAACCTAGGCCCGGGAGCAGCATATCAACCGGGCAGAACAATCAGACCAACCAACAGCAGGGAAAATTACCCAACCAGTTCAGAATTTTATACTTGGATAAGTGAGGAGGGGAGAGGTACAGTGATACTAACGGGGAATTCAAGGGAAAGAGATTTTAAATCAATTGTGTAAGGGAGAAAATCAAAGAGCAATAAAGAGAGAGAAGAAACAATAAGACAGAGAGAGAAGAGGTGAGTAATTTATACTGATACTGGGAGCATATTTGTGGATAAGGAAAACTGTGTTCAGATGCCATTGGAATGAGAGAGATCGTGTTAAATTAGCATAGGGACAAAGAGATCAAAATAACTTAGATAGAGCCCACAGAAGGAATAGGGATATAAAGGAAGTAGAGGATATAAAAGTAAATATAAGAGATTTGGTTGATGTAACTGAGGCAACGTAGATTGAGGTCAAGAATGATAAAGGAAAGAAGGTAATTATTAGTTGTCATAATAAATATCTCCTGCTGAGGTAGAGAGGATACTGAAAGAGATTTTTTTTAAAGGTTACGGAGGCCAATAAAAAGGGCCAGAACATTAATCGTGGGGATTACCAATTATCCAGATATTGGCCAGGAAAACAGCAGAGGAGGAGCGCATGTCTCTAGAGGATAACTTCCTCACTCAGTTTGTTCAACAGCCAAAATGCTGAGAGGCCTTTGACCTCAACTACTGCTGGGGTCAGCTGAATGGGAACCTCTGCCACTGACCTCTGACCCCCCACCCCCACCCCACCCCCCCTCTCTCCCCTGCCCCCCACACAGTATCTGGGTCAGGTGAAGGTTCCCATATTTGAATATCAACGGAGGGCACTCGCATAACTATGGGTGCCCACTGTAGTTGGTGGAGGGGGTGGAATATGCAGCAAATTCAGGCCACTCTGGGAGGGGCCAATACCACCAGGAAATAACTTTAACATTTTTGTCCCCATCAGTCTTCTTTATAAGGATGCTGATTATACCTTCAGGTTGGCTGAATTTTGGGCGGCCCTGTCCAGGCTGCTTTCAAGATCCCAGGACCAGGGCCAGGAAAACTCCCAGTCTTGGAGTTCCCTCTGCTGCCCACACCCCCTTTAACACGAGGGATCATATCTGGGACAGATAAAAGATTCTGCTCCAAACAAGACCTACAGATACTCTCAGCAGAGACCAGGACCTGGCATCCTGGCCTAATTCACGGGCGTTTTGCTACACTCCTGCCTGATTTTCAGGACTTTATGACCCAGGTATGGTATATAATACATTACAACAGTGACTACACTTCAAAAGTACTTCATTGACTGGAAAGTGTTTTGAACATAGGAACAGGAGGAGGCCATTCAGCCCCTTGAGCCTGTTCCGCCATTCAATTAGATGATGGCTGATTTGTATCTTAATCCTATTTACCCGCCTTGGTTCCATATCCCTTAATACCATTACCTAACAAAAATCTATCAATCTCAGTTTTGAAATTTTCAATTGACCCCCAGCCCCAACAGCTTTTTGGGGAAAAGAGAGTTCCAGATTTCCACTCCCCTTTGTGTGAAAAAATGCTTCCTGACATCACCCCTGAACGGCCTAGCTCTAATTTTAAGGTTATGCCCCCTTGTTCTGGACTCCCCCCACCAAAGTGGGACATCCTGAGGTAGTGAAAGGCGCCATATAAATGCAAGTTCTTTCATTTTTTGCTTGTATAAGGTAGAAATAGGGATGCAATCGGGAGCCAGTTGGCATTTGAAATGTCACAAAGGCATGTAAAAAAGAACAGTGACACAAAACCATTGAACTTTAGTCTTGAACGGAATGAAAAATTAATTAATTAGAACAATGGCTAGGAAGCATTTAAAGAATGGTTGTTGGGTCTAAAACTGAAATTCATTCCAGCAAAGAAAAGCAAATTAAAGGGCAGTAGAAGTCATTCTGAGTTAAGCAGGAAAATAAAGAATAGCATCGGAGATCAGCTCAGGACTTTCCAATGGAACTGCGTAGGCAAATTGAAGCTAAACTAAGGAGAAGAATAATAAAGAAAGACAAGATGCAAGATTAATGATTGCATCTAAAATAGTAATAAAGGGTTATTTTAAATATGTGGCAAAAAGGTTGAACAAAAGCATTACATAGAATTTATAGCACAGGAACAGACCATTTGGCCCCCAACTGGTTTATTCTCCTCCCTCCCTACGTCAACTAACCCCATCAGCATATCCTTCTATTCCTTTCTCCCTCATGTGTTTATCCAGCTTCCCCTTAAATACATCTACACTATTCACCTCAACCACTCCATGCGAGTTCCACATTCTAACCACTCTCTGGGTAAAGAGGTTTCTTCTGAATTCCTTAATGGATTTATTAGTGACTATCTTATATTAATGGCCCCACAAGTGAAACTATCTTATCCACGTCTACCTTTTCAAACTCTTTCATAATTTTAAAGATCTCCATGAGGTCACCCTTCAGCCTCCTTTTTTCTAGAGGGTTTGGTGCACAAATGTGTTAATACGAAGCTGGAATATGGGGCAAAAGAATAGTTATTAAATAGTTGCTTTGCATCTATCCTTACTCAGGAAGAGAAGGGGAGTTTATCTAAAAGAACTTTCAGGAGCAACAAAGGAGGTGCTAGACTGCATGTAAATAGCACAGGGTATACTTATAAAAAGTTTAGATTAAGTATCAGCTGTGGCTCAGCGGTAGCACACTTACCTCTGAGTCAGAAGGTTGTGGGTTCAAGTCCTACTCCAGAGACTTGAGTCCATAATCCAGGCTGACACTCTCAGTGTTAGAACTGAGGGAATGCTGCACTGTCTGGAGGTGCCGTCTTTCGGATGAGATGTTAAACCGTAGGCCCCATCTGCCCTCTCAGGTGAACGTAAAAGATCTCGCGGCACTATTTGAAGAAGAGCAAGGGAGTTCTCCCTGGTGTCCTGGCCAATATTTACCCCTCAACTAACACCAAAAAACAGATGATCATTGCTGTTTGTGGGAGCTTGCTGTGTGCAAATAGGCTGCTGTGTTTCCTTATGTTACAAGGACTACACTTCAAAAGTAATCTGTTGGCTGCAAAGCACTTTGGGATGTCCTGATGGTTGTTAAAGGTGCTGCATAAATGCAAGTTCTCTGGCTCATGACTTCCTTGGATGTGAGTTTAACCTGGACAACATCCAGGCTTGGACTCATAAGTGGTAAGGAACATTCGTGCCAGACAAGTGCCAGGCAATGACCATCTCCAACTAAGAGAGAGTCTAACCACCTCCTCTTGACATTCAACAGCATCACCATCGCCGAATCCCCCACCATCAACATCCTGGGGGTCACCATTGACCAGAAACTTAACTGGACCAGCCATATAAATACTGTGGCTACAAGAGCAGGTCAGAGGCTGGGTATTCTGCAGCGAGTGACTCACCTCCTAACTCCCCAAAGCCTTTCCACCATCTATAAGGCACAAGTCAGGAGTGTGATGGAATACTCTCCACTTGCCTGGATGAGTGCAGCTCCAACAACACTCAAGAAGCTCGACACCATCCAGGACAAAGCAGCCCGCTTGATTGGCACCCCATCCACCACCCTAAACATTCACTCCCTTCACCACCTGCACCCCATCCACAGGATGCACTGCAGCAACTCGCCAAGGCTTCTTCAACAGCACCTCCCAAACCCACGACTTCTACCACTTAGAAGGACAAGAGCAGCAGGCACATGGGAACAACACCACCTGCACGTTCCTCTCCAAGTCACACACCATGCCGACTTGGAAATATATCACCCCTCCTTCATCGTCGCTGGGTCAAAATCCTGGAACTCCCTTCCTAACAGCACTGTGGGAGAACCTTCACCACACGGACTGCAGCGGTTCAAGAAGGCGGCTCACCACCACCTTCTCGAGGGCAATTAAGGATGGGCAATAAATGCCGGCCTCGCCAGCGACGCCCACATCCCATGAATGAATAAAAAAAACCTAACCTGCCCGCTGGGCAAGCAAAATCGGGTCAGGGGTAAAAGGTCAGACAAACCCATCCGGTCAGTTCCCTGACAGGCAGGTTAGGTTAAAATGACTCCTCTTTATCTCGATGTAAAAATAATTCCATGGCACGACGTACGATGACAGGATGCTGAGTTCCTTGTTTGAGGTTGTTGAAACAGGCTACTCATAGGAAGTGCGGCCACAAACCTTTATAAAAATCCCACTCACATCCACTCCTCCACTGGTCCAGTGTCTGATTAGTTTTTCTATACTTTAAAATGATACTGTGGATAAGGCCATAAAGATAGTGTTCCCAAGTGACAATGTCACACAACCAAATATGCCTAACCTATATTTACAGTCACATTTACGCAGCTAACATTTTTGCACTGATCTGGCGTACAACACCCTAGGGGTCTTTCATTCAGTTTAAAAAGAAAATATTTTTCCTTTGGAAAATGACTATGGATCTGGCCCCTGCAGTTTATGGTGATGTTTTTGGACGTTTGATTCACAATATCACATTACTTCACTGCAATCTACTGTAGATTAATGACCGCAGTTGTTATGTTTCAATTTTCATTTTCTTGAGACGTGCAGCAAATGACTGGACAGCAGTGGAACAGTCTGGCGGACACTCACTGCGCAGGATCACTCTTAACATTAGCCTCTTAGGCAAGATACCGCGGCCTGTGGGACTAGACCGCAGCACGAGTGAGCGTTGATGGGAGAGGAGAGGTGGAAACTCGGGGGGGGGGGGGGTGGTGGGAGTGGGCAAACTGATTTATATCAATGCTCCTGGAAGCAAGCCATTAATCTAATTGATGGATCATCTTTGTGGTTAGTTGGAATTTTTTTTTTCTTTGCCTTCATCTTCAGTAAATGCTGAGAGCTGATAAGTTACAGAATCAGTCGATATCTCTGAGAATTGTTGACATGCCTTTTGACATGTAGTAAATGGGCTCGGACTCAACTTTCTGTACTATTTGAATCTAGCTGACAAAAGAAAGCAATGTGGCTGGCATATACCGAGTGAGCAGTGGGGTAAAACCGCACTGTGCAATATTAACAACTGATGGGTCAGTGCCTCAGTCAGTAAATGTTTTTTTTTCTTAAACCTGGCTGAGTTTTTTTTTGTTGCCAAATTCACTTTTATACCTGAAGCATACAATAAATCAACGTTTTCAATCCTTGTGCGTTTGTTCAGTGAGTTAAAACCATTAATTATTTGTAAGGATGACACCAGAACTGAGAGGTTATACCAATCAGAAAAGATTGAACAGGAATAGGCTCTTGTCTCGAGAAAAAAGAAGGCTGGTGGTGTGGTGCTTATGTTTCTGGACTAGTAATCCAGAGGCCCAGGGCTAAGAATATGAGTTCAAATCCCAGTTTGAGAATTTGAATTCAGTTTTTAAAAAAAAAGACTGGTATCAGTAAAAGTGACCAGGAAACTGTTCAAACATAAGAGCAGGGGTAGGCCATTCAGCCCCTCGAGCCTGTCCAGCCATTCAATTAGATCATGATTGACCTGTAACTCAACTCCATTCAGATCTAATTGAAGTGGAACGGGCTCGAGGGGCTGAATGGCTTACTTGTGATTCTAAAATGATTCTAGAGAGACTAGCGTTCTGTATCGTAGGGTAAGGGTATCAAGGGATATGGAGCAAAGCTGGGTAAATGCATTTGGGGTACTGATCTGCCACAATCTAATTGAATGGCGGATCAGGCTCGAGGGGCTGAATGGCCTCCTCATGTTGGATTCCTATGCTCTAGGTCGGACATGGGCCGAAAACATCACACGCGCCAAGAGTCATTTCTCGCTGGCTGAGCACTGGGGAGACTCTAATCTTGAGTCACGTGTAGTAGGAGCTTACCTGTTAGCCAGCTTGTGACTGAAAGCACAAAGACAGGACTGATTGACAGTTTCATCCTGAAGACCACACACTGTGCCAACACAGCGAACTGCGAGAGAATTTCTTGCTCTGAGTTTGCTGCTAATTCCCTTCTGAGTCTCGGTAGTCACCTGCAAAAACAAATACCATTGACTCACATTTAAAATGAGATTACTCTGTGCTGTGCAGACTTTGTGAAGTTACTTTTTTTATTCCTTAAGTTGAGACACTGCACCATGGGGGGGGAGGAAGGGGGAGTGAAACACCATTTTATCGGGGTAGAGTTTCCGCTAGATTGCACTGGTTTTATCAATCGATAAATCGAGTTTCCGCAATCTTTAACGCTGGTTCAAAAATCATTGCGCTGAAGCCGGCCCCGCCCACAAAACTGACCACCCCCTCAGATCGAAATAACGAGGATTGCAAGTTTCCCCCCGTTGCGCCCGTTTGAGGAGGGTCTTCAAGTTAATCTCGCTTTCTTAGGCGTCCAGGCACGAGTAGGCACTTGTTAAATGTTTTTAAAATATTGAATTTACTAAGAAAGTAACTAGTGTACACCAATGAAACTAGTAAATGGTTCAGTATAGTTTATTGAGTCATTTTCAGTGATATAAAATCAGGTTACTCACAGGTGGAGAACTGGACACTGATTAAAAATCCTTATTTTTTGTTGATTGGACCCATTTTCAGCTGTATTAATAAAATTGCACCAAGTTACCACTCTTAAATACATCGATGAATATTTTTTAACGCAAAGAAAAAACAAAAAGCAACAATTAGGTTGAGTTCTGACAGAAAGTCATCGACCTGAAACATTAACTCTGTTTCTCTCTCCACAGATGCTGCCTGACTTGCTGAGTATTTGCAGCATTTTCTGTTTTTATTACTTTCTATTACCCTGACCGATTGCGTTTGGTCCATGGAAGATTTCACGTTTGTGATTATGCAAATGCATTTTAGTGGAAAATTGAACTGTAACCGAACCAGTGCAATTTCAAATGCAACTGGCGCCCAATTTGCCGATTGCACCCACAGTGGAAACTTTACCCCAATATTTCTGAACTGAAGCTGGTTTTTGGATTGCACTGGTGCCTAGGCCAGTGATAGCAGCTCCTCACACACGAGCTACAACTTGAAAGTAAACTTGCTGGGATTCGCAAAGGCTGCTGGCCAGGGATGCCTGCTTTTAGCGGGTATTACCAGCCTCTGGCTTAGCAGATCCCAATACGTTTACTCCCGGGATTAAGCCTGCTGCACGAGTTGAGTTTCCACTGGGTTTGCCATGTGCTAGTTGGTGTCTGGCCACTATTTCCAACCGAAATCGTTAGCTGCATTCTTGTCCAATTTCACCAGAAACAGCAAATGAAGGCAGTCTCCCTGCTGTGTCAAGGATATCGCTGACACATCGTGAGTGGAGAAATTCTGTCCTCTCCCACCATATCAGCGGGGGGGTTATCCAAAATTAATTATACGATTGTTAGCTATACTCTGTCTCTTTCGAGCGCTTCCATCTGCTGATGTTTTGCTGAAACAGTTCTAGCAGTGCCACAGAATCATGTCCAGCTTCTGTGTTTATAGTGTTGGGTAACTGAGCGATGGTTTGCTTTAATCGAGCGTTCCCATCGATAGGGTGTCCGTAACAGCCCAGTGCTGCGGTGCATTAGAAAGGCACAGGGTGACAGTTGTGATCTTTTTTTAACGCAGCGACTTCCTGATTTCTGCCGGGGCGAGGACCTGTCTCCAAAGCGAGCAATCCACCCAAGTTCACCTCAGACACCAAAAGCTGCAGTCAGTCACACGGAGATCATGGAAGAGGGTGAGACACATTGTCTTGGTGGAGACATTGGGTTGTGGAGGTGAATAGGCCACATATCTCTGTGTGAGTGTGTGTGGAGGTGGATGGGTGAGGTGCGTGTGTTAGTGCATGAAGCTGTATGGTGCATGTATGTATGGTGTGTGTGTTAGTGCATGAAGCTGTATGGTGCATGTATGTATGGTGTGTGTGTTAGTGCATGAAGCTGTATGGTGCATGTATGTATGGTGTGTGTGTTAGTGCATTAAGTTGTATGGTGCATGTGTGTATGGTGTGTGTGTTAGTGCATGATTATTTGTATAGTGTGTGTGTAGAGGTGGATAGGTCATGTACGTGTGAGTGTGCATGTGTGCATGGTGTGTCGGTGAGTGTGGGGGTGAATAGGTCATTTACACCTCCTCTGGACCCATCTTTTGTTTCTTTACTTGTCCCATTATCATCTCCTTTTGCCTTGCACCATCATCCCTTTCGTCATTTAATCACTCCTGCCCTCCACCCTATCACACACCTTCCCTTTTGTTCTTTCCTCCTCATTTTTCCCCGGCTCTGTATTTGCTTAAAAACTGTTAAATCTTCAACTTCTTTCAGTTCTAATCAAAGATCATCGACCTGGAACGTTAACTCTGTTTCTCTCTCTCCACAGATGCTGCCTACTCGCTGAGTGTTCCCAGCACTTTCTGTTTTTATTTTAGGTCGTGTGTGTGTGTGTGTGTGTGTGTGTGTGTGCGTGTCTGTCTGTCTGTCTGTCTGTGGGGAGGTTACATGGAATGTACAGCACAGAAACAGGCCATTCGGCCCAACAGGTCCAAACCGGTGTTTATGCTCCACACGAGCCTCCTCCCTCCCTACGTCATCTAACTCTATCAGCATATCCGTCTATTCCTTTCTCCCTCATCTGTTTATCTAGCTTTCCCTTAAATGTATCTATGCTATCCGCCTCAACTACTCCTTGTGGTAGTGCATTCCACATTCTAACCACTCTCTGGGTAAAGAAGTTTCTCCTGAATTCTCTATTGGATTGAGTGGGGAGGTGGATAGTTGATGTGTGCACCATGTGTGTGTTGGTGTAATTCATAGGTGAGTGTGCAAGTGCACGTGCTTGGAGGAGAAATCTGCAGAAGTGAAGAAAAAGGAATCAGAACAACTAAATGTCTGAGGGAATGGAACTAATAGTTCAGTACGGGTGTTTTTATATGACAGGAGTGCAGCCAAATGCATTCCTTCCTGTAATCAACTGATCTACCTCCATAAAAATAATAATTTACAAACCTGCCCTCATGTTGACTGGTTCCTGTACCGTCAATGCCAGGAGCTGGTTGACCCTCTCACCCCGTTTTACCCTCATTACAATTGTGTCTGCACGTCACACAGCGGAGACCACATGACCAACACTTGATCATAATGATGAATAGGGGAAACCGCCACACATAAATCACTCTTCCTGGACCAGAGCAGCTTTGAAAGGTAGCGCAAAAAGCAGGCACGGTGGCATTGCTGAATCCAAAGTGACTGTGTGACCTCCTCCAGCCCTAAAACCCTCCGAGAACTCGACGTGCCTCCAATTCTGGCCTCTTGTGCATCCTCCACTTCTTGCGCTCCACCATTGGCAGCCGTGCCTTCAGCTGTCTAGGCCCTAAGCTCTGGAATTCCCTCCCCAAACTCTCCGCTTCTCTACCTCGTTCCTCCTTTAAGACTCGACTTAAAGCCTACCTCTTTGACCAAGCGTTTGGTCACCTGTCCTAATATCTCCTAATTTGGCTCAATGTCAAATTTTGTCTGATTACGCTCCTGTGTAGCGACTTGGGACGTCTTACTATGTCAAAGGCGCTATACAAATGCAAGTGGTTGTTGACCGAGATCCACCAAACGAGGGCACCTCCGGAGATAACACGGTTCCACATGGTAGCACAAACAGGAACTGGTTACCCGTCCAAGGAATTTCTGCTGGTTATTGGTCGTCCCAGTGACTGGGTCCCACCTATGCCGGTGAGCACTCGCAGCTGCCTTCGTGCTTTGTCGGAGCAGCATGGGAGCCAGCAACTGCGCAATGTAAACAGAGCAGTGTCACGGGGACACCGAGGCAGTGTGACAGAAACACTTTGTCTAGTGGCTGCACTATATAAATGTGCCATCAGGCAACTCACAAGTGTTATTCCACTGACACTATAATTAACTATTAATAATATCCTCAGTTATGAGTGGCAGCCACCAGACAACATTAATGTTCTATAGAGCCATTTCTTTGCAATCCCTTAAAAGTGCAGTGGCCCCTTGTGATTTGGAAATATTATTTAGCAGCATCTTTCTCCTGTAATGGATATAGAAGGATCAATACTGTCCATACATGGCTGATAAATATTACATTTTTATTTATCTCACCAAAGCCCTTGCATTACTCACTCATACTGATTCACCCTCTGGAGACACCTGGTTGATTCACACCACTTTTCCTATTATTTTTTAATACAATTTTTTCTCCTGCTTTTCAAAACCACATATCCACACGCAATGCGCAGGAATCATAATTAGACAGCCGCCCCTCTTTTCTCACTCCCTATTGGTGAGCGTGTCACTTATCTGAACAAGGAGGAAACAACAAAAGCTTAATTTTCGGTGCAGATTTTATTTGCTCCAGTCCAGCAATGCGTTGGTTAACATTTTTCGTTTTGCACTACAAAAAATAAAATGTCAGGGGTCTGGTTGACCCTCCGCTCCCTTGTTTGTATTCTCATGACAATTGGGTCTCCATGTTAGGGGTAGATGAAGAAGAGTGGGAGGAGGCTCATGTGGAGCACAAACACCGGCATGGACCTGATGGGCCAAATGGCCTATTTCTGTGCTGTAAAATTCTATGTAATTCTATTCTATGTAAACATGGATGGAGCTTTCAACTTCCCGCACAGGCTTGGAAAGGAACTTGGGTGGAGTGTGTGAAGAGCAACCAATCCAATACTGTCCGTCTTACGCCCTGACCCAAGTTGCACGTTCCGCCCAATGAAACAAGTGGAAGAAATTCCCTGATAAAATAAAATTGAAAAATGAGAACTCTTCCTTTGAGATAGCAGAGGTTCAGTGTAACCACAGTCACGCCTCTAAACCTGAGAAGGCACCACAGCAGACCCATTGTAACATTCCCATTGTATAGAATTCCAATGGACCAAGCCCCTTCCCATTCACTCCAGCTGTATAGAATTCCAATGGACCAAACTCCTTCCCATTCACTCCTGCTATATAAAATTCCAATGGACCAAACTCCTTCCCACTCACTCCAGCTGTATAGAATTCCAATGGACCAAACTCCTTCCCATTCACTCCAGCTGTATAGAATTCCAATGGATCAAATGTCCCATTCCCTCCAGCTGTATAGAATTCCAATGGACTAAAACTGCTTTCCATTCCCTCCAGTTGTATAGACTTCTTAATCCGGAATAAGCCATTGTAAATTGTTTTGTAATGCTGTGTGCATTGAATTTAGTCAATCCAATTGCAACTTATACCTTTGGATAACGATATATTTTGGAGCTTTAAATATTTTCAGGTAAAAATAATCAACATTGTTACATGTTCAATATTTTCTGGTGTGTTTGGTTGAAGCAGAACTGCTGAGTGAACACTTCAATGTGTTGCGGTAGAGATTTGTTTCTCTGCAGTTTATAGGAACCCTGATCCCAGCATAAAAAATTCTTGGCAAAGTAGCTTGGAGGTTTCTAACTATTCAGCTCTTCAGTAAATCCAGTCACTGTGGAAAGCTTACCACCATCTCCTGCCAATGCGCAGAATGACCGCCAATCCAGGACGACTGGAACAGAGGGAGACTGGGTTTAGGGAGTTGGTACTGTTTTTTCTTCAATGGATTTTCAAGTGTACCAAACACTTGGTGGGCTATAAATGAGGATGCTGAATGAGATAAATGGCCTTTTCTCATCCCTGACTTTTCTTGTGTTTTTATATAACAATTTTGATAGTGATTGGGAGGCCACTGGAGCATGGCAAGGACGCTATGGGCAAGAGAAGTGGCAGTGATCTCATCCGAGTGGTATCCTGGGGGAGGAAATAGGGCTGGTGGATCTGAGACAGTTAAGTCACAATTTTGAAGAATGGAGGCAGCGTAGACCTGGGAGTTATTGTCAGGGAATGCTCCAAAGCTGCTGCAGTTGGAATCAGTCTGGCCAGCTTGGGCTAATTTATTGAAGGTATGCAGTGCAGGACACTGTCTCTTTATAATAGTGTGGGGAAGGACAATGTCCAGTGCAGGATGGCAGGATAGTGCCCCTTGATAAGCACGAGTAATGAGGGCATGCAGCATGCCCGCGCGATGCCCTACCTGTTAATAACAGTGGTGGAACATTGCCCCGTCAGAGCAGTGTGGGTAAGAAGGCATTGCAGTGAAGGGTTGTAGTGGGTGCCAATACTTTCAGGATTATCACTCTAATGTCCTTAATAGAGCTCCTTCACAACATGGCTATTGTTGCTGCCTGATGGGGCCTCGCTCCACTGTCTAATTCAACAACTACATCCTATTAAAATGGAATTAACAATTAATTAAGGTCATTGTTTCTGAATTTGTTTATGCAATTTGTGAAATTGTAATAGTTACTAAGCCTCTTCCTCCTGGAATTCAATAAAGAAGCATGGGGGTGGGGTAGATTTAATTACGTGTGAGGGACTAGCCTGGAGTCTTCCACTTTTCCCAATTCCTTTCAATGCAATAGTGATTTCACCTGAAATATAGACAAGTGGAAATTCTCATGCATAGGAACATAAGGAACAGGAGCTTTGACTATCCGGAGTTATACTGAACTGCATTCCACTCTGGCTCACGTAACATACAATTAAACAACAAAATACTCTGGGAGTTCTTCATTTTCAGTTATCCTTGTTATTGTTTTGCGATTTAAACTTTTAGGTGCCACCTTTTTTCCCCATCATTCCCAGGTGAGAATAGAGGTTCCCAACTCCAGCGATTTGGAAGAAAACTTTCTTTTCCTCTGGGATAAATATCCAGTATGTTGCAGAATTTGCATGATGGCCTCTGACCTTTGCTCTTTATTTTTGACTCTTCTGATTGCAGGAAGCAGGGTGGGGCAAAGGCCAAAGGGCAAAAGAGTCCCAGTCACCAGTGTAAGGGCACAAAATGCTTGGTATTGAATTTTTCCATCTGGATGGCAGTGTCCCGTTCAGAATTTGCTACAGAGCTGAGACAGGTCAGCTCCAACCTGCAAGTGGGCGAATTATTCAACTGGATGACTAGACATTTAAACAACATCACAGAGGAAATAGAACAACAACACTGGGGGAAGGAAAACATAAGAGAGTCCCCAATGACCCATCACCCCTGTGCTCGCTGACCTACATTGGCTCTCGGTCCAACAACGCCTCAATTTTAAAATTCTCATCCTCGTGTTCAAGTCCTCCATGGCATTACCCCTCCCATCTCTGTAACTTCCTTCAATCCTACATCCCTCCGAGAACGCTGTGGTCCTCCGACTCTTGGCCTTTTGTGCATCCCCCACTTCCTTCACCCCATCGTTGGCCCTAAGCTCTGAAATGCCCTCCCTAAACCTTTCCGTCTTTCTCTCCTCCTTTGGCGCATCATAAAATCTCCCTCTTTGACCTCTCCTAATGTTGCCTTCTTTGGCTCCGTGTCACTTGGTGTCTGATTACGCTCCTGTGAAGCGCCTTGGGACATTTTACTACATTAAAGGCGCTATATAAATGCAAGTTGTTGTTGAACACTTTTTGTTCAAAGTTCTCCCCTATTCAATTTCTTTTGTCTTTGTGTAAAAACGTTCATTTTCTTCCCGGTATGGAGATCCCTCGAGTCCTGCTGCAGTAATGTTACCAATGGGGAAGTGTCCCTGTGCATCCTGTAGTGGCTCCAGAGAAAAGAGTGTTACTGGCCAGAGACCTGCGTCCCTGGGAGACCGGGAGACCAGGCGACCAGCTGACCAGCTACATTATCCGCATTGCCAGCTATCAGGAGTCAACCCTTGGTTCAGTGGTGGCATTCTTGCCTCTGAGTCAGAAGATCCAGCAACTTGAAAAGATAATCTAGGCCGACACTCCAGTGCCAGTACTGAGGGAGTGCTGCACTGTCAGGGGTGCCATCTTTCCGATGAGATGTCAAACCGAGGCCCCGTCTGCCCTCTCAGGTGGACGTAAAAGATCCCATGGCACTATTTGAAGAAGAGCAGGGGAGTTCTCCCCGATCTCCTGGCCAATTGTTATCAATCAACCAATATCACTAAAAAATAGATTATCCGGTCATTTATCTTATTGCTATTTGTGGAACCTTGCTGTGAAATTGGCTCCTATGTTTCCCTACATCCCTACTAACTTTTGCATTGGTAATGCTGTAAGACCTCTGTTTCCCTACATTACAACTGTGACTACACTTCAAAAGTACTTCACTGACTGTGAGGTGCTTTGGGTCATCCCGAGGTCATGAAAGCCGCTAGAGAAATGCAAGTTCTTTCTTTTCTTTCACTGGAATAGTTTCCCAGACCTAATTCAGCTGTCAGACTGGCTGGGAATCGCAGCCCCACAGTTTACTATAGAGTGGCTCCAGAATGCACGGAGATGCTCCTCATTGGTGGGAAGGAGGCAGGTTGACAAGGCCCTTCATGTAGATAATAAAATCCCCATTTTCATAAAAACATGAGAGAAAAATCTTGTAAGCATGTTATTTTTCTATACAAAATAGGGAAGCACTTTCAACAAAAAATAGGCCATTCCCAAATGATTCCTTTGCCTTTAAGTATGTTTCATGCACATTAACTGAAAATGGATGAGAATGTTCCTGGATAGAAACGGAACAAACTCTCGGTGAAATAAATTGGAGATATCCTGAATTTAGAAAGGTAACACCCAAGGGGAGTAGGAAGTATTTAAAAAGAAACAGATCTTTGTGGACCTCGAGCTGAGCCAAAAGCCCCTTTCAATTGGGAAATAAATTGTATCATCAGAGAACTCTAGATGACAAAGACATTATTTGTCACTTCATTCAATGAATACTATTAATAAAAGAATATAGAATGTGCGTTCCCTAGCACTGGGCAATTCATGCTTTATATTCCTCTAGCCTCGGGCTATCTCAGTGGCACACAGTCATTAATGCATTAGAAGCCGCTCACAGCTGAAGTACCAGCCCACTTAGCGAAAGTGCTTTGTCTGAAAGTTATCACGCCCACTCCCGGTATCACTGGAGATCGTCAAAGATAAAACAGTTCCTTTGTCTGTTGCAGGGCCATTCACTTAATAGCACTGCAACTCTTGGAGCCTCAGAGGTTAGCTCAGAAGATTCCAGCCAACGGGGTCCCAGTGTACTGCCTAGACCATGTGTAGCTCAGTCCATACAGCAATTTCGCCCTATACATGGTTTAGTCTTCACACCTCCCTGGGTAAAGTGAGACCACTAATCTACCCATGTCAGATACTTCTCTCACTCCCAGTATAACCCATGTAAGGTATTCCTCTCACTCCACGTGTAACCCATGTAAGGAACTCTCTCACTCCACGTGTAACCCATGTAAGGAACTCTCTCACTCCACGTGTAACCCATGTAAGCAACTCCTCTCACTCCACGCGTAACCCGTGTAAGGTACTCCTCTCACTCCCAGTATAATTCATGTAAGGTACTCCTCTCACTCCTAGTGCGTATGTGAGTGTGCCCGTGTGTATGTGCGTATGTGTGAGTGCGTGTGTACATGTGTGTGTGTATATGTGCATGTGTATGTGAGTGCACATCAGTTTCTGTGTATGTAAATTTTGCAAGGCTCTATTCCTGACACGGAGCCTTGCTGAATGGGGGTGTGGGTCGGAAGATCAGGTGTGGAGGTTGAAACGATGGCAACTTTTATCCGCGCTCCTTATATAGCCAGGTATTTCTGAATTAATCAGGACTGGCTTCCTTTAGGTCACTTTGGGTTCAAAGTTCATTCTAGTACATTGGCCAATGCACTGACGTGGTGGGTTGACTACATGCTCTGTACCTATGCAACCAACAAAACATGTGCCTCACGACCCTGTAAAAAATGCACAGTGCGGAAAGTGACAGCACCACATACAAATCTTCAGCAGCTTCCAGGGACCTTTTGAGAGGTCACAGATGGCATCCATTTCCCCAAGATTATGCGTTTTGTACATATTTTGTGCTCATCGATGTGAGGGATTTTGGTGTTGAGTGATGAAATACTTTCCAATTTTAAGTGCCCGTTGCCACTTTAAGGCACTCACAGGTCAGGTAGATCGTGTTTAGATGCAGTGAAGTTCTCTTACGAAATTGACGTACAAACATCTGAAACTGACAGGCAGGAAAAGACCAGCTAGTCCACCAAGCTTGCCTCTTTGCACTGCCCGAATTATATGTCTCAACCCTAACCTCAAAAGAGCGCCTCTTGCTGCATCACTATAATGGGCTGGACCTTGCTGGACTGGGGCATCTCACCGTGCATGCATTAGTTAGACTTTCTCCTGCACCCTTCAGCTCCAAGTTTATTTTGCCCTGTAAGTTGCTGGAAGTGTGAGCTGATAACGGAGCGGCAAGGGCAACAAGGCATCTGGGACCTTGGTGAACGACGGGACCAACAGTCTATCTTTTTTTTAATTCGTTCACGGGATGTGGGCGTCGCTGGCGAGGCCGGCATTTATTGCCCATCCCTAATTGCCCTTGAGAAGGTGGTGGTGAGCCGCCTTCTTGAACCGCTGCAGTCCATGTGGTGAAGGTTCTCCCACAGTGCTGTTAGGAAGGGAGTTCCAGGAATTTGTCCCACCGACGATGAAGGAACGGCGATATATTTCCAAGTCGGGATGGTGTGTGACTTGGAGGGGAACGTGCAGGTGGTGTTGTTCCCATGTGCCTGGTGCCCTTGCCCTTCTAGGTGGTAGAGGTCACAGGTTTGTGAGGTGCTGTCGAAGAAGCCTTGGCGAGTTGCTGCAGTGCATCCTGTGGATGGTACACACTGCAGCCACAGTGCGCCGATGGTGAAGGGAGTGAATGTTTAGGGTGGTGGATGGGGTGCCAATCAAGCGGGCTGCTTTGTCCTGGATGGTGTCGAGCTTCTTGAGTGTTGTTGGAGCTGCACTCATCCAGGCAAGTGGAGAGTATTCCATCACACTCCTGACTTGTGCCTTGTAGATGGTGGAAAGGCTTTGGGGAGTCAGGAGGTGAGTCACTCACTGCAGAATACCCAGCCCCTGACCTGCTCTTGTAGCCACAGTATTTATGTGGCTGGTCCAGTTAAGTTTCTGGTCAATGGTGACCCCCAGTGTGTTGATGGTGGGGGATTCGGTGATGGTAATGCCGTTGAATGTCAAGAGGAGGTGGTTAGACTCTCTCTTGTTGGAGTTGGTCATTGCCTGGCACTTGTCTGGCACGAATGTTACTTGCCACTTATCAGCCCAAGCCTGGATGTTGTCCAGGTCTTGCTGCATGCGGGCTCGGACTGCTTCTTTATCTGAGGGGTTGCGAAATCAACAAAAGAGATTTAAGGGTTGAGAAGGAAACAGAGGAACGATGGAAAAGGAGGGTGAATTCGAGTCAAATCAGGTACAGAAAGAGAAATAAGGAGAGGGAAAGAATGATTGTATTAAGAGTGAGAGAAGAAAATGGAGACAGAAAGGAAAAGTTAGAAAAAAAATTTTAAATTTAAAATTTGACATTTTTAAAATCTCCAACAACAATTTACTACTTGCAGGAATGAGATTGAACACTTTAAATTGTTCCCTTTCTGGGACAGAGAGGTTGATTGGCATTGCATTAACAATTAACATGTCGTTAAAAGGGTACTTACGCTCTTAATTACCAGGCGTAACTTTCTGCGGCGAGTTTAATGGGCAATTAATGTGAAAATTCAGCAAGTTCTTAAAAATAACCGGGAGGCTGAGGGCGCGATGCCGTTTGTGTGAAGCAAACGGGGGAGCGGTGTAAATCGACCAGCAAATTCTAGAGATTCACAACTCACGGCGTGTCTCTTCATCCCGCAAATTTACTGGCCGATTTGCACCTTAATAATGGCGTGCCTCGTTAACATGCCGTTATTTTTCCAGCAGGATCCGGCCCAACACCTCTCAAACTGCGGCCTCTTTGTCGGTGTCAATTTAGTGCTGAATTAGAAGTAACTTTGTGCTGTGGGCTCGTTCTCACTAGGAACTGGATTGAGGCTGGCCAAACTCATTTCACATAGAACCCCCACAGCCAACTAGTCTGGGTCAGAGTCGAACTTGGATCTAAAACACACAAAGAGTGGCCCTCGTTCAAAATGGATCCTAATCCATTTTTAAAATCGAAAAACCTTTTGCATAGTCCCATATGGTACCCATCTGTTCTTGGCTTGTTGTTTTCAGAACCTTTTGTTAATGCGTGACTGGCAATTCTTATCGAAAGCTGAGGCCAGGTGATTACCGGTCCCTTGCAACCTGATTTAAGTGCAACTGTTCCGCAGCAGGCAAGATGTGAGTCAGCCACTAGCACCCCAGGGACAGAAATGAGGTAACACAGCGTCAAGTTGCTCCAGGCTTTGTCTCATTTTTGTACAGGGAGCAGGCATAGTAAAGTCTGTCTCTCAGGTGACCTCACTAGATCATAACTAAAAAGTTTTGAGGGGGGGGGGGAGAAATTGTTAGGTAGCACAGTTATAGGCTGAAACCCTCATCCGTGCTTTTGTCACCACCAGACTCGACTGGCAGGCCCAAGTCTGCTCCACTCATCGCTGCCCAATTTTTTGAAGGGGTTCCTTAAACAGGCATTAAGGCACTAACATACGTTATCGAGGGGACTAAGACCCCTTTAAAGCGGCCGCCCAGGAGGCCTGAATGTCGCCCGAGGCCAATATTGTGCGGGACGTGATTTGGGCGTCCTTGAGGCACGGGACATAAGCCTGAAAAATTGGTCCTTTTTGCCCTCGTTTTCCGCCCGCGTCGAAGAACAATTTCTCCCCCAGTTCCTTTATGAAACGAGGCGGGTGGGGGTGGTGGGGTTATAGGAAAAAGCAGGATAAAATTGACAAAAAGGTCACTCGGTGTTATTTTAATCATTGTGGTGATGCACGGCATCAAAGAGAGAGAGAGCAGGAAGCAATTTATTATTTGATCAAAACTAAGGATGGGCAATAAATGCCGGCCTTGCTAACAACGCCCACATCCCAGAGAATGATATATGGAAAAAAAATCTGCTGTTTTTTTTTGGACGTGACTGGTGTGTTCTCAACAAGTGGGAAGAGGGAGAGCGGGAAGGTACTTAATTTGTTCTTAGTAATTTGGCCAAATGATAACCTGTTTCCTGTCCCCTTCATATTTTCAAATTTAAAATTATTAAAAATGTTACATCCTCCCCAGTGGTACTCTGTCTGCCTGCCCATTGCTGGCATGATATGTTTCAGATCTTTAAGTTTCTTCCAAAGGGGGAAAAAAGTAGTTTTACACAGAGAAGCAATGAGCAAGATAACAGTTCATGACTTGACAACCGGCATCAGCAGCTTACTTATCAGTTAATTATTGTGTGCTGTTAATGGTATTAAGCAGGTACAATTATGTGATTTCCTATTTAACACTTCTGTCCATCTGTTGACATTAGTTTTTAATTAATAGCTTAGCTTAAGAAAGAAATAACTTGTGTTTACGCAGCACCTTATCGCGTCCTCAGGGTGTCCCAAAGAATTTCACACACAGTTAATTACTTTTGTTATGTATGCAGCAAATTTGCGCACAGCAAGATTCAACAGCAAATGAGATAACCTGTTTATAGTGGTGTTGGCTGAGAGAGGAATGTTGACCAAGTCATTGCTCTTTGAATTGTACCGGGGGATATTTTACATCTACCTAAACCACCAGCAGAGGTAAGGAATCTTACAACACCAGGTTAAAGTCCAACAGTTTTATTTGAAAATCACAAGCTTTCGGAGTTTACCTCCTTCGTCAGGTGAGTGAGTGAAGCATAGCTTCACTTTCAAATAAAACTGTTGGACTATAACCTGGTGTTGTAAGATTCCTTACATTTGTCCACCCCAGTCCATCACCGGCATCTCCACATCATGGCCAGAAGAGGTAGACAGGTCCTCAGTTTACCATCTCGTCCAACAGACAGAGCGTGACACAATACAGCACTCCCCTGGAACATCAGCCTAGATGAAGACCTCAACTCTAGTAACAAGGCTTGAACCCACAGCTATCCGATGCAACAGGGCTACCAACTGAGCCAAACAGTCACTTAAATGGGGTTATTTAAAGCAAAATATAAAGGCATTAGGATGCACAGTCAGCCGTCCTCAGTGCTCTCGCACTCTCGCCTCTGAGTCAGAAGGTTGTGGGCTCAAGTCCCACTCCAGAGACTTGAGCACATAATTTAGGCTGACACTCCAGTGTAGTACTGAGGGGGTGCTATTAAATCGAGGCCCCGTCTGCCCTCTCAGGTGGGCGTAAAAGATCCCATGGCACTATTTTGAAGAAGAGCAGGGAAGTCCTGGCCAACATTTATCCCAACATTCACTGAAAACAGATTGTCTGGTCATTATCTCATCGTTGTTTGTGGGATCTTGCTATGCGCAAAATTGGACGCCGCGTTTCCTACTTTACAACAGTGACTACACTTCAAAAGTACTTCAATGGCTGTAAAGCGCTTTGGGACGTCCTGAGGTGGTGAAAGGCACTATATAAATGCAAGTTTTCCTTCTTCACTCAGATGGCAAACTGGAGACAAAATGGTGAAAAGGAAAGCACTTAAATTGACTGACTTTATATTTGCACTCACTTTTTTTTGAATGAAGGCATTAGACATAATGTAGTGATCAGCGGACGGAGCTAAGCGAAGCACTCAGAACCACAGTGGCCAAGGGAGCTGTCTATTCATTACCGTTGCTGCAGTCAGGTACCACTGTGCAATGAGGTTGCCGACTCAGCACCATGGCTACATTCAGACACTAAAACAGTGAGGGAAGAGGTCCAAGTCAGCATCACTATTATAGCAAGGTGCGCGCAGCAGTCCGTTTGGCCTCAAAGACAATCAAATATGTCAGTGGCAGCGGACTGACCATTCAGCACCACTGCGGTTGCCAAATGCCACACTATTGACAGGAGCTGTTTATTCCGCTCCGTCAATTCATTGCAAGAGAGTTTGAAAGAAACAGAGAGGCAGCTTCAGGAAAATTATAATTAGTAATGGAATCCTTGATTGAGGAAATGCCATCAAAGGGCGGATGAGCTGCCTCAGCTCATCTGCTGCTGAAACCCTTATCCATGTCCTAGTTACCTCTAGACTTGACTATTCCAATGCTCTCCTGGCCGGCCTCCCACCTTGCGTCCTCCGTAAACTTAAGCTCACCCAAAACTCTGTTGCCCATATCCTAACTCGCACCAAGTCCCGTTCACCCATAACCTCCTGTGCTCGCTGACCTACCCTGGTTCCCGGTTCTGCAGTGCCATGACTTTAAAATCCTCATTCTTGTTTTCCAATCCCTCCGTAACCTCGCCCCTCCTTATTTCTGTAACCTCCTCCAGCCCTACAACCCTCTTAGATCTCTGCGCTCCTCCAATTCTTGTCTCTTGCGCATCCCCGATTTTCATCGCTCCATCATTGGTGGCCGTGCCTTTAGCTGCCTAGGCCCTAAGTTCTGGAATTCCCTCCTTAAACCTCTCCACCTCTCTCTCTCCTCCTTTACGAGGCTCCTTAAAACCTACCTCTTTGACCAAGCTTTTGGTCACCTGTCCTAATATCTCCTTATGTGGCCTTCGGTAAGGTACCGCATTGTAGACTCATGATTAAGGCCAGAGCATGTGGAGTTAGGGGACCCGTAGCAGAATGGATAGCAAGTTGACTACAAAACAGAATGTGGAGATGCCGGTGATGGACTGGGGTTGACAATTGTAAACAATTTTACAACACCAAGTTATAGTCCAGCAATTTTATTTTAAATTCACAAGCTTTCGGAGGCTTCCTCCTTCCTCAGGTGAACGAAATGAAATCCTCGAAATGAAATCGCATTTATAATTCACAGAACAATGCTTGGTGATTACAGACAGTTTTTTCAACTGCCCGTTGCCAAGGCAATCAGTGTGCAGACAGACAGGTGTTACCTGCAAGGTCTCAGAATATACAAATCACCAAAAAAAAAACAACAAACAAAAAAAAAAGAGATAGAGAGGTAGAAACATAGAAAAGACAGCAACTGACCCGTTATATTAAAAACAGATAACATTTGTTCGCTGGTGGGGTATCGTGTAGCGTGACATGAACCCAAGATCCCGGTTGAGGCCGTCCTCATGGGTGCGGAACTTGGCTTGTACAAAACAGAAAACAGAGAGTAGGGGTTAAGGGTAGTGACTCAGACTGGCAAAAGGTGGGAAGTGGTGTTCCACAGGGATCGGTGCTGGGACCACTGTTATTCACAATTTACATTAACGATTTGGATTCGGGAATCGCAAGTACAGTTTCAAAATTTGTGGATGACACCAAATCGGGGGGTGTAGAAGGAATGCGTCAAAATGTAAGAAGCCATTAATAAACTTGCAGAATGGGCATGTAATTGACAAATGAATTTCAATATAGATAAATGTGAGGTAGTGCACTTTGGTAGGAAGAATAAGGAGGTCCCATACTGCTTGAATAATAAGAGTCTAAATGGGATAGAGGAGCAAAGGGATCTATGGGTACAGGTACACAAATCACCAAAAGTAGCGACGCAGGTTATTAAGGCCATAAAAAAGGCAAATCAAGCACTGGGGTTCATTTCTGGGGGGATAGAATTGAAAAGCATAGAAGTTATGTTAAACTTGTATAGAACCTTAGTTAGACCACACTTGGAGTACTGTGCACAGTTCTGGTCTCCATATTATAGAAAGGATATAGATGCATTGGAGAGGGTGCAAAAAAGATTCACAAGGATGATACCAGAACTGAAAGGATATCCTTACTAGGAAAGGCTAAACAGGCTGGGGCTCTTCTCTCTAGAAAAGAGAAGGCTGAGGGGTGACCTGATAGAGGTCTTTAAGATAATGAAAGGGTTTGATAGGGTAGACGTAGAGAAAATGTTTCTACTTGTGGGGGAGTCCAAAACTAGAGGTCATAAATATAAAATAGTCGCTAATAAATCCAATAGGGAATTCAGGAAAAACTTCTTTACCCAAAGAGTGGGAAGAATGTGGAACTCGCTACCATGAAGAGTAGTTGAGGCAAATAGCATAGATGCATTTAAGGGGAAACTAGATAAGCACATGAGGGAGAAAGGAATCGAAGGGTAACAGATAGAGTTAGATGAAGTAGGTAGGGAGGAGCATTGCTAAATGCTCGGTGTCTTGAGAGATACCTTTCTCCAATGAATATGTCAAGAAAGGAAGTGCAGACTTGGGCAAAGGTTTGCAGAGTTATTGCATAAAGAAAGGTTTAGCATCGCACTGTTCCTTGCTGTTTGATGATTACTTTGTAGGTAGAAATTTAAAATAGTCTTTAGCTCTGTCAGGAGAATTGTATCGAACTTTGATTAGACCACACTTGGAGCACTGTGAACAGTTCTGGTCTCCATTTAATAGAGAGGATATTGAGGCACTGGAGAATTTGCAGAAAACATTTACAAGGAATGATTCCAGAATTGAGAGGTTATAACCATCAGGAAAGACTGAACAGGGTGGAGCTCTTTTCTGTAGAAAAGAGGAGGCTGAGGGGTGACCTAACAGAGGTCTTTTAAAATTGTGAAAAGATTTGATAGGGTAGACATAGAGAAGATGTTTCCACTTGTGGGGGAGACCAAAAGTAGGGGCCATAAATATAAGATAGTCACTAATAAATGAAATAGGGAATTGAGGAGAAACATCTTTACCCAGAGAGTGGTGAGAATGTGGAACTCACTACCACAAGGAGTAATTGGGGTGAATAGCATAGATGCATTTATGGGGAAGCTAGATAAGCACATGAGGGAGAAAGGATAGGGTGAGATGAAGAAGGGTGTGGAGTCTAAATGCCGACATAGACCAGTTGGGCCGAATGGCCTGTTTCTGTGCTGAACATTCTATGTAATTCTATGAAATTAGTGTAACGCCATGTTCTATTCTCTCGGATTATGGGACAAATATTATCGCCATTCCAAATCTAATAGCATCCTACAGAGCACTTTGAAAATTATACAAGGAACATTGGTAAGCACGCCGTACTCCAAAATTGAGAATTTTTGCCTGGTTGTGTAGCAGTTTATGGGCACACTTCACAACTGTGCAGTTAATAGATTCATGCCTCTGGGTACTTGACATTTTAATCCAATAGTCACATTTGCGAATAGCTTCACAGCAGTGAACCAAGCAGTGGGGTGGATCAATTCACAATGTTTCACCTAGAGATGACAGGGAAAATGGATTTGGTATATCTCAAGTGTGCCTTCTATTGGGTATGATGTGGAGATGCCGGTGATGGACTGGGGTTGACAATTGTAAACAATTTTACAACACCAAGTTATAGTCCAACAATTTTATTTTTAATCCCACAAGCTTTCGGGGGCTTTCCCCTTCCTCAGGCGGTGTGGAAAATGGGTAAACATTCTATTGGGTAAACATGGGGAACTACTGATTCCAGTCAAAGAAATCTTCAACCTTCCCCTCCCCTAGCACGGAAGGCATTTTGCCAACATGGGAGGGCATATTGCCAGCATGGAGGGCATATTGCCAGCCTTCCAATCTAGGAGATTGGGCACAAATCCGCACTATGTTGGCATTCTCCCAACCACAATTAACATTCATTGGGAAAAATTATAATTTTATGTTATCAAATGCACAATGAGGTCCTCGATCATATCTCACTCACAGGCATATTAAATATTAAAAAGCAATAATAAGTACATTTTAAAGCACTTGCGTGATCTTTCTATGCTGATCAATATGAGGGCTGCAGTAGTGAGGAAATAGGTCATTTTCCACTTTATATGCACTGTCTGGGCGTCAAATACTCCCAGGTCAGATTTAGCAAAGTACTCACTCTACACTGCTTCAACAATATGCCACAACTACAATCTGAGATAAGCCCCCTCTATGATGCCTCTGCAACATTTCCATTGTGTTCAGCTGTCTGGGCCCTATGCTCTGGAACTCCTTCCCTAAACCTCTCTCTCCTCCTTTAAGTCGCACCTTAAAACCAAACTCTTTGACCAAGTCACCTGTCCTAATATCTTCTTATGTGACTCGATGTCAAATTTTGTTTGATAACACTCCTGTGAAGCGGCTTGGGATGTCTTACTATGTTAAAGGCGCTATCTAAATGCAAGTTGTTGTTGTTGCCATTCCATTACGCTATGGCCATCTCTCTCTCTCTCTCTCTCGGAGAATGACAACCTACTGCAGATTTCTGCCACATTCCGGGCAGTTTCGTGACCCGGATATGCACCCACCTGAAAGTGGGTTGGAACTGCTGCCGACCCCTTTCACTTAAAACCCCTTCGTTGCATCAGTCCGGGCTGGATACATACCCGTCTCCCGCAATGCTGTGTTGACCCACAGTGCCCCTCTGCTGCCCCTGCCTGTTTGATGAGTTATACCGGTTTGTATCCAAACTGTAACCTGGCGCACTGGGTAGCTGCATTTTACCCCCACCTGGGAAGGGAAGAACTCTTGTGTTCAGGCTCCATGGTGCCGATGCACCCATGCTGCCAGCTGATCACAGTATGCCATTGACAGGAGCCATGAGCCCCACACTCTCACCCCATCCGAAACGCAACTACGGAAGACAGAGGCATTGGTAAAGTATGTGAAATTGGGGGGGTGGGAGGAACCTGATTAAAAAATATTCATATGGGACAGTAAGTAAAGTGAGATTTGGGAACACAAAGAAAATCTGAGATGGTTGTGACAAAGTCAGACAAGGTTCTAGCATCTGGAGAAGAACTCTGCCAAACTCTGTGATTGACCCTTCACTACATGTCCATACACAGATGTTACCCAAAATGTTAATCCCTCTCTTCTGCTGCACCTGAATTACTTGACTTCTCTTAATTGTAAAAATAAAATGTTACGGGGAATCACTCACCCAACACTTTAAACATCTCTAAGGCCTCAGTATCATGTAGAAAATAGTTTCAAAAGATAGATACACGTATTTCACCGCTATTCTGACGAGCTGGTGAATTTGCTGGACAACTGAGGCTACGCAAATTGAACAGGACATTTCTTTCTTGCTTTTATCTTGATAAATTGCTGATTTTTAAAAGAAAATTACAGTGCGGAAAATGATATAGGCATGAAAAGGCTAATTCCCTTTGTGAATATATTCCTTGAAGGTTTTTCCATTAGATTCCTTTTTTTTTCCCAAGCAGTATCATTGGTTATCCACAGTCTGCCATTGCCCACCAGCAGTAGGGCATGTGGTAAAACTAACAGGACATGAGTCATTAAAATGAATGTACGGAGTCGTACAATACCAGGTTATAGTCCAACAGCTTTATTTGAAATCACAAGCTTTCGGAGCTTTGCTCCTTCGTCACCTGACGAAGGAGCAAAGCTCCGAAAGCTTGTGATTTCAAATAAAGCTGTTGGACTATAACCTGGTGTTGTACGACTCCATACATTTGTCCACCCCAGTCCATCACCGGCATCTCCACATCATTAGAATGAAGGCAGAGATCTGGTTTGATTAGTAATTCAGAAATTCATTTTTGGACTTTTTTTTCCTCATGAATTCTTCAAGGCTGCTTTACCGAAGCTTTATATGGAATTTAAGCGTCAATAGGATTTTGACGTCGTGCTTCCCTTGTCATTGGTTGTTGACAGAACCATTACTGGCATCAGTACAAAGCAGCTGCACCCACAGAAACAGGCCTTTGTTTTTAACATGGACAATGTGATCGGTGATAACACAGCCAACTTGTATTTTTGTAGCACTCCTTGTGTACAGAAGGACTGCTCAAAGCTCTTTACAAAGAAGGAGGAAAAACAGTGAATGCTGAGCAGGAGGATCAAAGGGAAAAATAGAAAGGTTCTGGAGGGGGGTGGGGTGTGGAGAAAGAAAGAAAGGAGGAAAGGAGGAAGGAAAGAAAGAAAGATGGGTAATGTAGTGGGCTGGACATGTTCTGAGGTAACCAAATTCAATTCTCAAAAATTGCCCATTGCAAAGCTGCATGTTTCAGTGGTTTTGTTAGTGGGTTTTAATGATGGGGAATAATTGTCCTCCTTCAAATTTTCCATTAAAAGTTCCATTTTGGGCCCGGTTGTACTTTCACTTCCTTGAATTAGAGTGAAATCCAACCCAGGTTGAAGTGATGGGTCTCTCCACTCTCTAATCAAGGGGAGAGCAGGTTCATGATCCACTTTGTTTGCGATGCGCTTTGTGCTTCAGCTTCTGAAAAAGATGCTTTTCTCATAGGAACAAAGTAATGGAATAAATGCTTTCACCCAGGTGGTTTGTTTCCATTGCTAGACTCATACTCTAGTATAGACCTTATGCCTTTCTCCTCTCTAATGGAGGGAATATGTGGTGCAGTGAGTTGGAACATTGTTCTTTTATCTCTGGAACATGAGTTTCAATTTAGCACGGATCAAAGGGATAAAATGTATAAACAAGAACTATAAATTATCTTTGCACTTTTAACATTTTCTCTCCGTGCCATGCTACATGCTCTGTAAGGTGGTGATGAGGTGGCATACAGTAAGATCTTTCGCCAGTGCTGCTTTAAGATCGGGCACTAGGTGTTGTACAAAGAGCAGATCAGGGATACTCTCTGGGGTTAAAATCACACTGTCTGACTAATTGGTCACTAATTGGATTAGTGCTTTTGTAGGAAGTTCCTCTGAATTCTCTTAGGATAAACTCACCAAGTAAACAATTAAAGGTGTGAGCCTTCATCCTGCTACAGATAAAGAAGGAGCCAAAAGTATTTTGATGCAAATTATGCAGTTTGGAACGGAATATTTAGGAGCAGGAAAGTGCCACCCAGCAAGCCTGTCCCTTTATTAGAGATCAACCCCAACTACCCCCCTTTTGAGCTTGATCCTCAGTCTCCTGTTTCTTTAGAAACACATCCAATGAGGTCATATCCAGTTAATGGTTTGTTTCCTTCGTAACTTATGATGGGATTGATTTTAACTTTTCCTGCCGGTTAAAACCGCCCGCTAATAGAATTTCTTGTGGCTTATTAATCTTTTGAATCCCCAACCACATTTATACCTAACAGAGTTCATGGACAAATATGGTTATTGATGCACAATGAAGACAGGCTGGCTGCTTAATCAGGATCAGAAAAACCATTACAATCCTTGTGGGGTCATTCTCTCTAAGTGAGCCTTACAAAATAATCTCTTAAGGACTTCCTGAGTAGGCTATTTCCCCCTTTGTGTAATCACACAGTCAAGTTGTTCGTGTGAGATGTTATGAATAGACCAAGAAATTAAGATTTCAAGATTTGAAAAGTGATTTTGAAATGTAGATAATTATAGCTAATATAGGAAGATAGGAGCAGGAGGAGGCCACTCAGCCCCTCGAGCCTGTTCCGCCATTCAATGAGATCATGGCTGATCTGTATCCTAACTCCATTTACCCACCTTGGCTCCATATCCCTTAATACCCTTGGCTAGCAAAAATCTGTCGACCTCAGATTTAAAATTATTAACTGAGCTAGCACCTGCTGCATCTTGTGAGAGAGAGTTCCACATTTCGAATAATTTGTTCTGCTTAAGACCAAATGTGAGGGCTGATTTTAACTTTCGGCGCTGATGGAAAATAGGGGTAGCCGATTGGTCATGTGTTATACATCCCGCATGATATTCTTTACCATTGAATAATGGCAAGTTAAAATCAGCCCTATGGATTCATGACTCCACGAGCCTCAATCCACTGGGATCGCTGTTGGGACAGCCCAAATTAGCTTCATTTCTCTTTGGTACCACCTATATTGCAGCATTGTTTAAGTTTGAACCAAGCGTCTTTTCAACAGGTGACTGGAGAAACTGATAGCATTGTTTGATGGGATGGGTTGGGTCCAGGGATCTGAATTTTAGACATTTTTTTAAACTGCTTATGTGACTGGATTTATAAGAGCAGCCATTAAATTAAAATTAGATAATAACACTTCATTTCAAACATGGTCCCTTAACAGCGATCGGAGACAGGGGACTCACATCCCATCTGTCTGGGCTGGTGATTGATACATACTCATGACCCCATCCTCATTAGAAAGCTTTCTCTTATATGATGATTATCTCTATCAGGAGACCGTTGGACTCCCGACAATTTGCACATTTGAGGCTGCGTTTACGATGCACGTTATTAGAAAATAAGAGGCATTTGTGTCAAGAGGAAAATATTGCAAACAGGATGGGGCGGAGAAAAACTTATACATCACAAAGCCTCAGGCTAAAATGAACTTACTCAACGTAAAGAATAATCCTTTTCAACCTCGCATTATGTAAATAGATCTTGTATTTCACCAGTAGAATAGTCATGGATGATTTGGAACACAATAAAACCGAATTCTAAAGGTAAAATAATTTGTGCCATTGGTACTAGGTCCATTGAGTGCAAATTGGTTTCTTTTACTGAGAAGAATTTTAGAACCATCCATCCTTTTAAATGGTTGGGCTACTTACAGCACAATGTATTTGCATGAGGAAAAAAGATCCATTGAGTTGAAGATAGTGAAATCGTACTATTTAAACCTCGACAGCCGATTAAAGGAGACATATTAAGGATGATTGAGAGCGTACTGTTTGTGGATCTCTCTCAATCGTCAGCTATACGTATCAGGAGATCATAATTGCACTGCCCACAATTTTCCAATGTGTGTGGACAGCGGGCAAAGTTAGCGTTCTGTATTTGGAAATTGAGCCCAGTTATGTTCAGGCTGAGATCTGTTAGCCCTGCAGATGAGACAGGAAATTTGCAAACCTCCTGTACCGCCCATTTAGTCATTCCTTCAGCAACCCCCTCTAAACAATAAAAACAAAATACTCAAACACTTAAACTAACATATTGTCACATAATAATGATAAGCCTTCCAGAATGTGTTGCTGTCTCTGAGGATCATTTTGCAGTGAGTCAAGTCGCCTGCATTGCCTCCCAGTCCGACGATGGCTCGATTTTAAAATTCTCATCCTTGTTTTGAAATCCCTCCATAGCCTCGCCCCTCCCTATCTCTGTAACCTCCTCCAGCCCTACAACGCTCCGTGATCTCCGCGCTTCTCCGATTCTGGCCTCATGCGCATCCCCGATTTTAATCGCTCCACCATTGGCGGCCATGCCTTCAGCTGCCTAGGCCCTAAGCTCTGGAATTCCCTCCCTAAACCATCTAGGCCAGCCATAGTCAAAATAGATTTCAAACCCTCCCTTCCCTTCCCTGTTATGTGTTTGAAACTTGTCAAAAGGGAATTGGATAAATACTTGAAGGGAAAAAATTCATAGGGCTATGGGGAAAGAGCAGGGGAATGGGACTAATTGGCTAGCTCTGCCAAAAAGCTGGCACAGGCATGATGGGCTGAATGGCCTCCCCTGTGCTGTACCTATTATGATACAATGATACCATGATTATGAATTCAAAGGACTTCCCTAATGGCTGAGTGGTTAAATACACCATGTTGTGTGGTCCTGAAGCTTGCAGGCCAGGATGGTCTCAGGTTTGAGCCCTGGTCAGTCAGTTTAACCTCGCTGGTAGGGAAACTTTTGAAACGATAATCTAGGACAAAATTAACAGTCACTTGGACAAGTGTGGTTTAATTAAGGAAAGCCAGCATGGATTTGTTAAAGGTAAATCGTGTTTGACTAACTTGATTGAGTTTTTTGATGAGGTAACAGAGGGTCGATGAGGGCAATGCGGTTGATGTGGTATATATGGACTTTCAAAAGGCGTTTGATAAATTGTCACATGACAGGCTTGTCATCAAAGTTGAAGCCCATAGAATAAAAGGGGCAGTGGCAGCATGGATACGAAATTGGCTAAGTGACAGGAAATAGAGAGTAGTGGTGAACAGTTGTTTTTCGGACTGGAGGGAAATATATAGTGGTCAGGGGATAGTACTAGGACCACTGCTTTTCTTGATATATATTAATGAATTGGACTTGGGTGTACAGGGCACAATTTCAAAATATGCAGATGACACAAAACTTGGAAGTGTAGTAAACGATGAGGAGGATAGTGATAGACTTCAAGAGGACATGGACAGGCTGGTAGAATGGGCAGACACGGGGCAGATGAAATTTAACGCAGAGAAGTGCAAAGTAATACATTTTGGTAGGAAGATCGAGGAGACGCAATATAAACTAAAGGGTACAATTCTAAAAGGGGTGCAGGAACAGAGAGATCTGGGGGTATATGTGCACAAATAGTTGAAGGTGGCAGGGCAGGTTGAGAAAATGGTTAAAAAAGCATACGGGATCCTGGGCTTTATAAATAGAGGCATAGATTACAAAAGCAAGGAAGTTATGATGAACCTTTATAAAACACTGATTCAGCCACAACTGGAGTATAGGGCTCAATTTTACCACCCGCTATCGGGTGCGTTTCCCGCAGGGGGGCTCCGAAAATCAGAGAATCCCGGCGCGGTACTGGATCCCGCCCCGAACCCGCGCACTTCCGGGTTCCACGCTGACGCGCCGGCGTGCGCGCGCTGCCCCCGCTGGTAGGAATGCCGCAGGCAATTAAAGCCAGCGGGATGCCACTTGACAGTATTTAGTTAGGTATTTCAGGTCATTAACTGACCTGATTAAGGGACTATGTGGGATTTTAGAACAAATTGGGAGTGTTTCCCCCAGTGTGGAATGGACGTGTAACAACTGTCAGCCTGTGGCAGCTGCAGAGGTCCATTTGACAGGTGGGGGGGGGGAAGAGACCCTCACCCGTTGCAGGAAGCCACTCCGTCACTTGGGACAAAGTTTGGCCTCCACCACCCTCCTCCTGACAGTCATAGTCACCAACCTGCACACGTACCCCGGGGTCCGGAGACATGTACATCTTGCGGATGGGGGCTGCCGTAGCTGCAGTCATGACCTCCTCGGAGGGTGAACAGCATCACCAGCATCACCAGCCTTGCCATCCACGCCGTCCACCTCTGACACGTGGAGCTCCACAACAGAGTGCTGTGACACATCCACCTGTACAGCAGGAGGGAGGGCTACCGCAGAGAGAGATGCGTCGCAGAGGGCACTACCCTCGCCACAGGGTCCACAGACCGAGGCTCAGCCTCCTGGACCTCTCTGAGCAGCAGTGCTCACGGAGTCTCAGAGTCACTCGACATGTAGCCGTGGACATCTGCAGCCTCTTTCATGCCAAGCTGCTCCTGGCTGGCCCGAGCACCATCTTCTTGCCTGTCGCTGTCAAAGTCACCACTGCCCTCCACAACTTCTCCTCCGCATCCTTCCAGGGTGCAACCGGGGACATCGCCGATGTCTCTCAGTCGTCTGCGCAGAAGAGCCCTACAAATACACCTACACCCACTCTGCAGTGACACAATGGGTGGCATCAGTGGTGGGTCCTCATAGTGATCCTCAGGAGAGGGCATTATTGCACAAACCAGACAGGATTCGCGAAGACGTGGCAGTAGTGGTGCCAATATAATGTGTGATGTGAGTTGTTCTGAAATTCAATATAAGTAACACCCATGACAAGCCCTCAAACACCCTTGTGCATCCCCTTCGTGCTCACGACACGTTTGCCTTACGCTGCCTCCTGCACATATGTGATGCATGCCCTGTGGCTGCAGCACAGGTTGTGGCAGGTTGAGTGAGGCTGGCCGTGAGAGAGATGCACGAGAGGGTGAGTATGGGATAGAGCCATGAGATTGTATGAGGATTGGGTTGCGTGGTAGTGGTGGGGTGAGTACTCGCGAGGTGAGTAGGTGCAGGTAAGATGAGGATGGGGTTTGAGTGGGTATGAGGGGTGATGTGACAGAGTAGTGTTGGCAGTGCCGAAGGAGATGTGGGGTGGGGGCAGTGCTGTGGCAGACGGAGTGTAGGGGAAAGACTACGTGTACTCACTGTGGCTGACCCACTGAGGTCATTGGAGCGCCTCCTGCACTGTGTGCAGGTGGGCGATATGTTGGTGGCGCAGGTGACCCCCTCTGCCACCTCGAGACAGGCCTTCCTGGTGGCAGAGGCGGGCCGCTTCCTCCCGCCCGCCGGGTGGAAGATCTCTGTTCTCCCCCTCCTCCTCACCCCATGTATTGATACCTGGGGTGAGGCATCATTAAACTGGGAGCAGCCTTCCCCCTGGGCTGCTCCATGCAGTCATCTTTGCTATTGGTTGCAGCATCTGACAGTGGAGGACTGCCCCTTTAACTAGAGCGCCTCCAGCTGACAGATCTTACTGCGCATGCGCAGCCCACCCGACGCGCAGATCAGCAGCGGGGAACCCGGAAGACCAGGTAAGTGGATCCAATTCGTGGTTTGCCTGCTACGATCGCGCGGGAAACCCACTAATTTCACCGGGCGCGTTACCCACGCGCCCGATAGCCCATCCGCCGAGAACCCGCAGCCCTGGTAACATCGGGCCCATTGTGTCCAATTCTGGGCACTGCACTTTAGGAAGGATGTGAAGACCTTAGAGAGGGTGCAGAAGAGATTTACTAGAATGGTCTAGGGATGAGGGACTTTGGTTACATGGATAGACTGGAGAAGCTGGGATTGTTCTCCTTAAAGCAGAGAAGGCTGAGAGGAGATTTGATAGAATTGTTCAAAATCATGAAGGGTTTAGATAAAGTAAATAAAGAGAAACTGTTCCCATTGGCAGAAGGGTTGTGAACCAGAGGACACAGATTTAAGATGATTGGCAAAAGAACCAAAGGCGACTTGAGGAAAAACTTTTTTACGCAGCGAGTCGTTCTGATCTGGAATGCGCTGCCTGAAAGGGTGGTGGAAGCAGATCCAGTCGTGGCTTTCAAAGAGGAATTGCATAAATACTTGAAGGGAAAAAATTTGCAGGACTACGCGGAAAGAGCAGGGAAATGGGACTAACTGGATTGTTCTTACAAAGAGCCAGCACTGGCTCGATGGGCCGAATGGCCTCCTTCTGTGCTGTAACCAATCTATGATTCTATGATTCTCTGAAACTAGTGTCTCCCCCACAGGTCTTTACTGTAGCAGATCTCCAGGTTTATCTAATCTTCGTAAGACGGTGAAGCTTTGCACTCGTAGAATCATAGAATGATACATCACAGAAGGAGGCTGCTCATGTTAAGGCTGGGGCAGAGATCACTTTATACAAGAGGTAGATACCCGAAAATACAAATCATTGTGATCTCCTGAACTAGTTTCGATCGCCTAAAGGGAGAGGAATTTTCCAGATTTTTTTCCCTAATCGCCCTGGGTTTTCTATCTGGATTGTCACCTCTCCCAGGAGATCACATGGTTCTAAATGGTAGGGAATGATGCACAGGGCATCACAACTATATGGGGCAGTCTGGATGGACCAGTGGGAATCAAGGGATATGGGGATTGGGCGGGAAAGTGGAGTTGAGGTTGAAGATGAGCCATGATCTTATTAAATGGTGGAGCAGGCTCGATGGGCCGTATGGCCTACTCCAGCTCCTATTTCTTATGTTTTTATTTCCTGTCTGTCATTTTCATATGTTCATATATTGTTGCCTGAACTCCAGGATTTGTTATAGCCTTATAACACATTCCTGGTTTATGTACCACCAATGAGGTACTGCATTGGGCACAACTGCTATCGGTACAATACACTGTGTAGTTCATCCTTACACCACACAGATTAACTGGGCATGATGCCTTCTCACCTTTCGCTATATGTTATTATACACTCTTGTTCTGTGTATTCTCTGCATTGTTTGGGACCTATTCCCCGTGTTCTGCTGCTTATCTGCTCCTTGTGATCACTGCACATTTATAGGCACAACTATTATGTACTCTATTCCATGTGCTCTATTATGTAACCACTTGTTCCCTGTCCTCTCTGTACCATTACAGACATATCAGTTTGCTGGTCCCTCTGTTCTCTATTACATATTGTAAACAATTTTACAACACCAAGTTATAGTCCAGCAATTTTATTTTAAATTCACAAGCTTTCGGAGGCTTCCTCCTTCGTCAGGTGAACGATGTGAAAATGTTCATCTGACGAAGGAGGAAGCCTCCGAAAGCTTGTGAATTTAAAATAAAATTGCTGGACTATAACTTGGTGTTGTAAAATTGTTTACAATTGTCAACCCCAGTCCATCACCGGCATCTCCACATCATCTCTATTACATACTCATCCTCCTTGTCCTGCAATCATTTGAGTTAAACAACACAATCACACTCTCTCACAGCAGTTCTGCGTCCTCCACATATCCTGATATTAGCGACTTTCCGAATTGTGATTGTAACAAAAATCATCAGGGAGTCTATAAACCATTCGTGGCCTCGGTTTATTGGGAATCCATGGTATAAACTACCACGATGCATAGAACTAGCAACTTAGCACAGCATGATATCTTTTAACAAGTCCCACAGATTTGTATACTTATCACGTGTACAGTACGGCAATTTTAAATAAAAAGCCCCAGAGGCAGTAAACCTGCCAGTTTCCAAGCAGATCTGAATGACTTACTGTAACAATGCAGGATGAAGGGGAGAGGAGGTAGAACAATAGAAGTGAATAAAGGGGGAAAAAAGATGTTAAAAAGAATTATTGGACTGACTCTGGGAGATTGATGCTGTTCCGTTACTGTCACTTTTCTTCATTATTATTTTACTGCTTAAGAATATTTTAAAAGTTAGGAAAGAACTTACATTTATAAAGTGCCTTTCACGACTTCAGGACGTCCCAAAGCACTTTACAGCCAATGGTGCTTTTAAAGTGTAGTCAATGTTTTTTTTTTATTCGTTCACGGGATGTGGGCGTCGCTGGCAAGGCCAGCATTTATTGCCCATCCCTAAGAGGGCAATTAAGAATCAACCACATTGCTGCGGGTCTGGAGTCACATATAGGCCAGACCGGGTAAGGACGGCAGGTTTCCTTCCCTAAAGGACATTAGTGAACCAGATGGGTTTTTACAACAATCCGGTAGTTTCATGGCTATCATTACTGATACTAGTATTTTAATTCCAGATTTTTATTTAATTAATTGAATTTAAATTCGCCAGCCGCCGTGGCGGGATTTGAACTCGTGACTCTGGATTTTAGTCCAGCCTCTGGTAGGAAATGCAGTATCCAACTTGTGCACAGCAAGCTCCCACAAACAGCAATGTGATAATGAACAGAGAATCTGTTTTTTTTTTAAGTGATGTTGGTTGAGCAATAAATATTGACCAGGACACCGGGGAGAACTCCACTGCAGTTCTTCGAAATCGGGCCATGGGATCTTTTACTTCCAGCTGAGAGGACAGAGAGGGCCTCGGTTTAATGTCTCATCTAAAAGACGCCTCCTCCGAAAATGCAGCACTCCCTCAGTACCGCACTGAAGTGTCAGCCTAAATTTTGTGCTCAAGTCTCTGGAGCGGAATTTGAACCCACAGTCTTCTGACTCAGAGGCGAGAGTGCTTCCAACTGAGCTAAGCTCTCCCTCAAGCTCCTGTGAGACCTTTGTGTCTGATATGAACCTTTAGGGCCTTGAAAAATTACAAACCTCTAAACCCCAAACACTGGTCAGTCTGTGTCTACCTGCTTGTGTCCTTGGGTTGTCTATTTCTGTGTCCAGGGTTGTCTGCATTTATGTGTACATTGTATATCTGCATATCTGTCTTTGCGTTTCTATATCAGAGTATTTTCCCTGTACAACTATGCCTCTGTGTATTTTACTGAGATTAATTTGTCATAATCCTTCATTTCCTCCAGGAAATCTCCTCCACTGAAGTACAAGGGAAATCCTCTTAGTGCAAAAAAAAAACCTGCGACCCACAGACACCTCCATCTCCCTGAATATTACACGTCAACGACTTGCACATTATCCATGTTAAATGAAACCAGGTCATAAAAGCGTGGCTAACATGTAATATTGGAGTCAGACATTCATTGAAACAAGTCAGAGACATTTTAATAAGATGAGTAGCTTTGAAAATCAGGAGCTGGATTTAGTCTGGTTCCATTTCAAACTACTGTCCTGACCAGGCTATGCAGGTCACTGAAACTATTGTCTGCAATGCATCGGCACTACACAGTGATGGTGTACCGGTAGGGACAAAGGAACATATAGGACTGAAAAAGACAAGTGTGATCCCTTTGGTTGCTTCCAGATTATAAAAAATACCATTCTCTACCTCTGATATCCCTCAATTGCTTTGTTTTCCAAAATGAAACTATAGCTCCTCAGTTTTATTGCTTGAACATATACAGGATTTGTAGATACTATAGAGCCTCATTGTAACAAACACTTTAATTACAAACCCCTTATAAGGATTTCCAGTTTTCTCCCCTCCTTTGCTACAGAAGCTGACTCTTGCTGGGGCACTGCTCCACAAGTGCCAGCAGTCCCCCCAATACCTCACACCCATTGGTGAATGTTAGCAAGCTTTTGACTATGGTAAGGAGGGGGGGTGGGGTCATCACATCTGAACCCATTCCTGTCCTCAGCCGACTTCCATCCTGACAGGGGTGGGCCTCAATGGGAGATTTAGGGTACTGGAGGGATTGACTTTGATGAGAGAGTGGGGATCCTAGAGTGATGGGCTTTGATGGAAGTGTTAGAATCCCAGAGAGATGGATTGCAAAGGGAGGGTTAGGATCCCAGAATGATTGGCTGAATGTCTTTTTTTTTAAACTTGTGATTTTCCTTAAATTACATTAAACTTTGTGTTGGAGATTGATCCAACTGACAGATGAGATAAAATAAGTCTCACCACCCTTGGCTTTCCCCTCCAAAAGGCAAAACGATAGAGGGACAGCACCCAGTAAAAGCCACGGAAAGGGAAATCAGAGAATCTGCTTCAACTAAATGTCAAATTCAGGCACTAAACCTACCATCTATCCAGACTAATTTTTCAGAGAGGCTGAAATTGACAAGCATTATGATTCTCTGTACATTCTAAACCATCCAATCTAATCTTATCCTTCAGAGAGCATGAAATGGAGAACATTACGATCCTCCAAACCCCATACAGTGTCTGGTGTCTGATCCGATACCTGAAATTGATGGATGTTTCAATCCTCTATCCTCCATCCTATTCCCCCACCCCCCTCCCACCCCCTCCTGACCATCTAGTCTGACCTGATCCTTCAGGGACCTTGAGATTGACAGATGTTGTAATCCTCTATCCCTGCACCAGCTTTTCAGTTATAAGGCTGTTTTTTTTTTAAACATAGAAACATAGAAAATAGGAGCAGGAGTAGGCCATTCGGCCCTTCAAGCTTGCTCCGCCATTCAATATGATCATGGCTGATCCTCTATCTCAATACCATATTCCCGCTCTCTCCCCATACCCCTTGATGCCTTTTGTGTCTAGAAATCTATCTAGCTCCTTCTTAAATATATTCAGTGACTTGGCCTCCACAGCCTTCTGTGGTAGAGAATTCCACAGGTTCACCACCCTCTGAGTGAAGAAATTTCTCCTCAACTCAGTCCTAAATGTCCTACCCCGTATCCTGAGTCTGTGACCCCTCGTTCTCAACCCCCCAGCCAGGGGAAACATCCTCCCTGCATCCAGCCTGTCTAGCCCTGTCAGAATTTTATATGTTTCAATGAGATCCCCTCTCATTCTTCCAAACTGAAGTGAATACAGGCCTAGTTGACCCAATCTCTCCTCATACGACAGTCCTGCCATCCCAGGAATCAGTCTGGTGAACCTTCGCTGCACTCCCTCCATGGCAAGTATATCCTTTCTTAGGTAAGGAGGCCAAAACTGCACATAATACTCCAGGTGTGGTCTCACCAAGGCCCTGTATAACTGCAGTAAGACATCCCTACTCCTGTACTTAAATCCTCTTGCAATGAAGGACACATACCATTTGCCTTCCTAACTGCTTGCTGCACCTGCATGTTTGCTTCCAGTGACTGGTATACAAGGACACCCAGGTCCCTTTGTACATCAACATTTCCCAATCTATCACCATTTAAATAATACTCTGCCTTTCTGTTTTTCCTTCCAAAGTGGATAACTTCACATTTATCCACGTTATAATGCATCTGCCATATATTCGCCCACTCACTCAATTTGTCTAAATCGCCTTGAAGCCTGTTTGCATCCTCCTCACAACTCACAAACCCACCTAGCTTTGTGTCGTCAGCCAACTTGGAAATATTACATTTGGTTCCCTCATCCAAATCACTGATATATTTTGTGAATAGCTGGGGCCCAAGCACTGATCCTTGCCGTACCCCACTAGTCACTGCCTGCCACCCCGAAAAAGACTCATTTATTCCTACTCTGTTTCCTGCCTGTTAACCAATTTTCAATCCAGTCCAGTATATTACCCCCAATCCCATGTGCTTTAATTTTGCACACAAACCTCTTGTGTGGGACTTTACCAAAGGCCTTCTGAAAATCCAAATGCACCACATCCACTAGTTCTCCCTTATCTATTCTACCAGTTACATCCTCAAAAAACTCCAGTAGGTTTGTCAAACACTATTTCCCTTTCATAAATCCATGTTGACTTTATCTAATCCTGTTGATTTTTTCTAAGTGTCCTGTTATCATATCCTTTATAATAGACTCTAGCATTTTCCCTACTACTGATGTTAGGCTAACCGGTCTGAAGTTCCCTGTTTTCTCTCTCCCTCCGTTTTTAAATAGTGGGGTTACATTTGCCACCCTCCAATCTGCAGGAACTGTTCCATAATCTATAGAATTTTGGAAGATGACAACCAATGCATCGACTATTTGCATGGCTACCTCTTTTAGTACTCTGGGATGCAGATTATCAGGCCCTGGGGATTTATCGGCTTTCAGTCCCATTAATTCCTCCAGCACTATTTCTTTTACTAATACTAATTTCTTTTAATTCCTCCTTCTCACTAGGCCCCTGGTTCCAAAGCATTTCTGGGAAGTTATTTGTGTCCTCTTCCGTGAAGACAGAACCAAAGTATTTGTTTAATTGCTCTGCCATTTCCTTGTTCCCCATTATAAATTCTCCCGTTTCTGACTGTAAGAGACCTACATTTGTCTTCACTAATCTTTTTCTTTTTACATACCTGTGGAAGCTTTTACAGTCCGCTTTTATGTTCCTTGCAAGTTTACTCTCGTACTCTATTTTTCCCCTCTTAATCAATCTCTTGGTCCTTTTTTTGTTTGTCCTGGGATAAATGCATCCCTTTACACAGCAGTTTCCAGATTTTATACAACAATTCCCCACTCTGAAGAAGGATATTCATTCATCTACTACTTCACCCATAGCAGACAAGGCCATATACCCACTTACCAGCCTTCTCATTACCATTCACTTTCCCCCAATCTTGGTCTACCAAAGAAAAATGCATGATCGTTGAAAGAAAAACTTGCATTTATATAGCGCCTTTCACAACCTCAGGACGTCCCAAAGTGCTTTATAGCCAATTCAATACTTTTTAAGTGTAGTAACTGCTGTAATTGTAGGAAATGCGGCAGCCAAATTACACACAGCAAGGTCCCACAAACAGCAATGTGCTAATGACCAGATAGTTTGTTTTAGGGATGTTGATTGGGGGATAAATATTGGCCAGGACACCAATGAGAACTCCCCTGCTCTTCTTCGAATAGTGCCATGGGATCTTTTATGTCCACCCGAGATGGCAGACGGGGCCTCGGTTTAACGTCTCGTCCAAAAGACGGCACCTCCGACAGTGTAGCACTCCCTCAGTACTCCCTCAGCTTAGATTGCGTGCTCTGGAGCAGGGCTTAGAATCTATGACCCCTTCTGAGTCAGAGGTGAGAGTGCTACCACTGAGCCACAGCTGACATCATGTTATAGATCAAGTTAGACCACAGTTTAGGTCAATGCTACACACTTTGCAAACTGCATAATGTAAATAGTTAGCAAAGTTGTCCAAATGGAGTCCAGGCAGAGTGTGAGAGCATCTCGAGGAGGCACTGCAGTGTAAGAAATGCAGAATGATAAACCTTTACAGTCTATACCCTTATAGACTATTTTATTTCTAATCAATAGGTTGGAAACCCACACAACTATTCATGTATTCACATCTCCTCGGTGACCTGCTTTTGCGTGCGTGCTGCAGAATTGAAAGTCGAGCTTGGGAAGCCCAGGATCTGCTGCTGCTACGTTTCAGGCCATTTAAATCACGTGACTTTGCACAGGATTTTACCGTGAAAGTAATTTTCTCATTGCACGTGCCCAAGGGAGCAACCCTGAAATAACATTTTGATCCACGTCAAGTACAAAGGGGGAAAATGCAAGTAAATGAATAGATTCTGCATCTGCAGCAGACGGGGATGGACGTGGGCTGTGAGCATCTTGCCCCCTGTTTGTTCAATAATCAGCTACATGATCAGCGCTCTCAAATGTCATCACAACTTTTTCCATTTGTAAGTGAACAAGCAAGTCACAGCAACGCTCAGTGTGTCATTGGCAACTGACATCACTGGAAGCAAAGAAAAAAAATGCTTGTCAACCATTTCCTTCTCGAGCTGGTCCTCTCTCCCATGTCATATATTTGAATAAAGCACACTAGACTAGGGAGATCCCTGGTTTGATCCCCAACACATCATTTCAGTTTGCGGGATCTTGCTTTGCACAAGATGGCTGCCGTGTCTGCCAACAATAGCAACAGTCACTGAACTTTAAATTAATTTGTTAGCTCAATTTTAACTCGGGATGGGAATTCGGTGGGGGGTGGTGGGGTGTCCTAAGGCAGGCAGCGAACTGTCCCGACTTCGGTCAGCTTCCTGCCCGAAACCAGCGGGAAGCACCAATGTCCAGGCGACAGGGGGCCGCCGTGTGAGACCAATGGACCGATCCCTGGCTCTCATGTAAGGCACGGGGACGGGGGAGGGAGGGGAGGGAGTTCGTGGCAGGGGAGGCCTAAACTGTCCTTGTGAGGCACAGAGAATCACTCCTGGCCAACATTTATCCCTCAAGCAACATCACTATGACAGATTATCTGGTCATTATCACATTGCTGTTTGTGGGATCTTGCTGTACGCAAATTGGCTGCGGTGTTTCCTACATTACAACAGTGACTACACTTCAAAAGTGCTTTATTGGCTGTAAAACGCTTTGGGACGTCCTGAGGTTGTGAAAAGCACTATAGAAAAGCAGTTTCTTTCTTTCTTCTTAAGAAAGAAACCTTTGGTGACACAAGGAATAACTTTTTTACACAGCGAGTGGTTAGGATCTGGAATGCACTGCCCGAGGGGGTGTTGGAGGCAGATTCAATGGTGGCTTTCAAAAGGGAACTGGATAAGTACTTGAAAGGAAAAAATTTGCAGGGCCACGGGGTTAGGGCCGGGGAGTGCGACTAGCTGGATTCCTCTTGCATGGAGCCAGCATGGACTCGATGGGCCGAATGGCCTCCTCCCTTGCTGTAATCATTCTATGATTCTAAGTGATGGCTAGTAGCAATCTGATTGCAGAGGTTAGATGATCACTAAAATATGACAGGACTGGAGCAGTTTATAACTGTTATCAGATCCTGAGATTTTATGGCAATGCTATTGTTAATGTGCTCGGGGTGAACTTCTGCACTGACGTGGCCATCAGTGCAGGGGGAGGGAGGGGAAAGGGGGGAAAGGGGGAGGCAACTGTTGATTCATCCCACACCCTCCATGTGCAATGACGGGTTAGCGATTGGACCAAAGTTATTGCAGGGTTATTCTAGACATAATTCGGGTCTGATTCCCAGGTAATTCTCCAGGCCCAGAACATATTCCAAAACTCATTTAAATGGCCCTGCAGTTTTCTTTTCAGATCTTTTTGATGTTCTGATACTGGGACTAATCTATCATAAGGTTAGGATGATGTGAGGTTCATGGGTTGCAAGAGTTGTGTCAATACCAAGTTGAAATACCAAGCTGATAGGGTTCGATGAAGTAGGGTGGGAGGAGGCTTGTATGGAGCATTAACACCAGCATAGACCAGTTGGGCTGAATGGCCTGTTTCTGTGCTGTAATTTCTATGTAATTCTGTGCAAATAGGGTCAATTCACAGCCAATAAACCACCAAAAGTACCTCTTTCTCTGCCAGAGCAGACTGGCTCCCATGAAAGTGTGTGGAATTCTTTGTGATAATATAGCACTATGGAACCATTCATAGAGGCACTCCGAAGTCTCCCCATTCCCCTTATGGTCAGTCCGCCCCTGAACTCTGCTGTTGCACGTTAATTACTGACAACTAAACGACACGTTGCATTGTACAGTATGATACATCACCATACTTAAAATCTCCAAATTATTTTAGAATTTAAAGAAAAAAAACCAGCTAAATTTAAAGATTTTTTTTTTAAAAACAGCTAAAAGTCTGGTGTCTTGTGGTTTGCAAGCCAAAATTTCTCTTTGCAGAGATCCAGGTGATGACATCATCACTGTGCATTTAACGTCAACATTGCTGCTTTACACTGGGTGTACAGTCCGACCTGTTTGATGGAGAGGAGAGAGAAAGAGAGGGTGAGAGACGGAGAGAGAGAGAGAGAGAGAGAGGGAGAAAGAGCGGGAGAGAGAATGAGAGAGGGAGAAAGAGTGGGAGAGAGAATGAGAGAGGGAGAAAGAGCGGGAGAGAGAATGAGAGAGGCAGAAAGGGAGGGAGAGAGAATGTGAGAGGAAGGCAGAAAGAGAGGGAGAGAGAATGAGAAAGGAGGAGAAAGGGAGGGAGAGAGAATGAGAGAGAGAGAGAAAGGGAGGGAGAGAGAATGAGAAAGGAGGAGAAAGGGAGGGAGAGAGAATGAGAGAGAGAGAGAAAGGGAGGGAGAGAGAATGAGAGAGAGAGAGAAAGGGTGGGAGAGAGAATGAGAAAGGAGGAGAAAGGGAGGGAGAGAGAATGAGAAAGGAGGAGAAAGGGAGGGAGAGAGAATGAGAGAGAGAGAGAAAGGGAGGGAGAGAGAATGAGAGAGAGAGAGAAAGGGTGGGAGAGAGAATGAGAAAGGAGGAGAAAGGGAGGGAGAGAGAATGAGAAAGGAGGAGAAAGGGAGGGAGAGAGAATGAGAGAGAGAGAGAAAGGGAGGGGGAGAGAATGAGAGAGAGGAGGAGAAAGGAAGGGAGAGAAAAAGATAGAAAGGGAAGGAGAATGAGAGAGGGGGAAAGGGAGGGAGAGAAAGAGAAAGAGAGAAAGGAAGGGAGAGAAAGAGGGGATAGAGAATGAGAAAGAGCAGGAGAGAGAATGAGAGATGGAGAAAGAGAGGTAGAGAGAATGAGAGAGAGAGGCAGAAAGAGAGGGAGAGAGAATGAGAGAGAGAGGCAGAAAGAAAGGGAGAGAGAATGTGAGAGAGAGGCAGAAAGAGAGGGAGAGAGAATGTGAGAGAGAAGGAGAAAGAGAGGGATAGAGAATGTGAGAGAGAAGGAGAAAGAGAGGGATAGAGAATGTGAGAGAGGAGAGAGAGAAAAGGAGGGAGAATGAGAGAGAGGGAGAGAGAAAGAGAGAGAGAAGCAGAAAGAGCGGGAGAGAGAATGAGAGAGGGAGAAAGAGAGGGAGAGAGAAAGAAAGAGAGGGAGAGAGAATGTGAAAGGCAGAAAGGGAGAAAGAATGAGAGAGGGAGAAAGGGAGGGAGATAATGAGAGAGAGGGAGAGAGAGAAGCAGAAAGAGCAGGCGAGAGAATGAGAGAGAGGGAGAAATAGAGGGAGATAGAATGAGAGAGAGAGAGACAGAATGAAAGGGAGAGAGAATGAGAGAGAGAGAGGGAGAAAGAAAAGGAGTGAGAATGAGAGAGAGAGATAGAAAGAGGGGGAGAGCGAGGGAGAAAGAGAGGAAAGGCTAGTTGTTCCATACAACGAAACAGGTGCCGTGGAGGAAGCTGTACAAATGCTGACATGGTGGGAACTGGCCCTGCCTTTTCACCCAGCTGTTCATTGCAGGTTAAGGCTCCAAAATATCACTGGAAAGACACAGGGGCCTTTATATAACAAACACTTCCAATAAACGCTTCACTTCTGCGCCTGCTGTCTCAATGCTCCAGCACTGCTACAGTGCACTGCAGCTCATCCCAGCAGCAGATCAGTGTCACTGATACAAGACTGCTACTTTACATGTGCATAAAAAGAAAATCAGATCTGTTCATTAAGATTATTGAAAAGATGACCCTACCTTTTTTTGTGAAGACCTTGAGCATCAAAGATCTGCCCGAGCCTGCACGTCCTTGAAACAGAGTAACAGCCCTTCTGTTTTTTTTTGATTTCTCCCTTTTCTTAAATGTTATTCAGAGCCCTCTGCATGTGTTCTGCCGGGCACTGCAGCAACTGCAATAGGATGTGCTGCTCCTCCTCTTCCAGTAAACGTAGCAGCTCCTGGGAGCCTTCCATTCGCTCAGCCTGAGGACCACTGTGAGGAGCACTTCATGCATGATTCATGCACTGACAGTTTCTACAGCATTTCGTCTCTCCATCTCTCACACACTCCCTCTCTCACACATACTTCCCTCTCTCTTTCTCTCGCTCACACTCCGTCATTCCCTCTCTCTCATGCTCCCCCTCTCTCTCTCACGCTCCCTCTTTCTTTCACACACAAACTCCCTCCCTCTCTCTCTCCCACACTCCCTCCCTCTCTCGCACTGCCTCCCCCTCTCTCGCACTCCCTCCTCATCTCTCTCTCCCGCACTCTCTCTCTCTCTCCCGCACTCCCTCCCTCTCTCTCTCCCACACTCCCTCTCTCCCTCGCACTCCCTCCCTCTCTCGCACTCCCTCCCTCTCTCGCACTCCCTCCCTCTCTCGCACTCCCTCCCTCTCTCCCACACTCCCTCTCTCTCTCCCACACTCCCTCCCTCTCTCGCACTGCCTCCCCCTCTCTCGCACTGCCTCCTCATCTCTCTCTCCCGCACTCTCTCTCTCTCTCCCGCACTCCCTCTCTCCCACACTCCCTCCCTCTCTCGCACTCCCTCCCTCTCTCGCACTCCCTCCCTCTCTCGCACTCCCTCCCTCTCTCGCACTCCCTCCCTCTCTCGCACTCCCTCCCTCTCTCGCACTGCCTCCCCCTCTCTCGCACTGCCTCCTCATCTCTCTCTCCCGCACTCCCCTCTCTCTCTCTCTCCCGCACTCCCTCCCTCTCTCTCTCCCGCACTCCCTCCCCCCTCTCTCTCCCACTCTCTCTCTCCCGCACTCCCTCCCCCTCTCTCTCTCCCGCACTCCCTCCCCCTCTCTCTCTCCCGCACTCCCTCCCCCTCTCTCTCTCCCGCACTCCCTCCCCCTCTCTCTCTCCCGCACTCCCTCCCCCTCTCTCTCTCCCGCACTCCCTCCCCCTCTCTCTCTCCCGCACTCCCTCCCCCTCTCTCTCTCCCACACTCCCTCAATCTCACACACAAGGGTTGCCAACCCTCCAGGATTGTCCTGGAGTCTCAAGGAATTACAGATACATCTCACAGACACTGTAACGAGCAAAACCTGATAGAAAAAAATCATAGGGGTGTTAAAAAAATAATGGTGGTTTTTTTCCTTCATTTTCTTTGTTTATTAGTAATAAAAATATTGGAGATGGGCAAAAGGCTATTTGACCAGGTGGGGTGTTTGGAGGTGAGCGGTCATGTGATGAAACCTCCAGCAATACATCCAAACAAAGTTGGCGACCCTGTCTCACACCCTCATACAGTATCTGCTACATGCTATCACTTCTGCCTTGTTACTCAAGCATGGGATAGAAAGATTTCTTTCCCCGTTTCAGAACAGACATTTAAATGGAATGCCTTATAAAAGAGGCCCAGCCCCAGATTGAAATTTAATCCTTTTTTTTTGCTCGTTGTGGCTGGCAGTGCCTGATGTGTGACCTACCTTTAACTAGCCCAAGTATTGAATCTTTTATCAATATCTTTGTTAAATTTAGATTTGCCTCTCAATGCAGCCACTGATGGAGCAGCAGTGGACGTGAAGCAGATGCCCTCAGGCGAAAAAAAAATACCGTAATGTAGATTGCCATCTAGAAAACCCTGCTAAAAGGTGATAGCCTCTGGTGAGAACAGTATCCAACTCAGCCCTGGTACCCCCCTCACACAGTTGAAGAGTTGGCTAGTATTCCCTCTATAGGTTGACCTCTGAGGGCTCTTGATGTCCATGGAAGCACAGCTCAGAGTTCAGGTGTGAAGGAGGAAGAAAGAAAGAACTTGCATTTATATAGCGCCTTCAGGGCCTCAGGACGTCCCAAAGTGCTTTACAGCCAATGACGTATTTTTGATGTGCGGTCACTGTTGTAATGTAAGAAACGTGGCAGTTTGCGCACAGCAAGGTCCCGCAAAAAGCATATGTGATAATGACCAGAGGATCTGGTTTAGTAATGTTGGTTGAGGGATAAATATTGGCCTGGACACCAGGGAGAACTCTTCTTCGAATAATGCCATGGGATCTTTTATATCCACCCGAGAGGGCAGACAGGGCCTTGGTTTAATGTCTCATCTGAAAGACGGCACCACCGACAGTGCAGCACTCCCTCAGTACTGTACTAGTCTAGATTATGTGCTCAAGTCTCTGGAGTGGGACTTGAACCCATAACCTTCTGACTCAGAGGCAAGAGTGCTACCAACTGAGCCATGGAGAGGAGGAGGAGGAGGAGAAGGATGGGGGTGGGGAGAAAAACTGAGGGAAAACAATGCACTCCTTACCACACATCTTTTTCCTGTTCCTCAATTTTTGCCAAATTTACAGCCTCAGTAAACTGCCATGAACTGGTACACGAGAAAAGACAATGCTTCAATTTTAAAATTCTCATCCTTTGTGTTCAAATCCCTCCATGGCCTCGCTCCTCCCAATCTCTGTAATCTCCTCCAGCCCCTACAACCCTCCAAGAGGAAGAGAACAACAGCAACTCGCATTTATAGAGAGGCTTTAATATAGTAAAACGTCCCAAGGTGCTTCACAGGAGTGTTATCAAACAAAATTTGACACTGAGCCACACAAAGAGACATTGGGACAGGTGAACAAAAGCTTGGTCAAAGAGGTAGATTTTACGGAGCATCGCAAAGGAGGAGAGAGAGGGAGAGAGGCGGAGAGGTTTAGGGAGAGAATTCCAGAGCTTCGGGCCTAGGCAGCTGAAGGCATGGCCGTCAAAGTGGAGTGATGAAAATCGGGGATGCGCATGAGGCCAGAATTGGAGGAGCGCAGAGATCTCGGAGGGTTGTAGGGAGGGGCGAGGGATTTGAGCAGTCACACCACACTCTTTCATAACAGATTAAACTAACAAACTGGTTTTATCGCAGTCATTTACAGCAGAAAGCAGGAAAAGCAAGTTGTTGAAGTCAGTTCGAATAACACAGCTGCCTTAAAGTGGCTCCTGAGAGGGTTAAACGCCAAACGGATCAGTTCGGTACCTTTGACTTGCTTCCTTTGATGATCTTTCTATAAACAAAAATGATTCTCAGAAGTAACTACCTGATCCCCACCAGTTACGGTCTTTCTGAGAATGACACAGGAGTACCTGCCTGGAGTTGCCTCTACATCTGTTGCTGTTACTTTAAAACTAATTGCGATCCTTAAATCCATAAAAGATCTTTGAAATAAAGCCTGGCCTTTAAGAAGCCAGTCTGCAGGTCACAATGGTCAGTAACCTACACACAAAAGCATGGCGATGGCCACCTGTGGTGACTGACAATTGGTGACTGTGTTAGAGCGAAATTGATTAGATTATGCTGTTGATTAATGGCCTGGTGTTGCATGTTAATCCTTCCAGGCTCTTGGTGCGCTTGGTGACTGTTTTCACAGGTCCATACGGCTGTTAGTGACCTCCCTATCTCTGTAACCTCCTCCAGCCCTACAACCCTCCAAGATCCCTGCACTCCTCCAATTCTTGCCTCTCGCGAATCTCCGATTTCTTTCACCTGGTGCCTTCAGCTGCCTGGGCTCTAAGCTCTGGAATTCCCTCCCTAAACCTCTCTACCTCTCTCTCCTCCTTTAAAGACGCTCCTTAAAACCTGCCTCTTTGACCAAACTTTTGGTCACCTGTCCTAATATCTCCTTATGTGGCTCAGTGTCAAAGTTTTGTTTGATAATCGCTCCTGTGAAGCGCCTTGGGACGTTTTACTATATTAAAAACGCGATATAAATGCAAGCTGTTTTTGTTATGGCTTGGTTCCACACTGGGCAATGTGTTAACCAAATAAACCATGTTTTCAAAATTCTCAGTAAAATACCCCACAATGCTGACATGTTAAGGGAATGAATAGAAATCCGCCACATCCATCAAACTGGTCTGTAAGTGACTCGGCTGATAACATATCACTGTTGCTCCTAATTTACAAGGGTATGACTATCCGGGATTTGATTGGAGATCACTTAGATATTTTACAGTGCCGTCTCTGTAGGCAAGTACTTCTGATCACTGCACTCCCTCCGCTCCGCCACCCCGTCATTCCTTAAAGACTGTTCTAAAAAGAAAACCGGGAACGTGGAGGGAAGGGGAGAAAAAGGGAGGTGGGAGAGAGGGGTGAGAGAAAATAACGAAAGGTGGAAAGGAGGAGAAACTGAAATAGTGATGAGGGAGAAGAGAGCGGGGTAACGGTTGGAATTGTATCAAGCTCCGACTGCTAAAATTATTTCAGCAGGGAATCACTGCCAATAACCCACTGAGCACAACATACCACCACAATATGTTATCAGCCGAGTCACTAACAGACCAGTTTGATGGATGTGGCTGATTGCTATTTGTTCTCGTAACATGGCAGCATTGTGGGACGTTTTACTGAGAATCAGGTACTCTGTGCAACAAATAATGAAAAAGACAGCCGATCCTAACCTATTGCCTTACATTGTTCAGGTCTCACTCCCTGAAATTACTCTAATGAGGGACCCCTTCTCAAAGCCGTGTACAATAGAAGAAAGAACTTGCATTTATATAGCGCCTTTCACCACCTCAGGACCTGCCAAAGCACTTTTGAAATGCAGTCACTGTTGTAATGTAGGAAACGCAGCAGCCAACTTTGCGCACAGCAAGATCCCACAAACAGCAATGTGATAATAACCAGATAATCAGATTTTTAGCTGTTTGTTGAAGGGTAAATATTGGCCAGGACAATGGGGAGAACTCTCCAGCTCTCCTTCAAAATAGTGGCCGTGGGAACTTTTACTTCCACCTGAGAGGGCAGGCAGAGCCTCAGTTTAATGTCTCATCCTGAAGATGGCATCTCTGTTGGTGCAGGACAACCCCCCCAACCGTCAATTTCCACTACCGCCTACTGGTGTTGACATCACCCCCACTGGCTTTGGGTGGGAGTCAGTGTCGGGCCTCACAAACCGGGGGCGGGCGGACAAATTGCCGGCTGCATAGGCCCCCCCACATACCCAATTCCGCCCCGAGTTAAAGTCGGGGCTCATGAGTCCGTGACCTGCCCCCAAGGTTTTTACTAATGGGATTCCTGGACTTGGGTAATGAGGGCTGACTTGCCCTCCAATTGTTGTCCGCTACTCCCCTTTGAAATGGCTTGTCTTCTCACCTTGGTGTGTGCCTCAGGAGACCTCATTGAAATTTGCAACTCACTGAGTGACGAATCCCAGAGAGAGATCCAAGCCCAGATTTCCCTCAACCGTTATTAGGCGTCGGGAACAGAACGTCGGTCGGAGAACAACTCACGCAGAGAGCGGCCCACTTTGCACGCCAATGCATTCCCAGCGGGACGGGACCAGCACCGGTAGAAGAGGCCGCCTCATTTAAATATGGATTGGTCCATCCTGTGTGTCATTTCCCGCCATTCTGGCATGCAGGGTGTCCAGGGTTGCTAAGCAGCGGTACGTATATTGGGGGGTCATGGAAAGGACACAATAATATAAGGATAAGCCTATCTTAGACGTTTCTTAACTGCTTTTCTTTTCCGTGATTCTGTAAGAAGGAGGCCATTCGGCCCATCGTGTCTAAGCCTGCTCTTTGAAAGAGCTATCCAATTAATCCCACCCCCCTGCTCTTTCCCCATAGTCCTTTTTTTTCTCATTCCTGTTTTTTTAATCTGCTGGCACTTAGGTTCTCGTGAGCTAATTGTTGTAAATTATTTATTTTTGCCACCAGCACCATTACTGACACCAGTGGGCTTCCCTTTATCTGAAGTGTTTAGAAGAGCATTTACAGAGGTATACTGGTCTTGCCAGGCTGAAAGAGAGAAGTTCCATGCCCACCTGCTGGTATCTGCACACCTAGATCTGTAGATAATACGGAAAAGAAAGCACCTTCACGACCTCAAAATGCTTTACAGCCCATGAATACTTTTGAAGTGTAGTCACTGTTGTAATGCGAGAAACACGGCAGCCAAATTGCGCTCAGCAAGATCCCACAAACAGCAATGAGACAATGACCAGATGATGTTGGTTGAGGGACATATATTGGTCAGGACATTGGGGAGAACTCCCCTGATCTTCTTCAAATAGTGCCGAGGAATCTTTTACGTGAGAGAGCCTTGGTTTAACATCTCACTCCAAAAACGGCATCTCCGACAGTGCTGAACTCCCTCAGTACTGCACTGGAGTTCCAGCCTGGATTATGTGCTCAAGTATCAGGAGTGGGGCTTGAACCTACAACTATCGGACTCAGAGGTGAGAGTGCTACCCACTGAGCCACGGCTGGCGCTACAGGTCATGGGTCAGATTTTGCTCTCAAATTAAGTGCTTGATGCCTGCATACAACTCACTTTGGCAGGTGACTGGTACCTGCAGATGCTCCTCTTCCCAAAGAAAACTCAAACAGAAGACCCACTGGCATCTCGAAGATATATGAATGCCTGACCATACTGTTGGATGGTGCCTTGGACAAAAGCATGATCAGCGGAGAAATGGCATACTTCCTTGGTGGTTTTCCTATCTATAACTTCCCTGCAAATTACCATCTTTCCTCATTGTCTGTCCTGGATCTGCACACAGGTAATTTTCTCTGTTAATTCCTGTAGATATGAGAGCAATAATACTCCGGAAACCCTTTCACTGCCGCCCGATTAGTTGCAAATTGTGTTCCAGTGATTCGCCTGTAGACGGAGTGTGGACATCCTGTAGCTGTGCTAATCATGCATTTTATTACAGTGTTAACCAAGTTTGAATTGGCCTCTATCCAGAAATCTCAGGTTTTAGTGAGCACTAAAGGAGATTTAAACGCCCTAGAAATTCAACAATTCTAACCCTACTTACAGAGATTGGGTGACCCAATCTGGTAGAACACTACCCTTTCATCTCCAGAATTTGGGGTTGAACCCAATCCAGAGGTGATGAAGGCCTCACTCTGTAATAGCGAAGGTGGGCGGCGCAGTGGGCTTGAAGGCTGCCCTTTCACCTCTGGACCTTGGTTCAAATCCAACTAAATGGAAGAGATGAAGGTTTCTGATCTTTGATGAATGACTGGGGAGGTGATGAGGGATTGGCAACTTTCTGGTGGGGGAGTCCAGGACAAGGGGGCATAACCTTAACATTGGAGCTAGGCTGTTCATCTCTTGTTCCTGGTTTCAAATCCAGTCCACACAGATAGGGACAGCAGTAGGCTATTCAGCCTCTTGAGCCTGTTCCACCATTCAAATAGCTTGTAGCCGATCTAAAACTTAACTCCACCTACCCGCCTTGGTTCCGTAACCCTTAATACCCTCGCCTAACAAAAATCTATCAACCTCAGTTTGGACATTTTCAATTGACCCCCAGCCTCGACAGCTTTTTGGGGAAAGAGAGTTCCAGATTTCCACTCCCCTTTGTGTGAAGAAGTGCTTTCTGACGTCACCCCCTGAAGGGCCCAGCTCTAATTTTAAGGTTATGCCCCCTTGTTCTGGACTCCCCCACCAGAGAAAATAGTTTCTCTCTATCCACCCTATCAAGTCCTTTAATCATCTTAAACACCTCAATCAGACCACCCCTTAATCTTCTATACTCAAGGGAATAAAAACCTGGTCTATGCAACCTGTCCACCTAATTTAACCCCTTTAGCCCCAGTATCATCCTGGTATCGTTCAAGTCTCTAGCCTCTGCATTGGTTGCATTTGTCCTATTGGGAATCTCTTTAGGCATTCTCAATCTGATCCATTTTGGGCACCAAACTGCCTCTACTTTGAAATTAATTTGCATCAAATTGACAACCTCTTTTATTAGAGCTTACAGGTGAAGAAGGTGTAAAAGAAATGGCACACTGGTGCAGTAGGGGCCACTTTTTTGAGGTTGTGGCTGAGAAACATTTGTTGAGGCAAAACAGAGGGATTTCGCTCTGCATCGAACCAAATATACCCAAGATATCTGGGAGCGCATGAAACTGGCACTGGGTGCCTGAAATGGAAAGTGTCCCTTTTTAAATTCATTCTCAACAACAACAATAACAACTTGCATTTATATAGCGCCTTTAATGTAGTAAAACATCCCAAGGCGCTTCACAGGAGCGTTAGCAAACAAAATTTGACACCGAGCCACATAAGGAGATATTAGGACAGGTGACCAAAAGTTTGGTCAAAGAGGTAGGTTTTAAGGAGCATCTTAAAGGAGGAGAGAGAGGTAGAGAGGTTTAGGGAGGGAATTCCAGAGCTTAGGGCCTAGGCAGCTGAAGGCACGGCTGCCAATGGTGGAGCGATTAAATTCAGGGATGCGCAGGAGGCAAGAATTGGAGGAGCACAGAGATCTCGGAGGGCTGTAGAGCTGGAGGAGGTTACAGAGATAGGGAGGGGCGAGGCCGTGGAGGGATTTGAAAACAAGGATGAGAATTTTAAAATTGAGGCGTTCCCAGTCCGGGAGCCAATGTAGGTCAGCGAGCACAGGGGTGATGGGTGAACCGGACTTGGTGCGATGCAGGATGCGTGCAGCAGAGTTTTGGATGAGCTCAAGTTTATGGAGGGTGGAAGATGGGAAGCTGGCCAGGAGAGCATTGGAATAATCGAGTCTAAAGGTAAGAAAGGCACAGATGAGGGTTTCAATAGCAGATGAGCTGAGGCAGGGGTGGAGATGGGCAATGTTACGGAGGTGAAATTCTCAGGATGTGGGTGTCACTAACAAGGCTGGCATTTATTGCCCATCCCTAGTTGCCCTTTTTAAAATTTCAAAATAAACTTTATTCATAAAATTTGTAAAGGTACATATAATGCAATTCAAGTCATGCTTCAAACAACACAATACAGGTCACACAATTTGCAACGTACATACAGTACAAATCAATAGTTACGCACCATACATTGTAAATACAGTTCATGGCACCCTAGGGTGCCTCAACTAGTTGCCATTGAGAAGGTGGCGGTGGGCCTTCTACTTGAACCGCTACAATACGTGTGGTGAAGGTGCTGTTTCTGGCCAGTGGCGACCCCCAGGATGTTGATGGTGGGGATTTATCCCTCATCTTGATGAGCATCAGTTTAAACTAATATAAATAAGTAAAAGAAATCTGCAGGTACCACAGTTAATTATGTGGGTTGTGTGAATCAGAATTACCATAAGAACTGAATAATTTAGAGTGTGATTTTATTTAATTTTATATTTGAATAATTAATTGCTTATAAAGCCACTCAACGATTAGTTAAGAAAGTGCATTTCTTCCGTGATAACATTGATGAAACCTATTGAATATCTAGTATTTCAATCTCTGGGTGAATAATTCATTTATCCGTGTTATTGATAATTTATTTATCATTCCTGTCTGATTATTTATTAATGCAATCAATGATTTATTATTCTATACAGATAAATTATTTATATATCAATGTGATTGATTTTTTGTATATTTTTTATGTATCTATGTGGTGTTCTGTGATGAATCTCAAACATAAATCTAGGTGTGTCCAGATTGAAGTATTCTTGCTAAGCATGTATCAATACGAAGAGACTATGGTCCCAAATGTGGGGGTAATAGATGTTGTCCTTGATAAAACAAAATTACAGTTCTTGAGGTAAAATGTGGGCATTGGTAGGTGTCTACACAAAAGTGGTAAACCAACAAAAGACACCACAGTGCTAAAGTAAGATGTTGGTTTGAGGGCATAGCTACCTGTAGAGATTCTGACCTTAAGGCGAGGTGCAAGCTTGGTATCAACAACATTCCAGCAGAGCTCAAAGCTTCGAGCCCCATTAGCAAGCCAAGGATTATGTCAAAGACATGAACCAAGTCACTTCAATGACTCTGGTTAGAGATAAAAACAAAAAATGCTGAGGACACTCAGCAGGACAGGCAGCATCCGTGGAGAGATAGAGAGAGAGAGAGAGTTCACAATGTTTTAGAATCATAGAATAGAATCATAGAAGTTTACAACATGGAAACAGGCCCTTCGGCCCAACATATCCATGTCGCCCAGTTTATACCACTAAGCTAGTCCCAATTGCCTGCACTTGGCCCATATCCCTCTATACCCCTCTTATCCATGTAACTGTCCAAATGCTTTTTAAAAGACAAAATTGTACCCGCCTCTACTACTGCCTCTGGCAGCTCGTTCCAGACACTCACCACCCTTTGAGTGAAAAAATTGCCCCTCTGGACCCTTTTGTATCTCTCCCCTCTCACCTTAAATCTAATAGAATCATAGAAGTTTACAACATGGAAACAGGCCCTTCGGCCCAACATGTCCATCTCAATTTAGGTCGATGACCTTTCATCATAACTGCTCTCTGTTGGAAAACAGAACGTTAACTCTGTTTCTTTCTCCACAGATGCTGCCTGACCTGCTGAGCGTGTCCAGCATTTTCCGTTTTTATTTCAGATTTCCAGCATCCGAATATTTTGCTTTTTTCACTCTGGTTAGAGAGGCTGGTATCATCTCAGAAGGAAATATGAACCTTGCAGCAGGACTTGAATCAAGGTAGAAAAGCTACCAATATCTCTCCATGGTCTCCCTATCTCTGTAACCTCAAGTCCTACAACCCTCCGAGATCTCTCCGCTCCTCCGATTCTGTCCTCTTGCGCATCCCCGATTTTCATCGCTCCCACATTGGCGGCCCTGTCTTCAGCTGCCTAGGTCCTTAGCTCCGGAATTCCCTCCCCAAATTCCTCTGCCTCTCTACCTCTCCCTTCTCCTGTAAGACGCTCCTTAAAACGTACCTTTTTGACCAAGCTTTCGGTCACCTGTTCTAATATCTTCTTATGTGGCTCGGTGTGAAGTGCCTTGGGACGTTTTACTACATTAAAGGCGCTACATAAATGCAAGTGGCTGTTGTTGATGTTCAATTAAGTTTTATATTTCTTACGTTGAAGAGTAGTAGACAATTAACTAACTTGTGCAGGTTATCCTGCGACTCCCTTAAAACTACAAAAAAATGTTGTGCCACAATTCCAGCCTGGACCCTGAGGTGGTTTCCAAATCCACCAAGGTGTTGCCTGGCAACGAAATCCCAATGGAATGATGGGATTGAGATTCGATGTCTGGATATTGGCATGTATATATAAAACTAAGGAGTGCGAAGGAATACTGACCACTCACCTGGATAGGTGCAGCTGCAGGAACATTCAAGAACACTCTATCAAAACCATGTAAATATGGAGAAACTGTTTCCACTGGCAGGAGGTTCAGTGACCAGCAGAGACAGATTTAAGATAATTGGCAAAAGAACCAGAGGGGAGAGGAGGAGACATTTTTTTATGCAGCGATTTGTTATGATCTGGAATGGGCTGCCTGAAAGGGCGGTGGAAGCTGATTCAACAGTAACTTTCAAAAGGGAATTGGATAAATACTTGAAAAGGAAAAAAATTGCAGAGCTACGGGCAAAGGGTGAGGGCAGTGGGATTAATTGGATAGCTCTTTCAAAGAGCTGGAACAGGCAGGACGGGCTGAATGGCCTCCTTCTGTGTTGTATGATTCTAAGCCCGACACCATCCAGGACAGAGCAAATCACTTGGACAGCACCTCCCCTCCCTGCAATCTCTACCACTGAGAAGGAAAGAGCAGCAATGTTGTCAGAACATCATCACCGCCACGATTCCCCGCGAGTCACACACCATCCTGACTTGGACACCATTGGGTCAATATCCTGGAATTCCCCACCCAACACCATTGTGGGTGCACCATCACCACGAGGGCGTCAGTGGTACGAGGAGAAGGCCCAATACCACCACCTTCTCAGGGCAGCTAGGGGTGGGCAATAAAAGCAGCAACGCCCATATCTTGAAAATAAATAATTTTTTTAAAATACCAGATAGATCATCTTGACTTAGCAGCAGCAGACACGGAGGAAAGACACAGCGCTGGAGGCAGGTACTCCTTACGTAATCGAAGAAGTTTAAGTAAGGATGCTACAATTGTACTCAGTGTTCTAATTCACTTACCATGTCACTAAAAGGAATGGCTCTCCTGTTATAATGAAATTGTGGCCCACTTATAGTAAAAATCTAATTGCCAATCTTTCATAGTTCAGCTGGTTTTAAAAGACAATGGAATGCACCATACAAGATCAATGGGAACCAGTGTCTCCAGTCAGAAAGCATTTAATCTCTCCCCGTGCTCTGACTAGACCTCTTAATTACACTTTTTAGAAGCATTTATTCTCAATTCAGCCACGTCAACCAATCTGTCCAAGGATGACAATCTTTTGTACCTAAGCAATCAGTGCATTTCAGGTGAGTGAGGGAGCAAACTATGGACTGCAGTGAGTTCAAGTTTATCTGCCCTTCAGGAAAGAGGGTTTTAGCATCAGAAATGTTTGGTAAGTGTATTTCAAAAATACAAGGAAAGTTGCACTCTAAAACTCTCTTCTGAAGATTGGATCATAATACATAGGGCAGAATTTTAACAGTGAAAAACGGGTGGGTTGGGTTGGGTTGGGGCGGGGTGGGGGTTATTGAAAATTGCAACAATTTCAGAGCCACCGCCAACCCGCCCATTTCTGGTTTCCACCGGGGTGGGATAAGGGGCGGGCAACAAACTCGCATTGAGTGGACAAATTCATAAAAATATCGTAACTCTTAAGCATTGAGCTAACCCTATGTAAACGATTTTCAAATTACAGAGAATCTACAGCACGGAAACAGGCCATTCGGCCCAACAGGTCTATGCTCCACTCAAGCCTCCTCCCACCCTACTTCATCTCACTCGATCAGCATATCCTTCTATTCCTTTCTCCCTCATGTACTTATCCAGCTTCCCCTTAAACGCAACGATGCTATTCGCCTCAGCCTCTCCTTGTGGTAGCGAGTTCCACATTCTCACCACACACGGGGCCAGAAATCACTCCCTAAATAACGGAGGAGCTGAACAGCGCTCTCGGTTTTTAGTGGCGAATTGAAGGAGCAAGTTCCCGCGGTCGCACACGCGCAGTGAAACGCGGAAACCCGGAACTTGCTCCCAGTGGTTCTCCGCCGATGTGACAGCTTCGAATTAAAGGGCCATCGCACGCTGCAATCAGAGAAATCATTGAAAAATCGCCAACTTGCTTATCTGCCCAGCTGGAAAGTAACCAATTATGCGACCAAACAGGTGCGTGTAAGAATACCAGGTCTAAATTAAGTTTTAACAGCACGGTTAGTCTTAATGACTGCCAAACGACTAAAAATTAACTTTTAAAAATGTGGAGTCTCATATTACTCCTTATTTTAATAGTTTTTGGTCATCAAAAAAAAATTTAAATTAAAGAATTAAACATTTTTTTTTACTTTTCCCCTTCAGTCTCTTTAATTTAATTCAATTATTTCTTTGGCTTTTTATTTTTAAAAAATAACCATTTTTATTTACAATGACGTACAGTATACTAACTTTAAATGAATGAAGTCTGAATCTGTGGGCGTGGCTTCTCTTCCTGACAGATTTTGTGGGCGTGTCTTCTCCTTACACACTTTTCCAGCCATGTGGCAATTCACGCCGCTCAGAGGATGGGTTGATAGCGCACATTTAAAAAAAAAATTCAAATTCAAACAGTTCGACACAGCAGAGCCCGCAGTAAGTATTCTCGTTGATTTAATTCGCAGGAGCTGTGGTGAGCGTTGCCTGGCTGCTCTGCACTATTTCTGGCCCATAGCGTTTCTTCCTTACTTTCAGGAATTACAAATTATTGATCTTTTTCAAACTGGTTGCTTCTCCGAGATCTCCAACCGTTCGCTCCGGTGGGATTTTTCCAGCTGCCCTTTGGTTCAAATAGAATCAGATTTTTTACATCCCAGAAGAGAGATACAAGCCGCACCAATTACACAGTAGTGTGTAAGTTTGAATTATCTCTCAAGGTTGTAACTTAAAACATTTTCAATGTTAGAGTTAAAATTCTGCTGTGTCAGGAGTGGGAACAATGGAGATTTTTAACCCATTATATCGGGATAGGCTTGTCTTTAAGTGATTATTAAACTACTTACACACAACGACTGGTTTAAAAGGGGAGCCATTAAACCAACAACTAGACGCAAATGTGTCATTTTCTTCAAAGCCACCCAGTGCAGTACTGAGCCATACAACAACAACACAAATCTTGCATTTAGATAGCGCCTTTAACGTAATAAAACATCCCAAGGCGCTTCACAGGAGCGATTATCAAACAAAATTTGACACCGAGCCACATAAGGAGATATTGGGACAGGTGACCAAAAGCTTGGTCAAAGAGGTAGGTTTTAAGGAGGGTCTTAAAAGAGGAGAGAGGGGTAGAGAGGCGGAGAGGTTTATGGAGGGAATTCCAGAGCTTAGGGCCTAGGCAGCTGAAGGCACGCCCGCCAATGGTGGAGCGATTAAAATCAGGGATGCGCAAGGGGCAAGAATTGGAGGAGCGCAGAGATCTCGGAGGGTTGTAGGGCTGGAGGAGGTTACAGAGGCAGGGAGGGGGCGAGGCCATGGAGGGATTTGAAAACAAGTATGAGAATTTTACAATCGAGGCGTTCCCAGACCGGGTGCCAATATAGGTCGGCGAGCACAGGATTGATGGGTGAATGGGGCTTGGTGCGAGTTAGGATACAGGCAGCAGAGTTTTGGATGAGCTCAAGTTTATGGAGGGTGGAAGATGGGAGGCCGGCCAGATGAGCATTGGAGTAGTCAAGTCTAGAGGTAACAAAGACACGGATGAGGGTTTCAGCAGCGAATGAGCAGAGGCAGGAGCGGAGAAGGCGATGTTAATGGAGCTGGAGCGGATACGTGGTCAGAAACTCATCTCAGAGTGAAATGGGATGGTGAGGTTCCAAACAGTCTGGTTCAGCCTCAGACAGTGGCCGGGAAGAGGGCTGGAGTCGGTGACTAGGGAATGGGGTTTGTGGCGGGGACCGAAGACAGTGGCTTCAGACTTCCCAATATTTAGTTGGAGGAAATGTTTGCTCATCCAGTACTGGATGTCGGACAAGGAAGTGACCAGTTCAATCCTGGTCTATTCTGAGTTCGCTAACCTGATTTACTTTGTCTTCATGTTTTACTCTATTTAATCTTGGTAGTGTCCTGCATTCTGAAGCTTGATTTCCCAATATCAAAAAAAAATCTCAAATCATTTTTAAAAATTCATTCATGGGATGTGGGCATCGCTGGCAAGGCTGGCATTTATTGCCCATCCCTAGTTGACCCAACTGAATGGCTTGCTAGGCCACTTCAGAGGGCAGTTAAGAGTCAACTACCTTGGTGTGAGAGTGGAGTCACCTATAGCCCAGACAGGATAGGGATACAATCCACGATCCTGTCATCCTTGTCCCTTCCAAACTCCATTGATTCCTCATCCCCAAACACATAAAGTTCAAAATCCTTGTCCTCATTTACAAGTGCCTCTGTGGCCTCCTCCTCCCTACCTTAGCAGCCTCCTTGTGCCCTGTCTGCTGGCTCAGACGCTCCTTTCTTCTGACTAGTCTCCTTTGCACCCCCATGCTTTTCCGCTTCACCTTAAGTCATGGAGCCTTCAGCTGCCTTGGGCACCTTGGTAACGGAACCCACCAAATTTTCCATCAATTTAAATGGAAGGATAGCAAATCGGGTAGGCTCCATTATGGGCGTGTGATCCTCCACGCCCAGCTTTGCTCTCTGTGCCCAGGCGTTGCGTTACACCCAGGTGGTAAAGAGAAAAACCTACTCCCACAGCAGTAGTATAAATACACCTTCAATGTTGGGAGAGAGCGATTGGCTCAGTGGTAGCATTCCTGCCTCTGAGTCGGCAGTTGCAGGGTTTGAACCTTTCCTCCACACGGTCTCGGAAGAGTGGAGGCTGGAGATCCGGCTCTGAATTCAGGGTTGACGTCCAGGGGGATGCTCGTGTCCCATCGTACGGGCTGTGGGAGCCCATAAAACCCTTAGAGGCCAAAGATTCCTTGTGAGATCCAGGAGGTGCAATCCTGCCCCATGACCTGCAAAGAACCTTAGAGCTGGTTACGGCCATTGAAGGAGTGTTCGCATCACCGCCTGTCAGACGGTCAATCAGCCTGTGAGTCCTTCCATTACTTCACACTGTTCTCCAAGGGAAGGGTGAGAAGATACAAAAACAACAATGTTCAATGTCTACATGTTGTGCGACTTTGCCTTTGTCGATCTGCCTCTCACTTTATCTGTCTGTCAGTATGTATGTGTGTGTCTCATCCTCTCAGTCTGTCAGAATGTGTTTCTGCCTCCGTTACTTTGCTTCATTCACTGTGTTTGCTTGTGTGCGTCACTCTGTTTTGCTGTGTGTGTGGTTGTGTGTCTCTATCCCTATTGGTGTGTCTGGGTCTCTCTCAGAGGTTATTTGCACACTCATGTATCTTCATGACTTCTAAATGTTTCTCTCATTGTTGTAGCTGGAATTAGTTCAGTTGGATACTATCGTGATGTGGAAGAGTGAGCTCTGGATTACTAGTCCAGTAACATAACCACTACACTACCATACCCTATCCTAATATGATACAGTATCAACACCTCTTTAAACACCCTGCCCTTATTATAAGGCTCTCAGTTGTAATATTACCTGTTATGCCCTGTCTCCAATATAACGTTCTCAGTACTCTCACTGTTGCATCAACCCTCGTTATACCACTACTACTATATTGCCGAGGATCACTTGCTGTTATATAACGGACTGCACTGAGGTACAGGCCGGGGTATGGGTCCACCAGGAGGTCGGCAACATTGGCTCACTGCCCTCCGCCCCCACCCCCACCCCCTTACACAGTCACCGACTCCAAAGACAGCCTGTGTTAGAGAGGGGCAGAAATTGCAGAATAAGAGACCCGCTGTTTTACCCACTCAACATGTCCTGACACTAACGCACAATCCCTGCCAGCGATTTATACCGAACAATTTTACCCGATAAATTCCATTACATCCATTTATTATTTGTGGAGCAGAAATGGCAAAGAATTTCTCAAAAGCTTTCATTGAAAGTGAAGCAACTAAAACAGTCAGGACCCTTAAATGAGTTCCATTGTGTTTACAACACATCAATGGAAAATGTGATGGTCACTGCCTGAGGGGCTCTCGTTCACTTGAGAGTGAAGTAAAGATGCTGAATCCTCACAATGGTCTTACCACTATGAACAACTTGGCCATACATGATATTACTTGATGCCTGAAGCCATTTTGAGGTTGTAATTCGCTAAATCTGTTTGACCATTATCGTTAAGCGGTCTTTCACCATCTGCTCAAAGACAATGACAGAGCTGTTTCGTCCCTTTCCATCGACACAGCTAGCCTTAAGAACTGGGGTGAGGGAGGGGTGAGGAATGTGGGGGGGGTTGTCTTTGAGAATGTCCATCTGTGGAGAAGGGCTATTTTACTGCTCTCCCTCCCTCCAAACATTACCGTATTCTCGAAGGGGTCATTTCTGAACGTGCAGAAATAAACCTGCCTATTAGCAGAAATGACTGTAGAAGTTAGTCGATTGGGTCATGGAACGGGCACCAGAGGAAGAACTTTTTAAACACCAAAGGAAGTGGAAGAACCATTCCTTCAAGCTTTCCCAATTGGTTTCAGCTAGATTTAAGGGAAGTGAAATCAGTCCTGGGCGGTAGCACAGAAACGGGCGATAGCAAATCGGTCGCTCGTTTTGCACTGCGTCCAGCTTTCTTGCGGGGGGGGGGGGGGGGAAGAATAATCGGACAGAGTGTAAAACAGGCGGCCGATTTGCTCTTGCCCGTTTTTGCCCTGCCGGTCAAGACGGATTTCATCCAAGCCGCATGGGAAAGTGTGCAAATGGATGGATCGACAGACTTAAGTGAAATGGGTTACGGAGGGAGGTGGCAGGAGTGACTGAATAAAGAACTGTTTATATCATGGGGACTACGGAGGTCCATCTGGCTCAGGATAGCAAGTATTTGAATACCAAAGTGCAGAGTCAGAGTTAAACATTACCTGCTTGAATCAAGATTGTTGGAGTATACAGTTTGCTGTATGTCCCAGGACCAACCTATTGTCACTCCGGCATTGCAGATCTTCCTGTGTTATCAGAAACTACAAGGGTTAACCTCATTACATTTTCCTACATTACAACAGTGACTACACTTCAAAAAGTACTTTGTTGGCTGCAAAGCGCTTTGGGACGTCCTGAGGTCGTGAAAGACGCTGTATAAATACAAGTCTTTCTTTCTTTTTCTTATTTTTTGAGTTGCATCTCATTGTTGTGCCATTGATGATGACAACTTACATTTATACAGCGGCTTTAATGTAGGGAACGGACTAAAGTGCTTCATAGAAGTGAAAATGGATGCCAAGCAGTAATTTAGAGTTAAGAGAAGAGACGACTGAAAATACGATCAAAGAGGTGGATTTTGAGGAGACATCTGAACGTGGGGGAAGAGAGGTAGCACAACACAGAGGTCTAGAGAGTACGGTCGAGCCAGCTGATAACTCTGGCCTTGATGGTGGATCAGAGGGAGGCAAGGAAGCACAGGAGGTCTGGGATAGAAGGCCGAAGTGTGTGGGCTGGGATGTGGGCTTGAAGGAGATAGGGAAGAGGAAGGTCATGAAGGGATTGCTAAACAAGGGTGAGCATTTTTAATTCAATGTACTGGGGGATGGGGAGTTAGCCGAGGTTGGCAAGGGTCGGGTTGATGGGTGAGCCATACAAAACAGAAGACAGACACACACACACACACACACACACACACTCACAGACCCCCACTTTAAGTGAATCTGCCATGTGTTAAGGCTGCTGTAGCTCTGCTTTCGCCTTGTTTATTGCAGGGTAGAGTTCAGAACACTCAAGCAACGTTGGAGCCATTGCACATTTGCAAGATTTGCACTTCATCACGCTGCCTCTTTCTGTGTGCTTTACATATAATAGATTATCTGGTCATTATCACATTGTTGTTTGTGGGATCTTGCTGTGCGCAATTTGGTTGTCGCGTTTCCTACAATGACTATACTTCAAAAAGTACTTCATTGGCTGAGGTCGCGAAAGGTGCTATATAAATGCAAGTCTTTGTTTCTCTATGTGTAAGCCCATCTCTCTCTTTACGTCTGTATACGTGTCCCTCTCTCTGTGTCTCTGTCTATGTGCGTCTATCTCTGCATGTCTCTCTCTCCCTGTATGTACGTTCATCTCTCTCTCTCAGCACCTGCCATGAATCTTTCATGAGTGTCTTAATTCAGTTCCTCTCATCACCTGGTATGCTGTGATATTAAAAATTAGCATCAGATTTTCTTTGTACAGGATGGTGGATGTGTAGTGCAGAGGGGTGCATTAGAAGGGCTAACTTTGGGGGGGTGATTTCGTTGTGCGATATTCATTCCTTTATCAGCTAAAGTCTACCATGTGATATTTTGCCATCTGTGTGTAATATCCATCGGGATTTCAAAAGGATATATCCAGCCGACTTTATCAACCTCATTTTTAATTAATTACTATTAATACATACTTCAGATTAAATTAGGTTAAAAGACATTCGTTTGATGTTTTTGAAGCCAATGGTTAGATTAATGGACATCAACAGGAGCAGTTAATAATTAACAGAAAATGGCTGGCTCTGCCAGACATCCAGCTGGTAAATTGAGCCATACAGATCAGGAAGGCCCCTGGATTAATCCTTGATCTGTGCTGACCTCAGCCAGTATGGCAATATGGACGCTAGGATAAGATCTGGAGAGACTAGAGAAGCTGGGATTGTTCTCCTTAGAGCTGAGAAGATTAAGGGGAGATTTAATAGAGGTGTTCAAAATTATGAGGGGTTTTGATAGAGTAGTTAGGGAGAAACTGTTTCTACTGGCAGGAGGGTCGGTAATCAGAGGACACAGATTAAAAATAATTGGCAAAAAAGCCAGAGGGGAGATGAGGAGAAATCTTTTTCATGTAGCAAGTTGTTACAATCTGGAATGCACTGCCAGAAAGGATGGAGGAAGCAGATTCAACAGTAACTTTCAAAAGGGAATTGGATAAATACTTGACCAGGATAAAATTGCAGGGCTATGGGGAAAAGAGCAGGAGCAGTGGGACTAATTGGAGGGGGGTAGGGGGAGAGGGGAACAAAATGCCCACTTCAAAGAAGGAATATCTGAATCAGTGGGAACGTCTAAATATGGTGGATGGCCGGATCAGGGAGTCTTAAGTACGATGGGCATCAATATTTATCTCTGGAGCCCAATCGAGTTTTCAGAATTGAATCTATGCTGTGAAATACTGACGGCAATTTATAGTGGGCAGATTCTCCATCCTCTGCCCTGGTGAAAGAAAGAACTTATGAAGTGTAGTCACTGTTGTAATGTAGGAAACGCGACAGCCAATTTGCACACAGCAAGGTCCCACAAACAGCAATGAGATAAATGACCAGATAATCTGTTTTTAGCGTTGTTGGTTGAGGGATAGATATTGGCCAGGACACTGGGGAGAACACCCCTGTTCTTATTCGAAATAGATCTTTTGCGTCCACCTGAGAGGGCAGGCGGAGCCTCGGTTTTACGTCTCACCCGAAAGGCGGCACCTCCAACAGCGCAGCACTCTCTCAGTACTGCACTAGGAGTGTAAGCCTGGATTTTGCGATCGAGTCCCACATAACATCAAGACATTCCAATAACGTCACAAAAGCTGAGTGCTGCTTTCAGCCTATTAGTGATGTCACTGGAGTGTAACATGTACAGAGGAGGACTGTGCACAATGTTTGTTCTCCTCGTTGCTCAGTTGGTAAGTACACTGCTGACCTGAGCCATACTGGCGAGGAAGATTTGATCCTTGTTATTTGCCTAGGTAGAGAATCTCACCTGAGGCAGCAATCAGAGCACTAAGAGTTAGAACACAGGAGTAGGCCATTCAACCCCTCGAGCCTGTTCTACCATTCAATTAGATCATGGCTGTTCTCAATCTTAACTCCATCTTCCCGCCTTGGTTCCGTAACCCTTATTACCTTTATCTAACAATAATCAATCAATCTCAGTTTCATGATTTTCAATTGGCCCTCAGCCTCAACAGCTTTTTGGGGAGAGTTTTCCAGATTTCCACTATCTTTTGTGCGAAGAAGTGCTTTCTGACATCTCCCCTGAACGGCCTAGCTCTAATTTTAAGGTTATGCCCCCTTGTTCTGGACTCCCCCCACCAGAGGAAATAGTTTCTCTCTATCTACCCTATTAAATCCTTTAAGCATCTTAAACACTTGAATTAGATCACCCCTTAATCTTCTATATAATTGAAGAGAATGCAAGCTTTATTTATGCAAACTGTCCTCATAATTTAACCCTTTTAGCCCCAATGTCATTCTGGTGAAATCGCACTGCACCCTCTCCAAGGCCAATATATCCTTCCTGAGGTGCGGTGCTCAGAACTGAACGCAGTTCTCCAGATGCAGTGTGACAACTGTATAAAAGAAAGAAAAAAAATAAAGACTTATATTTATGTTTTGGTGGTGGGGCTTGTCCATCCGTTATACACCTCAGTCTATTTTCCGTTCCATTGGCTTCAGTCAGGTGGGACCAGTCTCCTACCATCAGTTTCCTGCCCCCATCGAAAGTATAAATGACACTCCTTGCTTTGCTAGGTCTGGAATGGGGCTTGAACCCACAACCTCTTCTGGCTCAGAGGCAAGAGTACTACCCACTGAGCCACAGTTGACACTGGAGGTGTCGTTCATCTGGCAAAAGCAGCCCTCTACTGCTGTTTAAGATGTGGAGATGCCGGTGATGGACTGGGGTGGACAAACGTAAGGAATCTTACAACACCAGGTTATAGTCCAACAGTTTTATTTGAAAATCACAAGCTTTCGGAGATTATCTCCTTCGTCGGGTGAGTGAGTGAAAGGTTCTCAAATCGCATATCTTATATTAGGCTGGGACACGATCACACCAATCAAAGGTGTCGTTGGTGTTATCTGTTTTTAATACAACTGGACATTCTCTCTCGCTCTCTCTGCCTTTCGGGTCTCTTTCTCTCTCTGGCATTGTAACCTGACCCATTGTGTATTCAGTATACTGGGACATACTGTTTTCCGTGGCTAACCTGTCTGAACACCAACGACACCTTTGATTGGTGTGATCGTGTCCCAGCCTAATATAAGATATGCGATTTGAGAACCTTTCACTCACTCACCCGACGAAGGAGATAATCTCCGAAAGCTTGTGATTTTCAAATAAAACTGTTGGACTATAACCTGGTGTTGTAAGATTCCTTACAGTTGTGAAAGACACTGAATGCCTCATTTGTTAGTTCTCTCTTCCGGCTAACCCTGGATTCCCTGGAGTTGGTGGACGTTGTGAAACAGATGGGAATAATTGCGTGAGCTTGTTGGAACTCAGTTGGAATCAATAGCTGAGCACAGCAGATTTCCATCTGTGCAATTATCAAGTTGACGTAGTTTAATGTACCCAGCTCCCTGCATCTTTGAAAGTAGGGAAAACAACCCTGGTCTCAGGGTACAGATCCTGTGTGGACAAAGTGTAGTCTTTCTTTTTCACCACCAAGTTATAGTCCAGCAATTTTGTTTTAAATTCACAAGCTTTCGGAGATTTTCTCCTTCCTCAGGCAAATGTTTCATTTGCCTGAGGAAGGAGAAAATCTCCGAAAGCTTGTGAATTTAAAATAAAATTGCTGGACTATAACTTGGTGTTGTAAAATTGTTTACAATTGTCAACCCCAGTCCATCACCGGCATCTCCACATCTTTCTTTTTCAACCTTCAATTCTTGCCTCTTGCACATCCCCGATTTCCATCTGCCCACTATTGGCGGCCGTGCCTTCAGCTGCCTAGATCTTAAGCTCTGGAACTCCCTCCCTAAACCTCTCCGCCTCTCCACCTCTCTCTCCTCCTTTAAGAAGCTCTTTAAAAGCTACCTCTTTGACCAATCTTTTGGTCACCTGTCCTAATATCTATGTGACTCGGTGTCAAATTTTGTTTGATAACGCTCCTGTGACACGCCTTGGGACATTTTATTATCCAAGTAGTATAAAAAGCTATATAAATGCAAGTTGTTGTTGCTTATACCTAGTTAGGAACATAGGAACAGAAGGAGGCCATTTAGCCCCTCGAGCCTGTTCCGCCATTCAATGAGATCATGGCTGATCTGTGACCTAACTCCATATACCCGCCTTAGCCCCATATCCCTTAATACCTTTGGTTAACAAAAATCTATCAATCTCAGATTTAAAATTAACAATTGAGCTAGCATCAACTGCAATTTGCAGAAGAGAGTTCCAAACTTCTACCATCCTTTGCGTGGAGAAGTGTTTCCTAACTTCACTCCTGAAAGTCTTGGCTTTAATTTTTAGTCTATGTCCCCTGGTCCTCGACTCCCCAACCAGCAGAAATACTTTCTCTCTATCTACCCTATCGGTTCCCCTTGAAATCTTGAAAACTTTGATCAAATCACCCCTAATCTTCTAAATTCCAAGGAATACAACCGTAGTTTGTGTAATCTCTCCTCGTAAATTAACCCTTGGAGTTCAGGCGTCATTCTAGTAAATCTACGCTGGACTCCCTCCAAGGCCAATATATCTTTCCTAAGGTGTGGTGCCCAGAGCTGAACACAGTACTCCAGGTGTGGTCTAACCAGGGCTTTGTGTAACTGTAGCATAACTTCTAGTTGCTCTCAGATGGTGGACCTTCTTCGTATAAGGTGTGGGACTGGAGCCACATACAGACCAGACCGGGTAAGGAACAGCTGATTTCCTTTCCTAAAGGATATCAATGAACCAGTTGGGTTTTTACCACAATCCGACAGCTTCATGGATTTTTATTTCCAGATTTTTTTAAAAGCTGAATTCAAATTCTCGAACTGCCCTGGAGGGATCTGAACTCTCGTTCTCTACATCATTAGTCCAAAATTTCTGACGTCTCGGGGTATGTTTTGATGAAGGAAAAATTAGCGGCCGCAAGCGTCCAGGCCACAGGAGGCCCGGGTAAGTGGTGTTTGTTAAACTTTTTAAAGATTCCTTGTGGGCCAGGAGGAGCAGGAGAGCTCTACTAGACTCCACAAGGATATGTTGGCCCCCCGGGGCTTCCCCCCACCCCCGCCATCCCTCGATCGTGGACATCATAGTATCATAGTATGGTACAGCACAGGAGGAGGCCATTCGGCCCATCGTGCCTGTGCTGGCTCTTTCAAAGAGCTATCCAATTAGTCCCACTCCCCTACTCTTTCCCCATAGCCCTGTAAATTTTCTTCCCTTCAACTATTTATCCAATTCCCTTTTGAAAGTTATTATTGAATCTGCTTCCACCGCCCTTTCAGGCAGCGCATTCCAGATCATAACAACTCGCTGCGTAAAAAAATGTTTCCTCATTTCGCCTCTGGTTCTTTTGTCAATCACCTTAAATCTGTGACCTCTGCGACCCTACTGCCACTGGAAACAGTTTCTTCTTATTTACTCTACCAAAACTCTTCATGACCTTGAACACCTCTATCAAATCTTTCCTTAACCTTCTGCTCTGAGAAGAGCAATCTCCTGCCGATGCCCCCCCCCGCCTCCCCGATTGTGGACTTGCCTTGCCTTGCCATGCACATGTTTCTGTGGGTCCCTAATGGAGGCCTGACGCCCCCCCCCACCAATTTCGACTCCCACCCTCCAGTGGTGATGTCATTCCCACCAGCTTCGGGCAGGACTCAGCGTCGGGGCCTGCAATAGAGGCCCGGGAGTTAAAATCTCCCAGGCCCCACACCCCGATTCCCGCCCTGCGTTAAAATCGCCTCTACAGTAAATACGTCAGAATCTCTAATGCTTTGGTCTTTATTTTTATCGGACTATACCGGCTAAAAGTAGATGAAAAGGACTCTGTACAGTTAATGGTGTGTATCATGGAAAGATAGATATCATGCAGTGAATTATAAAAAGGAAAAAGAAAGGACTTGTATTTATACAGCACCTTTCACAACCTCAGGATGTTCCAAAGTGCTTCACAGCCAATGAAGAAGTCCTTTTGAAGTGTAGTCACTGTCATAATGTAGGAAACGGGGCAGCCAATTTGCGCACAGCAAAGTCCCACAAACAGCAATGAGATAATTGACCCGATAATCTGTTTTAGTGATGTTGGTTGAGGGATAAATATTGGCCAGGGCATCGGGGAGAACTCCCCTGCTCTTCTTCGAATAGTGCCATGGGATCGTTTAGGTCTATCTGAGGGTGCAGATGGGGCCTCGGTTTAACGTCTCATCTGAAAGACGACACCTCTGACAATGCGGCGCTCCCTCAGCACTGCGCTGGGAGCGTCAGCCTGGATTTTGAGCTGTAATATAAATTTGGAGTTCAGCCACCAAGCCCATCCCTCTAGACCTTTCTCCCTGGCTCCCTCTGCTATGACCGCCTCCCTCCCTTCCGCGCCCGGCCTGCCTGTAGCAAGAAAAGATGGCGGCCCGAGGTAACGTTTACATTTCATAGTAAATTCAGACATCCCACCGGCTGCTGTGCTTGAAAGGAGCGTGAGCCTACTGCGGCCTTATCCCTGACCCACGGTCCCCTCTGATCCTGGCTCCCCTCCCCACAGACAGTGCAGGATCTCTGAGTTCAATATTACGGGAGATGAAGGTGGTGAAAATCTAATTCAAAAGAATCCCAAAAAAAACCAAGGTTATTTTCCACCGGGACTTTTCTAAGTCGAGAACGTCTCGCTCCTTCACGCAGAATAGCACTTAGGCTGTGTCCGCGACCCCAGACTCCCTGGCTCTTTAAACCAAGACTGACGATCCATATCTAAAGTCTGAACATGCTCGTTCCTAATGGATTTGTTGCCAAAGACGCAGCAACATCTGTGATTTCAGTGGCAGACGGTCTTCCTGCAGCCTGCCCCAAAGCAGCTGCCCCTCTGTTTACAAGCTTCACGGCCCATGTCTTTATGGTAAATTTATTGTGACAAGAGAGCATCGGGTTTCCAGTAACAAATATTCTCTTACAAAGACAGATCTGACATGTATGAATTTTTAAATATGCAATTAGAGAGGCATAATGGATCTCCTGAAGGTTAGGCGCCAAGCTGCCAGGGAATACATCAGTAGCTAACCCACTTCAAAGGCACTATTCCATGGAAGTGCTTCAGACTGCATCACACATTGAGGAATCGATCCAGAGCTTCTTCAGAAATGTGCCCAGGCAACAGGTAGCAAATCGCACCTGCAGAACGGAGGTAAAACTGTGCTTTCACGTCCCGTGGCTGCCCCCTAACCCCCGGCAGACACATGTCCATCGCACCTGTCCTCCTTGAACTTCGGCTGGCTCCCTCGTTCTCCAAAGTCCTCATCTCCACCTTCAAATCTGTCCATGGCCACGGTCCACTCGACCTGTGGAACCTCATCCAGTCCCAACTCAATTCCTCTCTTCTACTGAGCATGGTCGGATGCACATCCCTCCCCCCCTCCCCGCTGCTGGTGGTCTACACTTCAGGTCTCTTCCGAAACCTCTTCACTTTCCTTCCTCTTCTTCAAACGTCTCCTCAAAATGAACCCCTTTGAGGGTGCGTTCAGTCACCTCTCCTGACTGCTCTCCTGCTTCCTCTTGTTAAGGACCTTGGGGTATTTCATTAAATGAAAGGCTCTATATAAACACAAGTTACGAGTGTTATTGTCGGAGGTGACGTCTTTTGGACGCGATGTTAGACCATCTTCCTGCCCAGATGGGTGAAAAAGAACCTGTGGCACTATTCAAAAAAAGAGCAGGGAGTTCTCCGGGCGTCCCGACCAACACCAGAAAAAAAACAGATTAAATGGTCATTTATCTTGTCGCTGTTTGTGGGATCTTGCTGTGTGCAAATTGGCTGCTGTGTTTACAAACATACCAGCAGTGAGTACACTTCAAAAATAATTAATTGGTTGTGAAGCACTTTGGGACATCCTGAGGATGTGAAAGGTGCTGTATCAATGTAAGTTCTTTCTTTCTGGTTGATTAAAGAACCTGTTAACATTTATCTATCCAGCTTTTGAAATTGATAAATCTGCTAGCTTTCCCCCCTCAGTGGTTGGTTAGTAAGTGCACTGCTCTGGACCTCAGCCATAAGGACCAGCAAGGTTCCTGTTTTGATCTTTGATTCCTGCTTAGTTGCCTCATTTCCACTGAGGTGGCAGTCAGACACTTTTGACCTCAGCGACCCTGGGTTAGGGAGAGGAAAGGTCAGCTAGCCTGACTGTTGTCCAGTGACTCCTGCTGTGAAGTGTGTGTCTGTGGATGTCGGGCGAAGACGGGATTTGAGCTGGACCGCGATGTCAGTCGTGGCTCAGTGGGTAGCACACTCACCTCTGAGCCTAGAAGATCTATGGGTTCAAGTCCCACTCCAGAGACTTGAGCACAAAATCCAGGCTGACACTTCCATTGCAGTACTGAGGGAACGCTCGATTGTCAGAGGTGCCAGCTTTCCGATGAGCTGTTAACCTGAGGCCCCGTCTGCCCTCTCAGGTGGATGTAAAAGATCTCATGGCACTGTTTCAAAGAAGAGCAGGGGAGTTCTCCCTGGTGTCCTGGCCAATATTTATCCTTCAACCAATATCACTAGAACAGATTATATGGTCATCATCCCACATTGCTGTTTGTGGGATCTTGCTGTGCGCAAATTGGCTGCCGGATATCCTACATTACAACAGTGACTACACTTCAAAAGGACTTTGTTGGCTGTAATGCACTTTGGGATGTCCTGAGGTCATGAAAGGCACTATATAAATGCAAGTTCTTCCCTTTTATGCTCAAACGGTCCATTGACACTTACCGTCTGGGGTCACATATGAAGATGGGCCATTTGGGTGAGGTTGGAAGGACGAGTGGCACCTATGGAATGGTACCGCAGCAAGAAGTCATCAAATTCAGGCAAAAGGAGGGGAGATATTTGGAAAGGGCCAAATGAGAGTTGCTCGACTTGTGAAGAGTGAGATGGACAAACCAGCCAACTGCAAACTTACACCCATGATTTCCGGGACCAAGAGTGTCGAGTCTCTGATGTTGTGGGGAGGCACTGAAGGGAGATTGGGTGCTTCTTCACAGGGAGGGAGGGAGGGAAAGGAAAAGGAGAAACATCCAGGGTTTTTTTTTGCTGACAAATTGTAGAACAACTTCGGCCAAATTTTCAGTTGGCCGAGGTTTGGAGTTGGCATTGTGTGGCATTGGCAGAGGGTCGTCTGCCCACACTAGTTGCTGACAATTTGTCCACAGGAGGCCACGGAGAAAAGGGCAAAACACTAAGAAAATACCATAAAAAGCAACGGGGAGGAAAATAAAGCCTGAAGTGGATTACTCCAGGTTCTAGAATGCACAGAGAACAGTAGCTTTGAACCTGGAAGAAGAACCTTTGTCTTTATGAAAAAGGGGTGGACAAATCTTTTTGTTTTCAAAAACCACACAGATACACTGTCATTTCTTTCCTTGAAGACAGCGCCCCTTTATTTACCTCTCTGAACAGATTTAACGGGGGGCGTTTTGATTTTGGGCGATAGTGTAAAGCAGGCGATAACGAATCGGCCGCCCACCTTACATCGCTGCAGATTTTCACTTCCATTGCCTTCACTGGAAATGAAAATCAGGAGATTTGCTGTCATCCATTTTGTACAATCGGCCAAAATCAAAATTACCCCCAATTATTCTTCAATAGTTTCCAGTTCAATGGTTTAGAAACATTTGGTAATTACTGGAGGGGAATTAAAGCTGATTAGCGCTTATCGTGCAAGGATAGATTTCTGTCCTGTTCACCCATCGCCCCTGTGCTCGCTGACTTACACTAGCTCCCGGTCCGGCAATGCCTCGATTTTAAAATTCTCATCTTTGTTTTCAAACGGGCCTCGCCCCTCCCCATCTCTGTAACCTCCTCCAGCCCTGCAACCCTAAGAGACCTTTGCGCTCCTTCAATTCTGGCCTCTTGCGCGTCCTCCATTTTAATCACTCCACCATTGGCGGCCGTGCCTTCAGCTGCCTAGGACCTGAGCCCTGGAATTCTCTTCCGAAAACTCTCCCTCCTCCTGTAAGACGCTCCTTAAAACCCACCTCTTTGACCAAGCTTTTGATAACCTCTCCTAATAGCTCCTTATGTGGCTCGGTGTCAAATTTTGTCCGATAATCGCTCCTGTGAAGCACTTTGGCACGTTTTACTACGTTAATGGTGCTATATAAATACAAGTTGTTATTATTAAATATTACGGTCCGACTGGGGTCTACTGGTCTGACTGCCTATTTACTTTGCTTTGGGTTAGATTGAACCGTCCTTAAACTAGAGCTCTTCTCTTCCGCCCAACCCTCAAACTTCTGCTCGCGAGGACTGAGGTTCGAAAAGAATTAATAGGCAGATCATTTTGTTGCAATTTACTGGAAGGTATCTGTGAATTCGGAAATTTTCTGTGACTGTTTCTAATTGTAGAACACATAGAATATTAAAAGTTAATCGAGCCTGAAATGTGCAACAACGAAAAATTTCAGCTTATTTAAAAGTCATCAAAAGCAAAATGTAAGCTACACAGAATATATCGAACCACGTGGGCCTCAGCTACATGATTTGCGCATCTGCCATGATAACTTGAGGGCAATTAAATGAAAGAAAGATTTGCATTTATATAGCGACTTTCTCGACCTCAGGACGTCCCAAAACGCTTTACAGTCAATGAAGTACTTTTGAAGTGTGGTCACTGTTGTAAAGTAGGAAATGCGGCAGCCAATTTGCGCACAGCAAGATCCCACAAACAGCAATGTGATAATGACCAGATAATCTGTTTACTTCAGTGATGTTGGATGAGGGATAAATATTGGCCAGGACACCGGGTCAATTCCCCTGCTGTTCTTCGAAATAGTGCCGTGAGGTCTTTTGCGTCCCGCTGAGAGGGCAGACGGGACCTCGGTTTAACTTCTCATCTGAAAGAGGGCACCTGCGACAATGCAGCACTCCCTCAGTACTGCACTGGGAGTGTCAGCCTGGATTATATGTTGAAGTCTCTGGAGTGCAAATTGAATCCACAACTTTCTGACTCAGAGGCGAGAGTGCTACCCACTGAGCCACGGCTGGCACCGTGTCCTTCTCTGAGATCATAAGACCATAAGAGCCATAAGAGATAGGAGCAAGAGTAGGCCATTCGGCCCCTCGAGCCTGCTCCGCCATTCAATGAGATCATGGCTGATCTGATTTTTACCTCAACTCCACTTTCCCGCCCTTTCCCCATATCCTTTGACTCCCTTGCTGATCAAAGATTTGTCTAACTCAGCCTTGAATGTATTCAATGACTCAGCCTCCACAGCTTTTTGGGGTAAAGAATTCCAAAGATTCACGACCCTCTGGGAGAAGAAATTCCTCCTAATTTCCCATTCTTAAACGGTCCACCCCTTATTCTGAGACTATGTCCCCTAGTTTTAGATTCCCCCATGAGGGGTAACATCCTCTCAGCATCTACCCTATCGAGTCCCCTCAGAATCTTGCATGTTTCAATAAGATCTCCTCTCATTCTTCTAAACTCCAATGAGTATAGACCCAACCTGTTCAATCTTTCTTCATAAGACAACCCTTTCATACCCGGAATCAACCTAGTGAACCTTCTCTGAACCGCCTCCAATGCAAGTATGTCCTTCCTTAAATAAGGGCACCAGAACTGTACCCAGTACTCCAGGTGTGGTCTCACCAGCACCCTGTACAGTTGTAGCATGACTTCCCTGCTTTTATACTCCATCCCCCTAGAAATAAAGGCCAATATTCCATTTGCCTTCCGGATTACCTGCTGCACCTGTATGTTGACTTTTTGTGTTTCATGTACGAGGACACCCAGATCCCTCTGTACCGCAGCATTTTGTAGTATTTCTCCATTCAAATAATATTTTGCTTCTTCATTTTTCCTCCCAAAGTGGATGACTTCACATTTTCCCACATTATATTCCATCTGCCAAATTTTTGCCCATTCGCTTAACCTGTCAGTATCCCTTTGCAGACACTTTGTGTCCTTATCGCAACTTGCTTTTCCACCTATCTTTGTATCGTCAGCAAATTTGGCCACAAGACACTCTGTTCCTTCATCCAAGTCATTGATATATATTGTAAATAGTTGAGGCCCCAGCACTGAACCCTGCAGCACCCCACTAGTTACAGATTGCCATTTTGAAAATGACCCTTTTATCCCGACTCTTTGTTTTCTGTTAGTTAGCCAATCCTCTATCCATGCCAGTATATTACCCCCAACACCACGAGCTCTTATCTTGTGCAGTAATCTTTTATGTGGCACCTTATCGAATGCCTTTTGGAAATCCAAATATACTGCATCCATTGGTTCCACTTTATCCACCCTGCCCGTTACTTCCTCAAAGAACTCTAATAAATTTGTCAGACATGATTTCCCCTTCATAAAATTACATTGACTCTCCTTGATTGTATTATGAGTCTCCAAATGTCCTGCTACTACTTCCTTAATAATGGATTCTAGCATGTTACAGAAATGGACACATAATATTTCTACACCACTTGCACAGCCTGTGCTGCTTTCAATTACAATCTTCTCCACAGTGCCAGGCATGAAACATTACCCAGTTAATAACATATTCGTAGAACAGAGCTAGAAAATCCCTGGCATCGCAGCCAATATGTGCGCCCACACACACATATACATGCATGCACACACACATATACATGTGAACACACACACGTGCATGTACACATATACACACTTGTGCACACACACATGCACGCACAAGGCACACAGTACCAGATGGGAGTGAATAGATATAAAGGAAATACAGAAGCTGTCCTGATGGTCTCATGGGCAAAGGCCCCATCTGGTGTAGTATTGAGGCATAGAGGCCAGAATGTCCCAGGTTCTGTGCTGAGTTCGCCGATCTCAGGCAGGGTCGGAATACCATAATTGGTTTCACCATGAACGTTCACACATGAAGAATGTTCACTCATATCAAGGTACTAAAGGAACGCCCATCAAGAGGTGGGTGTGGGGAATTTGAAGGGGAAGAGCCATACTGTTCCCAGTTACCTGATGTATATATAAAGGAGACAGACACATTGATCCAGATATGTGTTCCTGTTGCAGGGTGCGCACTATAAGAATGCACAAAGACCGTTAATGGAGAAGCTGCTGCCTTTTCTGAGAGATGGTTTGTGATATGGCTTCACAGAACTGTTAATCAATAAAGTCCGAGACATCTTTAGGTTTCCTTTAATCTATAACTTGGGACAAAGCGGTTTTGCTTCTCACCGATGCTGCAATCATAACGTGAATGCCACCTAAATTCAGAGTCAGACTTCACTTCAGAGTCAGTGCGGGATTTAACCCCTGATTTACACTATACAAGTTTAGCGTTGCTGTGAAGATTTGCACGGAGAGCACGGACACTGACCTGGTACCGAACTGTGAATCCATTGCTGACCAAAATTGTGGAAAACTCATTTAGGCATAGAAGGTCAAACATGATCAATAAGGACGGTCTGCAGCTGATCAACTCAGAGAATAACAAGCCCAAAATAACATACTTTAAAAAAGCTATCAGGGAAAGCCCAATTTATCAGGAGATGTAACCATGTTAGCAATGAGTTTCCGCAGGAAAGTAATGACTGTTGACTGAGATCTCTGCTATCTAATTGTAAAGTATACTATTGAGTTTAAGATCTCTCCTGGGTAATTGTGTTGCCCCTTGATCAGTTTCCCAAAGACTATGCAGGGTAACGTTCAAACATTCTAATATCATTGATGTTTTAAAGGGTGGATTTGACAATACCGCTTGTACTGAGCTCCGACTGAAAGAGGCAAAGCCCACTGCACCAGTGTGAAATTTCACATTTCACACAACAGCCAACCTCATAGGCCTTTTGAGTGAGACAAAGTGAAAGCAGCTTCGTGCTGTGAACTCAGACCCAGTAGGAAACAGGCTCAAACACTCTTCATTCCTCAACAACCTTAGGGAGACAGGACTTCTGTTTCCCTCTCTCCTGAAGCACAGTTCCAGTAATCTCACCCGAACAGCTACTTTTCATTTGACTAAGTAAATTATTTTACCACACACTGCCTCATAGCTGAGTCCATTACTAGGTCAGTGACGAGCCTTAGTTGATTCTTTCCCCCTCGCTGGTCCAGAAGCAACGAGGCCGAGCATTTAATCTAGCCTAACATTTCCGTGTGGTATTGAGGGAGTGCTGCACTGACTTAGGTGCTGTCATTCAGATGAAAAATCAAATGAAGTCTTCATCTGCCTGTTCAACAACAACTTGCATTTATATAGCGCCTTTAACGTAGTAAATTGTTCCCAAGGCGCTTCACAGGAGCGTAATCAGACAAAAATTGATACTGAGCCAAGGAAGGAGACATTAGGGCAGGTGACCAAAAGCTTGGTCAAAGAGGTAGGTTTTAAGGAGCGACTTAAAGGAGGAGAGAGAGGAGGATGGGCGGAGAGGGTTTAGGGAGGGAATTCCAGAACTTAGGGCCGGGACGGCTGAAGGCACGGCCAGCAATGGTGGGTGAGGCAAAGGAAGTGGGGGTGCACAAGAGGTCAGAGTTGGAGGAGCGCAGAGATCTGGGTGGGTTGTAGGGCTGGAGGGAGTTACAGAGACGGGGAGGGGTGAGGCCATGGAGGGATTTGAACACAAGGATGAGAATTTAAAAATCGAGGCTTTGGTGGACCGGGAGCCAGTGTAGGTCAGTGAGCAGTGATGGGTGAACGGGACTTGGTGCGAGTTAGGATACAGGCAGCAGAGTCTTACTGATGTTCAGGAGGTACAGTGGATGCTAAAGATCCCTATTCAAAGAAGAGCCAAAGCTTCTTTTCGTGTCAGAGCCAACATTCTTTCTTCAACCAATACCACCAAAACAGATGAACGATTCCTTTATCTGATTGCTGTTTGTGAGATCTTGATGTGTGGAACATGGCTGCCGCGTTTGGCTCCACAAAAGCAGTGACTGCCCTTCAAAGTAATTAATTGTCTCGTGGCTCAGTGAGTTGCTGTGCGCAAATTGGCTGCCGCATTTCTTACATTACAACAGTGACTACCCTTCAACAGTACTTCAGTGGCTGTAAAGCACTTTGGGATGCCCCGCGGCTGTGAAAGGCGCTATATAAATGCAAGTTCTTCCTTATTGTCTGTGGCGCAATTTGAAACATTTCTAAGAGACCTGGCAAAGTACGAAGGGTCATTCTCACTTTTGTTGGGGTCAGAAAACTGGTGATATGAGATTGGCCCCATTTGATTGAAGCCAATGGAACGGAAAATAGACTGAGATGCATAACGGGTGGCCAATCCCCTACCACCAATACATAAATACAAGTCTTTATTTTCTTTTTTCTTTTATACAGTTATATAAAACACTGGTCACACTGCATCTGGAGAACTGAGTTCAGTTCTGGGCACCGTATCTCGGGAAGGATATATTGGCCTAGGAGGGCGTGCAGTGCAGATTCACCAGAGCTAAAAGGGTTAAATTATGAGGACAGTTTGCATAGACTAAGCTTGTATTCCCTTGAATATAGAAGATTAAGGGGTGATCTAATTAAGGTGTTTAAGATGATTAAAGGATTTGATAGGGTGGATAGAGAGAAACCATTTCCTCTGGTGAGGGAATCAAGAACAAGGGGGCATAATCTTAAAATTAAAGCTAGGCCGTTCAGGGGTGATGTCAGGAAGCATTTCTTCACACAAAGGGTGGTGGAAATCTGGAACACTCTCCCCACAAAAAGCTGTTGAGGCTGGGGGCCAATTGAACATTTCAAAGCTGAGATTGATAGATTTTTGTTAGGAAAGAGTATTAAGGGATATGGAGCAAAGGCGGGTAAATGGAGTTGAGGTACAGATCAGCCATGATCTAATTGAAAAGCGGAACAGGCTCGAGGGGCTGAATGGCCTCCTCCTGTGTTCTAACTCTTAATGCTCTGATTGCTGCCTCAGGTGAGATTCTCTACCTAGGCAAATAACAAGGATCAAATCTTCCTCGCCAGTATGGCTCAGGTCAGCAGTGTACTTACCAACTGAGCAACTGGGAGAACAAACATTGTGCACAGTCCTCCTCTGTACATGTTACACTCCAGTGACATCACTAATAGGCTGAAAGCAGCACTCACCTTTTATGATGGCATTGGAATGTCTTGATGTTACATGGGACCCGAGCGCAAAATCCAGGCTTACACTCCTAGTGCAGTACTGAGAGAGTGCTGCACTGTCGGAGGGTCAGTACTGAGAGAGTGCTGCACTGTCGGAGGGTCAGTACTGAGGGAGTGCTGCACTGTCGGAGGGTCAGTACTGAGAGAGTGCTGCACTGTCAGTGGGTCAGTACTGAGAGAGTGCTGCACTGTCGGAGGGTCAGTACTGAGAGAGTGCTGCACTGTCGGAGGGTCAGTACTGAGAGAGTGCTGCACTGTCGGAGGGTCAGTACTGAGAGAGTGCTGCACTGTCGGAGGGTCAGTACTGAGAGAGTGCTGCACTGTCGGAGGGTCAGTACTGAGAGAGTGCTGCACTGTCGGAGGGTCAGTACTGAGAGAGTGCTGCACTGTCGGAGGGTCAGTACTGAGGGAGTGCTGCACTGTCGGAGGGTCAGTACTGAGGGAGTGCTGCACTGTCAGAGGTGCCGCCTTTCGGATGAGACATTAAACCGAGGCCCTGTCTGCCTATTCAGGTGGACATAAAAGATTCCATGTTGCAATTCGAAGAAAAGCATGGGTGTTCTCCCACTGTCCTGGCCAACATTTATTCCTCAACCAACACCACCAAAAACAGACTGACTGGTCATTTACCTCATGGCTGTTTGAGGGACCTTGCTGTGCCCATATTGGCTGCTGCATGTGCCTACACAATAGTGACTACACTTCAAACCAATTCATTGACTGTGAAGCACTTTGGGTCATCCCGACATGAAAGATGCTATATAAATGCAAGGCTTTCTTCTTTCTTTCTTAAAATCATACAAAATATTTGCTCTGATATGGCCTCAAAACAACAGCTCAGCATGAGACCACAGGTGACTGAGAAACACCAATAAATGTGTTGAGGAATTACGGGGCCAAGCAGGACAAAATTCTACTCCTTTAATAGTAATTTGGGTTTAATATAATTGTTGGCATAATGGAACATACTGCCCCTTTAAGAGCAATCTGGGTTCCGTATGAATGCTGGGATAATAGAAAAACAATGTCCCTTGAAGGGCAATTTGGATCCCATATAAATGTTGGATCTGAACAACAGTACAACAAATTCTCCTCACAATAATTTCAATTAGGAGGCAGTTTTGTGTGTGTAAAATCCCATTTACCTTCCCTGAGGAATTACCCGGACATTACTGCTGACATGCACTTAGACAACGAGAGTCATTTCTTCGCAAAAAAAATCAGCTTACAATATTAAGCATGTGGCAAATCAAAAACACTCATAATATCACAGTGGTCAGAGTTCCAAAACAAGGCAGATAATTCATAACCTTCCACATCAACAAAATCCAACATTTTTCCAATAATGAAGGTCTCGAAGAACATTACTCTTCCCCTAATGGCTCTTCCTGCATGTTCTGGCTCCTGTGAGATTTCTGCTCAACAACGTAAAGCCCCCAGAGGAGATGAGGCAACTGATTGACTGTTTGACAACTGGGACTCTGGAGGGCAAGACCTACATCTGTCAAGCCAAAGGTTAATTATAAAGCCACTGGACATCTGAGGTTCTCAATACTAAATAGACAATGTCCATTGGGATACTGAGAGCAATTAGGCAACTAAGTGCCATGAGGTCAAAATCTTTAGCAGTAGCCAGCTGAACGTCTGCAAACAGCATTACAAAGAGTTGGAGATCAAACAACATTACAAGGTTGGTGGGGGGGGCAGTGGAGATCTCTCTATTGCACCTGACCCAGTTTAGTTTCTCCTTTTACCCATCACCTCATAAGTTGAGAACAAACAGTGAGATCCTCTAGCGAGGATGTGATATTTCCGCAGCGAAGGAACCCAAAAATGCCATGGCTTTGGGTTCGCGATTGGTAAAAGTATCGACACAGTCATTTTTTTTTTATTCGTTCATGGGATGTGGGCGTCGCTGGCAAGGCCGGCATTTATTGCCCATCCCTAACTGCCCTTGAGAAGGTGGTGGTGAGCCGCCTTCTTGAACCGCTGCAGTCCGTTTGGTGAAGGTTCTCCCACAGTGCTGTTAGATAGGGAGTTCCAGGATTTTTGACCCAGCGACAATGAAGGAACATTTTAAACATGCCTTCAGTCATGAACATGCCATTTTAAACATGCCTTCAGTCAGAATGTTGATGAAAGCGTCAACAATGCATGTTTTAAATATAGAGCAACTGAACAGGTAACTAAATGTTGGGTGAGAACAAAGCAGAAGTGCTGACAGGTTAAAAATCCCTGTCAATAGTTAGAATCTAAGGAAAGAAAGTGCTCGCATTTATATAGCGCCTTTCACAACCTCAGGACGTCCCAAAGCGCTTTACAGCCAGTGAAGTACTTTTTGAAGCATAGTCACTGTAGTAATGTAGGGAAACGCAGCAGCCTATTTTGCGCACAGCAAGATCCCACAAACAGCAATGAGATGTTGAGCCTAAAACCGGCCTTGCAGATGGACCACCCATTTTATATACTGACCGATTCTCATTTCCATCGGCATCAATGGTCATGAGAATCAGACGGTCTCTACGACGGGAGGCCGACTCGCCTCACCAGTATTACACCCAGGCAGCAAGTTGAAAATCTACCCCAATCAGTCAATTTTCTTCAAAAAAAAAAGTTGCTCAGTAAATTTGGTTCAAAAGCATCCTGGGGGAGAAGGGAGGGAGCAGCAAGTTCGGTCCGAGTGATGGAGCATTCGGTTACAGGTGAGACAAACTGTAGATGAGACAATCTATGGGTAATAAAAACAGAAAATGCTGGAGAAGTTCAGCAAGTCAGGCAGCGTCTGTGGAGAAAGAAACAGAGTTAACGTTTCAGGTGGAAGACCTTTCGTCAGGACTGGAAGAAGTTACAAGAGTTCAAGTTTTTGAGCAAGTACAGAGCCAGGGAAAGGGGGGAGGAAAGAACAAAAGGGAAAGTCTCTGATAGGGTGGGAGGGCACGAGTGATTAAATGACAAAAGGGATGATGGTGCAAGGCAAGGAGGGTGGGAATGGGACAGGTAAAGAAACAAAAGATTGATGAGTAGCAGCTGTAAATGGCAACAACAGAACCATTACCAGCACTAGCTGACCGAAAAAATTGGAGCAGTGGTTATGATCTGAAGTTATTGAAATCAATGTTGAGTCCGGAAGGTTGTAAAGTGTCTAAACGAAAGATGAGGTGATGTTCCTCGAGCTTACGTGGAGCTTCATTGGAACAGTGTAAGAGGCCGAGGTCAGAGTGGGAGTGGGAAGGGGAATTAAAATGGCAAGTGACCGGCAGGTCAGGGTCACGCCTGCGGACAGATCGGAGGTGTTCAGCAATGCCATTACCCAATGTGCGTTTGGTCTCCTCAATGTAGAGGGAACGCTCTCTCCGTGACACCCTGGTCCACTCTTCCATCACCCTCAACACCAGCTCTCCTCCTCACGGCACCTTCCCGTGCGAGCACAGGAGATGCAACACCTGCCCCTTCACCTCCTCCCTTCTCACCGTCCAGGGCCCCAAACACTCCTTCCAGGTGAAACAGCGATTTACTTGTACTTCTTTCAATTTAGTGTACTGTATTCGCTGCTCACAATGTGGTCTCCTCTACATTGGGGAGACCAAACACAGACTGGGTGATCACTTTGCTGAACACCTCCCCTCTGTCCGCAAGCGTGACCCTGAGCTGCCGGTCACTTGCCATTTTAATTCCCCTTCCCACTCCCACTCTGACCTCGGTCCCTTACACTGTTCCAATGAAGCTCAACGAGAGCTCGAGGAACATCACCTCATCTTTCTTTTAGGCACTTTACAATCTTCCGGACTCAACATTGATTTCAATAACTTCAGATCATAACCACTGCTCCCATTTTTTCGGTCAGCTAGTGCTGGTAATGGTTCTGTTGTTGCCATTTACAGCTGCTACTCATCAATCTTTTGTTTCTTTACCTGTCCCATTACCACCCTCCTTGCCTTGCACCATCATCCCTTTTGTCATTTAATCACTCCAGCCCTCCACCCTATCAGTGACCTTCCTTTTGGTTCTTTCCTCCCCCTCCCCTGGCTCTGTACTTGTTCAAAAACTTGAACTCTTTTAACATCTTCCAGTTCTGACGAAAGATCTTCGACCTGAAATGTTAACGTTTTTTTCTCCACAGATGCTGCCTGACTTACTGACCTTCCCCAGCATTTTCTGTTTTTAGTTCAGATTTCCAGCATCCGCAGTATTTTGCTTTACAATCTAGAGATGATGGTTAGTAAGCCCTCCGTTCCCACCTTTCTGTTCCAGCTTTCTCTTTTCTTTATATTGTTCTACAATGACTTACTAGTGTAGATTTACTAGAATGATACCAAGGGTTAAATTACGATGAGAGATTACACAAACTAGGGCTGCATTCCCTGGAATTTAGAAGATTAAGGGGTGATTTGATTGAAGTTTTCAAGATATTATTAGGGTAAATAGAGAGAAACTCTTTCTGCTGGTTGGGGAGTCTAGGACTAGGGGACATAGCCTAAAAATTAGTGCCAGGACTTTCAGGAGTGAAGTTAGGAAACACTTAACTGCAGTTATACTAATGTAAAGAATCTTACAACACCAGGTTTTTTTTTTATTCGTTCACGGGATGTGGGCGTCGCTGGCAAGGCCGGCATTTATTGCCCATCCCTAATTGCCCTCGAGAAGGTTATAGTCCAACAATTTTATTTGAAAATCACAGGCTTTCGGAGGCTTTCTCCTTCGTCAGGTGAAGGCCTTGGTGAGACCACACCTGGAGTATTGTGGGCAGTTTTGGTCTCCTTACCTAAGAAAGGATTTACTTGCCATAGAGGGAGTGCAGCGAAGGTTCACCAGGCTGATCCCTGGGATGGAGGACTGTCGTACGAGGAAAGATTGTCGACTCGGCCTGTATTCACTCGAGTTTAGAAGAATGAGAGGGGATCTCATTGAAACATATAAAATTCTGACAGGGCTAGACAGACTGGATGCAGGGAGGATGTTTCCCCTGGCTGGGGTGTCCAGAACAAGGGGTCACAGTCTCAGGATAAGGGGTAGGACATTTAGGACTGAGATGAGGAGAAATTTCTTCACTCAGAGGGTAGTGAACCTGTGGAATTCTCTACCACAGAAGGCTGTGGAGGCCAAGACACTGAATATATTTAAGAAGGAGCTAGATAGATTTCTAGACACAAAAGGCATCAAGGGGTATGGGGAGAGAGCGGGAATACGGTATTGAGATAGAGGGTCAGCCATGATCATACTGAATGGCGGAGCAGTCTCGAAGGGCCGAATGGTGTACTCCTGCTCCTATTTTCTATGTTTCCATGTTACTCCTACACGCAAAGGGTGGTAGAAGTTTGGAACTCTCTTTCGCAAACGGCAGTTGATGCTAGCTCAATTGTTAACTTTAAATCTGAGATTAATAGATTTTTGTTAACCAAAAGTATTAAGGGATATGGGGCTAAGGCGAGTATATGGAGTTAGGTCACAGATCACCCATGGTCTCACTGAATGGCGTAACAGGCTCGAGGGGCTAAATGGCCTCCTGCTGTTCCTTTGTTCCTGTGTGATTGTTACCATTTGTCTCTGCTCATTGCTAGTTCTGTTGGTCACTATCTCTGCCTCCTTTAACCTCCTGAGTACTCCATTAAGTATCTAATTCCACACTTGGGGGTAATTGCTGTTTGTGGGACCTTGCTGTGCACATATTGGCTGCCACCTTTCCCTACATTACGTCACTGACTACATTTCAAAAGTATTTAATTGTCTGTAGCGCTTTGGGACGTCCTGAGGTCATGGACGACGCTATATAAATGCAAGTCTTTCTTTCTTTAATTTCACAAGTCCCTGCCCATGTCAGGCACCCTCACCTGCCAGAAGCAGATACCCCTGGCTCCAAGAGGGTCCACAAGGGGATTCCAGAAAGTCCCCAAAGCCATCACATTTCTTCAGATTTCTGCATTTGTTGACTTATTACTCACTTTATCTCTGTTGTAGTATACTAATGAAATGTGTTTTTTGTCAATAATAATAGTCTTTTCCTTTGGGTAGCTGATCCCATCTTTCGGGGGGGGGGGGGGGTCTCCCACAAAGTAAAGTTTGACACCAGTGTGCCTTCATGTACTGTCTGTTTTGGCTGCTATCACTTCACAGTGTGCACATCCATCAATTCTGCATCTTTTCCTTTCTCTTCCTCCTTCTTCGCTGTGCTTTCATTGCTGGGGACCTGGGATCGGATCCAGCCCAGACTGATGGGACAAAATTCTCCTCTATGTCCCACTTGCGATGGCCCCAGTCAAACGAGTTTGGGTCAGTTTCAAGACAGTTCCTTGTGGGAGTGACTTAACATTCATTACTTGACGCTAATCGGCAATCTCAATCAGAGGAGCCATAAAGTGAAAATGGCACTCTGGGGCAATAGGGGGAGTTGAGGCACATTGCTAGGGCAGAGTAGAGGGAGCTTTACTCTGCAACGAACCTGCGTTAAATCCAACCAGGGAATGTTTGTGTAAAAAGTGAAGGGGAGGGCGGGATTTCCTCAATTTCCCGGCACTAGGTCAGTGAGTACAAATTCGAAACAATTTCACAAATAGGTAAAATAATTATAAAATCTGTTCAAACTCCTAAAGAAATTGATGTCACTACAAGTTCAGGGGAGTGGGACTAATTGGGTAGCTCTACCAAAGAGGCGGCACAGGCACGATGGGCCGAATGGCCTCTTTCTGTGCTGTATCATTCTACGATTCTATGAATTAGCTCCAACCCAAGGACACATTCTGATTACAACATAGCTAGGTGCCAGGAGAGAAGACAATCAGTGCCATCTCAAAAACCTTATCACACCTCAGTGTAAATACAAAGGAAAAATAAAATATCATAGTGCAGCCTGTGTTGGCAACAGCAAACATGTGGATCAAAGCATTGCTCGAGACATCAATACCCAAACTGACCTCGGCCTGGAAAAGTTGTCAACCATCAGTGCAACTTTATAAGACTAAAATTACAATACACTTCATCTTCCATTATTAAATAATGCATTAAAGTCAGACAGTTACAACTCTTCCTCCTCATAAAAAACCCCAAACAAGTCAGAGCCTAGTTTTGATTGTCAACATCTAAGAGCATTGCCATAACTTGTGTCTTTCTGTATAACTATCAAAGCTTCCTCTTGAACGAAATCCAGATTAATTTTACAGCGCAGAAGGAGCCCAACGTACCTGTGCCGGCTCTTTGGAAGAACTATGCACTTAGTCCGATTCCCTTGCCCTTTCCCTCGACTTTTTAATATTTTTATTTCTCAGATATGTGTCCGCTTCCCTTTTTAAAAGTTAATATGGATTCTGCTCCCATCACTGTTTCTGGTAGAGCATTCCATGTCCTAACAAACCTCTCCATAAATTAAATGCTCTTGACCTCTTCCTTCTATTCATATTATCATTCTGTAAAGCACTTTCAGTTTGAAGAGGAATCCTTTTCAGGATTTCATTCAAAGAGTCTTTCCATACGTAATCTACATGGCCAACTTTTAGCCATCACTCAGCAGCAGCCTGGGAGTTTCAACGTTGAAGATGTTCCCAATCAGTTATATTAACTACCAGTAAACCATTCTTTAACTTGGATGGTTTATTTTCCTTGTGTAAAAGCACGTATCACTCACTATGTTCTTAATAGGTTTGGGGACTATCTAGCTCACCTGGACATCAGAGTAGTCTTCAGGAAACCATCTGCTAAACTAGTCCAACTCCCTACTAACAACTGAGGTGCAAGCCCCAAGATGTAGGGGTCCTAAGTTGGGTTTCCTCTTCAGAGCCTACATCTAGATCAATTCAGATGATCTGACATTCAAGTTGGCTTATCCCTTTAATTTACATAAATATATTGCTACTCAGTTACCAGAAATATTGGGGGCCTCTGATTGAATAATGTGGACTTGCTCAATGACCTTGCGGAGATCATCCAAAAGTATTTGTTTCACAATCCCCCAATGTCATTGTAGGCGGTATGTCTGAAGTACTCAAGAGGTGGGCTGAGTGGGGGCAGATGCACAATCAGGAACTTTTAAAAGAATGAAAGAAAGACTTGTATTTATATAGCGCTTTTCATAATCTCAGGATGACCCAAAGTGCTTTACAACCAATGAAGTACTTTTTGAAACATAGTCACTGTTGTAATATTTGTGCATAGCAGCCAATTTGCGCATAGCAAGGTCCCACAAACAACAATGAACTAAATGACCTGATCATCTGTTTTAAGTGTTAGTTAATGGATTAAATGTTTGGCCCGGACACCGGGAGAACTCCCCTGCTCTTCTTCGAATAGTGCCATGTGATCTTTAACATCCACCTGAAAGGGCAGACTAGGCCTCAGTTTAACGTCTCATCTGAAAGACGGCACCTCCGACAACGCAGCACTCCCTTAGTACTGCACTGAAGTGTCAGCCTAGATTTTGTACTCAAGTTTCAGGAGTAGGACTTGAACTCACAACTATCTGGCTCAGAGGTGAGACAGCTACCAACTGAACCATGGCTGGCACCTCATTTGACTTGGCGTGCAAGCCTCCAAACATGCATTGGGTCCCAGTAGGGCGGGGGAAGTGGGAGCTCCCCGCCTAGGGAGTCCTTGCTCTTGACTCCGCCCCCTCTGAGTTAGTGGGCTCGTTTGGGGTGGGTTGAGGCCCCACCCCCAACCAAGGCCATTGGGCATTCACGCTTAAGGCCGGGATCGGCATATCTGGGTCCCGGTGGAGTTACAGGCCATTCCACCGGACTGCCATTGGACTTATGGCATGACTCTGCCCGAACAGTCAAGTCATTCAGCCCCTAGAGCACAGAAGGTGGCCATTCACCCATTGTGCCTGTGCTAGTGCTCGCTTTACAAGTGAGGTTAATCCCTTATCCCTGTATCCTTTTCTATTCTTCCTTTCCAAATATTTATGCCACTCCCCTTTAAGTGTTGTTATAATCTCAGCCTCAATAGCCACTTGTGGTAAAGTAGTCCATGTCCTTATGATCCTTTGTGCGAATCCACATCTAACATTCCACACGGTATTTTGAAGTTCTTACCGGTGAAGAACAAAGACTTGTGAACCTGAGACACTCACCGGATAACATCGGGAACCCATCTGGTGAGTTCATCTGTGTTGCCCCTGGGGATTTATAGATGTGTTGTTCGTTTTGAAGATGGATTTAGTGCTCTGACTTCTTGCCTCGTGTACATACTCAAATACCATGTCATTTTAGATTTAGGTAAAACTCCCGGATTAAACCAACGGTTTGCCATGAGGAAATAAATGAGTAAGCATTTGGCGACGAGGTCAGTAGCACAGCTTCCCCCAGTGGTTTAGTGGGCGAATGGACTGCCTGGTGTATAATACCGAGCCGCACAAATCAGTAAGGTTGCATCATCAGTCTGTAGTGAGTTTGCTGATCTCAGGTGTTAGGAGATCTTAACCTGGCCTCCGTGCCTTTGGGTTAGGAAGGAGAAAAATTAGCAAGAGTTTCTGTCTCATTGCTGTTTGTTGCAAATTGGCTGCCACGTTTCCTACATTCCAACAGTGACTACACTTCACAAAGTACTCAATTGGCTGTAAAGTGCCTAAGGTCATGAAAGGCGCTATATAAATGCAAGCCTGTCTTCCTTTCCATCTATCCAGTGACCTCCCAGTGTGTGTGTGTGTGTGTGGTGAGGACAAGATCAGGTTCAGCTACGATGCCCCTCATGGAGGGATATCCAACCAACACTCATTGACTAGACTCACCTATGAAGACTAGGCTCACCCATGAAGACTGGCCACTTGGGTGGGGTAGTGGAGGGCTGTGGATCCTGTACCCCAGTAAGAACAGCAACATTAGGAGAGAGGGGAAGAAAACTGGAACAAAAAGATTTGTCAGTGAAAGCAGGACCATCAAATAAACAGGATGGAGGAATTGAATTTATTTCATTGCTGGAGTGAACAAAGGTGATTGGCGTTTGTCTCCAATTATACCATTGGAGTTTTCTTGATCGGGGCACCAATGTCCTGGTGAGCCTAGTCGGGTTAAACCAGAGGCCAGTCTGATCCAGTCAACCAGCAGTCAGGAAAAAACACTGGACAGGAATCTTTATTTTAGGATGAGATTTCTGACTGCCTGTGAATAGTAATTCAGTCACTCGATGCTGCATTTCAGCACCCTCTAGTGCTGTGTCCCCTTACTGTCAGGTCAATACATATACAAGTTGATTCCTGGCACTCAAAAAAAAATCCTTTATAATGTGTAGGTTCTTATATCAGAACGAGGAAACTATTTTTCTGTGAAGGCTCTTCCATCGCTGATATCGCATGGGGACTTTTGGATTTACTTTTCTCTGCCCTCCTGTTTTACATTATATTCTTCCTCCTTTTCGATTTCCATACCTTCTAACAGTCCCTGGTTGAGAACTCTTCTCCCAATTACGCTCCTAAGGCGGCTACTTGGAGGTTTGTCAGATTGCCATAAGTCGACTGGGTCAAACTTCTCCCTCATGTTCGGTCGCTCCACAACTGAGACCAGGGACTCAATGTGCAGAGGGCTGCGGAGGTGAATGTTCTCGAAAGGACACCACTACCAAACAGCGATTGTGCGATTATAAAACAAGAAGCCTATCCTCATGTAAAAAATACATAACGAGAACAGGTAACCAGCCCACGGACCCTGTCCCCTCCACTGGATCAGGTACCGTCTGCGCCACGATGGACCTGGCCTGGTTTATTTATTCTCTTTGTGGTACTGACTGACTGCCGTTTTCCTTGCATGATGAGAAAGCTCAGCAAAACTCCCAGCTGACTACGAAGGCAATTAAGCAAATAAAAGACTTGAGGATATCAACCCGACTCACTGAAGCGAACCTGACTATCTGAACAAGACTGGAGCTAGAGTACCATAATGTAATTAATTATCCATACCTATTCTGCTCTATAGCATCAACCAGCTTTGATGGGACTTTGATCGAGCCTTGTCGTGCTTGAGCCCGGGAATCACAGTTTATTTAAACAACCTGCTTACGTGCACATTATCTGTGCCTTTCAGCATTTTAATACCTGGTTCACGGATTAAACCCTCTCTCCTCCGTTGAAAGTAAGTTCAACTCCAGTACTCTTTCCTCAAAAAACGTGGGATGCGAGTTGTAGAATGGTCCTCTCTCACTCTCTCTCAGTTCTCTCCGATGCTTCAATGAAAGGAGCCAGTGTCCCAATGCCAGATGGCCTGCTGAGGTAACACGGTGACTCATGGACAGTTGGACATTGCCAGAGACGAAAAAGATGGTTCTTCCCCCCCCATCCCCGCTCATTGTTTTAATAAAAAACAGTTGATGGATCTTTTTGTGCCAGTTACAGACCCGTCTCACCAACAAACGTTGCTTGTAAAATTGTTATGAAAATGCTTGGTAGAAAATTGGGAACAATTCCTTCCTATACAATTCAGGGTGACCACGTGAGCATCGTGAGGGACTGACGGACAGAGAGTCAGATTCTAGGAACATAGGAACAGGAGGAGGCCGTTCAGCCCCTCGAGCCTGTTCTAACATTCAATTAGATCATGGCTGTTCTCAATCTTAACTCCATCTTCCCGCCTTGGTTCCGTAACCCTTAATACCCATGCCTAACAAAAATCTATCAATCTCAGTTTTGAAATTTTCAATTGTCCCCCAGCCTCAACAGCTTTTTGGGGGAAGAGAGTTCCAGATTTCCACTCCCCTTTGTGTGAAGAAGTGCTTCCTGACATCACCCCTGGATGGCCTAGCTCTAATTTTAAGGTTATGCCCCCTTGTTCTGGACTCCCCCCACCAGAGGAAATAGTTTCTCTCTATCTACCCTTTCAACTCCTTCAATCATCTTAAATACCTCAATATTAATTCTGATATAGCCAAATGCTCTGGATTCAGAGAATGCTTTTGATATGCAACTTATGGTCTAAAAAAATTCAATCTTTTTATTTTTAGCTATGTTCTAAAGCTTTTAATAAAAATAAATTGCATGGGATGTGACAAGAAATAACCAACTTTTAAACAACACTGAACACAAGGGTGCAGCATGCGGCAGACAACACTGATCTGGAGGACTTGTGCTCGACAGTACTCGGACATGAGTGAGAATGCTGATGTGTTGTATAATGATCCTCACTGTGTCTCTGCTCCGCTGGTGTTCATGGCTGTCTGAAAGGTATCATAAGCCATGGTCAACGTTTCTCAAGTTCAGTGATACTAGTCAGTCCTATCAACGGTCTCAATGGCCCTGAATTTGCTGCCAAAATAATGGTGAGTTTAATGGCGGTGGCCGTTATTAGTGTGCAAATCGTCCAGCAACTTGGGGTGAGGAAAAGATAGCCCGTTTATTGTGAATCGTCAGAAGTCGCTGGACGATTTGGGCCGCTCCACCGTTAGCCTCGCGAAGACGGCATCTTGCCCTCAACCTCCCCGTGACTTTTAAGAGCGTGCTGGAGTTGCACATTAAACTTGAAATAAACTCTTGAAATAAATTTCTTATGTTCTTATGTTCTTATGTAACTCGCCGCAGGAAGTTAGAGATGGTACTTAACAGCGCAAAGACCCTTTTAACAACATGCTAATTGTTCCTGCAATGCCAATCAACCTCTCCGGTCCAGAAAGGGAACGACTTACACTATGGAGTCTCATTCCTCCAGGTAGTAAGTTCTTCCTAGGGATGTAAAAAAATTTTAAATTTAAAATTTTTACATTTTTTTTCTTACTTTTCCTTTCTGTCTCTTTTTTCTTAATCCAATCTTTCTTTCCCTCTCTTTATTTCACTTTCTGAATCTAATTTGGCTCTAATTCACTCTATTTCCTTCTCCATTGTTCCTCTGTTTCTTTCTCAATCCTTAAATCTCAATGGTTAAGGAATAGACTGCTGGTCCCGTCGTTTACCAAGGTCCCAGATACCCCGTTATCAGCTCGCGCTTCCAGCAACTTCACAGGGCAAAAACATTATCCTGCACCCTTCAGCTTGAAAAAGTCTAACTATTGGTGTACGTCACGAGATGCCTGACTCCAGCAGAATCTGGGACAATGTGTTACATTTTGGGGTGTGCCTGTACCGCTCAATATCTAACAATATAATAGTGTAACCCAATGGTTTAACAATGGTCTCCCCCCACGATTTCAATTGGATATTCATTTCTTTCACTCCTGCGTGCATCTTCAATCTCTCCAAAGTTGCACCGAGCAAGCACTCAGTGAGACGAGGCCAGATACGAATGATTAAGCTAATTTATTTCACAGCAAGTGAACATACAAGAAAGTTATGATCAAATTCACTCATTTGAATCAGTGCAACTTGTCTCCATGTAATAATACATGACTCTTCCTCACATTAGCGGGCTGCCGTGCTTGACTTCAGCAGAATCATTTCTAATTACTCTCTCCCACATTCTAACCTTCTTTCAGCCCCTGCTGGGCCCAAGTATCTCGTAGTTTTATGATTCAAAAACTGACTGCCGATATCTCTATGTTGTATCTTCTGCTGTTCACCGCCAGATAAGAATCAGAGACTATCCAACACAATGGGCGTGAGGTGTTTTCCGATTGCAGAGACAGGCTAATGAATTGCTTATTATTTACAGACTATGAAGAAACAACATCAAAGGTAGTTTATTAGCATCTTAACTACCTATTATCTCAGAGCCTTGTGTGAATACACTATGCTTTAAAAACCCAACATTTTAAAAGTAACACTTTTGAAAACCTTTTTTGTATAAAAATGGTCCAAAAAAAATCCTGAAATTCTTGAATTCTTCTGTCTGACTTAAATAATGGAGCTATCATCGATTGCCCTAAGATAAAACCATTGACATTGCTGCTTGGGAACCAATTATTGACCTGCTTTATTCTATGCTGTTGGATCATAGATGAGCTGCACATACAGGGAGTTGTTGCAGTTTGTGAAGATGCCTGAGTTATGGGCGGGGAGCAGTAGAGCTGTATGGGTTCCATCAACGCGCCATGGGCACTGGGGGAATCTTGCCATATGGAAAAAAATGCATAAGCCTCTCATGCTGCTTCTTGTCCGGGGGGAATGTTCTGAATTGGAAATAACACGTCAGTAACCTGTGTTAAACACCTGCGCACTGCTGACTGACTTATGTGGTCGATATCCTCTTGGGAACCCTGGAAGGATCCAGAGACATAAAAAGTGAGGGTTATAATGACCTTGACAGCCACCACCAGTACCGTTGTTGCGGTAGAGTTTGTCTGGAGGCCAATTTGCAGCATAAGGCAATAGTCGGTCATGGCCTCTCTGGTAAAGTGGAGCCAATGGAGACACAGATCCTCAGACAAACTCAGGGAAGTCCACCTCTATCCAAAATGTGAGTTTTCATCAATGATGGATGTGGCAAATCTGCTTCTGGAGCAACCTCACCTTCTGGGTCTCTTCCTTCTTCCAAATAACATAAATACAGAGGGAACATATAGGAACACAGGAACAGGAGGAGGCCATTCAGCTCCTCGAGCCTGTTCCGCCATTTAATGAGATCATGGCTGATCTGTCTCCTAGCTCCATCCGCCCGCCTTGGCTCCATATCCCTTAATACCCTTGGCTAGCAAAAAGATTTAATATTATTAATTGAGCTAGCATCTACTGCTTTTTGTGTGAGAGCGTTCTACACTTCTACCACCCTTTGCATGAAAAAGTATTTCTCTCCTCAATGGCCTGGCTCTGATTTTAAGGTTATGTCCCCTTGTCCTGGACTCCCCCACCAGGGATTCCCATTGTATGCTTCATAGTCTCAAACTAATGTAAGTATTAATGTCACCTCAGTCGTTGGTTAGAGTGTACCTAGTTGAATGTGAATTTGATGGTCTAGTTGCTGTCTGCTACCTTCACATTAACAGGTCCATTTTCAACTCATATGGTCAAACCTCAATATCCATTGGTTTGTGGTAAGACAATCCTTCATCATATCTTGGTCATTAGGGATTTGTCCTCACTGGGATGTGAGCTCCACTAGTAACTACAGAGAAACTGGGTGCAGAACGAGGAGAAATTTACAAAAAGGGGGTTTAATAGTGAGGTCACAACATGAGTATGTTGTAAAACAGGTAAATGATTTGCCTATTTTAACAGCAGGGCACACATGGGAGAATTGATGATGATGGTGGGGTTTGTATTAGAGAGAGGGGCAGGTTGTAGTGATGATGGGGTTTGTATTAGAGGGGCAGGTTGTAGTGATGATGGGGTTTGTATTAGAGGGGCAGGTTGTAGTGATGGTGGGGTTTGTATTAGAGAGAGAGGAGCAGGTTGTAATGATGAAGGGTTTGTATTAGAGAGAGGGGCAGGTTGTAGTGATGATGATGATAATGGGGTTTGTATTAGAGAGAGGGGCAGGTTGTAGTGATGGTGGGGTTTGTATTAGAGAGAGAGGGGCAGGTTGTAATGGTGAAGGGTTTGTATTAGAGAGAGGGGCAGGTTGCAGTGATGATGTGGTTTGTATTAGAGGGGCAGGTTGTAGTGATGATGATGATGATGGGGTTTGTATTAGAGGAGTGGGTTGTAGTGGTGATGATGGGGTTTGTATCAGAGAGTGGGGCAGGTTGTAGTGATGAAGGGCAGCCTATAGTGGGCAACATGAATGGAAACTGTTGCACACAATAGAACATACATTATTCTGAAGGTAATTCATTCTTTGGAGAGATAAGTGGATTAGAAGGGAGAAGACAAACAGGATATGCCACATTGCCGTGCACTACTGTCCATGTACCAAATGCAGTAGCCATTTTATTTTCCTCCTCATGAATATTCTTCCCTTCTCTCCTGCAGGCATTGACTCTTTTGCAGTTCTACAAGTGCTTTGGTACCTCATCCAAGGTAGCTGTTATTGAAGTGTGAAGATTGAGAGTGCCGTCAGCAGGCTGCTCGACTGTGGCGGCATGACAGCTGAGTCCAATTCTGTCTTCAACAGATGTACTTCTGGTGGTGGTATTTCTACAATGATTAAGAGCTCATTTCTCTCCTCCCTAAACCAGCCTACTAAGTCTGATTATACTGCCCCCGCCCCCCCACATAGATCAGCTAACTCAGCACAGTCTGTGGGTCGAGCCTCTTGACTGAATAAACTCCCTGAGCCACTGCTGGAACAATGTGCTGTTTTAATCTTGTTTGCGTTTTTATTGCAAGTCAACACTCATGATTGGAAATCTCACACCTAGAATTTGCCCAGTGTTGACAGATCTGGTAACTGAGATGGTGCTGTTGTGTAGGGACCTCAAGGTGGGGGTTTATCATGGAGATTTCAGGAGGTACAGCGGAGCAGACAACACCCAGAGAACGCACAACCTCCTCAGATTAACCGTAAGCAAAGCCGCCTCAGGTGACCTCCATAGCTTCCTCACACCTTCTCCTAGTGGGCGTCCAGGAGCTGGTTAAAATGCCACCGGGTACCACGTACATCAGGGGACCCCGATTCGCATTTATTAATGAGACTCCCGCCGGAGTACAATATTTCCAAATGTTTACCTTTATTGATTCATCTCAGTGTTTTTGAGAATTGACATATAATGGGAGTGCAATAGCAGCGAGTGAAGCTTGGTGAAGATAATATGGGTCATTAATGGCCCAAAGTAGTACATTCGAGAAGTACTGTTATATTGAGAGTCCATTTTCATGTTTATCATGGTGTGCCTCTGTTGGTGAACCCGTAAGGAGACACTCGGTTACCTCAGTGTCATCAACTAAAATAAATCTAACAAAAGTGTCCCCTACAACTAATATCACTCAAATTATACAAACTTATCAAATTAAGTAATATTATTTCCTGTGTCGACTATGCCCTCCAGCCCCTGCGGTGCCCACCAGTCGTGGAGGGCCTTGGCCAGGCCCAGGAGCAGACCCACGAGGAGACCCTCCGACTTGCCCGGCCCCCCACCACCACCGGGTGGCCAAAGATCAGGAGCGTGGGACTGAAGTGCAGCCAGAAATTGAGGAGCAGCCTCCTTCAAATAATGGAAGAGAGGCTGCAACCTCTCACACTCCGTATGCACATGGAACACGGACTCCTCCAGGTTGCAAAAGTTACAGGCGGCCTGGGGGGGGGGGGGGGGAAGGTCCATGAAGTGGCTTAAAAAGTTGTTTGTCGGCACTGCTCCATGCAACACTCTCCACCACAGATCTCCAATGGTGCAGGGGAGGACTTCTGCGTGGAGAGCCTTTAACATGGTGTGGCATCCGTGATTTCCACAGATTTTTGTTTATTATTATTCATTCGCGGGATGTGGGTGTCGCTGGCAAGGGCAGCATTTATTGCCCGTCCCTAGTTACAACTGAGTGTCTTCAGAGGGCTGTTAAGAGCCAGTCACGTCTGGCCTATTCCTGCTCCTACTTCTTATGTTTGTAGAACCCCCGATTTGGCAATTGAGGTAAATAGGAACACATGACATCCTCTTCATGACTATTCTATTATAATTTACATCAGCCATGGCCCAGTAGTAGCAAAATAGATGTGATATTTTCAATTGAGAAATTACATGACCAGGCCTGGTTTACATTGGAAAACACAGCTAGATTTAAACATTGCACTTACCTACACCTGGCATTGCTGATTGAAACAGGAAGTTACAAAACAGGACATGATGCAACATCCTCAGTAGTTTCCAATGCACTGTTAACAAAAAATAAATTGGGGGAAGGGCCGTATTTTGTGTTCATCCAGGTGAAGGACATGAGTTCTGGGAAATGGAATACTTTTGTCAAGTTTTGCATCAATATGTAGATCAGAAATAGCATAGCTGGTGCAGAATATAACTTCCCTTTGCTCTCTGCCCCCCGCCAACAATTTATCCTAACCCCAACCTCGGAGCAGCACCTCCTACTCAATCAGTGTGGCCTCCCATAATAAGATTGCCAACCTTGTGCCCATTAGGGCCGGTTTTGTTCTGTGGACTCACACTAACTAGGGATTGGGTTTAGGTGGCTCAGCCTCATGTAGAACCCTCAATGCCATCCGACAAAGAAGATTTCATCGGTTCGGACTGGATTCACATCTGGATCTCGGTGCCTAACCCACTATGCCAGCTGTTCCACTAAAGAATATTTATCAGCATGATGGACTTGAGTTCCACTCCAAAAAGTGGTGAAGATAGAAAAAGATACAGCATTGACTCCACCTCTGAATTATTAATTGTCCGGGATTCTGATTTTAAGCAAGGACTTGTTTGCCCCATGTCTAAAATCAGGACTTACCTCAGAACTCTCTGCAGTTGCGTTTTTGGAGGAGTGAGAAGTAGTCACCTGTATTCTTCTACAAAGCAGCAAAGTCACCCTGATGGAAAACAGGCTATAGGCGCTAATCATTCAAATTACAAATAGAAAAACACAACAGGTCAGGCAGCAAATGTGGAGAGAGAAACCGAGCTAATGTTTCAGGTAGTTTCTCTCTCCACAGATGTTGCCTGACCTGCTGAGTGTTTTTCCAGCATTTTCTGTTTTTATTTTAGATTTCCAGCATCCGCAGTATTTTGCTTTTGTTTTGGACTCAAATGGCAAAACTGGGGACGAGATGAAGTCATGATATGCTCTCCGTCCCTCCCAAGAAGAGTCCTTATCATCACAATTCATCATCGGTTAATGCAGTGACATAGTTGCAAACTGTTTTCTGCCAATTGCTCTGATCACCCGTTGCTGTGCTATACCAATTTAGCAACAGGCCTGGTGATACAGTCACAGACATAGCCACACATTGTGGTACAATCCCCTGTGATTTCATAGAATCATAGAAATTTATGGCACAGAATGAGGCCATTCAGCCCATCGTGTCTGTGCTGGCCGATAAAAAGCTATATGCCCAATACCACTTTCCAGCACTTGGTCCGTAGCCTTGTAGGTTACGGCACTTCAAGTGCATATCTAAGTAATTTTTAAATATGATCAGGGTTTCTGCCTCTACCACCGAGATTTCTAGACCCCCCACCACCCTCTGGGTGAAAAAATTTCTCTTCAGCTCCCCTCTAATCCTTCTACCAATTACTTTAAATCTATGCCCCCTGGTTATTGACCTCTGCTAAGGGAAATAGGTCCTTCCTATCCTCTCTATCTAGGCCCCTCATAATTTTATACACCTCAATTAATTCTCCCCTCGGCCTCCTTTGTTCCAAAGAAAACAACCTCAGCCTATCCAATCTTTCCTCATAGCTAAAATTCTCGAGTCCGGGCAACATCCTCATAAATCCCCTCTGTACCCTCTCTAGTGCAATCACATCTTTCCTGTAATGTGGTGACCAGAACTGTACGCAATACTCTAGCTGTGGCCTAACCAGTGTTTTATACAGTTCTAGCATAACCTCCCTGCTCTTATATTCTGTGCCTTGGCTAATAAAGGAAAGTATCCTGGGACACCCTCCCTCTTCATCTTATATGATTTGAACAGTGGTGACATTAAAGATTTATTTTATTGCCTGTTGTTGCGTAATAGCAAACCAGTAACGGTGCCTTTAACTGAGGGCAATGGAACAAAGATGAGGTTTATTTATTTATTCGTTCATGGGATGTGGGCGTCGCTGGCAAGGCCAGCGTTTATTGCCCATCCCTAATTGCCCTCGAGAAGGTGGTGGTGAGCCGCCTTCTTGAACCACTGCAGTCCGTGTGGTGAAGGTTCTCCCACAGTGCTAACTTTGCTGACTTTCACGTCGAAGCTCTCGCTCCATTCAATTAGGTGAGAGCCTAATTGAAATGGAAAAGACGCAGCCCGACAACATCGTCAGGCTGCTCAACACTCTATCCTGTCCAAGACCAATCAGAAACCCTGCACTTCAAAACCTTACTGTGCACCTCCAAATCCTAAACTTTCTTAACTGATGGGAAGGTTCTCCTTTGGGTTTGTTGACTCAGAGTGTTTGCAAGGAGCCTCCTTGGTTTTTCAACCTATAACTCACTCTGGTACACCAGAGTAGAGCTTTTTCCAGGTGTATGGGAGCATTGCGACTAGGAATATACCTCTACCCCTACCTCGGTCCATCTGCCACTGAAACCCAAACCCGTGCCTTTGTCACCTCCTGACTCGTGCTTGCCTGACTTTTCTCCCATTCTCCACCCTTCATAAACTTCAGCCAGTATAAAACACTGCTGCCTGTATCCTATCCCATACCAAGTCACACTCACTCATTACCCTTGTCCTCGCCAGCCTACGTTGGCTCCCAATGTCTCAAATTTAAAATTCTTATCCATGTGTTTAAATCCATGGCTTTGCCCCTCCCTATCTCTGTAAGTTCTTCCAATGTTACAACCATACCCCTCCCAAACTCTCCTTTCCTCTAGCCTCCTGCATCAGAACCTTTCCTTTGCCCTACCAAACTTGAGACCGTGCCTTCAACCGCCCAGACCCCACGCTCTGGAATACCCTCCCTTTTCATCTCCCTCCGCTCGTTTAAGACACTCCTTGAAACTCACCTCACTGACCAAGCTTTTGGTCGCCCCTCCTAACATCTCCACCTTTGGCTCCTTTTCTCCTCAAACAACCTGGGATGATTTAACTCATTAAAGGCGCTAAATAAATGCAAGTTGTTCTTGATCTCATTGCAGCTCCCCCAAACCCCCAACCTGTAGCACATTGCAGTCTCTCTCCAATTATCTGGAACGGTCCAACAAATCAAGTTGACTTTCAGCAGAGCCTGACACTTTGGAACAGCAGTCGAAATAATGAAAAAAGAGAATCAGACGCTTTGTGGCAGTGTGTTTGAAGAACAATATGCTTTTATTTTATGTTTAGTTTGTTTCTATACAAAAACAGTCAGTTTTATTTTTTCTTTACAGTTTTCCCAGAGGAAACAGTATATCTGGATGGTTTGGCTATTTCGACCTCCCATGCAGTCAGTTTAAATAACCATGTTTATTAGCCTCATCTACGCACTCTATGGCCATCTCATGTTACTCTACGTTATTGTCTTAGGTGCAATCTGTGGGAATGTCAGTTTCTCAGCAATAGGAATATCTTATACAGGGAATATATTAATATCTTTATAAACAGGACAAAAAAAAAATGTGCATTTTAGTCCAGGATTCCTCACCCACATTTCACACTGTTCGCACAATGCCACACGAATCAAAGTTATTAGAGACACAGCGTTTTTAGTTAATGTACGTGGGTTAGTATCAAACCAAATTGTACAAAAAACAAATCTCCCTATAGAGACAGCATCTTTAATGTGGAACGATAAAGGTGGTATCTATTAGTGTTTGATGATTCTTGTGGTAATTACTGTGGTCCTCTTTCTCCGGTTCTTTCTGAATACAGTGGGCCACAGCACAGAAGGAGGCCATTCGGCCCATCAAGTATGCACTGGCTCTTTGCTGGAGCAATCCAAAACTAATGCCACTGCCCTGCTTTCTTGCCGTGGCCTTGGATCTTCCTGCTTCAAAGATTTATCCATTTTTCTCTTAAAAAATTGTCTGTGCTTCCAATACTCCCTTTGGCAAAGCATTCCATGCACCAACAACTCTCTGAGTAAACATATTTCTCCAAACGTTTCTCCTCACTCTCTTACTGACAGTTTTAAATTGATGACCCCTTGGCACTGATTCCCCAACCAGAGGAAATAGTCTTTCCTTATTCATCCTATAAAAACCCTTTAAAAACCTCTATTAAATCTCCTCTTAGCTTTCCCTGCTCCAGTGGAAATAGTCTCACTATTGCAAGACTCTCCTCATAACTATAGTTTCCCATCCACCCCATCATACTGGTGAATTTGCGCTGTATGGTCTCTATGGCTTTAATGTCCTGTCTGTAATGGGACGCCCAAAATTGCAAGCTAACTATGTGTATAAAACTCAAAATGCTTTTTGCCTTTTTCTAGCTTTGTTTACCCCCACTTGCACTTTCAGCTAATTATGTCCTTGAATTAGGTCTTTCTGTTCGTCTGCACCCTTCAACGTCTTTGCATCGAGTCTCATTCCTTGTATTCCTCTCAAAATGTACTACCTCGCACTACTCCACATTAAATTGCATTTGCCGCCTGTCTTGCTCATTCTTCTAATCTGTCCATGTCCCCCTGAAGTCTTTTAATCCCCCTCGCTGTTTGACAAACCCCCTACTTTTGTGTCATTAGTAAATGCCACCTACACCCAAGCCCAAACCGTCCATATATACGAAGAACAAAAGGGGATCCAGTATTGATATCTGGGCTATACCACTTCCAAACCCACTAACCCTAACCCTTGTTTTCTGTCCATTAACCAAACAACCCATCTATGCTGCTAATTTCCAAATGGCTTTTTCTCATCCTTGATGATTCTTGCATTTGTGGGGGAGCAATTTCTAACATTGACTATTTTCCCTAGTGGCATGAGAGAGATTCTAAGCAGCTGTGCCAAAATATATAATACATTTTTAATATTACAGTATCAGGTACTTAAAACTGGTCGTTACTTTGAGAACTTCCTTCGGTGTCATTTTCCAAGAAAAATGATAGTTGCAACACTCCCAATGATGGAACAACATCATTCCAGAATGGCCTCATGACTTGTTTTAAACTTAGAAACCTACGAGGAGGGCCAAGGTCCAGAGTGTAGGACGCCACCTAGATTGAAAAGAGGCAATTCAGGAGAAACTTCTTTACCCAGAGAGTGGTTACAATGTGGAACTTGCTACCACATGGAGTGGTTGAGGTGAATAGCATGGATGTATTTAAGGGGAAGCTGGATAAACACATGAGGGAGAAAGGAATAGAAGGATATGCTGAAAGGGTGAGGTGAAACAGGGTGGGAGGAGGCTTGTGTGGAGCATAAACACCGGCATAGACCAGTGGGGCTGAATGGCCTGTTTCTGTGCTGTACATTCTATGTAATTCTACGTTAGCTGTCGCCAAACATGGGTTTCAAAATCCTTCGCTGTGGTTTCTCCACCAAACAAAAGTGACAGGAAACAAAAGGTTTACAAGACTATGCTGCGTGTCCAATTTTAACCCCTCCCAAATGAATGTGCAGAACATCGGGCGGGCTGCATAATAGCTGCATGCTCCTCTGAACCCCATATTCTAACGCCCTCCGTGCCTGTGATCATCTGTGCCAGAAGCGCAAAATTTCCCCTTTCCATCATTCCCTTGATTTCTTTAACGACACACTTAATTAACATCTGATATTCCAAACCTTACGGGAAACCAGGGGATATGAACCTGTGAATCTCCATCGGGAGCGTTGCATTGTATATTAGAAGGTTGGGAGGGGCCATCAAAGGGCTCAATCAAAAAAATACGTGACTTGGAATTTTTTTTTTGAGAACAAGGTGGTCAAGTGGGAAAATGCTGGGTATGTGCAGCAGGTCAATCAGTATCAGAACGAGAATGTTCAGCATGTGGGGTGGGACCTCTCTCGATAAACCGGGGCAGTTTATTGTTAAGTGGCTGTGGTTTTCAGAGGTGTTTTTTCGGTTAACCAAAATTAATGACTCACGCATTTAGCTGAGAAGTGTGAAGTGATACATTTTGATAGGAAGAATGAGGAGAGGCAATATAAACTAAATGGTACAATTTTAAAGGAGGGGTGCAGGAAAAGAGAGGCCCGGGTGTGTATGTACACAAAGAGACCTGGGGGTGTATGTACACGGAGAGACCTGGGGGTGTATGTACAGAGAGATCTGGGGGTGTATGTACACAGAGAGATCTGGGGGTGTACGTACACAGAGAGACCTGGGGGTGTACGTACACAGAGAGACATGGGGGTGTATGAAGGGAAAACATTTACAGGGCTATGGGGAAAGAGCAGGGCAGTGGGATTAATTGAATAGCTCTACCAAAATGCCGGTATAGACACAATGGACCAAATGGCCTCCTTCTGTGCTGTCTCCTACTGTGATACTATGATAGTTGAGGCAGAACTGAGACTTACAGGAGCAAGAAATAGGAAAGGGGGATGCTGTCTCTTTCAGTGAGATTCCCATTTAAAGAAAAATGTTTTCTTTTATTGCCATTTCCCTGGTTCTTAGTGCAGTAGAACATCTTACTTAAGGTCAAGAAGGAGGTTCAACAATAATGAACTGATTTAACGCTGATGTACTACAAGTTCCGTCTATAATGATCCCACGCATCTGATTTCTGCGGATGGACGGTCCGATTTCTTTAGACGAGGCTGGTGGGTTTCTCGAAGAAGGTGGTCATTAGGATGGTTTCTGCTACATTGACATATTTTTAATACTAGGCTATTGTACCTTCAGGATAGGGTTGCAGAAAACCATTTATATATAAATGATGGAAACTCTTTACACAATGCATGTCGACGAGCGATTACATTTATTGCGTTATAAATGTTTAATGAATGTTTCAGTCACCTGCCAAAGACAAAGCCCATTATTATCCTCAGGACTTCCAGAACTTTCTTCCGGTTTGCAGTTTCCGAAGGCAGTGCAGAGCAAAAAAAAAAATGAAAACCCTCAGCTCTAGTGACTAATCGATCACCAGGTGAAGGGCACAGGGTCTTGGTTTTATTTACTGTGTAAAGGTTCACACCGTAGTCATGTTTACACTCACTGCGACTTCAATTGGCGCCTCTCACACGACGCCAGGTTTACCAGAATGTAGCTCCCGGCACCAATGGTCAGTAGCTGCAATTTTACACAATGCGCTTTGGAGGAATGGGCCTACTGACAGCGGGCAAAAAGTAATCTGGGCCACAACTCAGGGTTCCTGACAAGCACCCGTGCCCCTCCCCTCCTCTCCGCCCCCCCCCGTAGAATTAACGGAACACTTCACTGTGGGCACGAGCAGTGAACTCCAGGCCAGGGCTGCTTCTATTGCCGCGTGGAAATATTGGATAGGGGGCAGGATAGAGACGGGGGGTAAGGCAAGGGTGGGGGAGGGGTTAGGGTCGTGGCTGAAGATCTGAGGTTTGCTTTGGCGCTGGCGAAAACTCATCACAAGCTTTAGTAACCTCGACAATAGCCTTGAAAAGCAAGTTGGGGGTTGGGGGGAACGCCCAGGCTTTCCATCTGGCTTTCATCTTAGAAACTTCTGGGCAACACACTCAAAAAACAGGAGCGTTCGAACCAAACCGGCCAAGTGGCAACTCTACCCAAGGTCCCCATTGCCTTGTGCATTCTTCCCACTGTATTATTGCTTGTATTCCCTGCAGAACTTTCTAGCAGCTGTGGAATATGCATCGATCTGTCACTGAGACAAATTTACACAATGAGGTTCCCAAAATCTATCAAAACAACTAAAGCTCATTTTATTCCTTGCTACCCAGTTGCTTACTGCAAATGCTTAGCCTTCACAGAGCAACAAAGTTTAAATACTCGATAGAACTCGAACGCAGAAAAAAATACTTCACGACACTCCGTAGGATGTAGGGCCCAGGCTGATGCCCATCATTTCCCGCACAATAAGTTCCCTATCTGGGCCTGGTTAACACGTGACTACTGGGCCCCACCATCTCTCCCCTCCCACCACCCCCGTCACACCAAACAGCATTGAAAGTCCTGAGGATAATCCATCCCAGACATCTCATTGACTTGGTGAATGAACATCAGCTTTTGATCTTATAACCATTGCTTGCCTGAATAAACCTACAAACAAGGTTCATCGATAAGTTTTGCCGTAAACTAAAATATAAAAGATATGTGCTTAAATATGAAAAGAATTCTCTGTAGAAATGTAGACAAAGAGTAAAGTGCCCTTCGGGCTGTAAATGATAAACTGGTACACATGAACACATCCGCCTGATGGGCTTCCAATCAGCTTGTTTTTCTCCAATTACACACTTCATGTCATGTAAGCCGTTGTAGGCACAGTACGCACAGACTGAGTTATTGGTGGAGAAAGCTTGATGGCTACAGCAATCATGGTGTGACTCAGAGCAGGAGGAGACAAGAACAAATGGGGTGAAGACGAGAACGAATAGGATGAACTTCATCCTGACCCGACTACGTTCACGGGAAGGAGCCGACTCAACAAGTGCAGCTTAGGCCGGGCAAGGAACATCCAACAAGGTACCGTTCATTATATCTTTTCTACCGGGGCCGACTGGCATCTGTGAACTGCGGAGTTAGTGTCAGCTCCAGTGTGCTGGTTAAACGGCATACCTGACACAAAAAGACGCGATGGCATTCGGGGCTAGGGGAAATCGTACTGGGCGATGCGGGAGCCAATGTCTGAGAAGAAGGCAGGCTGATCTGGTGATGAAGGAGCTGGTATTTGTTTGTTTAGCATCTTACATTGGCACAAAACCTAGATAAAGGGCACACACTTTCTGTATAAGAGGCGCACGTCTCTTGTACAGACGGCAGACAGGCCTGGTATGATACGCGTGCGTGCAATATGTGCGCCAGTCAACAGTTAGTCTGTACTGGACATGTCCCTGATATCTCCCTGTGCCTGCAATGCCAACCGACCCGCATTTACAAATGACTGTTCTTTTCTTCTTAATCTGCCATTTCAATTTATCTTCAACTTAACCTGAGAGCAGCTGGGAAGTGAGGTAGTGGGAGGGAAAGACGGGTGGTGGGCTGGGAGGGGGAGGTTGGTGGGCTGGGAGGGGGAGTTTGGTGGGCTGGGTGGGAGGGGTTGGTGGGCTAGGAGGGGGGGGTTGGTGTGCTGGGAGGGAGGGGTTGGTGGGCTGGGTGGGAGGGGGTGATGGGCTGGGAGGGAGGGGGTTGATGGGCTGGGAGGGGGTGGTTGGTGGGCTGGGAGGGGGGAGGTGGTGGGCTGGGAGGGAGGAGGTGGTGGGCTGGGTGGGAGGGGGTGATGGGCTGGGAGGGAGGGGGTTGATGGGCTGGGAGGGGGTGGTTGGTGGGCTGGGAGGGGGGAGGTGGTGGGCTGGGAGGGAGGAGGTGGTGGGCTGGGAGGGGGGAGGTGGTAGGCTGGGAGGGGGGAGGTGGTGGGCTGGGAGGGGGGAGGTGGTGGGCTGGGTGGGAGGGGGTGGTGGGCTGGGAGGGGGGTGGTTGGTGGGCTGGGTGGGAGGGGGTGGTGGGCTGGGAGGGGGAGGGTGGGTGGGCTGAGAGAGAGGGGGAGGTTGGTGGGCTGGGTGAAGCTGAGATCGATAGATTTTCAGACTCTAGGGGAAACAAGGGATATGCAGATCGGGTGAAAGTGGAGTTGAGGTAGAAGATCAGCCATGATCTTGTTGAATAGGCTCGAGGGGCCGTATTTCTTATGTGGCCTGGGGGGGCTGGGAGAGGGGTGGTGGCCTGGGGCGGGGCGAGGTGGTAATATGACGGCTTTTACTTTGCCATGGATACTGTAAATGATTTTTTAGTAAAAGGTCAAGGTTAGGTTGGGGGTGGAGGAAAGGGGAGGGAATTTGACACACGAAGGTCTGAGTGGTGCAAATTCCTGAAGTGTTGGAGTTGACAAGATGGAACATGGTAAATTCCAAGTGGAAAACTTGAAGAAGAAAAGAGCTAGCAATCTCTTGAAGGAAGGCAGAGTAATATTTAATCCATACAGCTTCTCTTTGGACACATCCAGCAGCGTCTATCACTGTGGGGGGGGCGCGGTCATTAATAGTTAGTATTGTTGTGCACGCAACTGGGTAGCCCATTTAACTTTGTTTTCCTTTTGTTGAGTGGCTTCGATAGCAAGCCTGCCATTCCTGGTTAATTATATCCAGCACGGACAATAAGAGGGGACAATTTTAGCCCGCCCGTCGGGAAACTGACGAGATCGGGAGCAATGCTGGTTTCACACCCTGCCCGATAGCACTCTCCAATGAAGCCAATATCGGGGGGGGGGGTCTAAAATACGCCCCCCGATCCCGTGGGTTTCCTGCCAGCGAGTTAGGTTAAACTTACCCCCTAAAAGTTCAATTCCCGCCAACCTCCCCCATCTCCAAACTAGTACCTGCCCAGGTGAAGTCTCAAAGCACAGTGGAGGCTAGAGGAGGCAGTGGGATATGGAAATCTTTGGAAAGAATAGGATTTTTTGTTAACTTAACAAAAAAAATAATCAGATGGAATTTACATTTTGCAAAAATAAAGTCTCTTTAAGACTCGAGGACATTGATTTCCTTAAAAAAAGAATGATCTTTTTAATCCAGGCAGCAACCACGAAGCAACCTCTACCTGTGAGCAACCAAGAGCCCAGAATATCAAGGGTTGGATATTTCTCCACTATCCCGCCTGAAATCAGACGGTGAAGTCTCCCACAGTATTCCCGATCCCGAGCTACATTTCACGCACCCACCCTTGCCCCTGCTGGACCGTCATTGGTTGCCCACTATCCCTTCCCCATTTGCTACAAGCAAATGCCAGCTGGGAGGCGAGGATATTTCCTGCCATCTGCCCCCTCACTGCCACTACCCCAGGACCAGCTGAAGAAGGTGGCAGTAGGCCTGGAATGAAGGGGGGGGGGGGGAAGTGGGGAAGGCCCCCAAATCTTTCAATGAAGGGAGAAGGCCTAGTAGAGGCCTCCTCTTCCTCCAATTCAGTCTCCAGCACTAATCTTTGTAGGCTTTAGTCTCCCACTGGGAGTCCGCCCTATGTGTTAAGTGACCCTTGACCCAGGGGTCATGGTGGGGTCGGAGGGGTGGAGTGAAGTCCCACCTCACCACCATTCTGCCTCAAAAAGGGGAATCCATCTTCAAATGTAGGAAGGAATGAGTCGATTTTAAACCCAAGTACTAGAACCTGCTCACTGAAATAAGTGGGAGCTCCTAACATGAGTAGGTGGTGACTGGAGGCTTGTTAACAAGGGTAGCTGGAGGCTGGAGTGGTTAACAGGGGCAGGAGAGGATTAGGGGTTCCTAACTGAATAGATGGGGACTGGGTGTGTCTAACCAGAGTAGGTGGGGATGGGTGTTGCTAACCAGAGTAGGTGGGGACTGGGAGTTGCTAACCAGAGTAGGTGGGGACTGGGAGTTGCTAACCAGAGTAGGTGGGGATGGGTGTTGCTAACCAGAGTAGGTGGGGATGGGTTTTGCTAACCAGGGTAGGTGGGGATGGGTGTTGCTAACCAGAGTAGGTGGGGACTGGGAGTTGCTAACCAGAGTAGGTGGGGACTGGGAGTTGCTAACCAGAGTAGGTGGGGACTGGGTGTTGCTAACCAGAGTAGGTGGGGACTGGGTGTTGCTAACAAGAGTAAGTGGGGACTGGGTGTTGCTAACCAGAGTAAGTGGGGACTGGGTATTTCTAACCAGAGTAGATGGGGACTGGGAGTTGCTAACCAGAGTAGGTGGGGATGGGTGTTGCTAACAAGAGTAGGTGGGGATGGGTGTGGCTAACCAGAGTAGGTGGGGATGGGTGTTGCTAACCAGAGTAGGTGGGGACTGGGAGTTGCTAACCAGAGTAGGTGGGGACTGGGAGTTGCTAACCAGAGTAGGTGGGGATGGGTGTTGCTAACCAGAGTAGGTGGGGATGGGTGTTGCTAACCAGAGTAGGTGGGGACTGGGAGTTGCTAACCAGAGTAGGTGGGGACTGGGAGTTGCTAACCAGAGTAGGTGGGGATGGGTGTTGCTAACCAGAGTAGGTGGGGATGGGTGTTGCTAACCAGGGTAGGTGGGGACTGGGAGTTGCTAACCAGAGTAGGTGGGGACTGGGAGTTGCTAACCAGAGTAGGTGGGGACTGGGTGTTGCTAACCAGAGTAGGTGGGGACTGGGTGTTGCTAACCAGAGTAGGTGGGGACTGGGTGTTGCTAACCAGAGTAGGTGGGGACTGGGAGTTGCTAACCAGAGTAGGTGGGGACTGGGTGTTGCTAACCAGAGTAGGTGGGGACTGGGTGTTGCTAACCAGAGTAGGTGGGGACTGGGTGTTGCTAACATGAAAAGGTTGGTGCTGGAAGCTGCCACTTTGGAAATATCTACACATCACTGAGAACTTAAGAGCAGAGCTACTAGTTTTAGGTAAGCATTATGTGTTATTGAGTAAAATAAAAATACCCGCCAGGATGTCATCTACACAGATATTGTTGCTTCTGTGGAAAGGAAATCCAGTTTTGACTTTCAACAGGTTAACTGATCTTGGCACTGAAATAATAATTCTTTACTTGAATTCTCTAAAGGTGCCACATTAAGCAAGGTTCAGAACTTAATTAAAGGCCTCAGTCTGAAGATTAAGACAGTGCAAGTCTTGACATCATTATTGCTTCAATTGTTTCGAGATGTTGTATGTACAACATCACCTAAGTTTCCAACCCTTCCTGTCCCTCTTGTATTTAAGTTGGACAAAGGTCAATCCAGAACATGAGTTACAGTAGGTGAAGCTTCTACCTCAAAGGAACGAGGGTGGTGATTGGAGTAAGTAGCGAAGGCGTTATTAATTTGAGAAAATGAGCTGTTAACTTGACTAGAGGAGGCCAAGGATTGCTAATTAGAAAAGATGGGACCTGAGGGTCAATAACCAAAACTGCTGACGGATGGAGATGGGTCACTTCAGTTGAGGATTGACGAGTTGGGAGCTGGGGGTTGCTACTTTGAAAACAACAGCAAATCACTCAGAGCTGCTACTGTTTTACAGTTAAGCATGATGAGATAGGGCTGCAATTAATGAAATCCCTTTAAGAGAACGTCCACTCATCTGAATTGTCACATAATCTCGAATGGTATAAAGTGAGATGTCTGTGCAGTTTCACTGCCCCTCCCTTGTTTCATTCTGATATGAGGCAGCCTCAGGGGGAGACATTCTAGAAATAGGTTGATTCCTGGGATGAGAGGGTTGTCCCATGAGGAAAGATTGTGTAGAATGGGCCGATACTCTCTGGAGTTTAGAAGAATGAGAGGTGATCTCATTGAAACATGTAAGATTCTAAGAGGGCTTGCCAGGGTAGATGCTGAGAGGTTGTTTCCTCTGGCTGGAGAGGCTAGAACTAGAGGGCATAATCTCAGGATAAGGGGTCGGACATTTAGGACTGAGATGAGGAGGAATTTCTTCACTCAGAGAGTCGTGAATCTTTGGAATTCTCTACCCCAGAGGGCTGTGGATGCTCAGTTGTTGAGTATATTTAAGATTGAGATCGATAGATTTTTGGACTCTAAGGGAATCAAGGGATATGGGAATCGGGCGGGAAAGTGGAGTCAAGGTCGAAGATCAGCCATGATCTGATTGAATGGCGGAGCAGGCTCGAGAGTCCACATGGCCTACTCCTGCTCCTGTTTCCTATGTTTCTTAAAACATTCCCCAATGGCGAGACCAGGACGTTCTGCTCTGGTGACATCATGGATTCGGAGGAGAGGTGGAATCGATCATTCAATAGACAGAAGAATGCAGCACTCAACGTGCCAAAGACCTCAAGGGAACATTCTTGACGAAATGTCTGCCCCAGGTCTTGACCTGCCAAATGGCGCTCATAAGGAATGATCTACTTTGATGTGTGTCACACTTGAACGGCACCATGTATGTAAGTAGCTTCGCAAGTTATGTTGCTCTGACTAAACGTCACTCCAAATATTTCTGCAGCGTTGGACAGCTCTGCAGGCTTGGTTCGACCTTCATTTTTAAGAAGCATTTTATATAAAACAAGGAAGCCCTGAGAGGCACCAGTTAACATAGAGACATCTCTCCTTATATCATCTTCAATTAAGTCAAATCTGCATTCTGTCCCACTGTTAGAAAGCAAAGCATAAATGATAAAAAATCTTCCTCCAGTGCAGAGCTGTGGCCTGGTGATATCTAGAGCACGAGGACAGAGCCTGCAACTGGAGTATGAGAAAGCCCGAGCTAGCATCATCTACACACAGTGTTACAAATTAACCAAAAATGGGGTCACTCGTAATCTAAAACGGATGGGGAAAAAAAAAAATAGCAATTTCCGGACTTTTGATTTCTCTTGAGAACTAGGTTATTGAGTATATCTGCAATGTATGGTGGGTTCAGAGATCTACTGCTATGTTTCTCCAAAACCTGAAAACTCACTGTACCTTCCACACTGCCTCTTTTTATTCCCCCTTTTTTCTTCACGCAACATCCCTTGTCTCCTTCACTGCTTGGCCCATCAAGTTTGGACAATCAAACTTTTTTTTTCCATATGTACGGATATTGGTGGTTAAATCAATGTATTTACTGTCTTGGTAGCACCTGTGCCCATACGCTCCAGTTGTTGGGTTTCATCTTTCTCTTCACATTTGCGCCAAGGAATAGGCGGGATTGACCGGAGATGTGGCCTCTGAGCTGTCGTTACCCTCGGTCTCCTCTTTGTCCTTTTTGACCGCGTACTGACCGATGAACGAACCGTCCTCACCGAAGCGAGAGTTCTCGTCACCATCGCCGTAGATGACTATGCTGTCGTCGCTCTCCTCTTGCTTCACTGTCCCGTCCACCGAGGACTGACTGCCCTGAGGCTTTTTGCTGTCCTCGTTGTCGCTGGAAAGAGCGAAAGGGGGCAACGTCAGCAACAATCGAACCGCCGAGAGCCCTCGTACGGCTTATAAGTCATGTTCACCCAATGTTGGGTTTGGGAGCCCGCCCCCCAAAAAAAAAATCACGTGGTCCTTGCTGGAGGATCTCCACATGGTGGTTGGGCTCTTTTTTTTTGGTTCACTGCCTTAAATCCACAATACAGGACTGACTTTTTGCAGTGAAATGAGTCTTCCACACTGTGAGCTTGATATTCTGGTGGGCCAAACATCACACACAACTCAAAACCAATAATTCCAAAAATACTTTAGAAATTAAAATGTCTCCTTACCTTTCTAAAGACCTGCATTTCCCATTGGTGGAATGAATAAGAAACAGAACAGAAGATGGAGACACAGACAAGACAAACAGAACAGAAAGAGATTGGTTAGGACTTTGACATTTGATCACATGGAATTCATTTTACAGCCATTTCCTTCTTTTAGTGCTTTGAGGACTGAAGGACTTTCAGAGATTTGCGAAACAAAGACTAATCACAAGGAATGGCCACTGGTCTTTAATCCCAATAATAATCCATGACAGAAGAGATTCCACCCTAATTCTAATACCTGGTAGTTTCAGATTCAATCCTAATGCTAATTCCAAACACAAGAAACTCAATCCTAATCCTAGCCCCAATTAGAAGAGTTTAAATTCCATTCCTAATAAAAACCCCTCAACTTGATCCCAAACCTGACAGATCTCAACCCTTCCCATTATTTAAACCATCATCTCAATATTGGATTATTTTTCAAATCCCATTATTGTTCTAATCCCAATCCCTAATAGAAGACGCATTTCAATTCCAATCAGGGAGCAGAAATTGAAGGTGCAGGGCAGAAATGTACAGCAGGCATTTAGTGGCAAGTAACATTCTCAAAACAAACCAGAAGCTAAAATCATCTTCATTATAGACCAGAGAAAATACATTCAAACTGAATCCATCACAAAATGAACCTCAGCCATTTTGATCACTCCAGCTAGGTTCAGAGGCCTTTCGTAGGCAGGGCGGGTGTTCCTTCACTTGCTTGGGGTAGCCCTCTCTGTAGCACCAGACCATGATCACCTTAAACCTTACTTCCCATCTATCAGCATTTACACTTGCACCCACAAAGGCTTCCATGCAACATGACAAGAGTTTAGTGCATTGTGTCTGGCTCAGGAATATCTCGAGGTTTAGTGGTTGACAAGACAAATGTAAAAGAGTTTGGATTTCTTTTACTGGCCAATGATTCTATTACACAAGACAACAAATTTCTCACTGGGTTATAAAGTTGCGCTAAAAACTCAAGTCGTGTTTTAAGTCATTTTGTTCTTGATGCACTTTCCAAGATATTTTGCCGTTATGCTTATAACTCTTTTTGAATAAACAAACCAACAACTGAAGGAGAAGAAAACACATCATTGGATTCTCTTAGAGTTTTTTTTTGAACACTTAGTCACAATCTGCACTTTGCCCTCAGTTTTGACCATATTTCAATAATGCTGGTTTGTCCGGCCATAAATGCCTTCCAGAAATCCAAACCAATCTCATCATCTTAACTTAATGTTTTCAATGCACAACATGCTTTTACGTCATTGCGTTGGAAACGGGGGATGACTCATGCATGTAACACTTATTAAACAGGGTGTGAATGTTTTGGAATGATCAATATCTAAACAGAATGAGGCCAAAGTAATAAAGGTACCTGCTGGCACCGCGTCTTAAAGAGTTTGAGGAGGTGCCCGACATCTAGAAACTAGATGATGTTTGTCCTTAATGGGCACCCAAAGCACTGTTTACACTGGCCCAGGTCGGTTTAGTCTATGACCATTTCCATGGAGATTGCGCATGCTTTCTTAGGTAATGCTGTGGCCATTTGGTTGTTTCCTCAAATCCGGGATCGAGAATGGAATATTATGCGGGTAGCGATCGATTAGAGAATTACTTCACTTGTGGAAAACCCTCTTCATGGATGGGCTTTGCTGGGAGATATTTTCCGATTGCTGAAGTACTGCGCTTGCAATGACAACTCTCGTGTACTATTTCAGACAGCGTTAACTTGTCCATTTAGAATGGGTTAACGTCTGGCTAAAAACAGAGCACGCAGGAGTGTTGAGTAATGACTAATAATCGGGAATGCTGCTGTTTACATGTGAAGATGTCCCCCTTTAGAGGATTATAGCAAAGGGCAATGGCCCTATGTAGGCAAAAAGAAGCATTTCCCCAAGTTCAGTGCATTCAAACAGTGTCAGTGGTTGGCATAACTGATACAGTTATATCAGATGCTGTACACATTCCTTTCAATACTTTTTTTAGCTAACTCCCAAAAGGCTATGGGGTAGAAATTCCAACATGAGAGTCTTCATAAAGCGACTGCTAATAAAATGCCCACATCAATAAATTACACTGCACTTTTTCTACCTCAAATAGGAACAGAAGTAGGCCATTCAGCCCCTCGAGCCTGTTCAGCCATCCAATTAGATCTGTATCTTAACTCCATCTACCCGCCTTGGTTCCGTAACCCTTAATACCCTTACCTAACAAAAATCTATCAATCTCAGTTTTGAAATTTTCAATTGACCCCCAGCCTCAACAGCTTTTTGGGGGAGAGAGTTCCAGATTTCCACTCCCCTTTGTGTGAAGAAATGCCTCCTGAACGGCCTAGCTCTAATTTTAAGGTTATGTCCCCTTGTTCTGGACTCTCTCACCAGAGGAAGTAGTTTCTCTCTACCTACCCTATCAAATCCTTTATTCATCACAAACACCTCACCTTAGATCACCCCTTGGTCGTCTATATTTAAGGGAATACAAGCTGAGTCTATGCAAACTGGCCTCATAATTTTAACCCTTTTAGCCCTGGAATCATTCCAGTGAATCATGCCATCTAGGCGGTTTCCATGCCAACCAACATGTCGACTCCCAACGTAGCTACCTCAGGCAGGGTAAAAGATCAGTGCAGCTAAGGCCTTTAGCTACAGGGTCGGCAGTTGGGAGTTGACTCGAGAGGCCCTGGGATCTCCCTGCATAAATCTGGAAACCTGCAGGCTATAACAAAATTGAACTTTGTCATCTCTGCCACCTCAAAAAACGTTATTTTTCTCCTGTTTTTTTGCAACACAGGATGTTTCCTGACCAAGAGCAATTAGTCTGAAGTTTAGGCCAATCCCATTCTGTGAGCACCTGGCTGGGTGCCGCGTGCAGAATGTGGTTTCCTCCCTCTGCCCCCTACCCCCCTTCACCCCCAATCCTGTTCCCCACTTTAAAAAAAATTCATTCTCGGGATGTGGGCGTTGCTGGCAAGGCTGGCATTTATTGCCCATCCCTAGTTGCCCTTGGAGAAGGTGGTGGGGGGCCTCCTTCTCGAACCGCTGCAGTTCGTGTGGCGAAGGTGCTCCCACAGCGCCGTTAAGTAGGGAGATGCAGGATTTTGACCCAGCGACCCTGAGGGAACGGCCGATATATGTCCAAGTCAAGATGGTGTGTGACTTTGGAGGGGAACTTGGAGGTGACGGTGCTTCCATGTGGTGGCTTGACCACATTAGGACCTCCTCATGTGGACCACACACACAAACATTGTCAAAAGCAATAATCTCCTAGCATGGCTTTCTCAACTTTCTGGATATACTTCACGTTTTGAGAGAGAACATTTCTTATTCAGATACCTGATGGCATAGGTGGTCACAGAAAACTTGTGGCAAGTCCCAGACCCAGGGTTTTCATTGGGTTATAGAGCTTATTAAAATAAAAATGTAGGCAGGGATGAACTTCATGTTGGTGCTAGATGGTCGTTCCTCTCTGTTGCAGTGGGCCCCACCTCACCTTGAACAACCCCAAGATTTTTTGAGCTCCTAACCCATTTTACACTTGTGACTTACAAATCCTGCCATTTCCATCAGAGCAAATCAGGGCGTCAAACACTACCCACACTGCGCTCTGTGTATAAATGAAAAGTGGTTCTTAATCGATTGCTATCCACACAGTATCCCAGTGCGTAAGTGAAATTCCTTTGCTTTAGAACTCATGAACAGGAGAGATAACTGGTTTGTATAATTCTGAAGATCACAGTAATACCTTTTATCCAGCCTGGGTCTAGGGAGCGGTGAATAAAGAAACATAAAGGCATTGGTGAGTGTTAGCATGCACAGAGACACTTTTACTGCAGAACAAGATTGGGGCAATACACTGGAATTACGAATGTCAGGAAATGGAACACATCAAAGAGTGGAATGAAAATTGGAACTGAGTTAAAGAGGGAGTCTAACTATCTCGTTTTTTTTTAAGGGGGGGAATAGAAATCAAACTTTTCCAAACTGTCATCAACTTTAACATCACAACAACCCCTTTCAGCCACCAGAGCATCTGTGGGCAAATGAACCAAGTGGAACTGAGTCACACGGGCCAGGAAGGGACCAGATCCAATTGTTGGTCTTTGTTGAGTTCGCTGATATGGCTGTGGCACTCTTGGGGGGCACTAAACTTGGCTTCAATTGTCCCAGGTTTGGGAGGAGGAGTGGGAGGGAAAAAATCAACGTGGGATCCCCTCTTCCGATTGCTGTACCTATCGTGAGCTCTGCTGGGTGAGGACAGGGGCCACGGCTTGGTTGTTATACCCCTCCCCTACAGTCCAACAGCCTGATCACACTCACCATCCGGGCTTACACACGCAGCAGGGATAATTTATTGAGGTGGAGGAGTGCTCTCCCCAAAGGGTCACTGCTTTTGGCAGAGGAGGTTAAAAAAAAACCTTCCCAAAAAAAAAAACCACTCGATTTTAGTTCTGCTGATTTTTTTTCTTAACGTTCTGGTTTAAACAGCAAGTCCTGGTGATCCTGAAGACTCAGCAGAATTGAATTGAGAGAATTAATGAATCATCGCTGTCAGATGACCGTCAGGCAGGAGTTACGATCGACGTCCTCGTACAAACACGTAAGACACTCGTGCCAAACTCCTTTCTTATCGCCCGCATTAAAGTAGCACAGAGAGGAATTTTTACGAGTGTGCTAAACATTCAGATGAAAATAGCGTTGATCGTAATTTCTAAAATCTTTGCCGAAGAGGAATTCAGCTCTCTCATACCGTGGGACTTGACAACTCCCTTCAAGAGCGGAATTCTCCTTCTGAGCACAGACCAGCCTTCCGGTGGCTCAACTGAAAAAAGCAGTGGAATTGTGAATAGACAGGAAATGGAACACATCGAAGAGTGGAGTGGAAATCGGAACTGAATTGAGGAGAGAGTCTCACAGCTGGACTGCGCAGCTTTGATTCCTGGTCTGGGCAGAGTTTGACAACCTCAACTGGAGGGCTACACATGCCCTTGGGCTGGAGAGGTGGGACATTCAGGCCAGGGTTCCCGTTCCTCATGGCTATCCAGCGACCCCCTAGCTGGACAGTGTCCATGTGTGGACTTTAGGCGAGGACAGCTCGAGTGACCCGTACCGGGTGTGTGAACGGCGGTGGGGGGAGAGGGCAGGATTGGGCTTAGAATGTGGTTAGGGTCAGGGGTTACCTCAGCCAACACTCTCAGTCTCGTCTCACACACGGACAATGGCTACTTGGGTGAAGGACGAGACTGGCATCTGCGAAACTTTGCCCCGGGGTGAGTCGGCACCTTCAGGAAAGGAGGCGAGAAAACTGAATGGTGAGGGGGGAAGGGGAGAAGAAGCAGGATACAAAATAATACTAAAGATTATCCCAACGCTGTGTGGGTCAAGCAGCATTGATGGTGAGACTCACAGATTAAGACCAAACCTTTAGTCTGGGCCCTCTAAACTCTACATAGTATAATCACCGGGGAAAACAGTTAAATGTTTGAACTCCTCCTTAACAGACGAACACTGACATTTACCATTTTAGCATTTTACACTGGCTCAGTTATCTTGGTCCATTAAATCACCACAGATGCTTTAACTGATATCTTTCAGAGAAACTGTTTTGATGATCCCTGGTTTTCATTTTGTAGAAAGAACGAACTTTGCAGAAACACTCGGCACTGTCTACAACCCCGTGTTAACGTAATGGCTTTATTTCTGCTACGCTTTAGTTCAGAGTGTCTGAGTGTGTCGTGAGACACTTTGGGGCGTGCCATGGGCCCCTCAAGGGTCACGTACGTTCCCATTAAGTTGCGGATATCTCAAGTCGCTGATGCTAACAGCGTTCTGATTTAGGATTTGTCCATCAATGAGGCAACAGCGCTAATTTCAGAGGTGGCCCAATCTGGGCAGAGAGGGGTCAGATAGAACTTAAGAGTGAAACTGTCCAAACTCACAGATCTCGTCAATAAAACTGCTGGGCGATTGAGTCTGCAGTGCACTGCACTCACTGCAAAACTAAGATACTCTTAAGCTTGTAAGTAATTTATGTTACATTGGATAACACAGAGTGTAGCAGGGTGAGACGATGATGGTAGACCCTTGAGCTTTGCTCCTGTAGTTTATGATGTCGCCTCAGTTCACCTGTAATACAAAGCCCGTTATCCTCTACGTTGGGGAATCTGAGCTTATTCTCTTGATGGGCTCCCTTGCTTTGTACGATGGAGCTTTGGGGCCCAGCGTACAGGGGCCGAGATTACGCAGCCGTCCCGGCAGAACAGCCGCAATCTCCGACAGGACCCCCACCTTGGACCAGGCGAGCAGGGTTAAAATCGCCCCGGTAGAGTAAGTACAAGGGTCAGTGTCTGTATGCAGAGATGCTCCCCCTGTCTGCTTATGTTGAGTTTCTAAGGTTGCCCTTTCAACCACAGGTGACGACCGTACTGCCATGTGCCCGAGATGCATGCAATTGTGCAAACGAGGAGGTGCAGTGATTCACACTTTTCACAAGGCAAAGAGGAGGCAGCCTGACAGAATCGCCATGCCTGGCCCGGGTGGGGGGGGCGTGGGGGACGGGGGGGCGGGGGGCGCCTCTCAGTATTAACAAAACAAGATAAAGGTGATGACGTACAAGTATCCGTTGTCGTCTTGTGAACGTTGATTCTCTTCAGTGGTCTTAACTGCAGGAAGAAGGGAAAAAAAGACATGTTAAAATGTTGCGAATAGCGTCTTTCACGACCTCAGGTCGCCCCAAAGCACTTTACAGCCAACGAAGTGTAGGAAAAAACGTGGCAGTCAATTTGTGCACAGCAAGATCCCACAAACAGCAATATGGCCAGATAATCTGTTTTTTTTTTAGTGATGTTGGTTGAGGGATAAAAATTTTGGCCAGGACACCCCCTGCTCTTCTTCAAATAGTGACGTGGGGTCCTTCACATCCATCTAAGAGGGAGGACGGGGCCTCGGTTTAACAGCTCATCCGAAGGACAGCACCTCTGAGACTGTGGCACTCCCTCAGTACTGCACTGGGAGTGCCAGCCTGGATTTTGTACTCAGGTCTACTGGAGTGGGACTATGAACCACAACCTTCTGACTCAGAGGTGAGAGTGCTACCCACTGAGCCACAGCTGACACTTAACAATTATGGGAGACTGAGATAATAGGGCGGAGCACAAGTCAGGCAGAACACACCTGAAAAGCGCTGCCCCGACCCGACCTGAACCCGCCTGAATTTCTGGGTTCAGGTCATCTGCAGAGGCCCGACATTGTTCTAAAACTGGGCCCGCCTATTTGCAGGGGCCCATGTCCAAAATCAGGACCGGAAGGTCCGTGGGAGTGATGAGTACTGGCTCTGAGAGCTTTGTCCTGCCGTCCAAAAACAAAAACTGCCACCAGAACGTCTCCAGCCGTGAAGATCAAAGCCGCCTCTGCACGTTTGCACTTTGCCCTTTCCCTGATCAGAGAGGGACCGGGCCCAAGCCCAAAATGGAGACTCAGGAGTTACATCGAGCCTGCAGCACAGAAACAGGCCATTCGGCCCAACTTGTCTATGCCGGCCTTTATCCTCCACACGAGCCTCCTCTCTCCCTACTCCACCTAACCCCACTAGCATACCCTTCTATTCCTTTCTCCCTCGTGCTTATCCAGCTTCCCCTTAAATGCATCTATGCTATTCGCCTCAACTACTCCTTATGGTAGCGAGTTCCGCATCCTTACCACTCTCCGGGTAAAGAATTTTCTCCTGAATTCCCTATTGGATTTATTAGTGACTATCTTATATTTATGACCTCTAGTTCTGGTCTCTCCCACAAGTGGAAACATTTTCTCTACATCTGCCCTATCAAACCCTTTCATTATCTTAAAGACCTCTATCAGGTCACCCCTCAGCCTTCTCTTTTCTAGAGAAAAAAGAATCTAGACACAGAAGGCATCAGGGGGTATGGGGAGAGAGCGGGAACATGGTATTGAGATATCAGTCATGATCATACTGAATGGCGGAGCAGGCTCGAAGGGCCGAATGGCCTAATCCTGCTCCCATTTTCCATGTTTCTATGTTTCTAAAAGAGCCCCACCCTGTTCAGTCTTTTCTGATAAGGATATCCTCTCAGTTCTGATATCATCCTTGTGAATCTTTTTTTGCGCCTTCTCCAGTGCCCCTATATCCTTTTTAAAATATGGAGACCAGAACCGTGCGGGATGAGGTGGGACATGTGGAGAACTCTCCCTCCCGTGGAAAATCTTGTGCGTGCGCCAGGGGCTAGGCCTCACCCGCACACCCCTCACCATGTAAGGACCCTGGAAGTAACTGTGCAAAGCAATAGGGGTGGAGATCTGGTGCCAAGGACCAGCGCACCTACCATGTGCCCAGGAAATAAGCATAACCTGGACGCAAAGCAGAGGAAAATCCGCCCGCCCCCCCCCCAAGCAATGAGTCTGCTCCACCCCTCACTCACAGCATCTTTGGAGTTTGGGCTCCATCAGTGTCCCACCTTTAACCCTTGAAAGATTGATTTGGCCAAATTCCTCCTGAAGAGGATAAAAAGGATATGGAGGCATTGGAGAGGGTGCAAAAAAAATTCACTGGGATGATACCAGAATTGAGAGCGTATCCTTATCAGGAAAGCCTAAACAGGCTAGAAAAGAGAAGGCTGAGGGGGTGAACTGAGAGAGGTCTTTAAGATAATGAAAGGGTTTGATAGGGTAGATGTAGAGAAAATGTGTCCACTTGTGGGGGAGACCAAAACTAGAGGTCATAAATATAAAATAGTCACTAATAAATCCAATAGGGAATTCAGGAGAAACTTCTTTACCCAGAGAGTGGTGAGAATGTGGAACTCGCTCCCACAAGGAGTAGTTGAGGCGAATAGCGTAGATCCATTTAAGGGGAAGCTGGATAAACACATGAGGGAGAAAGGAATAGAAGGATATGCTGATAGGGTTAGATGAAGTAGGGAGGGAGGAGGCTCGTGTGGAGCATAAACACCAGCATAGACCAGTTGGGCTGAATGGCCTGTTTCTGTGCTGTAGACTCGATGTAAGATACAGACTCCTGTGTGGGGTGTACTTCTACGGCCGCCCCTGGGCTATTGAGGGGAAAATCTGCCAGGTTTGCAGTGCGTGATCACCACCCAGCAGCCCCTGTAGGAAGGGCAGGGTCAGGCTTGGCCATGACTCCCCCTCGTCCCTCCCCCCGCCCCCCGAAAAAAACTCTCCAGTTTGCAGGTTGGCTGAAACTCGGGCCACAAGGTGAGGGTGGGCCCTGGCCCTCTGACTGGGAGTCGGGACCTCTCCCACTGGGCACACCCGGCCGGCACCCCAAAGCATCTTGGTGCAGGCCCGCCCTCGGTTTAATTTCTACCCTCTTACCTGGGTATTTGCCTCCTCTGCTCCTCTTAATGAAGCACACAATCAGCAAAATCAGCACCAGGAGGGCCACCGCGCACATCAGTCCGATGAACCAACCCTGCGTGGCGATGTCTACATGACTATTGGTGAAGGCTGGAAGAAATAACATCAGGACATCGTTATAAAGGAGAATCCATCCCATTATTGAAGACCAGGGACTAGCCTCACTACACCTGAAGACACAACACCAGACCAACACAATGCTGTACCTTCCACTAAAGCCGCCCTACATATCTTGATGAAGTTTGAGTTTCCTCAAATTCAATTCCCACCTAAATTCTCCTTTTGGTTATTTTGATTGTTACTCTGCTCCCTGCTCGTCACTCTTCCCCTCCGATAATTTATCTTATTCCTCCTCTTGGATTATTCAGGCCGCTCACGATCCCTGCCATTATGATCAGTTGGTGACTGACTCCCAGTGTCGGCCTGTAACTGCAGGTCGGAGGTGGTGAGGCTGCAGGTCGGAGGTGGTGAGGCTGCAGGTCGGAGGTGGTGAGGCTGCAGGTCGGAGGTGGTGAGGCTGCAGGTCGGAGGTGGTGAGGCTGCAGGTCGGAGGTGGTGAGGCTGCAGGTCGGAGGTGGTGAGGCTGCAGGTCGGAGGTGGTGAGGCTGCAGGTCGGAGGTGGTGAGGCTGCAGGTCGGAGGTGGTGAGGCTGCAGGTCGGAGGTGGTGAGGCTGCAGGTCGGAGGTGGTGAGGCTGCAGGTCGGAGGTGGTGAGGCTGCAGGTCGGAGGGCACTGTCCCAGCAACTTTCCTTCCCGACCTTTGCAGCGGTGACACTTGGCCTCTGCTCACAGGCTCCCCCTGGTGGCAAGGTGGAGATGAGGAACTCACCATGTGGGGAATCTTGGGCATGAATTCCGTGCTGCCACAGCATGTGTTACCAGACTGCCCTTTTAGTCCATCACTGACATTGTCCCCAAAAACCCATGGAGCACTCCATTACCGTGCGGTCCCCCAACACCGAGAGGTCCCCCAACACCGAGAGGTCCTCCAACCCCGTGCGGTCCCCCAACACCGTGCGGTCCCCCAACACCGAGAGGTCCCCCAACACCGAGAGGTCCTCCAACACCGAGAGGTCCCCCAACACCGTGCGGTCCCCCAACACCGAGAGGTCCCCCAACACCGAGAGGTCCCCCAACACCGAGAGGTCCCCCAACACCGAGAGGTCCCCCAACACCGAGAGGTCCCCCAACACCGAGAGGTCCCCCAACACCGAGAGGTCCCCCAACACCGAGAGGTCCTCCAACACCGAGAGGTCCTCCAACACCGAGAGGTCCCCCAACACCGTGCGGTCTTCCAACACCGAGAGGTCCCCCAACACCGAGAGGTCCCCCAACACCGAGAGGTCCCCCAACACCGAGAGGTCCCCCAACACCGTGAGGTCCCCCAACACCGAGAGGTCCCCCAACACCGAGAGGTCCCCCAACACCGTGAGGTCCCCCAACACCGAGAGGTCCCCCAACACCGAGAGGTCCCCCAACACCGAGAGGTCCCCCAACACCGAGAGGTCCTCCAACACCGAGAGGTCCCCCAACACCGTGCGGTCTTCCAACACCGCGAGGTCCCCCAACACCGAGAGGTCCCCCAACACCGAGAGGTCCCCCAACACCGTGAGGTCCCCCAACACCGAGAGGTCCCCCAACACCGAGAGGTCCCCCAACACCGAGAGGTCCCCCAACACCGAGAGGTCCCCCAACACCGAGAGGTCCTCCAACACCGAGAGGTCCTCCAACACCGAGAGGTCCTCCAACACCGAGAGGTCCACCAACACCGAGAGGTCCCCCAACACCGAGAGGTCCCCCAACACCGAGAGGTCCTCCAACACCGAGAGGTCCTCCAACACCGAGAGGTCCTCCAACACCGAGAGGTCCCCCAACACCGAGAGGTCCTCCAACACCGAGAGGTCCCCCAACACCGAGAGGTCCTCCAACACCGAGAGGTCCCACAACACCGAGAGGTCCTCCAACACCGAGAGGTCCCACAACACCGAGAGGTCCTCCAACACCGAGAGGTCCTCCAGTCCTCCAACACCGAGAGGTCCCCCAACACTGAGAGGTCCTCCAACTACAGCATTGGTCGAGGAGTTGTAAATGTTGAGAGGAGATTAAGTTTGAACAGCAGGTATGGCCTGAACCCGAGCTCCTGGATTAAGAGCTCAAGGTTCCATCAGTAGAGCGACTGGACTTTGAGTCGAATTCAAATCAAATGCCTAAGACTTTGGTGTGTTTGAGACGGTTACTGTGTCTGGGTTCAGATTAAAATGGTTACTGTGTCTCAACTCAGGGTTAAACCCTGTTTATACCACTTACCCAGTTGGAAACTGGAATCAGATGTCCTGCTGCACGGAGCTCTCTCCACATGTTTATACAACAGATGGCGTGGCCACTTTTTGAGATAATTTGTGCATTTGCAATATTCCACAAGACACCGTTTTTTCCACATGACACAAACTTAAAGCCCCAACGTGCATTGGGAGCGATGAATTATTAAACAGGTGACCACAGGTGAGTTGGCAAATCCGTTTCTCACCGTGTGCTTGTTTGGTACGATGATTAAAATGGTGCGCCGGGAGTTTCCTTTGAGGCCTCTCCCGCTCCGTTCCCATAACTTTGGGGGAGGTGCGGCCAAGGTCACGGTGGAGGAGCGGGGAGGCTTCCCCGAGGAAACCCACCCCTGTGGCGTCGATCGTTAGCACGTTGGCCGGGAATTTCCTCGGAGCTGCTCGCGGTCCGCTGCCGTAACTTTGGCGGAATTGCGGTGGGAACCCCGTTTCTGTGGGTGACTGGGGTTTCTGCCAAACTTCCACTGAAGCCACGGAGGCAGAGCCGGAGACGCCCCAAGAGAACTCCAGGCGCACAAATTCAACGGTGGGTTTCACAGGGCCTTGCTGGCTCGATAGACCAAACTTCATCGCTCTCCCACCCGATCTCACATGGTCGACTGATCTTCCCCCCCCAGTTACAGAGTCGCAAACTCTGAATAAGTTGCTGTAGCTCAGACTGCACGAGTCGTCCATCTGCGAATGATCCCATTCATCGATTCCTCCCCTCCCCCTCCACACATGACAGCGCCAACTCCCACCACACCGTCACGCCCCAAACTTTTCCAACGTGATTCTCGACCTCTTCCGATGGGTCGGCAGCTCAATGCAGTGCGCAGCGGACCACACAGGTCAAGTGAGGAGGTCAGAGGTTCAAGGGTCAGCCCGTGCGGTGTTTGCTGACCTCACCCAGGGCTGCAGTGAGGGTGCCTCAGTCTGAGTTAGGGAGGCTGGGGCCCAGTTCAATTGTGATGTCCCTTTCTACTGAATAAAGAAAGTTGTTTTCTAGCACTTTACTACGTTGGCCAAAAAACGGCTCAAACTGCTTCACACACAAGGAGTTATCCTGGAATTCAGTCACTTATATTGGCAATTGAGGCAGCCATTTCGTTGCACAACAAGATCTAACAAACAGCAATGAGATCAATGACCAATTGATCTTTTCTTTTGGTTCAGAGGGGAATTTTAGTCAGAGGTGAGAGTGCAACCAACTGAGCCAAGCTGACACACTGAATACCCTGCCAACTGTTGAAGAATGGGTTCTTGGGATAGGTACTGCAGAGTAACTGATGAAGAGGGAGCCAGACCGCAGCAAGGAGTCCATAGAGACTAGCAATGGCCTCACCCAATGCCCATTTCTCATGGATGAGCCTAATACAGAGCGCTCACCTGCGGTGGGGCAGGGCACAGGAGCGGGGGGAGGGGGGGGGGGAGGTCTCACAGGAAAACCCAATCCCATCCTCACTCAACACCCACTGGACAATGAGGAGTGGGAAACCCAGCTGAATGTTACCCCTCCCTCCCCTCCCCTCCCCCAAACCCAAGCTGCTGCCCCGAGCTGAGATCAGCTAACACCGCAGGGACTCAGGGCTCGAGCCTGGGGTCGAATGGTTTACATGGACTCCGTTAACCACTTGCCGTTAACCAGCTGGACCATCAGAGTGCCTTAATAACACTACAAGCTGAGGATACATCATTCACACTGACTTCACAAGAGCGATGGAACAATGAGAGATGGATCATCACTGACAATAGAGAGGAAATAGAGGCACTGACTATATTCCACCTTTATGGTACTGTCAACAGAAACATTCTACCATAAATAAGCCAATCTGTTGACTGTTAATGACAAATAGAACTGTCAAACTGCAATGGCAATGTCCATCTAAGCCACCAGGTGGTGGTAACATACACAGATCAGCAAATAATGGCTGCAATTGTCCCCAGCAATGCACATGGCCAACACCGGGGGGCACAGCTTGTTGAAACCCTTGATACGGAAGATCAGCGCTCAGCCTTGGGACAAGGTGCTGGAAATAGGGTTGCCAACCCTCCAGGATTGTCCTGGAGTCTCCAGGAATCTCCTGTGAGCAACCTGGGAGAAAAACCATTAAAATTTTTTTTAAAAAAACAACTTTTGTTTATTAGTTATAAAAATATTGGAGATGTGGTGGGGGGAGGGGCGGAGAAAAGGACTTTGACCCGGGTGGGGAGTTTGAACCCTCCGGGAATACGTCCAAAAAGAGTTGGCAACCCGTGCTGGAACGGACAATATGTTTACATTTTGCACAACTCAAAAAGGCTCGTGCAGCGCGTGAAATAAAAACCGTCACTGTTTACACCAACGTTACGAGGTTGAGCAGGAGGCGCTGGTGTAACGTAACATGTAACGTAGGGGCCAACAAGCAACAGGCAGGAAGCAGCAGCTCCAGCAATACACACACACGCACACACGCAAACACAAAATACATGCAACGCACAATCTCACAGTACATGCATGACCCATGAAACATGCACCAATAACAGCAGCAGCACAGGAAGTAGCGATCAGAGTGCGGAGGGTTGGGGAGGTGGGGTCTAAGCCTGCGTCTGGGGGCAGCACACGCTGGTTCCTTCAGTCAGTAACCGCTGGACACACTGCGCTGCAGAAATATTAGTTGGGAGATACGTGATTGAAAGAAAAGTTTCTTTCAGAATAATGTTTACTGTTGTAACTGTTGGCAGTGAATTCTAATTAGGCAGCCCCACCCCACAACAGTTGGGGCGGTGTTATTAACAACTGTTAAACCATGTGTGGGGCTGGGGGAACTGTACCTCAGTTTAAATACGTTAATATATTTTCAGTCACGAGGAGACGATAAAGCCTGTATCTTCTACCACAACTACTCTGTTCCTGAATGTGGGGCAAAGTCTGAGAGTAACAGGGCTCTCTCTCCCTTTCTCTCTCTCCCTTTCTTTCTCTCCCTCCCTTTCTCCCCTCGTTCTCTCTCCTCTCAGTCTCTTTCTTTCTCTCTCCTTCTCTCTCTTTCTCCCCTCGTTCTCTCTCCTCTCAGTCTCTTTCTTTCTCTCTCCTTCTCTCTCTTTCTCCCCTCATTCTCTCCCCTCTTAGTCTCTTTCTTTCTCTCTCCTTCTCTCTCTCTCTTTCTCCCCTCGTTCTCCCCCCTCTCAGTCTCTTTCTCTCCCTCCCTCTGTCTCTCTTTTTCTCCCTCTCTCTCTAGCTGAGTTAATCGGTGTCACTAACTCCGAAGAGCAGGGGTGGTGAAGGGGCGTGTTTTGTACCCTTACAGCCAGACTGAAAAGCAGAGGGGGAAGTGGGGGGGGTGCTGAAAGTTTGTTTTACAATGAGACTCCAGATTTTATCTCTGGTTTAGCTGAGCCAAACTGAACATAGTATCAGGTTTCTGACTGGAGTCAGATTAGGGGCAGCTCCATCCTGCTGCCACCAGGAACGGGACTGGAACTGGTTAAAATCATATCATACGGGCCCCTTGAAGCCAACAGAGAGAAGAGATCTCTGTCCCATCAGACTGGGCTGGATCTAGATCGAAGTGCCAGAAATGAGAAGTCAGTGTTTAGCCCATTGCACCCGCTCCAGTCCTCTTTGAGTAAACTAATACCTGGATCTGGTCCAAGGGTCTGTGTGGAGCAGTTTTGCACTGACACTAAACTTGTGCTATCTCTGTAACCTCCTCCAGCCCTACACCCCTCCCTATCTCTGTAACCTCCTCCAGCCCTACACCCCTCCCTATCTCTGTGACCTCCTCCAGCCCTACACCCCTCCCTATCTCTGTAACCTCCTCCAGCCCTACACCCCTCCCTATCTCTGTAACCTCCTCCAGCCCTACACCCCTCCCTATCTCTGTAACCTCCTCCAGCCCTACACCCCTCCCTATCTCTGTAACCTCCTCCAGCCCTACACCCCTCCCTATCTCTGTAACCTCCTCCAGCCTCTGAGATCTCTGCGCTCCTCCAATTCTGGCCTCTTGCGCATCCCTGATTTTCATCGCTCCACCACTGGCGGCCGTGCCTTCAGCTGCCTAGGCCCTAAGCTCTGGAATTGCCTCCCAAAACCTCTCCGCCTCTCTCTCCTCTTTTAAGGCGCTCCTTAAAACCCACCTCTTTGACCAAGCCTATGGTCACCTGTCCTAATATCGCCTTATGTGGCTCGGTGTCGAATTTTGTTTGATAATCGCACCTGTGAAGCGCCTTGGGACGTTTTACTACGTTAAAGGTGCTATATAAATGCAAGTTGTTGTTGGTCTCGGCTGACCTTTGGTCACAATAGGAACTCCAATGGGCAAAGCCAACAAACAAATAGAATGGAGTTGCCTGCCAGCTGGGTGCAGGTAACATAATAACATGAAAGTTACCGCATTGCCAGGGAGCAGAACTGCCAGCTGGGGGAGGGGAGAGAAGCACAGGTGAGTGCCAAGGCTTCTCCAGCCGCGAATGATCAAGTTTACCTCAGCTGAAAGACTCCAGAATTAATGCAACGGCACAGCATCATGTCCCGTCCAAAGCAAAACTGGCACTAACTCCACAGCTGTGCTGCTGGAGGCGTCCGTCCTGGGACGTTATTCCACGTCAAAATGTAAGCTGGTGATGTTGCTTTCCTGGACTGAGTTCTCCAACTGATGGTGGTGAGACCGTGGGAATACCATGATAATGGAGGTGCATAAAGGGGTAAAGGCAAGTGACATGGGGGAGCACTCCTTCAGACCCAGTCATCACTACGTGGAATGGTCTTGGAGTTAGGATTAGGTGAAGTCAAAACTCTGGGGCCATTCACAAGGCAGTTGGACCTAGATTGATTCCTGGGATGAGAGGGCTCTCCAATGAGGCGAGGTTGGGTAGAGTGGGCCTCTACTCTCTGGAGTTTAGAAGGATGAGAGGTGATCTCATTGAAACATAAAAGATTTTCAGAGGGCTTGAGAGGGTGGAGGCTGAGAGGTTGTTTCCCCCGGCTGGAGAGTCTAGTATTAGGGGGTATGGTCGCAGGATAAGGGGTCGGCCATTTAGGACTTAGATGAGGAGGAATTTCTTCACTCAGAGGGTTGTGAATCTTTGGAATTCTCTACCCCAGAGGGCTGTGGATGCTGAGTCATATTCAAGGCTGAGATCGATAGATTTTTGGACTCTAGGGGAATCAAGGGATGTGGGGATTGGGCAGGAAAGTGGAGTTGAGGTCAAAGATACGCCATGATCTGACTGAATGGCGGAGCAGGTTCGAGGAGCCGGTTGGCCTACTCCTGCTCCTACATCTTATGTCCTTATGACCTGTGACTGGGGAATGGGAGTGGTTTCTACAGAAGAATGAGCTAGATGGACCGAAAGGTCTCCCTCATTGGTACTTTGTGACCTTTGTGAAGAAGTTCCTCCTAAGGTCCAAGATGACCCCCCTGCACCCACCTCCCCAACCACCACCACCACCACCACCACCATCCCTCCCAGAGTTGGATCTCCCCTGTAGTTACCAGTTTATTGCTGCTGATGGTAAGGTCCTGAAAGTAGCCCATTGCTCAAGAGCACCTCGAGTGGACATATTCCAAATTGGCATTTCCCGGTGCAGAGTTTCAAATGACCGGAGGGCACACGTGAACCAACGTGCAAGGAGGTCATGGTGTCATGCACGGCGTTCCATCCAATCAAATTAACAGACGCAAAAAAGCAGGCCAACCTCCTCTTCTGTATCCCCTCTAGCCCTCCTGGTTCATGAAGTTCAGCTTTGAATTTGTAACCTTTAATGGTTTAACGCTTTTAAGCCGCAGAATGCAGGCGATCTCTTATTAAAAATAAAACCCGACGATTCATGCACAGCCAAAGGTGAGTAAGCACGTGCAAACTAGGGTAGTTTGAGGACCGATGGCTGATCAGATGTCTTGACTCAGATCAGTTTGCATGCCCATCGTCTACTCTGTGGCCCTTGAAGTATATAATACAGGAGGATGCAGTAGAACGAGATATGTACTAATGCAGACATGCACACGGAGCTACCCTCCGGCCTCACCTGGGCTGGTCTCAATGGTAGTGGTGGCGCTGGTAACTGTTGGGAATAGGACAGAGAACACTCTCACTTTGTACAGGGTCCCAGGTGCTAAACCCAGGAGCTGGACAGCGTTCTGACCGGCCTTTACATGCTCCCGTTTCACGGTACCGTTACCTGTTGGTAGTGCATGAGGGAAGATAAGAAATTCAGGTCAACTCTTGGGAGGCAGGTCAAGAAAAGCCTGAGGACGAACCGTCAGGACAGCTACAATTCTGCAATTATGTCAGCCCTCTCTCTGTCGCTATCAAGGGTTCCCCAGGTCAGGTATGGAGTGGGTGAGAATCAGACCAAAGTTCCCTCTACTCTGCCCCCCTCCCCAACAATGTGCCTCAGCCCCAAACTCAGAAGAGCCCCCCCACCCATTGCACCCGTGTGACATTTTTTCCACTTCCACACACCAGCAATCTTGTGGCCTTCCCGAGATGGCCAATAATTTGAGGGGAGATTTTATGCGTTGACGTTCCTCAGATGGGACGGAAGGTCGTGGGCTGGGCGGGGGGGTGGGGGGGGTGCAGGGAGGAGGGTGCATAATCTCCCAATGTACATTGCCCGGCGCACACACTGGGAAGTGGGAAATCTTCCCTCTGGTGCCAGTCAGTGCTGAATGAGGGGCAGGTTAGTGCTGTGGGTCATGCCCGCTGAGATCTGGTTTGAGAATGCCCAAACTCATGTCACGGAGGACCTTCACTGCCGGTGGATGGAGGAGACCTTCATCCCTTTAGTCTGGCCTAAAATTTCAAGGCTTTGTGCAGACGATACTTCATGGAAGCCCATGTGAACCAGATATCTCCGTAATGGCCGTCGGTTTCCCGCTGACCATTTCTGCAGACCTCCACCGAATACCCTGTTGAACTAGTGTTGGGGGCTGCATTAAGCATACAGGCCCCAAAATTCCTGGGATGGGAGAGGATGTAAATCGGGCATTTATCCCACGGGAGGGGGGCCCCGGAATTTGAAGTGGGGCCTCATGTGCTCTGCGTCAGAAACCCTTTCTCCAGGGGATAGCAGGCTCTTTAGCGCAGGCATTGTTGCTCACTTCAGAACTTTACAGCCACCGTGTCCCCCTCCCCCGGGGTCTTCCCCCCCCCCCCCCACCAGCCTCCCCCTCCCCCCCACGTCCTGAGCGGAGGAGGCTCAGTGGCTGTAAGGTTCTGAAACAAGCAACACCGCCTGAAATAAATATCATTCACCCAGAACTGGGAACTGTAAACCTCGGGCCTCTGTCAGGGTGAATGTCCCATCCAGAATGCTGCCCTCCTTCTGCCCGCCCTCTCCCCCGTGTACTCCGCAGTGCGCAGTGCTTACTGTGTATGTATTCAACCATAAAGTCCGCCAGTTCTCCCGGGAACGTGTGACTCCACGTGACATTGACGGAGTCATTGCCGGCTGACGTAGTGACATTCCTTATCGTACCGAGAGCTTCCACTAAACAGGCATCAGAAAGAGAGTTAGTGGGGGGGGCTGGCTGTCAGCCTGCGGATGCAACGATTGTACGCTCACTGTTGCCCCCTCACCACCCCTCCCCATCGCGATGAACGTCTTTCCTTGTTGAGTTTCTATCAGCGTGCAGCTCTACGCACACTTTACATACGGGGCCAATCACCAGTCTAACAGCAACCAAAACCAGTCGGGGCAACACCATGCCCCGTGCGAGCGTTTGGCAGTCTGGTCAATCGCAGCCACGTAGCCAGGATCAAACAAAAGGCAAGAAGTTCCAACGGTGATCACAGAATCGTGCAGCGTGGAGAACATTCGTGCCTGTGCCGGCTCTTTGAAAAAGCTATCCAATTAGACCCACTCCCCCTGCTCTTTCCCCGTAGCCCCGCAAATTTCTCCTATCTAATTCCCTTTTGAAAGTTACTACTGAAGCTGCTTCCACCGCCCTTTCAGGCAGTGCGTTCCAGATCATAACAACTCGCTGCGTTTAAAAAAAATTCTCCTCATTTCCCCTCTGGTTCTTTTGCCAATTATCCTAAACCTGTGTCCTCTGGTTACCGACCCCCCTGTCAGTGGAAGCAGTTTCTCCTTATTTACTCTGCCGAAACCCCTCATAACTTTGAACGCCTCTATTAAATCTCTCCATAACCTTCTCTGCTCTAAGGAGAACAATCCCAGCTTCTCTAGTCTCTCCACATAGCTGGTGTCATTCCGGTAAATCTCTTCTGCACCCTCTTCAAGACCTTGACTTCCTTCCTAAAGTGTGGTGTCCAGAATTGGACGCAAGTTGCAGGTTAGAAAAAATTCCCTCCCACACACACACACAAGTGTTATTAGAATGTGGGATGCTTTACTACAAGTGGCTAATGGGGCAGAGACGATAACATTAGTTAATAATCTCACAAACATTCTACCCTTATTCACTAAGAAATCCCAGCGTCTTTCAGCAAACAAAGAAAATCTAATTTAATGGGTGTAAGAGACGACCGTTGACCCTCTGATGAGGTAATAAGCAAACTTTCTGCAATTTTAACCTTTCATTCTTTATTCTGCCTCACGGTTTTCTTATTTTTGAAATATTAGTCAAGGACACAATATACCAAGAAAATTACATTTAAGATTCTGTCTTTCCATAACTAACATAACCAGACTAACTTGCTCCGGTCTCTAATGAAGAAGTGACCCACCGCGTCTCACCGATGGACCCACAAAGGGCTGTTCTGCTTTCAGGAATGAAATCACTGCACATTCTTGCTTCTCAACCTGGTCGACTCTTAACTGACCTCTGAAGTGGCCAAGCAAGCCGTTCAGTTGAATCGAAACTGCTGCAACTGCAGAGGTTCAGGAAGGCGGCCCACCAGCGCCTTCTCGAGGGGCAACTAGGGACGGGCAATAAATGCCGGCCTTGCCAGCGACGCCCGCAATCCCGAGAATGAATTAAAAATAAAAGTGTGGGTGTTTTTAAACTTCAGGTGTCTCCAGTCTCTGCTGCCAGTTCTTGAGCACAGAGACACACACACACACACACACACACACACGTGTGGCTGAGGGAGAAGTGGTGTAGTACGATTCAACAAAGACAGAGCGGTCACTTAACCTGTAACCTGAGAGAAGAAGTTAAGCTAGGGCAAGTACGATGGGTCGAATAACTTACAGTCTCTATGATCCTACAATTAAACCCAATTTGTCTAATTAAGACACGCTAACTTAGCTGGAAAGACTAGAAAAGGGATGGTTACAGAAAATAACCCCAAATTGGCACCACATAGAGACGTACAGATCGTTGCATCCCTAGGCATCGCAGTTAAGATCAAACGTAAATAACATATTTGAACGCAAAAAGAGAACGGTTAAGAACCAACTGGGAGTAGCAGTAAGTGGAGGAGGCCATGGTCTGCTTTAGTTGTTAGAGGGGAAAGAAAGTACAAAATCGCAAAACTCAAAGCCACTTCACGACACCCCCACCCCATTCCCCCGCCCCCCAGGCCTTTCTCTGCGCTTTCAGTTCTCACCAGACAACACAGGGGATGGAAGTCGGGGAGAAGGCCGGAGTGTAGTCACCACATTCACCGCAATATCACACAAAGTGGTGGGGGGAGGGGCACAGGAGAGCGTTTTCACCTCTTAACGGAACAAGCAATGGCCGTGACAACCGGGGCAGAAACTGAGATACACAAATACAACCGAAGCTTCCCCCACGGACCATAAAGGCTTCGGTTTCCAAGGGAAACGGTCCAAAAAAAAAAGACTGTATTTTGCAGGTTGCAGTTGCTCTGGGATGATCTGTATTTTGGGGACTTGTTTTAAAGAGTATTCCATCCAAATCACAGGCCAGCTTAGTGATACAAAACACTGCGGCACGCGGGCAATTGTTGTCAATTTTGAGGATTAGGGGTTGCCAACTCTGGTTGGACATATTCCTGGAGGTTTCATCAGATGACCTCCTGCCTCCATCTGTCCCTACACTCCCACCATTGGTCGCCCAACGCGTCCATCCTCGCGATGGCCCCGCCTTCCCACGGCCAACTGGAGAGCAAAAACACTCTTTGTTACCCGACTGGATGATTCTTGACTGTCAGTCAAACAGCCTTTCTTCCCCATCTCCAATAGTTTTATTACTGATAAACAGAAGTGTTCAAAGAAAATGAGAAGAACTCAATTCTTTTTTATTGCCCCTATGATTCTTCTCCCGGGTGTTTGCTTGCAGCAGTTTCCTGGAGATTAATCTTCAATTCCTGGACACTCCAGGGCATTCCTCTATGGTTGGCAACCCTAGTGAGGTGCAGACGCTCCCCCTGCCCAACTGCACCCGCTCCCCACCCCTAGCGGTAGCAACACCGCCATCATGAACACCTCACGAACATTCCTATACCCTGTGACATCAGTTGTTAGAAGAGTTTTACTCGGTCCTTGATAATGGATTTTGTTAATTATGATTGAATCATTTTTGCATTACTGTGGCCGAGCTGCATCTCCAGCACTGTGAAGGGCCGGGTGGGGCTGCACAGGGTGGAGACGGATTTAATGTCGCATTCAGCTGCTGTCAGGGAGCTCTGTGGAATGAACATACGCAGCAAGTCTAGGAAAAACGTTATCAAAATGCAAAATTCAGGTCCAATTTATCTATCTATCTAATGCACTCAAAATCTTAGGTCTGCGCGCAATTCCTGTCAGCTTTTTCCATTATAAATACCCATGCCCGCATTTATAATGGGAACTTCCTATGTAAACGTGTCACGCTGTATTTACACCCTCCCACCAGTGGGGGTGCTGTAGCACCTCAGTTTAGTGACTCCCTCGGCCTGTACTGTAGGGAATGCCCAACGCTCCAACTAACTCCACCCTGCTTCCCAAATTGCCGTACATTTTGCTATTAAACAATAAATAATAATATTAAATCAATGTATTATGTAAAAATATAAGGGCAGAGCTGTGGCTTTAAAATGGGATTGAATTACGCCTGCGCGCCCCGGCCCAATTATCTCCCGCCCTCTCGCCCCGCGTCACTTGAAGCCTTGGTTCCTCGCGTACAATGTCACAGAGATTGACTCGCATATTTTAAAACCTCTCCGCTTTAAAAATGTATGTTTTTTTTTGCTTTAGCGGCAAGCTTAATCCAATGAAGCGGTCACTGACACTTTGCCCTTCGTTCTGCGCAGGAATGGCGGAACAGGCTAGAGGGGCTGAATGGTGGGAGCATGAGGACTTTTAAAGCTGGCTAGATGTTCCTGGGTCCCTGGGATGAGCTGAAGTCCTGTGATGTCACAGGGACTCACTTCCTGCTTTCCAAAAAGACACCCCTTTAAAAAAAAAAGACAATTCCGCTCAGGTGTGAGGTGAAACTGCGAGAGTTGGATGGAATACTTCTTTAAAGAGACAACATTAGACTCTGGGAATGAAAACCCTGGGATATAAAGGGATGAGGGGGGTGGGGAGAGAGATTGAGAGCCTTATGGGAAAAATCGGTGTTCCAGTAAACTAGAGGCCTTAGGAAGAAACGCAGAATAATCTCACAGATTCTCGGGACCCTTCAGGGGTTCCCAGCAGTTCAGGCTGATCACACAAGCGTATCTGAAATGTGGCTCGTACAGACAGGCCAAAGCTGCAAAACACGAGGTCCCCAAACTAAAGGTAACCCGGCTGGTTCTGGGCGGTGAATTACATGAAAATTACAGTACAGGAACAGGCCATTCGGCCCAACTGGTCCGTGCCGGTGTTTATGCTCCACACGAGCCTCCTCCCATCCCTCTTCATCTCACCCTATCAGCACATCCTTCTATTCCTTTCCCCCTTATGTGTTTATCTAGCTTCCCCTTAAAGGCATCTTTAATTGCTTAATAAAATCACGACGTTCCAATATTTAATTTCCTCTATTTTTGCTCGGATATCCCTCCAGCTTGTGCTGAAGTGGGTTAAGATAGTTCGATTCAGGGATGGGATGCTTGGGTGTGGTCCGAGATTATTCCTCGGGAGACGAATAAAGAATCAAAAGACGATTAAAAAGAATCACCCCTTCCTTCCTCAACTTGCCCAAGGGATAGGGTCCCAGGCACCTGAGCAATCACCAATAACTCCACTCCTGCAGCTGATCCGATAACTCACAAGCTAGAAAATCATGGCCAGTCATGAATAGAGAGATTTAGCATACTTAAAAGGCCAGGCAGATCACAGAAAGCAGCCTGTTTACCTCACCTTGTCCTTGTTGTGCTGTGTTGTCACTAGGATTTCGGTAAACCAGAATGATTGACGTAAATTTTCCTGGAAATCCCCGTGTAACAATGTTATGGGGAGCACCACACCAGCGCAAGGACTGCAGGGGTTCGAGAAGGCGGCCCACCACCACCACCTTCTCAGGGCGACTAGGGATGGGCAATAAATGCCGGCCTTGCCAGCGACGCCCACATCCCAACGACGAATAAAAAATTACCGTCTCACCCTGAGCAGTACAATTATAGATTTCCAAACGGGGGCTGTGCTGGTGAGAGCATTTTGAGCTGTACAACACTAGGGTGACTACCAGTGGGTACAGTTTGGGAACTGCTGGTGGCAGAGATGGCAGCAACTGGAGTTGACACATAAAGAGCATCACATGTATTGGTGCAACGTTAAAACGTCACCTTTTGTAAACGCAGGATCTTCCTGACAGAGAATTGGTGCCGACTCACTAAGTGGTGACAACCCTGTCAGATATCGCACCGATTTTTTAAATTTATTAACATTTTATCAGTCGTGGGACATCATCTAAAACCCAGACGAGGTCTTTCACGTTTAAACAACCAATTTGTTCTTTCGTGGCAGTGACCCTTTGGACTCATCACAGATGTAAATCTTAAAAGTACCAGAAAAGATTGATACCAGATACATGGGTGCCAGTGACGGCTGGCTGTGCAGACTCAGTGGTTGTGGTAATCGGGGGAACGACGCTGGTGGTGGTGGCGGTGGTGATGGTGGTCACCGCAGGAATAGTTGGGACGGGTACAAGTCTTGACACGACTAAGAGGAGGGAAAAAGAAACAAAAAAACAACAGAAATGAACCGCCCTAACTCGCTTAGATTCAAAAAGACATTGAGTATTTGCAGTGTTATTTGTTCTGTTTCCCTCATGATGCACTGATGGTCCTTAACAACTTTTTAAAAGAGAGATGCACGGTTTAATGGTGCTCCGGAGGCTGTTCAGTTCAGTGGTGCCGTGTACTGGAGTGCCAATGGATGGTGCTATGCCAATTGGGAGGAAAGGAAGGAAGAGCCTTTCATGACGTCCCAAAGCACTTTACAGCCAATTAAATATTTTTTGAAGTGTAGCCACTGTTGTAACGCAGGAAACGCGGCAGCCAATTTCCGCACAGCAAGATCCCACAAACAGCAATGAGATAATGACCAGATAATCTGTTTTTAGTGTTCTTGGTTGAGGGATAAATATTGGCCAGGGCACAACTCTCCCACTCTTCTTTGAAATAGCACTGTGGGATCCTTAATGTCCACCTGAGTGGGCAGATACGGTCTCTGTTTAACATCTCATCTGAAAGACAGCACCTCTGACAGTGCAGCACTCCCTCAGTGTCGCACTAGAAGTGTCAGCCTAAATTATGTGTTCATACTCTCAGGAGTGGGATTATGAACGCACGACCTTTCTGACTCAGAGGCGAGAGTGCTACCAACTGAGCCACGGTTGACGCCTTAAAAATTGGGTGGTAGAGAGGTCAAAGCCACACTCGGGATGTGGGCAAGCAAAAAAAAAAGAAAAATTGCCAAATCAAGAGAATCCAAAGTGTATGAATATTAATATGAAACAAAATTGGGGAACTAGAGTCATCGATGAAAATAGTAGCAGTAACTGAAATGTATCTACAGCGAGGTCAGGATAGACAATTAGATATCCCAACTTTCAGGAGAGATAGGGAATGATGAAAGGGGGGGAAGGGATAGTGAATTAATTGGAAACAGTAGCCCCGGAATTTAGCCCAGGGTCCTGCTAGACTCCCACTGTAGCTCCTTGTTCTGCAGAAATTTGCTGTTGAATTTGCCCCTCCGCTGTGGTAAGATCTGCGCTGGACGCAGAAATGCAAACGCTGTTTGCACTGTGCCTGGCCGGATCTGCTGTGTTCAATGTTCATCGTGGGGAGTTGTGGCGGTTTTTTTTCTTTTTTTTAAACATAGTGGATCGTTGGCCTCAGGAATGACGGCTAGAGTTAAGGGTTGCCAACTCTGGTTGGGTGCATTCCTGGAGGTTTCATCACATGACCTCCCAATCCTCCTGCCATTGGTCCGTCCTCCAGGCCCGCCTTCCCACAGCTAATTGGAAAGGGAACAGACTCTTTGATACCCAATTGGATTAATCTTGACTGTTAGTGAAACAGCCTTTCCCCCCCCCCATCTCCAATATTCTTATAACTAATAAATGAAAGTGTTAAAAAAAAAATGGAAAAAAAAATTTTTTTTTTTAAAGCCCCGATGATTTTTCTCCTGGGTTTTGCTCACAGCAATGTCCAGGAGATTAATCCAATTCCTGGAGACTCCAGGACAATCCTGGAGGGTTGGCAACCCTACTGGACAGTGTGAGGGAACTGGCACAAAGAAAGACCCTGGGTTGTGCGACAACATCCAATGGGGGTGAAAATCCTGGACAGCAAGAGCCAATTGGGATGGATCATGAGGTGAGGCCTCAATCAGAGTGCACCCACTGGTCTTACATCGTGTCAGAGGCTTCGTCCGAACAATATGTCACCCGACCTGATGAACGGCTGTCCAGAACCATCACTGCATCAACACACTGCACATAAAAGGGAGATCTGTAACCACAGGGTGTAAAATCTTTTTAAAGAGCTAGCATCCTTTCTAAGGCCTACATGGGCTGAATCAAAAAAATACATCCACACATATTTGAATGGCTGTAACCTTAATATAAGAATCGCTTTGTTCTGTTACAGTGGAGACTGTAGGAATGATATCACTCGCAAAAATAATGGTCAAGATTTAAAAATCTGCTTTCTCTTTTTCAGACAAAACAGCAAAACGACCAACTCTAGGACTCTGTAAATATGCCTTTTGTTTAAAAATTAAATGCTCCGATCAAATTTTAAAACATGTTTTGTTAAAGGTTGCAACAACCGCCTGCTTATCAGAGGCTTTTAAAAAGGATGCACTGGCCCTTTAATTGGCAACACTTGTTTAAATCCCCCTTAAGAACGTTGTCCATTTTTGCAAACGGGTGTCTTTCAGTCATGAGTAGTTCTGTGACTGAACTTACAAGTCTCAAACATGCAGAAGATGAAAGCCATACGTGAATGAGGATCGAGTGGGGGAGAAGAGAAGCATTGAACGTACCAGCCAAAAAAACTTGCAAAGCTTTTAATAAAACGTCAGGTCATTCCAAAGCCAAGCGCTGCCATGCTTCAGCTCAAAACCCCAGCATATCCTTCACTTGTAAATCACTGAGTCATTCTTTTAAAACTAGACAAAAGTGCAGCCACCTCCTGCATTAGAGCTGAGCGCCAAGACCCAGTGTGTATGTATACATGCACGCTCACATGCTCACACACACACACACGCACACACACACTCACACACACACAGTAAAGAAGCCAAACCTTTTACAAGCCAGACCAAAAGCAGCTTCTGGTTTCTCAGACACAGGGAAAGTAAATCTATCCAGTTTTTGTTGTGGTCCCCACATCCTGTTCCTCTCTGCTTTGACCCTTTGAAGGGCTGCTGCGACAGTTTTGCAACAGAAATAAATTATTACGAGATTGTAATGACACACAGTTAAATCCACTTAGACGTCAAGTCCAAGTTTTCTCACTGACTGACAGGTCCTGATCAAAGAGCTGTTTTACTGCAGTTTGTCAGTTTTTTCTCCCCATTTGGTATTGTAGAAAAGCAAAATCAAGTTCGTTGGTACAGTACACAGTCAGTACTGGGACAGTCAGTCCTGTTATACACACAGTCAGTACTGGGACAGTCAGTCCTGTTATACACACAGTCAGTGCTGGGACACTCAGTCCTGTTATACACACAGTCAGTACTGGGACAGTCAGTCCTGTTATACACACAGTCAGTACTGGGACAGTCAGTCCTGTTATACACACAGTCAGTACTGGGACACTCAGTCCTGTTATACACACAGTCAGTACTGGGACAGTCAGTCCTGTTATACACACAGTCAGTACTGGGACACTCAGTCCTGTTATACACACAGTCAGTACTGGGACAGTCAGTCCTGTTATACACACAGTCAGTACTGGGACAATTGTAAACAATTTTACAACACCAAGTTATAGTCCAGCAATTTTATTTTAAATTCACAAGCTTTCGGAGGCTACCTCCTTCCTCAGGTGAACGATGTGGAAATTTCCACATCGTTCACCTGAGGAAGGAGGTAGCCTCCGAAAGCTTGTGAATTTAAAATAAAATTGCTGGACTATAACTTGGTGTTGTAAAATTGTTTACAATTGTCAACCCCAGTCCATCACCGGCATCTCCACATCAGTACTGGGACAGTCAGTCCTGTTATATACACGGTCAGTAGTGGGACACTCAGTACTGTTATACACACAGTCAGTACTGGGACAGTCAGTCCTGTTATATACACGGTCAGTAGTGGGACACTCAGTACTGTTATACACACAGTCAGTACTGGGACAGTCAGTCCTGTTATATACACGGTCAGTAGTGGGACACTCAGTACTGTTATACACACAGTCAGTACTGGGACAGTCAGTCCTGTTATATACACGGTCAGTAGTGGGACACTCAGTACTGTTATACACACAGTCAGTAGTGGGACACTCAGTACTGTTATACACACAGTCAGTACTGGGACAGTCAGTCCTGTTATATACACGGTCAGTAGTGGGACACTCAGTACTGTTATACACACAGTCAGTAGTGGGACAGTCAGTACTGTTATACACACAGTCAGTAGTGGGACAGTCAGTACTGTTATACACACAGTACCAGCACTGAGAGAGGTGGGCAATGTTTGGAAGTGTAGGAATGTGGTGTTGCTAATGGAACTGATGACAGTATAGGGAGGAGGGAGGCAAATCGGAGCTTGGGGACAGGTAATGTGTGTTCTGCACGTTCTGTTAAGCTGCAGTGACAGCTGGGAGGCCGGAGACAGGCAGGAGCCATAAGGGCATGGCTTTGATTTGCTGACTTCAAACTGGTGGAAATGTTTTCTCATCCACCTCTTGATGTCAGGCCAGGCAACTAGAGAGTATAGCAACAACCTTTCGATGTTGGGAGAGGAGACAACCAGGTAGAATGGGTTCACCAGTGGACGATCGGTGGGAGCCCCAGACAAACATTGCTCCAGGTTTGCCACCAATCCTCGCCCAGGTTATGGCAGGAGATCGGAAAACCCTTGTGGAATTCCTATCCTAGAACTTAGGGATTGTGTACAAATCAAGGTTGAGTGTCCCAGCACTGACTGTGAATATAATAGGACTGATTGCTCAGTAAGTCTATTCCTTGATGCATAACTCAAATCTCAGAATAGAATTTATGCAGCAACGTTCCATGGAATAACCTTTTCATTCTGGGACAGAATGCTGTATGTATCTTTGCAACGCTCCCTCATTATTCACTTGGGTGATCAATGGTACAGTCGATAGGAACAGGCACCGTATTATGTTCAGAAGTGAGCAAAATCAGAGCAAGGAGAGGGAGCTGCTAATTCCACTGGATTTCCAAGCTCAAACTTCAAATTTCAGTTCCTTGATTTCACCGTCAATTTATCAATTCGTACCAACATCGAAAGGTTGTTGCTACGCTCTCCAGTTGCCTGGCCTGACTTCAAGAGGTGGATGAGAAAACATTTCCTCCAGTTTGAAGTCAGCAAATCAAAGCCATCCCCTTATGGCTCCTGCCTCCCAGCTGTCATTGGATTTCATTTTTTTTTTGATCAGGAATCTCACACTTCATAAAGGAAATCTTCACCAAAGTGAAAACTGATCTGAAGTGGGCAAATGTGGGTCAATTTGAAAAAGGTCCAATTTAAATCTTATTCAAATCGCCTCTCTGATTAGTAGTATTCTTATAATGATGACTGACTGGTAGCAGCCAAAGACTCTCCGAACTGGGTTGAGGAATTAAGTTATTCTTATTCTGATTTATTTTCTTCAGATTAAGTATTCTGCAAACTCGAATCTCTGTCATTGACGAGCGGTATTCAACTATTTATGGGGCTTGGAGGAGGTCCAACCCACTCCTTAAGTGTTCATGGGAGTTCCCACCCCCCAAGATGCTGACTCTAGCTCTGGTATGTGTCGGCCTCTCTCCAGTACTTTGCCAGGGGACTCCAGGAAGACTAGTTGATTCTTAGTGCCCTTATGAACTTCGGACAGCATACTGACTGTGTGCGTATTACATTCCTGATGTGTTTTATGAGGCTCTGAGATGTCTGGGCTGCTCTGAGATGTCGATCCTACTTTTGGGACTCTGAAATGTCTAGCTCATTCCTGGTGTTCCCATGAGTTTCTAAGATGTTTAGCCTAATATTGAAGTGTTAATAAGGCTCTTAGAGATCTAGCCCACTCTTGCTTTTTGTCTAGCCCGCTCATGGTTTGCCCATTGGGTTCTAAGCTGTCTAGCCCACTCTTGCTTTGCCCATGGGATTATAAGCTGTCTAGCCCACTCTTGCTTTGCCCATGGGGTTATAAGATGTCTAGCCCGCTCTTGGTTTGTCCATTGGGTTCTAAGCTGTCTAGCCCGCTCTTGGTTTGCCCATGGGGTTCTAAGTTGTCTCGCCCGCTCTTGGTTTGCCTATGGGGTTCTAAGCTGTCTAGCCCGCTCTTGGTTTGCCCATGGGGTTCTAAGTTGTCTAGCCCGCTCTTGGTTTGCCCATGGGGTTCTAAGCTGTCTAGCCCGCTCTTGGTTTGCCCGAGGCGGTCCGGAGTTGTCCAGCTCCTGATGTGCCTGTGGGATTGTGAGGTATACATTGCACTCCTGCAGAAAATGACGTATCTGTGGGTTCTGAGATCTGACATCACTCCACGGATTATTATTTTGTGAGCTGAGCTCCAACCTCTAACTCTTAGTTAGCTGGTAAGTCGTGACTGTGCGTAACCATCCAGTCTGTTCACATCCCGTCACCTGACTCCTGCCCTTGTGCTGCGACTAGCTGCCAAACATCTCTGCTATCACAATATCAAAAGTCACACAAGCTCTTGAGGGTAGGAGCTGAAATTCCCTCTGTAACAAAAATGGTGGGCAAACACCTGTCCAGCTCCATAATTATTGGCCCATTGATGAAATCCCAGGAACACATGTCTTCGACACCTGCAATTTCCGAGGACGCGATTTTGTTAATAAGTCATTAATTATGGCGTTCTTCCATTTTTCAATAAAAGGATGTGAGCCCCCTTTTTATCACTGCTCCCCACTTTCCTCCCTCGTCCAATTCCTGTCAGTCAGGATGGAGCGAGGCAGGAGCAGGGAGCTCACAGCCCCTTTAATTTCAGAACAAGTGAGCTATTGGTTCTCAGTCTGTGCTCTCATGGTGTGATGATCACATTAGGAATGTGCTGGTTTTTAAAATATATTCCCCACATCTCGTTTCCACAGAGTAACGTAATGGCGAGGAGTGGCAGTCTTAATGGAGCCAGTCACGTTGCCCCCCCCCTGCCAACTATTACATGTGGATCGCATTATGTCTCCCACTTTAGTTAACGAGGGTCTAAGAAACCAGATCATTTTGACACCAGTTCCACTTGTCATAGCCGGTGACGCATGTAGTTCTGATGTGGTTACAAACTTGCTGAGACGCCAGGCAGCGTGACTGTGCTCTACACAAGGTTCATGTGCCTATCCCGAGGGATGAGTGTGTCGGTGCAAGCAAACAGGAAAGGCAGCTCATGGGTCCCGGAGTATTTAATGGGAACTTGATCATGCAAGATCCCGATTCAGAGGCTTGCCCTGAAGCCAGAAGAGGGTGGGGGGAAGTTTTTGAACAATCAAGAATCTTGTCTGCTCGCAAGAGACGCTGCTCTCAGCTCGGCCTTAAAATCGACACTGCAAAAAACTCATAGAAAGGAAAAATACTGTAAACCCTTTCCTGACAGGCTGGAAGGTAGGGCAGGTGTCAATTCCATTCCCCCCTTACCCCCCGCATCATTTTTTTTTCACATTAACCAAATGTCCAGCTTTGGTTGGAGGCGAGTTCTCTCCCTTAGTGAGAATGCAGGCATCTACCCCACATTGGGGAGCTGTCCTGCTGATGCCTCACTATTTGGCTATTTGCCAGCTCTTCAAATGGGAGGGAATCGTGAAAGTAATAATAATAAACATTTTTAAAAAAAAACTGTGGGCTGGTGGGGGTCCACCTTTGGTGTTTGGGTTAAAATGCAGTCCAGACTGATGAGGTGAAAGTCTCCATTGTCCGCTGGCTGACGAGGTCCCACATGAAAGGGGACTGGGCGGTCTCAATCCAATTCCAAATGGGAATGGACCCTCAGCACAACACTGCTGTAATCTGACACTAATTTGGTGATCTCACTCAGAGAGGCCATGGGATGTCTGGCATGGGAAATGTAATGGAGGTACAGGCACAATGGGCTGAATGACATCCTTCTGTGCTGTAACATTCTCTGATTCTAGGTGCAGTAGAGGGTGTTCTTTTGAGGTGGGACCTGAGGAAAATTGTTGAGGCAGAGTAGAGAGAGCATCACTCTGCAACTGTACTTGACCTGGGAGTGCTTAGTCTTGGTATTGGGTACCCTAACTGGAAAATGCCTCATTTACCATCACTAACATTCCTCACCTTGATGTGCGCACACACACACACACAAAAAAAACTAAGCGAAAATTATCTACGTTCGATAATTCTGCAGGATTACCCTTCTCCCCTGGGAATTTCACAACTACTAGAACCTCATGAGCAAGACGTCCCAAAATACTCCGGGTCCATGTGCTGCTGAGAAAGTTATCCGCAGTGGTGATGTTGTAGACTTACTAACTACTTAGCGTTACTATATACCCATTCTTCACAGAATCGTTCCAAAACTGCGCCATGTAAAATCCAAGTGGGAACCCCACAGAACACTTAGAATAGCAAATCACCAGCAGCATTTGCTGTTGTTTTTTTTATATATATAAGTGCACGATTATCAGGATTTCATCATAAACACAGGGTATATAATAAAGCAGGGGAATGTGGCGGTGATGTACATACATAGAGCATATAAACCAGGTTGAATCTTGTTGCACACACACCTTTCTCCATGATGCCACAGTCAGTGTAGCCCAGTTATAATATATACTGTGCAGATAATTCCTTGGAATTTACTGTATATTCTTGCCGGGGTAACACTACTGCACAGATGTGCTACAGCTGAGCTGCTGAGGGTACCCAGCGAGGTCAAGAAAGGCAAACGCTCGCCAACCGTGAAGAAAATTGCGCACAGTGTATATTATTAAAAAAAATAGCAGATAGAAGTGAGTTCAAGGCTCTAATCTAATCCCAGGGCTCAGACAACATTTATAAATTTGATTGAGCTTCCCTTGTGCTGACCTCTGAACTCCACCCCCTTAGATTAGAGCCTTTGACCCTCTTTTTTCCAGTATCTGTTTTTCTAATATTGAACACAACGTTATGTTGTCTTTCAAGCAGGCCCTCTTTCCTCCCACCCCAATCTCCCATCCCCCCTTTACCTCCTTCTGTTTTTGCAATCTCAGCGGTAGGAGTGACTTCAGAGAGAAAGGCAAGGAGGAAAAAAAGGAAAGAAAACAAGACTACAGATTAAAAAGACAACAGGCAGACAGAGTCATAGATACAAAAAAGAAGACTGAATTGCCATCTTCTCAAAAGCCCATTGTTCACTCACCTTATGGTAACATACACTGACTGTATTATATGATGCATACTCACTGTATTATATAATATACACACTGTTATGTTCCATAATCAATTGTTAATGGTCACTCAATATGCTTGCAGTGATTATTTCAGAGTGTTTAGTCCTTCAGTGTAACTGTGATCACATATCGACAACATAGGCAGTCAGCAGCAATACAAACTACAGACCCAGAATTCAGCATCTCAAACTTCACAGCATGTATCCAGAAAAATAACCTGAGCCCTGGAGTGTGTTATTATCTAATCATGATGGTCAGAGGCTTGAAAATAAGACCAAGCTTTGCTTTTATAGCTTGGTCAGTCAGACCCTTGATTAGATTCCAGCCTCTAACTCATTCCCAGGTATCTATTATTCTATATATAAACTATCTGAATCCATCGATTAGATTCCAGCCTGTATTCCCAGGTATCCTTTATATATAAACCATTCAAAACCCTCAATTAAATTCTGACAATAACTCATTCTCCGGTCTTCATTTGGACACTCTTCATTAGATTGAATTCCTGGCAAACCATGGGAGTAACATTACAAGTTGATAAGGGTCTGATGCCTCATCTGTGGGCAGCATTGGACACGTTTCCCACAATTTTCAGTCCATTTTAACGTATTTCCATTAATCACTGCCAATGGGCAAAGTCCGTGATTATAGCACAAACTTGTCAAATCAGCCTATATATATTATCTGAACCCCTCGATTAGATCCCAGCCAGTAATTCACTCCCAAGTATCCATTATTCTATATATTATCTGAACCCCTTAATTAGATTGGATTACCCAACTCACTCTGGACATTTCTTATTATTCTATATATAAACCATCTGAACCTTTTGATTAGGCTGCAGTCTGCTATCTACTACTCCACATATAAATCATCTGGTTCACTCACAATCTGTCATTTATTGCCAGATATCGATTGGCAATAGACCCAAGGCTCTCTGAGGAAGCTGAATAGATATTTCAATCCAAGGTACGGATTCTGATTCCTTTTCACTGCAGATCAGTTCTGGAAGTAACTTTGGGGTGAGACTCTACATCTGGGGTCAAAGAAGAGACAGCCTAATTGACTCGGGGCTCCCGCTCCTGATCCAGTGGACTCTGCTGGATAGTGGTGAGGACACAACTGGCCTTGGTTGTGATCCCCCTAAGGACAAGATAATCTGCCAACACTCACTGTCTAGGCTCACATATGAAGAATGGCCACTTGACAGGGTAGATGCTGAGAGGCTGTTTCCCCTGGCTGGAGAGTCCAGAACTAGGGGTCATAGTCTCAAGATAAGGGGTCGGACATTTAGGACTGAGATGAGGAAGAATTTCTTCACTCAGAGGGTTGTGAATCTTTGGAATTCGCTACCCCAGAGGGGCTGTGGATGCTGCTAAGTACATTCAAAATTGAGCTCGATAGATTTTTGGATGCTAAGGGAATCACGTGATATGGGGATAGGGCGGGAAAGTGGATTTGAGGTAGAAGATCAGCCACGATCATATTGAATGGTGGAGCAGGCTCGAGGAGCCGTATCGCCTACTCCTGCTCCTACTTCTTACGTTCTTATGTCCTCTTGGAGGACTTGTGGCACCAGTGGAACCCTATGCAAGTAACGATCCTTGTCTTCAGAAGAGGAGTGGGGAAAATAATACACATTAAAGGAGATTAGTAATTTAGGCAACAGTTGACAAGAAATAGTTTATGCATCGGGGGTTCTAACACAACAGCGAGAGCTCGAAAATCCACGGGGCGTGGGGGGTGGGGGCTCATCCCAATGTAAATGCCGCTTGTAGGATCCACCATTGACCCCACCCAAGTTCACAGGGTCAAGAGCCGGGGTCAAGAGAAGTCGACCGTTGGCGCCTGTGGCGATCTATCTGGGACACCCCAGCGGAAGAGGCCTGGGGGTGGGGGAAGGAGGAGGTTCTGGGTCCCCCTGCTATCGAACAGAAGTAGCCTCCACTGCCTTCTTTGTAAGGGGCCTGCTTTTAAATAGTTAAGAAACATTTTGGTCATCCTCTCCATGGGTTCAGCCCCCAACCCAGGGTTGGACCTACTTCCGTTAAGCCTCCATCGCTCCCCCCCAACTCCCAGTTGGCGAGAATGCTTGGTCTCACTTGACGCCCCTACCCTAACCGCATGGTGGGTCCCAGCTGAGGGCTGGAGCGGGGGAAATACGGCTTTATAACGTGCGGGTGGAGGCTCCCTTGCAAGGCCCAGTGGGAATTCGCTTGCAAGACCGGGAATCACGCAGCTAGCAGGAGTCTGTCAGAACAGCAACGCAATGTCGGGCCGCTGGGCTTTTACTGCTACTCAGGTGCCAGGCCAATCATCAACACGGTGAAAAGTCCCAACGTGGCCATTGCTTCCCGTTCTCTGGTGCCATTAGAGTACTCAGCACAGTTAAACACGCGGAGGCCAAAATTCCTCGGCCCTTCCGTCAAACTCAAACTGTGACTGGGTGTATGGTGGAAGGATTCCCGGATATGCCAGGTCTCAGCCTTGCGCCAGAGTTTCCTGGTGGCCTTGCAGCGTGTGGAGCCTCCACCTGTCCAAACAAGGCTATCGGCACAGGAGGGCTCACCTCATGAAGCGTCTCACCGGCCAAGGTCGAGGGCACCGAATTCTGGAGTTCTTATGCCCCAAGCCTCTCCTGGTGGATCTTTAGACACCAAGAAGAAAGGAGCATGCTGGCCCCTTCAATGGTGGATATGGGGACCGCTTTGAGGATCCAGACCAGAATCGCAGCCAAGTCCCCTGAAGAACGAAACAAAGGTATGTGGACATTGTCCGCTCCCTTACAAAGGGAGCCATGGAGGGGAACTTCAGACTTCTCTCTGGGCACTGCCTGGGACTCCGCTGGACTTGGAACCATTCACCGGATATTCCGGGCTCTTTGGGCAGGCGGGGGTCCAGGATGCACCTTTGGTGGTGCTGGTGCCAGTGGGTGAGAGGCTAACGAGGTGACGCTCCACCAGACCCTTTCTACTCTGGTAGGGTCAGCAGCGGAGGTCCGCAATCCTGATGTAACAGCCGGGATCACTGTGCCCGTGGGGTTTTTTTTGGGGGGCCTGTGTAAATTGAATAAACGGACCTCAGAATCTTGAGACCGATGGCACCAGGAGGACATGGAAAATCAGTGTCCTGACTGACTGCACCAAGGGTTTTACAACACAAGGGGCACCCATGACCAAACTTACCTGAGCAAAGAATCTCGACTAACCACTACCTCTGACTGTGAATTGCCTCCGTTTTCAGTTGGCTTCATTGAAGTCAAATGAATAAAAAAAGAACCAATGCTGAATTCTAAACCTTGACCCACTTGCCTCGGTTGCAGCTGAATCCTGTTTAAACTGGCAAAAAGTCGTTTTATTAGCATCGATAGAACTGGACTGCTTTCCGTCCCCCCAAAAAAAGCAGGATAGACATATTTATTAGGATAAAGGGGAGGGTTCAAGTACATCAGATTTTGGGATCACAATGGCCCTCCTTAATTGCTTGAGAAATCTTCATGTTCTAGACTACCTGTGGAGTGAAAGGCGATACGAAGGTGCCTGTCATACTCAGTTTACAGTGTACATCTACAGTGGAGTAACACACAGGCTGTACAGTACTAGCGGAGAGTGAACCCTTCCCTTTTTGGCCGGCAGGGTGGACACGATTACTCATTTTGGAGATTGGCCACCGTGTTGATACGTTTTGGGGCCAATCAGCTGAGTAGGACTGAATGTGTCGCCATGGAAGTTTTCAGTTTTGGCCCATCAGTCTTATTAACGTTGCCTTCAGACTTGGACTGTACACATTAGCCAATATGGCTCAAACCTAAATGGGGAAGGCGACTCAATGAATACTGGGTGTGATCCTAAAACCTGTTGTTCTTATTAAAAGGTGTCACAGCGGTAACTTAGTGACTACAGGTCAGGAGGTGCCATGCACATGCACAGGGTATACAAGAAGTGAAAGGTCCATTTAAAGTGTGTAAGGGCTGGTGTGTGTACCTGTGGGTGACTTAACAGGTCATAACAGGCCTAATGCAGCGCAATGTCCCTACATTTGGGATATCTGGTATCTTTCAGGACCTTTCTGTCGCACGACCGTTGCAGTTTCCACCTGTCTTTAAGCCTGCCTATAAATTAGCTTTGGATTAAATATCGCAAGAATCAATTTCACCACTTGCACCTTGTCTCCTCCGAATCCTCACATGGGACACAATCTGTTGTCATTGGCACAAAGGCCACCCACTTCATTCGTTAAAGAAATGCTGCAGTTCAGATTGTACTTGTTATTTAGCCTGGAGTCCATTCAATCTGAAAGTTCTGCCCTGCTCTCTTACCTTCATTTTCGAAGTCAGGTGAATCCAATACGATGGCTTCCCCGAGCCCCTGTCTGGTTTGAGCACGGACGTAAAACCTATACTTGGTGTTTGAATCAACCTTCTCCAACTTGTAATTGGTCATATCAGGCGGAAGTCTGGGAATTGTGGAATTGCGTCTTGCTCGAGAGCCCGTCACTATGGAAATAATACAGGAAGTGAAGTAACAGTTCGTTTCAAAGCTGTTGTTCCAAACTCCACCTTAAAAGACAACTAAACCCAAACCCATTCACACCACCATCATCGTGACACTGCCCACTGTCACCTCACTGTCTACTGTCAAGTCACTGCCCTACTTCATTCATTTCGCTGCTCACCACTACCATTTCAGTACTAAAGAAAGGACTTGCATTTATATGGCTCCATTTACGACCTCAGGACGTCCTAAAGCGCTTTACAGCCAATGAAGTACTTTTGAAGTGTAGTCACTGTTGTAACGTAGAAAACGCGGCAGGCAATTTGCGTACAGCAAGGTCCCACAGTACTGTCACCAACATTGCTCCCCTACCCACTTTCATGTCAATATCTATTGTCTGTTTGGCAATGTTGCTACCTCTCTGCCCATTGCTGCCATGTCACTGCACACTGCCGCTTTCAACTCACTGGTCCCGCTACCATCTGAGAATCAATACTATTATACCACTCCTCTCTATCACCACTACCCACCACCATGTCACACCATTGCCGACTGCCATTGTGGCACTACCGCCCACCATCATTACGATGCCAGTTGTCTGCATTCTGAATCCACCCTGCACAATTGGGATAATGAGATCAAAGGCATCCATCCAAAGATAAGGACCTCCAGTGTTAACAAAAGCGCACGTGGCCTCCACCCTTACTTGTCCTCCTCTCCCAACTCCCCCGACTGTCCCCATGGCCCTAAGTTAGACATCAACATTGGGAGACTGCGGTCTAGGGAGTGATAGAAATGAAGACGAAAGAGACCCTATTCCTGGGGCAATAATTCTGTATTGTTTCCTCGGCAACAATCAGACCACTGCAATCTATGCGACACCACTGTGACATCGCACACTCCATGTCCAAATCATCTGTAATTACATTCTGTGTGTTAAAGATGTGTTCACAATGCAATGACGAGTGTATTTTTAACTTCACATTAATGTCCCTGAACATTCATTTTGTTTTATTTACACCGATGGTCAGATTAGACAGTTTTCATGGGTACATACGTGGGTGGTACGTTATCACATAACCAGTGATGATCCCATTTGGATTGGGTGGGTGAGTCCATTGCAATGTAATGCTTTCCAAGTCTGGTTGCCTGATCCTTAGGGAACCTGGCTTCCCGGGCACTAAGAGAGAAAGTGAACAGGAAACACAGAAGTCAGGAGAGCCGTGACGGACATAGAAAACTCACAAAAGAGGAATATTTACCGCTAACACCCAGTGCTGTCAACAGACATCAAGTCCTGTGGAGTAAAACCCTCACACTGATCTTAACAAGTCTTCTTGACTGGACAACCCAAATCAGTTAAAAGAGAATGGAGACTACTCATAACAATTGCCTTCCGGATCTACTGTATTTCTGGGGCATTTCAGAAAGGTGGTCTATTAATAAAGATGAACCCATTTTATACTGGGTCAAAAAGCCAAAAATCCCTACTCAGGTTTCGAAAGCCCAGCAAATCGAATTCACAAGGATGAACTGGACACACGTTCACCTCTCAAACTTGCAGAAAGTTCCTACTCACAGGTAAAAGCAATGGAGTCTAAATTTAAAATATGCAGCAACTTTTAAACACCCGGGGATAAATTTTTGTCTTCATTGCTTGGGCGTTGCAGATTTCCTGCCTGTTGTACAACGTGCCTGATTTGCATTCCGCTGAAATCAATGGAATGAAAATTTTTATTTTTATTCGTTCATGGGATGTGGACGTCGCTGGCGAGGCCGGCATTTATTGCCCATCCCTAATTGCCCTTGAGATCAGTCGGGTTCTATTAGTATTTTTGAGTAAACATTTTTTTTGTAATAAAGTTTGCACTTGCAATTCTCTTGTTGAGTTTCTAACCTCTGATCTGTCTAGGGTTGCCAACTCTGGTTGGACGTATTCCTGGAGCTTTCATCACATGACCTCCCGCCTCCAACCGCTCCACCCAGTCAAACAGCCTTTTATCCCATCTCCAACATTTTTATACCTAATACATAGAATTAAACAGAATGTATAGCACAGAAACAGGCCATTCGGCCCAACAGATCCATGCTGGTGTTTATGCTCCACACAAACCTCCTCCTTCCCTACTTCATCTCACCCTATCAGCATATCCTTCTACTCCTTTCTCCCTCATGTGTTTATCTAGCTTCCCCTTAAATGCATCTATGCTATTCACCTCGACTACTCCTTGTGGTAGCGAGTTCCACATTCTAACCATTCTCTGGGTAAAGAAATTTCTCCTGAATTCCCTATTGGATTTATTAGTGACTCTCTTATATTTATGGCCTCTAGCTCTGGTCTCCCGCACAAGTGGAGGCATCTTCTCTACGTCTACCAAATCAAACAGTTTCATAATCTTAAAGACCTCTGTCAGGTCACCCCTCAGTCTTCTCTTTTCTAGCCTGTTCCATCTTTCCTGACAGGTATAAACTCTCCGTTCTGGTATCATCTTAGTAAAATCTTTTTTGCACCTTCTCCAGTGCCTTTTTATAATATGGAGACCAGAACTGTTCAGAGTGCTCCACGTGTGGTCTAACCAAGGTTCTATACAAGTTCAACATAATAAATGAAAGTGTTCAAAGAAAATGAACAAAAGCACACAATTATTTTTTAATACCCCTGTGATTTTTCTCCTGGGTGCTGTTCACGCAGTGACCAGGAGACTAATCTTTCATTCCTGGAGATTCCAGGACAATTCTGGAGAGTTGGCAAATCTAGATCTGTCCTCTTGGTTATGGAGCAGAGGGCTGGGAGTGATGCCATGCACCACCGGCTCAAATGTAGCACTGGTTAAATATAAAGCAAAGCCTCAACAAAGGCCTCAGCCCCAGCCTCAGAAAAGGATCTTCTGTATCCTCTGTTTCAGGCTGACACTTCCAATTCCCCATGTCCTATTGAATCCATCTTTACAGCCAAACTATAAGTACTGACTATGCTGTGCACTGATGGTTACTGGCAGAGAAAGGAGACTCTTATTCCATCACCTCTGGGGGCACTGGTTCAAAGTCCGATCGCAGAGGTGAAGAGACTGTGCTCTAACCACAGGATAACAAGTGCAGAGTAAGTGACGGTTGGGTTGGGGAGGGGAGGAATTTGGGGCTGGCTCGCCCACTTACCTCCTTCGGTGGTGTTTATCGCAAACTCTTCACTCCATTCACCGCGACCTCTGCCATTGACTGCCGCCACTCGTAGCTTATAGGCGTGGTACGGTTGCAGCCCTGATACAACGGCACGTGAGCGCTGTCCATGGGACTCCATGACCTTAACACGTGACCTGTATCGGCTGGTCTTCAGCAGGCTTCCCTCATTCCAATACTGAATCTGTGCAGAAGGAGAGTCTTGATCAGTTTGCGCGCTCTTTTCGTGACAGGTTTAAGCGATTAAAAGAAGAAAGCTCGCAGCAAGGGTTGGGGGTAAATCCCACACGTACAAACATAGACAAGACACGGCGAATGCCAAGGAGATGCAAGGTAGCAATCTGATCTGGGTGTTTCGGTGGCATTAGAATACGAGAGCCACGCCCGAGCGATACACAAGCATTATTGGTGAGACCGCACCTGGAATACTGCATACAGTTTTGGTCTCCATACTTAAGAAAAGACATACTTGCTCTCGAGGCAGTACAAAGAAGGTTCACTCGGTTAATCCCGGGGATGAGGGGGCGGACATATGAGGAGATGTTGAGTAGATTGGGACTCTACTCATTGGAGTTCAGAAGAATGAGAGGCGATCTTATTGAAACATATAAGATTGTGAAGGGGCTTGATCGGGTGGATGCGGTAAGGATGTTCCCAAGGATGGGTGAAACTAGAACTAGGGGGCATAATCTTAGAATAAGGGGCTGCTCTTTCAAAACTGAGATGAGGAGAAACTTCTTCACTCAGAGGGTAGTAGGTCTGTGGAATTTGCTGCCCCAGGAAGCTGTGGAAGCTACATCATTAAATAAATTTAAAACAGAAATAGACAGTTTCCGAGAAGTAAAGGGAATTAGGGGTAATGGGGAGCGGGCAGGAAATTGGACATGAATTTAGATTTGAGGTTAGGATCAGATCAGCCATGATCTTATTGAATGGCGGAGCAGGCTCGAGGGGCCGATTGGCCTACTCCTGCTCCTATTTCTTATGTTCTTATGTTCTTAAGCCTTGACCCTAGCACCAGGGAGGCAACATTCCCTCCTGGAGTCAGAAACGCCTATCTGTTCCACTTACAATTGAATCCCCTATCACTATAGCCCTGCCACTCTTCTTCCTCCCCTCCTGTGCAGCAGAGCCACCCGTGGTGCCCCGAACCTGGCTCTTGCTGCATTCCCCTGATAAGCCATCTCCCCCAACAGTATCTAAAGCAGAATATCTGTTTGAGAGGGAGATGGCCCCAGGGGACTCCTGCTCTACCTGCCTAGTCCTTTTACTCTGCCTGGCGGTCACCCATTTCCTTTCTGCCTGCGTAACCTTTACCTGCGGTGTGACCACCTCACTGAACGTGCTATCCACGATAGTCTCAGCATCGCGGATGCTCCACAGTGAATCCACCCGCAGCTCCAGCTCCGAAAGACGGTTAGCCAGTAGCTGCAGCTGGACACACTTCCTGCACACATGGTCGCCAGGGACACTGGTAGTGTCCATGACTTCCCACATCGTGCAGGAGGAGCATATCACGGGTGCGAGCTGTGCTGCCATGACTTGTTGCTTCCTTTGGAGAATAGTCCCCTCTGTGATCTTCTGGGGTTCAACAAAATTTGCCATTGGCAAGTCCATTCCTCCACATCTTCCAGGCTTCTCTGGACATCTTCGGATACTATTTTTGAGCTCATGGAATACATCCAAATGTCAATGTTAGCAGAAAACTGTGAGCAAGCCTCAATGCTTTGTTCAGGTTTGGGACATAAATTTGGAACAGGAGTGAGCTCAGAAATGAACACCAGGGAACTGCCACTGGGAATAATTTGTTGGAGATTGCTGTGTCCATTCTTAGCTTGGTGTTCATCAGGCTAATATGGACTATAGGAAGTTGGGAATAACCAAGGCACTTTGCCTGGGTACGTGCGCACATGCACGTACACACAGGCGCGCAAATACACACAGGCACGCACGCACACACATACAAACGCACACACACGCGCGCATATATACACGCGCACACGCATGTGCACACACATGCAAACACGCACACATACATGCACGCACGTGCACACATATACACGTACGCACACACATACACACACAGGCTTTGCAGCAAGGAATCCTCTTAGGTTTCACTTTAATGACAGTCGTATCTTGCAGGCGGCTGTGTTAAATAGTAGAATCAGGGGTCCTTCAGCTACTTACGCTGTAGCCTATGAGATATCCCTGAACATCATCTGGTGGTAACGCCCTCCACTGTAGTAGAATGGCAGTGCTGTTGATAATCCTTCCAGAAATACTAGTGGGCGTTGCCTTGGGATCTAAATATAATCACAAAAACAGGTCAAAAAGTCAGTACTCCCAGCACATGTCAGACTCTGAGATACCCGGGGGGCACAGTCCCGGCTTAACCGCTGCAACGCGAGGTGGTATCAGTCCTTTCAGACGTTGGCGGACCTGCTGTGTATTTCCAGCACTTTTTGATTCTATTGCGGTGCACGGTTAATCGGACTGGGCGATCCTCCGCTGGGTTTAAAGTGATTATCTGACTGTGTGCTACCAGTGTCGGGGGGGGGGGGGGGGGGGCCTTAACCCCCCTACCCTCCCCGCACTCACCCCCCCGCCCCCCGCCCCCCCCCAAAAAAAAATTCAGGCAGTTGTGGCTCAATTTTACCATCACTGAAATGCACGGTTGGAAATTTGCCTGCAGTCCGTCCCCAATCTTTACACTATTACCCCCGGCATCGAAAGTTCCCACATCAGCAACAAAAAAAGGAAAGAGCTTGCATTTCTATAGCGCCTTTCTCAACCTGCTTTACAGCCAATTAAATACTTTTGAAGTGTAGTCACTGTTGTAATGTAGGAAATGGGGCAGCCAATTTGCACACAGCAAGATCCCACAAAGAGCAATGACCAGATCATCTGTTTTAGTGATGTTGGTTGAGGGATAAATATTGGCCAGGACACCAGGGAGAACTCCCCTGCTCTTCCTCCAACAGTGCCGTGGGATCTTTTACATCCACCTGAGGGGGCAGACGGGGCCTCGGTCTAATGGCTCATCGGGAAGACGGCGGCATCTCAGACAGTGCAGCGCTCCCTCAGTACTGCACTGAAGTGTCAGCCTGGATTATGCGCTCAAGTCTCTGGAGTGGGGCTTGAACCCGCAACCTTCTAACTCAGAGGCGAGAGTGCTACCAACAGAGGTCAGGCTGACACCTCGACTAAATCAGAAAATCACCCCTTAAACTCGCAGTCAAACAATTAGAACGCTGTCACCGAAGTATTTTTGAATGCTGAATGTGTAACGTGGCAGCAGCAATAGGACTCAACCCGTTTCACTCAATAATACTTACATTCTTCACCTGAATACCCAATTACAATGTCTGGGTCAGGACCTGGTCCAAAATCGTTCACCACCTGCACTTTAATCTCGTAAGGCGTAAAGAAGGGAGTCGGTGAGACAACGTAACTGGACTTGGTTACTGTGGCCGTTGACCACTCTCCACCCACGTCTCTCTGTCTCCAGCTGACTATGTATTTGAGATTGGGTCCGCTGATCTGTGTGCCATTTAGAGGCTGCAAAGCAGAAAATGAAATCCAGAGTAAAAAGAGTTGAACAGTTTATAAGAAGCTACAGACAAAACCACAGCAGAACTTCAGACAGGTGCATACTAGTTTATACTTCATTGTCCTGAGGTAAATTAGCCTCTACACCTCGAGTTCCCTTGAGGTGTTTAATGCTGAGCAACAAATAGAACCAGTCTAGAAAGCGGCAGGTGACCTGTGCTCTAGGATTCTGCCGGATGATATGGCATAAATGAGAATGACAGTAAGGTGATTCCTGCACTCTCTCTCCCCCTGGCTTCTACTCAAATCCTCCTCATTCTCAGACTGCAGAGCTCCCCATTCAGGGAACTTTGTTCACAAACTCATGATCTATTACTGCAACGCATGGCTCCATCCTTGGCAGCGTTTGGGCATCTCTCTCAGACTATCCCAGCGAGCAATTAGATATCTCCCTCACACTGTCCCAGTGAGCAGTTATAGACATCTCCCTCAGACTGTTTCAGCGAGCAGTTAAATATCTCCCTCATACTGTCCTAGATAATAGTTAGATATCTCCCACAGACTGTCCCAGATAATAGTTAAATATCTCCCTCATACTGTCCCAGATAATAGTTAGATATCTCCCTCATACTGTCCCAGATAATAGTTAAATATCTCCCTCATTCTGTCCTAGATAATAGTTAGATATCTCCCTCATACTGTCCCAGATAATAGTTAGAGATCTCCCTCAGACTGTCCCAGATAATAGTTAGATATCTCCCTCATACTGTCCCAGATAATAGTTAGATATCTCCCTCATACTGTTCCAGATAATAGTTAGAGATCTCCCTCATACTGTCCCAGATAATAGTTAGAGATCTCCCTCAGACTGTTCCAGCGAGCAGTTAGACATTTCCCTGAAAATGTTCCAGCGATCAGTTAGATATCTCCCTCAGACTGTCTGTTAGGAATTCCCTCCACAGGCCGCCTTGGCTAGTGCTTTAAAAAAAAAGGTTTTTATGAGACGTGTGCAATAACTGGACAAACTGTGCTTACCGTCCACCTGATCTCCATGCTGGATCGTGATATTCCTGCCCCTCTAACATCAGTTGGATTCATCTCAGGAGCTGGGAAACATAAAGTGATATTACAACCCTCTCCATTGAATTCAGAGAATTGAAGCAGAGATGCACTGCACCTATTGGACCAATTAATTCCAGGTCACAGAAGGGTTGGCACCTTTTACAAAGCCCCCAATCAAAGAGGGTGGAGCTGGCGACGAGACCAGGTGGAAGAACTTTTTAAAAGTTGCATAAGACAAATTAATTCAACTGTTCTGTGGCGTCAACAGTCAACTGGTCTATAGGGTACATTTATGTCAATACCATCACCCTCGATGAGTGAACCGTTGGCTTAGTGATAGCATTCCCGCCTCTGAGTTTGAAGGTGCAAATTTGCTAATGATACAAAGATAGGTGGAAAAGCAAGTTGCGATGAGGACACACAGTGTCTGCAAAGGGATACTGACAGGTTAAGCGAATGGGCAAAAATTTGGCAGATGGAATATAATGTGGGAAAATGTGAAGTCATCCATTTTGGGAGGCAAAATAAAAAAGCAAAATATTATTTGAATGGAGAAATACTACAAAATACTACAAAATGCTGCAGTACAGAGGGATCTGGGTGTCCTCGTACATGAAACTCAAAAAGTCAACATACAGGTGCAGCAGGAAATCCGGAAGGCAAACAGAATATTGGCCTTTATTTCTGGGGGGATGGAGTATAAAAGCAGGGAAGTCATGCTACATCTGTACAGGGTGCTGGTGAGACCACACCTGGAGTACTGCGTACAGTTCTGGTGCCCTTATTTAAGGAAGGACATACATGCATTGGAGGCAGTTCAGAGAAGGTTCACTAGGTTGATTCCGGGTATGGAAGGGTTGTCTTATGAGGAAAGATTGAACAGGTTGGGTCTATACTCATTGGAGTTTAGAAGAATGAGAGGAGATCTTATTGAACCATACAAGATTCTGAGGGGACTCGATAGGGTAGATGCTGATAGGATGTTACTCCTCATGGGGGAATCTAAAACTAGGGGGCATAGTCTCAGAATAAGAGGTTGCCCGTTTAAGACAGAAATGAGGAGGAATTTCTTCTCCCAGAGGGTCGTGAATCTTTGGAATTCTTTACCCCAAAAAGTTGTGGAGGCTGAGTCTTTGAATACATTCAAGGCAGAGTTAGAGAAATTTTTGATCAGCAAGAGAGTCAAAGGATATGGGGAAAGGGCGGATAAGTGGAGTTGAGGTAAAAATCAGATCAGCTATGATCTCATTGAATGGCGGAGCAGGCTCGAGGGGCTGAATGGCCTACTCCTGCTCCTATCTCTTATGGTGTTATGGTCTTATAATTGCTCCTCTCCTTGCCAGTGGTGTCTATGCACAGCGTAACGTCATACTGTCAGACTGTATGTCACATTTTAAAGGCTTTGAGCTGCGCCATTGAAAACAGGGTAGAGAAAGGTCAGGGCAGGATCTTTACCTGTTCCAGTTGTCTGATAACGTTCAGAGGGCAAGCTGGGCCCACCCTCACCAACTTCATTCACAGCAATGACCCGGAACTGGTAGTTAACATATGGAGAAAGCTGCAATACCGCAGAGTTGATATTGCCTGGGATTCTGGTCAAATTATGCCACTTTCTCGGCTCAAACTTGTTCTCTTCGAACTGCACAACGAATTCTGCAAAGATGGAAATAACAAGATCACTTCTACTACTGGTTCTAGGAACATATTGGAATCACTTGCAATTTTCTCCCTCTTTAACCTTTTGATCCTTTGAGCTGTTCACCGTACCGTGATGCAAGGCAGTTTTATCGTAGTTTGAGACAGACAATTAGGTCCCGAAATTCCCGGGGGCCGGGTAGAGCGGAGAGAGGGCAGATCTCCCACCAGTGTGGGGAGGAGGGGATCTGGAATTTGGCGCGGAAACGTGGATCTGCCAGGTTTCCACCCCATGAAAGAAGCCCACGCAATTCTGGTCAGGGGAAGCAGGCGAGTCTTCCACCCGCCCAATTACGCTGGGGGGGTGAGTGGAGGCGAGGGGGCATGTCTGAGGGAATTCCCAGTTTAGTCTGGGAATTCCGCCAATATCACCCACATTAGCCCCAGTAGAATCTGCGCCTGCTAATACCTGGCAAGACTTCCAATGAGAGCCTAGAGAAGGCCGTAGGGCTCATCAAGACAAAGGCAATCAATCTCAGAGGGGATGAATTACCTCTTCAAAAATATCCCTTAGCTCCCTGAGGAATTGAACTGTACAAATTTAAAGGCTGTTCCTCTTCGTCTTTTCCCAGGTAGCTCTACCGGTGCAGAAGGACTCTCAGAATTTCATGGTCTTAGACGACAGCATGAAGGTGCAGGAGGCTATTCAATGGTTGCACTTGCATGTTGGAAGTGATGGTTTCAATTGTATCACAAAGTAGGTGAGAGTCAGGCACTTCAACACGACTGTTCTTCCTACCAAAAGGACATATCGCTCAGTCTATTGAGATGATTGAGTAGAATCTATCTGGAGGTTGTGGGACCATTTACCCAAAATTCTGAGAGCCTTGTGTGCAATACATGTGTGGTACAAGGCTCCACATGGAGGGCTATTAGGTTGATTAGATTTAGTTTACCCTACAGACAGAGTGGGACACCTTTTGAGTGGAGATGACCCTATATGAGTGAAACCATGCAGAAGAAAAGGTCTTTTTTATGTGCAGCATCTCCATTATCACAGGAATAAATATGTGATACCTATCAAGCTTTCACTGGTCAAATATAGCTGTAAAAGATTGTGGCCCAGGTCTTGAGTATCTATGTTGTCATGTGGACTTCATACAGTATCGGTACTCAAAGATTTCACAATTTGATGTATGACTCTGATGTGACTATTTTTTTTAACTCTACGTATCTGTGCTCTGTGAAAGTATCTCTCAACACTTAAGATTTCGTCAGTCCTGGCTGTTGACCTCCAGTTAATATGATCCATGTTGAATCTTAATTTTTCTTTTACGAAATTAGCTCTTGATATATAAATGATTTTTTAAGGAGACAGCTTTCGAGTACGTACAACTCCAATTATGTTCTCTTTCCCCATCCCTAGTGGTCAGTTTTGGGTACCATTCAAAATGCCAAGAAGAAATATAAAAATCATTGTTGTGCCTTGCTTAATATAGATGCCAGTTTTGTACCTGTGATTGGACTGTTGTTGTCATCACCAGGAATCCATGTCAATCTTATACTTCGATCTGTTGGGTCTGTGAGCTCCAGATCTCGGGGAGGTGCAGGGCGATCTAAATTAATCATGTCAAAAAAGCTTAGCAAGTGCACCAAGCTGAATCTCCCCATTCCAATCAAACCCCAAACACAATTTTCCTGAACTAAACCGAACTAAACCCTCCCCAGATCAATTTTGCTGAGTTAACCCAAACTAACCTAACCGTCCCAAACCAACCAAATTAACCCAATCTTCCAAAACCAAATCAAATCTAGCCAACCAGCTGCTCTCAAACCAAGCCAAACTAACCCAATTTTCCAAAACCGAAAATTTTCCTAAACCAAACCATAACTCAACCTCCTCAATCAAACCTTAATTCAAATTTTCAAAACCAAACCAAAATACTCCAATCCAATAAAACCTATCTAAAACGAAAACAGAAAATGCTGGAAACACTCAGCGGGTCAGGAGACGTCAGTGGAGGCAACAGACGGTTATTGTTTTGAGTGCAGACGTGTTTCCGAAACGCAATGGGGGTGACATTCACCATGGGCAGTAGAGCAAAGCAGGAGATATTGAATCGGCAGGCTGTTTTACAGTCCTTCCGATTTTCCTTTTCTACGGAAAAGCAATTCGGGCGGAGTGCAAAACGAGCTGCCGATTTGCTGTCTCCCGTTTTAGGTTGCCGCCAAGACAAATTTCATCCCCAAATCTTCTAAACGAACTTAACCCAACCTCGCAACACCAAAATGAACTAAAGCAACCCTAAGCCTTCGCAAACCCAATCTAGCTAAACCTTCCCTACCCCACTTTCCCAAAGCAGATCATGCCAACCCAACTGTTCCCATTTCAGGGATATATAGAGGGACCTATTTCTGTCGTATCCCTATACACAAGTGCATGTAACTGATGTGAATAACAAATGAAGTACACGACAGAGACAATATTTAAATAGGGCAAAATAAGAGAAAGATATATGTGGATTTATTCTGAGAGCAATTTTACTGCCAAGACATAAAAAAGGGGGGAAAAATTATATAAAAATGACATATTTGGGTTGATAATCCTCAACAGGAGAACTTATGTTGATTTCTCAAACTTTTAAACTTGCCATTCAGGGGATTTTCAGAGTGAGGTGAGAGGCACCTCGTACAACATAATGAGACATATTAAAGAGTGGAACTTCCTCATAGCATAGAGGCTAATGAGTTATTATTGGGTTTCTTTTATTGAACAAAGGAACTGGTGACATACAAGTCAATTTAAGCCACAGGCCAGAAATGCCAGAAATATGGCCACGTTCTTATAGCATATCTGTGGGCATCTAGTTAATCTGTAGGATGCACACTTAAGAGCAGACCCTGGTATATGGATTTTACAGGAGACTGTTGGTAAAGGGGATGCATATCACTTGTACATACGATGTACCCATTCAACCATGGAAAGACAAATTGCGGTAAACTTTCATTTCACCTCCTGGGCGGTAATCTGACAGAGCGGATCGCCCACCCGTTAAAGAACTCACTTGATTTTCATTTCATTGATTTTAATGGAATGTAAATCGGACGGGGTCTTTGCATTAAAAAAATTCTCCTCATCTCCCCTCTGGTTCTTTTGTCAATTACCTTAAATCTGTGTCCTCTGGTTACCGACCCCCCTGCCAGTGGAAACAGTTTCTCCCTATCTACTCTATCAAAATCCTTCATAATTTGGGACACCTCTATTAAATCTCTCCTTAACCTTCTCTGCTCTAAGGAGAACAATCCCAGCTTCTCCAGTCTCTCCACGTAACTGAAGTCCCTCATCCCTGGGACCATTCTGGTAAATCTCCTCTGTATCCTCTCTAAGGCCTTGACATCCTTTCTAAAGAGTGGTGCCCAGAATTAGACACAGTACACTAGCTGAGGCCTAACCAGTGATTTATAAAGGTTTAGTATAACTTCCGTGCTTTTTGTACTCTCTGCCTCTATGCTTTAATACTCTATATAAAATAATTGTAAACAATTTTACAACACCAAGTTATAGTCCAGCAATTTTATTTTAAATTCACAAGCTTTCGGAGGCTTCCCCCTTCGTCAGGTGAACGATGTTTTTAATGTCAGGTGAACGATGTTTTTAATGTCAGGTGAACGATGAACAATGTTTCACATCGTTCACCTGACGAAGGGGGGAAGCCTCCGAAAGCTTGTGAATTTAAAATAAAATTGCTGGACTATAACTTGGTGTTGTAAAATTGTTTACAGTTGTCAACCCCAGTCCATCACCGGCATCTCCACATCATGTCTATATAAAATAGTCTGCTTATTTGATAGCAGGACCCACTCAATTAAATCACTTTGGTGGCAGATAACAATTGTTTTTAACCACAGTTGGCTGATTCCTGTGCAGAACAGGAAGAAAGAGAAAGGGTGGGGGAGGGGAGAAGAGAGAGGGAGAGAAAGAGAGAGACACCATAGAGAAAGGAAGGTAACGGATGCTGAAACCCAAAGAGCATGCATTAGAACCGACCAGGTTCGCACTGGACTCTGACAATGGCATTCCTGGACCAGCCAATCCTGGCAGTCAGCCCTTCCTGATTCTACAAGGCACCAAGCACCTGTGGTGTACAAAACTGGGACATGAGCTTAACGGTACGTGCTGCAGTGTGCCATGCACCAACGATGATACCAAAACAAATCTGCAATATATGAAGGTCACGGGGCTGGTCTTCCCCTTCCAGTGCTGCTAGCGGGGCGGGGGGGGGGGGTGGGGGTGGTAATTGGTGTGGATTATACTGGACAGGTACTCCGCTGGGACCCAGAGCTCAGCGCCCAAACTTTGTTTTGAGTCTAATTAGCACGAAGGAGGAACGCACCGGGCACACTTGGAGATGCACTATTGGCCACAGTCATAGAGAGGAGGGAATATGGGTGCTCTCTGTGCTTTGAAGACAACGATAACCTTAAAGAGGCAGGCACAGTGGAAGCCCCATAAAAGAAAGAGCTACTGACTTGTGCCCACTGCTGTCTTGGACTATCGTGTCGCCATGGTGAACACCATGGTGATGGGTTAGGTGTTCCAGTTTTGCTGATCCAATAGCATAGCCACGCTGCCCCTCATTATCATCGGTGGGATGAGAATCCCAATTGCACACCTGTTATCAATACATAACGATCAAGAGCGCTTTTCTTGAGAAACCCATAGATTAGGCTGTACAGTAAACCCCTCCCTCTCCCCCAGCCCCGCCTATATAAAAAAAACAGAGTATGATGTAGTAAGGGCCATGGTAGGCAGAGGGTGTGGCACAGTCATGTGAGTTCCGTTAGAAAGGAGGCCATAAACCATGCATGTTACACCAGGGGTCTTAGTGTATCAGGTAATGTTATTGTGGTTACTGTGGGCATTAGGGACACTTACTGATGAATTCTCTCAGGTTCTATGTGAAACTGGGTGTACTGATAATCAGAGACCTGCAGAGAGGCTGAAGAAGTCCCAGGATGGTAAGTCACATTCTACCTCAAGCAACCAATGCAACCTTACCTCTTTAACCACAATGATACCCAACAGTGGAATGCAATGCTATGTTGCATTATGCACTTGAGGGATCTGGGTGATAGTCCCAGCTGCGGCTAGCATTCTTGAGTGGGGAAAAATTTCCCTTTTTAGAATAAATATACAGAAAAGAAATCACAAAGAACTTTCTTTGCTTTTAAATTAAATACTTAAAAAAAAAGTGGGGGAGAGCAAGTCTTTCATGTACCACAGGTGACTCAGCCATTCCACCAAGATGCTGCTCTTGGTGCCCAAGGTGACTTTGTTGGAGAGGCAGTGACATGGCTCTTTGAGGTACTGACTTGCTATGCCATGTTTATCCCTCTGATTTTCCCCACACAGTAAATTGATAAAAATTGATCATTCTTTCTTGAGCCCACTCTCAGTACATTGATGCCAAGATTACACCAGAACAGGGCTCTGCAAATTTTGTATCAGGAATGTCAGTGTTGGGAAAGGGCCATTTCCCAAATTTTGCACCCAGTATCAAATTCAACTGTTCCCAAGGTTAAGTGCAGCACAGGCTAGATGCAGAGTAAAACTCCCTTTACTTTCCCCCCCAACATCCCCTCTTCGCTCCAATCTCAGAAGAGCACCACCTGCCCCAACGATTTGACATTTCCATTTTCAATCCCAATCGCTCTTGTGACCCGGAAGAAACAGTCAACTTATATAGTCCTGAATTAAGCATAGTTTTACCCTGTTGACTCACACTAACAAGCAACTGAGATGAAACTACCCCAAAATCATTTAACTTAGGACACTGAGGGAATCAAGGGATATGGGGATAGGGCGGGAAAGTGGAGTTGAGGTAGAAGATCAGCCATGATCTTATTGAATGGTGGAGCAGGCTCGAGGGGCTGTGTGGCCTACCACTGTTCCTATTACTTATGTTCTTATGTTCTTATCAGGGAGACTTCTGTACTGTCACACTAGGACTCGAATCAATTCAGGTCCATGAAACAAAAGAAGCTTGTGCTAACCAACTGCCCATCCTTTTCGAGTGTTACTCCTGTCAGATGAACATAGATTGACATCAACAACCAATATGGAGGCATCCTAACACCAGAAAAATAAATGTCATGAAAGCTGCTGGATTGCCTTTAAAACACATCTTCAGGTTGATTTTCAAAGCTCTCCGAAGTAGCCTAGCAAGCCACACAGTTCTACAAACAATCACTACTTCCAGAAGAAGGACCAACACCATCTTCTCAGGGCAACTAGGGATGGGCAGTAAATACCAGCACTGCCCACATCCCAAGAACAAATAAAATATGATTCTACAACCTAGGTTGTCCCATCCTGCCCACAGGGGAACAGATAGGGTGGATAGAGAGAAACTATTTCTGCTAGTTGGGGATTCTAGGAGTAGGGGGGACAGTCTAAAAATTAGAGCCAGACCTTTCAGGAGCGAGATTAGAAAACATTTCTACACACAAAGGGTGGTAGAAGTTTGGAACTCTCTTCCGCAAACGGCAATTGATACTAGCTCAATTGCTAAATTTAAATCTGAGATTGATGGCTTTTTGGCAACCAAAGGTATTAAGGGATATGGGCCAAAGGCAGGTGTATGGAGTTAGATCACAGATCAGCCATGATCTTATCAAATGACGGAGCAGGCTCGAGGGGCTGAATGGCCTACTCCTGTTCCTATATTCCTATGTTCCTAGGAGGAGAGCAACCCCAGGGAGAAAAATAACACCTGAAAACAGTTTCAGTAACCATGTTACTTCTTGTACCATTTTGATAATACATTGGTTAAACCGTCCCCTCAAAATACCAGGAACGTTGTAGGAAATGTAGTGCCTGTCACGATTAAGGTGTTAGGCCGTACTTACAACCAGGCCTGTTCTCAGGTACCTTTGACCTCTGCACCATTGTTGAGTCTGATGTTGCTTGTCGCACATTCACTATCGGGACGGATTGTTAATAGGTTTGATGTAGTTAGTAAGCGGATTACCTTTCAGTACAGCAGCAAGCGGGGTAATTTGGGTGGAAGGAACAACTGTGAATGTAAGAGTAAGGTTGAGAGAGTTTAGTTTCACATTGATCCCTAAAAAAGCACAACTGAAAAAAAAAAAGATCCCAGTCGAGTTGAGCAACAACAGACAACATTCAAGAGGTGCAGTGGGGTTGCAACTGAGACGTCAGACAGGGTGATTGAAGGACAAACCCCCAGTTCACCCAGACTGCTTTCCCCTCAGTTACACCTTTCCCCAACAAGTCATCTCCATTACTGCATTCAGTCACACCTGAAAGCGACTTTGTATTTATATTCATATTTTAAAAATATTATTACGTAAATTCTTGCAGTTTTGTGGTCTCCTCTTCCCCCACTTTGTGGCTGAATTATGACATGGCTGGGTGCCCTCAATTTACCTCAGTCACCAACATCCAATTTAGCTCGACCAAAGAGCTGACACGATGGGCTGAATGGCCTCCTTCTGTGCTGTATCCGATTACGATACTATGAAAGGGCCTTTCAAGTTGCAGCATATAGATCAGGTGCGATTGAATTTCCATGGAAGGAGCACCGTGGTCAAACATTTCTGTCTTTCTAGGAGCAGTATTATATTTTTAACAATGAATGATCAGTAAGATTTGGCATGTGCCGTTATTTTTCTATCTCGACGATCTTCACGGAGATGCTTTTACACAGAGACTCCACCTCTGAAAGTACTCAGATGTTTGTCCGAACGAGTTGGCCATCACCTTTGGTTTCCTGAACTTCTGCTTCCGATAGAATCGGAATTTCAAGCATGACCACAATGCCCCTTTAATTAATGACACGGGAAGAAAAATACAAACTGCGGAAATAGTGAACTTTTACCAGCACAGTTGCTGGAAGCACTAAAACATCACTGGGCTGTACAGTTTCTCAAATTGCCCTCCTGAATTAAGGGGCCCACCACTGTTATGCTATATTGAAGATGCTGGTTTACACACTTGGATGTCTATCCCTCAGCTACTTGTGCACAGGCTCAATAGGCCCATTTTCCAAGTTGTCAGGCCCAATATATAAAATCAATGCGTATTCCGTGCAAACACCACAACCCCCATGGATCTCCTCATCTGAGAAACCTGTTTGGGTGATGCACCTCCCTATTCCATCTTTGGACTGCTCTTACGTTGAGTGGGAATTGGCATCCAGATGTGGTACCAGATGTCAGAGATCAAACCCAATTAAAACGTTCAGCATCGTTCCTTCCAGTAACAGGAAGGTTGGTCGAGATGGTCCATGTTCAGAATTCAAACCACCTTGATCTTCTAGTCACTGGGTTTCTAAAAAAAACTTTGGGATTTAAACTGCCTTTCCTCTTTACGATCCAAACACGCGCCCCCTCCCACCAATAACTCATACCAAACCAGATTTCACTTAGAAGCTTTACACTCGGTAAAGGGTCTGTCTGCCATGGGCCTGTGACTAGTTTGGTTTAGATACTGCAACTCAGAATTGTTCCGAATCTGCCTTCCTCACCATCTTGCTACCTCCTCCAGTGCCGGTCTTGCTATGGACCACCCACCCAGACACCCTTTACTGACATTAAAGGGGTGAGATTTGATGGGCCAAAGGACCTTTTCTCATCCTTAACTTTTCTTTTGTTCTTATTTGTTCCTCTTAATATGGCAGCTCAGGCATTATGGTACTTGCCTGAAATAAATAATCTATAAACATACGGTCTAAGGGTCACGCTCAGTCGACAAGATGGAGGCCGTAAAAGCAGCAGTCACCATGGCAACAACGGTGAAAATGCACCAAGCGAGCATAAAGCAGGTTAAACACCAACCAGTTAAACATCTAACATGTTAAAAGCACTACCAGCAGATGACCCATCTGCTCAAGCATTAGTCTTCAGCCTCAGGGCTGTCCATCATTTAAAAACGCCCCTATTGCCTAGGAAGTTGTGCTATGATCTTGGACGGAGTACTGTGGGGATAAAAAAAATTCCACCTTTTCCTTTAATGGGGGAGGGGAATGGAGCTTGAATGAAAAATTGAGAAATGTCCAATTTCTGCCTCACTAGAAGAGTGGTGGTATTAAATTCACTTCACTCCCAACTTGCGGTTTGGAATTGCAGAGCGAATAAGATCATTAAATTTACCTAGAACAGTGAGGCGTGCCTTGGCTGAGTCACTGTCCAGTTCTGTGCTGGCTACGCACGTATACGTCCCCTCATCTCGCTCAGACACATTGATGATTGTTAAAGAATCCTCATCTTTCTTCATCCTGAAAGTAAAGACAGACTTAAGACACTTCCATTTTTCCCCCTTTCCTCCCAACTTTATTCCCTTCTCCCCTGGAAGTACTGACCCATGCTAGTTGAGGTACTGACCCATACTAGTGAGGTACTGACCCATACTAGTGAGGTACTGACCCATACTAGTGAGGTACTGATCCATTCTAGTTAAGGTACTGACCAATACTAGTGAGGTACTGATCCATTCTAGTTAAGGTACTGACCCATACTAGTGAGGTACTGATCCATTCTAGTTAAGGTACTGACCCTTACTAGTGAGGGTACTGATCCATTCTAGTTAAGGTACTGACCCATGCTAGTGAGGTACTGACCCATTGTGGTGAGGTACTGACCCATGCTAGTGAGGTACTGATCCATTCTAGTTAAGGTACTGACCCATACTGGTGAGGTACTGACCCATACTAGTGAGGTACTGATCCATTCTAGTTAAGGTACTGACCCATACTAGTGAGGTACTGATCCATTCTAGTTAAGGTACTGACCCACGCTAGTAAGGTACTGACCCATAGTGGTGAGGTACTGACTCATACTGGTGAGGTACTGACCCATACTAGTTAAGATACTGACCCATACTGGTGAGGTACTGACCCATACTAGTTAAGGTACTGACCCCTACTCGTGAGGTACTGACACATGCTAGTTAAGATACTGACCCATACTGGTGAGGTACTGACCCATGCTAGTTAAGGTACTGACCCATGCTGGTGAGGTACTGACCCCACAGGGGCTGGTTGCCCTCCAGTACTTCCCCCAAGTGTCCATTTCTCATGCATCAGTAGACACTGGGGTTAATTCTCCAAACCTACTGACCAATTGGCACTTGGCCTACAATTTCTTTCCATTGATGGAAACTCATGGGCATTAAACCTGCAATTTTCTGACACGCACTACCGGTGGGGGGGGGGGGGGGTGTTCCCTGTTCCCATCTTGTGCTCGGAAAATCTGCCCTACCGAGCGTCGCCAGGTTACCCGATCCAATCCTGGCCAAAGTCCACACGGGTGCACGTTTCAGCAGGACAACAATCTAGAATGGGAATCCTGGCAGATTTATGGTTGTGCTCCTTAGCTCAGCTGTACTGAGGTCAATTGCACCGTGCCAACCTCTGCTCAGCACACCAAGAAGTGCGATGACTTGAGTCATTAAAAAGAGAGTGGACAGTCTGTTGCTTGTGGTCCCGGCCAAAAAGCTGGAGCCCGTGGGATAGAACAACTCCAGCAAGGATAGAAAAAACCCTGAGGCGATGAGGAAGCAACAAACAGGAGGAAGGACCACTCACCTCCACGGTAAGGATAGAATTTTGTCGTCTTTCAGCCAGGTGACCGTCAGTCTCATTGTTGGATCGTGTCTCACTTTACAGTCAAATTTTGCAGCAAGCGATCTCTTAACTGTGATAGATTCTGGGGCCTTTATAATCCTTGTAGGGTCTAAATTAATGGCAAACGAAATAAAGAAAAGCTTGTGTCACATTATCATTAATGCGACTGGGGGAAACATACCATTGGAAGGATGCACTTCACACCCTTTAAGATAAAAATTCCTATTTATTTGTTACTTTCTGTACCCATCCCATTTGTTGCACACCACTTCCTGCCTTGGAGCTCGCACAACCAACTTGCTCCGTGACCAACTCTAACGTCACTCCGTATCCTGTTGCTCGGAAGTCGGTGGGAGTGGGTGAGCAACCTCAACTACACCTCTACGATTGCACAACTAAGGAGCTGACAATTGGAGAGATCACAAATACGAGCCTGTCAATCCAGGTCAGAGGATGTTAGTACGCACACAAACATTATGCAAATACATTAATCAGTGAATCACCTGAGGAAACTGAACCCATAATGTCAATCGAATATCACAGATAATTTGTGATAAAACCATCTCACCTCTTCGAGCATGGTTTGAGTACCTGGACCACTTTAATCTTTCTTTGCTGAAGCAAAATAGTTGTTGACGCATTGAGGATCAAGCTTGCGACCATCTTAATCTACTCAGTTCAAGGGTACACCAACCCACACACTTTACCCACTGAGACATCCCGAAAAGAAGCAAACAGCTTGACAATGAAAACAGGAAAGGAAAGAGCCAGTACCTCCTGAAATCTCTTTCTCTTTGGAAACCCATTCCAGTGAGTTTCTGATAAACAGGTCAATTAAAAACAAAACCCATACCAGGTGCTGTGCAAGTCAACAAGTCAAACCTACACAGTGACTGAAGCCTCACTACCTGACACAACAATCTTACCTTTCACCTCCAGCCGCCACTTGTTCTCAGCCTTGCCCAGCATGTTGGTTGCTATGCAGGTGTAGGTTCCCTCATCAGCCTTCCGAGCTCTTCGCAATTCTAAAGTCCCGTTGTCGTGGATGATGTAGTTTCCTCCATAAAGATTGTTGCCCTGTCCATCCTTAAACCTCAAGACACAAAGGAACAACTTCAGAGAAAGGATGGGATGTCACTCGATGTTATAAAGCTATCCAATCAGAAATAAGAGCATGTTTTTTGGCGATTAGTTTGAAGGAAATCTGTAATATTTATCACAGTTTGACATATGAAAGCAGATCCATATTTGTTAACGGACATAATACAGAGAGTAGGGATTAACGGGTCATTTTCAGGTTGGCAGGCATGTGGGGTAACGCAAGGATCGGTGCTTGGGCCTCAGCTAATTACAATCTATATTAATGACTTGGATGAAGGGACTGAGTGTAATGTATCCAAGTTTGCTGACGATACAAAGCTAGGTGGGAAAGTAAGCTTTGAGGAGGACACAAAGAGTCTGCAAAGGGATATAGACAGGTTAAGTGAGTGGGCAAGAAGGTGGCAGATGGAGTATAATGTGGGGAAATGTGAGCTTATTCACTTTGGTAGGAAGAATAGAAAAACAGAATATTTTTTAAATGGTGAGAAACTATTAAATGTTGGTGTTCAGAGAGAATTGGGTGCCCTGGTACAAGAAACACAGAAAGTTAGCATGCAGGTACAGCAGGCAATTAGGAAAGCAAATGGCATGTTGGCCTTTATTGCAAGGGGGTTGGAGTACAAGAGTAAGGAAGTCTTGCTACAATTGTGCAGGGCTTTGGTGAGACCTCACCTGCAGTACTGCATACAGTTTTGGTCTCCTTATCTAAAGACACGGCCATTGCTGAAATTAATTAACTTTTAAATTTGAGATCGTTTGAGTCTGGCGTGAAAGGAAACGCGGCATTGGAGGACGTTGACATGGCTGTGGTGTGCTAACTTGGCCCAATCTGGACTTCAAACCCCACCCCCCACTCCCACCATTGCTTAGCCCATAGCTCCACCCCAGTCCTTTTGTGATTCGAACCCAATTCCTCAATATCACCCCACACCATTCTGATTCTCTCCTGTGCTCCCTATTAAAGGCTCACTGTCCTCATGGAGGAATGTTTTGTCAAATTATTTTTCACTTTTAAACAAAAGCACGGCACAAACGAGGTTGAAATGCGTCATTGCTCCATTTATGCATAAGGTCACATGAGTTAACTCATTCCTTCAGCAATAAAAAGTTTCATTCAAGTATTTTTCTTGGAGACAATGCCAATTTAAGAGGACCTACCCACATCTTTCAGAATGATATCGGGGCTTTGAGGGTTATATTACGAGGGACAGGTTGCATAAACTTGGCTTGTATTCCCTTGAGTATAGACGATTGAGGGGTGATCTGATTGACGTGTTTAAAATGTTAAAAAGGATTTGATGGGGTAGATGCAGAGAGGCTATTTCCTCTGGTGGGGGAATCCAAAATAAGGGAGCATATCCTTAAAATTAGAGCCAGGCTATTCAGGAGCGAAATCAGGAATCACTCAAATGGATGCAGAAATCTGGAACTCTCTCCCCCCAAAAGGCTGTCAATGCTGGGGTTCAATTGGAGCTTTTGAGACTGAGATCGATAGATTTTTGCTAGGTGAGGGTATCAAGAGATATGGAGCAAAGGCAGGTAAATGGAGTTGAGGTGCAGATCAGCCATGATCTAATTGAATGACGGAGCAGGCTCGAGGGGCAGAATGGCCTCCTCCTGTTCCTAATGTTCCAATGTTTCCTCCTCTTTACATCATTGATTTCCTTTGAAAGTTGCAGAGTCTCCTGTATAAAACTGATCGGTGGACCCACTTGAACTACAGAGAGAAATGGCTCAGAAATTAATACCTTATCAACGATACAGTAACCTGTCCCTTACCATCGCAGGATGGGGATTGGTGAACCAAAGAATCGACATTCCAGCCTTGTCCGGTTATTTTCAATCACTTTGGCGATTTGGTTCCGCCGGGACAGTATTCTGGGTTGAACATCTGTAAACAAAGAACATTCCAAGCTTACCAAATATACTAATGACTAGGTGTTGTGGTGTAGTACTTAGTGTCCTTTCAGCTTAAGAACGGTAGAATTGCAGTCAATGGCACCAAAGTTCTTCATAGCCATTTAATTACACCTTGAAGTGCCGTCACTGTTGTTTTGCAAACAAATTGCCCACAGCAGAGTCCAACAAATGGTAATGAGATGAAAGACTAGTTAATCTGGTGGTTAAGGATTCATTGTAACCAGGACGCCAGGGAAATTGCCTGCTTTTCTTTGAAAAACCACAATGGGAATCATTTACATGCGGCTGGCCCACTTTAACACCTCATCTGATAGACGGCACCTCTGCCAATGCAGCACTCCCATAGCACTTATCAGAGTTCCAGCCGAGTTTACGTGCTCAAGTCTCTGGAGAAGGGCACGAACCCACAATTGTTGGACTCAGAAGCAAGAGTGCTACCACTGAGCCAAGGATAACACCAGGACCTGTGGACTGGGTGGCACAGTATAGTAGACATTGTCCCTTCACCCAGCATCTGATAACTTGGTGGTGCTTTACATAATATAGCTATATAAAAGAGAGACTAAAGGGTAAGTAAAAGAATACTCTTTGTTCTTGTTAAAAATTGACAATTGTGGATGGCCCTTCAATGTCTGCCTCAGACTGTTATCACCTTCAGATCTGAACAACCACCAATTAGCCTTTCTCTGTTGTTTTTCCTTCTAAGGACCCAGCTATTGGATGATGCAAAGGGTGAACAGTTAGCAACTTCTAGTTACACAGGCCTACATTGGGCTGCTTCTATAGCACATCACATGCTTTATATGAACGCAAGGAAGAGTGATAAGAAAAGACCATAAGGCCCACCTATTCTCACTTCATCCATTCTATCCTCGTACACCGCCCGCTGGTGATGCTAACTCCTGGAGGAGGCAAAAAAAACCTGCGGCCAACTTCAGGTAAGAAAAAAAAATCCCTGACTCCCTAAAGCAATTGAGCAGGCTCCAAAAGACCATTATTAGGCGAAAAGCATCACTAAACATGTTTAGCTAATTGGACTTGGGGATTTCCTGGCATCGTCTGAGCAGAGCATTTAAAACAAATTCTAATGTTTCTTATATATTAAATACAGCATTTCCTGACCTAACATTTAATGTTACTCGATGTGAAATCTAAATTATTGCCACAGCCATTCCTAATATTAATTAGGAAGCACTGGGAAATCATTGATTATGTTCCATTGAAATTCTTACCCTGGTTTATAGAACGGTTCCCAGATGAGGCACCAGACAAGCCAGACATCAGACAATTTACTTTTGCATGTTACATCAGCTTTGAGACGACGAGGTTTGATTCTTAGTATTTCTCGCCATTGCGCTGCAATGATTTTCATTCAACGTGACTGGCAGGGGGCTCGGCTGAACAGACATACCTGTCCCGCAAGCTCCCACGTCAAGGGAGGAGCATTTCATTCAAGGTGGTAACTGATTGACAGCACAGTGAACCAATCCTCAGCGTACAGAGTTGAGAGGGCAGAGGACTTCCCCCTCTGTCTCTCTGGTATCCAGTTTATCTGTTCCTTTTCAGATCTTAACTCCTTTGATAAGATCATCCCTAAGTTGCCTTTTTCCCAGTGCCAGCATTGCCAGGACCTTCACTCTATCCTCATAGATCAGGCGTCCAATTCCATTTATCAGCTTAGTTGCCCTTCCTTGTACGCCCTCCAAGGCCAGGACATCCCAACTCAAGGCAGTAACCCTCCAAGTTGGGACACTGTGGGCACAGTGATAAGCCAACACTTCCAGCTCAACACCAACCATCAAGGAGAAGCATGTAGCCTTTAAACATACCAAGAATGCTGATGAACGCGTTGGCCAATAAGTATCCATGCTCGTTGGAGGCGTTGCACTGGTACACAGCGCTGCTCCCGATCTGCACTTCCCGGAAGATGATTGTATCCCCAGAGACTTCGCGGCTTGGATTCTGAGGAGCCTCTTTAGAGAAAGAAAGAGACAGATGTGTCATTGTTTAATTTACCTTCCCTTAGAGTGTTGTCCCACATGCTGTGAGATACTAAGGGCTTCACAAAAAACAATTCTTGACATGGTGGGGGTAAATTTGACTTTGGGCGACAGTGTAAAATGGGTGATATCGAATTGGCCCATTATTCGCCCTGCCCGATTTCTCCCCTCCATTTTACCAGGATATATCAGAGAATTAGGGAGGTACACCAGGACCAGAAGGACAGACAGAAGCCACAAAACTGTGATCATTAACTCACTTTCTATGGGTTCGCCATTCACCAGCCACTGGATATCAGGCTTGGGGTTCCCATTGGCCCGGCACATCAATCTGCCGTATTCCCCAGGAGCCAGGACCAGGTTCTGGGGCTCGTTCAGCCAATAAGGTGCAGCTTTGAGAATAAAAAAGATGACAAACTGATTGTTAGCTGAACACTAGATAGATTATAGAACGAGTACAATCATCATTTTTAGATTATTCTAATGCTTTATGAGGGCTAAATCCCAATTGATTTTGTTCGGTTCATTAGGTCAAGACCAAGCCCATTAAAGATCCCATTAAAAATGACGTCCTGAGATATGTGCCGGAATTTCAATGTTCATTGTGACACTTTGCCGCTTCCAGGAACGAGAAATGAGATCGGAAAATTGCACTCAGGATGCGACACTGAAAGCTCTCGCTGTGGCTCCGGCTGAGGTCAGCTAACTTAACAAAGACCGGGGATGAAACCTGGGGCTTTGTTGGTCTGTGTGGTTCAGTCCCACGCCACGCAGTTGTTTAACCACTCAGCCCTCGGGGGAGCTCTGGAAATCCCTTTAAAAGAGTTACATTATTAGATTAATCCCAGACCACTTTAAACACCCTGCTCAACTACCCTGACCCCCTGCCACCCAAACCCACCATGTCTATCACTTGGGAATGTTGAACCCAGACATTTGCATTCATTGTAATGCAAACTTTCCCTAGTGCAGGTTCTGGGATCTGTTTCTGCCTGGGGTGGAGATCTCCTTGTACAAGAGGGAGGTACCTTGTGATGTTAATCAAGGCCAGAATGGCCTCCTGGACTAGTTTCAATCGCCTAAGAGGGGGGTCAGAGAGCAATCTCCCAGATTCCCGTGCCTCCCACCCCCCCCCCCCAATTTGTTTGAGCTTTTATCTGGGGTTTTTCGCCTCTCCCAGGAGATTGCATGGCTCAGGGTGGGGTATGCATTGCGATGGATAAGGCATCACAATTATATAGGACAGGCTGGATGGAGCAGTAGCTCTTTTCCTGTTTGTTATTTTCTGGATGTTCATATATTTGCCAGGTGAAAAGGCAGTATTTGGAAAACCAGGGCCCTGAATTTCCTCAGACTTTCTTCCGCTGTTCCACAGTAGCTTCATTGGAAATTCCTAAGGTGGATGGTGCAGTTTGTCACTATGCTGTCCTTTCACCTTTAAGACCTGGGTTCTACTCCAGCCTAGACTGGCGGGCACAAAATCTCCAATTATCACTCACTTAGAGGGCATAAGCACAACCGGGGTGTGGGAAGTGGAAACACTGTAAGGAATACGGGAGGAGGCCATTCAGCCCATCGAGCCTGCTCTGCCATTCACTTAGATCATGGCTGATCTGTAACTCAACTCCATTTATCCGCCTTTGCTCCATATCCCTTGATAACCTTACCCAACAAAAATCTAACGATCTAAGCTCCAATTGTCCCTCAGCATCCACAGTCTTTTGGGGAAGAGAATTCCAGATTTCTATACCCTTCATGTGAGAAAAGTGCTTCCTGATTTTCCTCCTAAATGGCCTGGCTCTAATTTTGAGATGATGTCCTCTCGTTCTGGATTCCCCCCATCAGAGGAAACAGTTTCTCCGTATCGACCCTATCAAATCCTTTTAACATTTTAAACACCTCGATCAGTTCACCCTTCAATCTTCTATACTCAGTCGTCTATACAAGCCGAGATATTGCAACCGTTCCTCATAAATTAACCCACTAAGGCCATCGTACTTCTGAGGTTGAGGTTAAGCTACATTGTTGGCGCAAAGCAGAGGAGGTTTTCCTTTGCATCTGAGCAGTGCAACATCTGACAAATGAGCGCTTGACGCTGAAAATGGGGGCAAAGGACAGAAAACGTTCCTCAGCACCGACATCTCTCCGAAAGCTCTCCAATAATAAATGGGAAAGTAAATTAACTCACGGGTGGAAACGCAACGCAACCCTCTGTGAAGTGTCCCCTACAAAAAGCTTATCACCAACTTACTTTCACGAGACTTGGAGGCCCTGCAGTGAGGTCAGCCGATTAATCTGCAATGAGATCTGAATGGTCTCCTTCTGTGCTGTATCATTCAATGAGAGTTGTTACTTGGCTAACAGCGTCTACTCTGCAATGGAAGCTCTTCCCAACAAACTGAGATCTAAAGATGGCGAACTTAAAGTAAGAGCAATATTCACCTCGACAGAACGCGGGGCGGAGGGGGGCTGCGGGATGGAAGCTGGAGCAGTGACTTAAGAGATCAGAATGGAATCATCACCTTTCACTCTCACTGTAATGGTGTGCCTTATGCTTCCCATTTTATTGGACGCCAGGCAGAAATACTCGCCCGAGTTTTCCTCGGACACATCAGTGATCCTCAGCGTCTTGTTGAAGTTTTCAATTCGCACCTTTTTCCACGGCAGCTCGCCGCCTTTCTTGTACCAGATAATATCCGCCGTGGGCCTGAAAATGAAAGGATTTATTCCAGAGACACGGATCAAATGGCAACGGAGGACCTTGTTTAACTCTGTACAAGTTCTAAATAGAAAACAGTCCGTCACAGTCTCTTCAGAGTCAACTAGGGGGTTGCCAACCCTTCTGGATTGGCCTGGAGCCTCCAGGAATTAAAGATTAATCTCCAGGACACTGCAGCGAGCAGCACCCGGGAGAAAAATCATAAGGGGCATGAAAACATTTGTGTTTTTAAAAAAATTTTCTTTGAACATTTTTGTTAACTAGTTATAAAGGTATTGGACAGGTGGCGGGGGGGGGTGGAAAAGGCTGTTTGACTGACAGTCAAGAATTATCCAATTGGGTAATGAAGAGTCTGTTCACTTTCCAATTGGCCGTGGGACGGCGGGGCATCGAAAGGATGGAGTGTGGAGGGAGGGGCGTTTGGAGGTGCGTGCATGCACGCGTACACATGCATACACACGCACACACACACACACACACATGTACACACTCACTCACACTAGCTAGCTGGTATAAGTAAAAGTGACCATGAAGCTGATGGATTGTCGCAAAATCCTAACTGGTTCATGAACGTCCTTTATTGAAGGAAACCTGCCGTCCTTACCCGGTCCGGCTTATATGTGACTCCAATCCCACACCAACATGGTTTACTCTTAACTGCCCTCTCAACTGGTCTAGCAAACCACTCAATTGTATCGTAGGAACATAGGAACAGGAGTAGGCCATTCAGCCCCTCGTGCCTGCTCCGCCATTTGATAAGATCATGGCTGATCTGTGATTTAACTCCATATCCCTGCCTTTGGCCCATACCTTTGGTTGCCAAAAAGCTATCTATCTCAGATTTAAATTTAGCAATTGAGCTAGTATCAATTGCCGTTTGCGGAAGAGAGTTCCAAACTTCTACCACCCTTTGTGTGTAGAAATGTTTTCTAATCTCACTCCTGAAAGGTCTGGCTCTAATTTTTAGACTGTGCCCCCTACTCCTAGAATCCCCAACCAGCGGAAATAGTTTCTCTCTATCCACCCTATCTGTTCCCCTTAATATCTTATAAATCAAAAGTGCTATCTGCAGCAGTTTGCCCACCACAACAAGAAGGCTCACCACCACCTTCGCAACTAGGAATGAGCACGAAATCCCGTCTTGCCAGCAACGTCCACACCCCGAGAATGAATTAAAAAATAGTTATAGCCCTAGTTTTACGTACACTCCTGATGCGATACATTCCAGTAAAAGGTCTTCTCCTCGTAGAATGATTCTGCTGCTGGACGTCCCTGTTGGCGACATGAACCTTGGGATCTGCTCTGTGACTGGTCGAGCTAGGAACAGATATATACAGCAATGAGTTGAAAGCCAAAAATCAAAGGAAACCAGTAACTGAGAAAAACAAGGCCCAACTCATTCAGTGAACGGCTTTAGACATCATCACTGGGAAGACAGCTGTTAAAATACGTGGTTTACTGTAAAGAAAGAAAGGCAGTGCAGTCATTCAATTCTTCAAAAACTCAGGTCAGATGTTTAACCCAGCGCCTTATCTGGGTTGTACACAGAACAGTTATCATTTATTTCATGATGTGGAAGATTTTTCTATAAATATCAGGAGTCTTGTAGAAGACACACTTAATTCCTGTCACACTTTAGCCATCACACTTCAGGTCTCGCACTTTAGCGTCTCCTCTGACTCACTGTGAACAACTCCACGGAAGATTTGCTACTCGTGGGGGAATTCCTGTGACATTCCTCTGCTACTTTAATGGGAACGTTAAAAGGATTCGCATCTTCATTTAAAATGGGGAATGCTCGGAGACTGCAATATAATTAAGCTTAATGCAATAATAGAAAAGGAAACACAAAAGTAGAGGACGAGGGGAATTGGCTGGGGAAAAGCAAAAGATAAAAAGGGATCTCGTCTAGATTAAATGGAAGGAACAATTGGTAAACAGACCAGTAGATTGACAATGGGAAATATCTAAACAGGAGGTGGAAAAGGTACAAATCAAGTAAAACATAAGGGAGTGTTTTGAAAGTTTGGGTTCCACGCACGAGTAGGGAGGTTAGATCAAATTTGAAATTGAAAAAAATATTTAATGCTTACTGGGCAGACAATAAAAATGAAAGCCAGGACAAATATAAATAATATAGGAAAGTTACAAAAAAGGAGACCAGAAAGGCTAAGAGAGAGCATGAGAGAAAATTTGCATAAAAACATGAAGGGTGATTAAAAAAAACTTCCTCCAGGCACATTGATATTAAAAGGATAGGACCGGAGAGAAAGGAAATGGGAGACACTAAATAGTTTGCCTCAGTTTTCACAGAGCAGGTGGATATTGGGAGCAGAGATCCTACCAGAGGTGAGTGTGGAGCAGTTAGTGGAGGTTATTATTCAAAGGGAGTAAATTGCTCAAACTTAAGGAAGGCAAATCATCAGGGCCTGACAGTTTACGTCCCAGGATCCCGAGAGAAGAAACAGTGGAGATTCTGATTATGAATTTCCAAGATTCAATGATAAGGAAAATGGTGCCTGAGGACTGGAGAGATGGCAAATGTGGCTCCCTTCTTCCAAAATGGAGACAGGGATAATCCTGGGAATTATAGGCTGGTTAGTCTCACATCAGTTGTTGGTGAATTGTTGGAGCCCTAAATTCTGGTCCGGATGAAGGGCAGAGAGCTGGCAGGATCCGATGGGATAGAATTTGTGATGGTGCTTGTATACAACAGGACTCTGCTCTGTTTCTTTTGGCCAACCATTTTCCAGCCGGGGGTGTTTGAATGAGACTGACGATCGCAAATCTTTGTGGACAGCAAAAATTCACTTCATGACGTGTTGACTTTCCTGAGTAGATGGGCATGAGATGTTTTCGAGGTGTATGAACATCAACTTACTCAGAACTGGTTGAAACAATAGTTATAAGCAAGTTATAGTGTTATTAAGAGAAGATAGTTGGATAATTGGACAGCTCTTTCAAAGAGCCGGCACAGACACGATGGACCGAATGGCCTCCTTCTGTGCTGTACGATTCTATGATACGTTTGTTGTGTTAGTGGCTTTAGTGAGGTTGGGGACTGTGGGAAAACAGAGAAGGGGGTCATTTAAATTCTGAAAATTATCTCATAAATTGAAGGGGCTCCGGAGATATGGCATGACAATATCAAAATTGAAAATCCAGGGTGTAGGAAATGATCCTAGCTGTTTAATCTTTGCAACAGTAATACATTTTTAACATCTGGGAGTTTAAACCCGATCTTGGAGCAGTAACTCAGGCCACCAGCGCCATTAATTTCGGGTCTAAGTGGTAGTGCTGTGAAAACGGGCTTTAATGCAGGAAAATCACAATCGCCGTTGATTTTAATGGGGGGGGGGGCGGAACAATGATAATTAACTTCTGACTGTTTTCAGAGAGGGTAATGGTGGAGTGGGCGCTAAAGTTGCACGAAAATCAATGGCGTAAGTCACTTACTCCCTAATTTCCTCTTTTGCGCCATTGGAGCATCCCAGTGAATTAGGCGCACCATTACACCAGCACAAGACCCCAGGAAAATCAGAGCCGTTAACTCAGGCACACTTTGCTAAGGGTTAAAACTAAACATCCAGGCAGTTTCTCTTAGTTAAACACACTACGGAGTCGGAGAAGGGCAGCGACGATTACAATGTTTACAAACCTGAGATACCAAGAGAGGTTGAGAGAAGACAAATCCGTTCCTATTGCAACCGAGATTAAGCGACTGGACATGATGCAAGTCTTTAAAACAATGAAGGGAACTGACAATATGGAGGTTGGTAAGGTACGATAGACTCAGAGGGCATGATTATAACCTTAACAGAAAGAACTTGTATTTATGTGGCATCTTTCATATCCTCAGGATGACCCAAATTCCCTTTACAACCAATGAAGATACTTTTGAAGTGTATTCACTGTTGTAATGTAGGAAACACGGCAGCCAATTTTTGTGCAGCAAGATCCCACAAACAGTCACGAAATAATGACCGGATAATCTGTGGTTGAGGAATAAATATTGGCCAGGACACCGGGGAGAACTCCCCTGCTCTTCTTCGAAATAGTGCCTTGGGATCTTTTCCAGCCACCTGAGAGGGCAGACGGGGCCTTGGTTTTAATGTCTCATCTGAAAGACGGCACCTCCGACAGTGCAGCACTCCCTCAATACTGCACTGGAGTATCAGCCTAGATGAGTGACACTTAAACACACAACCTCTGACTCAGAGGCAAGAGTGCTATCATCGAGTCACGGCTGACACTTGGAGAGGCAGATGGGTTGTCAGGGTGTGATTTATGGCCTTTTTTCTTTCTCTTGGCTTCTTTCTTTTAACACTGTTGAGGAGCCAGATAGGAGTGGCCTAGTGAGGAAACAATGGCTTTGGTTTTTCCCTCCCTATCCTGTAGGCAAGCCCCTGGCCTCTGCCTTACAGAGTATCCAGGATCAGCACACAATGCACGGGGGAACCATAAGTGTGTACATTCCCTGACATTCTGTGCCACAATCCTGCCACAGTATCACAGAGATACTTTAACAAAAGGAAGACAGCAATCAGTGACCATTTATATTGCAGCTACAGTATTAGTAAGTTATTGAGTTATTGGGTTAACAGCGGCAGTATCTCATGGAGCTGCCCCACACAAATTACATATTTTTAAAAAATCTTTAAACATCCAATCCTGTTTCTTGATGATGGCAGAATTTACGAAAGGAGCATCAAAAAGGCCATTCCCCCACCACCGCCCCCCCAGACTGTGTGGAAGATTCTGTGGAGCAGTCACATTGTCTGGGATAGTTAGTCATATTAACCCAACAGACAGTGGCAAAAACTTCCCAGGATTCGTGATCAGTGGTGAGGCCTTGCACGGGGTTCACTGCTCAACATTTTCCAGCCAAAGAAGTCAATAGCGCAAATGCACCCATCATTTTCCGACAAGTCACCTCGCTGCATGCAAAGCCTCCCCGTTGGCGCTGGGCCACCGAAAATCTCGCCCCACATGCGCAAATCTGAGACGAGGTAAAGGCGTTCAGCGTTGGAAGCTGGGCAGAGCAGTGCGAGGTGAAAACTGAATATCGTGGGGTGTGATAACTTTTGAAAGCAGCAAATGTCAAATTCGGTCAAGGCAATCCCTAATCTGACTCAAATCACTTTTGTTAGCGTATCGTTTGACTCATTTATGACCATCTGTTTCCTCAGGGCCATCGAGAATCCTGCAGGCTTCAGCTTACTACTAGGCCACACATAAATGTAGCAAGGAAGACTACTCTTTATCCTCTGAGTTTCTCTTAAATTTTTGATGAATTTTGTTCGTTGGGGTGAGGGATAGTGATGCTTGGGAGAGCAACCAGGCCATAAAGCATTTGTGGTATGAGTTAGATGGAGATAGAGCTTCTGCTCCCCCTACACTGTCCCAAAAATGTACCTTAACCCCAGCCCCAGAAGTCCAGCCCCACTGCGCCTTTTTTGTGCGTGATTTTTTTTTGCCGTGCTCATCGAGATAAGGGATGTTATTACAGGGCAATGGGACAATTTCCATATTGGCCGTTCGCTGTCAGTATCAAGCACTCCCAGATCAGATACAGGTATACTGGATGAAGAGTAAAGCTCCTTTTACTCTGCCCCAATTTAACATCAGCTTCTGAAGAGCACCCCTTAAATCCGTACATTTTCCCATTTCCCACACCAGCCATCCTGTGCCCTCTCAGACAACCAACTTAGGGCCAGCGACTGCTGAATTGGGGACCCATGCACTGGATCGAGAATGCCCAAACCCATCTCACATTGAACTTTGCAGCTGTCAGAGATAGGGTTGCCAACTCTAATTGGACGTTTCCTGGAGGTTTCACCACATGACCTCCGGCCACCAACTGCCCCGCCCCAGTCAAACAGCCATTTCTCCCCATCTCCAATATTTTTATCACCTACAAACGAAAGCGTTCGAAGAAAATGACAAAAAAACGCACCTTTGTTTTTAATGCCCCAATTATCTTTCTCTCGGGTTAATTCCTGGAGACTCCAGGACAATCCAGGGGGGGGGTTGGCAACCCTACAGACAGAAGGGATTTTCATCCCATGAGTCCGATCCTAGAGTTGAAAGGCCAAACGGATTCTGTTCCCAGTCCGACATTTGCATTTCCTACTTGAGGTAATCCTGTGGCCTCACAGAGTGTGATCACTGAACGGTGCAGAAAGTTCTGTGCTGTGGATTTATATCCACTGAGGTCAGACTGAATCAAACTCACTCCAATTAGAATCACCACAGAGAGACGAAACTTCATCTCATCAAATGGGATAAGGTTTGGACCCAGGTCCTAGAAATAAAAGCTCGATTTCCTAATGGGCCGTACAAACCCGTGTCATGAGTTCAAATCCTGCCACGGCAGCTCGGGGAATTTAAATTCAATTAATTAAATAAATAAATAAAAAAACTAGTATCAGTAATGATGGCCATGAAACTACCGGATTGTCGTAAAAACCCATCTGGTTCACTAACGTCCTTTAGGGAAGGAAACCTGCCGTCCTTACCCGGTCTGGCCTATATGTGACTCCAGACCCACAGCAATGTGGTTGATTCTTAATCGCCCTCTGAAATGGCCTAGCAAGCCACTCGGTTGTTCAAGAAGGCGGCTCACCGCCACCTTCTCAAGGGCAATTAGGGATGGGCAATAAATGCTGGCCTTGCCAGCGACGCCCAGGTCCCATGAACGAGTAAAAAAAACACTCCTCTGGGACGGCGGTGGGGGGGGAAATCACATTTTAGGTGGGGATTGTCTGCTTACCAATTACTTGGTTGGAAAATGAACGTGAGTTAATGATTTGAATCCGAGAGCGAGAGGGAAGCCAATCCCCGTTCTTTGAGTGCCTGTTTCCGCTGGCCAAAGCCTATGTACGACATCAGCAGAGGTCCTACTCTCAAGTGTGGACTTCCTCAGGGCTGCACAGTAATGTGACTTCTCCTAAAGGGCAAGGGGGCTCTTTCCTTTAAAATATACGTGGGAGATATTGCGTTGAAAATACTCCTGACACAGCACTGTCTTCCTTTAGGCAATTTAATCATACCTATAATTAGCTTTCACCTTCTCCCTCAGCGGATTTGCACTTGTCTCTGTGCGTCGGCTACAATTCCTTGGCTGCTGAATGTCTAAGGCCTTGCCAGCACCAGGATCGACTGTATAAATGTAGGTCAGTCCGTACTAAGGTTAGATTGAAATGATGCTCACTTTTGGAACCTGTGCCTTCACATTTTAAATGACGTTATGAGAAGTCCACAGGAGAGGAACACTAGGAACAGGAATAGGCCATTCAGCCCCTCGGGCCTGCTCTGCTATCCAATTAGATCATGGCTGATAAGCACCTCCACTCCCTTTTTCCCGCCTTTTCTCCATAATCTCTTACCAAAGATAAATCTATCGATCTCAGTCTTGAAAGATCCAACTGTCTCAGTGTCCACAACTTTTTGGGGGAAGAGTGTCAAATTTCTACTACCCTTTGCGTGAAAAAGTGCTTCCGGGTTTCACTCCTGAACGGCCTGGCTCTAATTTTAAGATCATGTCCTCATGTTCTCGATTCCCGCACCAGAGGAAATAGTTTCTTCGTATCTACCCTATCGAATCCTTTTAACATTTTAAACACTAATTTAATTTTTTTTTGCAAAACAGAATATTAACATTCAATCCGCATGCGTGTGTTTCCCCCTCAGGTACCTCAGCTTCCTTCTTTTTTCTTTTGTTTCCTGACTTCCCAGACTGAACAGGCTGGGGCTCTTTTCTCTACAAAAGAGAAGGCCGAGGGATGACCTGATAGAGGTCTTTAAAATTATGAAAGGTTTCGATGGGGTAGACGTAGAGAGGATCTTTCCACTTGTGGGAGGCGACCAGAACTAGGGGCCATGAACATAAGGAAGTCATTAACAAATCCAATAGGGAATTCAGGAGATACTTCTTTACCCAGAGAGTGGTTAGAATGTGGAATTCACTACCACAAGGAGTAGTTGAGGCGAATAGCATAGATACATTTAAGGGGAAGCTAAATAAACACATGATGGAGAAAGGAATAGAAGGATATGCTGATAAGGTGAAATGAAGTAGGGAGGGAGAAGGCTCATGTGGAGCATAAACGCCAGCACAGATCAGTTGGGCCGAATGGCCTGTTTCTGTGCTGCACATTCTATGTAATTCTGATCTGCGCCCACTCCTGCCTTTATCGCAGAGGCAGAATGTTGTGAATGTGGATTGTTCGCAGAAAGCTTTAGTGCCGCTGTGCAAATGGCTGGAGGATTCTGTGAGCTGGGAGTGATTCCTGCCCAGTGTGTTTTATGTAAGAAAGGGAGCACCTTTGCCAGCCAAGCAATTAGAAGAGGCGAGTTGAATCATCTCTCTGTGCTCTGCAATGGGTGTCCAACAACCCACTGATACAACAACCAAACCACCTGAAAAGTGGTCTGCCTTTCCATCGTGCCTAAGGAGCCCAGGACTTTTCTGACAGAGTCCTCAAAGCCTTCTCTCCTCCTCTCAAATCCTGGAGGCATTGAATTCTTGCTGAGATCCAGTTCCATGGGCACTGGTCATCCTTCAGGGTAGATGCTGAGAGGCTGTTTCCCCTGGCTGGAGAGTCTAGAACTAGGAGACAGTGTCAGGATAAGGGGTCGGCCATTTAGGACTGAGATGAGGAGAAATTTCTTCACTCAGAGGGTTGTGAATCTTTGGAATTCTCTACCCCAGAGGGCTGTGGATGCTGAGTCATTGAGTACATTCAAAACTGAGACCGATAGACTTTTGGACTCTAAGGGGATCAAGGGAAATGGGGGTTGGGCGGGGAATTGGAGTTGAGGGAGAACATCAGCCATGATCTGATTGAATAGCGGAGCAGGCTCGAGGGGCCGTATGGCCTACTCCTGCTCCTATTTCTTATGTTCCATAGCTTGCGTAAGTGGGCATTATTCACATGTGAGCATGACAATGTGTGTTGGCTGACTATTTGTTCATGTGAGTCAAGACAGCCCAGCCTGATTCTACTCTTGTCCAACATCCATATACATGTGTTTCAGGCAGGGGTTGCTGGATAGCGACCGTGAGCGGCCACTCCCACTGACTATTCCCCCCCCCCCCTCTAACCTGGGGATCAATTATGGCCCCCGTCCCGCTAAGGGATCAGCACAGACCTGGGATAGAACTGAGGACCTTCCGTTTCTGCACTGGATAAGCTCGACGAGCATTTGGGGAGAGGTCAGACTTTTTGCTCCTGGATTAGTAGCTCAGGCAGTCGAAGCTTATATTAAAGAGGGGGGAGAAAGATCATTTGGCAATAAAAATGAGCAGCACGTTGGGGTAAATTGTGTTGAAGGAGTAGACGTCAGGGTCAACGTGTCTGTCGATGTTATTGCACCGAATGTCTCTCGTAAGGCGGCAGCAACGTAAAAACAGTGCATGATTTATGCAGTAATCGTTAACACAAGACAAGGTTAGTACTTGGGAGAAAGCTTCCTACAGCAATTGCGCCTCACAGTAAATCCATATCTTCACCACTTCATAAGTTTTTGTGTCTGGATGCAGCTCTCTCTGTTAGGATTACCGTATTTGATGGAAAATAACAAAGGCTCCCACTTCACTCGTGTGCATTCACCTGCGAGATTGGGACCCTTCACTGAAGTGTCATGCAGTACCTCATCTACAAACATATCTGCTGGGTTTGGTGGAGTGTTTGCCTTGGAACCAGATGATTGTGGCTGTAGGCCTCTACGCTGCCAGGCACTTAAACTTGCCTTCTACGGTTCCCATCTGCTCGTGGCTGGATGGACCAATGTTGAGATACACTAGTCTCTGACAAGTCTGCTCACTCCACTGCAAGTATTGTGCTAGTCACAAGAACAGCAAGGGTAATAGGCCTTAAGCTAATTTGTGACCCAATTTGGCCTAGGCCAGGCTAATTTGAGTCTAGCTGAGCTCCGTCTAATCAGCCGTACCTCAATGAGTTATCAGTCATTGCAAACCTGCTTTGGGTGAGCTGGGCCTCATGGCCCAGCTCACCCAAAGCAGGTTTGCAATGACTGATAACTCATCCTGGGAGGTAGAGGAGGAAAATTGGGCATTTTACTTTGGAAAAAAAAAGTTTACTAAGACAAAAAAACAACTGATCCAATGACGCCCAATTAGACCATGAAAGGCATTGGAATAGCAACAGGCTACTTCAGCCCGCATTGCAATCGATCAAAGACTCCACGTGCATTCAAAACCGAGCGAGAAAAATATGAAGAAGTATGAGTTTCATCAGCAGTACATCACCCCTGTGCTCGCTGACCTACAATGGCTCCCGGTCCCCGAATGCCTCCATTTTAAAATTCTCATCCGCGTGTTCAAATCCCTCCATGGCCTCGCCCCCCCCCCCAATCTCTGTAACCTCCTCCAGCCCTACAACCCTCCGAGATCTCTGTGCTCCTCCAATTCTGGCCTCTTGCGCATCCCTGACTTTGTTCGCTGCACCACTGGCGGCCGTGCCTTCAGCCGCCTAGGCCCTAAGCTCTGGAATTCCCTCCCTAAACCTCTCCGCCTCTCTCCTCTCCTTTAAGACGCTTCCTCAAAACCTATCTCTCTGCCTGAGCTTTTAGCCACCTGTCCTAATATCTCTTTCTTTGGCTCGGCGTCAATTTATTTTGTGTGATAACGCTCCTGTGAAGCGCCTTGCTACGTTTTATACGCTATGAAAATGCAAGTTGTAGAATTTTAGACAGTGTCTATATTACTCTTCACGTCCAGTCTGTTTGTGCTCCATCAGGTCCACAAGCAAGAAGCTACTTTAATGTACCTAGAAGCTGAAATGACAAGAAGGAAATCTGACTGGTTCAGAGACCCAGAATTCCATGCAGCATTGACGTCCTTTCCCAATTGGAGATTCACAGTGCCATTTTGTTGGGCATTGATGTTCAATCTAAAACTATCTGGTTGGTCGAGATCAAAAAGAATCATCCCTCTCCCATCAATTTTAGTTCTCTATTGGCTTTAGCCGCCTTTCCCCTCGTTACACCCTCTCGCACAGATGACAGCATCAGGGTTGCCAACCCTCCAGGATTGTCCTGGAGCCTCCAGGAATTGAAGATTGATCTCCTGTTCACTGCCGCCAGCAAAACCCGGGAGAAAAATCGTAGTGGAATTGTTTTTAAAAAAATTTTCTTTGAACATTTTTTGTTTATTGGCTGTAAACGTATTGCGGGTGGGGAAAAAAAGGCTGTTTGACTGGGTGGGGCAGTTGGTGGAAGGCCATGTGATGAAACCTCCAGGATTACGTCCAACTAGAGTTGGCAAGCCTAGACAGCATAGGTGGGCACCCTGCTCTCTTGTCGCTGCAAGAACGGTTCTGTGATTGCCTGCTGACTAATGGGTCTAGGAGGCTTTGATTATGAATCCCTCCTCTTGGAGACCAACATAACAAAGCATGCTTGCTACATGGGAACTCCAAGGGGTGATCTAATTGAGGTGTTTCAGATGTTAAAGGATAGGGTAGATAGAGAGAAACTATTTCCTCTGGTGGGAGAGTCCAGAACAAGGGGGCATAACCTTAAAATTAGAGCTAGGCCGTTCAGGAGTGATGTCAGGAAACACTTCTTCACACAAAGGGGAGTGGAAATCTGGAACTCTCTCCCCCCAAAAGGCTGTTGAGGCTGGGGGTCAATTGAAAATTTCAAAACTGAAATTGATAGATTTTTATTAGGCAAGAGTATTAAGGGATTCTGACCAAGGCTGGTTGGTGGAGTCAGGATACAGATCAGCCATAATCTAATTGAATGGCAGAACAGGCTCAAGGGGCTGAATGGCCTCCTCCCGTTCCCACATCTAATGGCTCCACGATGCAGGGCATTAGTAAAATTAACGTGCTGCATCACCGGGCTGCCATGACTCGTAGAATATTTGGTGGGAGGGAGTTATCTCTACCTTCTGCCAATTTTCTTCCTCTCGAGAATGCACTGGGCTCCTTGCTGGTGTACAGCTCCATGGGCACTGGGCACCCTGTGGTACCCTGCCCAAGAAACCATTCTTCATGTGTGAAACCTGGACAGTGAAAGCCGGGAGGCTATTTAACTGTGGAGGCATCGCGGCCGAGTCTGATCCTGATAATTACGCAGACGCACTTTTCGGCGATGGTGACTGAATTGTGATCAGAAGCAGGATTCCTGGCCGATTGTCCCCCCCCCCCCATTAACCCTGAGACACTGAGGTCAGTTGTCCTAGCTTACCGCTGACTCAGCTGAGTTCAGCTCACTCGGTACAGACCTGCAACTTTCCACATTTAAACAAGCCAGCCATCCGGGGAACAATGGCTTGTATTTTTAACCGACTAATGTCGTGTGAATCAATGAAACCCGAATTTGAGAGTGGTCCTACTCCTGTTGCTATGGTCACACGTTGCCCTGCTGTGACCTCTCTTTACCTGTGAGTTCAAATCCCACCACGGCAAGTTGTGAAACTGAATTATGGTAATTTGTGGGTTGGCACAATGAAGGGATCTGCCACCCATTACCCAGTGAGGCCTGTATGTAACTCCAGTCCCACACTATGTCGTTGACTCTAAATGCTCTCAAGGCAGCTAGGGACGGGCAGTAAATACTGCTTTACCAGTGTCGCCCACATCCCAAGAACGGAATAAATATAACCACATTCCCCTAAAGCGTTGAGTTCAAAATCCTTGTCCTAGTCCAGAAATCTCTTCATGGCCTTGCACCTCTCACCCAATGTGCCCGCATGCACCCTCTGCTCTTCCGACTCTGCCTTTCCTTTCAGGCACTCATCCCCTCAGTAGCAGGGCCTTCAGCCGCCCTGGCCCCACAATCTGGAATGCTCTCCTTAAACCTTAGCACCTCATTGCCTCTCCTCCCTCTTTCAAAAAACCCCTCAAAATCTACTTCTTTGGCCGTGCCTTTGGTCACTTTCCTTAACTCTATTCCTTATGACTCTTCTGTGAAGCATTGGGGGACATCGCGCTGCGTTACATTGCTGGATGAAAACAAGTTGTGGTTGGCTGAAAGTTGGAATCATTTCAGTCAGACTAGCACAAGGCTAATTCCACGAGCCTTCTGGCGTTTATGGTTCACTTCCATTTATGCATCGGAAGAGGTTAGAGGACTGCGGACTTAAGAACATAAGAAATAGGAGCAGGAGTAGGCCAATCGGCCCCTCGAGCCTGCTCCGCCATTCAATAAGATCATGGCTGATCTGCTCCTAACCTCAAATCTAAATTCATGTCCAATTTCCTGCCCGCTCCCCGTAACCCCTAATTCCCTTTACTTCTCGGAAACTGTCGATTTCTGTTTTAAATTTATTTAATGATGTAGCTTCCACAGCTTCCTGGGGCAGCAAATTCCACAGACCTACTACCCTCTGAGTGAAGAAGTTTCTCCTCATCTCAGTTTTGAAAGAGCAGCCCCTTATTCTAAGATTATGCCCCCTAGTTCTAGTTTCACCCATCCTTGGGAACATCCTTACCGCATCCACCCGATCAAGCCCCTTCACAATCTTATATGTTTCAATAAGATCGCCTCTCATTCTTCTGAACTCCAATGAGTAGAGTCCCAATCTACTCAACCTCTCCTCATACGTCCGCCCCCTCATCCCCGGGATTAGCCGAGTGAACCTTCTTTGTACTGCCTCGAGAGCAATACTCTGGTGCCACTTATTTTCCATCAAATACTGCTCTCAGGTTTCGCTTCAGTCTGGGACATTAGGTTAAGACACATGTAAGTTGAGTAAGGGATTAGAGGGTTAAAACACAAAGTTCTCTAGAAGGTGCCGTAACTCACCACCAGACAATTCAGTTTCATTCAGAATAGTTGGCACTGATTCATAATTGGTATCCACTGCAACAAATAAAACACCATGAGCGTGCGCAACTGGGCAGGAGAATCGTGGAAACGGGGAGCTGGGGGAGAGAATGTGGAAGAGAGAGCACAAAGACAAGAGTGTACACGGGAGGTGTGGGCACGGAGGCTGTACAAAGGGGGGCAAAGGGGGCGTGGGAGAGTAGATGGAAGAAGGGGTACACAGAAGAGCAGCGGGAAGCAGGGGTACAGAAGATACAAGGAGCAGCTGGGACTGCGGAGGACCGTGCAGGGAAGGGGGGGATGGGGGAATAGAGTGTACAAGCAGATTGGACACAGAAAAGTAATCAAGGAGAGTGGGGAGGTAAGGGACGGGGAAGATATCAAAAAAAAAAGAATGAAACACACATTGGGAAAAGCGTCTGTCCAGTGATACATTACTGATCAGTGAGCTAAATATCTAAAATATCAAAACACACATCATATTAAAACAAAACAGGTTAGCAGCAATATTTCAGTGTGATTAAAACTGAATTAAAAACTTAAAACAGCAGCGTGACTGAGCAAGGCAGCTTTATGACAAAGAACTCGGGGAGAGAATGGTGGCACACCCCAAATCGTTCAGAGAGGAGGGGAGGCGTGGGGGGAGATTGTGGGAGGAGTCCTTTGTCTTCAAAATGGTTGGAGGGTAAACTGAGGCATCATGGGAGGAAACTTGAAGAAAGCACCTCCACTAAATTGGAAACTTCACTAATTCGACAAGCAATGTTCCACTGGGGTCAAGGCTTCTACTCATTCTAGATAAAATTAAGTCTCAATCTAAACAAAAATCACCCCCAAAATTATTATAAGGGTACATAATAGAACTTGGACCTTTAAATTGCGCAGTTGGCTCTGAATGAAGTCGGGTGGTGGACAATAACGTCTTGAGCATCAGCAGTGGGCTAATTGCAAATGGGATGGGTGGTTTTGGATCTTTATATTTAAATATTGTCGCCAGGAATTTCCCCGGGAAGGGTGGGGGTGGGCGGGGGAGACGTCTCCCGATCGGCGGCCGTAACTTTGGAGGACGATCGGCGCAAATCTGGTTTACGCGTTTATCCGGAGCTTCCGCCGACCTTGTGCCAAAGTTACGGTGGGCGATCGGGAGAATCTCTGCGGAAATTCCTGGCAGCTGTGTTTGGATCACGAGCTCTGTAAAACGAAAAGGAACATTGGATCACTGCAATTCTCAACAACTGAAGTGAATGGACGGGGTTGTGTCTGTTGGAATCCTAGACAACAGAACTGAATAGGTCGCACACAAATGGGCAACAAAGAGTCCAATCATCAAACGACAACTCACTTTTGTCTTTTAAAGTACTTACTGTGATTGAGATATTTAAACCCTTTGTACAGTTTCAGTGCATCTCCTGAAAATTTATTTCAAGTGATTCCAAGATGGAGCTCTAACCTGGATCCCCTCAAAAAAAATTCAGCTTTGATCCCTGGGTTCCTGTGTAAACAACCAGTGCCAGGGGTACATTGCCAACTATTGACTATGAATGGGAGAAATGTTGCTCAGAATCTCAAGCAAGAAAGCCTCATTTTGTTCTATACCTATCTAGTCTTCTTCGACAGCACCTACCAAACCCACGACCTCTACCACCTAGAAGGACAAGAGCAGCAGGCACATGGGAACACCACCACCTGCACGTTCCCCTCCAAGTCACACACCATCCCGACTTGGATATATATCGCCGTTCCTTCATCGTCGTTGGGTCAAAATCCTGGAATTCCCTTCCTAACAGCACCGTGGGAGAACCTTCACCACACGGACTGCAGCGGTTCAAGAAGGCGGCTCACCACCACCTTCTCAAGGGCAATTAGGGATGGGCAATAAATGCCGGCCTCGCCAGCGACGCCCACATCCCATGAACGAATAAAAAAAAAAGTCCCATGAAACAGTGCCATCTAACCAATAATGTTACAACAGCAGGAACAGAGCTGGTGTTTGGGTCCGGCTATTAATGGCTGACTGGTCAGACCATGGGGGGATGTTGTTATCGGGTTCCCAAACCTGGGAACACAGCTTTGAGATGTTTCCCGCTACAGGGATTGAACAGCTAAAGATGATCTTACTGAAGAATCACTCAAAAGCAGGCAGGTTCTTTGTGGTGTTAACAAGTGAAGTCATCGGTGTTGGGAGTCGGCCAAGATGTGTGTTTCTGCCTCCTACCTCCTGCCCCTGAAATGTCCGCCCTCATGCTTGGGCTATGGCTCCATGGACTCAATCCCTTCTCCAGCACCTCCTGCCAAATAGCCAATTCTTTGAGTGTAAGCCTACCAGTTGGCTATGGTGGGCATCTTAACCAAAGCTGATACTGTCCTCGCCAAACTTTCCGGTAGGAGGTCACTAGATAGCAATCAGGAGCGGGAAACCCTGGGTGATTTCCCCCACTCCCCCTCCCCCCAATTCTCTAGCCTCGGGGATGCTGAGGTTAATAGTCAAAACCCAAACAACCGCCTCAGCTGAGATCAGACAGGCCGATGATAGAAGTTGTGACCTTCTTGATCTACAAGGCTCAGTCCCACACTGGGCAGTGCATTTAACGACTGTGAGGGGAGCGCGTTGGATTCCCGGTTTTTAAGCCTGGACATTATTGTTGAGGAGATTTGGCAGATGAAGGCTTCACATGATCATGTGACATTCTTTTGCCTACCATTTTAGCAAAGAAGATAACTCCTTTAAAATAAGCATTAGCATAGCGTACACAATAATTTTATATGAACATATTAAACATTCATCCGCTATTATCTCCATCATTGGTTGCTAGATTGTAATGTTTTAGAAACATAGAAAATAGGAGCAAGACTAGGCCATTCAGCTCTTCAGGCCTGCTCCGCCATTCAAAATGATCATGGCTGATCGTCTAACTCAGTACCCTGTTCCCACTTTTTCCCCATATCCCTTGATCCCTTTAGCATTAAGAAATATATCTATCTCCTTCTTGAATACATCTAATGACTTGGCCTCCACTACCTTCTGTGATAGAGAATTCCACAGGTTCACCACCCTCTGAGTGAAGAAATTTCTCCTCATCTCGGTTCTAAATGGCATACCCCGTATCCTGATACTGTGACCCCTGGTTCTGGACTCCCCAGCCATCGGGAACATCCTCCCTGCATCTAGTCCTGTTAGAATTTTATATGTTTCGATGAGATCACCTCTCATTCTTCTAAACTCTAGTGAATACAGGCCTAGTCGACCCAATCTCTCCTCATACGTCAGTCCTGCCATCCCAGGATTCAGTCTGGTAAACCTTCGTTGCACTCCCTCCATGGCAAGGACATCCTTCCTCAGATAAGGAGACCAAAACTGCACACAATACTCCAGATGTGGTCTCACCAAGGCCCTGTACAACTGCAGTAAGGCATCCCTGTTCCTGTACTCAAATCCTCTTGCAATGAACGCCAACATACCATTCGCCTTCCTAACTGCTTGCTGCACCCGAATGCTCACTTTCAGCGACTGGTGTACAAGGACACCCAGGTCTCGTTTTGCAGCATGTTCTAAAGCCAGAGGCCTGGAAATTGGTTCAGGCCGGCCTTCCGGGAACGATCCCTGTGGCGGAACCCAAGATGCACCCGATATTGGGCTTCAGGCCTCATTTACACGAGAACAGCGAGCAGCAGACGCCTGCTGGGCGTCCCCAGGCAGCTCGACGGCGAAGAGGATTGCAATTTTGGGCCATTGTGTCGCTGGCAGTGGCCCTCAGGCAGGTCCTGAGAGGAGGCGGTGGGGGGGGGGGTGCGGGTGATCCGGTGAGGGAGGGAGGGGAGCAGCAATCGGGAGAGGGAGGGGGAGCAATCGGGAAGGGCCGAGCGGGAGCCGGCAATGGTCTTTGGAGCTGCGGTGAGCACTCCTGCACCCCCCAACTCCACATCCAGGTAAGTAAATTTTACAAAACTTACCTTTCTGGTGGCGGCAGGTAGCAGTCCCTTTAAGGACCGTCAATTAGGCCGCATGAAGGCCACATTTTCCTGAACGCAGCTGGTAACGGGGGCCTCAAACAGGCATTAGGCCCCTTTACTTGCACACACACAGGGCCTAATGCCTGGTCCTGGATGCCTCTTTTGATGTCTACTCCAACATGGCAGGTGGTGCACTTCTGGTTCAGAATGCCACCCGCCATATTGGACCCTTTCGCGCCCCTGTAAAACGGGAACAGCGTCATCGAATTTCCAGGCCGTAGACTCTACCTGTATGGGTGGCTTTAAGTGGTTGGAGTACGGTGACAGATTGAGGCTCTCAATTCTCCGCCCCATGCGCCCACTGTGGGAGTGCAGCATGGCAGAATCACCCCGATAAAGACTGTTGTGCACACCTCTGGGCAGCACCCTGGAGGAAGCAATTTGCACGAATAAAACACGTGCAATTCTAGGATGAATGGAAAACCTAAGTTTGTCGGGATCTTTGCCCAGTTGGTGATATTCAGCACTATCCCTTCTGGGAGCTCCTGGCTGCCTAGACCCTGTACCACACAGAATCGATGGGCATGTGCTCCTTGGCGTCAAATTCTGCAGGGCCCACTTGTACTGATGGCAGGACAAGTTGAGAAATGTTAAAAAAAATGCACATGGGATCCTGGGCTTTATTAATAGAGGCATAGAGTACAAAAGCAAGTAAGTTATGCTAAAACAATGTTTGGGCCCCAGCTGGAGTATTGTGTACAATTCTGGACACCACACTTTAGGAAAGATGTCAAGGCCTTAGAGAGGGTGCAGAGGAGATTTACTAGCACGGTGCCAGGAATGAGGGATTTCAGTTATGTGGAGAGACTGGAGAAACTGGGGTTGTTCTCCTTGAAGTAGCGAAGGTTAAGAGGAGATTTGATAGCAGTGTTCAAAATCATGAACGGTTTTGATAGAGTAAATAAGGAAAGACTGTTTCCAGTGGCAGAAGTGTTGGTAACCAGAGGACACAGATTTAAGGTGATCGGCAAAAGAATCAGGGGCGACATGAGGAAGCATTTTTTTTACGCAGCGAGTTGTTATAATCTGGAATGCGCTGCCTGAAAGGACGGTGGAAGCAGATTTAATAGTAACTTTCAAGAGGGAATTGGATAAATACTTGAAGGGAAAAAATTTGCAGGGCCATGGGGAAAGAGCAGGGGAATGGGACTAATTGGATAGATCTACCGAAGAGCTAGCACAGGCACGATGGGCCGAATGGCCTCCTTCTGTGCTGTATCCTACCATGATACTGATCCCTTGACAGTGCGTCAAATCCATCAAAAAACGTTGATCAAAAACCCTCTGCCTGTCGGCGCACAGTAAATACAAACAGGGAGTGAAAACCGTTGGAGGAGGATTTAGCAATACTTACTGGTGAGTACTTTGATGGTAATGGGGTTTTTCTGTTGGATGGTCTGAGTGAAGAGGAAGCGGGCGTTACAGATGTAATCGAAGCGAGCGTCACTGCGCAGCACGTTGGAAAAGTAGAGGTCCCCGTTCAGGCCCTGAGACACACGCTTATCCTGAGGGATCGACTCCATGACTAAAAACAGACAGATATCACTCGGCTCAATCAATCTCAGTGGCCACCTCTGTCACCAGAGCCCCAATCCCCTCAGTACAGCAGCTTCGAAACCTTTTTGCACTTAGCTCTAAGAAAAATACCTCATACCTTCAAGCTTTATGCATCTACATTGCTTTATGTTCATTTTTGCCAGCCAATTATTTTTAACTTTTTTAATTTTTCTGAATTATGGCTGACTTCTCCATAGGAAACTCTTATGAATAAAGCTACCGCCTTGTCCGCTCTCCTCCCTCAAAGCTCCACAGATTATTACTGTACGGAGTCGCTTTTATGTTTAGTGATCCGAAACGCTCTCTGATATACTCTGCACCCTTCACTGCGCTCTCCACTGGACTCTTGTCCATTGCTGAAATGTTCCAGTATGCATTGTGTGCCCCTCGAAATGCATTATTTCCCCAGTGTATTCTATGCTTTCTCTCAAATCTTTTTCGCACTTCATCAAATGCTTCCCACTACAACCAGTGCCCCTCACCATAGCTCTGCCCGACATATTCTGTGCCCCTCACCATTGTACCACATCTTGTCTACTTGTTATACATGCCATTATGTAAGTCGCACCCTGGCACATGTTTTTATGCCCTCTGAATTTATGGGGCCGCTTATGTACTTTACTTTTCCCTATTTTCCTCACTTTTCTCCCCTGCTTTTCTGAAGAATGCTGACTCATGTTGATGTACAGTTACACCACAGAGGGAGGGAGAGAGAGGTAAAGAGGGAGAGATAGAGAGAGAAGAGAAAGAGTGGAAGAGAAAGGGAGAAAAAGAGAGAAAAGGAGAGGGAGGCAGAAGAGAAAAGGGAGAAAAAGAGAGAGAAAAGGAGAGGGAGGCAGAAGAGAAAAGGGAGAAAAAAAAAAGAGAAAAGAGAGAGTGAGGTGAAGAGAGGGAGAGAAAGAGTGTGAGAAACAGAGGGAGAAAAAGAGAAAGAAGTGAAAAAGAGGCAGTAAGAGTTAGAGTGGGAGAGCAACAGAGGGAGAGTGAGGGATAACGAGAGGGAGCAAAAGGGAAGGGGAGAGAGGGTGAGAGAGGAGATTAAGATGTGAGAGAGAGAGGAGGGTGCGGCAGTCAAAGATGTAGAGAACACAGAAAAGAAAGGGAGTGTAACTGATGTTTGCCAATAGCGCAAAATGTGCCCGTAGCAAATCAGCAGCACGGTTTACAATTAAGTCAACGCAAAAGAAAATTGAACGCAGTGTAGAACGGGCTGGCGATTTGCTACGAGCTCGTTTCGTGCTGCTTGTGAGGAACAAAGAGAGAAAAAAGGAAATAAGAAAGAGAGAGAGAGAGATGAAGAAAGTTGGCTTGAATTTTCCTGACCCCCCATACACTGAAAACAAAAGATAATCAGTGAAGCAAACATCACATCTACCAACCTACTTACTCCAGTTATTGGACGCATATTATTAACAAAAGGGGCACAACTTTAACGTAACTTCTGTGACTTCACTAAACATTAACAGAATATAAAAAGCCCGAGTTCAACTCACGCCTCGGTAAAACTTACAGCTGTCCATCCAGAAGATGACTGGAGGGGGGAGTCCGGGAGGAGGTTGGCAGGCAAGAATTACAGGCGCTCCCTCCTGAACCACGACAGGCTCCAGGTTCTCCTTCCTCCACAGGGGGGCCTCTGTAGGTCAAACCACAGGAGACAAGAGATCGTCAGGGACAATGGGTCACCACAGTGAGGAACAAACAGCACTGGCTTGGCTTTAAACAAGCCGCAGGCCTCTGCCGGGATCGAAAACACCCACGTTACACGCCCGTGGGGAGGACAGAAAGTGGAAAAGGGCGACAGAGGAAAAGTTCAAATGTCACCGGCAGAAACCTTTAAAAACAGAGAACTGAAATCAAGTTGCAAAAACCTATAACCCAATGCAGGGTAGCAGGTGGAAAAGGCGGAGTGAGGGAAGGTGTCAATAATCCCACAGATTGAGTTAATGGACCCACCTTGTGTCTGAAAAGCAAAGAGACAAGTTGGGCCCTGAATTTCCCAGTATTTTTCGGCGCAACAATGGCGCAAGTACGGCACAATGCCGGTTATTCGGCGCAAAAGATCGAGGAAATTTGCGCAGAAGAGGCTTACGCCCGTTTTTCTGCTTTGCCCGAGTTTCCTCAATCTTTTTGCGCCGATTCAGCAAAACCAGCGATGAAACCTTGAGCCACTCCCAGCTCTGCCCCAACCCCCCCTCCCCATGCAAAGGACCAGCTCGGACGAGTTTCCTGCATTTACACTAGTTCTGAAATGTAAATTTACCCCCAAAATATTAGGTGCAGCAGGACCCAAAGTCCTATTTCTGATGTCTTATGATGATTTGTTTAAAAATAAAACGTATTTCTCCTCACTGAGTCCCACTCTGTATTTTCGGTTTCTTTGAAAACATTTTTATGGCATCAGAATGAGTTACACTGAAAATCGAAAACTGTCACGGTTGCATTCCCTTCAACTTGCTGTGCCTAATGTGCATCAGTGATGGTTTGATGGCTTCAAACTTTAATTTACATACATAAAAAGAGAGGCTTAAAGAAAGAATATGGCAGGAAATTTCGGCGTGAGTGGCCATTGGCAAGATCGGGGTAAATGCGGGTGTAAATTTTGGCATGACGTCGCAGGAAATTCCGGGCCTAAATATTTCGGGTACAGACTCTTTGTCAGAACTCAGAAAAGGACCCGGCTGTGCAACTTCGGAGTGGGGCGTCCCAATTTCCTGCTGTGCCTTCGATGAGCGATCGGCAGGCCACACGGAGAAACGGTGAAAATGGGTGTTTACCAGATACGACGTGCATCATCCAATCATACAGGCCCACAGGAGCTGCTGTTTAAAAGGCATTCGTTCTCAGGGTGTGGGCGTTGCTGGCAAGGCCGGCATTTATTGCCCACCCCTAGAACTGAGTGGCTTGCCAGGCCACTTGAGAGGGGAGTTAAGAGTGAACCACACTGGTGTGGGACTGGAGTCACATATACGCCCAGAATGGTTTAAGTTGCCATTCCCGAAAGGACATGAGTGAACCAGTTGGGTTCTTAACAATAGTCTGACAGCTTCACAATCACTTTTGCTGATCTTTCTGTGAACTGAATTCAGTTTTTCAAACCGCCAGAAGGTACAGTAGGAAACTGGGATCATATACCCCACCGTACATGCTACACTAAAGACAATGACTATTTCTAACTGTAACCCAAATAGCACAGATTCAGCCCCCATCTTACTGGACACTTGGAGGAATATTGTGTGGGAGAGAGCGGTCCCATAGTCATTTCTGGCTGAGCACTGGTACTCCCCCTCGTAGTCTTCCGCCCGGCCACTGTAATGGAAGTCGAAGGTCAGGGTTCCCGACCGGGATCTCATCGATACTCTGGAATCTTTGGCAACGTTGAAGAACTTCCCATTGCGAGTCCAGGAAAAGCTGTGGAGACACGGTCAGCCAATTAATCAACTGATCGCGCGAGGGGCCTCTGTCTAAAACAAAGGTCCAGGAGAAGCACTTTTTGTTCAAAATTATTTGGGAAATATGTACGTAGATATCTCAATCCCTAATTCCACCGTACTAACACATTCCCGGGGACCCCGGCAAAGACGAACACGCACCCAGGGTCTCTCTCAAAAAAAAAAAACCCCACACACTCCCAGGGACCCCCACTGCAGACGCTGACACATTCCCGGGAACCCCCACTGCAGACGCTGACGCACTCCTGGGCCAAAACTGGGTCGCAGTCACGTGTAGGTCAAACTGGGCAGGGCGGCAGGTTCCCTGCTCCGAAGGACGTTAGTGAAGCAGTTGGGTTTTTACGACAGCATCACGCTCATTTCTTGGTTGGGTCCACAAATAGTCACATTTATCAAGTTCCATTCAACAAACTAGCCATGAATTTGAACAAACAACCTCAGCCATACAGACCAGGGAGGCCCCAGATCCGATCCCTGGTGTGTGTTGAGTTAGTTGATCTCAGTCAGTACCAACAAAAAAAAATCTCACCGGCCCAGGGAAATAAGTCAGCTCTGGTTCTGCTCAGCCGGTGACACCCACCCCCTTCAGGAATGTATATGCTTGCAGATGTCAGGCTCGGCTGTGATGCTCCCCACAGTTGAATAGCTACGGAGCACCACTATCCAGGTGGAATGGTCACTTGGCTGTGGGGGGGGGGAGTGACAACACTCCCTCAGTACTGCACTGGAGTGTCAGCCTGGATTAAGATGCTCAAGCCTCTGGAGTGGGACTTAAACCCACAACCTTTTAACTTAAGTGGCGAGAGGGCTGCCCACTGCGCCAAGTAGACACCCTGGTTAATAGGCTGGTTAAAAATTTGGCCAAAAGACGCTACAGTGAGACAGGTTCACCTCCGTCACATCCTCCCTTTCAGTTTCATTGAGATTCAGTCTGCAGAATGAAGGATTAAAATCAGCAGAGGTTAAAAATAAACATTGTGAACTCAGCAACGTCTCCATCCACTTTAATTGACATTCGGATCCGAGCAACAACCTGACACAAGGAGTAATTGTCTTGACAGGATTACATCAACCAGGATTCAAAAGCACGTCTAAGGCCATGAACAGAAAAGATCAGGCCCTGGCTTTTCTGAAAGGGGCAGAGGGCAGGTGGGTTGCACCAGTAGAAAAACATCCATCTCCTGCCCAGGTCCTCTGGACGGTTCTGGTCTCCATATTATAGAAAGGACATAGAGGCACTGGAGAGGGTGCAAAAATGATTCACAAGGACGATACCAGAACTGAGAGGAGATCCTGATCAGGAAAGGCTGAACAGACTGGGGCTCTTTTCTCTAGAAAAGAGAAGGCTGAGGGGTGACCTGATCGAGGTCTTTAAGATAATGAAAGGGTTTGATAGGGTAGACGTAGAGAAAATGTTTCCACTTGTGGGAGAGTCCAAAACTAGAGGTCATAAATATAAGATGGTCACTAATAAATTCAATAGGGAATTCAGGAGAAACTTCTTTACCCAGAGAGTGGTGAGAATGTGGAACGACTACCACAAGGAGTAGTTGAGGCGAATAGCATAGATGCATTAAAGGGGAAGCTGGATAGGCACGAGGAAGAAAGGGATGGGGTAAGATGAAGTAGGGAGAGAGGAGGCTCGTGTGCAGCATAGCCCAGTTGGGCCGAATGGCCTGTTCCTGTGCTGTAGTTTCGATGTAACTCGACGTAACACACCGAGCAGGCCTTCCAAATAGGCCGAATGGCAAACCAGCAATATAAACCTGACCGCAGCCCAATAATCTACAGAAGGATCAGGACAAGGCGAAAGAGAGGGGGAACCCAAGAGCAACAGAGTCACACCAAATTGGATCACAACACAACAGGGACTTCAGTTATGTGGAGAGACTAGAGAAGCTGGGACTGTTCTCCTTAGAGCAGAGTAGGTTAGGGGGAGATTTAATAGAGGTGTTCAAAATTATGAAGGGTTTTGATGGAGTAGATAGGGAGAAACTGTTTCCACTGGCAGGAGGGTCAGTAATCAGAGGACACAGATTTAAGGTAATTGGCAAAAGAACCAGAGGGGAAATGAGGAGAATTTTTGGAGGAGATTTTGAGGAGAGTTATGATGATCTGGAATGCGCTGTCTGAAAGGGTGGTGGGAACAGATTCAATAATAACTTTCAGAAAGGAATTGGATAAATCTTGAAAAGTAAAAAATTTGCAGGGCTGCAGGGGAAGAGTAATGGAGTGGGACTAATTGGATAGCTCTTTTAAAGAGCCAGCACAGGCACGATGGGCCGAGTGTCCTCCTTCTGTGCTGTATGATTCTATCCTACATCACAAAGTACTTCATTGCCTGTAAAGCGTTTTGGGACGTCCTGAGGCCGTGAAAGGCGCTATATAAATGCAAGTCCTTCCATGATTCTACCACGCATTGGGATCAATTTCTTCTTGACTTCTGCTCTGCCGACGTTACTTTGGCGGATGTTTAGCGGAAACCCGATTCACGCGGGTGAGTGGGGCCTCCCACCGAAGTTACGGCAGCAGAGCAGGTAAAGTCCCGAGGACACTCCCCGGAATCGAACGGCGCGATTAACGCAGGCTGAGGGTTCCTGCTGTGGACTTTTGGCCGGCAGCACCTGGTTTCAGGCACCAGAGGTCGCTGAAGCCACAGAGTTGCTCGCGGGTGCGCCCCAGCGGCAGAAGCTGCGCACTGCAGGGCTCCGGGCGCTTTCTCCCCCCGAAGTCACGCGGAGACACTGGGCAAGAATACATCCCATCACGTCACTGCAAAGGAAGAGTTACGTACGCCGGTGTTGGGTTCCCCTTCCCTTCGCAGTGTATAATTACGTTATCCCGTGGATCTACGATATAATCCTTTGGAGACTGCTTCATGATGGTTGGAGGCTGGGCCACTGCAAAAGAACAAAATATAACGGTGTTTATAAACATGTTTCAAACTGCGGTACAGACAGAACAGCACCGTAACCTTCTTTCCCTTCCCTCAACGCCCAGTTGTTTTGTCGAGTTCCTGCTCTAAGTTGAAATCGAGACTCGTCGCACCATCTCCTGCTCCAACCTGGTTTCCCCACAGACTGTGGAGCTCCTCGTCGCTCCCCAGGCTTCCCTTCCTCCTAAAGGGTTTCATGAAATCAGCCAGCGCTCCTGCTCCTGAGCGCTGGCCACTGGTGGAAAGTGAATATGCGAGGGTGCTGGGCGAGAACAGGGCCAAGCCCAGCGGCGACTCCCGGCCCCCCCAATATTGTCGCGGATCCTGTCAACACTTACGGTGTAGGCTCACACACATTTAAAAAATGGGCATTTGGGTTAAGGTATCAGAAAGCGACCGGGGCCATTGAAAGGGCCCCGCGGGAAGAGTCAGCACCTTCTGGAGAGAGGGAAGGAGAGGATGAGGGGAGGGTGGGGGAGAGGACTGGAGAGGAGAGGAGAGGAGGAATAATAGAATCAGAGAATGGTTACAACACGGAAGGAGGCCATTCGGCCCGTCGAGTCCGTGCCGGCTCTCTGCAAGAGCAATCCAGCTAGTCCCATTCCCCCCACCCTTTCCCCGTAGCCCTGCAAATTTTTTCCCTTCAAGTATTTATCCAATTCACTTTTGAAAGCCATGATTGAATCTGCCTCCACCACCCCCTCGGGCAGCGCATTCCAGATCCTAACCATTTGCTGTGTAAAAAAAAGTTTTTCCTCATGTCGCCTTTGGTTCTTTTGCCAATCACCTTAAATCTATGTCCTCTGGTTCTTGACCCTTCAGCCAATGGTAACAGTTTCTCTCTATCCACTCTGTCCAGACCCTTCATGATTTTGAACACCTCGATCAATTCTCCTCTCCACCTTCTCTGCTCTAAGGAGAACAGCCCCTGCTTCTTCCGTCTATCCACGTAACTGAAGTTCTTCATCCCTCAAACCATTCCAGAAATTTTTTTCTGCGCCCTCTCCTAAGTCCTTCACACCCTTCCTAAAGTGCAGTGCCCAGAACTGGGCACAATACTCCAGTTGTGGACAAAACCCTTTAGGAGGAACGGAAGCCTGGGGAGAGAGAGGATGGACGAGAAGAGGAGGAAGAAGAGGAGGAAGAAGAGGGGGGAGGAGAAGAGGGGGGAGGCGAGGTGAAGGAGAGGAAGAGGAGATAAGTGAAAAGAAGAGCAAAGAGAAGAGAAGAGAAAAGAAGAGAAGTGAAGAAAAAAGAGGAGACGAGAGAAATGAAGAGAAGACAAATCAAATTAATCCTTGCCGACATCCTTGGGCTTGTTTTTATCAGAAACAAAAAGAGGAATGATGATATGAACTCATAATGAAATGCACACAGCCATTGTGACACCACTCCCTTGTGTAGCAGTGCAGAGATGCAGATCCTGAGGCTGGAGGGTGAAAAGTAGCTTTTGATATCGAACGCTCTATTAGATTTGACACACATTCCAGCATATCAGAGGGGAGAGACCGTCTGAAGAGAAAGGAGACCCAGGTTGGACTCGGATGCAATGTGCAGATGGATCCAATAATATCACAAGAGAATGGGGACCCAGATGGGAAGAGGCAGATGGAAGGAGACCCAGGTGTCAGTGCCATGCAGCCGACAGAGTCTAATCCTGGCCTCTAAAGATCACACTAAGCTTGGCAGCGATTTGCTAATGGAAGACAAGGAAATACAAACAAGACGGATCAAACAACCGTGACTGGATTTAACACTAGGGGGTTAAGTCTTTACTGAGCCCAAGATACAAGTGCTCCGGTTATAGACGCTTCTGGGCTGCAGTCTCATGCAGCAAACAGCTGACCCAAGAGGAATTTGCCCTTCACAGCCAAAATCTAAAATGTGAATCTTTAGGAGATTAATATTGCATGTGGATGATGCAGCAATGAAGGTGACACAAGCTGGAGGCTCCTTCAAATGGCTAAAAACGGGTAGCACATTTATGGTCCCAAAATTGCTCGGAGACGTGATCCCAGCAGTCACGCTGAGACCCGACACTGGTGCCCTCCGGCACTGACCCTCACCAGAGTCAGGAAGTTGGCATGCCTCCTCTCATTGGCCTTCAAACTGGCATCAGCTGTGGTTCAGTGGGTCGCACTCTCGCCAGTCAGAAGTTTGTGGGTTCAAGCCCCACTCCAGAGACTTGAGCACAAAATCCAGGCTGACACTCCCAGTGAAGTACTGAGGGAGTGCTGCACTGTCAGAGGTGCCGTCTTTCGGATGAGACTTTAAACCGAGGCCCCGTTTGCCCTCTTAGGTGGACGTAAAAGATCCCATGGCCACTATTTTGAAGAAGAGCAGGGGAGATCTCCCAGGTGACCTGGCCAATATTTATCCCTCAACCAACATCACTAAAAAACATGCTCTGGACATTATTTCATTGCTGTTTGTAGGACCTTGCTGTGTGCAAATTGGCTGCCGTGTTTTCCTACATCACAACAGTGACACTTCAAAAAAAGTACTTCATTGGCTGTAAAGCACTTTGAGACATCCTGAGGTTGTGAAAGGTGCTATATAAATGCAAGTCTTTCTTTTTTATCAATGTTGTATAGTTGCATTCCCATTGGGACTCCTTGTCAAGAAAGGATAAAGTTGACCCATGTTGGGCATGATTCCACGGACACCTGGTACTCTCTTGACCCTCACCCAAATGGGCATTCTTCATGTGCAGCCTAAACAATAAGTAGCTGCAGGTTATTCGACTGTTGGGGCATCACAGTGGAGATTTGGATGGGGATGGGGGCAGCCCTGGGATTTCTGCCAGCCCTCTACTCTACATTTCAAAAACATCTGGAGCTCGGCTTAACAGCACAGCATCTGTGTCATTGTCTATCCCAACCCAACCCCTCACTCTTGGTTTGAGCTGGAGGCAGGAGAGCGAGCATGCTCAACAGGGCACCCGATAGTTACAGACATAAAGAGAAACGGTGAGAACTTACACTCTCTCTGAAGGTTTGCTTTTGTCCCATTGTTGGCAAATTGAGGGAACATAGAGGTGAGGAAACAAACAGGTTAGTGAAAGAGATAAGAACCATGACCACAGTCTAGATAGAGGAACTATTAATACACACTGCTTATTAACACACACTTGCTTCTTAATACACACTGCTTATTAATGTTAAATTTGTATAGAACCTTGCTTAGACCACACTTGGAGTACTGCAAACAGTTCTGGTCTCCTTATTCTAAAATAGAGGTTATACCTATCAGGAAAGATTGAGCAGGCTGGGGCTCTTTTCTCTAGAAAAACGAAGACTGAGGGGTGACCTGATAGAGGTCTTTAAGATTATGTAAAGGGTTCGATAGGGTAGACGTGGAAAAGACGTTTCCACTTGCGGGAGAGACGAGAACTAGGGGGCCGTAAATATAAGATAGTCATTAATAAATCCAATAGGGAATTCAGGAGAAACCTCTTTACCCGGAGTGTGGTGAGAATGTGGAACTCGCTATCACAAGGAGTAGTTGAGGTGAATGGCATAGATGCATTTAAGGAGAGGTTAGATGAAGTAGGGAGGGAGGAGGCTTGTGTGGAGCATAAACACTGTCATGGACTTGTTGGGCCTAATGGCCTGTTTCGGTGCTGTACATTCTATGTAATTCTATGTAATTAATACACTGCTTATTAATACACACTGTTTATTAATATGCCACTTATTAATACACTGTTTGTTAATACACACTGCCTATTAATACACCCTGCCTAATAATATAATATTTATTAATATTCTCTGCATATTAAAACACACTGCTTATTAATAAAAACTGCTTGTTAACAGACACTGTCTATTAATACACACTGATTATTAACACACACTGATCGTTAATACACCCTGCTTGTTGAGCTGGGTGAGAAATTGGCCATTGGAGTTTGGCACACACACACACACCCAACCTAACCACATTCAGCCCTGCAACGTCACACTTGCTAAGTTGTAACACTTACGATCGAGCGGGACTTCGATGGACATAACCAAGTGGCACAGGGACAAGATGAACACCAATCCAGTGTGCAGTAAGCTCCCTTCCCTTGGCAGCATTTCTTGGCTGTTAAATGCTCTCCAAATGCAGAGCAAACCCGGTCGTTCTCTGGCCTGAGTAGTCTGCGTGTCACCTGTTGGCAAACAAAGAGCAAAGAACTTGAACAAAAGTCACTACGTGCCTCGTTCCCACTGTAGAAATCGCGCCGTGTTTAATTTTTGAACGGTAACACTTTAAATATTCCTGTCACTGAACTGCGGAGGCCACTGATACATCACTGAACCAAAAAAGTTTCCCTGATTTGTCTCTCTGAAAGTGAATCCTAAATCTTACGTCTGCCTATTTTCATTCTGACAACAGATCGATTCTCCCTTAAAACCCTGACTCAACACCTTAAAGCTGTTGCAAGAGCAACAACTTGCATTTATATAGCGCCTTTAATGTGGTAAAACGTCGCAAGGCGCTTCACAGGAGCGTAGTCGGACAAAAATTGACATCGAGCCGAAGAAGGAGACATGAGGACAGGCGGTCAAAAGCTTGGTCTAAGAGGTAGGTTTTAAGGAGTGTCTTAAAGTAGGAGAGAGAGGCGGAGAGGTAATGGGAGGGAATTCCAGAGCTTAGGGCCGAGGCTGCTGAAGGCACAGCCAATAGTGGAGCGAAGGAAGTGGGGGGTGAGCAAGAGATCAGGGTTGGAGGAACGCAGAGTTCTCCAAGGGTGGCGGAGCTGGAGCAGTTCATTATTACTTGAAAGCAAGCTGAGAAAGTAGACCAGCCGTTCAAGGAGAAGGTTGACTCGGGGCAACTCGGGATGGGCAATAAATGTGGCCTTGGCAGCGTCATTCACATCCCTGAAAAGTAACTTTAAAACACAAATATCAGAGAGAACTCTTTTAGTAACAGAGTGAGAAATAACAGGTTGGTGGAGACCGAATGTAACTGAGGCTGTGCAAAATGCAGCTGAATGCTAAAGTTGTAGTGTGTGGGACGTGGCCTTTGCTTACCCCTGACTTTTCATATGTTCCTTTGACTGCTTTCAGGCACTGGAACTGGCCCCACCATTGATGCCATTTTCAAAATCATTCTGTCCGGGGGAGTCAATTCTCTCTCAACCCATGAATCAGGTGCTGCGTTCATTCATTCTGTGAATGGATCGCCACTTGACCTGTGACCCTGGTGACCTATTCTTCCACAGTTATCCCACAGCGTGACCCATCGCCCTCAACACAAAGCACCGGCAGATGGCAGAGGCAAGCAGGTGTCTCAGGGTCACTGTTAAGAAGATGAAAGAGGTCCAACACAATCGAGTAAGACTCATGTCAGCACCTAGGTGACCTCGCAGGTCAGTGCTATTGAGACCCTCAGAGATCAGGCCTTGAGGGGCTCAGTTTGATAAGCATCAATATTACTGAGTTGGGAGTATGTCAAATGAGACGACTCTACTCAGCATTACGTAAATTGATATCCTGGAGGTCAACAGTTCTGTGCCAAAACAGTTCGATATTAGGTGTCAGGCCTGGCTCAGTGGGTAGCACTCTTACCTCAGTGTTCATGAAGGTTGTGGGGTCAAGCCCCCTTCTAGGACTTAAAAATATAATCCAGGCTGATGCTTCAGTGCAGAGTTGAACAAGCCCCATCCACCCTCACAGGTCCTATTCAAGGAAGGGCTGGGAAGTTCTCCTGGTGTCATAGAGTCATAGTCCTGGCCAATGTTTATCCCTCAACTAAAACACAGATTGTCTGGTCATTTATCTCATTGCTGTTTGTGGGACCTTGCCGTGTGCAAATTAGCTGCCATGTCACAAAAGTGACTTTGTTGTACTTCATTGGTTCTAAAGCACTTTGGGACTATCCTGAGGTCACGAAAGGCGCTATATAAATGCAAGTCCTTTCTTCTATAGGGGCTGGTAAGTTTATATTTGCCAGATCTGTCGACGACATGAGAACCGCCCAACTAAGAGGTGACAGTGCTGGAGGAATATAAATGCATCTCACTCGTGTCTCAGTAGCAGCTCTGTGTGTATCGAAGCTGAGAACAGTAGATACAATGAGATGCGTTGGTGAGTGAAGAGGCTGTACTTCTTTGTGCGTCATCTCCGTACAGGTGGCACGGGCCTCCAGTATGAATAGAAAGAAAAGAAAGAAGTTGCATTTATATAGCGCCTTTCATGCCCTGAAGCGCTTTACAGCCAAGTAAGTACTTTTTGAAGTGGAGTCATTGTTGGGAAACGCAGCAGCCAAATTGCGCACAGCAGGATCCCACAAACTACAACGTGATAAAAATGTACAACACACTACCAGCCCCCTGGTGCCAACTCGCTACTGTGTGTAGAAGTTGCTTTAGGCCCAGGAAAGGGTCACGTCCTTGAAAATAAATTATCACCTGGGAAATGAGTTGAGACAGTTGCAATCACTACAAGTTAAAAATAAACCAAGCTTTGGTCAGGTGATTGCAGCTTCAGCTTGGAGGGTTAAGTCTCTGTGAATGGTTAGAGGGGGGTGAGAGCATCACAGACTGGTGCAGAGAGGAGAGAGAGAGAGAGGCTGAACCTGCCTGTCCGCAGGGCACTGTATAGATTAGAATAAACATTCATGTTCAGGCAAACACCAGAAGATCACTCCAGGGGGAAACTGCGACATCGTGTTAACCCATTACCCGCCACATCTCACGAGTACAGAAATCACTAAAAGCTGGTGGACAGGTACAAAATATAATTAAAAAGGCTAGTGGGATGTTGGCCTTTTTCTCAAGGGGGCTGGAATACAAAGGGGTGGAAGTTATGTAAAGCTCTGGTTAGACTCCATTTAGTTCAGTTCTGGGCACCGCACCTCAGGAAGGATAGACTGGCCTTGGAGTGGGTGCAGTGCAGAATCACCAGAATGATACCAGAGCTAAAAGGTTGAAATCATGAGGACAGGTTTACATAGACTAGGCTTGTACTCCCTTGAGTATAGAAGATTAAGGGGTGATCTAATCTGAGGTGTCTTAAGGTGATTAAAGGAATTGATAGGGTGGATAGAGAGAAACTATTTCTTCTGGTGGGAGAGCCCAGAACAAAGGGGCATTATCTTGAAATTAGAGCTAGGCCGTTCAAGAGTGATGTCAGAAGGCACTTCTTCACACAAAGGGTAGTGGAAATCTGGAACTCTCTCCCCCAAAAAGTTACCAATCTTACAACACCAGGTTATAGTCCAACAGTTTTATTTGAAAATCACAAGCTTTCGGAGCTTGCCTCCTTCGTCAGGTGAGTGAAGGGTTCTAAAATCGCATAGCATATATTAGGCTGGGAGACGGTCACAGCAATCAAAGGTGTCGTTGGTGTTCAGACAGGTTGTTGGACTATTGGACTGTTGGACTATAACCTGGTGTTGTAAGATTCCTTACATTTGTTCACCCCAGTCCATCACCGGCATCATCCCCAAAAAGCTGTTGAGGCTGGGGGTCAATTGAAAATTTCAAAACTGAGATTGATAGATTTTTGTTGGGTTAGGGTACTCAGGGTTACAGAACCAAGGCAGGTAAATGGAGTTGAGGTACAGATCAGCCATGATCTAATTGAATGGTGGAACAGGCTGAATGGCCCACTCCTGTTCCTATGTTCCTTCCTCAGTACGTACGTGTTTGTTGCGGGAACAGCCACCTGAAGAAGGAAAGGGCTCAAACAAGGGGCCAGTGCACTCAAAACCCAAGGGGGCTACAGGAAAATATCCCTTGGGCTGCAGGGTAACCGCTGGTAATGAAAGCTTTCGCTGTTGCAAAAAGATCATTGCTCAATTGGCACCACAGGGGTTACGGGCACCGATGCCAAGGCTTCCACATTGATGCCAAGAACACACGAGCGGCCTCAGCTGCAGCTCAGCCTCCTGTACCGATGCAAGAAGCCTGCACAGAACGCCAGGGGGAGACAAAACTTCGCACGCACACGCCTCCTCTCCTGCCTGCGGAACTCTCTCCCAGACAATGCAGCTCTGCTCCTGCGTGCACAAAAAGAAGCTTAAATGGCAGAACTGACCATTGCTGGCTGAACAGATGTTTCTGCAGCATCGCGAGGCATTCAGGCGAGGGCAGGATTGGACTCGGCTGTGGTGCCCCTGTGGTAGAATAGCCCGCAGACACTCAAGGGCCGGTATTCACTTGCCCGTTCGGCGGAAACAGAGGGGAGGGGAGAGCGTGGGAGCAGTTAAAATGGCCGCAGTGACTTACACGCTGCGATCCCGTTGTTTTTGATTAGGCGAGCCGGGCACCCGTGGGATAGGCAGCGGGGTCCTGCTTTAAATGTGCAGATCGAATCCCGATGACAACATCTGGGCCCGACTGCAATTTTAACCCGAAGCCCGTGTGGGGGAAGCCCTCGGTCGACAGGAGCAGGGGCACGAAGAGGCCTTGAGAGTTGAGAGTAAATTTAAGTTAATTTTTTTGTGCTTTCCAGGTAGGCCAGGAGGAGCAGGAGTGCTCCACTGGGCATTACAAGGAAGCCTTGGGTCTCTTCTGCCCTGAGCTTCCCTCGCCCGATCGCCAACACCAGTACAGCACAGGAGAGGAAGAACCTGCATTTATATAGCACCTATCACATCCTCAAGACACCCCAAAGTGCTTCACAACCAAGGAAGTACTTCTGAAGTGCAGATACTGTTGTTATGGCAGCCAATACACTCAGTAACATCCCACAAACGTCAATGAGATGAATGACCAGTTAACCTGTTTTTAGTGATGTTGATAGAGGGATAAATATTTGCCAGGAAACCAACAGAACTCCCCTGCTCTTCTTTGAAATAGTGCCATGGGATCTTCTACATCCACCTGGGCAGACGGGGCTTCAGTTTAATGCTCTATCCAAGAGACGGCATCTCCCAACAACGCAGCACTCCCTCGGTATTCGATTACGTGCTTAAGTCCTGTGAACCTACGGCCATCTACTTCAGAGGCGAGAGTTCTACCACTGAGCCAAGCTGGCACTATGAGGGATACCTCATAGAGACACAATGTACCACCACCAGCACTAAACCTAATGGTTGGAGTGGGTTTGAGGGCAGTGAGCAAAAGTGGAAGGCGGCTAATTGCCCAGCCCGGGTAAGAAGTGACAGCTCACAATCCTTGTAATTGTTTTGTTTTTCTCTGCTCAGCTGCTCCCAGCTCCACAGTGAGTGAATCGCCGAGGAGAAAGTGCACCAATCCAGGAGGAGACGTTCAATTAAGAGATTAATGGAATGCAACCTGGACTGACAGTCCTGAGGGGAGATTACAGCCTCCACTATCCTAAGGTCTGGAGGTTGATTTAAGCTGAGAGTTGGGCGCAGTGTTGTCTCATTAGGGAATTTCTAGACAGGTGAAGTTACAGAAAAGTCACCCCCAGAAACTCATCCATAACTCCACCATTTTGTTTGCCCGGAGAGGGGGAGCTGTGACTGTGACCATGTCTGTGACCGTGTCTGTGACCATGTCTGTGACTGTGACCGTGACTGTGACCATGTCTGTGACCATGTCTGTGACTGTGACCATGTCTGTGACCGTGACCATGTCTGTGCTTGTGACTGTGACCATGTCTGTGACTGTGACCGTGTCTGTGACCGTTACTGTGACCATGTCTGTGACCATGTCTGTGACTGTGACCATGTCTGTGACTGTGATTGTGACCATGTCTGTGACTGTGACCATGTCTGTGACTGTGACTGTGACTGTGACCATGTCTGTGACTGTGACCATGTCTGTGACTGTGACTGTGACTGTGACCATGTCTGTGACTGTGACCATGTCTGTGACCGTTACTGTGACCATGTCTGTGACCATGTCTGTGACTGTGACCATGTCTGTGACTGTGACTGTGACCATGTCTGTGACTGTGACTGTGACCGTGTCTGTGACTGTGACCATGTCTGTGACTGTGACCGTGTCTGTGACTGTGACTGTGACCATGTCTGTGACTGTGACCATGTCTGTGACCGTGTCTGTGACTGTGACCATGTCTGTGACTGTGACTGTGACCATGTCTGTGACCGTGTCTGTGACTGTGACCATGTCTGTGACTGTGACCATGTCTGTGACCGGGACTGTGACTGTGACCATGTCTGTGACTGACCATGTCTGTGACTGTGTCTGTGACTGTGACCATGTCTGTGACTGTGACCATGTCTGTGACCGGGACTGTGACTGTGACCATGTCTGTGACCGTGACTATGTCTGTGACTGTGTCTGTGACTGTGACCATGTCTGTGACTGTGACCATGTCTGTGACCGTGTCTGTGACTGTGACCATGTCTGTGACCGTGTCTGTGACTGTGACCATGTCTGTGACTGTGACCATGTCTGTTACCGTGTCTGTGACTGTGACCATGTCTGTGACTGTGACCATGTCTGTGACCGTGACTGTGACTGTGACTGTGACCATGTCTGTGACTGTGTCTGTGACTGTGACCATGTCTGTGACTGTGTCTGTGACTGTGACCATGTCTGTGACTGTGACCATGTCTGTGACCGGGACTGTGACTGTGACCATGTTTGTGACCGTGACCATGTCTGTGACCGTGTCTGTGACTGTGACCATGTCTGTGACCGTGTCTGTGACTGTGACCATGTCTGTGACTGTGACTGTGACCATGTCTGTGACTGTGACTGTGACCGTGTCTGTGACATGTGACTGTGACATGTGACTGTGACTCTGGCTGTGTCTTTGACTGTGACATGTGCCTGGGATAGGTGCAGGCCCAACGTACTGATCCTAATCTGGCACTCAGGCCACACGCACAATATGAGAAAGAAAGGAAGGAAGAACTTGCATTTACTGTATATCGTGCCTTTTACAACCTCAGGACATCCCAAAGTGCTTTAAGGCCAATGAAGTCCTTTTGAAGTGTAGTTACTGTTGTAATGTGAGAAATCAGGGCTAGTACATCATTGCAATTAATATCCCAGCCCCCTTGAAATACTTTAATCCCTCGGTGAGAAGCCAGTTAGCAGCTTGGATAATCAAAATCTGGGCTACGGCACAATAAGTATTCCCGAGGCAAAAAACTGGATAAGACGGAGGCTTGGAATACCGGCAGTCACATGATCCGAAATGTACTCTTATTGTAGCAGGAGGAGAAAGTGATTCTTTAGAATCACTGACATTCTTCAAATCAGCTCCAAATGGACCCTGAGCGAGGGCTGGACCAAGCAACAAGCAAAGCAAAAACATCTCGCCTACGCCAAACATCCTTCTCTGATAAATACCAGCACCATTCAGAAAAGGGCATCCGCGTCACTTTGCAAATACTGGGCTTTAAGGACTGTTCTTTACACTTCTCGCATTACTTTTTTAGCAAGATTTTTTAATTTAAGCTCACAAAGTCCAGTTTGGTGCTGGACATGCACATACAGCACCTTGGTACACTCGGGGGGCACTCATCCGAGTTTGGGGCTGGGGGCCGATTGTTAGGTAGAGTAAGAAGAGGAACTTGCATTTACAGAGCGTCTTTCACATCCTTCACAGCCAATGAATTACTTTTGAAGTGCAGTCACTGCAGTTGTGGACTGAGTAGAGGGAGCGTCACTTGGCATCTCACCATGCTGTACTTGTTCTAGGAGTGGTCAGTGCTGACACTGCATGACCAAATTAGAAAGAGTTCCATTGCCCCCTGGATTGCTGATGGGTTTGGCCGGGTGGCGATTGTGATATTGGTCTAGCAGCTCGGAGGCGGCAAGTTCAGAATCCCAACCATTACTTGTTGTGCCAGCCTGGGTTCAATCAATCTGGCAATTGCACCAGCCAATATATTAGATATCGGTCATAAAAACTCCAACAGGTTTGCTAATGTGGAAGGGAACCTGCCAGCCTTGGCCTACAGGTGACTCCAGTCCACGCCTTGTGGTTGACTCTTAAGGCCAGGAGTTTCCTCGGAGTTGCTCCCGCTCCCCCTGCCGTGACTTGGTCATAAACCACGTTTGCCGCACGTCTGGCGAGGTTACAGTGGCGGAGCGGGAGTAGATGTGAGGAAATTCCCTGCCTTTAATGTTTCTCTGAAGCCACTCAGTTGTACAGAAGCAACTGCTTCAAGGAGAAGGCCCCCCCCCACCACCATCATCTCAGGGCAACTAGGGATGGGCAATAAATGGGGTCTTGTCAGGATTGCCCACATCCTGAGAGAATTACTCAACTTGACGAGCACAAAATGCACCAAAGAAAAATCCCCGGAAATATTTATATCCGGCGATTTTGGCGTGAACTCGAAATCCAGTGAAAATAACTTAGTTGGCTGTTTCCCAGCAATGAAATCCACGATGGGTTAAATTTCAGTTCAGGAAAGTAACAGGAGCCTTTCTCTGCACATTACCCCCATCGCCTGCGGAAACTGCTGCGGGAGGTGGTGGTGGGGGGGCTCGTTCAGAACTGAAAGGGTGAACGTGTTCAGGTAGGCTATCTGTTCAGCAATCTCTCCAGCGAACAATCGAGGATGGCCAGGACATTATACCTTTAAGTCAAAGTGCCGAGGGCTAAAGTGCAATGGGAAAATACTTAGAGTCCACAGGGATTGATAAAAGTGAGGCTGGCACATACCCAGGCATGGGCCGGGGGTGGGGGAGTAGACCGCACTGATGATTTCCTGGAACTAAGAGCTTTTTCTAAGCTGGAGGTTTGATCTTACAGCTTGTTCATAGACGTGACTGTTGATTCAACTCTTACAATTCCCACAGACAGCCTGAGACATGCAGCTCACAAAACTGAAGATTGTAGGAGGAAGGGAAAGTTAGTGACAAGTTCCGCAAAAAAAAACCCAAAATACTGCAGATCCTGGAAATGCGAAACAAAAACTGAAAGCGCTGGAGAGACTCGTCAGATCAGGCAGCATCCCTCCAGAAAAAAAAAGAAAGAACCTGCATTTACACAATCTCAGGATGTCCCAAAGCACTTTACGCCAATCAAGTACTTTTTGAAGTATAGCCACTGCTCTAATGTAGGGAAATGCAGCAGCCAATTTATGCACAGCAAGGTCCCACAAACAGCATTATGATAATGGCCAGATCATCCGGATTGGTGATGTTGATTGAGGGATAAATATTGGCCAGGACACCAGAGAGAACTCTTCTTTGAAATTGTGTCATGAGGTCTTTTATATCTGCCTAAGAGGGCAGATGGGACCTTGGTTTAACATCTCATCTGAAAGACAGCACCTCCAACAGTGAATCACTCCCTCAGTACTTGCACTGGAGTATCAGCCTGGATTGTGTGCTCAAGTCACTGGAGTAGGACTTGAACCCATGACCTTCTGCCTCAGAGGAGGCAAAGAGTGCTACACACTGAGCCACAGCTGACTGCTTTGGAGGAAGGGTTTATACCTAAACCGTCGGCTGAGACTTCTTTACACAAAGTTAGTGGTTGAGGCAGAAACTAGGTCAACATTGAAATCAGGTTGGATATGTGGATGACGGAAAGGGGGTTGAAGGGATAGAGGGACAGGGTGGGTAAATGTGATTGGAACTAATTGCTCGCGTGAAGGGAAAACGCCAACATGGACTGGTTGGGCCGAATGGCCTATTTCCCTGTTGCAACTTCTGTGTATGTGTTTCTGTGTAGATGCATCTTCAACTTTTATATGGGGTGTGATATCTCATTCTTGTCCTGCTCAATAAATTACAACCTCCATATAAGAACATCCCACAACCCTCTAACTTTTAGCTCTCACGAACTCTCAAAGAAAAAGCAAAGAAGTTGGAATAGAGATTCAACTCGTTCTCGAGAGGGGGGCCAAGAAATTACTGCTCATAATATTAATGAGAAAACACTAAATGCGCTTGCACGACATTCTGTTTTCTGTTATTTTAGTGCAAGTGTTAAGCCATTTAAAATAATGCCTGCATTAAAATGATGGACAATGGGACATCTGCTATCATCTGCTATTATCATCATCTGTAATTTCTAACCTATGTTAATTTTAAAATGATACATCAAGTACAAATGATTTACTGAGTGAGGTAATTTTGACTTTGTGCGATAGTGTAAAACGGGCGATAGCGAATCGGCCGCCTGTTATACATCTCTCACAATTATCACTTCCATTAAAGTTAATAGAAATAAAAATTGGGAGAGATGTAAAATCGACTGTCGATCACCCGTTTTACACTGTCGCACAAAGTCAAAATAACCCCCAATGAGTTCATGATATATATATATATATACACATATTGATATTAAGGCTGTAAACACATTAATGTTTTAAGTTGATTGCAACTTTCAGGTCTCTCCAGACTGAAAGGCTCACAGATGGTTTAAAAAATATACAGCCATTTTTTTCATCCATTGATTTGTGTGTGGGAATAGCATGAGACTTCAAGCACAGGCTTATTACAATTGCATCTGTCATTGCTGGTTTAGCGTTTACGTACTGGGTTTAACCAAGAAAAAGCCCCATTTTATAAATGTCCCAAATTAAACCCATCACAGAGGTCTCTGTGCTATGGATTTCAAAGCAGGTTGTTCATTGATCATCACCAAAAGATCTGGTTCAGCTATACCTGTTATACAGGACTCCTACTGACCCACTCATACCTGTTACACGGGACTCCCACTGACCCACTCATACCTGTTACACGGGACTCCCACTGACCCACTCATACCTGTTACATGGGACTCCCACTGACCCACTCATACCTGTTATACAGGACTCCCACTGACCCACTCATACCTGTTACATGGGACTCCCACTGACCCACTCATACCTGTTATACAGGACTCCTACTGACCCACTCATACCTGTTATACAGGACTCCCACTGACCCACTCATACCTGTTATACAGGACTCCTACTGACCCACTCATACCTGTTACACGGGACTCCCACTGACCCACTCATACCTGTTATACAGGACTCCTACTGACCCACTCATACCTGTTACATGGGACTCCCACTGACCCACTCATACCTGTTATACAGGACTCCCACTGACCCACTCATACCTGTTACACGGGACTCCCACTGACCCACTCATACCTGTTACATGGGACTCCCACTGACCCACTCATACCTGTTATACAGGACTCCTACTGACCCACTCATACCTGTTACATGGGACTCCCACTGACCCACTCATACCTGTTATACAGGACTCCCACTGACCCACTCATACCTGTTACACGGGACTCCCACTGACCCACTCATACCTGTTACATGGGACTCCCACTGACCCACTCATACCTGTTATACAGGACTCCTACTGACCCACTCATACCTGTTATACAGGACTCCTACTGACCCACTCATACCTGTTATACAGGACTCCTACTGACCCACTCATACCTGTTATACAGGACTCCTACTGACCCACTCATACCTGTTATACAGGACTCCTACTGACCCACTCATACCTGTTACATGGGACTCCCACTAACCCACTCATACCTGTTATACAGGACTCCTACTGACCCACTCATACCTGTTACACGGGACTCCCACTAACCCACTCATACCTGTTATACAGGACTCCTACTGACCCACTCATATCTGTTACACTGGACTCCCACTGGCCCATTCATACCTGTTACATGGGACTCCTATTGATCCAGTCATATATGTTACTTGGGACCCCTTTTGAGTGTTGACCCAGCCATACTCATTACATGAGACCCCAACCGAGTGCTGGTCCATCCATACCTGATACATCGGACCCCTGCTCTGCACTTGTCCATCTATACTTGTTAGATGGGATTTCTGCACAATGTTAACACAGCCAGACCCAATACACAGTGCTGGTCCAGTGCTACCTGTTACATGGGATGAGTACTCAATGCTGAGTTAGTTGTTTCTCTTCTATGGGACTCTTAATGCTAGCCCAGACTGCAATTACACACTAGTCTGTTTATAACTGAGAGCCTTAGTTTTCCACCTCCCCCCACCGCCCCCCCCCCCCACTACACCCTCCAACTAGTAACAATATAATGTCATGACTGAAGTTCAAATACACAGTATATATACCATTAGTATACCATTAGTATATATCTTACTTTGCTGCATTTGTAATGTATTTCTGATAGACGCAACAGGACGAAAACATTCTTTTGAATTACTAATAAAATAACCCTGTCACTTACCAAGTTCTTTCTGGTTTCAGTGTTGAGGAATTGGTTTAAGTTTTGAGCTGCGCTCTGTGCTGAGTGCGGGAGAGCTTTCTGTCTCGGTTTTGCAACTGAGCCCTGGGTTGTCAGACTGGGCCCCCATCTGGCGTATGCTAATGTACCCACAGCCAGACAGGAAGTTGAAGATATTAACTCTCCATGGACACCCCTGGAGAGTCCCCGAACCTTCAATAAATGGCAGCAAGACAAAGCCCGCATCCCCTTACCTCCTTACTCTGCTCTATCCAACACTCAGTCCTCATATCGAATCATACAGCAAATTAAGACAGGGCACCCCATCCCTATATTTTCCAATTGTTGCGTGTAAAATGGATCACTGTGCGCCTGTGTAAAGTAGGGTCACTTCCAAACTTACCTGATTCAGTCATTGCTTCTTAAAGGTGTAGGTCCCCTTGCTTACATAGAATTATAGAATCAGACAGCACAGAAGGAGGCCATTCAGCCCATCATGCCTGTGCCGGCTCTTTGAAGAAGCTAGCCAATTAGTCCCAATCCCCCTGCATTTTCCTCATAGCCCTGCAAACATTTTCCCTTCAAGTATTTATCCAATTCCCTTTTGAAAGTTATTATTTGAACCTGCTCCCACTGCCCTTTCAGGCAGCGCGTTCCAGATCGCAACAACTCGCTGAGCATCTTTTATCTTCTTCATGTTTCAGTCAACCAGGATAAAATAAAATGAATGACATATAATTTCATTTTAAATTGATGGGATGGGGTGGGGGAGGAGGGGGAAAGAGAAGGGAGGTTGGAAAATTTGTACATTCGTCAAGGTAAGCTAAGTCACAATCAATACAGCAGGTTTCCCTTCATGGGCTCTTGTTTCTATAAATGCACACTCCAGGTGCAGATCCCATCAGCTGGGAATTCAAATCAGAAACAGTGGTGGGTGCACTGATGTTATAGAATATCCAGAAATGAGCTGAGACTACCTTCCCCCCGCAGCCTTGACAAATATCTTAAATTCATTTTGAACCTTTCTAGAGGCTGAAACTATATAATTGTCCGATATTTGAGAGGAGATTTGATGGACATGTACGAAATCACGAGGGGTCTAGACAGAATAGATAGACTGAAACTCTTCCCATTGGCGGAAGGGTCGAGAACCAGAGGACATAGATTTAAGGTGATTGGCAAAAGAACCAAAGGCGACATGAGGAAAAACTTTTTTACACAATGATCTGGTTATGATCTGGAATGTGCTGCCTGAGGGGGTGGTGGAGGCAGATTCAATCGTGACTTTCAAAAGGGAATTGGATGAGTACTTGAAGGGAAAAAATCTGCAGGGCAACGGGGAAAGGGTTGGGGGAATGGGACTAGCTGGATTGCTCTTGCAGAGAGCCGGCACGGGCTCTACGGGCTGAATGGCCTCCTTCTGTGCTGTAACCATTCTATGATTCTATGATTTACACTGAAGTGTCCACATCCCTTTGATTGGGACTGCAGGTTCGATTTTCCACCTTGCTCCCTTTACAAGGCCAGAGCTGTGCAGGCATCTATGTTCAGACAAGGGAGACCACAGGAAATTAGAGGCAATCAGTGCACTGTGCTGCTGGCTAGCTTTGCTCCAGAAATTGGGCCATAAATAATTGCACTGGCGGTGGAACTTCTCCTTTATACGTTTACTTGGTGTAGGGCAAAGGTTGGACTGGAAGAGGGGACACATCTCTTTGTCCGTCTGCAGACTGGAAGGGGGGGTTCTTTTACCAACACTACAGAACCAGGATGTCACAGGTCTTTGATCAGTTCTTGTCGGTCATTGTTGCTCTTGCTGGTTTAAAGCTGTCCATCTGTCTAGCCCGGCCATTGTTACCTCAAAGCTGTTCAGCCTCCCACAGATATCCATATGGCTCCACCTGTCAATCAAACGAACCTAGGAGCAAACTTCATCCTCCCCGTTCCCCCTTTTAGACAGAATATGACAATGCATTAGTCACAGTCCATCAACTGAACCAATTCAACACACAAACTTCAGGCTAATATTTCATTTCAAGATGTTACTAAACGGAGGCCCTGTCTGCCTGTGCTGATGGATGTTAAAAATCCCATGGCACTATATGAAGAGGAGCAGGGAGTTCACCCAGTGTCCTGGCCAATAGTCCTTCCTCAACCAATACCACAACAAACAAATTAAATGGTCGTTCATCTTATTGCTGTCTCCGGGACATTGCCAGGTGTAGAATGGCTGCCATATTTGCCCACCTAACAGACAGTGCAGTTCACAAAGTCATTTGTTGTGTGCAGTGCTTTGAATCATGTTGAGGTGATAAGATGCTTTATAAAGGCAAGAAGCACCATCAATAACACTTCATGTTCTCTGAATCCCAACGCATCCTAAAGACGTGCTTACTTTATCTTTCGACCATTATCTGCAGTTTTGGGCACCGTAGCTTCATAAGGACATTGATGGGTTCGCAAGAGTTCAATGAAGAGCGACAAGGGTAACTGCAGAACTTGGTGCTTTAAAAGAGACTCGCTTTGGAAAAAAAAGAAAGATTGACAGGGGATAAGATCCAAAATTTTAAAATGCTGAAGGGAATGGATAACGTAGGTGTTGGGTCACGAGAAGGGACAAATAGGCTGCGAGTGTGCCCCAACTGAAGCAAAGGCAATTATCTGAGATTGGTTAGCATTGCACCCTATTAATTGTGACACCAGAAAAGAGCCTTTGCTCATTGGTTGTACCTATCACGGGAGTGGTTTTCCATCCATTCGTTTTAATGGACAAAATAAAATTCAAGGGTGGCACGCTCCCAATTTCCTGATCGGCGCAGTCGGTGTGCGAGGTTTCTCGCAAACTTGGAGTATCATCACCGTCGTCCCAACTTCAATATCAATTGGGCTTAATCATCAGATGACCTGTAACTTTACTAAAAGGGGAAGTACATTCTGCTGAAATGCCCAGGAAAATGCCATCTGTCTGTATCTGTTCACTCCGTAAATGTTGCTCCTTGTCGCCAGGGTGAACTGCCGGGCAGAGTTCATTGTGGACAATGACAATGTTCTGTTCCAGTGACATCATGAACAACAACAACTTGCATTTATATAGCGCCTTTAATATAGTGAAACGTCCCAAGGAGCGTAATCAAACAAAATTTGACACTGAGCCACACAGAGATATCAGTACATGTGACCAAAAGCTTGGTCAAAGAGGTAGATTTTAAGGGTCGTCTTAAAGGAGGAGAGGTGGAGAGGTTTAGGAAGGGAATTCCAAAGCTCAGGGTCGAGACGGCTGAAGGAACGGCAGCCAACGGTGGGGCGAAGACTGCACGAGGCCAGAATCGGAGGAGCGTAGAGATCTCGGAGGGCTGTAGGACCTGGAGGAGGTTACAGAGATAGGGAGGGGCGAGGCCATCGGGGGATTTGAACACAAGGAGGATAATTTTAAATAACGTTTAAATATTAAATAAAGACCTGAGCCACCACCGCACAATACTGCAGCCAGCGGATGGCAAGGGGCTTAGCACAAATAGGATAGTTCAGGATGTAAAGCACACAACACCGTCCAATTGGCAAGGATGGTTGAGCAGTAAGGAAAAGCCCTGGCACCAAAAGAGAGCCTTTGCCCATTGGTTGCGCCCACCAGGAAATCGCGGGCGCCATTTTCCAACCATTCATTTTAATGGACAAAACAAGCCCTGTGGTAGAGACAGAAACTCAAGTGGTTATGGACTAGCTCTTAAAAGGACCGGTGTTTATTAATTAGTGCTGTTGGCAGTAAAATCACTGATTTGATTCTGCCAACACCCTGCTCATTGACTAGACAATATGACTCAGACTGCAGTGTGTCTGAGGGACTGGGACAATCTCACAGGCAGCGAGAGTGGATCCGGAATGGTTTATTGACACACTCAATGCTGACATTGGTCCCTGGCTGGAAGCATGCTTCATAATGGGTTATTTTTCAATTGTAACACAAACAAATATGGATTTCTTATCATTTCTTTCATCTTGTGCTGGTGGGACCGAGAGAGGGAGAGGGATGCAGTGATAAATAGCAGGCCCCTCATGCCTGAATGCTGTGATTTGATAGGAGATATTAAGGTTGATTCCAGATCCGAGCCTGCCCACATGGATCTCTTAACGTCCCGCAATGGGCAGCCCAGCCTCCGCTTCCCCCCCCCCCCCCCCGCCCCCCCTGACACCGATGCGCCCTAAGTGAGCAGGGCTCCCCATCGGGGCTGCTAGATCTCAGAATCACCCTTCCTCTGATTTCCCCGCCTCAGTCTTCTTCCTTCCTCTCCTAAAGTAGTTCCACCAGGACCAGCAGCTCTCACCCAAATGGCATCATGCAGGTGTGAGCTTAGAGACTGAGTGCCAGCAGACTATTCAACTACAGAGAACATCACAGCCAAGCCAGAAGCTGTCACCACCTGATGCCCACAGCATTGCACTCTTCGACAGGAGCCACCTGACAATGATGAGGACTGGCTGATTTTTACACTTGCAATCCCAGGACACTGAGGACAACTGTAGCACTTAAAGGCCACCCTTTTTTTTATTCGTTCATGGGATGTGGGCGTTGCTGGCAAGGCCAGCATTTATTGCCCATCCCTAATTGCCCTTGAGAAGGTGGTGGTGAGCCGCCTTCTTGAAGAACGTGTGGTGAAGGTTCTCCCACAGTGCGGTTCGGTAGGGAGTTCCAGGATTTTGACCCAGCGGCGATATATTTCCAAGTCGGGATGGTGTGTGACTTGGAGGTGAACGTGCAGGTGGTGTTGTTCTCACGTGCCTGCTGCTTTTGTCCTTCTAGGTGGTAGAGGTCGCGGGTTTGGGAGGTGCTGTCGAAGAAGCCTTGGCGAGTTGCTGCAGTGCATCCTGTGGATGGTACACACTGCAGCCACTGTGCGCTGGTGGTGAAGGGAGTGAATGTTTAGGGTGGTGGATGGGGTGCCAATCAAGCGGGCTGCTTTATCTTGGATGGTGTCGAGCTTCTTGAGTGTTGTTGGAGCTGCACTCATCCAGGCAAGTGGAGAGTATTCCATCACACTCCTGACTTGTGCCTTATAGATGGTGGAAAAGCTTTGGGGAGTCAGGAGGTGAGTCACTCGCCGCAGAATACCGAGCCTCTGACCTGCTCTTGTAGCCACAGTATTTATGTGGCTGGTCCAGTTAAGTTTCTGGTCAATGGTGACCCCCCAGGATGTTGATGGTGAGGGATTCGACGATGGTAATGCTGTTGAATGTCAAGGGGAGGTGGTTAGACTCTCTCTTGTTGGATTTGGTCATTGCCTGGCACTTGTCTGGCACGAATGTTACTTGCCACTTATGAGCCCAAGACTGGATGTTGTCCAGGTCTTGCTGCATGTGGGCATGGACTGCTTCATTATCTGAGGGGTTGCGAATGGAACTGAACACTGTGCAATCGTTAGCGAACATCCCCCATTTCTGACCTTATGATGGAGGGAAGGTCATTGATGCAGCAGCTGAAGATGGTTGGGCCAAGGACACTGCCCTGAGGGAATCCTGCAGCAATGTCCTGGGGCTGAGATGATTGGCCTCCAACAACCACTACCATCTTCCTTTGTGTTAGGTATGACTCCAGCCACTGGAGAGTTTTCCCCCTGATTCCCATGGACTTCAATTTTACTAGGGCTCCTTGGTGCCACACTCGGTCAAATGCTGCCTTGATGTCAAGGGCAGTCACTCTCACCTCACCGAGATCAGCTAATTGAGGTGTTTAAGATGATTAAAGGAGTTTATAGGGTAGATGGAGAGAAACTATTTCCTCTGGTGGGAGAGTCCAGAACAGGAGGGCATAACCTTAAAATTAGAGCTGGGCCGTTCAGGACTGATGTCAGGAAGCACTTCTTCACACAAAGGGTAGTGGAAATCTGGAACTCGCTCCCCCAAAAAGCTGTTGAGGCTGGGGGTCAATTGAAAAATTCAAAACTGAGATTGATAGATTTTTGTTAAACAAGGTTATTAAGGGTTACGAAGGCAGGTGGATGGAGTTAAGATACAGATAAGCCAACTGAATGAAGGAACAGGCTTGAGCGGCTGAATGGCCCACCCCTGTTCCTAATTTAGCACAGACTGGAGACTGAACTTAGAACCTTTCTGGTTTTGATAGCTCAGTGTTTCATGAGATGGTGTAAAGACAGTGCTTGTAACAATGCAGCACTCCCTCAGTACTGCTATGAACTGTCAGCCTTAGTTTGTGTGCTCAAGTCCTGGACTGGAGCTTGAATCACAAACTACTGACTCAAAGGTGACAGTCCTACCACCTGAGTCAGAAGGTGCTGGTCCGAACCTCATTCCAGGACGCAAGGGCATAACGTAAGCCGACGCTCCATTGCAGTAGTGAGGGAAAGCTGTATCGTCAGAGGTGAAACCCTTCAGATGAGATGTTAAAGCAAGTTCTGTGTCTGTTCTACTGCTTGAGGTGGACATGCGAGATCCTGAAGTACACCCTCCTTCAACCAACATCACCGAAAACAAATAAACCATTCACCAATTCCATTGCCGCGTGCAAGATTTCTGCTGCGTTGTCTCCAGAACAGTCATTGCACTTACGGTGTGAAGCAAATTGCGAAGTTTCTGAGAGATGTGATGAGGCGCTAAATAAACGTGAGACTTTAAGTTGGACATTACGTTCAGACGAGCTCTCCTCAAGCGGATCACCACGATTCACTCTGTGCACTGCTGCTCGACTCTGGGAAAGGCTGGTGGGATCTGGAATGTCTCTGCACCTCTGGGAAGCTGGGAAACTGCTTCCATTTATTGGGAATCTTTGTGTGTGGCCTGAACTGGCGTCTGGCCAAATAACTGACCAAATCTGGGAACAGGTAACATATTTCACAAGCCATAGGAGAGCATTTGGATGAAGAGTTTCCAACCCTGGCCTGTTTTCATCTAACAGAAGCTGTGCTTTCAGTAACTCCCTGAGCTAATGGTGTATCATTACAAGTAACTGTTAACAGTTCCTTATCACAACCCAGCATTCAAATGCTCAAATTCCTAATCTTGCACATACAGGGGAGACTATAGTGGTTTGTTCTTACAATGGTTTCCCAAAAATCATAGCTTCTTTAAAGGCATCGATACAGGCATCGATTCGAGACTGGTATCTGCTAACAGCCATATGGAGCTCACAGATCTGAGTTATACTACCCCCTCCATATTGCTGTCCGGTCAGGAAAGATGGAACTCTCTGCATGCATGCTTACACGTATGCACAGAGCTCCTCTCATTGGTTACTGATGTCAGCCTTGGCTCAGTGGGTAGCACTCTGGGCTCTGAGTCAGCAGGTCATGGGTTCAAGTCTCACTCCAGAGACTTGAGCACAAAATCTAGGCTGACACTTCAGTGCAATACTGAGGGAGTGCTGCACTGTCAGTAGGTGCCGTCTTTCCGATTCAACATTAAACCGAGGCCCCGTTAGCCCTCTCAGGTGGGCGTTAAAGGTCCCTTGACACTATTTAGAAAAGTGCTGGAGAGTTCTCCAGTGTCCTGGCCAATATTTATCCCTCAACCAAAATATCTGGTCATTACTATATTGCTGTTTGTGGGAGCTTGCTGTGCACACATTGGCTGCCGCATTTCCTACATCACAACAGTGACTGTACTTCATGGGCTGTAAAGCGTTTGGGACGTCCTGAGGTCATGAAAGGCGCTATATAAATGCAAGTCTTCCTTCCTTCTATTTATCCCCAAGGTCACAAGACAATTACAGATGGGGAAGGCCATTCGACCCATCCTAGCTCGTCTATCAAGAATGATCCTGAAGTCCCTGCCACTGGAGCATCCGATTGGTTCTTAAATGATTCCAGGGTTTTTGCTTCCACTCGTCTATCTGGGATTCCATTCCACGTGTTCACCCGCTTTGTGTGAAGAAAAACGTCCTGATATCAGTCCAAAATTTGCCCTTTACTAGTTTGAGCCTGCTCGCAGGTTAATTGAAGATAATTTTCCGGATTTGCCATTTCTATATTTACCTTTTTCAGACCATTTACAATCGTGCATAACCCTATAAGGTCCCCTCTCAGACATCTCCTTTCGAGGCTGGTAAGCCAGGTCCCGCCAGTCTTTCCTCAGAACTGAGACCTTTAAGATTGAGCATCATCTTTGTGGATCTTCTCTCCATCGCTCTGCACAGTTTGATCATGACTTCCTCTGACTTGCATTCTATGGTATTGCCCATGTAGTTCAATGTTCTAATGGCTTTGTTGATTGCTGCTCTGCAATGGTTGGACATTTTGAGTGTCGAATCCATTAAGACCACTGGATCTCCTTCAACTTCATCCTCAGCTATTTCAACACCATTCATGGAGTCCATGTGTTGCCCATTTTTCCTTCTAATGTGTAGGACTATACATTTGTTTGTATTAAATTGCATCTGCCATTGTTCTGCCCACTTACATATTTTGTCCAGTTCATTCTGTAATTTCTGAGCAGCCTCCTCCGATTCCACTGCCTCTCCTACTTTAGTATTATTTGCAAAGCTGGCCATTTTGCATTGGGTTTCCTGACTCCAAGTCATTGAGGTAAATTAGAAACAGCAGTGGTGCCAACACTGAGCCCTGGGCTTTTGTCTAACATTAAAAACTTTGCTTTGCTCCATTTGCAAAGTGCGAAGCCAAAACAGTGCAAGCCGAGTCGGGACAGCACATTACTTGCCTAAATTTAATCCAAGTTGCACCACAAACTTTGCATCAGTTTGAAGCCAAAACCATTTTGCATCAAAGTAAAACTAAAAGTGTGTAAAAAAAAATCTTTTACTTATTTTCAACACAAAAATTGCTTTGAAAAGAAGCCCTGGTCTATGGTTTGACTTCAGTTGGAGCTGTCATGTTCATGGTGTCTCCATTCTAGACAGCATTTCCAAGGTCTCAATCAACAGCCAAATGCATCTAGCTCCTCTCCACTGTCTGGCCCACTTCCTGTTATTACAGTGAAAGGAGAAAATCTCTCAGCCAAGACACTTGTGCCAACTTTGAAATATGCTCATGTGTGCTTTGTGAGATTAATGTCATGAATGAATGGAATCTTTATAACAATTCCCTCTAGTCTTTCAGTATTTTTTAAAGGTTGCCTTTGCATCTTTTTTATCTATACTCACCTGACGAAGGAGAAAGCCTCCGAAAGCTTGTGATTTTCAAATAAAACTGTTGGACTATAACCTGGTGTTGTAAGATTCCTTACATTTATACACCTATAATCAGTGCTCCTCTCTTGTTACTCTTAAGCTACAAGAACAACACTCTACTTCCTGGCATCCTCACTGCATTGAACTCAAGGTTCATCACACCATATCCTACTGTAATTCATTCAGTCCCAGGACCTCCAAGCAGTGGAAGTCTTTCCCTTCCTCTGTCTTCCATTTCTTGCACAATCTTAAGGCTTTTAAGGACCAAGCTCAATCTTATCACTATTCCTGATTAATGTGTTTTCTCTACATGTGCCTGTTAAGGTAAACCTTTATAGATCACTGATTAGACCTCGGCTAGAGTATTGTGTCCAATTCTGGGCACCACACTTTAGGAAAGATGTCAAGGCCTTGCATAGGGTGCAGAGGAGATTTACCAGAATGGTACCAGGGATGAGGGACTCCAGTTATGTGGAGAGGCTAGAGAAGTTGGGATTGTTCTCCCTAGAGCAAAGAAGGTTAAGGGGAGATTTAATAGAGGTGTTCAAAGTTATGAGGGGTTTTGGTAGAGTAGATAGGGGGAAACTGTTTCCATTAGCAGGAGGGTCGGTAACCAGAGGGCACAGATTTAAGATAACTGGCAAAAGGCCAGGGAGGAGATGAGGAGAATTATTTTTACTCTGCGAGTTGTTATGATCTGGAATGCACTGCTTGAAAGGGCGGAGGAAGCAGATTCAGTAGTAACTTCCAAAAGGGAACAGGATATATGTTTGAAAAGGAAAAATTTGCAGGGTTGTGGGGAAAGAGCAGGGGAGTAGGACTAATTGGATAACTCTTTCAGAGAGCCGGCACAGGCACCATGGGCCGAATGGCCTCCTTTTGTGTTGCATGATTCTTTGATTCTTCAACTCATTTCAGTCTTGGTGGTATCCTGCCCTTCACCTACGTTTCTCAATTCAATAAAAAAAATCCCTGGAGATTAAGTCTGGTGTATTTGGATCAGAGTGCGTTGCTATTCCGTCCACTTACCTGAATTGGAAAAAAAACAAGCAAAGGATTTGTCCTAATCTAGTTGCAAGGTCTGAGTTATCCCTGTGCAATATTCCTCTGAGGTATTCCAGCTGTCAGCTTCAAATGTACTGGGGAAAGAACAAAATGAAAAAAACAAAGATTTCATTAAAAAGGAAAGACCATATTCGACCCCTCCCCCAACTCCCAGCCTGGCGCTGCGCTCCCCCGGGACAGATGGATCTCATTACCAATCAAACATTATAACGCAGGACACTAGAATAGGGTTTAGATCTCGTGTGGCACTGCGATCAGTGGGGCAGACTCAATGGGCCAGTTGGCCTTTTCCTGTCCTTCATTTTCTGTATGTTTTGACTCTCATGTCTTTTGACGTGATACAATCGGTCTCAGGATTAGAGATGAGAATGATCAGCCAAGGGCTCCCACTCCTGATCACCATCTACTGATTCCTATTGGAAAATGGTCATGTGTGGACATCGGATGAGGACATGGTTGGGAACAGCTTTCTACCCCTCAAGATTGAATAAACTGCCGACACTGACTGACCGGACGTGCACAAGAAGAATGGCTCCCTGGTTATCAGAGGCCTGCTCCATACTCCAACAAAGGCAGATTGTCTTCAGAAGAGTTTGTGGGGAGGGAAGGAGAATAGAATCATAGAATCATAGAAGTTTACAACATGGAAACAGGCCCTTCGGCCCAACATGTCCATGTCGCCCAGTTTATACCACTAAGCTAGTCCCAATTGCCTGCACTTGGCCCATATCCCTCTATACCCATCTTACCCATGTAACTATCCAAAATAGAAGAAATTGGTAAGAAAAATATTTTGAAGAAAAGTTTCTTACTTGATTTACTGAGGGGTTTGTACCAATGTGATAATCAATCTGGTACGGTTCTTTCACTAGAGACACAATTCCCCTATAACAGCGACCAACCGGACAACGTAGTCAGAGGGGGAGAAAGACTAGGCTCCTTCTGTCGCCTGATTGCTTTTATGCTCGATGCAATCTTGAAATGATTAAACAGATTGTTTAATTTCCTGTGGATTCTCAAAACTGCTGCCAGGCAAAAAAAGAAAGCCCAAGTTTCTGCAGCAGTGAGTGAAATGAATTTCAGTCATTCTCCAAATGGAGTCAGATAGACCAGGGAGGTGAAACTGTTTTCCACAACGGCGAAGAAAACCAGGTGAGTTGTAAAACGGGCTGCTGATTCGCCATTGCTCTTTTTGCACCATCGCTAAAGTGTCAATTTCACCCCCTAAACAGATGGGTATTTTCTTAGTGCCAATTAAGAACATACAAACATAAGAAATAGGAGCAGGAGTAGGCCACACGGCCCCTCGAGCCTGCTCCGCCATTCAATCAGATCATGGCTAATCTTCGACCTCAATTCCACTTTCCCGCCCAATCCCCATATCCCTTGATTCCCCTGGAGTCCAAAAATCTATCGATCTCAGCCACAGCCTTCTGAGGTACAGAATTCCGAAGATTCACAACCCTCTGAGTGAAGAAATTTCTCCTCCTCTCAGTCCTAAATGGCCGACTCCTTATCCTGAGATTATGCCCCCTAATTCTAGACTCTCCAGCCAGGGGAAATGGCCTCTCAGCATCTACACTGTCAAGCCCTCTCTGGATCTTATATGTTTCAATGAGATCACCTCTCATTCTTCTAAACTCGAGAGAGTATAGGCCCATTCTACTCAATCTCTCCTCATAGGACAACCCTTCCATCCCAGGAATCAATCTACTGACCTTCGTTGCACTGCCTCTAAGGCACGTGTGTCCTTTCTTAGGCAAGGAGACCAAAACTGTACACAGTATTCTAGGTGCGGTCTCACCAAAGCCCTGTACAATTGCAGCAAGACTTTCTTACTCTTGTACTCCAACCCCCTTGCAATAAAGACCAACATATCATTTGCCTTCCTAATTGCTTGCTGTACCTGCATGTTAATTTTCTGTGCTTTGTGTACAAGGATACCCAAGTCTCTCTGAACACCAACATTTAATAGTTTATCACCATTTAAAAAATATTCTGTTTTTCTATTCTTCTGACCAAAGTGAATAACCTCACATTTCCCCACATTATACTCCATCTGCTAACTTCTTGCCCACTCACTTAACCTGTCGATATCCTTTTGCAGACTCTTTGTGTCCTCCTCACAATATTGAACATTATTTGAATAGAGTGTGCAATCAGTGTGGTATTGAGCCTTACAGAGCTGAAAGGGCCCTCATTAGATCCCTGGTCTGTGCTAAATCAGTAAGCTGATCTCAGTTGGCGTGCTACAATTGGTCTCAGCACCCCTAGGCTAGAGAGGGGGGGAGAATCCCTCAGGGCTATTGCTTCCGTTCACTAACCAGTAACTCCTTAAGGAAGATGTGCATTGCGGAATTTAGGTGAGGACATGGTCAGAGCTAAGCTGTCATATCTCCCCGCAGCTGAATATCCTGCAATTACTCATTACCTAAGACCGTGCACCAAGAATGAAAACTTGGCCGAGGTACCAGCGAGGGAGTCAGTGCTTTCGGGCAGCCCGCAGCGCTGAGTTTTACTCTTAACCTCCTTCCACTACAACACTTTTCCCCCTCGCTGGCCTCAAAAACTAACCTGAGCTCCAGAGGATGGAGGCTCAAAGTACAAGACTCTCACAAATGAATGATAAATGATCACGGGAGCCACAATGAGGGAGTCCTAACCCTACAGGAGGAGTGCGAGGTTGTCACCATATAATTGGTTCCACCACCCCCTACAGGTGGATGTCCCCACAATGCAATCATCCTGAATAAGCAGCTAAACAGCAGACGCTCAGTTAACACAGTGCTCATGGTTACTCAAATGTTGCATACAGAAGTCGTGGAGAGCAACCACTGGGGTTGCTTATGCACATCAGTAAGTTCTTGTCCAACACTGTCGTTCTGCCCTCGTTTTCAGAAAGTTACAGGGTTTAAACATATTGCAGGATTGCACAGAAGAGCTGACCATCAAGTCTCCACTCCCCCGACGCTGTTGCTGCCATTTAATTATAATAAAATCAAGTTTCCCGACACCCTGCCCTCCCACCAGACCGTCCAGCTCCACGTTTCACCTCATAATTATAATCAGAGGTTAAAGGTTTTCATAAAGAACGCACAGTGATGGATTGAAGAGTCTCAGTGATCAGCAAACTGACAGCGAAAAGCTTTGCATTCCCATCCCACCACCACAGGCATAGATACAGCTCAGTTTTTGCAACAGAAAGGGAGGACGCATCTACAAGCTGTTGGCCCAGATATTCCTGTCAAAATAACGGTGAGGATAATGACCCTCGCCGTTATTTATGCGCAAATCGCACAGCAACTGCAGGTGAGGGCAGATGACCATAAGAGATAGGAGCAGGAGTAGGCCATTCGGCCCCTCGAGCCTGCTCCGCCATTCAATGAGAACATGGCTGATCTGATTTTTACCTCAACTCCACTTTCCCGCCTTTTCCCCATATCCTTTGAAATGATGCGCGGTTAAACGGGGAAAGCCGGAATGTGGTTTTCCGAGATGTGCCGTTCCGCCATTAGCTTTGCTAAAACGGTATCTCGCCGTCTGACTCACCGTTCAAATACATTGAATGGCGTGAAGTTCCTGTACTTGCACAGTAGATAAGAACTAAACTCGCCACAGAAAGGTAGGGCTTGCCCATTTCAGTCTAAGTACCCTTTTTAACAGCGTGGTAAGTCTTAATTACGCACTGAAAATTATCCGTTACAAGTGTGGAGTCTCATTCCTTCAGCTTGGAGATTTAAAATGATTTTTAAAAATTAAAACGTATTCTTTTTTACTTTTTCTTTCTGTCTCTTTTTTCTCTCTCTTAATCCAATCTTTCTTTCCCTCTCTTTATTTCGCTTACTGCACCTGATTTGACAGTGAATTCACCATTATAACTTACACTTCCTGGTTCAGACTGTGCGCTGTTCATTTCACAATCTTTCAATCTGATTGGTTAAGGAGATAAACAGTTGCTTGCCCCGTTGACACAGGTCCCAGATGCCCTGTAGGGGGCGTCGCGCTGTTTCCATCTCCCACTTACAGCAACTTCCAGTGTGAGATCCCATGGAAATTAAACGAGCCAGGGCAAGTCTAACTCACAACGGACACCGTTCGTTGACCGGCTACAGGAAATTCTGGGCCGTTATTTTAATACTGAGATCCAGCTACATATATTGTAAACATCAACATCCAGTTCCCGTAAATCTGTCCTCTTGGCGCACACACATCCATGTTGTGAAAGAGGTAGGAATTTTGTCAAAACAATACCCAGATTATGTGAAGCTGAGCTCATTCCCACACAAACATTTCACAGCAAGATGTTCCAAGCCTCTGTGCTCTGGCAAATAAAAGGTCTCTTTCTCTGGCTGAGTAAGGAGCTAACTCGTAGGTTTCACTGCATATTGTTTCTCACCCTTCACCCATCCCCCTACCAAGTAAGCAGCAACACAATGAGTAACCCTTACCCTGCTGAGTAAACAGTAACGCTGTACAGTTACACATTGTGTGTAACCCTTACCCTGCTGAGTAAACAGTAACGCTGTACAGTTACACATTGTGTGTAACCCTTACCCTGCTGAGTAAACAGTAACGCTGTACAGTTACACATTGTGTGTAACCCTTACCCTGCTGAGTAAACAGTAACGCTGTACAGTTACACATAGTGTGTAACCCTTACCCTGCTGAGTAAACAGTAACGCTGTACAGTTACACATTGTGTGTAACCCTTACCCTGCTGAGTAAACAGTAACGCTGTACAGTTACACATTGTGTGTAACCCTTACCCTGCTGAGTAAACAGTAACGCTGTACAGTTACACATTGTGTGTAACCCTTACCCTGCTGAGTAAACAGTAACGCTGTACAGTTACACATAGTGTGTAACCCTTACCCTGCTGAGTAAACAGTAACGCTGTACAGTTACACATTGTGTGTAACCCTTACCCTGCTGAGTAAACAGTAACGCTGTACAGTTACACATTGTGTGTAACCCTTACCCTGCTGAGTAAACAGTAACACCGTACAGTTACACATAGTGTAGTCAATGCAGGGAAACGAGGCAGTCAATTTGCGCCCAGCAAGGTCCCACAAATAGAAACGAGATAATGACCAGATAATCTATTTTAGTGATGTTGATTGAGGGATAAATATCAGCCAGGACACCGGGGAGAACTCCGCTGCCCTTCTTCGAAATAGTGCCATGGGGTCTTTTGCGTCCACCTGAGTGGGCAGACAGGGCCTCGGTTTAACAACTCATCTGAAAGATGGCACCTCCGACAGTGCAGCACTCCCTCAGTACTACTCTGAATTGTCAACCTGGATTATGGGCTCAAGTCTCGGGCGCGGGGCTCGAACTCACGACCTTCTAACTCAGAGCACAAGCGCTATCCGCTGAGCCACAGGTGACACCTTATAAAGCAAGTAAAGCCTTTCCCTGCTGAATAAACAGCAACTCCATGCAGTTTTACAAGAGCATGTACTAATACAGATGTTCAGGACTGGTTGCTTTCCATTTCCCAGTATATTACTTGACCTGTGGTTTCATTCTTCAGGTCGATCGACTATCCTTTGTTCTGGGCGCTCGACCTGCAGAGTCCCATCCTTCACTTAGATATGACTACCCTCAAGTCCCCATTACAGGCTTCCACTAATGGTCCCATCCCATGATCAACATGCTTGACTTCAATTTCCCAACACAATATTCAATCCATGGCCATGTCCTCAGCACTTTGGCAGTTATCCATTGGCACCCAACTAAAACAGATGACTTTTCCCCCCTTTTCTTGAAGAAGGTAGAGCTTTTGTCTCTCACTACAATTGAGATGTACAAATGTAAGGAATCTTACAACACCAGGTTATAGTCCAACAGTTTTATTTGAAAATCACAAGCTTTCGGAGATTATCTCCTTCGTCAGGTGAGTGAGTGAATGAAAGGTTCGCAAATTGCATATCTTATATTAGGCTGGGACACCATCACACCAATCAAAGGTGTCGTTGGTGTTCAGACAGGTTAGCCACGGAAAACAGTACGTCCCAGTATACTGAATACACAATGGGTCAGATTACACAGACAAAGAGAGAAAGAGACCCGAAAGGCAGAGAGAGAGAGAGAGAATGTCCAGTTGTACTAAAAACAGATAACTTTTTTTTCCTGCTGGTGGGGTTACATGTAACGTGACATGAACCCAAGATCCCGGTTGAGGCCGTCCTCATGGGTGCGGAACTTGGCTATCAATTTCTGCTCGACGATTTTGCGTTGTCGTGTGTCTCGAAGGCCGCCTTGGAGAATGCTTACCCGAAGATCATACCCGAAGAACTACCTCATACGTTGCAGGAAAGGATGCCCCGGAGCATGGTACATTGGCGAGGCCATGCAGACACTGCGACAATGGATGAACGGACACCGCGCAACAATCGCCAGACAGGAGGGTTCCCTCCCAGTCGGGGAACACTTTAGCAGTCAAGGACATTCAGCCACCAATCTTCGGGTAAGCATTCTCCAAGGCGGCCTTCGAGACACACGACAACGCAAAATCGTCGAGCAGAAATTGATAGCCAAGTTCCGCACCCATGAGGACGGCCTCAACCGGGATCTTGGGTTCATGTCACGCTACACGTAACCCCACCAGCAGGAAAAAAAAGTTATCTGTTTTTAGTACAACTGGACATTCTCTCTCTCTCTCTCTCTGCCTTTCGGGTCTCTTTCTCTCTTTGTCTGTGTAATCTGACCCATTGTGTATTCAGTATACTGGGACGTATTGTTTTCCGTGGCTAACCTGTCTGAACACCAACGACACCTTTGATTGGTGTGATGGTGTCCCAGCCTAATATAAGATATGCGATTTGAGAACCTTTCATTCACTCACTCACCTGACGAAGGAGATAATCTCCGAAAGCTTGTGATTTTCAAATAAAACTGTTGGACTATAACCTGGTGTTGTAAGATTCCTCACATTTGTCCACCCCAGTCCATCACCGGCATCTCCACATTACAGTTGAGATGGTTGAGGGGTGACCTGATAAGAGGGTTTCAAGATTCTGATGGATTCTCTTAGAGTAAACATTTGTAGACTGTTTCAGCTAGTCGGTGAGGCAGTAACGAGAGGGCAAAAATTTAAGATAATCATAAGACGAATTAAAGGGGATGTTAGAAAGAAAAATTCTTTACACAATTTGCAGATTGTGGCTCGATTGTAGAATTCTCTACCACAAATGCTGGCCAATATTTATCCCTCAACCAACATCACTAAAACATCTGGTCATTACCACATCGCTGTTTGTGGGACCTTGCTGTGCGCAAATTGGCTACCGCGTTTCCTACAATACAACAGTGACTGCACTTCAAAAATACTTCACTGGCTGTAAAACGCTTTGAGACGTCCCAAGGTCGTGAAAGGCGTGATATAAATTCAAGTCTTTCTTTCTTTTCTTTCAGGAGGAGCTTAGAACTTTGAAATTGTAGGAGGGGGCAGCCAGGACCAAATTTTGAATTTAGAACTTCTAATTTAATATCAATTTCCTGTATTGACCAAAGTACTTAACTTCCAGCCCTGTGTCGGCAGCATTATTTTTGTTTCTGTTTCTTGACATCTCCACTTCTCTTGGTGCCCTAATGTGCCGTACCTTGATGTGGAGATGCCGGTGATGGACTGGGGTGGACAAATGTAAGGAATCTTACAACACCAGGTTATAGTCCAACAGTTTTATTTGAAAATCACAAGCTTTCGGAGGCTTTCTCCTTCGTCAGGTGAGTGTGGGATTCCTTGAAAGTTACCGCATATATAGTCAGAGAACAATGCCCGGTGATTACAGATAATCTTTCCAACTGCCCGTTATCAAGGCAATCAAAGGAACTGACGAAGGAGAAAGCATCCGAAAGCTTGTGATTTTCAAATAAAACTGTTGGACTATAACCTGTTGTTGTAAGATTCCTTACACGTGCCATACCTTGTTTCCGTCCTGGCATGCGACTCGGATACGGTACTTGTCTGCTGCCGTTGCCATGCCAGCAGGGAACGCCCACAAGGTGTCTCTGAACAAGACTTGCGCAACAGCCTTGCCATCTGACATTCTGATGACCGCTTATTATGACAATGGCACTTTGTTTAGTGTCAGAACCCGAACAACATGTTACTACTGTGTTGACGTTCAGTGTTGTAACAGAGGCCCTGTCTTCAGAACTTGTTTTTCTAAGGATTCAAAAAAAAACGGCTTTCATTTTAGTTCAACAGAAATCCAGTTTTATTTGTCTCCTTTTCTCTTACCCTCCCCTTCTGCATTTCTCTGGGTACTTGTACACTAATTCTGATGTTCGAATTGTTGAGGGGTTTTGATAGAGTAAATAAGGAGAAACTGTTTCCACTGGCAGGAGGGTCGGTGACCAGAGGACACAGATTTAAGATTATTGGCGAATGAACCAGAGGGGAGATGGGGAGAATTTTTTTTAGGCAGTGAGTTTTCATGACCTGGAAATGCACTGCCTGAAAAGGCGGTGGATGCAGATGCAATAATAACTTTAAAAAGGAAAAATTTGCAGGGCTGTAAGGATAGAGCTGGGAAGTGGGACTAATTGGATAGCTCTTTCCAAGAGCTGGCATGGGCATGATGGGCTGAATGGACTCCTTCTATTCTGTATGATTCTATGAAATTTAACAAAGTCTCCTAATCAGCTGCTCGGTGTGTAATGATTCCTTTAATGTTAGTGTCTTACGATGTAACTCGATCAAGCCTATTGCTGTGGACACTATTTATGTCCCTCAGGCAGGGGTCTTCTTGTGCGATTAAATTAACGCGATTCTACAATTCGAGATGATCCTGAGACCAGTAAACACAGGCTGTAGTCATGGATCCTTGGTAGGATTATCCGAGAGTTAATGGGTTGTGGGTTGGTCCATCAGATTCTTATAAAATGGGAGCAAATGAGAAGGAGTTGGAATTGTACACAACGGGAGCGAATAGACAGTATATTGGTCCTTTTGGGTTCTATGAGGAGATGTAATGATCTGAAGTTGGAGGGATCGAATATGAAAAACCTTTAGGCTTTCAATAATGAATAGATTTTCTATCTGAGCCCTGATAAGAAGAGCAACATTTTTATACAGGCCTGAATTTTCTGAGAACGCGCTGGCAATGGAAAATCGAAACCACCGCAGACACAGGCCATGAAATCATGGGCGAGGTTCTCTGTCACCAGTGAGCACTCAGAAAATTCCCTCCACAATGTCCATTTGGACTGTCAAAAAACACCCAGAAGTACAATCATAGATCCTGTCCTTCTAAACCTGTGCCAAGAGAGACCATTTTGAACTATGTAGCACGAGGGTGAAATACTAGTGCAGGTTTGTTATTGGCGGTGGCAGTGCTGGGATCAATTCGATGTGATGAATTAAGAGTTATCAACTAGACTTGTGCAACTCAAAGCAAAATGCTTGCATTGCGTCTTATACCACAGCTGGGAAAAATTAACCTCGGGAAAGTTCTGATGTTGAAATAATGATCAGAGATCCAAGGTCGGAGATCACAGTATTCTGGGAAACGGCAACTAATAGGTTTAGAGTCGAAAGTTCATTTCCTCCACGTTCCCCATTTCCCCAAAGGAAGGCACAGTATGCATTTTACTGACGTTATGTTAAACTTGCAAAGAACCTTGGTTAGACTACACTTGGAATACTGTGCACAGTTCTGGTCTCCATATTCTGGAAAGGATATATAGAGGCTTTGGAAATTCACAAGGATGATACCAGAACTGAAAGGTTATACTGATCAGGAAAGGCTGAACAGGCTGGGGCTCTTTTTCTCTAGAAAAGAGAAGACTGAGAGGTGACCTGATAGAGGTCTTGAAGATAATGAAAGGGTTTGATAGGGCAGACATAGAGAAAATGTTTTCACTTGTGAGGGAGTCCAAAACTAGAGGTCATAAATATAAGATAGTCACTAATAAATCCAACATGGAATTCAGGAGAAACTTCTTTACCCAAAGAGTGGTAAGAATGTGGAACTCGCTACCACAAGGAATAGTTGAGGCAAATAGCGTAGGTGCATTTAAGGGAAGCTAGATAAGCACACAAGGGAGAAAGGAATAGAAGGGTATGCTGATAGAGTAAGATGAAGTAAAGTGGGAGGACGCTGGTGTGGAGCATAAATGCCAGCGTGGACCAGTTGGGCCGAATGGCCCGTTCCTGTGCTGTAGATTCAATGCAACTCGATGCTGTAAAATGTCCAAATATGTCCCAATAGTTTGTTCGTACCCCACACATTTTATGTTTAAAAAAAATTCAAAGCTCTCCTCAGTAATCGGGGTCCACGTCCCACACGGCTCAGGGTGAGGTCCTGGCAAATTGAGCACAGCGTCAAGGAGAATCTCCATTGGCTGGCTAATATAGTCCTCCTGTCCAACAATATTAGGCATTCAGGTGGATAACTCTACGGGGAAAAAAACTGGGAAAAAAAAGATTCAATAGAATGAAAACCTTTTAACATCTGTAAAGTCTGGCCTTTCTGACCAACTTTCTGAAGGGGTAATTTCTTTTAAAAAAAACTATTTATTCAGCAGGATAATCATTACTGAGAGTGCAACAGCAAGGGGTTGTTGTTTATTCAGCAGGACATGGGTTATTCACTGTGTAACTACAAGGAGGTATTTAATCAGCAAGGTCAAGGTTACTTCACTGTTTAACTGTATGGTTGGTATTCTCACCTCACAGACAGAAGGTTGTGGGTTCAAGTCCCACTCCAGGGACCTGAGCAGAAAATCCTGGCTGATACTCTAGTGTCGTACTGAGAGAGTGCTGCAATGTCGGAGGCGCCGTCTTTTGGAATTGACGTTAAACCGAGGCCCCGTCAGCCCTCTCGGGTGGACGTAAAAGATCCCATGGCACTATTTCGAAGAAGGGCGGGGGAATTCTCCCTGGTGCCCTGGCCAATATTTATCCCTCAACCGACACCTAAAAACAGATTATCTGGTCGTTATCACATTGCTGTTTGTGGGACCTTGCTGTGCGCAAATTGGCTGCCATGTTTCCTACATTACAACAGTGACTGCACTTCAAAAAAAAAAGTACTTCATTGGCTGCGAGGTGCTTTGGAGCGTCCTGAGGTTGTAAAAGGCGCTATATAAATGCAAGTTCTTTCTTTCTTTCATTTGCGTCCCGATCAAAGTGGCTGAGAATTCAGTGGGAAGCGAATGCCCAGCCGTTAAAATTGGGTGCTTCGGAGGCCACCGCAGGGACCTGAGGGGAACAGTCCCCATCGCAAGGTAAGTAGATTGAAGGGCTATGGGAGGGGAGTCGTGGACAGGGGAGGAGGGGGGGCGGGAAGCAATTCTGCTTCTCCTGACCCACAAGGAAACCTGTAAAAAAAAAATTCACATTTTTCCATGGCCTCTTCCGGCCCTGCATCCTGGCAGCTTTGGCCTGGTCGGAAAGTTAGGGTTTCCTAACCGGGGGTTAAAATTCCTCCCACGAATATTTCAAATCTAAAGGGGAGACTCTATAACTAGGCTAAGGGTTTTACAAAGCATAAAGCAATTGGGCCACCATAACATAATATTTAACCAGGAAAGAATATGTCTACAATTACCATGTAAGTTTTCTGTACTTCCCAGGAGAAAATGTGAAGATAAAAAAATATAGAAGGAAATAAATAATAATTCTCCAACTGGGGCAAAAGATGGAAACTGGAAAGAAAGTAGGCCAGCCAGACCCATGCTGTCAGGGGTTATGTTGGCACAGCTGCTGATTGCAGAGTCCCTGAAGAATTGAAGAAGCCAGGAAGGCTGCGCAGAGACTTGGGGACTCCTCAAAACAATACATACATGTGAAGGCTTACGCAGTCGAAAGGATTGGAATTTGGAAGAAAAGGAAAATGTCCGTAGCTTTTTAAAAAAAATGTATCCATGGGATGTGGGCATCGCTAACAAGGCCGGCATTTATTGCCCATCCCTAATTGCCCTTGAGAAGGTGGTGGTGAGCCGCCTTCTTCTTGAGCCGCTGCAGTCCGTGTGGTGAAGGTTCTCCCACAGTGCTGTTAGGTTGGGAGTTCCAGGATTTTGACCCAGCGACGATGAAGGAACGGCCGATATATGTCCAAGTCATGATGGTTTGTGACTTGGAAGGGAACTTGGAAGTGATGGTGCTCCCATGTGCTTGCTGCCCTTGTCCTTCAGTTCTTGACCACTTTAGGTACAGTGTTGCTTCTTAAAAAAATGTTTTTTTCCATTGAGAAAGGCCATGTGAAGAGGCTGTGCTGCAGAATGTAGGGCACGACCAAGATCAGAAAAAGTAGGAGGGACAATCAAGAATTAGCAATTAGGTGACACCAAGCTCGGGGTTTAAAGGATTGTCGGAGGAAAGGGAAGACTGAAGAAGATAAGAAGTTCCACAGTTTTGAGGTACTGAGAAAGAATGAATTGGAGTAGAAAATGGCGCAAGACTGCAAGAGAAGGAAAGACTGCGAAATGCAAGGGTGTAAGACAAGTACAGTCACGGTGGGTGACAACACAGAGGCAGTGAAGGAAGGCATGTCGAGGCTCATGGGATACAAGCTGTCATCTAGGAGATTCATTCAGTATAAGGAAGGGCACAAGACAGCAATCAGCATTTTGATGGGTCCAGTAATATGGTGTTTACGTTACTGGACTACTAATCCAGAGGCTTGTATTAATAATCCAGAGTCTGGTTGACTCATAACTGCCCTGTGAAGTGGCCTAACAGCCCACTCGGTCGTATCCAGGGCAACTACAGGTGGGCAATAAATGCTGGCCTTGCCGGCGATGCCCACATCCCGAGAATGAATTTCTTTTAAAAAGATAAAAGGACGCGGAGGAAGATGCTACAACCTGGCCCAATATAAAGAGACTCCCGGACGTCAGGAGCAGATCGGCTGTAACAAACCGCTGGGTGTAGGGTCATGACGGATCAAGTCTAATGGGGTTTACTTTTATTTTATACAGGATTTTGTGGGGATAATTTCACGAGTCCGCGATGCCACCTGGGAGCTGATCGGAAAGGCGTATCAGAAATGTAGTCATGTGCTGCCCATGGTTTATCAACAACAACTTGCATTCATATAGCGCCTTTAAAACATTATCCACCATTAAAATTAAATTATCATAAAATCAGGAGCCCCCGATTTCCTAAAGGATTCTCCCTTGGTATCGTGGACCTCAAAACTACCTGCTGCCCCGACCCTCCCAGACCAATCGACCACCAGCACCATCGTTACAAATGACATTGTATGCACATGATTTCTCAATGGACATTTATTGCTTGCAAGCATACTTTCACCGTGAAATGTTTCAGTTCTGTAGGGGTTTGTGGTCCGCCATATCTGCATACCCACCCTTCCCCCCACCACACCCCCACAACCCGCGGCCTTCTATCCTAAAGACGCTGGATCGCACATGGGTACAGCTCCACAGGTGCCACCAGCCCTGCGGTAAATCGCCCAATTGGTCAAGCTGGAGCCCAGAAGGTGAACGTGGACGGGTTATTTTGTCATGAGGGCGCATCGAGGCCAAGTTCAGTTCCGTTCACCTGCACTTTCAAGGAATTGAAAGTGGGAGCGCTGGCTGAATTTTTCCCCTCGCTGGCCGAGAGCCGATGAGACTAGAGGGGGCAATGTTACCGGCACGCTGGCTGAGATCGGCTAACTGAGCACAAACCAAAGGATTGAGACTGCAACCTCCTCGAGAAATGAGCTTTGATGGGACAAGGGGTCCTTTTCTCATCCTTTGAATTTCCTTGTGCCCTCTTGGGGATGGTATGTTGAGCTATTTTCCCGTTTCTCTCCAGCCACTCCTGTAACACAGACCCGTGGAGTGAGTGGGTCGCTGACCTCCTGCCATGGACCTGCCGGAGGTGCTGTTCGTGATCCGGCTGGCAGGAGTGGTGACGCTCCCTTCGACTGTTCTCTCCTGCTCTGTAGGTGACTAAACCCCTGGCCTTCATGACTTAGGTGTTAGCTGTGGCTCAGTGGGAAGCACTCTCAGCCACTGTGTGAGAAGTTTGTAGGTTCAAGCCCCACTCCAGAGACTTGAGCACATAATCCAGGCTGACACTCCCAGTGCAGTATTGAGGGAGTGCTGCACTGTTGGAGGTGCCTTCTTTCAGATGAGACATTAAACAGAGGCCCTGCCTGCCCCTCTCAGGGGGATGTAAACAATCCCATGACACTATTTGAAGAGAGCAGGGGAATTCACCCTGCTGTCCTGGCCAAATTTAGCCCTCAACCAACATCACTAAAACATCTTAGTAGGTACATCACTGGAGGAGGCCATTCAGTCCATCATGCATATGCCGACTCTTTGAACAAGCCATCCAATTAGTCCCACTCTCCTGCTCTTTCCTCCATTGATCTGTAAATTTTTTCCCTTCAAGTATTTATCCAATTCCCTTTTGAAAGTTACTATTGAATCTGCTTCCACCGCCCTTTCAGGCAGTGCATTCCAGATCATAACAACTCGCTGCGTAAAAAAATGTTTCCTCATATCGCCTCTGGCTCTTATCTGATCATTTTATCACATTGCTGTTTGTGGGAGCTTGCTGTGTGCAAATTGGCTGCTGCATTTCCGACATTACAACTGCCCAAAAGGTACTACATTGGTGGTAAAGTGGTTTGGGACGTCCTGAGGTGGTGAAAGGTGCTATATAAATGCAAGTCTTTCTTTCTCTGTAGGTGAAAAACCTCTAACCTTCACTCAGCCCCTCCCACCAATGGCAAAGGAGAGCCTGGGGATCCTGCAGTACGGTGAAAGCATCACTCGTCCTTCAAACCATCACTGAAGATAAAGTCCTACAAAAATAAAATGAAAGCACATTTTAAGAGAATCTTACAGAGTTTAAAATCTCTTACTGGATCTTGCAGGGCTGGCTGTCCAGATCTGTAGCAGTCTGATAAGTGGGATTCCCTGGAGTAAATATCAAAAGCCTATTCCTGCCTTTCCTGGGAACCGTGGCAGCTCCCTTCTCTCTCCGTCCAGATCCTGTACAATGAGCTGTTTGACAGATTTATGATTAAGCCATAAGAATCAGCATGTCAGCTCACCTACCACCTCCCCCACTCTCTCTCTCTCTCTCCTCCCCCTCCTCCTCACCCGCCCCACCGCTGCTCTGGGCATTATTGATGTTTCCTTGCATCATTCGCCATCGTTTCCATGCGATAATTAACCCTCATGCTTCCTTTGTCTGGTACGTGTAGCAAACGATGCCTCGGGGACCAGGCGGTGTTGCTGAGTGCCAGGAGTCTGCCATTAATCACCTGCTTACTGACTCCTTTACCAAAGGCTTTCCTGTGACTCTTTATTTTTTTTTGTTAACTCCAGATCATTAAAAACAACAGAAAGAAGTCATTCACAACCATTTCAATGCGGGGGAATGCCATTATTTGTTATCAGCATTATTTCCTGAGAACTGACTCTGGTTTAATCGGTCGATAAACCCGCATTGGTTTTGTTAAAATTGTTAGCTCTTTTATTGTGGATATCGTCATGCATCCTCTGTATGAAGCACTGCGAGAACATCCATCATGTAACCAGCAGAAAAAAAAACAAAACTAATGAAATGTGGAATAGATATTGGAAAAATAGCACACACTTGGGAGTGATTTCAAGGCTGGAATCTCATTCAAAGGTTCAGATGACAGAAACCATCTGACTTTTGCTATCACTCTTTCAGCCACTGTCCAAATCTGATTTAAGCCACAATTCATTTTTAAGTATTCATTATTCTATATTAAAACCATCTGAACCTCTTGATTAGATTTCAACCAGTAAGTAACTCACTAACTGGTATTCATTATTCGATACAAAAATCATCCAAACCCCTCGATTAGATTCCAGCCAGTAAATCATTCCCGGGTATCTATTGTTCTACATATAAACTATCCACAAACTCACAATATGTCGGACTTGGCTCAGTAATAACGCACCTGTACCTACACCTAAATGTATACTTGCACCTGCGTCTAAACCTAAACCTACACCCAAACCTACACCTATATCTATAGCTTAATCTACACCTAAGCCCTCGCCTACAGCTAAACCTATAGCTAAACTTACACCTACACCCACAGCATAACCTACACCCACAGCGTAACCTACACCCACAGCGTAACCTACACCTATACTTGTAGCACACGCAGGATTACAAAATCACAGAGAAAACTCAACCTCTGAAAATCTACATTCATTTGCATGTTTGTGAATTGCTGTGGTTCACATTTCTTTGGAATTAGAGGCTATTCACGGCCAGTTGAGAATTGTCTAATTACTGGGGATATAAAAACTGCTGAAGCTATGAAGTAATATATTTGTAACACAATTGGAATCGTTGAATCAAATAAGAGGGAAAGAAAAAGAAGAAAAAGAGGAGAGAATGAATTTTTTTTTTTATTCGTTCACGGGATGTGGGCGTTGCTGGCGAGGCTGGCATTTATTGCCCATCCCTAATTGCCCTTGAGAAGGTGGTGGTGAGCAGCCCTCTTGAACTGCTGCAGTCCATGTGGTGAAAGTTCTCCCACAGTGCTGTTAGGAAGGGAGTTCCAGGATTTTGACCCAGTGACGATGAAGGAACGGTGATATATTTCCAAGTCGGGATGGTGTGTGACTTGGAGGGGGACGTGCAGGTGGTGTTCACATGTGCCTGCTGCTCTCGTCCTTCCAGGTGGTAGAGGTCGCGGGTTTGGGAGGTGCTGTCGAAGAAGCCTTGCCGAGTTGCTGCAGTGCATCCTGCGGATGGTACACACTGCAGCCACTGTGCGCCGGTGGTGAAGGGAATGAATGTTTAGGGTGGTGGATGGGGTGCCAATCAAGCGGGCTGCTTTGTCCTGGATGGTGTCGAACGTGAAAGAAATTAAGTAAGTGTGAGAAAGAGAGTGATTGTGAGAAAGTGTGAGTAAAAGAAAGTGATTGTATGAAAGAGAGAGTGCATGAGAGAATAGTGAAAGAAAGCCTGAAATTTCATTGCTTGATTCAAGTTTGTCGTAATTAATGGAAGGAAGTCTAGTCTAATAGTCTGAGGAGTATTCAGAAGCAAACGGTTCTGCTCCTCCTGGCCCACAAGGAAACTAATAAGAAATTTAAAAGGCTCACCTTACTGGGTCTCTTCTGGCCCTGGCTCTTTTCTTCAGCAGGTTTGGCCTGGCGGGGAAGCCGTCACTGCTCATCCACTTAGGCCTCAGGTTAAAATAGCAGATTGGGTCACGATGACACCATTGGAGCCTGGCCTGTATATTTAAAGAGGACCCCACCAGCTTGGAGCAGGTGTCCTTGCCGCCTGCAATCTAAAATTGCAGTTGGCCAAATCGGGGCAGGAAAGAAGTGGGTAAATCCCCCGCTCTATTTTAACAGCCCCCCCAACCTAGTTTCTACCAGGCCAGGTGGGTGGGTGGGTGGATGGAGCTAAAATCAGCCCCACAGACTGGTGGTACATATATAAGCACAGCTAGTGTTCCATCCACCTTCCAAATGTATAACAGTAATGATGAACAGAAACTGATGAATACTAAAAAGTTACTGCGTTATAATAATACTTTGCCCTTTGAAGTAATTTCTTTGAAGATTGTAATCCCACTTAATGAGTGATACTAAGAGCATCACCTCCAAAGGCCACTAGGATCATTAATTTATTGGTAGCTGGACTCCTGTTCGAATCAATAACATTTTGAACGTTGGGCCCCGATCTGATCAATACTCTCCAATTCAATGGTGAGCCTCAACTCAATCATTATACTATGCAAATCTTGGCTTCATGCCAATCAATAACCTATTCAGAACTGGTTCCTGTCCTGATCAATACCCAATTAATATTTTTTTAAACTTGTTATAGCCTTTTTAAAAGACATTAAAGAGGAATTTGGGTCCAGTAGTGTAGTGTTGCCGAACTAGTAATCCAGAGGACTGGATTAATATTCCAGAGAACGTGAATGGTAGTTTGTGAATTTGAATTCAGTTTAAAAATCTGGAAATAAAATAAAAACCTGGTATCAACAGAAGTGACCATGAAGCTGTTGTATTATTATAAAAACCCAACTGGTTCACTAATGTCCTTTAGGGAAGGAAACCTGCCGTCCTTACCTCGTCTATATATGACTCCAGTCCCACACCAACGTGGTTGACTCTGAAGTGGCCTAGCAGAGCCACTCAGTTGCATCAAACTACTGCAGGAGCAACTAGGGGATGGGCAATAAATGCCGACCTTGCCAGCGATGCCCACATCCTGAGAATGAGAAAGAAAACTCAGATGGATCCTACTTTTGTTCAATAAGAAGTCAATTGTGATCGAAGCTCACGTGATTGCGGAAAAAAAACTCAGGGAGAATTTCATATCCGCACATGAGTACTTTACTCTGACCCTTAGTGAGTTTGACGAAAGAGAAGATTTCAATCCCTGACTGCTGCAGCGGCAAAAGTGAGTAGTACAATCCCGTATGGATGGGGAGAAGGGTTTCGAATGAACTCCCCAAATTGGCATCAAGTTCCAAAAGCTAACAGTTCCCAGTACCAGTCCAATATCCACCGGTTACTGGGAGGATGAGCTTCAGCATCATTACATCGAAACTACAGCACAGAAACAGGCCATTCGGCCCAACTGATCCATGCCAGCATTTATGCCTCTTTCCTCCCTACTTCATCTAACCCTTCTATTCCTTTCTCCCTCATGTGTTTTTCCAGCTTCCCCTTAAATGTATCTATGCTATTTGTTGTCTCAACTACTCCTTGTGGTAGCGAGTTCCATATTCTCACCACTCTCTGGGTGAAGGAGTTTCTCCTGAATTCCCTATTGGATTTATTAGTGACTATTTTATATTTATGACCTCCCCCAAGTGGAAACATTTTCTCTAATTCTGCCCGATCAAGCCCCTTCATTATCTTAAAGACCTCTAGCAGGTCACCTCTCAGCTTTCTCTTTTCCACAGAAGAGTCCCAGCCTGTTCAGCCTTTCGTGATAAGGATATCCTCTCAGTTCTGGTACATTCTCTCAGTTGCTGTGACACTATCGCATGATCTTTGGTACTCGATGCTTCAATGCTCAAGCCACGTTGTAAACGAATGCATAATTTTGTAAAATCCATTGTTCCATGAAATGAGAGGCCAAATCCTAATCAATCCACAGTTCGAGATCATTAATGGGGCATGAAATATGTAAAGTTCTGTCTTTATGCGGCGTGTGTATAGGATTCATAAGGGCAAGAGTTTGGGGTTTGCTTCTTTTAAAGAAAGAACTAGAAAGAAAGATCTTGAATTTATAAAGCACCTTTCTTAAGATTATAATCTTTGGTTTACTTTGCCTGCAAGATGTGTGGACCATAAATAAACTCAAGAATTCTGGCCCAGTCTTTATTTTGCACAATCGCATGATATTTAGTGAAATCTACATCCTCATGTTCTCTCGAGATGAGATATCAATTGGACATTTAGTTGCACCATTAGCACAATCCACTATTAGTGGCATTCACCAATCAGGAGACTGGGGGGGGGGTGGGGGGGAAGGAGGGAGGGGGAGGGTAGGAATCGATTCACTTTCATTCATTTGAGGAAATGTTGGTGTGAAGGTCACTTTGATGGTAATCTGATTACATCTCAGCAATTGCAGGATTGCAACAAGGCACAGAGCTAAAAAAACAAACGATGGACAGGCACAAGGGTGATCTGCTGCTGAACGGTAGGAAGAACTCACAATCAATATTTAGGTGCAGGAATTCTTTAGTTTAACAGTCAGAACTTAAGAAAAGAAGGTTTGACTAGATGAGAGTTTGAGTCTGGTGAGTTGCGAGATCCGATTGTAATCTCTCGTTCAGTGGGATCCGTCAAGGGCAACTCAACACCACCAACTTGCATTTATATAGCGCCTTTAACGTAGCAAAATGACCCAAGGTGCTTCACGGGAGTTGTTTGACACAACAAGCCACAGAAGTAGATATTAGGACAGGTGACCAAAAGCTTGGTCAAAGAGGTAGGTTTTAAGGAGCGTCTTAAAGGAGGAGAGAGAGGTGGAGAGGTTTAGGGAGGGAATTCCAGAGCTTAGGACTTAGGCCGCTGAAGGCATGGCCGCCAACTTAGGACGGTTGGGTTGGATTAAACCATTGAATGGGGAGGAGCAGACTCCAAGTCTATTCTGTACAGTTATAAAATCCTGATGGTGGCAGGGGGAAAAGGAAAGGACAGTTTGAATAGGAACGGCTAATTCATAATAACTGATGATATGGGGCTTTGCATGAAAGCTCAAATGTAAACAAGGAGAGATCAGAATAAAAGGGAATTGGTATCCAGCAAATGTTTCCTTCTGTCAGTAGTAATGCGCACTAATGGTCAAAGATAGCAATTTAACTCTGGGAGGGGGTTCTAATGGCACTTCCACATTTGTGATCAAGTCTCGAAGAGCAACATTAAATCACCACCCCGTGACCTTTTCCCCCCCAGTATATATTCCGACTGCAGCCCTGTAGGTACGTCTCTTCTGTTTTCATTTTAAGGATTTCAGGTCGGGGATTAGCCTGAGGCCTTTTGGTCGCTGTTCACCAGTGCCAGCCAGGAGACCTGATCACAGCAGCCACCGTCACCGCTGTGGGTCTCTAGCTCACCGGCAATCTTTCCTGCCCCACCTCCTGGGGCGACCCTGCCAGGAGATGGCCTTTCTACCGTGGGATTTGGACATTTGGACTGAGCCAAAATAATGACCCGGCCCAACAAATTTGGACACGGAAAAAACAGGCCCAAACCTCAATTCCTATTTTTATTACATGGGATTCTGGGATTTTGCAGATTACACTCCACAATTCCGTCCATTTTTCTGGGAAAACTACCAATCATTTGCTTTGCAATTTACAGATCGACTCCTGTGCCCTTATCAACATAGAGACTTTCTGTCATGATTAGCAAATATGAATAATCATTTGCATTATCAGCCTGCACAGAAAAATTATGTTTGATTCCATAACAATGTTAAATATCACTGAGGTGAGCCCACAGCACTAGATACAGATACAGAATGTTATAACAGTAGCCAGAATACACCTTCCAAGTGGCTTTTAAGTATCCTGTGCAGCTAAATCCATATTTGTTTCTGTGTAATACATACATATTTGTGTAATAGCTTCATACAGACACATACATCCACACTATATCTGCATAATACACATACATCTACATAATACACATCTGCACAGTACCTGCACAATTCACACATTTGGATAACATCTGTATAATATATTTACGTCTGTACACGACATGCATAAAACACATATCTCGTATAATATCCATATGTGTGTAATGCCCACATCTGTATAATACCTGCATAATAAACAAACACACCTGTACAGAACCTGCATAATACACACAACTTGTATAATCCTTACTTTTGTATCTTAACTCCATAATACACATACACACCTCTATAGGACCTACATAATACTCACAGCTGTATAATACTTGCATAATTCACATCTGTATTGTATCAATGTAATACACACACACTTGTATAATACCTGCATAATATCTGCTCTCGTCTCTCTCACACATCACAAGCCATGGTATTTGCAGTATGCATTCACAGACCTGTCCTGATGTACAATATCTGCTGTAATAGATGCACTTATCTCAATTATTGGTATTAAGGGGCAAGGAAAGAGTGTCCCGGGTCCTAGTACCAATCCTTTCCATTCATTAATGTTGGCGATTGATCAGAGAGAACAAAGAGCATGAGTGTAGAAATTACCACTGACAACGTTAGCAGATGAACACTTAAAACTTGTGTTCAAATAGTGGACAAAGGAATACCATATTAAGCATTCACAAACTAATGCTAGGTGTCAGCTGTGGCTCAGTGGCAGGGCTCTTGCCTCTGAGTCATAAAGATTGTGGGGTTCAAGCCCCACTCCATGGGACTTGAGTAAATAATCTATCCTGACACTTGCAGTGCTGCGGGAGTGCTGCACTGTCAGAAGTGCCATGTTTCAGATCAGATGAGATGTTAAACCAAAGCCCTGTCTGCCCTCTCAGGTGGATGTAAAAGATGCCACGGCACTATTTCAAAGAAGAGCAGGGGAGTTCTCCCTGGTGTCCTGGCCAATATTTATCCCTCAACCAACATCATTAAAAACAGATTTTCCAGCCATTATCTCATTGCTGTTTGTGGGACAATGCTGTGTGCAAATTGTCTGTTGTGTTTCCTACATTACAACAGTGATTATACTTCAAAAATATTTCACTGGCTATAAAGCGCATTGGGTTGTGACATATAAATGCAAGGCTTACTTTCTTTAATGTCACCAACACTAGTTTGTTTGGTTCTGGTGAACATGGAGGCAATGCAGCTGTTCACCCAGCGAACTCCACCTCCGTAATTCCCAGCTCACCGTCGCGTCACTGCACTAACATTTTCGGTAGGTGAAAAATTAGCAAACAAGATTTTAAAAAGCCACAGCGACTGAGAATGGCTGTTTAAAGGCTGAGGGCCCAGGGACAAGATAGACTGCGCAGAGCTCACTGGGATCGTCTGAGCCGCCATTTTACTCCAGATATTTTCAAATTCATTTCTCTGATGAAATTCATTAGGTGTCAGTGGTCAGGAGGCCACAGCACTGGTGGCAAAATGACTTTCCTCCCTAGCTCATGCTCTATACAAACACCGCATGAACCCACCGACACAACATTTTTACTGGGTTGGTTAATGCAGTTTCCTTTCTGCACAAAGGTTTAAGAGGAGTTTATTGTGAGCTACCACCTCACATTCAGTCCTTCAGATTTACATAACGACGCAATACATACTGAACACAGGATTTCCCAAAATCAACAACAATTTAATTCTCAATAAAACTTGGGAGTGAAGATACCACAATTATTTATCCTTGAATTAGGGTTGCCAACTCTGGTTGAGTGTATTCCTGGAGGTTTCACCACATGTTCTCCTGCTTCCAACTGCCCCGCCCTCACACTCCCGCCATTAATCACCCAACGCGTCCATCCTCGCGACGCACTGCCTTCCCGCGGCCAATTGGAAAGCGAAAAGACTCTTCATTACCCGATTGGATGATTCTTGACTGTCAGTCAAACAGCCTTTTTTTCCCCCCCATCTCCAATATTTTTTTTAAACTGATAAACAGAAGTGTTCAAAGAAAATGAAAAAAAAGCACCATTTTTTTTTAAAACGCCTATGACTTTTCTCCCGGGTTCCTCACAAAAGTGTCCTGGAGATTAATCTTCAATTCTTGGAGACTCCAGGCCAATCCTGGAGGGTTGGCAATACTGCCGTCAATGAGAACACATGCAGCAACACAGTGGCCTTTAACCTCAAAGCAAAATCACCCCAAACACTGAGCAACACTACTCCACAAACTCTACAGTAATACTACAGACCCGAGGGGTTAGGTGTCAGTAATCTAATCATGGAGTTTAGACAGAGATAAAATACTCAATCTATTTTTCTGCTATTTATGATGTCACTTACCCACCTCAATTATAGCCTGTAACTCCCAGGTATCCATTTTGCTGTCCATAAATCTTCCAAACCCTTCAATTAGATTCCAGCCTGTAACATACTCCCCAGCTCTCATTATTCTATGTATAAACTACCTGCATATCTCGATTAGATTCCAGCCTATATCTCACTCCCAGATATCCTTTATTCTATATATTAATCTATCTAAATCCCTTGATTAGATTCCAGCCTCTAACTCACTCCCAGCTTTGTATTATTTTATATATATATATATATATATCACACCATTCCAACTCCTCGATTATATTCTAGCCTATAACTCATTCCCAGGTAGCCATTATTCTATATATTAAACTATCTTGATTAGATTCCAGCCTGTATCCCACACCTACGTGTTAATTCCTCCCCTTCAAAATCCACATCGCTAAGAAACAGAATTCTTTAAAATTCTTTTTTGTTTTAGCCCCTGTAGATTTTGAGGAGATCTGGCTTTAAAAGTTGCTTACATAAGATGGCAAGCAATGCTTCCATCTACACTGTCAATATTAACTCCTTTTTAATTTCATTTATTCTTGGATAGAACTAGCACATCAAACACACAAAGTGCTTGAAGTAATCAAGGATTAGTCAACACTGAACGGCCCGAGAACTCAGCCCCCACTTCAGCCTCTCACATCTAATACCTACTGAAATGCTGGAACATTTTTCATTTACAAATTATTAATTAAAAATTAATGCACTGCCCTCAGCAGGTTTTGAACAGAAAGCATAAGTAAATAGCAGAGGAGTACGGTACCTGCCTGTCAAAGCCTTGTCTCAATGGAGTCCTTCACACACCTTCCTGATAAAGCCTCCTCTGCAGTGTCCCTCCCGCTAGAATCTGCATTTCCCCTCTTCCACACCAAGTCTATCTCTGCTCCAGATTATCATCCCAACTGCAACTGGTAACGGGGATGGACAATATCATGTTTTATTTATTGACAGCTGTCTCCCCCTTTTTTTTTACACTCTCAGCTCCTCCCCTCAGCTGCCTCATGAATAATTCATCAGATGCAATCCTCTGCACAAAAGGACACCATGCACGACATCAGGCTTCTTTCAGCTGCACACACCCTCAAACAGAGAGTTACTGATGCGTCTGGACGCAAACCGAACTCTGCCTCTTACTGTGCTTAGCAGCAGCACATGCAGCTGAACAAGGCTAACCCCCCCCCCACCCTCTCCAGGACAGAGGTGTGGTCAAAGAGATGGGCGACTCACTGCCAATAGGTGCAGGTAAACTAACGTGTTTGTTCAAGTCTGGTGCTGTTCCCACTCCAGAGACTTGAGCACAAAATCAAGGCTGACACTCGTACTGAGGAAGTGCTGAGATATAGTCTTTTGGATGAGACATTAAACCGTGGCCCTAACTGCTCCCTCAGGTGGACGTAAAAGATCCCTATTTCGAAGAAAAGCAGGGGAGTTCTCCTCAGTGTCCTGGCAAATATTTATCCCACGATCAACATCACTAAAAACACATCTGGTTATTATCTCTGTGCTGTTTGTGGGATCTTGCTGTGCACAAATTGGCTGCCGTGTTCCCTACATTACACCAGTGACTACACTTCGAAGGTACTTAATTGGCTTTGGGGCATCCCGAGGTTGTGAAAGGCGCTAAATAAATACAAGCCTTTCTTTCTTTTTCTTTATGTTAGCTGGGAAGCCCCAGAACCATTGAAATGGGTAGAATTAAGGTCCTGAAGATAAATTTGGATATTTATAATGAGTTTTTACATATGTGCTCCAGGCATATCGAAACTGGAAAGGCATTCATCATCATGTAAACACCACTGGCTCTTTTATGTTACAAAACAGAGATGACAACAAACATGTTTGTGGGGGGAGATGGGCAGCATTTTTACAGATGTTGTATAGATCTCAGGCAGTGTACCGATGAATATCTCAAAGCTTTCCTGTCCATCATTAACCTGTCGAGTACCAACTTGTCTATTCTGGAGGTACACATCTCAACACTGGACAGCATAACCGAACACAGGGAAACACACACTTGGCACAGCACCAGACTACAAGTGAACAGTTTCCCTTTACCCATGTTGCACATCTAGCAGCTTATATAGAGACACAAACATCTACAGATACATGAATCAGTCTGCACCAGACACGAGTAATTCCTTCTTGTTAACCTAATGCATATGGCACTTAGCCAACACTAATCACCTCAGACAGTTCTGGCCTTTTCCACTTTTTCAGCAGTAAACAGAATCTCCTGAACGCAAACAGCATTAAAATCTAAAATCAACATTGTATAGAATTACACGGAATTTATAGCTCAGAAACAGGCCATTTGACCAGAACCCGTCTATATCGGTTTGTTCTGCACAAGAGCCTCCTCCCTCTCGACTTCCTCCATCTAACCCTATCAACATATCCTTCTATTCCTTTCCCCCCTCATGTACTTATCCAGCTTCTCCTTAAATACACCTATGCTGTTCGTCTCAACCACTCCATGCGGTAGCGAGTTCCACATGAACATGGAGTTTAAATTTAAAACAATAAAGGTAATTGACAGAATCAAAAAGGGATGACTCTTTCTTCGAGAATAAGGAGCCACATAATCTCAGAGTGGGAGCTAAACCGGTTAAAAGCAAATTCAGGAATTTTTTTTCCATCAAACGGGCTGTGCGAATGTGGAATACATCGCTCCAGAAGACCAGACATCAACCGAGGTCTTTAAAAGAGAAACAGATACTTGCTTGGGAAGTAAGGGTATTTAGCGTAAAAAAGGCAGGAAATTAGGGTTAAAAAGATAGGGTTGGCACAGCTAACAAATCAGATGGGCTGAATTACCTATATTCTTATATTCCTACACGTCATCTCGCCAGTTAGCCGTGAGTTCAGAATTCTGCACTGATACAAGTTATGCGATCTGCTTATACACCAAACTAGCTGTCAGCCGTGGCTCAGTGGTAGCACTCTTACCTTACTGAGTCAGATGGTTGTGCGTTCAAGATACTTGAGCACATAATCTAAACTAACACCCCAGTGTTGCACTGTTGGAGGTGCTGACTTTCAGATGAGATGATAAACTAAGGCCCTGTCTGCCCTCTCAGGTGGATGTAAATGATCCCAAGGTACAATTTTGGAGAAAAGCAGGGGAGCTCTCCATGGTGTCCTAGTCAAAATTTATACCTCAACCAACATCACTAAAAAGTCAGATCATCTGGTTATTATCTCACTGCTGTTTGTGGGACCTTGCTGTGCGCAAATTGGCTGCCGTGTTTCATACATTACAATGATGACAACAAATCAAAATTATTTAATTGACTGTAAAGCATTTTGGGATGTCCTGAGGTCATGAAAGGCGCTATATAAATGAAAGTACTTTCTTTCTTTTCTTTCAATTAAGTGTGGTATGTAGTAATGATATTGATGGTTAAATCAAGCATCAATCTGTTGAATCAAGTGCTTTGCCATCGTTCACATCTGCTTGCCCAACATCCGGTCTTTGATGGGCTGCAATTTCCACCAGTTAAGCATTAGAATGACCAAAGCCATTATCTTTAGCCCCAACCACTAGCTCCATATCCCTGACAATGACTCCACCTCCATCCCTGGCCACTGTCTCAGACTAAACCTGACTACTCGCAACCTTGACGTCCTATTCGACCATGAGCTCAGCTTCCAACACGATATCCTCTCCATCACTAAAACTGATTTCCACCTCCGTAAAAGCACCGGCCCCGGCCCCACCTCATCCCATCTGCCACTGAAATCTTCATCCATGCCTTTGTCATCTCCAGACAAATGGAGGTGCCTTTCATGGCTGGCCTCCCATCTTCCACCATCTGTAACCTTCAGCTCAGCCAAAATTCTGCTGCCCATATCCTATCCCACACCAAGTCCCATCACCCCCGTTCCCACCGATCTACATTGGCTCCTGATCATCAAATGCTTTAAAATTTAAAATTCTCATCCTTGCCTTTAAATCTCTCCATGGCCTCACCGCTCCCTATCTCTGTAACTTCCTTCAGCCCTACAACCCTCCCAAACCTTCTGCTCCTCCAACTCTGGCTTCTTGTGCATTCCCCCACCCCCTCCTTTGCCCCATTATTGGCAGTCATGTCTTCAGCTGCCTAGACCCCATGTTCTGCAATTCCTTCCCTAAACCTCTCTGTATCTCCACCTCCCTATCATCCTTGAAGGTCCTTCTTTTGGCCTCCCCTCCTAATATCTCTTTCTTTAGCTTGTGATTTTTTTTGTTTGATTACACATCTGCGAAGCGCCTTGGGGCATTTTTCATACGTCAAAGATGGCATACAAGTGCAAGTCGTCATTGTTTTTGCTCAAGAAACCAGCGCCTTCATCACCCGCTGGGCTTTTTATGCAAAATTGAGGTACTCGGGCAGAAAATTAGGACGTGTGTGGTAAGTGAAGACATTCGCAAGACTTGTCACGGGATATCACACGGTACCAAAATCACTTGCCATATCGATGGTCCCATATTGTAAAATCGAAGACCTGAAGAGAATTACATCCAACGCTGGAACATGCAAATCAGAGGCAGGCAGACCTGTCTGGTTTAAATAGTCCAGTCTAACGCAGCTCTTGGCTTTCTGTCCCCTCGGCCCTGACTCCAGATACAAGTGAAACGGCCAGTGTATGGGAAGTGCCTTCTGGAGAAGGACTGAAATCCGTGTTACTCACTGCTGTAGGGACTTGTATTCAATTCACAATTACCATTCTCTCTGTGCCTTATCTTACTGTTGTCCATTTCAATATACGTCATGTGCAACACTGCATATACAACCAAGAATTCATGATTATGGCAATGTATTTAATTGGGGAGGTTTTACCACTTCACTGATTGTTTTAACACTTAACAATCACAGGACTTCTGGTATGCCTGATGTACAAATACTTCAGCCTTGATTATTACTCAAATAAAGTCCACTAATAAAGTCATTGCTTTCAGTACTCACTTTCCTCTCATTTAATTTACTGTGACAATGTCTTGATTTTTTTTCTCATTTCATCAGGTCAGGGCATTTTGTCCTGATTTATTTAGGCCACCTTGGTTACCATGACATTACTTCCGAAGAATTGTGGGTAACTGATGTAATGGAGTACTTAAAACTCCTGTGGAAAGCTAACCATCCCCCCCTCCCGCTCTTCCCTTCAATACAGCTTTACTGCTTAAATGAAAGTGATCCCCGGGGGGTGGGGGGGGGGGAAGGGTCAGGGGTTGAACATCCGTAGAGATACCATATACCCATAATTCCTAGCAAAGAGCTATCCACGGCAACCATGGCAACCAGTGGGAATCATCTATCCCCCTGCTAACTGGACCACACGAGCGGATCCAATTGTACTTTAATAAAATTGTGTTTCGTACTCCTCTTCTCTTTTGCCGCTAATTGCCTAAACTGCGCACATTCGTACTGCCCCTCCTCTGGCACAGAGTTCTCCACAACTCTCAATCTGCGGGCGTGCCTCTGTCACTCCCTTGCGCACTTCTCTTGTGATTTTCACAAGCATTCCCTCTCTGCCTGGTAGCTTCCCCTCAATGCAGAACATAAAAATTAGAAAATGGTGAGCTAGTCAGCAATTGAAAGACTGGGGTAACATTTTTGGTTGGGAGTCTAACAAAAGGCCCCACCTGGAATATCAGCTTATCTTTTCCCTTTCAGATACTGGCTGACTTGCTTTGTGTCTTCTGCATTTTCTATTTTTATTTCAGTCTTTCTGCATTTCCAGTTTTCTTTTAATACCTCTCCAAGCACGTGTGGGTCTTGCAGGATTCTCTGTAATTCCTACAATCTCGCTCTGTATTTGTGTCTCTCTCCTGCAGTATTCCACACAACTGCTGCAGTCTTTCTCTAAATTTTTCTGCATCTCCCTCGTAGAATTCTCTAAGACTCACCCGGCAGATTTATTTTAGGCTAGTGCAGAACAACGCATAAACTTTAACATTCTACAGGCTTAATCTCCTCCAGCCTTACAACCCTCCGAGACCTGTACGCTCCTCCAATTCTGGTCTCTTGTGCATCCCTGATTTTAATCACTCCACTACTGGCGGCCGTGCCTTCAGCTGCCTAGTCCCTAAGCTCTGGAATTCCTCCCCTAAATTTCTCTGCCTCTCCACCTCTCTCTCCTCCTTTAAGACCTACCTTTTTGACAAAGCTTTTGGTCACCTGTTCTAATATCTCCTTCCCTGGCTCGGTGACAAATTTTGTTTGGTAACACTCCTGTGAAGCGCCTTGGGTCACTTTACTCTGTTAAAGACACTATATAAATGCAAGTTGTTGTTAACCTCCAGGGAAGTCGCATATTATTAAAAAAAGAATGCACTCTCTGCAAACGTACTGCAAGCTGGTGCATCAAATTTAAGAGGAATGCCACAGAAGAGCGATAAATCTTACAGTAATCGGGAAACCGTGTTGTAGAAATTAATTGGGCAAACACGTTCAGAGGAATCAATGCTAATTAGTGAAGAAAACCTTCGAGTTCCATCAAACAAGATAACATATAAACCAGGATGTCTTTTGTCTTCATGAAATTCCACCTCTTCATGACTCCTGACAAATATGCTTAGAGGTTTTCTGAGGCATCTGAGAACAACTGAAACAAGTTTTAAATAAAGCCATGTTTGCCAGGAATGACATTTTGCCTTGTGTCAACTGTGGCCCAGTTGGTAGCACTCTTGCTTCTGAGTCAGAAGGTCATAGGTTCAAGTCCCACTCCAGAGGCTTGAGCACGTAATCTAGGTTGACACTCAATGCTAATACTCCTGAATTCACACAGCGCAAACACTCCTGAGTTCAGACAATGCACAGCGCTAACCCTCCTGAAATTACAGAATACACAGCGTTAACACTCCTGAGTTCACAAAATACACAGCGCTAACACTCCTGCGTTCACACAATGTATAGTGATGACACTCCCTAGTTCAGACAAGGCTCAGTGATAATAAGATCTTAAATAAATACAGCACTGGACGTGGCCTTTTGGGGCTTCCTATGGTGTTGACCAGAGTGGTTGGATTTAGGCACAGGGCCTGAGGGGAATGCTAGATTGTGCCGTGCAGGCTGGAGCCTTGCTGGATTCATCAGATGGTGAAGGCAACTTCAACCTCATCCTTGCTACAAATGTGTGGATGAAGCACGTATGGGTCGTGTGTCACTTGGAGGACAAGATGTGCAGCCTCCGGGCAGGGCTTGGAAACTCCCACATAGTCTGGATTCTCTGTCTGGAGCCCTGTACAATGCAACCCCCAATCCCCCACCCCGTCCTTATCAAATCCAGGAACAGCCACAGGTGAAAGGATAGGTCATCTAAAAGGGGAGTTAAGCCATCACCAGCTATACTATAGTCACTGCAACGATCGTAATAGCAATCAGAGTGGCCAGTTGGGAAATGAGGAGTGCCCCAATGTTCTGGTGGTGTTGATTTAGGGACATGACATGTGGTAAGTGTGATATGCTTGGGAGGAACATGTGACTTTGGACCTACGGGGGTCAATTTTCGGATGGCCGAGCGGGTGCGTTCGTGGTGGGGGGCGGGCTGCTAAAATTGGGGATTCAAGGCGCAGGTCCGGAGCCCGGCTCCAACCTGCCCACTTCCGGGTTTCCCAATAGATGCCCCCCGCATGCGGGACTCCCACCGGCAATTAAAGCCAGCGGGATCCCACTAAAAGCAGTTAATTACATAGTTCAGGTCGTTTGCAGGCCTGATTGGGAGGATATTTTAGGAGGGGAGGGATTTTCATCTCAGCAGAGCGTGTTTCCTGTGCTCCAAGTTGAAACAGACGTGTTGCAGCCACCAGCCTGTGGGAGCTGCAAAGGTCCATTTGACAAGTGGGGGGGGGAGACCCTCACTTATTGCAGGAGGCCACTCTGTCACTTTGGACAAAGTTTGGCCTGCACCACCCTCCTCCTAACACTAAAATTCACCAACTTGGAACCTCAACTCCGGTGTGCAGACACATTTACCTACCTTGTGGACCCCCTCAAAAGTACATCTTCCGGATGGGGGCCGCCATAGCTGCAGTCTTGGCCTCATCGGAGGACGGACAGCAACACCAGCCTCGCCGGCCACCTCAGACATGTGGAGCTCCACAACACAGTGCTGTGACACATCCACCTGCACAGCAGGAGGGAGGGCAACCGCAGAGAGAGATGCGTCGCAGAAGGCACTAACCTCGCCACAGGGTCAACAGACCGAGGCTCAGCTTCCTGGACCTCTCTGAGAAGCAGTGCATACGGAGGCTCGGTGTCACTCGACATGTAGTCGTGGACATCTGCAGCCTCCTTGATGCCGAGCTGCTCCCGGCTGGCCCGAGCACCATCTTCTTACCTGTCGCTGTCAAAGTCACCACTGCCCTCAACAGCTGTCTGCACAAAAGAGCCCTGCAAATACACTTACACCCACTCTGCAGTGACACAATGGGTGGCATCAGGTGTGGGTCTTCATGGTGATCCTCAGGAAAGGGAATTATTGCACAAACCAGACAAGATTTGCAAAGACGTGGCAGTAGTGGTGATAACAACATTTAATGTGGTTGGCAAAAGAAACAAATCTAAATGAAAAACATGACATTCCGTCATACACCCTCGTGCATCCCCTTTGTGCTCACAAAACCTTAGCCTTATGTTTACGGGAACCTCTACGTGGTGCTAACCCTATGGCTTCAGCAGAGGTAGTGGCAGGTTGCTCTTGTCCATGCCCTGACCGATGAGATGTTTGCGCGGACGCCCTCTGGGTTTCAGTGCCCGTGAGGGCCCATCCAAAGATTGCTCCACTTGCACCTGTGCAGGGGCAGACTCAGCCACCTGGAGAGGAGGCAGCATTGCAGGTACTCGTTGAGAGGGGGGCAACAGGTGAGACGTGGGAGCGCTTTGAGTGGCGTCCTCACTTCCATGTCCCCTTTCGCCATCATCCCTCTCCTGGGCCAGGCCCACATCACTCCTTCCGCCCTGCGGGGCGACAGTTTGGAGAACTTGTGTGAGGCCTTGGAAGGCCAGTTGTAACATATCTGTCAGCCTGTTTAAGGCGGCAGAATGTTGCTCACCCTGAATCCAAACGGCCGTTGTCAGGGCCTGAATGGACTCATGGTTGAGCCGTGCTTGAAACTCGAGGGAGGCTAGACTTCCCTCCATTGCAGGCATTCCCGCAACTACCCGCGACACTATCTCAGAGATGGTTTCACGTCCCTGTGACAGTATCTCAGAGATTCCCTCCTGTACCTGTGCCACCATTCCACTCATGCAGGAGTTGGACTCCTCCATCCTCTGCGCGATTGTGGAGAGTGCGCGTGGCAACTGTCCCAGTACCTCGGCAATGTGCTGCTGCCCCTCGATGACTCTCCTTTTCATGGCTGGCCCTCAGGGTTCGGCCTCTGGGTCCAGCTGAGCAGAGTCTGGAGAAATGTGCTCGCACCGACACGGACTCTCCACGGCTGCCCCTGCCACCAGGGTCTGCTCGTGCTCACATGTGAGTGGTGAGTCACCATGTGCAAGCCCAACTAAGTGAGGACGGGGACCCACCGAGGTGTGTGTATCTGTGCTGGTGGATGGCTGGCTCAGATGTGACGATGCCCCCTCAGAGGCCGGCAGGTCCTCTGAGGAATCGCCCTCCGCAGTCAGAGATGGCCCTGCAAGAAAGCAATATTAACCATGTGGACAGATGTTGAGATGCTGCAGATGCCAAGTGATGTTAAGATCATTCGTTATCATGAGTGCTGAGTGTCAGATTTCTGTCACCAGCCGCTTGTGCGCTCCCAGTCTTGGCGTCTGCCACGGACAGGCACTCCAGTGTACGGCTTAATTCTAGTGCCTGCTGCTCCGCGTCCGTTAAGACCACCTGGTGTGGTGGGCCCCTTCTGGTCCTTGCCCTCTCCCGGACATTCTGGCATCTCTTCTCCTATCAAGGCAAAACACAGAGAGGCGTGATTGAGTGATGGTTGCATAGTGACACGCTGCATGCATTGGTGTGGGTGGGGGTGACCGTGAGGGAGATGCATGGGAGGGTGTGTGTGAGACATAGCCATGAGATTGTATGAGGATTGGGTTGCGTGGTAGTGTTCGAATGGGAATTGGGCGGTGAGTAAGTGCAGGCAAGGTGAGGATGATAGTTGAGTGGATGTGAGGAGTGATGCGAGAGCTTTGTGGTGGCAGTGCAGAAGGAGTTGTGTGGTGGTGGAGGTGATGTGGAAGACGGAGTGTGGGAGAATGCGTAAGTATACTCACTTTGGCTGACCTGGTTAGGTCATTAAAGCACTTCCTGCACTGGACCCAGGTTCGGGCGACATTGCTGCTGCTGCTGACCACTTCTGCCACCTCGAGCCAGGCCTTCTTGGTGGCAGAGGCAGGCCACTTCCTCCCGTCTGATGGGGAAAAACGTTTCCCTCCTCCTCCTGACCCCATCGAGCAGCACCTGGAGTGAGGAGTCAGAAAACCTGGGAGCAGCCTTGCCTCTGGCCTGCTCCCTGCTGCCAATATGGTTCTTTGCTGCAGGAGGAGCATTGGGGGACTGTCCCTTTAAATAGGGCTACTCCTGCTGACAGCCTGTGATGCGGGTGCGCAGTGCGCCCGCTGCGCAGGTCTGCAACGGGAAACCCGGAAGCACGCGTAAGTACCTTGAATTAGGCTGCGATCGCGTGCGGAGCACCCCGATTTCACTGGGCGGGTTACGCACGCGCCCAGTCGACACCCCCGCTGCCAACCCGCCTCCCTCCCAATATCGGGCCCCATGGTTCCCAAAGCTCTCCACAATGGGGGTTTCCTCATCTCATGTCTGGGTCTATTGTAGTCTAATTGATGGAGATTTATTGCTATGGTTAGTCAATAACTCCATTATCATTGCATGAGCTGAAGTACCATGTACAATTCTGGGCACCACACTTTGGGAAGGATGTCAAGGCCTTGGAGAGGGTACGGTGGAGGTTTAGCAGGATAATACCAGGGATGAGGGACTTCAGTACTGTGCAGAGATTGGAGAAGCTGGGATTGTTCTTCTTACAGCAGAGAAGATTAAGGGGAAACCATTAGAGGAATTCCAAATGATGAGGGGTTTTGATAGAGCAAGTAGGGAGAAACTGTTTCCAATGGCAAGTGGGTCGGTAAATACAGGTCATAGATTTAAAATAATTGGCAAAAGAACTAGAGGGGAAATGAGGAGAAATTTTATCACCACAGAGGGTTGTTTTGCTCTGGAACACACTACCTGAAGCAGATTCCATAGGAACTTTCAAAAGGCAATTGGACATGTAGTTGAAGAGGACTCATTTTCAGGGTTATGGGGAAAAAGCTGGGGAGTGGGACCAAATTGGACACAGGCACGACGGGCCGAATGGCCTCCTCCTGTGCTGTACGATTCGATGATTCCACGTAAAGCAGTGTAAAATTCTGCGGGGCAAAAATTACATCGCAGGCTACTTTATTATTCGGACGTCCTCGGCTGCGGCAAATGTTGGCTGCTGGTAGTACTGGCACACCGCTCCTTGTGCCCGGTAGTAAGGCTATCTGACCAGCATTTATCAAGGCGACGTGGCTCGGCTCTTCGTTACTTCCAGCTGAGCAACAACAAGCTCCCAAATTAAAGTCGCACTTGCCCGAAAGAGCATTATGATCGGATCGTTACCCGTCTGAAGGCTAAATTACCAGCACATTCATATTAAGCGTGAGCTGAAAGGTCACTCATTTTACAGCGACAGTTTCCTGCTGGCTCCAATCAGTCTCCGCCAGGAAGCACCATTCAGCTCAATCTGGGTTTTTTATGTCCCAATTTTCCTCCCGTAAGGGCACGGATTTAAGCTAGTGTACACTGCCACAGCTGCTCGGAGCCCTGCTCGAGCATTCATTCTTCACCTGAGCCTAAACAATCAGAGTGAGGCGTTTTTAAAAAGAAAAATCATTCTTAGGATTTGGGCATCGGCAGCATTGATCATCGTTAGGTGGTGGGCCTTTTTTTTGAACCGCTGAATTGTTCGTAGCAGTTCGATACAGCCGAATGGCTTGCTGGGCCACTTAAGAGTCAACCACGTTAGTGTGGGACAGGAGTCACGTATAGGCCAGGCCACGTAAGGACGGCAGGCTTCTTTCCCTCGAGGACTTTTTATGACAATCCAACAGCTTCATGATCGCTTTTACTGATACCAGCTTTTTATTTCCTGATTCAAATTGTCAAACTACTATGGTGGGATTTGAACTCACAATTCTCTGGATTTCTAGTCCAGTAATTTAACCACTACACTACTGCACCCTGGATATTCACGCAAGGGAGACAGTGCAGGCCCAATTTTATTCTTTTGACCTTCACTTGAGGCCAAGTTCATTCAGAATGGCTTTCTTCCTTTGAATTTTCCCCCCTTAACCGTAGGCCGAACATTTGTCCTCATACCTGGACAACTCGTAAAAGATGATGAACAGCCCTGAATATAGGCTCTATGACACCTGAAGACAAGGAGTTACACTGAAAGCGCAACGGGACATGGGCCAGTCATAGCTTGAATTGTAGGTTCACCCAACATCCAATTACTTTTATTGCAGCAAGTAACAACTGAAATACACAAATGTATCATTTGCGGCAATGGTTAAGGATGCCAACCCTCCAGGATTGACTTGGAGCCTCCAGGAATTGAAAATTAATCTCTAGGACACCGCAGCGAGCAACCGGAGGGGAAAATCATGGGTGCGTTAAAAAAAGGCCTTTTTTTCATATATTTTGAACGCTTTTGTTTAGTTATGGAAATATGGGAAATGGGGAAACAAAGGCTGTTTGACTGGGGCAGGGCTGTTGGAGGTCATGTGATGAAACCTCCAGGAAGACGTCCAACCAGAGTTGGCAACCCGAGCACCGATGGATTTAGAAATTGCACGATGCTAGATCAGCACCGAAGGCAATAAATTTATTTTCTAGGGGCAAAACGCTGATCCCTGAGGTCATTTTGATTTTTGACACTTTATCTGATACATTTTGGAGCCTACTGTAACTCTGCCTTGCAAGCCAAAATTAGCTTGCCCTGGAAGGAAGTTTGAAATATGAAAATAAAAATAGTTGGATCCCACTTTACAGGATGAAATTAAAAGAAACAGGTTAATGCTCTTCATTAAAATATCAGGGTGGGATACGAAACAAGTATTAAGGGGTCAATTTTCGGACGGCCGAGCTGGTGCGTTCGTGGCGGGGTGGGGGGGCTGCTAAAATTGGGGATTCGAAGGGTGGGTCCGGAGCCCGGCTCCTACCCGCCCACTCCCGGGTTCCCCAATGACGTACTTAGATACACGCGCAGCCCCCGGATGCAGGGCTCCCACCGGCAATTAAAGACAGCGGGATCCCACTTAAAGCAATTAATTACTTAGTTCAGGTCGTTTGCAGACCTGATTGGGAGGATATTTTAGGAGGGGTGGGATTTTCATGTAAACAGAGCGTATTTCCCGTGCTGGGGGTAACACTCCCAGTTGAAACAGACGTGTTGCAGCCACCAGCCTGTGGGAGCTGCAAAGGTCCATTTGACAGGTGGGGGGGGAGACCCTCACTCATTGCAGGAGGCCACTCTGTCACTTTGGACAAAGTTTGGCCTCTACCACCCTCCTCCTAACACTAAAATTCACCAACTTGGAACCTCAACCCCGGTGTGCAGACACATTTACCGACCTTGCGGACCCCCTCAAAAGTACATCTGCCGGATGGGGGCCGCCATAGCTGCAGTCATGACCTCATCGGAGGACGAATAACATCACCAGACTCGCCGTCCACCTCTGACACGTGGAGCTCCACAACACAGTGCTGTGACACATCCACCTGCACAGCAGGAGGGAGGGCAACCGCAGAGAGAGATGCGTCACAGAAGGCACTAACCTCGCCACAGGGTCTACAGACCGAGGCTCAGCTTCCTGGACCTCTCTTAGGATCAGTGCTCACGGAGTCTCAGAGTCACTCGACATATAGTCGTGGACATCTGCAGCCTACTTGATGCCGAGCTGCTGCTGACTGGCCCGAGCACCATCTTCTTACCTGTCGCTGTCAAAGTCACCACTGCCCTCAACAACTTCTCCTCCACATCCTTCCAGGATGCCATTGGGAACATCCCCAGCGTCTCTCAGTCGTCTGCACAAAAGAGCCCTGCAAATACACCTACACCCACTCTGCAGTGACACAATGGGTGGCATCAGGTGTGGGTCTTCATGGTGATCCTCAGGAAAGGGAATTATTACACAAACCAGACAAGATTTGCAAAGACATGGAACTAGTGGTGAAAACAAATTTTAATGTGGTTGGCAAAACAAACAAAACTAAATGAAAAACATGACATTCTGTCATACACCCTCGTGCATCCCCTTTGTGCTCACAAAACCTTAGCCTTACGTTTACGGGAACCCCTACGTGGTGCTAACCCTGTGGCTTCAGCAGAGGTAGTGGCAGGTTGCTCTTGTCCATGCCCTGACCGATGAGATGCTTTGTGCGGATGCCCTCTGGGTTTCGGTGCCCTTGAGGGCCCCTCCAAAGACTGCTCCACCTGCACCTGTGTAGAGGCAGACTTGGTCACCTGGAGAGGAGGCAGCATTGCGGATACTGGTTGAGAGGGGGGCAACGGGTGAGACGCGGGAGCGCTTTGAGTGGCGTCCTCACTTCCATGTCCCCTTTCGCCATCATCCCTCTCCTGGGCCAGGCCCACATCACTCCTTCCACCCTGCTGGGCGACAGTTTGGAGGACATGTGTGAAGCCTTGGAAGGCCAGTTGTAACATATGTGTCAGCCTGTTTAAGGCGGCAGAATGTTGCTCACCCTGAATCCGAACGGCCGTTGTCAGGGCCTGAACGGACTCATTGTTGAGCTGTGCTTTAAGTTCGATGGAGGATAGCCTTGCCTCCATCGCAGACATTCCCGCAACTACCCGTGACACTATCTCAGAGATGGCTTCACGTCCCTGTGACAGTATTCCACTCATGCAGGAGTTGGACTCCTCCATCCTCTGCGCGATTGTGGAGAGTGCGCGTGGCAACTGTCCCAGTACCTCGGCAATGTGCTGCTGCCCCTCGGTGACTCTCCTTTTCATGGCTGGCCCTCAGGGTTCAGCATCTGGGTCCAGCTGAGCAGAGCCTGGAGAAGAGTGCTCCCACTGATGCGGACTCTCCGCGGCTGCCCCTGCCACCAGGGTCTGCTCGTGCTCATATGTGTGTGGTGACTCACCATGTTCAACCCAACTAACTGAGGACGGGGACCCACCGAGGTGTGTGTATCTGCGCTGGTGGATGGCTGGCTCAGATGTGATGTTGCCCCCTCAGAGGCCGGCAGGTCCTCTAAGGAATCGCCCTCCATGGTCACGGCAGTCGCAGATGGCCCTGCAAGAGATTAGTAAGCAATATTTACCATGTGGACAGATGTTGAGGTGCTGCAAATGCCAAGTGATGTTAAGATCATTCGCTATCATGAGTGCTGAGTGTCAGATTTCTGTCACCAGCCGCTTGTGTGCTCCCAGTCTTGGCGTCCGCCACAGACAGGCACTCCAGCGTACGGCTTATTTCTATTGCCTGCTTCTCCGCGTCCGTTAAGACCACCTGGTGTGGTGGGCCCCCTCTGGTCCTTGCCCTCTCCCGGACATTCTGGCATCTCTTCTCCTATCAAGGCAAAACACAGAAAGGCGTGTTTGAGTGATGGTTGCATGGTGACCCGCTGCATGCATTGGTGTGGGTGGGGCTGACCGTGAGGGAGATGCATGGGAGGGTGTGTGTGAGACATAGCCATGAGATTGTATGAGGATTGGGTTGCGTGGTAGTGTTCGAATGGGAATTGGGCGGTGAGTAAGTGCAGGCAAGGTGAGGATGATGGTTGAGTGGATGTGAGGAGTGATGCGAGAGCTTTGTGGTGGCAGTGCAGAAGGAGTTGTGTGGTGGTGGAGGTGATGTGGAAGACGGAGTGTGGGAGAATGCGTAAGTATACTCACTTTGGCTGACCTGGTTGGGTCATTAAAGCGCTTCCTGAACTGGACCCAGGTTCGGGCGACATTATTGCTGCTGCTGCTGACCACCTCTGCCACCTCGAGCTAGGCCTTCTTGGTGGCAGAGGCAGGCCACTTCCTCCCGTCTGATGGGGAAAAACGTTTCCCTCCTCCTCCTGACCCCATCGAGCAGCACCTGGAGTGAGGAGTCTGAGAACCTTGGAGCATCCTTGCCTCTGGGCTGCTCCAAGCTGCCAATTTGATTCTTTGCTGCAGGAGGAGCATTGGAGGACTGCCCCTTTAAATAGGGCTCCTCCCGCTGACAGCCTGTGATGCGGGTTGCGCAGTGCGCCTGCTGCGCAGGTCTGCAACGGGAAACCCGGAAGCACGCGTGAGTACCTTCAATTAGGCTGCGATCGTGTGCGGAGCACCCCGATTTCACTGGGCGCGTTACCCACGTGCCCAGTCGACCCCCCGCTGGCAACCCGCCTCCCTCCTAATATCGGGCCCTAAGTCTTTATGCCAACAGTAATTTTTAGTCTGTGTTTTGGGCCTGTCAATAAAGATTGATTTTCTTGCATTGGAATTAAATATACTTACGCACTGCAATCATTTTAAAAAAAGACTTAAGTGTGGAATGACGTGATTTACAATGGCAGGCATGGGGAGAGCTGAGCTTTTGTGCTCTCAGTTGGGCTCGACTGAGTATCTCCAGTTCGGGGTTTGTAATCTGTTAAACTCTGCAGGTTAACAAGGCCATTAAAAATGTAAACAAAGCACTGGAGTTTCATTTCTAGAGGAATAGAATTGAAAAGCAGAAAAGTTATATTAAACTTGTACAGAACCTTGGTTAGACCACACTTAGAGTACTGTGAACAGTTCTGGTCTCTATATTACAAAAAGGCATTAGAGAAGGTGCAAAAAAGATTTACAAGGATAATACCACAACTGAGAGGTTACACCTATCAGGAAACATAAGAACATAAGAAATAGGAGCAGGAGTAGGCCAATCGGCCCTTCGAGCCTGCTCCGCCATTCAATAAGATCATGGCTGATCTGATCCTAACCTCAAATCTAAATTCATGTCCAATTTCCTACGGAACAGGTTGGGGCTCTTTTCTCTAGAAAAGAGAAGGCTGAGGGGTGACTGATGGAGGTCTTTAAAATTGTGAAAGGGTTTGATCTGAGATAGATAGCTTTTTGGCAATCAAAGGTATTAAGGGATATGGGCCAAAGGCGGGTATATGGAGTTAGATCACAGATCAGCCATGATCTTATCAAATGGCGGAGCAGGCACGAGGGGCTGAATGGCCTACTCCTGTTCCTATGTTCCTATAAGGTAGACATAGAGAAAATCCAAAACCTAGAGGTCATAAATATAAATTGTCACCAATAAATCCAATAAACAATGCAGGAGAAACTTCTTTACCCTGAATATAGAACTTGCTACCACATGGAGCGAACAGCATAGATGCATTTTAGGGAAAGCAAGATAAATACAAAAGGAGAAAGGAACGGAAGGGTATGCTGATAGGGTTTGATGAAATAGAGTGGGAGGAGGCTCGTGTGAAACATAAACACCGGCAAAGACCAGATGGGCCGAATGGCCTGTTTCTGCGCTGTAAATTCTATGTAATTCCTACTGAATACTAATGGGTCTTTCCCCATGGGCGTTGACTGCTGGAGTGTCACACGGACCTCCACCGTGCAAATGTCAACTAACTGAAAACAGTTTTCAAAGTTACAAAACGTAACCGATCACTACAGCTCACAAACAAAGCCAGGTGCTCACACTGCACATCCCATAAACAACAGTAAAATCCTAAATATGGGAATCTCGGTGTCATTTTAAAAAGTTAAGTAAAACTTATCCTCGCTCGATTTTGTTGCCAAAGCCTAGCAAATTCTGCAAGCGTAACGACTGACAGCAACAACAACTTGCATTTATATAGCACCTTTAACATAGCTAAACGTCCCAAGGCGCTTCACAGGAGCGTAATCAAACAAAAATCTTAACACCGAGCTAGACTAAGGGGTGATAATAGGACTGATGACCGAAAGCTTGGTCAAAGGTTTTAAGGAGCGTCTTAAAGGAGGAGAGAGGCACGGAGAGGTTTAGGGAGGGAATTCCAGAGCTTAGGGCCCAGGCAGCTGAAGGCACGGCCGCCAATGGTGGAGCGATGAAAATCGGGGATGCGCAAGAGGCCAGAATTGGAGGAGCGCAGAGTTTACATCCTCAAATAAGGCCAATTATTGCATCCAGATCAGGGAAAAATCCTCCTTATCTCAAAAAGTGACAACAAGAGCCAAGCATTCCCCCCAAAAATGTATGGGTGTAGGCTCCTCGCCAGTTCAACTGGTCATTGTATGAAAACTTTACACCCCCATTGTTACACTTTAGTGGAACTGGAGCCCGCTGTTAATTCAATGATAAATATGTTTTAAGTTTTTTGAACAGATTCGAGGATGTGATTGTCATCTCATCCAGAAAAAAATTAGGAGAATTATCACCGCAGTTCAGTTCCTGCAGGCGTGACACCAGCTCCAGAAATAACCTTCTCTCATTAAGTCAAACAGTATGAAAGGAAAATTAAACTTCACAGTGCAGAATCATAATGTGCTGACATATTGTCATTTTGTGCAATGGAATATTAATATTTCATGCGCTAGCTTGGGTGCATTAATTAGAGTGTCTGAGCAGGGCGGTGGAGTTTGGAAATGCAGTCCCACAAAATTAACCGCCTCACTGCAAACTGCATTGACTTAAAAGCACCCACGGTCATTTGTTTAAATTATTTAATGTGCAGTTTATTTAATTAGTTAAATACCCATGCAAGTGCAGGCTTACTCGCTGTACCCGATCACAGAGGGACTGCTGTCCCGGTCCACACTGGGCACAGTTTAGGAGATACTTGTTCTGTTTAACATTCCAACCAAGGCACTCACCAGCTATCAGATTAACTCTGCACCGGTTGCTGGTTTAAGCTTGTCACTTCTCTGTGCACTTCTTGCAACCTCCTTAACATATAAAAGGGGAGATTTTGAATGGAGGAAGGAAAGGAAGGAAGAACTTGCATTTATATAGCGCCTTTCACAACCTCAGGACGTCCCAAAGCGTTTCACAGCCAATGAAGTACTCTTCTATCAATAAAAATATGGAGTTGCTCAACCAATGAATTCACTCCAAATTCTTTTCTGAAATCCTTTCAGCTGCATCTTGGGCTGTCACGAAACCAAGGCTCTTACAGAATTGTACATTACAGAAGGAGGCCATTCTGCCCATCGTGCCTGTGCCGGCTCTTTGAAAGAGCTACCCAATTAGTCCCACTCCCCTGCCCTTTTCCCCGTAGCTCTCCAAATTTTTCCATTTCAAGTACTTATCCAGTTCCATTTTGAAAGTAACTATTGAATCTGCTTCCACCACCCTTTACAGGAAGTGCATTCCAGATCACAATCGCTCACTGTGTAAAAAAATGTTTCTCCTCATCTCCCCTCTGGTGCTTTTGACAATTTTAAATCTGTGTCCTCTGGTTGCTGACCCTCCTGCCAGTGGAAACAGTTTCTCTCTGTGTACTCTACAAAAACCCTTCATAGTTTAAATGTTATAAATAGAAATAAATGTTATAACATAAAAAGGCATGAAAAAATTATAAAATTTACAATAAAATGATTGATTTCCTATACAATAGTATTTCCTACGTTTGAAATGCCTTTAACTATATTTTCCTCTCTGAAAAGCATGAGGTTTGAGATCAAGGGGCTTCTCAGAACTATCAGTATGGGCTGAAGAAACTCAACAAGGTAACAAACTACAACTCCCATTATGCACCTGGGCCTACAGCTCCCAGGATTCTTTGTGATTGATAGGGACCTTGGCCAATCACAAAGAAGCATGTAAGCCCCACCCAGTCCTGTGCATTACGAACATACGGAATTGACGGGCAGGAAAAGACCAGCTGGTCCATCAAGCCTGTCCCACACACCATGATGACTGGAGCATCACGACCAGACACCTCTTTACCCACCCAGCCCTTCCCCCCCCCCCCCCCCCATCAGCCATGTAATCTCCTGGGAGAGGCAAAAAAAAAAGAGAAAAGAACCCAGGGCCAATAAGGGAGACAATACTCTGGAAAATTCCTCTCTGGACTCCTCAGGAAATCGAAACCAGTCCAGGAGATCACACGGACCAAGTGTTATCTGTAAAGACACTTACCTTCTGTATGATGCGATCTCTGCCCCAGTCAGGAACCAGTCCAGCTCCCTCTTGAAGGCAGAGAGTCGGCACCCACCAGACCAGCCCGCAACACATTCCAGAGGCTCCCTACTCTCTGGGAGAAAGAAGAACCGCCCAACATCCTGCCTATTCCTACTCTTCCATAGTTTGAACTCAAGGCCCCTGGTCCTCCCCAATCTGTTAAACTGGAATAATTTATCAATAGGGACACTATCCAGCCCCTTAATTATTTTATAGACCTCTATCAGGTCACCTCTAAGTCTAGAGATAGAATAACTTCCACTGTGCATTCAGTGGCAGCATGAAGCACTCCCTTGGTTGGTATGCCTCCAGTCAGCAGCAAGGGTAAACCTCACTTATACTGTCCTAACAATACACTTTGCTGCAAAAATAATGCAAGTTATCTATTCCAAAGTTTGTTTATTTAGCAATTACTGAATGCTATTAGTATGACAAATGAAACTTGGCACTGTTTAATTTTTATTTATATTTTGTAATACTTTTAAATTATTCTATCAGCTGCATTTCTTTTATTTATATATGTTTGAGAAAGAACTCAAGGCTGCTTATCAACGATTCTACATTCCATTAGCTGGGATAGGAGACTGTAGTTACTCTAGGGAAGAACTCAGAAGAAAGAACTCGCATTTATATAGCACCTTTCACAACCTCAGGATGTCCCAAAGCAATTTACAGCCAATGAAGTACTTTTTTTTGAAGTGTAGTCACTGTTGTAATGTAGGAAACCACTTACATAAGCAGATCCTACTGACCCCAATTAACAGCCCAGAACCCCCATCTATGCAGGTCCCACTGCCTTCAATTAGCAGCTCCCGCCTAATCAAACAGCCCCAACTGATACTAATTAACAGCCCCAGTGCCCACGAACAACCCCTACCAAAACCAATCAAAACCCCCCCACTTATTGAAATAATTATTCCAATTACGAGGCCCCAGCCCTCACCACCTCTAATTAACAGCCCCCACCTATTCAAACGGCCATTGCCGACTCCAGTTAATAGACCCCCACCCAACTTTGATTGACAATTCAGCTCCCACCGACCCTAACAGGCAGATCGCCACATCACACCTCCTCCAATTAGCTGGAGTACCGTTTCCCAATTTTTTTTAGTACACAGGTGGTTCTAGAGTAGCACCTCACTGAAGCTCTAAAGCTACTGCCAACTTCAAAGAGATGAAGTAATGGCAAACATCAAAGCTGTACTATATTATTCTATAGAGTGAAAGGTTTAATTTCAGACTATATTTTCAGCATCTCACCCCTTGGGTGTTTCAGTAAAGATAAACATTCGCTCTTACGTTGATCTAGACAATGGAGTAGACAAGTCTACGATTACTCCCAGGTCCCTTTCAAAGCCTTAAGGTGTAATTCTATTCCACTTGAACATTTCTGCTTCACAATTTTCACCCAACATGCCAGATGTTACATTATTAGTAGATTATTAACACATTCAGTATTAAATTTAATCAGTGATTCGTCTGGCCAATTGTAGAACTGATCTCCATTCTTCTGCAAATTGTTAACTGGATTGTTCTGATTGCTCCATTTATTTAGGTGTTGTCTGCAAGGTGGACAAGTGGTCATGTTCATATGTAGGTAAAGCGTCATTGATATATACATACATGTAAATAGAAGGGATGAACAGCAAAATTGGAGGCATTAGATAGATCCCTGTAGCATGGTGACTGACGCTCAAGGATTTGTTTCTAAAAAATTAATTCTCGGGATGTGGGCGTCGCTAGCAAGGCCGGCATTTATTGCTCATTCCTAGTTGCCCTTGAGAAGTTGGTGATACAACGGAGTGGCTTGCTAGCTCACTTCAGAGGGCAGTTAAGACTCAACCACATTGGTGTGGGATTGGAGTCACATATAGGCCAGACTGGGTAAGGACAGCAGGTTTCCTTCCCTAAAGGACATTAGTGAACCCAGTTGTGATGGCGGTGGGCCTCCTTCTTGAATTGTTGAAGTCAGTGTGGTGAAGGTTCTCCCACAATGCTGTTAAGTAGGGAGTTCCAGGATTTTGACCCAGCGACGATGAAGGAACGGCGATGTATGTCCAAGTGGGGATGATTTGTGACTTGGAGGGTGGCTTGGAGGTGATGGAGTTCCCATGCACCTGCTGCCCTTGTCCTTCTCTGTGGTGGAAGTCGCAGATATGTATTTCTCCCTTCGATGCTGAGCTGTACCTTCCCGGTGATTTTTTTTTAAGTGAAAATTGCGATGGGATTCAACAATGTCACGTGGCATCAGTCCATAACGCAACACAAACAGCCAGGCCTCGATCCCAGCCCTATCTTCAGCGGCCAGGCCTGAGACCCACTGCTTTCAGCAGGAGTACAGGGAACTGAGCCAGTCACCATTCAGCATCAAGCTTCCAGCCAGTCGCTCAGCTTGCCCCATTCAGATCAGCAGCTATGTGCGGGAGTTGTTCGACATGAGGACAATTGTCAGTATGCAGCCTGGCTGGGCTCATGAATAGAAAGTGACTGAACAGTAGAGAGTTCGGATTTCCAAAGGCAGCATGTGTGGGATTAACTGGAAAGTACACGCCCTCGTCTTCTGCTTCTCTTCCAAATAAATATTTTTTTAAAATTTCCTCTTCACTTCAGCCCCAAATTTAATTCCCTCCCCTTCCGAGAACGGAGCATGCGGGGGATTACAGTCGAGGCAGAGTACAACACCAACCACCTGCATTTATATAGCGCCTTTAAGGTAGCAAGAACGTCCCAAGGCACTTTGTGGCTTGGTGTCAGACAAAATTTGACACCGGGCCACGTAAGGAGATATTAGGACATGTGGCCAAAAGCTTGGTCAAAGAGGTAGGATTTAAGGAGCGTCTTAATGGAGGAGAGAGAGGTAGCGAGGCAGAGAGGTTTAGGGAGGGAATTCCAGAGCTCAGGGCCCAGGCAGCTGAAGGCACGGCCGCCAATGGTGGAGCGATGAAAATCAAAGATGCGCAAGAGGCCGGAATTGGAGGAGCGCAGAGATCTCGGAGGATTGTAGGGCTGGAGGAGGTTACAGAGATAGGGAGGGGGGCGAGGCTGCGGAGGGATTTGAACACAAGGATGAGAATTTTAAAATGGTAGCGTTGCCGGACCGGGAGCCGATGTAAGTCAACGAGCTCAGGGGGTGATGGGAGAATGAGACTTGGTGCGAGTTAGGTTGCGGGCAACAGAGTTTTGGATGAGCTAAAGTTTACGGAGGATGGAAGGTGGGAGGCCGGCCAGGAGAGATTGGAATAGTCGAGTCTGGAGATAACAAAGGAATAGAAGAGGGTTTCAGCAGCAGGTAAGCGGATAGGACTTTAACTCACGCGAGCCTCGATTAGTGCCAGAGCTTCCGGGTACCCGACAGGAGACGGGTTCGAGGTCAGAAGAGGCTCAGGAAGGTAAGTGTTTTTATTTAACATGGGTTCCCTGTGGGCTAGGAGCGGCTTCCTCTAATAGCAACGCTGCTTAATGCTTAACGTACTTATGCAAAGTTGTTTTGCGTGCTCTTTTTGAATCATTGGGCCTGTTTATTTTAAAAGGGGTTAACGGTGTTAATTGGCACACAAAAGAATTTTACGTCAGGGCGCCAAAGCAGAGCGCTACCAGAAACTAAACCCCCACCACCGACCACAAAACCACGACGATCAAAACAGGGACAAACAGAAACACAAAGAGATACTGTGCACTAATGATTCATTCAAGTTAGAAAATGATGGTGTTGAGAGGGTGCTCGAGGATCGTGACAGACACTGCACACAGACACGTGCGCACTCCCGCCAAACATCTGCATGAAAAGGGGTCCATACACCAATGACGATGAAAACTACCCATTAAAATGCTCCCCTTCTTTGGCTCAGTGAAAGGCGATTGCACTTCAAAAGGGCTCCGAAGGGGTGCCAGTCACTCGAAGACTATGGGAGGCAGCACAGAGTGGCACGGGGGGCCACCAGCTACAGAGAAGGGCTCCTTCGTGACCATCTTTTGGCTAAAAATTCAGTGCTCACCATGACGACTGCACATTATTTTTTTTTTAATGCCAGAATAGTCCCTTTTTACACGCACACACATTGCAGTTATTATGATGCAGCTGGGATGGGGGAAGGGGGAGCTCAGTCCGAGTAGGAGTTCCATTACAGACACTTCATTCATTGTTTAGGCAGAAAGCATTCCAGCAAGTAAGGTGTGTGGGCTTGATTTTAAAATATAACACGGATTCTCTGCTACAGCGAAAAGGGATGAAGGTTTGCTCAGCACCCTGGTTAAAAACTAAAATTACTTTATTTCATGTCTTTCTCAGACAATAAAAAAAAATGCTAATTTGGCAGAGGCAGGGTAAAAGCAGAGCTATGGGTCTGGATTATGCTTTAATTTCTTGCCTTGAATTCAAAAGGACATTTTCTTTCTTTCTCTCTCTCTATCTGTCTCTCTGTCCCTCTATCTATCTCTCCTTCTGTCTCTCCTTCCGTGCCTCTCCTTCAGTGTCTGTCTCTTTCTCTCTCTCTCTCTCTCTCTTTATTCCTCCTCAGGCATCATGGCCTACAATCCAACCCATCACTTGAACTTTGCCTCCCTACAATACAGTGGAACTTGTATCAAAAGATGAAAAGCTTTTTTGAATATAGAGCTTTGAAATACAGTGGAAAATTGAGATAGGAATTCTTCCAAGGCTGTGTTGCTCTCCGTTCTTCCTGATTTCACAGGGGACAAGGTCTGATTTCAATGAGGTGGTGGGACTGATTCAAGTGTGTGATTTCCCAAATGGTGGGGTCCTGGCCATGACCGGGCTCTTGGAGCAGCAGGAGCTAAGGGAGGGAAAGAAATAGTAAGACTGAACGGACAAGACACCTGTCTGTCTGCTCAAAACTGGAATTAACAGAGGACCGGAGCCAAGAGCCCGATAGATGAGCGTTATTTAACTCTTACTGAGCATTGAGATGTTGATTGCTCCCCACATGTGGTGTACCTGATCTCAGCCCTACCCCTCAGGAAACTCCCGGTTCTTGTAGCAAACTCGGAGGAAACTCACAGCTGAGCCTCTCATCTGCGAATGTTATGCAACACACAGAGACTGACGTTAATTAAGAATCTCTGAAGGTTACTTATCTCTTTGTTTTTAACCCTTTCCCGTTCTTTCTGAACCAACGATAAGCAGTGTAAGTGGAAGCATAAAATTACAGAGAGATATTAATAGGTTAAGTGAACGGGCACAACTGTGGCAAATGGATTTCAATGTAGGCAAGTGTGAGGTCATCCACTTTGGACCTAAAATGGATAGATCAGAGCACTTTCTAAATGGTGAAAAGCCCAAAATGGTGGAGGTCCAAAGAGACTGAGGGGTCCATGTACATAGATCATTGAAATGTCATCGACAGGTACAGAAAAGAATCAATAAAGCTAATGGAATGAGGGAGGGTGGAGGATGACCACTGGCCGCCAGTGGCCCGCACTAGTGCAGTGGAGCTGGGAGGAACACCCCTCCTCACTGGAGTAAATTCTTAAAACAAAAACTTAACCTGTTTGTTGTGGGGGCTGGTTAGGCTGCAGCAAGTCCTTGAAAACCTCAACGGAGCAGGCCCGGTACTGGCTGATTTCTCTAAGGGGTCCTTAAACGGGCTTTAGACCCCTCATTAATATATTCAAAGATCCTTAAACAGGCTTTAGGCCGTTCATTAATATATTCAATGATCCTTAAACAGGCTTTAGACCCCTCATTAATATATTCAAAGATCCTTAAACAGGCTTTAGGCCGTTCATTAATATATTCAAAGATCCTTAAACAGGCATTAGACCCCTCATTAATATATTCAAAGATCCTTAAACAGGCTTTAGACCCCTCATTAATATATTCAAGGGGCCTAACGCTTGATTAAGGCCCGGCCGAATTTAGAAGTCGCCCTGCAGATCGGGCGTGGGATGTCCCACTGCTAAATCCATCACCGCTGGCCTGATTTACGATGGTAAAATGTGCTCGACGATGTTGAATTTCTCCCCCACTCTCAACAACCTCATAACAGGTCAGTGCACTCGATGGGCGGCGGGGAGTCGCTGTGCTCCAGAGAGGATTCCCTCAGTCAATGTTGCCGTGGCCCACACATCACTTCCTCAATGACGTAGATTTACTCCCAATGCTGCATTTGTCTCCCACCACGGAGGAGCGGTTTGCCCACCTTCCCCATCAGCCGAGAGAGGCGCGCGCGGCATCAAGAACGGCAACGGAAGAAAATAGACGCGAAAAAAAAAATAGAGGATAGAAGATACTCTCTTGGGAGGCCGCTCGGCTCTACAGGTTCCTGCCCTTTTGGAAGGGGTCGCCTCTTGTCCCACCTACGTGTGAAACAGCGATTCCACTGTTCAGAGTCAGCGGCCCAGAAATTGGTTATTTGCCTGTTTTCGGGCACGTGACCAGTGGTGCCACAACCTGGAGGCCTGAGGCCGGCCCAAAATTGGGCCTCGGGTCCCGTTGACAGGCAGCTCGCCCATTTTAAAGAGATGAATTTCAGGCCGCTTGCCTCACCGGCAGCCGTCCGGGGGGGGGGCGGGTGTGGAGCATCAACGGGGTTGGGGGACTTGGCGATTGGGATACGGTGGAGTCAAGGGGGCTGCTGAAGAATCCCGAGCAGAGTAGGCCCGGTTTCTGCTCCGCTCTGTGACCCCCCCCCCCTCATTTACATAAATAAGGGGGCCTAGTGCCTGTTTTAGGCGACTGCTAGGGACCCCTGATAAACGGCCAGACCCAATTATCGGGTCGGACGTCTTTCAGGCACCCTTTGGGCACAGGATACCCCTGAAATTGGCCCTCACTGCACCCGTTTTACACCCGTAAAACAGATGCAATGAGTTCCAATTTCTATGCCAGCGTCCCCCAGAATGACTACTGCCATTAAATTTTATTGATCGATAGCTGCTCTGGAAGTTACATCTTCTCCCGCTGAGCGCTGGAAGCAGCAATCTATGTTTATGGGGTTTTTTGTTTATAAACACAACAATAATGCTAAATGAGGCATATGTGCATATAAATGCCAAGAACTCGGGGCAAGGTTTGCTGAAAGGCCACACCATGCCTGCTGTGGGCTACGGTCTCTGAAATAAATGATTCTGGCAGTATGAGAAACATCAAACGCAATGCCCACAACTGCAAAGGACAACTTTCCGGTCACTGTAACATTCGGGCAGATTAGCTGTTAACTCTTTCACCGCCGCACACCAATATTTTGAGTTAAGCAAGGCTGGACTTCGAACTATGTGGCGGGTTTTAGTTCATAGCCGTATGACGCTTGGTGAATTACAAGACAGATGCAATTCAATAAGAATGTTTCCAAAAAGGAAAACTGCATTAAGTATATGTACACAGTAGAAGCTCCCAACAATCGACTGTAATTTATTCTGATAAAGTATTGTGACACCATGGTCTTTAATCTTTCTGCCGGAGATTGGTCAGAAATGGACTGCCTCTGCGTAGCTCTCAACACAAAACTGAAAAAACCATATATAATGTATGAAAATATTAAAACATTTCAATTATAGATATCACAGCAGTTCAAGGCTCTAATTGAATTCTGGCTTCAGAAGACAGTTATAAAGAAGCTCAGTTTTCATTCTGACAACTCACAATAGAATTTAATCCTCCTCGCTCCCTGACTTGATTCCAACTAACTCTGTCCAAGCCTTGAATATTTCTCCTACATCCTGCAGCCCCTCTCCCAAACTCCTGCACAGGTTACAGGAAAAAAGCTTGTCGTCTTGAGGGCAAGACTTCTCTTATCTCTCGTCTGCAGTCTCTGTCTTCGTTTTATCGACGCCGCTAACATTTTATTGCTTCTCTGAACTTTCACCTCATTGCCGCACTATTGGCGGCCGTGCCTTCAGCTGCCTAGGCCCTAATCTCTGGAATTCCCTCCCTAAACCCCTCCGCCTCTCTACCTCGCTCTCCTCCTTTAAGACGCTCCTTAAAACCTACGCCTTTGACCAAGCTTTTGGTCACCCCATCCTAAATCGCACAGTGTCTAATTTTCTTTATCCAGAGAGTGGTCAGAATGTGGAACTTGCTACCACAAGGAGTGGTTGAGGCGAATAGCATAGATGCATTTAAGGGAAAACTAGATGAACACATGAAGGAGCAAGGAATAGAAGGATATGCTGAAAGGGTGAGAGGAAGTAGGGTGGGGAGGAGGCTTGTGTGGAGCATAAACACCAGCATAGACCATTTGGGCCGAATGGCCAGTTTCTGTGCTGTAAATTCTATGTAATTCTATATAATTTGATAACGCTCTTATGATTGCACCTTGGGACATTTTACTACGTTAAAGACACAAATTGTCCTTGGTGTTGTTGCTCCCAAGCTCCAAACAGGCTGGTCTACACACTGTGCCTCCTCCCTGCATCCTCACTGTGCTGCAATCAAGACTCATCGGACTGTCTCCTTCTCTAACTCAGGACCTCAAAACTTTGAAAGCCCTTACCTCCCTCAGTCTACCCTCCCTCCTACAATCTACAGGCCTGTAACCTAGGCTGACACTTCAGTGGAGAGCTGCATTGTCAGAGGTGCTGTCTTCCGGATGAGACGTTAACCGTAACCTGCTCAGGTGGGTGTAAATGGGTCCGCAGTGCTATGTGTAGAAGAGCAAGGGAAGCCTCCTGGTATCCTGGCCAAAATTTATCGCTCAACAACAACCTGCATTTATCTGCCGCCTTTATCGTAATAAAACGCCCCAAGGCGCTTCACGGGAGCGTAATTAGCCAAAAATTGACACCGAGCCAAAGAAGGAGACGTTAGGACAGAGAGGTAGTTTTTAAGCAGCATTGTAAAGGAGGAGAGAGAGGTGGAGAGACCGGAGAGGTTCAGGGAGGAAATCCCAGAGCTTAGGGCCTAGACGGCTGAAGGCACGGCCGCCAATGGTGGAGCGCAGGAAGTGGAGCAACCAACACCGCCCAAAAAAACCAGATTATCTCATTGTGGGATCCTGCTGTGTGCAAATTGTCTGCCACATTTACTTACATAACAACAATGACTACAGTTAGAAAGTAATTAATTGGCCCTGAAGTGCTTTGGGACATCCTGAGGACATCAAAAACGATAGATGAATGCAAGTACTTTCTCTTTCTTCCCTTTAAAATCTAAGCATGGTGTCTCCTCGTCACTGGTTCTAGCTTCTTTTCTTACCTTTTGAATCTTGATGGTGTCCTGTACTGTGAGCCCAAGCTGTGATGCTTTACTTAGCACACAAATACAATTGTTAAAACTATCTTCACAACAACTAGAAATGACTGCTGCTCTGACAGATATTGCATAACTGGAAGATGAATCTATATAACCTGTAACAGGTATAAATATTCCAGCGGCACGACACTGAAAGAAATAGTTTGCTGGTTTTTCCCTATCTCGTCCAAAATGAATGTTGATTTATTTTAGGCCAAATGTTCAATTGATCACAGTCCTACAAATTCTATATAATTGAAAAAAAATCTGGCATCATCGAACGTACATCTGGAAGTGCGATCTCTGAGGAGTCACATTGCAAGTGTCACATTCCCACAGCCCTGCAGTTTCTTCCCCTTCAAGTATTTGTCCAATTCCTTTTTGAAAGTTACTATTGAATCTGCTTCCACCGCCCTTTCAGGCAGCGCATTCCAGATCAGAACAACTCGCTGCGTAAAAAAATTTCTCCTCATCTCCCCTCCGGTTCTTTTTCCAATTACCTTAAATCTGTGTCCTCTGGTTACCGACCCTCCCACCAGACGAAACAGTTTCCCCCTATTTATCAAAACCCCTCATAATTTTGAACACCTCTATTAACTCTCCCCTTAACCATCACTGTTCTAAGGAGAGAACAATCCCAGCTTCTCCAGTCTCTCCACATAATGGAAGTCCCTCATCCCTGGTACCATTCTAGTAAATCCCCTCTGCACCCTCTCCAAGGCCTTGACGTCCTTCCTAAAGTGTGAATCCCAGAATTGGACACAATACCCCTGCTGGGGCCGAACCAGTGTTTCATAAAGATTTAGCATAACTTCCTTGCTTTTTGTACTGACCAAGGCCGCCGTGGGATTTATGCATTTGGAATCTTATAAATGTTATTTCTAGCTGTATCTGCTGACCAGAGGAAGGAAGGTAGCTGCCAAGGACTTTGCGAAGAAGTCATTTGAGCAAGGTGACCGATCAGGTTTGTAAATGAAAGCTTGCAGTAAAAAAAAACTGAGGGTCCTGAATTATCTGTGAGAAGCATAACAGGAGATGTCGTATTAACTGATTAAAATTACCCATCCATCACTAAAATAACGACGCAGGTTAATAAGGCCACAAAAAAAGGCAAACCAAGCACTGGGGTTCATTTCTAGAGGGATAGGATTGAAAAGCAGAGAAGTTATGTTAAACTTGTATGGAACCTTGGTTAGACCCCACTGTGAACAGTTCTGGTCTCCATATTATAGAAAGGATATAGAGACATTGGAGACGGTGAAAAAAAGATTCACGAGGATACCAGAACTGAACAGGCTGGGGCTCTTTTCTCTAGAAAAGAGAAGGCTGAGGGGTGACCTGATAGAGGTCTTTAAGATAATGCAGAAAATGTTTCTACTTGTGGGGGAGTCCAAAACTAGGGGTCATAAATATAAAATAGTCACTAATAAATCCAATAGGGAATTCAGGAGAAACTTCTTTACCCAAAGAGTGGTAAGAATGGGGAACGAGCTTCCACAGGGAGTAGTTCAGGCAAATCGCAAAGATACGTTTAAGGGGAAGCTAGATAAGCATATGAGGGAAAAAGGAATAGAAGGATATGCTGATAGGGTTAGATGAGATAGGGAGGGAGGAGGCTCGTGTGGAGCTTAAATGCCGGCATAGACCATGTTGGGCTGAATGGCCTGTTTCTGTACTGTAGCTTCAATGTAACTCAATGTAACACATGGCTGCCAGAGTGCTGTAAAACATATAGGCCTAGAAATTCCATGTGGTTCTCCTGATGTCCTGCCGTGAGTTTGGCAGAAACCCCCAGGGATATGGCATCAACCCCATTCTTCTGGAGGTTCCACAGATCTCCTACTGAGGATATGGTGGGAGATTGGGAGAACCTCGTTCGAATTTCAGCGCCATCACATCTACTCAATCGGATCCTGCTCGAAATAGAGCCATTGGATCTTTTACGTCCACCTGAGAGGGCAGACAGGGCCTCGATTTAATGTCTCATCTGAAAGACGGCACAATCCGGCAGTGCAGCACTCCCTCGGTACAGCATTGGGAGCGTCAACCTAGATTTTGTGCTGAAGTCTCTGGAGTGGGACGTGAACCCACAATCTTCTGACTAAGAGGCGAGAGCGCTACCCTCTGAGCCACGGCTGACACTGTAGATAGAAAATTATGGGTTGCTTGCCCGCAATGCTTTCCCTGCACATCCCGCTCCTTACTGGTAGCATCAGGTCACAGATTCACCCCTATAAAGAGCTGCCATGGCTTAACAAAATGGCAGAGCAGGCTTGATTGGCCGAACGCCCTTCTCCCCTTCCCATGCTGTCGTGTCGCTGTCAGGCTGTCTCAATTTAAAACACCACAGGCTAACCGTTCACTACAGGCAGATGGCTCCAATAGAATCTTTTGGCTTAAATTTTTTGTCGGTGCTTTGCTGATGAAGTGGCGTTTGAATGATGCAAAATATGTAAAGATGAAACAGGGAGAGTCACAGAAACACAGCTGTGCTGTGTCATGGGCTTCAGACAGATTGACATAGACAGCAGCAAGGTCTTAAATCAACAATCTCCTCCTTAGACCCAAAAATGATTCGCAGTGCAGTAATCCTATAAATAGAGCTGGCTTTGGGCCAGCTGATCACAAATTGGATTCCCTGGGCCCTGGAGAAAGGGCCTTGCTGGAGGTTGTCATGGTTTCGAACTTACGAACAATGACAGACAAGAAAAATACCCCCTGGTCCATCCAGCCTGTCCCACACAATTGTGCTGCCTTATATACACTCCCCACCCCGTCCAAAACCATGTGATCTCCTGGGAGAGGCGAAAAAAACAGCAAAAAAAAACCCAGGCCAATTTTGGGGGTGGGGGGGGTGGAAATCTGGGAAATTCCTCTCCGACCTCCTTGGCGATCGAAATTAGTCCAGGAGCTCACTCCGGCCCTGATAATTCTATGCATTATTCTACCTTTTGTACGAGGTGATCACCGTCCCAGCCAGAAACAGGTCCAGCTCTCGCTTGAAGGGATTCGATGAATCGGTGTCCACCGCACGAGCCGGCAGCCTGTTCCAGAGGTCCACTATTCTCTGGGGAAAGAACCACCCCCTGACATCTAACCTCGACCTGGCCTCGTACGACTTAAAACCGTGGTCCTCCCTAAATTATTTAATTGGAACAAACGGTCAACTTGAGCACAATCAATTCCCTTCATCACCTTATAAATCTCGATCAGATCACCCCAAAGTCTACGCTTCTCGAGTGTAGAGTCCCATCTCTTTTTTTGCCTATCTTGATAACGAAGATGCTTTAAACTGGGAATTAGTCGAGTGGCCCTCCTCTGCATCCTTTCCAAAGCCTCAATATCACCCACCATCCATGTGAGGAGACCAAAACTGGACACAGTATCCCAACTGAGGCCTGAACAAGGAGTTGTACAAGGACAAAATAGTATGCAAATTAAAAACACCAATGCAGTGAGCTGTCATCTCTTCCCCCATGTTGTCTAACAACAACAACAACCTGCATTTATATAGCGCCTTTAACGTAGTAAAATGTCCCAAGGCGCTTCACAAGAGCGATTTTCAAACAAAATTTGACACCGAGCCAAATAAGGAGATATTAGGACAGGTGACCAAAAGCTTGGTCAAAGAGGTAGGTTTTAAGGAGCGTCTCAAAGGAGGAGAGAGAGGCGGAGAGGTTTAGGGTGGGAATTCCAGAGTTTACGGCCTAGGCAGATGAAGGCATGGCCGCCAATGGAGGGGCAAAGCCACGGAGGGATTTGAACACAAGGATGATCATTTTAAAGTCGAGGTGTGGCCGGACAGGGAGCCATTGTAGGTCAGCGAGCACAAGGGTGATGAGTGAACGGGACTCGGTGTGAGTTAGGATACGGTCAGCAGAGTTTTAGATGAGCTCGTGTTTATGGAGGGTGGAAGATGGGAGGCCGGCCAGGAGAGGATTGGAATAGTCGAGTCTAGAGGTAACAAAGGCTAACTCCAAAGAAACAACAGTAGGATCTGTTTGAAAGTTGCCCATTCATAAAAATAAATGTACCTGCCATACACTCAAGGCAGCTCTTGTACTTGATATAATGTTTGCTTGTTTAACAACTATAGCACAGTGATTATGTTACGGGACTAGTAATCCACAGCCTTGAACTACTCATCTAGAGAACCTGAGTTTAAATCCCACCATAGGCATTTTGAGAATTTGAATTCAGTTTAAAAAGACCTGGAAATGAAACGTTGGTATCAGTAAAAATGACCATGAAGCTGTTAGATTGCCGTAAAAACCCAACTAATGTTCTTTAGGGAAGGAAACCTGCCGTCCTTACCCAGTCTGGCCTATACGTGACTCCAGCCCCACGCCAAAGCGATTGACTTTTAACTGCTCCCTGAAGTGGCCTAGCAAGCCACTCAGTTGCATTAAACGGCAGAAGGACCGTCACCACCTTCTTAGGGTACCTCGGGGATGGGCAATGAATGCCGGCTTTGTTAGATAAATGCCATCCTTGGCAGCGATGGCCACATCCTGAGAATGAACTTTTAAAAAAATCTACACCCTGCAAGTTTATTTTGTGTATAACTGTCTTTCCTCGTCCCCTGAAGGTTCTTTGACCATGAGGGGGGGGGGGGGGGGGGGAGGTCATCCCAGCAGGGCTCGATCTCGTCCCCACCTGAGGTCTACACACATACGCACATGCACACAACTTCCAGCACGGGCTGCTGGATAACAATCAGGAGTGGGAATATTGGTGGATTTGCATCCTCCCTAATCTGGAGGACCAGTTGCAGCCCTCTTAATGATAAAAGCGAGTTGAGATCAACTAACCCGGCACAGACCAAGGATCGAATTGTGCACCGAATCAGGTGCTGCACTTACCCCCATTATATCAAGTTACGTCGAAACTACAGAACAGGAACAGGCCATTCGGCCCAACTGGTCTATGCCGGTGTTTATGCTCCACATGAGCCTCCTCCCTCCCTACTTCATCTAACGCTATCAGCATACCCTTCTATTCCTTTCTCCCTCATGTGCTTATCTCGCTTCCCCTTAAATGAATCTATGCTATTTGCCTGAATTATTCCTTGTGGTAGCACGTTCCACTTTCTTAGCACTCTCTTGGTAAAGAAGTTTCTCCTGGATTCCCTATTGGATTTATTAGCGACTATCTTCCATTTATGACCTCTCCCACAAGCAGAAACATCTTTTCCATGTCTACCCTATCGAACCCTTTCATTATCTTAAAGACCTCTATCAGGTCACCCCTCAGCCTTCTCTTTTCCAGAGAGAAGAGCCCCCAGCCCAGTTCAGCCGCTGGGGGAGCAGCGATTCAATCATCAAAGAGTCCCTGTTTGTGAGTGGTGCACAAACCCGGTGCTCAAGTAACCCTCCCCTCCTCCACACAGCCGAGAGTGCGGAACTGTCCTTTGTCAGGCGGCAGGCCTCAAGCAGTGCTACGTCTGCTGTTACCATGACGACATGAGGACCAGCTGGCAGCCTGCATTGTGCGGAGGTATCGAAGGCAATCTCACAAGCAGCATACCATCTGTATCAGCCACACATTAGCAGCTGCTTCAGGATCAATACCCATCTACACGGCAAATTACCCGACTCCAGTGTGCAGTTAGCACGGATCACTGAAGCCAAAGAGAAGAAAGTTGAATTACAGAAGATTCAAATAACGATAAATAGCGTTGGCGCATGTATGCAACTAAAGACAGCCCAGATGGTGTCATATGCCATTTGTTCTAATTCTGGAACTAATTGGTAGCTACATAGATCTTGGTGCTTCTTCTCACTCCTGCTCTGTTAGTCACTGGTGGGGTTGCCAACCCTCCAGGATTGTCCTGGAGTCTCCGGGAATTATAGATTAATCTCCCGGTCACTGCTGCGAGCAAAACCCGGGAGAAAAAAATCATGGGGGCGTCAAAAAAAAAGTGCTTTTTTTTTCAGACGCTCTACTTTATGAGTTATAAAAATATTGGAGATGGGAAGAAAAGGTCGTTTGACCGAGCGGGAGGGTGGGAGGAGGGAGGTCATGTGATGAAACCTCCAGGAATACGTCTAACCAGAGTTTGGCGACCCCACTGACTGGCGAAACCCATTCACTGCTTCTATATCCCAATGGGAGTTTGCTGGAAGATGAAGATATATGGCAGTTTGAAACACAAGTCCTCGACTATCAGGAACCATAAAGATACAGAAGGAGTTGCGTTTATTTATATAGCACCTTTCACATCCTCAAGGTGTCCCAAAGTGCTTCCCAGCCAATGAAGTTACCTATCATCACCATTCTGGGGGCGAAGCCTGTCAGTCGGAGAGACTGGGGTTCGATTCTCCCAAAGAGTTGGACTGGCCGTCAGTTTGACTGAGTTGGTAACAACCTTGTCTTGGAGTTAGAGATCTGAGAGTTCAAACACCACATCGGGACTTGACTGCCGAACATGGGCTGACGCTCCAGTGGATCACTGTGGGAGTGCTACATTGTCGGAGACGTCATCCTTTGGATGAGATGTTAAACCGAGACACCGGATGTCTTTTCAGAGGAAAAAAAACAAGAAGATAAACTGTAATGGGTAGATGGTGGAGTTGATAATCTGGCAGGCTGAGATTAAACGGGCCAAAGGAATTTTCATTCAAACTGATGATCTGATGAAGCCTTTTGAGGAGCTCCTGAGTTTATGGAAAGCTGCGCTCTTGTCTAAAGTTATTTCAATAAAAAATATTCTTCTGCAGACTGCTGTTCATTCTTGGTTTCACTGGGGGTCATTTTACATAGAATTACCTCGAATTTTACATCACATAAACAGGCCATTCGGCCCAACAGGTCTGTGCCCGTGTTTATGCTCCAAACGAGCCTCCTTCCACCCTACTTCATCTCACCCAATCAACTTAACCTTCTGTTCCTTTCTCCCTCATGTACTTATTGAGCTTCCCCTTGAATGCATCTACGCTATTCACCTCAACCACTCCATTTGGTAGCGAGTTCCACATTCTCACCGCTCAAAGTTCGGCCATCGGCCTCCCATTATATACCCGGTCCAATTTTCCTTTATTGGAAGGGACATAAAATAGTCCCACAGTGATATCGCCCATTTCACAGCATCGCCTAGAGTTAAAATTACCTCGACTGTCTCCCTCTTCCCTTCGACATCTTTGGTGAGTTAGGAGAACTGACGGGGGAGGAGAGGACACATATCCAGTCACACTGCCCTTCATTCTTTTACTCCCCTTTTTTCCTCTTTGCAAACAGCAGGATCAGGTAAAGAACCAATGGCAGAAAATCAGAGCAGAACGGCTGATTCCAGTCAGAGCAGATTGTAGACATTTCCGACACGTGTGGTGTCTTCGGCCTTTGTGTGAACTGGTTCTTGGCTTACTAGTGAATCAGCAGCATAAGCTGTGATTAGCCATCACCCCTCATGGTACACTCACTCACAAAGCTCGTTTGGAATTGTACTTGTCCCTCCGCAGGTCTCCCTCTCCTGATGTGACAGGGTTGTCATTTATAGTTTGAAGGTTGGTTGACTTCCACACAATGTGCTCCATGTCAAAGTGTTCGGCAAACCTTTGCTCATTCGCTTGTCAAATACGCAAAGCAGTTACTGTGATATGCGCCACTGCATCTCCCCCGATGGCCCAATGGATGAGGCCATAGGCCGGTGTAGTACTGGGGCACTGGCCAGGAAAGAAGAAAGACTTGCATTTATATAGCGCCTTTCACCACCTCAGGATGTCCCAAAGAGCTTTACAACCAATGAAGCAATTTTGAAGCGTAGTCACTGTTGCGATGTAGGAAACGCGGCAACCAGGGATCCTGCCCCCTAATCGCCACCAAGTGAGCAATACTGAAAGGGTCACATATGTAGATGTTAGATGAGGACTTGATCTGGATGGAATCTGGTGCCCACCCCCTCTCCCTCGATCAAATATTATCCCACCACCTTGGTCCTTGCCAAACTCCATCGGGGCCCTGTGCCCCGCAAAAAATTGTCTTCAAGTTCACTGTCTTCAAATCTCTTCATTGTCTCACTCCATCCTACCTTGTCCAGTTGGCAAGTTCTAGCATGTGCCCTATACTTCTCTGGCACCAGATTATACTCATTCTCCGCACCCTTTGCTCCACCATCAGTGGCTCGTCTTTCAGCTGCTATGCCCCTCCCCTCTGGAATTCTCTCCCCAAATTTCTTCACCCTCCTCCCTTCACAAGCCACCTCAGAACACTTCTCTTCAACTGCGCCTCCAATGTCACCCACTCCCCATTCATTTATCCTCCTGTTTTTCCTGCTTATTATCTTGTTAAGCACTCGGAGACGTCCTCTTCACGTCTGGAACACTGTACAACTAAAAGTTGTTGCTGTCTGCTGCCAACACTCACACGGTACTGGAGGGCAGCCAGCATATATAGAACAGTAGAAAAAACTTGCATTTATATAGAGCCTTTCACGACCTCAGGATGTCCCAAAATGCTTTACAGCCAATGAAGCACTTTCTGAAGTGTAGTCACTGTTCCAATGTAGGCATCGCGGAAGCCAATCTGCGCACAGCAAGATTCCACAAACGGCAATGAGATAATGACCTGGTTATCTGTATTTCATGGTGATGTTGGTTGAGGGATAAATATTGTTCAGAACGTGGGTGAGAACTCCCTGCTCTTCTTCGAATAGTGCTGTGCGGTCTTTTACATCCACCTGAGAGGGCAGACGGGGCCTTGGTTTAACGTCTTATCCAAAAGTCAGTCGCCCGGCAAGAGTCAGCGCCTTCAGGGAAGGCGGGAGAAAATGGAACAAGAAATGTATCACTGCATCACAACATTACGAGCTGACAACTTTGGAACTAGTCCACCTTTGAGATGAGTTTTGCAATGTTGAGATTCTTGAAATATTTAAGAGGACACGGTGGGGTGAATTTCCTCCGGGCTTCTCCAGCTCTGCTGGTGTAACTTTGAAGGAAATTTGGCGGAAACTGGAGGATGGGACGTTAAACTGAGGCTCGAACTGCCCTATCAGGTGGACGTAAAAGATCCCATGGCGATATTCAAAGATGAACAGAGGAATTTCCCGTGGTGTCCTGGCCAATATTTATCCCTCAACCAACATCACTAAAAACAAATTATCTGTTGACACGAATAAACAGGGTTTCCACCGAAGTTTTACAGTGCAGCAGGTCAAGCCCCGAGAACATTAACCCCCATGGTGATCCATCTACTGATCTAATAGCACCTTTCAATCTCGTTCCAAAAACGGAAGGAGGGCTGCTGAGGTGACACTAACAGAACCAGACACTGGAAGGAACAGCAGACACTCACAATGTGCGACCAGAAGGTTCCTTTGTGACATTTTCACTCTTCCTGGAGGTTTCATTAGTCACTGTGATCCGGATCACAGGAGAGACCAAATACGGGAAATCAGGCCCGAGGTTTGGTTGCCATGACCACGGCAGGCCTTAAACGTGCAGTGGTTGTCTCTAAACATTGCCTGTGGCTTCCACTGACCGAAAGGTCTTAAAAACCTTCTGAGAATTCACATCTACACTCCAGCTGAGGCCAACACATGTAGAATAAGAGAGATGCCACGGACAGAGAGCAAGCAAGCAAGAAACACGAGGACATGAGTCAGGTGACAACGTTTGAGAGGGCAGAGATCTGTGACTCATTCTAATCACTGTGCAGGCGCAGAGACTGCAGGCAGTGACGTGCAGGAAAAACATTCAATACCCAAGAAACTAGGCCACAGGTTTGCAAATTGGGCAGCGTCCATTTCAATGGTACCTTGTGCCCATCTTCGACTTGCACCAAACAGGAACATATTTCAATACACAAGACAGCGCAGCAGCTCACAACAACTTGCATTTATATAGCACCTTTAACGTAGTAAAACATCCCAAGGTGCTTCACGCAGCATCAGTGCACTTTACCCACCACCACAGATCTGGGACGGACAGCGACCTGAGTCAGTACTTGCACTGGAGCGTCAGCCTAGATTTTGTGCTCCAGTTTCTAGAATGGGACGATGAACTCATCAACTTTCTGATTCAGAGGCAAGAGTGCTACCCACTGAGCCACAGCTGAGAACGCTGCAAAGTTCCACAGTAAGTGGCTTTTGTTCAGCTGAACAGTAAGACAGGGACTCCGACAGAGGAGAGTATAGCACCATAGAATCATACAGCACGGAAGGAGGCCATTCGGCCCATCGTGCCTGTGCCGGCTCTTTGAAAGAGCTGTCCCTTTCAGGCAGTGCATTCCAGGTCATTACCAACTCGCTGCGTAAAAAAAAAAAATTCTCCTCATCTCGTATATGGGGAGAGAGAGCCGCAATTGATCAGTACCATTTATCGCAGCGTGTGATTTAGTTTGGTTTTTAACCACGCACCGAAATGTGACTCAAGAATCGTACTTAGATCACATCTCACCAGAGGGACTCGCTGCATTTAATTTCACTGCAATGAAGGGTGCATCGATGAGCAGTTAGTTCAACATTCATGCTTGTTGAAGGCAGGAAAGTCCTGAGGCAGATATATAAACACAACTACATGCATGACATTTGCCGATAGCAAGCTCTGTGAGTCTATCGTTCTCTGTGGGTCCCTCGCTCACTGTGGGTCCCTCGCTCCCCGCCAGCATTTTAATATTTAAATAAGGCTCTCACCAGCTCCAAGTGGACACTTCCCGCAATACCCCCCCCCCCCCCCTCAGAAATCTGTGCGAGATGTAAAGTGGACAGAGACGTGGGTGTGACAAGATCTCTGGTCACATCCAGTGTGCAAATCAGGATAACCCGATCGGAAAATATCCCCTCACCTGTAAGACTGTGCTGTCAATAGTTCTTCACAGGGGCACTCTACAGTGTTAATCTGGTGTGGTGGGAATGTGGAACTCGCTATCACATGGAGTGGTTGAGGCGAATAACATTGATGCATTTAAGAGGAAGCTGGATAAACACATGAGGGAGAAAGGAATAGAAGGATATGCTGATAGGGTGAGATGATGTAGGATGGGAGGAGGCTTGTGGGGAGCATAAACACCGACTTGGACCTGTTGGGCCGAATGGCCTGTTTCTATGCTGTAAATTCCATGTAATTCTATGTAAAAATCTGCCCTCCTCCCCTCCCTCAGATCTCCAGCACTGTATAAAATCTGGACACTGTTCTAATGTGCATGAGATAAACTGCCGTCAGCATTAACAATGATAAACAATGCCAATTATCTCCTTCCCAGCTCCTCATTCACGACTAAATTTATTAACTTGACCTCTTCCTGAAAGCCTCAGATCACAGACACCAAATTCATTGCGGCCCTGACCTTTCCTGAGTAAATTGAGGCCTCATGCCTGATTACTGCAGACCGATCCTGACAATATCAAGGATCAAATCCATCTTGACAAGTGGTGGATTCAAAACCCAATTAAAACAAGACCTAAAGTTGAATAATCTGTTGTCTCTGCGGATCAGTTTTACACTGCAGATAAATCTGGCAAGACTTCGGTTGTTTATACAATGCTCGTCAGCTGGAAGTTTTTAAAAACATTAAGTTTACTTTAAGATCACTATAAAGTTGACTCGTATCCAGGCAGCAGTGTACATCTTAGCATTCGCTTTCCCTTTCTATCTCTCTCCCCCTATTTCTCTCTCTCTTGCTCCCTCTTTCTCTCTCTTCCCCCGTTCTTTCTCTTTATCTCGCCTTTCTCTCTCTTTCCCCCCTTCCCTTTTCTCTCTGTCTCTCTCCCCTTTCTTTCTTTTTCTCTCTTCTTTCTTTCTCTCTCTTTCTCTTTCCCCTTTTCCTCTCTCTCCCCCTTTCTTTCTCTCTCCCCTTTCTCTCTCTCTCCCTCTTTCTCTCTCTCTCCCCCTTTCTCCCCCATCTCTCTCTCTCCTCCTCATCTCTCTCTCTCTCTCTCTCCCCTTCATCTCTCTCTCTCTCTCCCCCTCATCTCTCTCTCTCCCCCATCTCTCTCTCTCCCCCTCATCTCTCTCTCTCGCCCCCCCATCTCTCTCTCCCTCCCCCTTTCTCTCTCTGTTCATGAATTCTACCTCACCATGAGTCAGCACCTTCAGGAGATGCTCTGCACAGATAACTGTATGGAACAAACAGATAAAGAGCCTGAAAAGGAGAGAACTGGAGGGGGTTTAGTCGAAGAGATGGGTTTTGAGAAAATGGAAAAAAAATTCAGATGTTGCGTAAAGGGGTAAATGTAATGCCCAATGTGGTTCACGCCAAGGAGGTGCCAGGTTCAACTCCAGTATGTGTTGTGTTAACTGATCTGACGTGGGGAGGGGATAGTGGGGAGAGTGGAGAACAGGGATACTACAATCTGGGCTAGGATGAGGTAAAATAAATCAGCTGTGGTCCCCGCTCCTGATCTCTGACCGTGTGTGCACGAGTGTGCGTCCGCGTGTATGCGCGTGCGCACGAGTGTGTGTGCGGTTGTGTGCATGTGCACGGGTGCGTGTGCACCTGAGTGTGTGTGCTTGTGTCTGTGCGTTTGTGTGCGGGTGCGCATTTATGTGCGTGCACACGCTTGCGTGCGTGTGCGCATGAATGTGTGTGTGCGTTTGAGTGCGTGTACGCGATTGTGTACGTGTGCACGTGAGCGTGTGCGCATGTGCATGCGAGTGTGTGTGTGTGTGTGTGTGTGTGTGTGTGAGTGTGCGCGAGTGTGTGTGTGTGTGTGCACGTGTTTGCGCAGCCATCAAGTGAGGAGGTGATAGGTTTGGACCGGGCTATGGTGCCTGGTTACACTCATTGCCTAGGCTCACACATGAAGACTGGGCATCTGGGGATGGAAGATGCCTCACGCACTGTGGAGGCTTAATGGAGGTTCAGCATCTTCAGAAGACAACAGGAGAAAAATGGAGAAAGTAATGAGGAGACATTGTCTCATTGGAAACAGCTTGGGGGGAAATCACTCTGGTAGTTTTGTGTAACAACATTGTAACAAATCTTTTCCGGAAAATTTATGATGTCGCTACACACAGTCTACTCCTGTTAATTGGAAGTCCTTTTTTTTGCTTTAAAAAAGTTTGAATTATCCATCAGCTTAAATTAATCCATTAATGAAACTTCACAGAAGGCTTCTTTTTGCACAGTTTCAATTTAAATTAACAGATACCGCCTTTGCGCTAATGAACTAACTGGAGAATTAGTGTCATGAAAAGACAATTCATTTTCAACAACTTCTCAAGTAAAATGAAAAGAGTCTCTCATCCGAAAATGCTAAATCTGTCAAATTACCCGAACCATTGCTGCTGTCAAAAGGTAATTCATCTGTTAAAAACCTGCGGATAGTGGCAGTGCCAGCATCCTTTAAAGAGAGGGTATGGTAATGTGATAGTTATGTTGCTGGATTAGTAATCCAGAGACCGTGGATTCAAATCCCACCACGGGGCAGTTTGAGAATTTGAATTCAGTTTTTAAAAATCTGGAAATAAAAAGCTGGTTTCAGTGAAAGTGAACATGGATTGTCGTAAAAACCCAACTGGTTCACTAATGTCTTTTAGGGAAGGAAACCTGCTGCCCTTACCCGGTCTGGCCTATATGAGACTATAGCCCCGCATCAGCGTGGTTGACTCTTAACTGCCCTCTGAAGTAAGCCACCCAGCTGTATCAAACCCGCACCTCCTCCTCAGGAAGGTCAATAAATGCCGGCCTTGCCAGCGAAGGCCACATCCTGAGAATGAATAATATATAAAAAATCTTTGATGGGAACATACTTTACTTAATGATTGTCAGATCAGTCAAAATAAGGTTGGGAGCATGCAAACCGAAACGAAAGACACAACGCCTTGACGTAACGCCATGGCAACGACAGCCGCCGTCTCAAACTGACCAGCAGGAGGCTTCAATGAGAAACAGGCCCATCTGCGTGAGCAATGCATGATGCAAGATCTCAATCTTTATTTGGAAACTCTGGTACTGTGTATGTCAGACAGCATTCATCCTGAAGGACTGCGGCTTGTGAAGGACCATTGAGCTGACTAATCTGTGCCTCGTCTGTGGCTGCAAGGACCAGAGTTATTAGTTCAATGTGACAGCACAGTCGCTGCCCATAAATCAACGCTTTGACGCATGTCTTTTCCCTGCAACGCATCAATCATTTTACACTTTAATGACATGGTTTTATTCCAACTTGTTTGAAACTCATAGACAAAACAGGAAGGAATCTTATTTGCCGTTCAAATCCATCCTGCCGTACAACTACATAATTTGGAAAGCTGCCTTCGGGGAGGAGGTGATCATTCAACGAGGACGTTGCAGTGAAGGACGGTTTCTTCGTGAAAGGAAGCCGCAAGCAATTACAAGGGGAATTGTAACACGTTAAAATGATGGGTTGGTGTCTTCCTGATCATCATCAGAGAATGACCTTGGATGGAGCAAACAGAGACCTTGTTTCCCCCAAGGCCACTATCACTCTACTCAAAGATCATTATAGAAGATGGTTTTATGGGGCTTCTGTGATGGTCACCACATTATTCATCAATGGAAAAGGCATTTCTGGGGGAGGGGAAGGTATGAGATGAAGCACAAAGGTGTCATCCAAATGTTTCGAATGGAAAATAAGCTCAGTCTCAGGATTTTCCTTCCCCTCCATTACTAAATGCTGACTCAAGCATTGTCTTTGGTTTTGTATTTGTGTTTTATGACCTGACCGTTGAGAGCAGTCAATAAGTTCATACTCAACTGATATGCTTTTTCTCTTCATCACACCAAGAGCAGTAAGCAAAGTTGCCTCATCTCTGACTTAGCACAGCAAGGATTCGGGGGATGGTTCTGAAGAACGAAGAATGCCTGTGCATCATTGCCTGGGAACAGGGAGATCCAGAAACCCAACAAGCCTGGCCTGGACACGCAGGCTTCAAGTTCTTACCTAAAGACATTTAGGGCCCATTGGGTTTTTAATAGAGGGCTTTCAGCGTCCCTGTGAATGCTGGGATGTCCCTACTCCCAAAGCATTCTCTTGCTCTCCATTGAAACAATACCAAGATGAATAACTACAAATGCCACAGGCAGGCAAACTGTGCAGAGAGGAAAAACACAGAGAAAGAGAAAGGAGAGAAAAGAAGAGATAGATAGGGATCTGCTGCAGGAGGAAACTAAGTTCAGGGGGAGGTCAAAAAACAAATTTTCTTTTGCAACTTCTTATTTCTAATTCTCGAACACCAAAAAGAACCCATAATGAACAAGCTCTCAAGATAGATAGAGATGAGGAAACCCCATCGGCCCTAGGTCACCCATCCATAAAAAAACCACTGTCCCCTCATCGCAATGTCCAACTGTCTATTAAATGATACCAAGTGTCTTGGCTTCATTATCCCGCCCCTCTATGTGTGGATTGGTCTTTGTGTGTAATTGTGCCGCATAAGTGTCAAGTTATGACCACCTTAAACAAGGGAAAGCCCAACCATCTCGCTCTGATCTTCAACAGCACCACCATCATTAAGTCCTCCCCCCCTGTTAGCTAAGACAGAAGCCCATGGAATCGAGGGAAAAGTACGGACTTGGTTAGGAAGTTGGCTGAGCGAAAGGCGACAGAGAGTAGGGATAATGGATAGGTACTCACATTGGCAGGATGTGACTAGTGGAGTCCCGCAGGGATCTGTCTTGGGGCCTCAATTATTCACAATATTTATTAACGACTTAGATGAAGGCATAGAAAGTCTCATATCTAAGTTTGCCGATGACACAAAGATTGGTGGCATTGTAAGCAGTGTAGATGAAAACACAAAATTACAAAGCGATATTGATAGATTAGGTGAATGGGCAAAACTGTGGCAAATGGAATTCAATGTAGACAAATGTGAGGTCATCCACTTTGGATCAAAAAAGGATAGAACAGGGTACTTTCTAAATGGTAAAAAGTTTAAAAACGGTGGATGTTCAAAGGGACTTAGGGGTTCAGGTGCATAGATCATTGAAGTGTCATGAACAGGTGCAGAAAATAATCAAGAAGGCAAATAGAATGCTGGCCTTTATATCGAGAGGACTGGAGTACAAGGGGGCAAAAGTTATGCTGCAGCTATACAAAACCCTGGTTAGACCGCACCTGGAGTACTGTGGGCAGTTCTGGGCACCGCACCTTCGGAAGGACATACTGGCCTTGGAGGGAGAGCAGCGTAGGTTTACTAGAATGATACCCGGACTTCAAGGGTTAAGTTACAAGGAGAGATTACACAAATTGGGGTTGTATTCTCTGGAGTTTCGAAGGTTAAGGGGTGATCTGATCGAAGTTTATAAGATATTAAGGGGAACGGATAGGGTGGATAGAGAGAAACTATTTCCGCTGGTTGGGGATTCTAGGAGTAGGGGGCACAGTCTAAAAATTAGAGCCAGACCTTTCAGGAGCGAGATTAGAAAACATTTCTACACACAAAGGGTGGTAGAAGTTTGGAACTCTCTTCTGCAAACGGCAATTGATACTAACTCAATTGCTAAATTTAAATCTGAGATAGATAGCTTTTTGGCAATCAAAGGTATTAAGGGATATGGGCCAAAGGCGGGTATATGGAGTTAGATCACAGATCAGCCATGATCTTATCAAATGGCGGAGAAGGCACGAGGGGCTGAATGGCCTACTCCTGTTCCTATGTTCCTATGTTCCCTGCACCATCAACATCTGAGGGATCACCACTGACTAGAACCAGAACTGGTCCAGCACTGTGGCTGCAAAGGTAGGACAGAGGCTGGGTGCACCAGGTGCACTGTGATAACTGGCTGACCTCCTGACCCATAAAAACCTCTCCATCATCCAGAAGGCTCAAGCCAGGAATACCCACCACTCACCTGGATGGGTGCAGCCGCAACAATACTCAATAACCTTGACATCATCCAAGACAAAGCAATTTGCTTGATCGGTGCCCCTGTCACCACACTCTATGTAACCTCTCCTCCAGCACCACTGTAGAGTGGTGACAGTATGTACCATCTACAAGTTGCAATGTGACCACTCACCAAGTTTACTTCAGCAGCACCTCCCTCCCCTGTGACCTCTAAAAACGAGAAGGTCAAGAGCAGCAATGTAATGGGAACACCATCACCTCTAAGCTCCCCTCCAAGTCACATACCAGCCTGACTTGGACATAAACCAGCCGTTCCTTCATCGTTGTTGGGTCAATATTCCCCACCTAACACCGTCTTGGGAGCACCATCACCACACAGACTGCGGTGGTTCACGGAGAAGAATCATCACCACCTTCTAAGGCCAATTTAAGCCAGCGACGCCCACATCCCGAGAACAAATAAAAAACTAACTTCCTGGCTTCAGTCCCAAATTTGAAGCTGTGCTCCCCTGTTCCACTGTTTCAATACAAAGGGGCACATTGTGACAAACATTTCATAGAATGAATATCAGAGGAGATTGTACAGGATAAACACAATGGGCTGAGTATCCTAATCACATCTAATTTCCATTGCAAACTCAGCACCAAAACCCATTCAATGAGAAGCTGATGACTCCGTCCAATAACAAATCGATTCAAAAAGATTCAGCAGAGTGTTTGCTAGTTACCCACTGCAGAACAACCCGAATGGGCTGGTTTTACATCCCTGATCACCCAAAGACAACTGGTTAGAGAGGTTAACATGGTTTCAGTAATCAGTCACTACCAGGGCAGGTTACACATACATCAGACTGTCTGGATATAGGAAACGGCGTCTCATTAATATGCAACATAATAATTAATAACAACGCAGCGAAAAAATTGTTTCAAACGCAGGAGCAGGAGTCAGTCTATATGATACGATAAATCATTTTCCTGCTTCACAATACGCGATTCCATCGATAGTATCTGGCAGAGTGACAGGTTGACATCCTGGTGGATTTGGACTCGGTAATTGATTGGAATAAACCGTTCAATCCTGGCCCTAATCTCGGCTCGGTGTAGTTTGGTGAAGGGGGGTGATGCTTCTACAAGAACACGGCCTGCCATTTAATGAAATTCACTGTCATTCTGCGGCCTCCATTTCCAGGCTTCTGGTACAATCAGGAGGATCAGGAGCAGAAGGCCCGGGTGTTATTGGAAACAGGCTTCTGGGGTACGTCAGTGATGATACTCATTGTTAACTCATTAATACTAAAGGAAAAGAAGGAACCTGTATTTATGTAGCGCCTTCCAGACCACAGGATGTCACTTGACCACTGCCACAAGAGGGCAGGAGGGTGCCCACTGCTGGTGCCACACTTGGTGCACCTGCCAACATCTGCATCCTGGATGTAGATTTCCTACACAGTCTCTCTGTTAGAAAGAACTTCTATTTATATAGCGCCTTTCACAAGCCATGGGCATCAGGAAGCTCTTCACTGCCAATAAATTACTTTTTGAAGTATAACCACAACTTGCATTTTTATAGCGCCTTTAACGTAGTAAAACGTCCCAAGACGCTTCACAGGAGCGATTTTCAAAAAAAAATTTTTGACATCGAACCACATGAGGGGATATTAGGACAGGAAAAGATAGGTTTTAAGGAGCGTCTTAAAGGAGGAGCGAGAGGCGGAGAGGTTTAAGGAGGAAATTCCAGAGCTCAGGGCCTAGGCAGCTGAAGGCACGGCCGCCATTGGTGGAGCGATTGAAATCGGGGATGCGCAAGAGGCCAGAATTGAAGGAGCACAAAGATCTCGGAGGGTTGCAGGGCTGGAGGAGGTTACAGAGATCTTGGAGGGTTTCAGGGCTGGTGGAGGTTACAGAGATCTTGGAGGGTTTCAGGGCTGGAGGAGGTTACAGAGATCTCGGAGGGTTGTAGGGCTGGAGGAAGTTACAGAGATCTCGGAGGGTTTCAGGGCTGGTGGAGGTTACAGAGATCTCGGAGGGTTTCAGGGCTGGAGGAGGTTACAGAGATCTCGGAGGGTTGTAGGGCTGGAGGAGGTTACAGAGATCTCGGAGGGTTGTAGGGCTGGAGGAGGTTACAGAGATCTCGGAGGGTTGTAGGGCTGGAGGAGGTTACAGAGATCTCGGAGGGTTGCAGGGCTGGAGGAGGTTACGGAGATCTCGGAGGGTTGTAGGGTTGGAGGAAGTTACAGAGATCTTGGAGGGTTGTAGGGCTGGAAGTTACAGAGTTAGTCACTTTTTTAAGCTTGACAACAAGCAAGGCTCCACAAACAGAAATAATTTGTCTTTGGTAATCTTGGTTGCGGGATAAATGTTGGCCAGGATGCCAGGATAACTCTCCTGCTCTTCTTTCAATCATGCCATGGGATCCTTTACATCCACCTGAGAAGACAGACAGGGCCTCAGTTTGGTGTCGCGACACCTCTGACTGTGCAGCACTCCCTGAGTGTCGGCCCAAATTCTGCGCTCAAGTCTCTGGAGCAGGGCTTGAATCTACAGTCTTCTGACTCAGAGGCGAGAGTGCTACCACTGAGCCAAAATGACACCTTTGAGGCTAGTAATAGCCAGAATCTCACATTCCTACCATTAATACGAACATTTTAAATGTTCCTATGGCCTGTCTACAGAGCACTATGTTTTTTTTTGGCCAAGAGATTTTTTACAGCCTCTTAATACTATGTGAATTAACATACATCCAACCACAACTTGTGATAAGGGGGACCAGTGATATCAGAAACCTGCCCAAACCACCAGACACTAATGGTGACCATTGAACAGGAAGTTTCCGCCAGGCTGCTGCGGGCCTAAAGAACTTCCTGCTTTACCACAACGCTCTGATTTCTGAAACGCCCGATGGGGTGTTTGCAGTTTGCTTCCTTAATGTCATAGCATAGGAACATAGGAACAGGAGTAGGCCATTCAGCCCCTCGAGCCTGCTCCGCCATTTGATAAGATCATGGCTGATCTGTGATCTAACTCCATATACCCGCCTTTGGCCCATATCCCTTAATACCTTTGATTACCAAAAAGCTATCTATCTCAGATTTAAATTTAGCATTTAGCTAATTGAGCTGCTTCTCAGCGTACGAGAATGTGCGATTCCTTTGGCCATCAACTATAAGAGTTTAGCAGAAATGAGAAATGACCAGATGCCCATCTCTCCCCCCAAACTCCACCTTGTTTCAGAAACCTTACTGTACAAGGTGATAATTCTGACTTTGGGCGACAGTGTAAAACAGGCGAGATTTGATCAGCCGCCCGTTATACATCTCTCCTGGTTTTCATTTCATTCACACTATCGCCCAAAAGTCAAAATACCCCCCAAAGAGTTTGTGAAATATTTAGGGTTGGGGTCAACTCTGGATGGACATATTCCTGGAGGTTTAATCACATGACCTCCTGCCTCCAACTGCCCCGCCCCCACACTCTAGCCATTGGTGGCCCAACATGTCCATCCTCGCGGTGCACTGTCTTCCTGCACCAATCGGAAAGTGAATAGGCTCTACATTACCCGATTGGATGATTCTTCACTGTCAATCAACAGCGATTTTTTCCAATGTTCGATATTTTTATAACTAATAAACAAAAGTGTTCAAAGGAAATCTAACTTAATGCCCCATATTATTTTTCTCCTGGGTTTGCTCAAAGCAGTGTCCTGGAGATTAGTTTTCAATTCCTGGAGACTCCAGGGCAATCCTCGAGGATTGGCAACCCGAGAAATATTCCACAAAGACTCTTACCTCACTGTGCCACACACCGCGGCCTACAAGGCCCATTAAAGCCTAGCGACTCCATTTTACTGGCAATTAAAACGCACCATTTATTCTCATGGTTAAAAAAAAAGGTTCTCCTGGGGAAAAACATGAAATATTTTTTGGAAATAACACTGGGGCACAATCTACGGCCAAAATGTTTCTGATTCAGCTTTTTAATTTCTGTCAGTACAGCAAGTGACGCCAAGTTAAAATTGATTTCTTCCCCTAAACGATTTTATCGGCTGTACATCCTGGGACCAGTTAAAGGATGGCGGGGGAACAGGCTGATCCCGTTTCATCAGGTTTAGCCTGACTGCGGAGGTTGTCACTGTCCAATCTCAGGAGAGATTGGGAATTCAACTGGGGCCTTCTGGCTCAGTTGCATGTTTCTATTACCAACTGAGCCAGTCTGCGCTGGGTCTTAACTCACCTCAAGCCGGGGGCAAGCGTGAGGCATTAAAGTTGTCCTCGGCACACTGAGCTACGGAGAGCTAGGAAAGGAAAGAACGTCGGCCAGGATTCCTGCTCCTCACCACTATCCATTGACGCCTGCTGGAAAAAGAACAGTGGGCGAGACAGGATTAAGCTTGGCCCAGGATCAGGAATGAGCGAACATACTGCACCGCCTGGGCTCATTCATGAAGAATCGCGGGCGGGCGAGGTGTTTGAGAAGGCAGATGCCAGCTCAGTTAACGCCACGTGACATCGAGAAGCGGCTATGTGCACTGGGCAACCGCCTGGCTGTAAGAAAGAAAGAACTTGCACCTTTCACGACCTTTCATGTCCCAAAGCGCTTCACAACCAACTAAGTACTTTTGAAGTGCAGTCACTGTTGTAATGTAGGGAACGTGGTAGCTAACTTGGCAGCAAGGTCCCACAAACAGCAATGAGTTAAATGACCAGATAATCTGTTTTAGCGATGTTGGTTGAGAGATGAATATTGGCCAGGACACCGGGGAGAACACCCCCTGCTCTTCTTCGAATAGGGTCACGGGATCTTTTACGTCAACCTGAGAGGGCAGAGGAGGCCTCGGTTTAATGTCTCATCCGAAAGACGGCACCCCCACCAATGCAGCACCCCCTCAGTACTGCACTGAAGTGTCAGCCTAGATTGTTGTGCTGAAGTCCTGTGTACCAGAGTTAGCTGCACCCCTAGCCAACCTGTTCCAACCATGACGTTGGCATTTACCCGATAAGGTGGAGGATTGCCCAGGTATGTCCTGTTCACAAAAATAGGATAAATCTAACCCAGCCATTTACACCCCCTAACAGCCTCCTGCCAATCATCAGTAATGTGATGGAAGGAGTTATCAATAGTGTCACCAAGCGACAACTACTCACCAATAACCTGCTCACCAATGTTCAGCTCAGGTTCCACCAGAACCCCTCAGCTCCAGGCCTCATCATGGCCTTGATCCAGACATGGACTCGAGAGCTGGATGTTGGAGGTGAGATCATCTTCAGGCTATAGGTTGCATAAAATTAACAATTTGCATTTATAACAACAACTTGCATTTATTTAGTGCTTTTAACACAGTCCCATGGTGCTTCTCAGGAGCGATTATCAAACAAAATTTGACACTGACCCACATACGGCGGTATTAGGACAGGTGACTAAAAGTTTGGTCAACGAGGTAGGTTTTAAGGAGTTTAAAGGAGGAGAGAGGGGTAGAGAGACGGAGAGGTTTGGGGAGGGAATTCCAGAGCTTAGGCACTGGGCAGCTGAAGGCACGGCCGCCAATGGTGGAGCGATTAAAACTGGGGACGCGCAAGAGGCCAGAATTGGAGGATAAGAATGAGCACATCCTCAGGATGGTACCAGGGTCAGGGCCACACTAACTAGCAGTACATGATGCCAGGGGCAGGGCCATACTAACTAGCAGTACATGATGCCAGAGGCAGGGCCACACTAACTAGCAGTACATGATGCCAGGGGCAGGGCCACACTAACTAGCAGTACATGATGCCAGGGGCAGGGCCATACTAACTAGCAGTACATGATGCCAGAGGCAGGGCCATACTAACTAGCAGTACATGATGCCAGAGGCAGGGCCATACTAACCAGCAGTACATGATGCCAGGGGCAGGGCCATACTAACTAGCAATTCATGGTGCCAGGGGCAGGGCCATACTAACTAGCAGTACATGGTGCCAGGGGGAGGGCCACACTAACTAGCAGTACATGATGCCAGAGGCAGAGTCACACTAACTGGCAGTACATGATGCCAGGGGCAGGGCCACACTAACTGGCAGTACATGTTGCCAGGTGTAGGGCCACATTAACTAGCAGTACATGGTGCCAGAGGCAGAGTCACACTAACTGGCAGTACATGATGCCAGGGGCAGGGCCACACTAACTAGCAGTACATGATGCCAGAGGCAGAGTCACACTAACTGGCAGTACATGTTGCCAGGCGTAGGGCCACATTAACTAGCAGTACAATGTGCCAGGGACAAGTTCACACTAACTAGCAGTACATAGTGCCAGGGGCAGGTCCACACTAACTAGCAGTACATGGTTCCAGTACAATGCCATACAAGACAGCCAAACAGGTGTCTAGGGCACCCCCGCAATGGTACAGCCTGGGAGGCTGGAACTTGGTGTCACTGGTTGTCTCCATCTGTCTGTCTTCTTAAACACAGTGAAATTTTTTTTCTCTCTCCTGTAATATGTTAATGCTGTGCTCTCTCTAATTCTGATCCTGTCCTCATCCGCCAGGTGTCTGCACAGTCTGAATGAAATGGAATTACCCTAGTGTCCACCAAGATAAAGATACAATTATCCTTCCAATCTCTGACTGATCACATTCATAGGGAAACAGAGGCATGGATAGGGAGGCAGCAACAGATAACAAGGCAGTGCAGTCACTGGGCTCATTTAGTCTGTTGATACTCCAACATGTCAAGTCTCACTCATTTAAATGTGGGAAATATGTTGGTCCATCTCAGTCTTAAGAATGCAATCTACTCCTGATAATTCAATTTTTCTACCAAGAACGAATTTGAATCATTCAATAATTTGAATTAAGCAGCATAACTAATACAGTGAGGAAGGAATTTAATGCAAACAAATTCATCATGAGAGAATCTGAATTAATCGATTTTGACGTAAGAGTAGACTGTAAACACAGCTGAGCATCTGAAAAGAGCAGTGGCCTTTCTGAGCTGTGGCTTCTTGCTTCTGAGTCAGAATGTCGTGGGTTCAAGTCCCACTCCAGAGACCTGAGCACATAATCCAGGCTGATTGTTTTTGTGACTGGAAGCCTGTGGCCAGTGGGGTACCACAGGGATCGGTGCTGGGTCTCTTGCTGTTTGTGGTCTACATTAATGACTTGGATATGAATGTAAAAGGTATGATCAGTAAGTTCGCTGATGATACAAAAATTGGTAGGGTGGTAAATAGCGAGGAGGATAGCCTCAGTCTGCAGGACGAAAGAGATGGGTTGGTCGGATGGGCGGAACAGTGGCAAATGGAATTTAACCCGGAAAAGTGCGAGGTGATGCACTTTGGAGGGACTAACAAGGCAAGGGAATACACAATGAATGGGAGGACCCTAGGCAAGACAGAGGGTCAGAGGGATCTTGGTGTGCAAGTTCACAGATCCCTGAAGGCGGCGGAACAGGTAGATAAGGTGGTAAAGAAGGCATATGGGATACTTGCCTTTATTAGCCGAGGCATAGAATATAAGAGCAAGGAGGTTATGATGGAGCTGTATAAAACACTGGTTAGGCCACAGCTGGAGTACTGTGTGCAGTTCTGGTCGCCACACTACAGGAAGGATGTGATCGCTTTGGAGAGGGTGCAGAGGAGATTCACCAGGATGTTACCAGGGCTGGAGCGCTTCAGCTATGAAGAGAGACTGGGAAGATTGGGTTTGTTTTCCTTGGAGCAGAGGAGGCTGAGGGGGGACATGATTGAGGTGTACAAAATTATGAGGGGCACAGATATGATGGATACTAAGGAGCTTTTTCCCTTCGTTGAGGGTTCTATAACAAGGGGACATAGATTCAAGGTAAAAGGCGGGAGGTTTAGAGGGGATTTGAGAAAGAACTTTTTCACCCAGAGGGTGGTTGGAGTCTGGAACTCACTGCCTGAAAGGGTTGTGGAGGCAGGAACCCTCACAACATTCAAGAAGCATTTGGATGAGCACTTGAAATGCCATAGCATACAAGGCTACGGACCAAATGCTGGAATATGGGATTAGAGTAGACAGGGCTGATGGCCGGCGCGGACACGATGGGCCGAAGGGCCTCTATCCGTGCTGTATAACTCTATGACTCTATGACTCTATGACACTCCCAGTGCAGTACTGAGGGAGCTGCTGCACTATCAGAGGTGCCGCCTTTCGGATGAGACGTTAAACCGAGGCCCCGTCTGCCCTCTCAGCTGGACGTGGCAGATCCCATGGTGCTATTTCGAAGAAGAGCAGGGGAGTTCTCCCCGGTGTCCTGGCCAATATTTAACCCTCAGCCAACGTCACTAAAACAGATTATCTAGTCATTATCACATTGCTGTTTGTGGGATCTTGCTGTGCGCATATTGGCTGCCACGTTTCCTACATTACAACAGTGATTACACTTTAGAATGTACTCTGTTGGCTGTAAAGTGCTTTGGGATGTCCTGATGTCGTGAAAGTGATGTATAAATACAAATTCTTTTTTTATAAACCTCATTCCTGAAACTTACTCTTGTCATTTTTCCTTTAGCATATCGGTACTGCTTCAACAAATGAGCTTTATTGTTGAGCAATACACTTCTTGTGTTTCTCGCCTCAAATTGCTCCCATCACTATAACAGAATACCTTCCCTCTAGTGTCATACAGTTGAAAATGCTCTCTCCGCACACAGCCCAAGATTGGCAGGACAGAATCTAGAATCGTGCTGCTGCGTGTTAAAATGCCCGTAACGTGCAAATTTCACGTGCCCGCCATTACGGTTTACTGAAATCCTAGTGACAATGCTCACCAGTATTTATCCTTGGTTTAACACCATGAGATTGAATAGAGCCCTCGGCAGCACTCCCCCGTCATGGCTTCTGCCGATCTGGTACAAACAGACACACACATGTCTCTCATTCCAAGTCACCGTTGCGATCTGGGTTATATCAAATCCCTATCTTAGAGTTGTAATTACATTAATATTTAAAATAAAAGGCTTTCAGGGTCCGTGACCCACTGAACACGAAAGAAAAGAGAACAATTTGAGCTTTCAGTTACAACAGGAGACATGAAAGGAGATAATAGCCTGCCCTTTTCAAAGCTGAAGGAGAAAAATAGACATTAAGGCTATGGCAGGGACTCCTTTATTTGGTTGTCACACACAGTAAAGCAATTATACTCTCTTAAAAAAAAACAAACATTAATATGGCAAGAGGTTTCACAAACATTAGGCTGTTCTTATCGCAGTCTCAAAGAAACCATCAGCAGTGACCTTATGGAGATGTACACACAACACCAGTGCTATCTGCTCATCATTAATATAGACATGGCCTATATACTTTAACATTCTTAAGAGGTTTTTTTTTTGAATATCTTGATTTAAACATCATTGGGAGAGACGGCTGGGATGAGTTAGTGAGCCCGCAGAACGGCAGAACTGAACGAGCATCACCAGAGGTCAGAGGGACTGTCTGGGTTGGCATGCTGCCCTTTGACCTTTCATATCCGTGGGGTGATATCGCATTGTGTAGTATTAGTGGATGGACATCCGTATGAAACTCCTGTGTTTGCTATTTTAAAGGAGGTGTTAGCCCAAAGACCACATTAATGTTGATATTCTAATATCTCACAGGGCGATTTGATTGCACTGGCTATGACTAGCTCAGACTGCTGGATGCATTCTCCTTTCCCACATGGCTGGCAACTGAAATGAGTCTGGGGTCAGTTTCAAGTCAGTTCCCAGTATGTATAATAAAATAAAGTCCCACTGCAGAGTCCTGAACACAAGATCCAGGCTGACACTCAGTGCAATACTGAGGGAGAGCTGCACAGTCGGAGGTGCCGTCTTTCAGATGAGACGTTAAACCGAGGCCCCGTCTGCCCACTCAGGCGGATGGAAAAGATCCCTCAACACTATTTTGAAGCAGAGCAGGGGAGTTCTCCCCGGTGTCCTGGCCAATATTTATCCCTCAACCAACATCACTAAAACAGATTATCTGGTCATTATCACATTGCTGTTTGTGGGATCCTGCTGTGCACAAATTGGAAGCTGCGTTTCCCTACATTACAACAGTGACTACACTTCCAAAAGTACTTCATTGGCTGTAAAGTGTTTTGGGACGTCCAGAGGTTGTGAAAGGCGCTATATAAATGCAAGATCTTTCTTTCTAACTGATCCCAGCCAGGGCAGCCGTAGGGAACTACAATGACCTCAGTGCCATGGGCTAGGGAAGGAGGGGGCAAAATAATCAGCCAGGCTTCCTGCTCCTGATCGCTATGCAGTGGCCCATCGTGATCGCCTGTGATATCTCCCATGGTCGAACAGCCTCACTGTGAAAGCTCGCTGGGCAAGAAGAATAGCCACTTGCACACTGGAGAGGAGCGTCACTCAGCGGCTACCTCTCCCCTTTCCCCCCCGACCTCCCCCACTCTCCACCCACCTGACGTTGGATCAAGCAACGAAGAGGAATCTGGGACTTTACCCGTGGAAACATGTCACCAAGCAGCCAACACCTTCAATAAAGGAGGGGAGAAAAATTTGGAAGAACAAAATTCAGCGAAGGATACAATCATTGATCCAGAACGGTCATTTCTCCAGAGAGTGTGCACTGATTTGTCCCCTTTGTGATAGTGACATCTCTCAGTCACATGCCCCAATGCCACCAGCTCTCAATCAGAGCAAAAATCTACCACAGTTTTTAAAATCAGAGTACGCCAAAAGAATTGAGCAGACGTTAACGAAAATTATTTAGACCTCATTTTCAAATAGCTCAGCCTTTTCATTAAATAGGTATTTAAACAAATTAGCTGAGGCAGTGGATTTAACAGTATTGGGAAACAGAATAAAATACAGAGAACTAAAACTGGAAGGAAAAGAATCAATGAAGCAGTGAATCATTACAACAAGATTACTGGGAACCCATTACTGTGCAGTGACCCATTCATCATTGTCCAATCTTTATAATAATGCTGTCTTATGTCGTTCACCCTTCCAGGCCTGGCTTGGAGTTCAGGTCCCAGTTTGTGAAATAGCAGCTCAAGATTGAGAGAGTCAATGGGGGGTTTGACAGATGCACTTTTAGACACAGAGTAAACAATGAGGTCTAATGTGCTGCTACAGATGGACAACCGAGAGGATTCCGCAGGCTGGTTTTCAGCTGAGGTTTTTCACTGAATCAGAGACAAGGGAGTCTAGTACATCAGGACCCGGTTCACAGCACAGCTTTCCCTCCCCCACCTCTCCGTCCAATTTGGTTCAGGTCGGAGAGGATTCTGGGATGCCACCTCAGAGTTAAACAGTGGCATCATCCCAATACAGAATTAATCAAATATTGCAGCTATGGTCAGGGACTCGACACTTCCATAATCACTGAATGTTGGATTCATATCTTAGACTCAGTGAGGTGTAGGTTTCCCCTCTCCTTAGGTACAGGTTATATTTTAAGAAAGAATTTGCATTTATATAGCACCTTTCACAGCCTCAGGATGTCCCAAAGTGCTTTCCAGCCAATAAAGTACATTTGTACTTCAAAATATATGTAGTATACAGGAGTTTTAGCACCACAGCATATGCAGTATACAGGAGGGGCAACATCCCAGTATATGCAGTATACAGGAGTGGCAACATCCCAGTATATGCAGTATACAGGAGTGGCAACATCCCAGTATATGCAGTATACAGGAGTGATAGCGCCACAGTATATGCAGTATACAGGAGTGGTAACATCCCAGTATATGCAGTATACAGGAGTGATAGCGCCACAGTATATGCAGTATACAGGAGTGGTAACATCCCAGTATATGCAGTATACAGGAGTGGTAACATCCCAGTATATGCAGTATACAAGAGTGGTAACACCATAGTATATGCAGTATACAGGAGTGGTAACATCCCAGTATATGCAGTATACAGGAGTGGTAACATCCCAGTATATGCAGCATACAGGAGTGGTAACACCACAGTATATGCAGTATACAAGAGTGGTAACACCACAGTATATGCAGCATACAGTTGTCAGGATTGTAGTGTAAACTATACAAAATGCTCGTACATATAATTGAGTGTGATTGTAATTATATATATAGAATAGTCTTATATGTAGAATAACAGATGCCCGGGAGAAAATTACAGGGTGGAATCTATTTTTTTTGTGTAGAATATTAAATTCTGGGCATGAGTTATAATGGGCTGGATTATCCTCCTCCGCAATCTCGTCCAAACTCTGGCAGGTCAGCGGTAGAAAACAGGGTGCAGTCCGTAATCCTCACAGCTGTTGCCTTCCCCGCCTGCCGCATGCAAATAGTGGCGGGGAGGCAGAGCCCAAGTTCCTGGCACATTTCCCTCTCATCTGCCCCTCTCCCCGGGACCAGCAGATGAATCCTGGTGGCGGTTTCTTGGGTGATGGCAGGAAAGCCCTGGAAGTCCCTTGATGGAGGGAGAGGCCCTAACAGCGGCCTGCTCTCCATCCATTTCAACCCGGTCCCTTACCTTCTGAAGGCCTCGTTGTCGGCTGAGGCCTACAGTTAAAAAAAAATGTCACAAGCCTTCGGGGCATCTTTGCCCCGTTAAGCGGCCTCCTTTCTGGTACTGCAGTGACATTCCCGCTGAAGCATCTTTGGGATTTCCATCCTTGGCAGTGGGTGCCCCTCGGTGGTGGGGATCCTTCCAGGAGACAACCATGCGAATGACCCCTGGCCCGGGAAAATGATGGGACCCCATGAGTGCAACGAGATGTTAACGAACTTTACTGTCCATAATGACAATTAGAGCAAGCAGCCCCCTCCAAGAGGTGATTCAGGGCGATTCCTCACCGCCCCGAACAGGAGACCCTCCAATTACAGTATCACAACAATGTCCAAAATAGAAGGTCGCGAGTTCAAGCCCCAAGCCAAAGACTTGAGCACGTAATCCAGGCCGACACTTCAGTGCAGCACCGAGGGAGTGCTGCGCTATCGGAGGTGCCGTCTTTCGGATGAGATGTCAAAACGAATCCCTGTCTGCCCTCTTAGATGGTGGTGAATGATCGCACTTCACTATTTCGAAGAAGAGCAGGGGAGTTCTCTCCGGTGTCCTGACCAACATTGATCCATTAACCAACAACTAAAAGCAGATTATCTGCTCATTCATTTCATTGCTGTTTGTGGGACCTTGTGGTGCGTAAATTCGCTGCCGTGTTTCTTACAACTTACAGCGGTGACTACACTTCATTTGTGGTGTTACCATTCCTGCATACTGCATGTACTGTGGTGCTAACACTCTTGTATACTGCATATACTGTGATGGTAACACTCCTGTATACTGCATATACTGTGATGGTAACACTCCTATATACTGCATGTACTGTGATGGTAACACTCCTATATACTGCATATACCGTGGTGCCAACACTCCTGTATACTGCATATACTGTGGTGCTAACACTCCTGCATACTGCATATACTGTGGTCCTAACACTCCTGCATACTGCATATACCGTGGTGCTAACACTCCTGCATACTGCATATACTGTGGTGCTAACACTCCTGCATAGTGCATATACTCTGGTGCTAACACTCCTGCATACTGCATATACTGTGGTGCTAACACTCCTGCATACTGCATATACTGTGGTGCTAACACTCCTGCATACTGCATATACTGTGGTGCTAACACTCCTGCATACTGCATATACTGTGGTGCTAACACTCCTGCATACTGCATATACTGTGGTGCTAACACTCCTGTATACTGCATATACTGTGGTCCTAACACTCCTGTATACTGCATATACTGTGATGGTAACACTCCTGTATACTGCATATACTGTGGTGCTAACACTCCTGTATACTGCATATACTGTGGTGCTAACACTCCTGTGTTCTGCATATACTGTGATGGTAACACTCCTGTATACTGCATATACTGTGGTGCTAACACTCCTGTATACTGCATATACTGTGGTGCTAACACTCCTGTATACTGCATATACTGTGGTGCTAACACTCCTGTATACTGCATATACTGTGGTGCTAACACTCCTACACTGCTCTTGATCCAAGCGATTTAACCAATTTCAGAAATGCTACTCTGCCCCTCAGCTACAAATATTTTACACAAAAAATATCTGGAAATAAATAAGAATCAGAACGTGGGAGCTGAAGAGCCAAATCCACCCACACAACACTAAATTGGGACACGTTGGACCGCAAATCTCTGCCTCACATCACAGGACCGTGTCAACAAGATTATTCCTCACTGCCCACCAACACAGCAGCCGCCAGAGGCAGTCAGGAAAGGTGCAGAGACACACCAGGGCCGGAAGAGAATTTCGCCATAAAACCTTTCAGCATCTTACTGCACAGATCCTGTCTCATCCTGTCAAATCCTGGAGTCATAAACATTTGCCCCAGTGAGTCTAATTATTGGATCGTAAGATGCTGGAAGCCAATGTCGCATATCATGGCATGGGAGGAACAGAGGTGCCCCTTCCCTCTTGATTGGCCACAGAATGCATCTGAGGTCTCAGCCTGGCTGTCTGGGGAAGGAGGGAGAATAAATCAATCTTTCAAAAATATAGAACTGTCACTGGTCATCACAAGATCAACAACAAACAACCACTTGCATTTCTAAGAGTGCCGATAACATAATAAAACATCCCAAGGCTCTTCACAGGAGCATTGTCAAACTAAACTTGACACTGAGCCACATAAGGACATATTAGGTGACCGAAAGGCTTGGTTTTAAGGGGCGTCTTAAAGGAGGGGAGGTAGAGAGGAGAAGTTTAGGGAGGGAATTCCAGAGCTTAGGGCCTAGGCAGCTGAAGGCACGGCCGCCAATGGTGGAGAGACGACAATTGGGGAAGCGCAAGAGGCCAGAATTGGAGGAGCGCAGAGATCTCAGAGGGTTGTAGGGCTGGAGGAGGTTACAGAGATAGGGAGGGGTGAGGCCATGGAGGGATTTGAAAACAAGGATGAGAATTTTAAAATTGAGGCGTTGCCAGACTGGGAGCCAATGTAGGTCAGCGAGCACAGGGGGTGATAGGTGAATGTGAATTGGTGCAAGTTAGGATATGGGCAGCAGTTAATCACAAGATAAATGGAGTAGAGCTGGAAAAGAAGATCTTCTGGAAGATGAAGGAATGTCGACAATACTAAATGAGAACTTTGCCTGAGTTTTCACAGAGGGCGTCAGTGAGAATAAGAGCAGAAGTGGAGGAGCAATTAGAATAATGCTAGACAAGGAAGAAGTACTGAAAACTGTTGGAATTTAACTCCCTCTCTCTTACTTTCTCTCTTTCTTGGTTCAGTGGTAACAATCTCGCCTCTGAAGATCATGGGTTCAAGGCCCACTTCTGAGACTTGAGCATATAATCTCGCCTGACACTCCAGTACAGTCCTGAGGGAGCGCTGCACTGTCGGAGTGTCAGTACTGAGGGAGCGCTGCACTGTTGGAGGGTCAGTACTGAGGGAGCGCTGCACTGTCGGAGGGGCAGTACTGAGGGAGCGCTGCACTGTCGGAGGGTCAGTACTGAGGGAGCGCTGCACTGTCGGAGGGTCAGTACTGAGGGAGCGCTGCACTGTCGGAGGGTCAGTCTTGAGGGAGCGCTGCACTGTCGGAGGGTCAGTACTGAGGGAGCGCTGCACTGTCAGAGGGTCAGTCCTGAGGGAGCGCTGCACTGTCGGAGGGTCAGTCCTGAGGGAGCGCTGCACTGTCGGAGGGTCAGTCCTGAGGGAGCGCTGCACTGTTGGAGGGTCAGTACTGAGGGAGCGCTGCACTGTCGGAGGGTCAGTACTGAGGGAGCGCTGCACTGTCGGAGGGTCAGTACTGAGGGAGCGCTGCACTGTCCGAGGAGTCATTAAACCGAGGCCCTGTCTGCCCTCTCAGGTGGACGTAAAAGATCCATGACACTATTCGAAGAAAAGCAGAGGAGTTCTCCCGGTGTCCTGGCCAATATTTCATCCCTCAAATAGCACCACTGAAAAACAGTTTAATTGGTCATTTACCCTCTTACTGTTTGTGGGACCTTGCTGTGCATAAATTGGCTGTTATGTTTCCCTACACTACAACAGTGACTATACTTCAAGGAAAGTAATTGATTGGCAGGTAAAGCACCTTTGGGACACCCTGAGGTCATGAAAGGCGCTATATAAATGCAATGCTTCCTTTTTTTCTTAGCTTTAACTGATACATATTTATCTCATGGCGTGATACTTTCTGTTCTTTGAAGGAGACAGGAGGATGTGGCAGGCATCCCATGTGATCTGCAAAGCACTAAATACCATAACCAAGGGGTAATTTAATCCTGTGGCACGCTATCCCACTCGCAGTGCGTATAAGGACGCAGGTTTTGGTTTATGGGAGACTCAGGCTGCTTTTGGAAACTGTCTTATTGATGTGAGCACCAAGAGAAAAAGTGGGGCAAAAGCCTGAACTGGAGCAGGAGAGTTGAGGCACAGAGGGAACATTTCCTGTGTGCATTATGCAAACCCCTGGTTCACCAGCAGTAATGCCAGGGTTTCCTGTGCTTCGAACCCAAGGCAGCTGGCGATAGGAGTGGTGTAAAGATCTCCTGGATGTACAGGGCTCACGCTGACAGTGGGCTGCAGTGATGCGCGCAAAGGGAATATGTCTTCTGAGGAAGATCAGGCCATGAGGTTAGATATCCGTAGGATCTGCGGGGTGGGTGACAGGTGGAACCTGCCGCATTAGCACTGCAGCTACAAGTTTCCAGCTCAGGTAGAGCTTGTGTTTGACCTCCATTTTCCAAGTGCTAAAACAGACATTTGGTCAAATATAAAGAAAGACTCGGATTTGTATACAGCATCTCTCATGACATCAGGACGTCCCAAAGCACTTTACAGCCAATTAAATTACTTTTTGAAGTGTAGTCACTGTTGTAATGTAGAAAACGTTCCCCTCCAAGTCACACACCATCCCGACTTGGAAATATATCGCCGTTCCTTCATTGTCGCTGGGTCAAAATCCTGGAACTCCCTCCCTAACAGCACTGTGGGAGAACCGTCACCACACGGACTGCAGCGGTTCAAGAAGGCGGCTCACCACCACCTTCTCGAGGGCAATTAGGGATGGGAAATAAATGCTGGCCTCGCCAGCGACGCCCACATCCCGTGAACGAATAAAAAAAACCCGGCAGCCAATTTGAGTACAGCAAGATCCCACAAACAACAATGAGATAATGATCAGATAATCTGCTTTTAGTGATGTTGGTTGAGGGATAAATGTTGGCCAGGACACTGGGGAGAACTCCCCTGCTCTTCTTCAAAATAGTGCCATGGGATCTTTTACGTCCACCTGAGAGGGCAGACGGGGTTTCGGTTTAACGTCCCATCTGAATGACAGTATCTCCGACCGTGCAGCATTCCCTCAGCACTGTACTGAAGTGTCAGCCTAGATTTTGTGCTCAAGTCTCTGGAGTGGGACTTGAACCCTGGCTGGAGAGTCTAGAGCTAAGGGGCATAGTCTCAGGATAAGAGGTTGGCCATTTAGGACTGAGACGAGGAGAAATTTCTTCACTCAGAGGGTTGTGAATCTTTGGAATTCTCTACCCCAGAGGGCTGTGGATGCTCAGTCGTTGAGTATATTCAAGACTGAGATAGGACTTTAAGGGAATCAAGGGGTATGGGGATCGGGCGGGAAAGTGGCATGCAGCTGTTCCTATTTCTTATGTTCCTCATGTTCTTAACCCACAATCTTCTGACTAAAAGGCAAGAGTGTTGCCAACTGAGCCACGGCTGACAAATAAGCAAGAGACAATTGCGTTACTGAGATCTAGAGAAAGTAATTGGGTGTTGGGTAAGCTGATCCTTGCTATATGAGCAATAAGGACACCAAGGTTAGCCTCAGGCCTCTTAGGCTATAAAAGGAACAATAATCTAGCAGGGTTCCTGTTGCTCATCACTGTTCAGTGACCTGTGCTTCAAAATGCATGTATATGGATAGCAGGTGAGGGACAGCACTAGGTTTAGCAGTGATGCCCCCCACAGTCAAATAGCCTCCTCCCGATGCTTAGACATTTGAGTTGATGTATGAAGAATGGTCAATCCAGCCAGGTATCGGAGGGTTGCTGCAACTGGTGGAACCAGGCCAAGCTGAGTCAGCACGTGCAAGAGATTCGAGAAGGTTTGGGAGAACATTGCCTGTAACGCCCGCTTCAACCTGTTAACCAGTGATTTTAAAAAGGATATAAACACAAACTACACTGGTCGGACGGTCCAGCTTTTACATGGAAGAACAGAGAGAGAAAAAAAAGAGAATAAGTCATTCCTCAAATAATTTGTTCTGATGCGAAGGTCCTTTCAGTGGCAGAGACTGAGAAGCAGAGACATGTGTGAAATGTACCCTTGTCCAATTGACTCCTCCTCGTCTCCCGATTAAAGATACTTTGGTGGCCCAGAGAGAGTGGCAGGGAACTGGAGTAGACAAGAAAAAAACAATGCAAAGTCTATAAATTGGGCTCTCAAACCCACCTTCCAAACAAGAATAACAAGTCCTCGAAATCAGCCCTGATGGAATGTGATTTTGCTTCTCTTTTTCAAATAAGCTGCTTTGCCTCTGCACTTGTGCCTAGAAACTAACTATGGAGAAAAAGTAAAGATCGACTCTCACATTATGGACCCTATTTAATAAACCAACCCGTTAAAAATTATTAAAGGGCAATTTGCACCTTATTGGGGTGACCAGTCCTCCCTAATAATGAAAAACATGGAAAAAGTTGGAATCCCACTGCATGTCCCTCAACAACTGTAAAGAGAAAAGATAGATTAACACTTCAGGCACGGACCCTCCCTTACAGTTCAGTTCTGGCATCAGGTGAACTCTGGATATATTAAGCTATCTTTTTGCTTTACAGTTACTGATGGCCCACTCTGTACTTGTAACATTTTCTGTTTCTATTGAAAGAAGGAGGGTCATCCTAAGCTGTCCTGCTGCAGTTTGTTTTAAAGTTGTGTCTGCTGGAAAGAGTTAGGGAGAAACCAAAATGGAAGCACGTCCATGTATGGGTTAAAGGGACTACAGTGTTACAGATTGGCCGAGGGTGGATGATGTCGTGGTCATGTGGATATCGGAGGGAGTTGGGGGTGGTGGGATGCGATATATAAATAACTACCGTAAGGGGAAAGGATAAAAAAGGAGCAAAGAATTTCAACACAAGGTCACCTGTTTGGTAAAGGATTGGGGTAAAAACCCATCTTTTGTACTTAATACCTTGTTACTGCTTGTAGCTAGTTGTACATAGAAACATAGAAAATAGAAAATAGGAGCAAGAGTAGGCCATTCGGCCCTTCAGGCCTGCTCCGCCATTCATAATGATCATGGCTGATCATCTAACTCAGTACCCTGTTCCCGCTTTTTCCCCATATCCCTTGATCCCTTCAGCATTAAGAAATATATCTATCTCCTTCTTGAATACATCTAATGACTTGGCCTCCACTGCCTTCTGTGGTAGAGAATTCCACAGGTTCACCACCCTCTGAGTGAAGAAATTTCTCCTCATCTCGGTTCTAAATGGCATACCCCGTATCCTGAGACTGTGACCCCTGGTTATGGACTCTCCAGCCATCGGGAACATCCTCCCTGCATCGAGTCTGTCTAGTCCTGTTAGGATTTTATATGTTTCGATGAGATCACCTCTCATTCTTCTAAACTCTAGTGAATATAGGCCTAGTTGACCCAATCTCTCCTCATACGTCAGTCCTGCCATCCCAGGAATCAATCTGGTAAACCTTTGTTGCACTCCCTCCATGGCAAGGACATTCTTCCTCAGATAAGGAGACCAAAACTGCACACAATACTCCAGATGTGGTGTCACCAAGGCCCTGTACAACTGCAGTAAGACATCCCTGCTCCTGTACTCAAATCCTCTTGCAATGAACGCCAACATACCATTCGCCTTCCTAACTGCTTGCTGCACCTGAATGCTCGCTTTCAGCGACTGGTGTACAAGGACACCCAGGTCTCGTTGCACCTTCCCTTTTCCCAATCTATCACCATTCAGATAATAATCTGTCTTTCTGTTTTTGCAACCAAAGTGGATAACCTCACATTTATCCACGTTATACTGCATCTGCCATGTTCTTGCCCATTCACCCAACTTGTCTAAATCACATTGGAGCCTCTTTGCATCCTCCTCACAGCTCACATTCCACCTCAGCTTTGTGTTGTCTGCAAACCTGGAAATGTGACATTCCATTCCCTCATCCAAATCATTGATATATATTGTGAATAGCTGGGGCCCAAGCACTGATCCCTGCAGTACCCCACTAATCACTGCCTGCCACCCGGAAAAAGACCCGTTTATTCCTACTCTTTGTTTCCTGTCTTTCAACCAATTCTCAATCCATGCCAGTATATTCCCCCCAATCCCATGTGCTTTAATTTTTTACACTAACCTCTTGTGTGGGACCTTATCAAAAGCCTTCTGAAAATCCAAATAAACCACATCCACTGGTTCTCCCCTATCTATTCTACTAGTTACCTCCTCAAAAAACTCCAGTAGATTTGTTAAGCATGATTTTGCTTTCATAAACCCATGCTGACTTTGTCCAATCCCATTAATGCCTTCCAAGTGTCATTAAAAGTAATCATTAAAATCATTGATGCCACTGTATTGGTTGTCTTGTTGAACTGATCTACAGAAGGAATAATTTAACCCAGTGCTGTTCTTTTTCCAAGTTTTTTTTAACATTACTGTTTAAGCAGTGACTCTTGATGACACTATTGGGAATATTAGTTTGGAGGGATAGTGATTCAGACAGCCCAAGAGACCTGAACTAATATCAATGAATACCGTCACTAACCCAGAGCGGTTCTGCTTCAGCTGGACGTCTGCTACAGGAGCTTTATGTCCCAGCTGGCAACAGCAACTTGCATTTATGTAGCATCTTTAATGTAAGGAAATGTCCCAAGGTAATTTGCAAGGAAAACAGATACTGAACCAGGAAGTGAGAGATTGGATGGGGTGACTGATAACTTGGTCAAAGAGATGGGTCTTGAGAAGATTTTTAGGGAGTTGTTAGGTAGATTTTTAGAAATGTTTGGGGAGGGAATTCCAAAGAGTAAGATTGAGGCAGCTCTGCTGCCAATGGTGAGGTGAAGGGAGAGAGGATGCAGAGAAGATTGTGAGCAGGAGAAAGGAGCTTCCAGGAGGGCTTGTAGTGCTGGAAGAGACTGCAGAGGTAAGGTGGGGCAAGTCCATGAAGGGATTTATAGACGGTAACAAGGATTTTGAATTGAAAGTGTTGGAGAGCTAGAAGCCAGTGCAGGTCAACAAGGACAGTGAGCCATTGTAGATCAGCGAGCCGGTGTAGGACAGCAAAGTCGGTGCAAGATGTGATTACCCTCGATTCCTCTGCAGCACTGCCAATACAATTTTACAATCACTGGCCTTCGTCAGGAAAGGTCTTGAGCCAAAAAGTAACGCCACGATTCATGACCTTCAAACTGCATACTCACAAGTTTGCAGGTGCAGTGATTTATTCTGTTAGTGTCCATATCAGAGGGAGAAAAAAGGCATTTCTACTTTCCATTATAAAACTGGCCTCTTCCACATTCTGCATTGCATTTCTGTGCTAAGAACATAAGAATCAGGAGCAGGAGGAGGCCATACGGCTCCTCGAGCCTGCTCCGCCATTCAATCAGATCATGGCTGGTCTTCTACCTCAATTCCACTTTCCCGCCCGATCCCCATATCCCTTGATTTCCCCTAGAGTCCAGAAATTTATCTCTCAGCCTTGAATATACTCACAAGCTTTCGGAGGCTACCTCCTTCCTCAGGTGAACGATGTGGCTACCTCCTTCCACATCGTTCACCTGAGGAAGGAGGAAGCCTCCGAAAGCTTGTGAATTTAAAATAAAATTGCTGGACTATAACTTGGTGTTGTAAAATTGTTTACAATTGTCAACCCCAGTCCATCACCGGCATCTCCACATCTTGAATATACTCAGCAGCTGAGCATCCACAGCCCTCTGGGGGAAGAAATGCCTCCTCATCTCTGTTCTAAATGGCCGACCCCTTATCCCTGAGACTATTCCCCCTAGTTCTAGACTTTCCAGCCAGGGGAAACAACCTCTCAGCATCTACCCTGTCAAGCCCCCCTCAGAATCTTATATGTTTCAATGAGTGCTGTTTCATTGCCTCTCTTTTTTTATGCCATGAGCAGCCCTCTCTCTTTGTCTCACAGAAACATTTAAGGACAATGGTCATCCAGGCATAGTTAAAACAACAACTTTTATTCAACCAACAAAAAAATGGTTTCATTGAGGCCAGGCCAACACACAATAGTGAATAAGCGGACAGTTAAATGGGTCAGGGGATGGGTACTTATTCTGAGAGCCAAAAATGTTAATACTTAAGAAAAGGTTAACCTATTTGCATCTTTTCTTCCTGAGGGAAGACAGGGAGGCATTTCACCTCATGAGAGAGGAGGGATAGAAACAGGGAGGGTGGGAGACAAAAGGAAGAAAAACACCTCAGGCCATTCCCTTATAGCTCCTAATGTGGCTCCTTTACAACAACACAGGCAGGGGCTATGAATGAAGTTGACCATCATCTCCCCCACCCGCCCCCCAACACTGACTCTCAGGAATGATCAGTTGTGCCTTAAATGCAGAATGAAGGAGAATTTTTTTCTCTCAAACCAAAAATGAGATAACTGAAAGATTCAGCATATTCAATATGAAATAGGATTCCTAATGAAATGGTGGATTCAATAATAAAGAAGTGATTTATTAAGGGACACCTCAATTATTAAACTCATTTAACGACCGAACATTTAATTAATATAATAAATGGCACTTTTTAAATAAAATAAGTAAAGCCAAGAACAAAGTAAAACAATTAGACCCATTGAAGCTCACCCCTCTGGTACCCTAACTCACCCACTGTAACGACCAGCGGTATTCCAGTGTTTCCAATGGTTTTTGTCTCCCTATCCAGCCCAGGGTTGCCAACTCTGGTTGGACGTATCCCTGGAGGCTTCATCACATGACCTCCTGCCTCTAACTGCCCCGCCCCCACACTCCCGCCATTGGTCACCCAACACGTCCAACCGCGTGATGCAATGCCTTCCTGTGCCAATTGGAAAGCGAACAGACTTAGCGTTGGATGATTCTTGACTGTCAATCAGCTAATCAAGTAACCATTTTCCTATCTCCAATATTTTTACAACTAATAAATGAAATTGTTCAAAGAAAACGAAAAAAAAAATACTTCTTTAATGCCCCCATGATTTTTCTCCCTGTTTACTCACAGCAGTGTCCTGGAGATTAATCTTTAGTTCCTGGAGACTCCAAGCCAATCCTGGAGGGTTGGCAACCCTAATCCAGCCAGACGGATTCTGCAAACCCTTTATTGTTTGAACAAGTTACATCTGATGAATCGGCCTTCTGATTATTTAACCCTCCTCCAACGTAGAAAGGTTCACTCCGGTGGTAAATGGGTGGCCTTTGGACGTGGGCAAATTTCAAACATTCCTACAACTGGCTGATTGGGAAGATCTGGCAGCAGATGCTGGAATACGTAGGACACCCTGTACAAAGCCCCAAGATGATTAAAACTATAAAGAAAACCACAAAGAAAGATTTCACGTTGCATAGAATGCTCCTTTTTTATTCCAGTCTAAGGGCACCTTTACATTTGAGTTGGGGGTGGCAGGAGAGCGATATCCGAGAAACAGGGACCTACAAAGTCTGAACAATGCTCTCCCCATTTACCTTTCTGAACTGCTTGTATCAAGGTCTGTGGGAGGCAGGTTTCTTTAAAATACAGTAATCCAATTGCTTTCACTTTCAGATAGTCTGTGCACACATTCCTTTCCCTCTTCTCTTGATCCTATTTAGTATCTCACTCTCTTTGCTAGTTGCTTTCTTGGTAACCAAGCATTAATATTTCTGTCCCCCTTCCACAAAACAGTCAGGGTTCAGAGCATAATTTAAAACTGAGTGGCTCAGGGGTACTCTTGAATTGAAAGCACAGTTATGATGCTTAGCTGCTAAGATAGAAGTATGTTTAACCAAGCCTGTCCCTTTAAGACAACAACCCAAATACCCACTGTGGGGAATTGATGTAAATAGGCATAAATCAATGGTGTAAACACCTGAGACCAATTACTGGGGTGTTGTAGCTGCTTGTAAATTTCTGGCTCCAGGTCAGAAGAACACAGCTTTCTTTTTTTTAAAAAAAGATTATTTTGCATCATAACAAAGTTTGAAGTGTGACGTCTCAGTATGATGTGCCTACACATTCAATGCAAGGTTTTTGCATATATTTGCATATAACAGGACTGCAATTTTCCAATTAGGGATATGTGTCATGGAACTGTACCATAGAAGTACGACTGCAGCAGAGCCAAACTTGGGTTCAATTAGCAATTTTATAGTTTGTGTACAACAAAAGCAATTTGTATTAGTATAGTGCCTTTGCCACAATAAAATTTCTCACTCTCTTCATAAAAGAGAGCGATGGATTGAATGGTAGAGTATTTAGGAGAGCTGGCAGAAAGCACAGTCAAAAAGATAGGTTGTGAGGAGGATTATAAAGGAAGGGAGGAGGAAAATAGCAAAGCAAAGAGGTATAGGGCAGGAGACCCAGAAGGGGAGGCCCATCCAGCTGAAAGCTCTACCACCAAGCAAGGAATGCTGAGACATATAAAATCTCAGAGCTCAATGACTGTAGGGCTGGAGGAGGTTTCAGAGGTGGAGTGGGGGCTATGGAGGCATTTGTAAATGAGAACAAGGATTTTGAATTCTGTGTGTTGGAAAACAGGAAACCAGTGGAGATGAGCAAGGACAGGGATAATGGGTGAGTGAGATCTCATGCACGAGTGCTTGTGGGCAGGGGAGTTTTGGACTAGTTAGAGTTTGTATAGGGAGGAGTTTGGGGAGCTGTCAAGAAGCATATTCAAGATGCTAAGTCTCACAACAGCTTGCATTTATACCGTGCCTTAAACATAGTAAAACGTCCCGAGGCGCATCACAGAAACGTAATCAGACAAAAATTGACACCGAGCCAAACAAGGAGATATTAGGTCAGGTGACCAAAAGTTTAGTCAAAGAGGTAGGTTTTAAGGCCCGACTTAAAGGAGAAGAGAGAGAGATGGAGAGGATTAGGGAGGGAATTGCAGAGCATAGGGCCTAGGCGGCTAAAGACATGGCCACCAATGGTGGGGCGAAGGAAGTGGGGGATGCACGAGGAGGGAGTTGGTGGAACGCAGAGTTCACACCGCTGGAGGGGCCTCGCATGGAGGCAGCATATCTCGGAAAATCAATGGGCAAAAGATCAGGGATGATACTCCTGGAATTTTCCAATGTGCACCGACTGCTTCCAAGCCCCTGTGCCCCTGGATGAGTCTTGCAAAATTGACATTAATCGCTTTTCTTTAGTATGGGGGGAGGAGGAGTCACCTCATTTTGAAGAAGGGTTTCTCGTAATTCCCTGGTTGTAACACCATGAGCCGTTTTCACTTGTTTTTCAAAATTGTTGGCTGGTCTTTAGCTCGTGCACTTTGCACGGTATTGACGGTGGCAGGGGACTCGGATTTCTAATCTGTATGAAATAGTACTAGAGTTCTGATCTGCGGTCCCCGCCACAAACTCCGTTCCCTATCGCCGACTCCATCCCTCTCCCTGGCCAATGTCTGAGGCTGAACCAAACCGTTCGCAACCTTGGCGTCCTATTTGACCCTGAGATGAGCTTCCGACCACATATCCGCTCCATCACCAAGGCCACCTACTTCCAACTCCCATATCATCGCCTGTCTCCGCCCCTGTCTCGGCTCATCTGCTGCTGAAACCCTCATCCATGCCTTTGTTACCTCTAGACTTGACTATTCCAATGCTCTCCTGGCCGGCCTCCCATCTTCCACCCTCCATAAACTTGAGCTCATCCAAAACTCTGCTGCCCGTATCCTAACTTGCACCAAGTCCCGTTCATCCATCCACCTCTGTGTTTGTTGATCTATGTGCTGCCCGCATCTCAACTACTGGGCACAGGTTAACCGTGTACCTCGCCCGGATTCAGGGGTTATTGAATTTAACCCCCATGCTATTTTATAAGGACAGGAGCATTATACCATACAAAAGAAATATCTTGCATTTATATAGCGCCTTTCGTGACCTCAGGATGTCCCAAAGCGCTTTACATCCAATGAAATACTTTTGAAGTGTAGTCACTGTTGTAATGTGGGAAAACACAGCAGCCAAGTTGCGCACAGCAAGATCCCACAAACAGCAATGGGATAAATGACCAGATCATCTGTTTTTTGGATGTTGACTGAGGGATAAATATTGGCCAGGACACTGGGTAGAAATCCCCTTCTCTTCTTTGAATAGTGCCATGGGATCTTTTACATCCACCTGAAAGGATGGAACTCAGTTTATCGTCTCATCCAAAAGATGGCACCTCCGACAGTGCGGCACTCCCTCAGTACTGCACTGAAGTATCAGCCTCGATTATATATTGAAGTGGGGCTTGAATCCACAGGGGTAGAAATTGGGCCACCTGTTATACGCCGGCCCGAGGTTCAGTACTATTGAAGTCAATAAAACCATTGTTTTGGCGGGGTGTATATCTGGCGGGGTGTATATCTGGCGGGGTGTATATCGGGCGGGGTGTATATCGGGCGGGACGTATATTGGGTGAGACGTATATAGGCCGGGGCGTATATCGGGCGGGGCATATATCGGGCGAGATGTATATCGGGCGGAGCATATATCGGGTGTGGCATATATTGAGCGAGATGTATATCGGGCGCGGCGTATATCCGGTGTGGCATATATCGGGCGAGATGGATATGGGCAGGGTGGGACGTATATCGGGCAGGGTATATATCGGGCGGGGTGTATATCGGGCGGGGTGTATATCGGGCGGGGTGTATATCGGGCGGGGTGTATATCGGGCGGGACGTATATTGGGCGGGGTGTATATCGGGCGGGGCGTATATCGGGCGGGGTGTACATTGGGTGAGATGTATATCGGGCAGGGCAGGATGTATATCGGGCAGAGAGGGACGTATATCGGGCAGGGCGGGGCGTATATCGGACGGGGCGTATATTGGGCGGGGTGTATATCGGGCAGAGAGGGACGTATATCGGGCAGGGCGGGGCGTATATCGGGCGGGGTGTATATCGGGCGGGGTGTATATTGGGCGGGGTGTATATCGGGCAGGGCAATGCGAAAGTGCCAGTTTTGCATTAATGACCAAGACAAATTTCTACTCCACAACCTTCTGACTCAGAGGCATGAGTGCTACCACTGAGCCACGGCTGACACCTAACATCATGCAATGCATGTATTATTCTGCTGTTAATGGGCTGAACCTCGAATCTTGTGCTCAATCAGAGGCTAGATGTTCTTAAAAGCATTCTGACCTCAAGGCCAAGAGATACTTTCTATTGCTGGGGAAGTTTCTCTGTAGATTCAAAATCACTGGCTTTCTTTTTATATAGTCTTTTCTAAAGTGTGACGTAGACATTTGCATGTATGACAAAGTCTGTTACCTGAAGTGTAATGGACACATGGTAGATGTAAGAATTTATTTATATACCTGTACCGCTCATTTCCTGCCTGTCACACTTTTCCATCACACTTCAAGTATCAAACTTAAATTTCAATGTCATTTTTTAAAAAAAACATAAACAGTTGCTTTAATTTGATACAGGAGCCAGAATGTCTGTAATCTCTGAGTGGACTTACCACTTGTCCCCAGGACAGCACAAAAAGTAAACCAGGATTGTGAACTGAAGAGCAATTAAACTCTGATCTCACCCAGTGTTTACTTAACAGCAATTAAACTTTGTGGCCTTCAAGGGACACAGCTACACCCTGGGAGCAAAATAATATTCTGCAATACACGGTGAAATAGTCCTTATAAACTATATCATCCAGTTTCTCGAGAGAAATTTACTGGTGTGTGTGTGTGAATAGGTAGATATAGGTTGAACAGATAAAGATATAGCACCTTTCATGTCCTCGGTAAAATGAAAGGATATCACACTGTCCTTTACACTGACTCCAATACATTCAGATCTCACTTAAAAGCAACTTGGTCAAAATCAAGCCGAACCCAATGCGTTGTCTGAACACGGTCCTTAGGCGTGAGGCATCCTTCACACATCACAAGCACGCCGCATATTGCATGTTGAGCTATCCTGGGCTATGCACAGTGTACAACAAAGGCTGAGCCTTCGGACGAGGACAGGGGTGTGAATAAACTGCATTGCACAATGTCAGGCCAGCACTAAAAGCAAAAATACTGCGGATGCTGCAACTCTGAAATAAAAACAGTAAATGCTGGAGAAAACACTAACTCTGTTTTCTTTCTCTACAGATGTTGCCTGACTTGCCGAGTTTTTTTTTTGTTTTTATGTCGGCCTAACGTTAATGACTATCGAACAGCTTTAAGTTGCGTTTCTCCAACCTCTCCATGCCACCTTTAAACTGAGGTGGTCCAAGGCTCCACTCCACCCCATTATAAGCCATCCCTGAAACAGCTGTACTGATATATATGACTCCTCTCTGGCCTCCTGCCCCCCCCCCTTCATTCAGCAAACACCAGGCTATCACTGAACTAATGACTCGGGATTCATTTGCATGAAAAATAAATGAAAATGCAGCAGAAACTGAACTGATTGCAAATCAGACAAGCACAGAAAAAAAAACTTAACGTCTACTATAAATATTTATTGTGTATTTTCAATTTATTTCCGCCACTTTTGGACAGACTGTGTGATGGTCGCTCGGTTCTGGTTGCATGCTGCAGTGTTTTAAACTCTTATTTTCCAACACAGGCCGCCACTATTTTGTTAATAAACATCCCATGAACGCACGGCCCCTCTCGGTTTAACTGAGCTCCAGATTATCAGCAAAAAAAAACACCCCACAACGGGATGAGCAGACTTGCGGGACAGTTTCCCCTCTCCGCTCCCACCCACCCAGGGTTCATTAAATTGCAACTAAACGATAAGAAATAATTTCCACCCCCTCTACTCCTAAAAAATGAATGAATAAATCCAATTTGTAACTCCGCCGCAATCAGTTTGCTGCTCCTGCCCCTCATCCCTTTGGCGTCTCTCGCGTTGCTCGCTCGATATTTGCTGAGTTGCGTTTAATTTCATGGGCAGGGGTCCCGCGGATGGACGGAGGACACAGGAAAGGGTCTCGCCGCCCCACTCGTTGCGGGGGTGATTGGAATTCGGGTTAAAACAGCTCACATCATGAGCTGGGTCCCGGACTGCCTCTGAGCTGCCTGTGGAAAGGGGTCGCCGTCTTCTCATTCCCATTCGCTTGGGGTCCTTGATCCCCACATATGGGGGTCTCCATCCCTACACACGCGTTCAAAGTGGTCCTGCATCCGCAGATCCCCATGTCTGGGGGGGGGGGGGGTCCCTGATCCCCATGTAAGGAGGTCTCTATCCCTACACACCCATTCACGTTCTCCGACCCCAATGTGTGGCGGGGGGGGGGGGGGGGCGGTGTCCCGATCTCTGTTCCTGCACCCCCACTGACAGGAGGTCCCTATCCCCATGTAAGGGGGTCCCTATCTCTACACACCTTTCACTGGGGTCCCCGATCCCCATGTAAGGAGGTCTCTATCCCTACACACCAATTCAAGGTCTCCGATCCCCGAATAAGGGGGTCTCTCTTCCTACACCTCCTTTCACAGGAGGGTCCCCCTATCCCCAGGCAAGGGGGAGGGCTCTCCCCATGTAAGGGGGGCCCTCTCCCCATGTAAGGGGGGGGTGGGTGCTTCTCCCCATGTAAGAGAGGGGGCCCTTCTCCCCATGTAAGAGGGGGTCCTTCTCCCCATGTAAGAGGGGGTCCTTCTCCCCATGTAAGAGGGGGTCCTTCTCCCCATGTAAGAGGGGGGCCCTCTCCCCATGTAAGGGAGGGGGTCCCTCACCCCATGTAAGAGGGGGGCCCTCTCCCCATGTAAAGGGGGGGGGGGTCCCTATCCCTACACACACCATACACAGGGGGTCCCGTACCCCTACATCCCTATGTCCAGGGGTCCTCATCCCCTATTGCTGGGGGTCCCGATAGCCTGTCCTTGTACCGCAGGATGCGCAGCGCCCGAGCTCAGCCCGCCCGCCCGCAGTCTCCGAGCCCCGGGCTCCGCTCTATCAGACCGCTCCCTCGGCTCTTACCTGTATCCCTTTGCCTCTGTCCTCTCTGCTCCTCCTCCGCCGACTCCCCGGCAGATTCTCCCCTCTGATCTTTTATTTTAATTTTCCTCCCTCTTCTATTTCAGGCGCATTTCACTGGGACGCCGCATTACAGCAAACAAAACCACAGTCACATCAGCGTGCGCGCCCCCGACGCCATGCACGCCCCCCCACCCCGATGGTCCATGCGCGTCCCCGTGTACTCGAGTCTATGATTGAGTGCGCGCCCAACAGCAGCGGGTGGGGAGGCGGGAGCGAGCCCATGCGCGCGTCCCCGATGGTACAGAGATTGGCTCCATCCCCAATGATCCTGAGCTGATGTCCTGAAGATTCCTTCTCCTGAAGATTCCTTCTCCTGAAGACTCCTTCTCCTGAAGACTCCTTCTCCTGAAGATTCCTGAAGATTCCTTCTCCTGAAGATTCCTTCTCCTGAAGGCGAGGAGCAGGTAATTCCTGGAGACCACCCACACCTTCAGGTCCCTGCATTCAGCTACACAAAGTCTGGGCTGGTGGCTCTCAAGAGTCCATCACACCTGGCACCAGCGCCAAGGTCAAACCAGCTCTTGAGGACACTGGCACATATATTTTAAACTCGCATTTGTATAGTGCCTTTGACGACCTCAGGACGTCCCAAAGCGCCTTACAGCCAATGAAGTACTTTTTTGCAAGTGTAGTCACTGTTGTAATGTAGGAAACGCGGCAGCCAATTTGCGCACAGCAAGGTCCCACACACAGCAATGTGATAAATGATCAGTTCGTCTCTTTTCAGTGCTGTTGGCCAGGACACCGGGGAGAACTCCCCTGCTCTTCTTCGAATAGTGCCATGAGATATTTAACGTTCGCCTGAGAGGGCGGTCGGGGCCTCGGTTTACCGTCTTGTACGAAAGACGGCACCTCCGACAGTGCAGCACTCCCTCAGTACTGCACTGGATGTTTCCTCCCTGCCTCTTCTAAAGGGAGTGACATTTTCTGGGTTATGGTTCCACGGGCACAAGCTGCCCTGCGGTATCTCTCCCAAGTGATCATTTCTCATGGGAGTCAAGACAGTGAATATTGCCAGGCTACTTGACTGTGGAGGGTATCACAGTTGAATGTGATCCCGTTTTTACCTGACGCCCATACACACTTCCAGCGGGATTTTAAATTTTTATTCATTCTTGGGATGTGGGTGTCACTGGTAAGATCAGCATTTATTGTTCATAGAAACATGGAAAATAGGAGCAGGAATAGGCCATTCGGCCCTTCGAGCTTGCTCCGCCACTCAATATGATCATGGCTGATCTTCTATCTCAATACCATATTCCCGCTCTCTCCCCATACCCCTTGATGCCTTTTGTGTCTAGAAATCTATCTAGCTCCTTCTTAAATATATTCAGTGACTTGGCCTCCACAGCCTTCTGTGGTAGAGAATTCCACAAGTTCATCACCCTCTGAGTGAAGAAATTTCTCCTCATCTCAGTCCTAAATGTCCTACCCCGTATCCTGAGATTGTGATCCCTCGTTCTGGACCCCCCAGCCAGGGGAAACATCCTCCCTGCATCCAGTCCATCTAGCCCTGTCAACCCGCATTACCCCCGGGAAGGTGGTCGTGAATGTCCAGTTGAACAGTTGCAGTCCGTGTGGTGAAGGTGCTCCCACAGTGCTGTTGATTAGTGAGTTCCAGGATTCTGACCCAGCAACAATGAAGGAATATGTCCAAGTCAGGATGGTGCACCTGCTGCCCTTGTCCTTCTCGGTGGTGGAGGTCACGGGTTTGGGAGGTGCTGTCGGAGAAGCCTTGGAGAGTTGCTGCAGAGCATCCCATAGATAGCACATACTGCAGCCATGGTGCAACGGTGGTGGAGGGAATAGATGTTTATTCTAGTGGCAATCAAGTGGCATTAACTAGCAACTTAAAGTTTGAACACATACAACAATACAACAACAACAACTTTCATTTATATAGCACCTTTAACATTGTAAAACATCCCAAGGTGCTTGACAGGAATGATTATCGAACAAAATTTGACACCGAGCCACATGAAGAGATATTAGGACAGGTGACCACAAGCGTGGTCAAAGAGTTAACTTTTAAGGACTTCTTATAGGAGGAGAGTGAGGTGGAGAGGTTTAGGGAGAGAATTCCAGAGCTTAGGGCCTAGGCAGCTGAAGGCACGGCCGCCAATATTGCAGCGATAAAAATCGGAGATGCGCAAGAGGTCGGAATTACAGGAGTGCAGAGATCTCGGTGGGTTGTCGGGCTAGAGGAAGTTACAGAGATAGGGAGGGATTTGAAAACAAGGATGAGAATTTTAAAATCAAGGGGTTGCCAGACCGGGTGCCAGTGTAGGTCAGTGAGCACAGGGGGTGAAGGGTGAATGGGATTTGGTGCCCTATGATATTGGTTCCTATGTTCCTATATGAGGAGTAATATACCTGTAAATCAGTAACTTAGAGAAGATCTATACCTTGGCCCTCTATTTTCCAATAATGGGATAACTGGGTTAGGGCTGGCCCCGTGTGCAGGCTCACCTGTGGCATCTGCACGGAGGGTGGGCTCGCCCAGTTTTCTCATGGGAGTCCTTTCCCCTTAATCTGGATAGGCTACAGGCACGGGAAAAGATAACGTGGCCTGTCGCTCGCTTGCCTGGACGTCAGAAAATCCTGCAAGGCAGCAGGGCTTAAAAGCACCACAGCTGGCCATTAAAGGGAAAGTTATGGTGAAAACAGAAAAATGGAGTGATTGATCACAATGGCACAGCAGAGACATGTGGAGCACCACTGCTCCCTTTGGTGCTGAAGAGTTTGGAGGTCTTGCCTCAGAAGATGCACTAAGGGGGGTCCCCCTGTTCGGAGCTGAGGACCACCGACCAGTAAAGGTGAGTGCATCGAGGGAGGTCGCCAATCATGGTTCTTGCAGTCTCTCAGGTCCCTTGCACCTGGCTGCTAATGAAGAAGAGCTTTGTTGGTATCAGGAGGAAGGCGATGGTAAGTCGGGAATTATCATCCCCTCCAGGAGCATTGTACGCAACCGCTGCCCTTTTACTCTAAGCTGAAAGACACTTCATTATTGGGAGGAGGTGGTGGTTGTGGTAAAACAAATAGGCTTGCAGCCCTAGACTCTCCTCTGTTGTTTGGGGGTTTCTCAATGGGATTAGCAGTCAGAGATATAGAGCTTAACTGTGCTCTCCTGAGAGCTATCCACCCAGTTTCTTATCCTTCCAAAAATACGATCACTGTGGACTGCTAGCATCGTGGCTGCTTCCTGACTAATGGTGACTGACATGGTCGTAGGCCACAGGGCAGATATGAGAAACCCCGATGCCCCTGCGGCTGGCATCTGCAGCACGTTCTACTCATGGGAAGCCTACTAATCAGAGAAAGCTGTACAATGTCCCCAGTTACTACCGCAACACATCTCCTCTCTTCACAGAGCGCTCTCCTCCCCCCTGTGCAGAGGCACTCTCCACTCCAACCTCTCCGATTTAGAGAAACAATCACTCTCTGTACCCTTCTGCCCAGTTCATAGGCGCACCAACCCCCCCACCTCCCGCCCTCAACAAACCTATTCACCTTTGGGTGTTGGATCAGCGGAGATGCCTCCCCCCCTCTCCCCCCCCCCCCACCCCCTCCACCCTACCCCACCGAGGTCAAATTGCCTATGAATACTCACTGCCTAGGCTCACACATGAAAAATGGCCACTCGGACAAGGTACTAAGGAATTGCTGGTGGGCCATGGACCCGCACTGCACCACATTGTCTTCAGGAGAGGAGGAAAGGACATTGGACGAGAGTTAGACTGTCACCCTCCCGACAGAAATGTGAACAAACTAGTCAACCTGTTGTGGCATTGCTCATGAGAAGTTGGCGACTATGTTGTCGGATAAGGCTGGAGAATTAGACCGTATGATGGAGAATGTGTTATGTTGCAGCTAAACAGAATTTATAATAAAATGCAATTGAAAATTGGAATAAAATTGTATTTTAGAAGGTTTTTATATCATTGTAGAGGTTTGAAAAAAATGAAATGAGAATATCAATGAATTAATGTGATATATATATTTAGAAAAATGCTTTTATCATCTGCTGTTACTGTTGATATAGCTGTTGTTACTGTTATTTCTGTTACTGTTGTTATTGCTGTTGATGCTGCTGTTACTGTTGATATTGTTGATATCGCTGTTGTTACTGTTGGTATTGCTGTTGCTGCAGTTGTAGATGTTGCTGTTATTATTGACATTGCTGCTACTGCTGTTACAGTCGATGTTGCCATTGTTACTGTTGATATTGCTGTTATTGCTGTTACTATTGATATTGCTGTTGTTACTGTTGTTGATATTGCTGTTGCTACTGTTGTTACTCTTGATAGTGCTGTTACTGTTCATATTGCTGTTGTTGCTGTTGTTACTTGATATTGCAGTTACTGTTGCTATTGTTACTGTTGTTGATATTGTTGTTACTGTTGATATTGCTGTTACTGTTGATATTGCTGTTGTTACTGTTGATATTGCTGTTGCTACTGTTGTTACTCTTGATATTGCTGTTACTGTTCATATTGCTGTTGTTACTGCTGTTACTGTTGTTACTCAATATTGCTGTTACTGTTGCTACTGTTACTGTTGATATTGCTGTTACTGTTGATATTGCTTTTGTTACCATTAATATTGCTGTTGTTACTGTTGATATTGCTGTTGTTACTGTTGATATTGCTGCTGTTACTATTGTTGATATTGCTGTTACCGTTGATATTGCTGTGTTACTTTTGATATTGCTGTTGTTACTATTATTGATATTGCTGTTACTGTTGATATTGCTGTTGTTGCTATTGCTGTTGTTACTGCTGTTAATATTGATATTGATGTTACTGTTGATATTGCTGTTGTTACTGTTGTTGAATTTGCTGTTGTTATTATTGTTGATATTGCTGTTACTGTTAATGCTGTTGTTACTATTGTTGTTACTGCTGTTATTGTTGATATTACTGTTGTTATTGGTGTAGTTACTGTTGATATTGCTGTTCTTACTGCTGTTAAATTTCAGAATTTTGTCTGATTGCCTTTGGATAGTCAGAGAATATCTGTACTGAACTTTCTGATTAAAAGAGCAGAGTGCAGAGGAAGAGTGAATTGTATATGGTCTCTGGTACAAGTGGGCGTAGTGACCCAATGACTTTTTCTCATCACAATCTACCTTGAGGTTGTTATTCTCAGGGGCATACATCTAACTTTTATAAGGGCTAGTCCTCTGGTACCCTACCTGCGCCCAGTGAATGTTACCTGTACCTACAGTATGAAATGAAATGGTAAGCCTGCCATTTTTAAATGTGTTTACAACTTTGTTACATGTCGAGCACAGAGGAAACCTTTGTCCGCATGGACTTTTACTCCCCTTCAACCATAAAGGATTTTGTTCCTTAAGTACCTCAACATGGGATGAGTCAACAGCACTGGATCTGAAGTGAACACTCTTTGCAATGAGTTTAAAGTGGGACACTCTCATCATGAGCACCCCCCAGCCCATAAAATCTGAATCATGGAAAAGAATGAAAAAAATGTTATCTATATTTTATCTCTTCAATACTCCTCCCTTTTCTCCCCTCCTCTCCTGGAGGCCATGACAGCTGGGGTATGTCCCACAAGCTCTGGTGGCCCCGCAGTAGCCCGTCCCTCCCCAAATGGCCTTTCTTCATGTATGAATCCACAAGATGAGAGTTGACAAGTTATTTGGTCATGGGGGGGCATCGTAGCCAAGACAGATTCTGTCTCCATTTGACATTCAACATGAAATTCTCAGTAGGGGTCTCGCATAATGATTAGGAGTGGGAACACAGTCTGTTTTTCACCCTCCTCAATTCCGAGAAACTCCCAGACAATCTGGGAAGGCTGGCAATCCTAGTTGGTGTGTTTGGCAATATACACACTTCTACAATCGCCAGAGAAAAAAAATCATACATTTTACTGCGCAATGTACCAATTAAAATATTAAAAATAAAAATTATGTGGGGGGAGCATGCCCCTGTTCCCCCCATATACCCACTTCTAAAATTGCCACTACACCACTGCTCCTCAGCAACATAGGAACAGGACAAGGCCATTCAGCCCCTCCAGCCTGTTACATCAAAACTACACCACAGAAACAGGCCATTCGGCCCACCTGGTCTGTGCCGGTATTTGTGCTCCACACGAGCCTCCTCCCACCCTACTTCATCTTACCCTATCCGCATATCCTTCTATTCCTTTCTCCCTAACGTGCTTATCTAGCTTCCCCTTAAACTGATCTATGCTATTTGCCTCAACTGCTCCCTGTGGTAGCGAGTTCCACATACTTACCACTCTTTGGGTGAAGAAGTTTCTCCTGAATTCCCGATTGGATTTATTAGCGACTATTTTATATTTATGACCTCTAGTTTTGGATTCCCTCACAAGCGAAAACATTTTCTCTACATCTACCCTATCAAACCCTTTCGTTATTTTTAAAGACCTCTATCAGGTCATCCCTCAGCTTTCTCTTTTCTAGAGAGAAGAGCCCCGGCCTGTTCAGCCTTTCTTGATAAGGATATCCTCTCAGTCCTGGCATCAACCTTGTGAATCTTTTTTGCACCCTCTCCAATGTCTCTATATCCTTTTGATAATATGGAGACCAGAACTGTGCACAGTGCTCCAACTGTGGTCTAACCAAGGTTCCATAAAAGTTAGATCATTCTACTGCAAAATGGACCATTTTCCATAAAAATGATGTTGGGGACCATATCCCTGTTCCCCCATATTCCCAGTAGATCGCTATTCAATTAAATAATGGCTGATCTGTACCTCAACCCCATTTTGCCGTCTTTGTTCCATTTCCCTTCATATCCTTATCCAACAAAAATCTATCGATCTCAGTCCTGAAAGCTCCAATTGACCCCCAGCATCAACAGCCTTTTGTGGGGGACAGAATTCCAGATTTCCACTACCGTTTGTGTGAAAAAGTGCTTCCTGATTTCACTCCTGAATGGCCTGGCTCTTATTTTAAGATTATGTCCCTTTGTTCTGGATTCCCCCACCAGAGGAAATAGTTTCTCTCCATCGAATCGTTCTATCATTTCAAACACCTCAATTAGATCACTCATCATCCTTCTGCACTCAAGGAATACAATCCAGGTTTATGCCACCTGTTCTCATAATTTAACCCTTTAAGCCCCTGAACACAATTGTATGAAGGAACCTTGTGTGTGTGTGCACACGTGTGTGTGCACATGTGTGTGTCTGTGGAAAGGCAAGCGCACCTGTGTTTGTGTGTCCATGTGTGTGAAATCACTTAGCGTGTGCACCACGAGCATGTGTTCGCATCTGCGTCTGTTCAAGTGTGCACGCAACCCGTGTGTGTCAGTGCGATGGCGCGCACGCGTGTGTTCGTGTCTGCACGCGATATGAAGTCACATCCCTTTGACATGGGCTTTAGTGACTTCTGTTGCCGTCCAGTACAAGAAAAACATCAAAAGAAAATTAAAAACAAGCGGAATCCCAGAGGATATTAAAGTTTAATAGTGATTTAATTCAACTGTTTAATTTGGAATGCAATCCCAGGATTCTCTCTTCAGCTAAACATGCTACAGAGTAATACAGCTCCCAGCTCCGGGAAGTGGCTAAGTGATTATCTATGGTAGATTGCCCCCTGGGGGTGGCATTAAGATGTGCAGTTATTACCCAGGAAAGTCCATCAGTTTGATGGAAAATGTTAAGTCATTTTCAAGAATCCTGCACGATTCCCTCATTTGATCAGGACTCATTTTAATTCATTTTTCTCATATTGTAAATATTTTGTCCCATTCTAAAGATTTTTTCTGATTTTCTTTTTTTTTAAAAGGATCGTCCCCTAATCCGTATCTTTATCACTTTGGGGCTCGATTTCTCAACTGCAACCCTGGCCTTTCCTGCGCCCTCCAGAAATTACAACTCTCCCAGAAAACTGATGCCGTGTCAAACTCCGTTCTCACTGTAGGTGTCAGCCGTGGCTCAGTGGGTAGAAGAAGATTGTGGGTTTAAGTCCCACTCCGGAGACTTGGGCGCATAATCTATACTGTGTACTACTAATCCTGACCTGAGCTTCAAATCCCATATCCCACCCATCACCAAGACTGTTTACTTCCTCGTTTACTTCCTCCACACCTCACACCACTGCCACTGGAAATCTCGTCCATGATTTAGTTATTTCCAGGCTTGATTTTTCCAATGCCTTCCTTCTGGCCTCCGAGCACTCCCCTTCACAAACTCCAACTTGTCCAAACTACGACCATCTGCATCCTGTCACGTGCTAATTCCCACTCTTCCATCACCCCTGTCCTCAATCTTTACTGGACCCCTATCTCAAAGAATCCTAGAAATGTCATTCACCCATTGAGATGTATTGGTACTAGCTCTTCAGCTAGAGCTTGGCACTCAATTTCACTTCCCTGTCCTTTTCCCAACCGAAGGAACATCTCCCAATATGTTGAATTCAAAAGGTTCACCCCTTTTACAAATCCCTCCACAGCCTCGCCCCACCCTACTTCTGCAACCTCCTCTAGCCTTACATCTCAGCCTGTGACCTTTGGTCCTTCAACTCTAGGCTTACGGTATGTCTCAGCCGGTGACCTATGGTCCTTCAACTCTAGCCTTACGTCTCAGCCTGTGCTCTTTGGGCCTTAAGTTTGGCCTACTGTGTATCTCTGCCTTACTATCAGTCTTTAGGCGCCCTGGCTCTGCCTTACTACTTCTCTCCCTACACTTTACAAGGCCCATTATTGGCTTTGTCTTCGGCTATGTTTCCTGACTCTTGTATTACCGTCACTAAAACAGATTATCTGGTTATTATCGCATTGCTCTGTGTGGGATCCTGCTGTGCACAATTGGCTGCTGCGTTTCCTACGTTACAACAGTGACTACACTTCTAAAAAAAAACTTAATTGGCTGTAAAGCGCTATGAGACATCCTGAGGTCGTGAAAGGTGCTATATAAATGCAAGTTGTTTCTTTTGCTGAAGAACTTCCATTCTCCATATCAGACCTCCTGTGGCCTCTTCGAGAGGCATTGGGTGGAGACGCCTCATGCGCCTTTCACTGAGGCATTAAACGAGGCTTTCATGCAATCAGTCAAGCGTCCTGACCAAGAGTGTGTTGACCAACAGCGCCCTGACTGACAGTGTGTTGACCAACAGCGTCCTGATTGACAGTGTGTTGACCAACAGCGTCCCGACCGACGGTGTGTTGACCAACAGCGTCCTGACCAACAGTGTGTTGACCAACAGTGTGCTGACCGACAATGTGTTGACCAACAGTGTGCTGACCGACAGCGTCCTGACCGACAGTGTGTTGACCAACAGCATCCTGACCGACAATGTGTTGACCAACAACGTGCTGACCGACAGCGTCCTGACCGACAGTGTGTTGACCAACAGTGTGCTGACCGACAGCGTCCTGACCGACAGTGTGTTGACCAACAGCATCCTGACCGACAATGTGTTGACCAACAGTGTGCTGACCGACAGCGTCCTGACCGACAGTGTGTTGACCAACAGCGTCCTGACCGACAGTGTGTTGACCGACAGTGTGCTGACCGACAGCGTCCTGACCGACAGTGTGTTGACCAACAGCGTCCTGACCGACAGTGTGTTGACCAACAGTGTGCTGACCAACAGCGTCCTGACCGACAGTGTGCTGACCGACAGTGTGCTGACTAACATCATGCTGACCAACAGTGTGTTGACCAAGTGTGTTGACCACAGTGTACTGACCAACAGCGTCCTGACCAACAGCGTCCTGACCAACAGTGTGTTGGCCAACAGTGTACTGACCAACAGTGTATTGACCAACAGTGTGTTGACCAACAGCGAGCTGACCAATAGTGTGCTGATCAACAGGTATTGACCAACAGTGTCCTGGCTAACAGCATGCTGACCAACAGTGTGTTGACCACAGTGTACTGACCAACAGTGTGTTGACCAACAGTATCCTGACCAACAGCGAGCTGACCAACAGTGTGTTGACCAACAGTGTACTGACCAACAGGTATTGACCAACAGTATGTTGACCAACAGTGAGATGACCAACAGTGACAGTGCGATTCAGACCCGAGAATAGAGTTGATCACGGAGGACTGGAAATCAGATGATGAGCTCATGAATCTTTTATGTGAAGAAACATAAATAGCGAGAGAGAAAGCAACAAAATCAATGAATGGTTCCGGTCAGGACCACACATTGAGGATGGATTTACAACAAATGTCAACCAATAACTATTATAAGCCTACTGACTCCCATAGCTACCTTGATCACACTTACTCCCACCCTGCTTCCTGTATGGACTCTATTCCCTTCTCCCAATTTCTCCATCTCCATCGCATCTGTTCTGACGATGCCACCTTTTACACCAGTGCTACCAATATGTCTTTCTTTTTCCTCAACCGAGGATTCCCCTCCACTCTAGTTGACAGGGCCCTCGACCGTGTCTGTCCTATTTCCCGTACTTCTGCCCTCACCCCTTCCCCTCCCTCCCGGAACTATGATAGGGTCCCCCTTGTCCTCACCATCCACCCCACCAGCCTCAACGTATCATCCTCCACCATTTCCACCACATCCAGCACGATCCCACCACCAAACACATCTTCCCCTCCCCTCTCCTTTCAGCATTCCAAATACACTGCTCCCTCCACGACACCCTGGTCCACTCTTCCATCACCCCCAACACCCACTCTCCTCCCCACAGCACCTTCCTGTGCAAGCGCAAGAAATGTAACACCTGCCCTTTCACCTCCTCCCTTCTCACCGTCAAGGGCCCCAAACGCTCCTTCCAGGTGAAACAGCGATTTACTTGTACTTCTTTCAATTTAGTATACTGTATCCGCTGCTCACAATGCGGTCTCCTCGACATTGGGGGGACTAAATGCAGATTGGGTGATTGCTTTGCTGAACACCTCTGCTCAGTCCGCAAGCATGACCCTGACCTGCCGGTCACTTGCCATTTTAATTCCCCTTCCCACTCCCACTCTGACCTCTCTGTCCTCGGCCTCTTACACTGTTCCAATGAAGCTCAACGGAAGCACCAAGAACAGCACTTAATTTTTCGTTTAGGCACTTTACAACCCTCGGGACTCAACATTGATTTCAATAACTTCAGGCACAAGTCAGGAGTGTGATGGAATACTCTCCACTTGCCTGGATGAGTGCAGCTGCAATTACACTCAAGAAGCTCGACACCATCCAAAACAAAGCAGCCCGCTTGATTGGCACCCCATCCACCACCCTAAACATTCACTCCCTTCACCACCGGCGCACTGTGGCTGCAGTGTGTACCATCCACAGGATGCACTGCAGCAACTCGCCAAGGCTTCTTCGACAGCACTTCCCAAACCCGCGACCCCTACCACCTAGAAAGACAAGGGCAGCAGGCACATGGGAACACCACCACCTGCACGTTCCCCTCCAAGTCACACACCATCCCGACCTGGAAATATATCGCCGTTCCTTCATCGTCGCTGGGTCAAAATCCTGGAACTCCCTACCTAACAGCACTGTGGGAGAACCTTCACCACATGGACTGCAGTATTTCAAGAGGAGAGATTGGATAGGCTGGGGTTATTTTCCTTGGAGCAGAGGAGGCTGAGGGGAGATTTGATTGAGTTGTACAAAATTATGAGGGGCCTAGATAGAGCAGACAGGAAGTACCTGTTTCCCCTAGCGTAGAGTTCAAGAATCAGAGGACATCTGATTGCCATTTTAATTCTCCTTCCTGATTGGCGGAAGGATTAGAGGGGACATGAGGAAAAACTTTTTTACCCAGAGGGTGGTGGGTGTATGGAATTCGCTGCCTGAATTGGTGGTAGAGGCAGGGACCCTCAACTTTTTAAAAAAGTACCTGGACCTGCACCTAAAGTGCTGTAAGCTGCAGGGCTATGGACCGGGTGCTGGAAGGTGGGATTAGAATGGGCACCTGGTTGTTCTCCGAGCCGGTGCGGACACGATGGGCCGAATGGCCCCCTTCTGTGCTGTATCTTTTCTATGGTTCTGATGGTTCTAAGAAGGCGTCTCACCACCAGCTTCTCCAGGGCAATTAGGGATGGGCAATAAATGCCGGCCTCGCCAGCGACACCCACATCCCATGAACGAATATAAAAAGATCATAACCACTGCTCACCTTTTATCCGGACAGCAAGTGCTGGTAATGGTTCTGCTATTTACAGCTCCTCTAGACCCAACTTATGTTTCTTAACTTGTCCCATTACCACCCTCCTTGCCTTGCGCCATCATCCCTTTTGTCGTTAGATCACTCCTGCTCTCCATCCTATCAGAGACCTTCCCTTTTGTTCTTTCCTCCCCTCCCCTCCCCTTTCCCGGGCTCTGTGCTTGCTCAAAAACTGTTTAATTTTCAACTTTTTCCAGTTCTGACGAAGGGTCATCGACCTGAAACGTCAACTCCGTTTTTTTCTCTTCACAGAGGCTGCCTGAGTATTTCCAGCATTTTCTGTTTTCGTTTCAGATTTCCAGCTTCCGCAGTATTTTGCTTTTGGCAAAAGACGACCTGGCCTTTTATCGCAACTCAAGGCTCCGACAGTCGACGACAACTCTCGCAGATCCAACAATAGAGAAGCTGCTTTCTGTATCATCATCAACAACAACTACACCTTACATTTATATAGCACCTTTTGTATGATGATGTATCCCAGGGCACTTTACAGGGGGAGCAGTGGAGTCTGAGCAAGAAGTTGGGGGAAGTGACTATAAAATTAAAGAGGCTTTTGAAGGAGGAGCGGGAGGTATCAAGGTGAAGAAGTTAAGGGAGAGGAGTGCAAGGGTGTAGTGGTTGAAAGCTTCGATGGGGAGGGAGGGAATGGGTGCACACGCAGCAGACAAACAGCGTTGGAAGGAGGAAAATGGGAAGTGAGGTAGGAGCAGATAACAAAGATGAAGTGGAGTTAGGCCATGGAAGGTCTAGAAGATGGGAATGAGGATTTTGAAATCAGTATACTGAGTGCACGGAAGTTTGAGTGGGATAAGATGCGAGCTGTTCTGTTTGAGTTGGAGTTGGTGTCGGGTGGAGCTGGAGAGGAGAATGTTGGAGAACAACAACAACCTGCATTTATATAGCGCCTTTAACGTAGTAAAACGTCCCAAGGCGCTTCACAGGATCGTTATCAATCAAAATTTGACACTGAGCCACATAAGGAGATATTAGGACAGATGACCAAAAGCTTGGTCAAAGACAATTCTCAAGGGCAATTAGGGATGGGCAATAAATGCCGGCCTCACCAGCGACGCCCACATCCCATGAACGAATTTAAAAAAAGGTAGGTTTTAAGGAGTGTCGTAAAGGAGGAGAGAGAGGTAGAGAGGTGGAGGGGTTTAGGGAGGGAATTCCAGAGCTTAGGGCCTAGGCCGCCAATGGTGGAGCGATGAAAATCAGGGATGCGGAAGAGGCAAGAATTGGAGGAGCGCAGAGATCTCGGAGTGTTATAGGGCTGGAGGAGGTTACAGAGGCAGGGAGGGGCGAGGCCATGGACGGTTGAGAAACAAGGATGAGAATTTTAAAATCAAGGCATTGCCGGACCGGGGGCCAATGTAGGTCAGCAAACACAGGGGGTGATGGGTGAACGGGACTTGGTGCAAGTTAGGATACGGGCAGCAGTGTTTTGGATGAGTTCTAGTTTACAGAGGATGGAAGAATATAGAAGAATAAGATTCAATATTATCGCAGCCTGTTATATGTGTGAGTAAATCTGACAGTGCAGGGCTTTGTATGCTGGGGACGTATATCAAAAATACAGGAGTGTGGCCCACCTGATCTTTGGCCCACTCCAGGACTTGAGCGCTCAGGCTAACACACCAGTGCAGTAATGAGGGAATGAGACCATGTCTGCCCGTTCAGGTGGATGTTAAAGGTCCCATGGCAATATTCAAATGGCCAACATTCCTCCCTCAACCAACACCACCAAAAAAACAAATGATTTGGTCATTCCATTCACGTTCTGTTTTCAGGATGTTGCTGTTTAAACAAAATAGCCCATATTTGCCTATATAACAGCGACTGTAATTCGTTGTCTGTGAAGGGTATTAGGATATAATTCAAAGAATCATACAGCACAGAAGGAGGCCATTCGGCCCATTGTGCCTGTGCCGGCTCTTTGGTAGAGCTATCCAATTAGTCCCACTCCCCTGCAAATGTTTTCCTTTTCAAGTATTTATCCAATTCCCTTTTGAAAGTTCCCATTGAATCTGCTTCCACCACCCTTTCAGGCAACGCATTCCAGATCATAACAACTCGCTGCGTAAAAAAATTCTCACCTCCCCTCTGGTTCTTTTGTTAATTGTTTTAAATCTGCGTCCTCTGGTTACCGACCCTCCTGCTGGTGGAAACAGTTTCTCCTTATTTACTCTATCAAAACCCTTCATAATTTTGAACACCATATTAAATCTCCTCTTAATCTTCTCTGTTCTAATAATAATTTCTCCAGTCTCTCCACATAACTGAAGTCCCTCATCCCTGGTACCATTCTAGTAAATCTCCCCTACAAGTCTGTCTTTTCTTGAAAGGAGGTAAAAAAGAGGGGACCTTAAGAAGTTTATAAGCTACCAAGTGGAATAGAAAAGATTAAGCCTAAGTATGATTTCAAGCTGAACAGGGACCTGGTGACATAGGAACAAGCTACTAAAAGGTAAGTTAAGGAATAATGTTAGGAAGCACTTCTAACCAAAATGCTCTCCTCAGAAGGTAATGGTGGCAAAATTTCTGGAATCGTTCCAGAGGCAGTTGGATGTAATGATGGTGAAGGATGAACAAATTGTTCCAAATGGCTTCCCTCATCGGTACTTAGCTTTGTGGGGCTGCAGACAGCTGCAAAGCTGTATCATATTAGCCAAGAATTTGTTGGAGTGGGGCATCTCGTGACGTGCCCCGTTAATTAGACTTCTTCCCTCACCCGTCAGCTCGAAAATGTTTTGCGCTGTAAGTTGCTGGAAGTGCGAGCCGATAACGCGGCATCTGGGACCTCGGTGAGCGACGGGACCAACATTCCATCTCCTTAACCGAAGAGATTTAAGGGTTGAGAAAGAAACAGAGGAACAATGGAGAAGGAAACAGAGTGAATTAGGTACAGAAAGAGAAATAAAAAAGGGAAAGAAAGAGTGGATTAAGAAAGAGAGAAAAAAGGAGACAGAAAGGAAAAGTAAGAAAAGAATTAAAACATTTTAAAATTTAAATTTTAAAAATCTCCAAGAACAATTTGCTACGTGTAGGAATGAGATTCCATAGTTTAAATTGTTCCCTTTCCGGGCGAGAGAGGTTGAGTGGCAACATAAATATCCCCACTAAAACGGTCCTTACGCTGTTAAGTACCAGCCCTAACTTTCTGCGGCAAGTGTAATTGGCCATTAATGCTCAAATGCAGCAATTTCAGGAAAATGACCGGGGAGGTTGAGGGCGAGATGCCGTTTTCGCGAGGCTAACGGCGAGGCTAACGGCAAATCGTCCAGCGACTTATGGAAATTCGCAACTCACGGGGAATCTCTTCTTCGCCACAAGCTGTTGGACAGTTTACACACTAATAACGCCGAGCGCCATTAAGCTCGTCATTATTTTCCCAGCAAATTCCGGCCCGACATCCTGGCGTGACACATAACTTTTGGGCCACCAGGTGGCATTCAGTAGCAGCCATACCTCCGGCTTCCACATGGTGGCAGAAACGCCCCAACAATCCTGGAGATAACCGCGGAAATGAAACTCCGATTCATTTCCAGCAGAACGTGACCTGGTTCATGTTTCCAGGGGGTTGCAGAGCAAACACTCAAAGAAGGCAGAAGCTGAAATTATAACAGCATGAACACCCAATCTTTACAGAACTAATCAGAAATCCAAACTAAGTGACTGAACCCAAGTGTCGTCAGTGACGGTGATCCATCAACACACAGTCACTGCAAGCAGCAGCACTAATTTCATATTATGGTCGTACAGAATTAATTAGATTTGTTGTTGTGCCAGCTGCTTACTTTTAATCTTCTTGCAGAAAATGTTAGAGAATGGGAGAAGGGGCAGAGGTTCATGTCTTTTACTGTACTGGCTCAGCGAAGGGTGGAGTGAAATGAAAGTTAATATTTCTCGGTCAATCGCGGCCAGTGTCCCCGGTACACAGGTCAATCTTGGCCAGTGTTCACGGTACAGAGGTCAATCTCGGCTAGTGCCCACAGTACAGGGGTCAATCTCGGCCAGTGTCCATGGTACAGGGGTCAATCTCGGCCAGTGTCCCCGGTACAGAGGTCAATCTCAGCTAGTGCCCACAGTACAGGGGTCAATCTCGGCCAGTGTCCATGGTACAGGGGTCAATCTCAGCCAGTGTCCCCCGGTACAGGAGTCAATCTCGGCCAGTGTTCCCCGGTACATGGGTTAATCTCGGCCAGTGTCCATGGTACATGGGTTAATCTCGGCCAGTGTCCATGGTACATGGGTTAATCTCGGCCAGTGTCCATGGTACATGGGTTAATCTCGGCCAGTGTCTCGGCCAGTGTCCATGGTACATGGGTCAATCTCGGCCAGTGTCCCCTGGTACAGGGGTCAATCTCGGCCAGTGTCCATGGTACAGGGGTCAATCTCGGCCAGTGTCCATGGTACATGGGTTAATCTCGGCCAGTGTCCCCCGGTACAGGGGTCAATCTCGGCCAGTGTCCATGGTACATGGGTTAATCTCAGCCAGTGTTCACGGTACAGGGGTCAATCTCGGCCAGTGTCCCCCGGTACAGGGGTCAATCTCGGCCAGTGTCCATGGTACAGGGGTCAATCTCAGCTAGTGTCCCCCGGTACAGGGGTCCATCTTGGCCAGTGTCCCCCGGTACAGGGGTCAATCTCGACCAGTGTCCATGGTACATGGGTTAATCTCGGCCAGTGTCCCCCGGTACAGGGGTCAATCTCAGCTAGTGTCCCCCGGTACAGGGGTCCATCTTGGCCAGTGTCCCCCGGTACAGGGGTCAATCTCGACCAGTGTCCATGGTACATGGGTTAATCTCGGCCAGTGTCCCCCGGTACAGGGGTCCATCTTGGCCAGTGTCCCCCGGTACAGGGGTCAATCTCGACCAGTGTCCATGGTACAGGGGTCAATCTCAGCTAGTGTCCCCCGGTACAGGGGTCCATCTTGGCCAGTGTCCCCCGGTACAGGGGTCAATCTCGACCAGTGTCCATGGTACAGGGGTCAATCTCAGCTAGTGTCCCCCGGTACAGGGGTCCATCTTGGCCAGTGTCCCCCGGTACAGGGGTCAATCTCGACCAGTGTCCATGGTACATGGGTTAATCTCGGCCAGTGTCCCCCGGTACAGGGGTCAATCTCGGCCAGTGTCCATGGTACAGGGGTCAATCTCAGCTAGTGTCCCCCGGTACAGGGGTCCATCTTGGCCAGTGTCCCCCGATACAGGGGTCAATTTCGGCCAGTGTCCCCTGGTACAGGGGTCCTTCTTGGCCAGTGTCCACGGTACACAGGTTAATGTCAGCCAGTGTCCATGGTACAGGGGTCAATCTTGGCCAGTATGGGGTGGGGAGGTGACGTGGGGGTGGAGAGGGGAGGAGGTGGGCAGAGGGGCTGTGGGGGAGCGGAGGATGTATGCGGTAGGGGAGGAGTTGCAGGGGAGGGGAGGAGGTGCGGGGGACGGGAGGAGTTGTGGGGGAGAGGAGGCGATGAGGGGAGGGGGCGGAGATGTGGGGAAGAGCCTGCTTCTGCACGGATCCACTGAGCAGCAATAGTCAACACCTCCAGGAACCTAGGAGAGGGAAACAATTGTACAGCAGTGGATTCGGGTTGGTGAGCAGCGGAGGCCGTGGGATTGATGGACGAGCTGGGATTCATTCCCAGAGGCTCTTTCTGGGAGGAACGCAGCTGTAGAGATGCCGCACTTGATGAATGACTCCCTGCGCTAATGCTGCTCAACCGCCTCACACTCTTTGTACCTCTCAGCACTTCTGCAGCCTGCAGGGCTACAAGACTCCAGCTAGCGTACAGATAGCTCACTTGTTCTAACAAGGTTTATGCGTGTGTTTCAGATAAAGACAAGTCCCTCTTTTAATAAAAACAGATAAAGCTGGAAGTGCGCAGCGGCTTCTGAAAGAGGGCAGGTTCACGTTTCAGGGTGTGGGATCCTTTAAATCTTAAAGGGGCCACAACATTAATAGTGACACTGTGATTGAGACTCCTGTAACTGTTTTCCACTAACTAATGGGAATGGGGTTGAGGGCGGGATCGGAGGAGGGTGTTTGTGATTAATTCCAAGGGCAGGCCTTGATCTGGTCAGGTCAACTGACTGTCTGCACGCCTTCAAAAGGGAGCAGGACCGATTCTTGACCGGGGCAGAGATCACATCATCATATAGGAGGTGAGTGGATTAACGTGCACATGGTCCATGTGATCTCCCGGATTGGTTTCGATTGCCTGAGGGGGTCGGAGCTGAATTTTGACAGATTTCTTTATTGCGCCTTATTGACCCTGGAGTTTTTGTTCTGTTTTTTGTTTTGCCTCTCCCAGGAGATTATCAGGCTGTGGAGGAGGGTAAGAAGCGTCTAATCAGAATGCTCCAGCCACCATGAGTGTGAAGGCAGCGTGATAACTGAGTGCAAAGGCCAGATCTCCCGATATTCTGCCAGGCGAGGGGTCAGATGTGGAACGGGCTTCCAGGGTTGCTAGGCAGCGGTAAATATACTGCAGGTCTTGGAAAGGACACTGTGGTTTTAAGACAAGCGTATTCCAATAATTTAGGTTCACATGATTGAAACAATTGTAAATTATTATTGTTTTTGCTCCTGAAACACCATTACTAGCACCAATGGGTTAAATTACGAGGACAGGTTGCATAGACCAGTATAGAAGATTAAGGGGTGATCTAATTGAGATGTTTTAAGATGATTTAAGGCGTTAATAGGGTAGATGGAGAGAAACTATTTCCTCTGGTGGTGGTGGGTGGGTGGTGGTGTCCAGAACAAGGGGGCATAACCTTAAAATTAGAGCTCGGTCATTCGGGAGTGATGTCAGGAAGCACTTCTTCACACAAAAGGTAGTGGAAATCTGGAACGCTTTCTCACCCAAAAAGCTGTCGAGGCCGGGGGGTCAATTGAAAATCTCAAAACTGAGATTGATCGATTATTAAGGGTGACGGAATCGGCGGGCCAATGGAGGTAAGACACAGATCAGCCATGATCCAATTGAATGGCGGAACAGGCTCGAGAGGCTGGATGGCCTACTCCTGTTCCTATCGAAACCCTCCTATGTGATGTGCTTGGGGAGAAGAGGAGGTGGACAAACAGAGGAATGACAGGCAGGTTTGGCTGCACAAGACATGCTCCCGCGCCCGTTTCCTGCATCCGTAGGCAGAGGTGAACGTGCCTTTGCTTTGGAAAACCATTAGCGCTGATGGAGGATCCTGATCTCAAAAGATGCTAGGCCAGCAGAGACCAATTCCCCCTTCCAATACCTCGCTCTCCGGTTCCCTCGCTCTCATAGAGTCCGCTACTGCCCAAGACTAATTCTGATCAAGAGCATGTGGTACTTTTCATTCGCCGGGCACATCATCCCACAGTGCAAACCCACCCTGGCCCACCGGCAGATTCTTCCAAACCCCTTCCCACCCTACTACTCCCACCCCATAACCCTCCACTGCAGCAAAAATGACCACCAACCCGCTGTGAGCATCACCGCGGGCGATCCACTAGCATCATAGAATCTTACAATACAGATGGAGGCCATTTGGCCCATTGTGCCTGTGCCGGCCCCTTGAAAGAGCTATCCAATTAGTCCCCTACCCTTTCCCCATAGCCCTGCAATTTTTTCCCCATCAAGTATTTATCCAATTCCCTTTTGAAAGTTATTATTGAATCTGCTTCCACCGCCCTTTCAGGCAGCGCATTCCAGATCGTAACAACTCGCTGCGTAAAAAAAGTTTCTCCTCATTTCACCTCTGGCTCTTTTGCCAATTACCTTTAACGTGTCCTCTGGTTCCCGAACCTCCTGCCAGTGGAAACAATTTCTCTTTATTCACTCTAACAAAACCCCTCATAATTGTGAACACTTCTATTAATTCTCCCCTTAACCTTCTCGGCTCTACGGAGAACAATCCCAGCTTCTCCAGTCTCTCCGCCTAACTGAAGTCCCCCATTCTAGTCAATGCCCTCTGCACCCTCTCCAAGGCCTAGACATCTGTTTCCCAGAATTGGACACAGTACTCCAGCTGAGGCCAAACCAGCAATTTATAAAGATTTAGCATAACTTCCTTGCGTTCGTACTCCATGCCTCTGTTTAGCTTATACTGCTTCTCCTCATTCTTCCGTCCAAAATGCATCACCAGCTTTACATATCCTGCCATTTTGGTAGAATTCGATGTCCTTTCTGATATGGGCAAAAAAAATCGTGTCTGTTAGATTAACATTCAGGGCCTATCTAAACTAAACCCTGATTCTGAACACCCACAGCAACTAAAGCTGAAACTTAACGGCAAAGATTTAGACGAGCAAGTGGGAGAGGATTTGTTGCATCAAATCAAACAAAATCTGGCCTTGCTTTGTTGCAAAAGGATTTTTGTAAGTCCGTTTGCTGCTTCTACTCAACAACCTTTCCCTTTTTAGCATTAAATGATATTTCCACAGCCGGCACATTACAGGACAGGACCTGGGAAGTGTGGAATGCATGAGTGATTCTTAAATTAGCCTGGGAGCAGCACACCCCCGTGGGACTTTCCTGTGGTGTTTTAATCTGGCTCGCCCGCTACGATACGGATCACGTGAGGGGCTATCAGAAGAGAATCACCGTCTGGAATGCCAAGATAGCAGGTGCCCATTGGGGCTGTCTCAGCTCGATATTCTCATTCTCGTGACTGTCTCCAGGCGTCGGTTGCCATTTCCCAATTTCCAAAATTCACTTCATTTCATTCCCCGAAATATCCAAAAGAATTCCACACACGACCGGTAACCAGAAGAAAGGTAATGTGTCCCCCTACCTCTCCTGCAACGGGAACACTCGCTGCTGTATGGTCTATAGGTTCCTATTCCGATTGGGATTCAGTTCCATGGGTTCCTATTCCTACTGGGATATGGTTCCATGGGTTCCTATTCCTACTGGGATATGGTTCCATGGGTTCCTATTCCTATTGGGATACAGTTCCATGGGCTCCTATTTCTATTGGGATTCGGTTCCATGGGTTCCTATTCCTATTGGGATACGGTTCCATGGGTTCCTATTCCTACTGGGATATGGTTCCATGGGTTCCTATTCCTATTGGGATACAGTTCCATGGGCTCCTATTTCTATTGGGATTCGGTTCCATGGGTTCCTATTCCTATTGGGATACAGTTCCAAGGGCTCCTATTCCTATTGGGATTCAGTTCCATGGGTTCTTATTCCTATTGGGATACAGTTCCAAGGGCTCCTATTCCTATTGGGATTCAGTTCCATGGGTTCCTATTCCTATTGGGATACAGTTCCATGGGCTCCTATTCCTATTGGGATTCGGTTCCATGGGTTCCTATTCCTATTGGGATACAGTTCCATGGGCTCCTATTTCTATTGGGATTCGGTTCCATGGGTTCCTATTCCTATTGGGATACAGTTCCAAGGGCTCCTATTCCTATCGGGATAAGGTTCCAAGGGTTCCTATTCCTATTGGGATTCAGTTCCATGGGTTCCTATTCCTATTGGGATACAGTTCCAAGGGCTCCTATTCCTATCGGGATAAGGTTCCAAGGGTTCCTATTCCTATTGGGATTCAGTTCCATGGGTTCCTATTCCTATTGGGATACAGTTCCAAGGGCTCCTATTCCTATTGGGATTTGGTTCCAGGGGTTCCTATTCCTATTGGGATACAGTTCCAAGGGCTCCTATTCCTATCGGGATACAGTTCCATGGGTTCCTATTCCTATCGGGATAAGGTTCCAAGGGTTCCTATTCCTATCGGGATAAGGTTCCAAGGGTTCCTATTCCTATTGGGATTCGGTTCCATGGGTTCCTATTCCTATTGGGATACGGTTCCATGGGTTCCTATTCCTATCGGGATAAGGTTCCATGGGTTCCTATTCCTATTGGGATAGAGTTCCATGGGCTCCTATTCCTATTGGGATTCGGTTCCATGGGTTCCTATTCCTATTGGGATATGGTTCCATGGGTTCCTATTCCTATTGGGATTCGGTTCCATGGGTTCCTATTCCTATTGGGATACAGTTCCAAGGGCTCCTATTCCTATTGGGATTCGGTTCCATGGGTTCCTATTCCTATTGGGATTCGGTTCCATGGGTTCCTATTCCTATTGGGATTCGGTTCCATGGGTTCCTATTCCTATCGGGATACAGTTCCATGGGTTCCTATTCCTATCGGGATAAGGTTCCAAGGGTTCCTATTCCTATTGGGATACGGTTCTATGGGTTCCTATTCCTATCGGGATAAGGTTCCAAGGGTTCCTATTCCTATTGGGATACGGTTCTATGGGTTCCTATTCCTATCGGGATAAGGTTCCAAGGGTTCCTATTCCTATTGGGATACGGTTCCATGGGTTCCTATTCCTATTGGGATACGGTTCCAAGGGTTCCTATTCCTATTGGGATACGGTTCTATGGGTTCCTATTCCTATCGGGATAAGGTTCCAAGGGTTCCTATTCCTATTGGGATACGGTTCTATGGGTTCCTATTCCTATTGGGATATGGTTCCAAGGGTTCCTATTCCTATTGGGATACGGTTCTATGGGTTCCTATTCCTATCGGGATACAGTTCCATGGGTTCCTATTCCTATCGGGATAAGGTTCCAAGGGTTCCTATTCCTATCGGGATAAGGTTCCATGGGTTCCTATTCCTATTGGGATATGGTTCCAAGGGTTCCTATTCCTATTGGGATACGGTTCTATGGGTTCCTATTCCTATCGGGATACAGTTCCATGGGTTCCTATTCCTATCGGGATAAGGTTCCAAGGGTTCCTATTCCTATTGGGATAAGGTTCCATGGGTTCCTATTCCTATCGGGATACGGTTCCATGGGTTCCTATTCCTATCGGGATACGGTTCCTTGGGTTCCTTTTCCTATTGGGATACGGTTCCTTGGGTTCCTATTCCTATTGGGATACGGTTCCTTGGGTTCCTTTTCCTATTGGGATACGGTTCCATGGGTTCCTATTCCTATTGGGATACGGTTCCTTGGGTTCCTTTTCCTATTGGGATACGGTTCCTTGGGTTCCTATTCCTATTGGGATACGGCTCCATAGGTCTATATTTAGCTGTCAGCTGTGGCTCTGTGGGTAGCACTCTCATCTCTGATTCAGCAGGTCATGGGTTCAAGCCCCACTCCAGAGGCTTGAGCACATATTCCAGGCTGATACTCCAGTGAGGGAGTGCTGCACTGTTGGAGGTGCTGTCTTTCGGACAAGATGTTAAACTGAGGCCCCATCTGCCCTCTGAGGTGAGTGTAAAAGATCCCATGACACTATTTGGAGAAGAGCAGGGGGAGTTCTCCCATGGTGTCCTGACCAATATTTATCCCTCAACCAACATCACCAAAAAAACATGTAGTCATTATCACATTGTGGGATCTTGCTGTGCGAAAATTGGCTGCCGTGTTCCCTACATTGCAACAGTGACTACACTTCAAGATTACTTCATTTATTATAAAGTGTTTTGGGATGTCCTAAGGCATTGTATAAATACAAGTCTTTCTTTTTTCTACCAGAGTACATTTCCACAATTGTTGACCACTCTCTGGTACCTTGCAAATATCTTATTTTCCCAGTGTGAGTCTAGACAGCGATATTCTACCATAAAGAAAATTACAGCCATGCCTGATTCAGGTACACTCAGTTTCCAACATGGATCACAGAACAGTGATCAAGAACTCTGGCTGATTTTTGACCCCAACCCTAGCTCAGGGATACTGAAGCCAATTGTAGTGCCCCATGAATCGAAACCCCTGTCTCCCACACCATTCTTTGAGCCACTCATTTAACAAATCACAGAGTTAAATGCGTGGCTCGAAGAGTGGTGTGAGAGACAGGGGTTTTGATTCATGGGGCACTGGCTCAGTACTGGGAAAAGAGGGAGCTGTTCCATTGGGGTGGGCTCCACTTAAACCGGGCTGGGACCAGTGTCCAGGTGAATTGAATAACTAGGGTGGTAGATAGGTCTTTAAACTAAGAAAGGTGGGGGGAGGGTTCAGATGAGGGGAAATTTATAAACCTAAAGAGAAAAGTCAAGGCCGTAGAGCAGTGTAGCGATTTGGGTAAAGATAAACAGAGTGTGACAGGAAGGGACAGAGAGTTTAACGGTAATAGTGCATCAGTGAATAAGGTCAAATCAGGGGAAAATAGTAAAAAGTTAAAATTAAAGGCGCTTTATCTGAATGCACAAAGTATTCGTAACAAGATAGACAAATTAATGGCACAAATAGAGATAAATGGGTTTGACCTAGTAGTCATTATTGAGACGTAGTTGCAAGGTGACCTATGCAAGGTGACCTAAATATCCCCGGGTACTTGACTTTTCGAAAAGATAAACAAAATTTTTTTTTTATTCGTTCATGGGATGTGGGTGTCGCTGGCGAGGCCGACATTTATTGCCCATCCCTAATTGCCCTTGAGAAGGTGGTGGTGAGCCGCCTTCTTGAACCGCTGCAGTCCGTGTGGTGAAGGTTCTCCCACAGTGCTGTTAGGAAGGGAGTTCCAGGATTTTGACCCAGCGACGATGAAGGAACGGCGATATATTTCCAAGTCGGGATGGTGTGTGAAATAGAAAAGGAGGAGGTGTAACCCTGATAACAAAGGATGACATAAAGACTGTAGTGAGAAAGGATCTTGGCTCGGAAGATCAGGAAGTAGAATCAGTATGGGCAGAGATAAGAAATAACAAGGGACAGAAAACACCGGTGTATAGGGTCTCTAACAGTAGTTATACTGTTGGACAGAGTATTAATCAAGAAATAAGAGGAGCTCGTAACAAAGGTAATGCAGTAATCATAGGGGAGTTTAATCTTCATATAGACTAGGTAAATCAAACTGGCAAAAGTAGTTTGGAGAATAAGTTCATGGAATGCATTCAAGACAGTTTCCTAGAATAATACATCATGAAACCAACCAAGGAACAGGCTATTTTAAATATTGTCTTGTGTAATGAGACAGGGTTAATTATCTCATATTAAGGGATCCTCTGGGGAAGAGTGATCATAATATGATAAAATTTCACATTGAGTTTGAGAGTGATGTACTTAAGTCTGAAATTAGAGTCTTCAAACTTAAACAAAGCCAATTACATAGGTGTGAAGGGCGAGTTGGCTAAGGTAGATTGGGAAATTAGGTTAAAAGATATGCCGGTAGATAAGCAATGGCAAACATTTAAAGAAATATTTCAAAATTCTCAACAAATATACATTCTATTGAGAAATAAAAATTCCACAGGAAAATTGATCCATCCTTGGCTAACTAAAGAAGTTAAGGATAGTATTAGGTTGAAATAAGAGGCTTATAATGTTGCCAAGAAGAGTAGTAAGCCTGAGGATTGGGAGAGTTTTAGAAACGAACAAAGGATGACCAAAAATTTGATAAAGAGGGAGAAAATAGAAATATAAAATCAGATTGTAAGAGCTTCTACAAGTATATAAAAAGGAAGAGATTAGCAAAAGTAAACGTGGGTCCCTTAGAAGATGAGACAGGAGAAATTATAATGGGTAATAAGGAAATGGCAGTTAACTGTATCCATATGATTTATATCAATTAGTGTTAATTGTATTCAGGTGGTGGGTAATCAATTGGCAACTCTCGTATCCATTTATAGGAGGGAGCTTATCTAGGGGTTACACAGTGTGTAATGGGGATCTCTGAGAATAAAGGCTTGGAAGCAACTGAAGACTAGGCTGTAGTATTCTATTCGTCACCACCTGGCTTTCCAATTTTTACAATGGCACAGACATTGAACAGATATTTTGTGTCTGTCTTCACAGTAGAAGACACAAAAAATATATGGGAAATAGCGAGGAGCCCAGGGTCCAATGAGAGCCAAGAGTCTAATTAAAGTAATTAATATTAGTAAAGAAAAAATAAAAGGGACTAAAAGCCGACAAATCCCCTGGACCTGATGGCTTACAACGTAGGGGTCTAAAAGAGGTGGCTGCAGAAATAATGGATGCATTGGTTATGATCGCCCAAAATTCCTTAGATTCTAGAATGGTCCCAGCAGATTGGAAAGTAGCAAATGTAACCCTACTATTCAAGAAAGGTGGGAGAGAGAAAACAGGGAACTACAGGCCAGTTAGCCTGACATCAGTCTTTGGGAAAATGCTGGAATCCATTATTAAGGATGTGGTAACAGGGCACTTGGAAAATCATAATATGATTAGGCAGAGTCAACATGGTTTTATGAAAGGGAAATCATGTATGACAAACCTATTAGAGTTTTTTTGAAGCTGTAACTAGCAGGGTAGATAAATTGGAACCGATGGATGTTGTATATTTAGATTTTCAAAAGACATTCGATAAGATGCCACATAAAAGGTTGTTACACAAGGTAAGGGCTCATGGGGTTGGGGGTAATTTATTAGCATCGATAGAGGCTTGGTTAACGGTCAGAAAACAGAGAGTAGGAAGGCATTTTCACGTTGGCAAGCTGTAACTAGTGGGGTGCTGCAAGGATCGGTGCTGGGCCTCAGCTATTTACAATCTATATTAATGATTTAGATGAAGGGACTGAGTGTAATGTATCCAAGTTTGGTGATGATACAAAGCTAGGTGGGAAAGTAAGCTGTGAGGAGGACACAAAGAATCTGCAAACGGATATTGACAGATTAATTGAGTGGGCAAGAAGGTGGCAGATGGAGTATAATGTGGGGAAATGTTGAGGTTATTCACTATGGTAGGAAAGATAGGAAAACAGAATATTTTTTAAATGGTGAGAAATATTAAATGTTGGTGTTCAGACGGATTTCGGTGTCCTGGTACATGAAACACAGGAAGTTAATATGCAGGTACAGCAAGCAATTAGGAAGGCAAATGGTATGTTGGCCTTTATTGCAAGGGGGTTGGAGTACAAGAGTAAGAAAGTCTTGTTGCAATTGTACAGGGCTTTGGTGAGACCACACCTGGAGTACTGTGTACAGTTTTGGTCTCCTTACCTAAGGAAGGATATACTTACCTTAGAGGCGGTGCAATGAAGGTTCACTAGATTGATTCCTGGGGTGGGAAGGTTGTCCTATGAGGAGAGATTGAGTAGAATGGGCCTATACTCTCTGGAGTATAGAAGAATCAAAGGTTACCTCATTGAAACATGCAAGATTCTGAGGGGGCTTGACAGGGTAGATGCAGAGAGGCAGTTTCCCCTGGTTGGAGAGTCTAGAACTAGGGGGCATAGTCTCAGGATAAGGAGTCGGCCATTTAGGGCTGAGATGAGGAGAAATTCCTTCATTCAGAGGGTTGTGAATCTTTGGAATTCTCTACCCCAGAGGGCTGTGGATGCTCAGTTGTTGAGTATATTCAAGACTGAGATTGATAAATTTTTGGACTCCAGGGGAATCAAGGGATATGGGGATCGGGCGGGAAAGTGGAGTTGAGGTCGAAGATCAGCCATGATCTTATTGAATGGCAGAGCAGGCTCGAGGGGCCATAGGGCCTACTCCTGCTCCTATTCCTTTTGTTCTTATGTGCTTATGACCCAGCTGATGAGCTAGCTTAGCCCAGCTTGGGTCTCAAACCAGGGATCTTCATGGCCTGTAAAGCTCAACATCAAACACCAGCGGTGGATTTACCCAGTGAACCGTTGAGGGAGCATTGGATCATCCAGCTTCTGTGTGGCAGGAGACGTGGGCATCGTACCGACAACTAGCAAGATGCTACCTCGGTTAAAATCTCTCTGTTCCATCATTTTCTTGGGTGGATGTGTACCTGACAAGAAGACAGGAGAATGGGGAATAGGAAGTTGAAGCTGTATCTTAGAATGGTTTGCCTCCAATGCTCCCTCAACGGTTCACTGGGTAAATCCAGGAAATCGAAGCTGTATCTTAGAAAGATCCCATGGGACTATTCAAAGAAAAGCCGGGGAGTTCTCCCTGGTGTCCTGGCCAATATTTATCCCTTAACCAACACCTAAAAACATTAGGTCATTATCTCATTGCTGTTTGTGGGACCTTGCTGTGCGCAAACTGGCTGCCACGTTTCCTACGTTACAACAGTGACTACACTTCAAAAGTATTTCATTGGCTGTAAAGTGCTTTGGAACGTCCTGGGGTCGTAAAAGGTTCTGTTTTTAAATCTTTCCTTTCCTGTTTCACTGAATCACCATGTGGGTCAATGAGCAATAGAAACTCTGTGAAGATTCAATTCTCATGTAAAGATTCTTAACGTGGACTCAAAAGTTCAAAAGTTATTGGAGAGAACTACACAGAATCAGAACTTTTATTGTTTTGCAAAAGTTTGTTACTGTTGAACATTAAGCGCTGTATTGTTATTTTACTCTGTTGAGTTAACTTGCTTCATTATAGATTTCTCCCTTGTAATAAATATTCATAGTTTAGCTCGAACAGTATGGTCTCTCAGCTTTGTGAGTTTTTGCCTATTGGAGGGATAAAGTGGTATCCAATGGCATTAAGGATGATAATAAACTTCATAAACTTGAGCTCATCCAAACTCTGCTACCCGAATCCTAACTTGCACCAAGTCCCATTCACCCATCACCCCTGTGCTCACTGACCTACATTGGCACACGGTCTACCAATGCCTCGATTTTAAAATTCTCATCCATGTTTTCAAATCCCTTCATGGCCTCGCCCTTCCCTATCTCTGTAACCTCCTCCAGCTCTACAATCCTCTGCGTTCTTCCAACTCTGGCCTCTTTTGCATCCCCCACTTCTGTCGTTCTACCATTGGCATCTGTGCCTTCAGTAGTCTAAGCCCTAAGCTACGGAATTCCCTTCTTAAACATCTCAGCCTCTCCACCTCTCTCTCCTCCTATAAAACCTACTTCTTTGACCAACAATCACTTATTACTTACAATCTATGGGGAAACAACATCAAATTTGGCATCATTGGCATCTTAACTACCTATCTTTCAGAGTCTTAAAAAAAACTTGCACTAATACACTAAGAAAAAACGTGCATCTATATAACGCAGGTTGACAAGGTTGCCCTAACCAACTTGGCATGCTGTGTTCTCCCTGCATGGAATGAATGCACGCACGCCACTTGTTCTATTGGACCCTTCGACACCCATTTTGTGCCTGACCGGGAGAACATCGCGTACCAAGTTGTTTAGGGCAACCTTTCAAAGCCCAAAAAGCCAGAAGAGAAACATTTCGCCTGTCAAAGAACTGACAAAGTGTTCAGGCCTTTTTATTTTACATTACAGCTCGGGTTCCGGGAGAGTGATACCGAAAGTGACCTCCTCTGCTGTTAGCTCCGCAGAGCTTGGATCATTCACGTTGAGGAACGCTGCTGTCAACACAAGTATCCTAGGGGTTATGGTGCTGGGCGAGAAACCCAGCATTTGTGTGTTAAAATCCCACCATTATGAAATCAAATTCAATCAATCTGGTGGTTTGGCACCAGAAAATGAACATGAAAGCTGCTAGATTGTTGTTAAAAAAAAACAATTGGTTTACTAATGTCCTTCAGGGAAGGGAACCAGTCACCTCTACCCAGTCTGGCCTACATGTGACTCCAGTCCCACATGACATGGTTGACTCAATATCTTCAGGGTTAACTAGGGATGGGCAATAAATACCACCTTACCAGTGTCACCCACATTTCAAGAACAAAAAAGAAAGTGCTATGAATCTGTAGCCCAGGCACTCTGCACAGTGAAAGTGCCTTTAAGTAAATATACTGGTACGTAGAGAAATGCTGATATTGTCATTAAACTGGCCCATTTTTTGATGTGTAGAATGTAACACCAAAATTCACTCATTTTTAAAATTAGTGCTTAGTTACAAAAATTACTGTATTCCCAACCAAACAAAACTTGATTATACCGTCAATTTTCATCGCTCCACCATTGATGGCCGTGTCGTCAGCTGCCTAGGCCCTAAGCTCTGGAATTCCCTCCCTAAACCTCTCCGCCTCTCTCTCCTCTTTTAAGACACTCCTTAAAACCTAAATCTTTGACCAAGCTTTTGGTCACCTGCCCTAATATCTCAAGTGGCCTGGTGTCAAATTTTGTTTGATAATCGCTCCTTGGGACGTTGCACTCCATTAAAGGCGCTATATCAATGCAAGTTGTCGTTGCTATATAAAGCAGCTCTTCTCTTGAGGCCTGTGAGGCTCTGTTGTATGCACCAAAGCGGTAGCTTTTGTGGGTTGTGAGAAACAGGCATTCTCCCATCTATCGTCAAAGGAGGAATTTCAACCCAGTGTCTCTGCCTTTGCCCTGTTTACAGGTACAGCAATCTCGCCTTGTTCATGTTTCATTGCTGGAGTTCAGTCACTGTTTACTGTGCTAATGGCCCCGATTGTTATCTTCAGCAAGGATCAAATTATTTCCATTAATGATCTAATGGGAGGAAGATTAGAGACAAGAAATAGCAATTACAAGTTAATCTGTCTCAATGGGACCAGAGGGTTCACCACCAACTGCTTTTATACTGGTGCCATTTTAATTCAGAGACTTTTTAAAAAGTCATTCTCAGGATGTGGGCATTTCTGGCAAAGCCGGCATTTATTGCCCATCCCTAGTTGTCCTAGTACAACTGAGTGGCTTGCTAGGCCACTTCAGAGGGCAGTCAAGAGTAAACCACATTGGTGTGGGACTGGAGTCACATATAGGCCAGACTGGGTAAGGACGGCGGGTTTCCTTCCCTAAAGGGCAGCAGTGGGTGGGTTTTTATGACAATCCGACAGTTTAATGGTCAATTTACTGATACCAGCTCTTTATTCCAGATTTTTTTTAAAAACTGAATTCAAATTCTCAAACTGCTACGGTGAGATTTGAATTCACGTTCTGTTGGACTATTAGTCCAGGCCTCTGGATTATTAGTCTAGCAACATAACCACTACACTACTGGACTCAACATTGATTTCAATAACTTCAGATCATAACCACTGCTTTCATTTTTTTTGGACATCAGGTGCTGGTAATGGTTCTGCTGTTGCCATTCGCAGCTCCTTTTGAGCCATCTTTTATCCCTTAACTTGTCCCATTACCACCCTCCTTGTCTTGCACCATCATCCCTTTTGTCATTTAATCACTCCTGCCCTCCACCCTATCAGAGACCTTCCCTTCTGTTCTTTCCTCCCCTCCCCTTTCCCTGGCTCCGTACTTGCTTAAAAACTGTTTAACCTTCAACTTCTTCCAGTTCTGACTAGAGGCCTTCGACCTGAAACATTAACTCTGTTTCTTTCTCCACAGATGCTGCCTGACTTGCTGAGTATTTCCAGCGTTTTCTGTTTTTATAACCACTACACTACCCTCGTACTGATATCCATGAGCTGGCACCTAGCATTTAAAATGCTAAATCTGGCTCTCGTATCCTGGTGAAGAGATGGTAAACTTGGATTCCTTGTGGGCCAGGAAACAGGAGTGCTTCCCCTGGGCCCGAGATGGAATCCTTTGGCTTTCTCCTTCCCTCTCCCTCCCCACACCAGCCTATATTACCCTTACCTTATGCCGGGGACCATTCCCTTGGGCCCCAGGGTGGTGTCCGGCTGTTGCCCCAATTCCCGCTTTCGCCCATCGGCCCTGATTTCATTCTCGCCAACTTAGGGCAGGGGACAGGTTTAAAAAATTTAGCTGAGGCACGGCAGTATAAATCAGCCCGAGTTAGAATCGACCCCCCCGTGTCTCAGGAATGTATTTGGACAGGCACCTCAGGTATATGGCCAGCGATCGACATATTGGTCTTGGGGTTTGCAAGCCGGACTGATCTTGGCAGCAAAACGAAGTCCATCACTGCCCATGCCTCATCAATCATTATCCTTGTTAGGAGGTCATTAGCCCCAAGAACTTAGTCAACCACCAGAACCACCTGGAAGTAGGTGCAGAACAAATTTCATGACCTCAAGAAAAGCACCAAGAAGAGGATTGAAAATAATAACTTGTATTTAGATAACATCTCCCAAACATCCCAAAGCACTTCACATACGATTGCTTTGAAGTGCAGTGGACGGTTATGGATACAAACATGGCAACCATTTTGCACACAGCAAGATGTCACAATCTGCAATGAGAAGGACAACCAATTGTTTTCGGTGGTGTTGGTTGATGGTGGACCGTTGGCCAGGACACCAAGACAATATCCTGCTCCTCTTTGAATAGTGCCATGAGATCATTTATGTCCACTGGAACAGGCAGGCTGGGGATAGGTCTTGGGTTTAATGTCTCAGCTAATGGATGGCAGCTCAGGCAATGTAGCATTCCATCAGCACTGTGTTGGAGTGTCAATCGAGCTTCATGTGCTGAAGCATTGGATTTGAGCCCATAATTTGATTAGAAACAAGATGGTACCAACTAAGTCAATCTGGGAGTAAAGGAGAGAGGAAGAGAAGGAGGGAGGAATGAATGGATTGATTTATTTAGTGCTTGATCACATCCCTTGAAAGTGTCCAAAGCACATCACATACAATGAATCACTTATCAAGAAAGACTTGCATTTCTATAGCGCCTTTCATGGTCTCAGGATATCGCAAAGCGCTTTACAGCCAATGAAGTACTGTTGAAGTGTAGCCACTGTTGTAATGTAGGAATCAACTTATATGCAGTGACTGTTACAGCACAGAAAGAGGGCATTTGCCCAATCAAGTCTGTGTTGATATTATTCTCCGCATAGAATTAACAGGACAGAAACAGGCCATTCGGCCTATCTGTTAATGCTCCCCATGAGCCTCCGCCCACACGAGCAATCTAGTCCAATCCTAGTCTCCAGCATGTTCCCCACACCGTTTAATATTCCTCTTTGTCAAGCAACTATCCAATTCATATTTAAAGGATTTCAGGAACTCGGTTTCAACAATAGCTTGTTGGGGAGAATTGCACATTCTCACCACCCTCTGTGAAAAAATATAATTTTTTAATCCAACTTTCCCTTTAATTCTTTGTGTGAACACCTTAAATTTGTGCCCCCACTGTTCTGTGATCAACCACTTGCTATTTATCTTATTGTAACTCCTCCATAATTTTTGAAGGCCGTCTTAACCTTCTCATCTCTATTGAATAAAGCCCCACTGGAATCAATAAGGATATGTGAAGGCGAGCTTCAAGGACAAATATGAAGAGGATGACCAAACATGGCTTGTTAATGGAAATGTCTACATCCTGTTACCATAACGACACAAGAGCTAAATGTTTTTTTTTACTGCCCAAGCACAGGAGTTCTGCTTGAGAGGATTGAGATGAGCAACAAAGCTGCTTCCAGGTATGAGGAATTTATGTTCTGAGGAGAGGTTAGGAAGGTGGCGTTTGCTTTCTGCGGAAGAGAGAAGACTTGGAGGTGACCTTGTCGAAGCTTTCAGAATTAAGGAGTGAATCGACAAGAGAGATGATCCAGGCAAGTTGTTTACCATAGCAAAGGTTTCGAAACAGCAAGAACAATTTGAATTTATACGTTGGGGTAGAGTTCCCGCTTTGGGTGCAATCGGGAAATTGCGTCCAAAATGCACTGGGTTCAAGTTTCCGCTAAAATACATTTGCATCATCGCAAACGAAAAATCTTCCATGAACCAACGCAATCGGGCAGCGTAATAGAATGTAATCGTTCCTTTCTTTCCATTCAAATGTATTCCTTGGTGCATTTAAGAGTGGTAACCCAGTGCGGTTTTATTAATACAGCTGAAAAAGGGTTTATCACCAAAAATAAGCATTTTTAATAAGGGTGTCCAGTCCTCCACCTGTGAGTAACCTGATTTAAAAATCGCTGAAAATGACTTAAAAAAACTATCCTGAACCATTTACTACTTTAATTGCTGTACTCCAGTCAGTTTCTTATTAAATTAAATATTTTTTGATATGAAGAAACTTAAAAACCCTGCCTGCTAGTGCCTGTGTGCCTAAAAAAATCAACACAATTTGAAGAGCCTTCTCCAACCAGCGCAATTTTGATCTGGGGGCATGGCCAGTTTTGTGGGCAGGGCCTGATTCCGGCGAATTGAATCTTAAACCAGCATAAAATAGCGTGGAAAACACAAAGTTAAGTGGTTTTGGGCGCAACTCACTTACATTTAAAATACCCCCGATCTTTTGCGCTGGTTTGGCTGATTCCACCCGGGTTACGCTGATATAACTAACGGAGACAAGCGGGAATTCGGCCCCGATGGCTTTAACATTGAAAAAAATGTCCTAAGGCCCTTGATGGAAGGGGAGAGAAAAAAATACATTTTCTCTGAAACAGGAACCCCTGGCACAGAGTCACCATTCCCAGGCCGTCCCGATATGATGGGACGGACGAAGGCTCTGTGCGCCCCCACCCCCCACTCCAAAGGCCGCCTTGAAAAAAAAATATCACAAAAATGGTAGCAACTTGGCACTACTGGGTCCCTTCCATTTTCTGGTGGGTTCCATCGGAACCCTGCCATTACTCCACCAGGAGTCCAGCGGGACCATCTCAGAGGAAATTCAGGAGGTCACTTATTTGCGTCTACGGAGTGAGGGGATTGAGGGCCACGGAGGGATATTTCCCACCTTTCACTAATTTTAGGTTAGAAAGCCAGCTGCTATAAAGCTAGGTTCTAATAAAACTTGCGTTCATACAACACTTAATCATCCGTGCCAAAACATCTCAGCCCTTCATACAGTCTGACCCGTAGGGACTGCTATTCTGCAGGAACCATCATGCCAACTTTTTCACTAACCTTAAAGAATGAAGGAAAATATGGCCGATAGTGAGGAAGTGAAATAATCTCTTAAAAAGAGATGGGTCTAAAGGGCCTTTTCCTGCTTCTGAAAGCTCCAATGTATTCTCCCTGGGGATAGATTTTCTGATCCCCATTTAACATGCTTGTGTTAAATTTTTCTCTGCATTTTAATGCAGATACCAAATCCCGTTCACCCATCACCCCTGTGCTTGCTGACCTATATTGGCACCTGCTCCGGCAGCACCATGATTTAAAAAGTCCCATCGTTGTTTTCAAATCCCTCCGTGGCCTCACCCCTCCCCATCTCTGTATCCTCCTCCAGCCCTACAACCTTCCGAGATCTCTGCGCTCCTCCAATGTGGCTTCTTGTGCATCCCTGATTTTCATCGCTCCGCCATTGGCGGCCGTTCCTTCAGCTGCCTGGGCCCTAAGCTCTGGAATTCCCTCCCTAAACCTCTCTATTTCTCTCTCCTCCTTTAAAACGTTCCTTAAAACCTACCTCTTTGACCAAGCTTTTGGTCACCTGTCCTAATATCTCCTTATGTGGCTTGGTGTCAAATTTTGTTTGATAATCGCTCCTGTGAAGCGCCTTGGGACGTTTTACCATGTTAAAGGCGCTATATAAATGCCAGTTGTTGTTAACCCATTTTAAGGTGCATCCACACTCTAACTGTATTAGTTCAGGGGGGTTTCACTTCACACCGATGGTGCAGTTGTAGTGTAAATGCAGCCTGAATCTGCAGTCAGGGCTCTACCTGGAGGACAGAGTCCTATTTTTCTTTAGAGTCAGTTCAGGGCTTAACACACGATTGACACTACACAAGGCAGGAACGAAACCGAAACTGTTTTGCACTGAAGGTCAACCTGCAATGTGAATTCGCCCTAAAATAAATGCCTGGTTAAAATGGGGCAGAGAGGAATTTAACGCAACCTCAGAAATTAATAAATGAGTTGGACAAAATATGTAAGTGGGCAGAACAATGGCAGATAGGATTTAATGCAGACAAGCGTGCAGATCTGCAATGACACTCAAGGGGCTGCCACTTACCAGAAATTGAACTGGACCAACCACATAAACACCGTGACTACTCAAGCAGGTCAGAGACTGGGATTCTGTGGCGAGTGACTCACCTCCTGACTCCCCAAAGCCTCTGCACCACCTACAAGGCACAAGCCAGGAGTGTGATGGAATACTCTCCACTTGCCTGGATGGGTGCAGCTCCAACGACACTCAAGAAGCTCGACGCCATCCAAAACAAAGCAGTTCGAGTGATCAGCACCTCATCCGTTAGGCTAAACATCCACTCCCTCCACCACCGGCGCACCGTGGCTGCAGTGTTTTCTATCTACAGGATGCACTGCAGTAACTCGCCAAGGCTTCTTCAGCAGCACCTCCCAAACCAGTGACGTCCACCACCTAGAAGGACAAGGGCAGCAGGTGCATGGGAACACCATCACCTCCAAGTTCCCTTCCAAGTCACAAACCATCCTGACTTGGACATATATCGGCCGTTCCTTCATTGTCGCTGGCTCAAAATCCTGGTACTTCCTACCGAGCAACATTATGGAAGAACCTTCACCACACTGACTGCAGTGGTTCAAGAAGAAGACCCACCACCACCTTCTCAAGGGGAAATAGGGATGGGCAATAAATGCCAGCTTTGCCAGCGATGCCCACATCACGAGAATGAATTTTAACAAACTTCAGAAAGAAAATGGACAATACATGCACACCATAAATAGTATCAAAATAACTAAGGATGAAGTTAAATGAGATTGATTAGTCTTAGTAGATTCAACACGTCCAACCAGTGCAGAGCAGCAAACAACAAAGCCAACAGAACGTTGAGGTACATAGTCAGAGGAGGAGGTTGTGATCAAACTATATGGAGCTTTGAGTATTGCATCGAATTCTGATGTTCAGTTCTGGTGACCGAGATACAGGGGACACATTCAAACTTTGGAGAAAGTGCAGAGAAGAACCATGAGGCTGATCCTTGGTATCAAAGGTCTGAATTATGAGGAAAGATTGGAAAAGCTTAAGCTTTTCAGTTTTGAAAAGGAGGCTTGAGAGAGAGGTGAGCTTTTAGAGAGAGGATGTGTTAGATTGTTAAGGGTATGGAAAAGATAAATGTGAACTGCTACTTCAAATTAAATTGTGAGAGTGGGCCAAGGGGACATATGTCGAAAAGTAGTAAAAGGAACATTTAGGATTAATATCAGGAAGTTCTTCTTCTCACAGAATGACCGGCACATGGAACGGACTTCCAGATAGTCGTGGAGGCAAAAATCCTGGATTATTTTAAGAAGCAATCAGGTGCAGAAATGGGGAGGGGGAGGACTTTAGGGTCTTTCTGGATGAGCTGAAATGGGCCAAATTGCCTTCCTCATCCATTAATATCTTGTGATGTTAAGTGTTCATGCAATAACAAAAGCAGTTGGAAAGTCTACTCCATAAACCAGTCTATCTCTGTGAATCTTCTGTATATGTTCTATAAATAAATGCTACATCATACATTAGAAAGCATTTCACTGCAGTTCTGAGATGGACAATCCAGCCAAATAAACTCCAAATGGAATGTTTAGATCAGTGATTATTTATACTGAACGGTCAAAGGTTATTCTGGCCCTTTTTAAAAAAACAATTCATATAGAGGCACTGGAGAAGGTCCAAAAATGATTTACAAGTTTGATATCAGAACTGAGAGGTTATACCTATCAGGAAAGATTGAACAGGCTGGGGCTCTTTTCTCTGAGGGGTGACCTGATAGAGGTCTTTAAGATTATGAAAGGGTTTTGATAGGGTAGACGTAGAGAAAATGTTTTCACTTGTGGGGAGTCAAAAACTAGGGGCTTTAAATGTAGTTACCAATAAATCCAATGAGGAATTCAGGAGAAACCTCTTTACCCAGAGAGTGGTGAGAATGTGGAACTCGCTACCTGAAGGAGTAGTTAATGTGACTAGCCTAGACGCATTTAAGAGAAAGCTAGATAAATACACAAGGGAGAAAGGACTAGAAGGTTACGCTGATAGGGTGAGATGAAGAGGGGTGGGAGGAGGCTCGTGTGGAGCATAAACACTAGCATAGACCAGTTGGGCCGAATGGCCTGTTTCTGTGTTGTAAATTCTATGTAATTCCACAGGACAAGAAAAAGTTTTGTTTCCTACATCAGTTTGTATCGTTGACACGAGCACCTCACAGCCTTTTCTTGTGACATCACAAACATGTGCTTTGATCTCCTCCAGCACCATCCCCAGCCAGTAGTTCTGCTGTCATTTGTACATTTCTCGGGAGTTGCCAAGGGATCGCGGCTGAAGCAGAGTGAATATATAAAACAGGAAAGTTAGGAACTTGCATGTCATTACGTTGATGTCTTTCAACATTCAAGAGGAGATGGTACAGAGAGGGCAACAGGACTTTGTGTCAACATTTATGCTGTTTTGTCACATTACGGTCTTCATGGTGCAATTTATTGCCCACAATCATATTTTGTTTCTTTTCATTCTTGGGATTTGGGTGTCGATGGCAAGGCCGGCATTTATTGCCCATCTCTGGTTCCCCTTGAGAAGGTGCTGGTGAGCCTCCTTCTTGAACCACTGCAGTTCATGCGGGGAAGGTGCATCTACAACGCTGTTAGGCAGGGAGTTCCAGGACTTTGACCCAACGACGATAAAGTGACTTCTCCCATTGCCTGAGAAACCGTAAACGTTTCGAGGGTGGATCTCTTTATATTGCACAAAAAATGGCAACCAAACCACCAACCATTTAAACTTGATGCCATTAGCACGACCTCCGTCAGAAGCAAAACCGTGTGCTGAGCCAGGCCTCTGTTCCTCTGGTGGCAGTAGCATGGTCTCAAATCATGTTTCAGGATTGCTACTGAAGTTAGGGCCATTATCGATGACTCTGAGGGCAGTTGGTTTTCAGACGCAGGGATCCCAATCTGGAAACAGAGAGAGTCAGATTCTCTACACAGGATTCCGCAATATGGCTGTTGGTACGGAAAAAAATCCCAATATTGGAAGCAGTGGCATGCATTTAACCGTACCACGAACTGGGTGAAATTTGGGTGCTTGATTTGAGAACGTGTTCTTTTCCCAGCAAACATCCTTCAGCCGAAAATTCAACAGGGGAAATTTTTTCAAAATATCACTTCGGAATGCCAAAACTCCCCCCCATTCCCCCCCCACACTCCACCATATCTGCACAGTGGCCGATTTTTCTTAAATAGGTCAAAATATTGACTGTGTCGAGCTGGCCAAGTAAATATTTTCACAAGATCTGGCAACTGGAGAGTAGAAATTCCCTCTTCATTGACTGCAATCTCATTTCCACTGAATTTCATCTGTAGTTTGAGCTCCTAAAATCTAACAAGGCGTCTGGGCGAGAGGTCAGGGTGACCATATTATACACGCAGCATCATAGCTGCGAAGAGAGTTTCCTATTTCTGTAGTTGAGAGCCTCAAGACTTTTTGTATTCTCTTGTATTAAATTCCTTTCTTGCAACCTCTATCCCCAACGCTAAGTTGCTATGGTTCCGCAGTCTAAGCCAATCATTGTCAATAGTTCCTGTATTTTTATTATTAAGATACTAAAGTTTAAAACCAAGGGCCAAAGTGCAGGGCATCACGAAGGTTGAAAAGAAAAAATGAAAGGCCTGCATTTATGTAGCATCTTATCACAACAACAATAATTTGCATTTATATAGCGCCTTTAAAGTAGTAAAATGTCCCAAGGCACTTCACAGGAACATTTGGTTTGACACCAAACCATAAAAGGAGATATGAGGACAGGTGACCAAAAGCTTGGTCAAAGAGGTAGGTTTCAAGGAACATCTTAAAGGAGGAGAGAGAGGTGGAGAGGTTTAGGAAGGGAATTCCAGAGCTTAGGGTCAAGGCAGCTGAAGGCAATGGTGGAGCGATTAAATTAGGGGATGCGCAAGAGGCAAGAATTGGAGGAGTGCTGAGATCTCAGAGAGTTGTAGGGCTGGAGGAGAGTACAGAGATAGGGAGGAGCAAGGCCATGGAGGGATTTGAAAACAAGGATGAGATTTTTAAAATCAAGGCGTTGCCGGACTGGGAGCCAATGTAGGTCGGCGAGCGCAGGTGTGATGAGTGAACGGGACTTGGTGCGAGTTAGGATAAAGGCAGCAGAGTTTTGGATGAGCTCAGGTTTACGGAGGGTGCAAGATGGGTGTCCGGCCAGGAGAGCATTAGAATAGTCGAGTCTAGAGGTATCATTGGCATGGATGGGGGTTTCAAAAGCAGATGGTCTGAGGCAGGCATGGAGACATCTCAAAAGTCATTTAAAGGTCAATTTTACTAGGCCCTGTACCACTGCTTGTGCAGAGCCTTGCAATATTTAACCTAAAATGAATTACTCTGAAGTGCCATGACTACTATGGGAGTAATCATGACAGCCATTTTGTGCACAGTAAAATCCTACCAGGGGCAACAAGATGAATGATCAGTTAATTTGTTTTAGGTGATGTTGGTCGAGGGAGGAATGTTCTTCATATAGTGCTGTGGGATCTTGAAATCGGGAAGTAGTGATCATAAGAGTCAGACAGAGGGAGAGAATTTAAAAAAGGGATCAGCATGATTAGATTTCTAAGAATCCAACATTGAATGATAAAACAACTAGATTTAATAAGATTTAACACAACTTCACATCCAGTCAACCATCACAACTTATAACCTCCATATTACAGCTTGACTGGCCCTCTCCTCTCTGGATCCAACCAGTTGCTTAATTATAACATTGATGCAGCACTTGCCAGTGTTAAGGGATTGTCTGTAATCTCTCACACTCAAACTGATATATCGTTACTGATGTTGCTTCAGGGAGTTTTTTGGGCATGAGACCTAATACCTGAAGAAGACTGCTACAAATTGGCCAAATTAATTTCACGTAGGACTTACACAGCCAGCCAACAGAGAACATTTTCACCCCATCAATCAAGGCACTTGACACCTCCATCTCCCGCACTACCAATCCTTATGGCTTGTCTACATAACTCTGCCAGTTTAGTGCCAATCAGTGCTAAATTATCGGCCTTTCAATGGCCATGGATTCACACTCACTAGGAACTGAGTAGAGGTGGAGAGAAAGAGAGAGGTTACCTCGTACTAATAATGAGTAGGCTTCTGTAATCTCTCCAGTCTTGATGAGAAGGACGCTTGGGGGGAACATTGAACAGGATCTGGAAATAAATTGGAAGGACACCATAAAATGCGAGGAGCAGAAGCTCCCCATTTATTAGATGGACAATAATGGCAGCTATATCAAGAGGGCTGTGGGCACTGTGAGTGGTTTGAAAACATTGTAATTAGGCAACTAATTATAAATCTTTGTACAGGCGCATCCAATTTCTCACCTGATTAAACCCTTTCTTTGCACAAAGATCAGACCATTCCAGCGACTGTTTGAAAAGGGGCCTATCAATTTCCGTGGACTAACAGAGCTGGATAACAGTGTGTTTGCTGGATGCCGTACTCACATTTTCATTTGCCTGTACTTTTCTGAAGGTTGTTTTATATTTGGTGGCATGTATTTCTTAAAGGAGCAATCTCGCTTCTTGAAGAAAGATTTTTTTTCCAAAGATGTTGATCAACACATTGATGCAGCGAGGTGAGTTGTGTTGTGTGACTTTCATGTGATGTCGTTATGCCATCCAGCTCTTCGGATTCCTTTCCCTCCCAACATTCCCATCAATCTTCCTTTTAAAATAAGAAGTACAAAAGACTCAACAAATGGAGTGCTGCTTGCTGTTCTGGCACTTACGCTTCCTATCGATGCTGTTTTTTTTCCTGGCGTGGATGGCGTTTTCTTTCTTGGTGTGCAAGTCAGTTCTTTCCTGGTGTGCAAGGTGTTTCTTTCTGGTGTGCAATGTGATTCTTTCTTGGTGTGCAAGTGGTTCTTTCCGAGTTTGTAAGATGGTTCCTTCCTGGTGTGTAAGGCAGTTCTTGCCTAGTGTGTAAGGTGGTTGTTTCTGGTGTGCAATGTGATTCCTTCCTGGTGTGTAAGGCGGTTCCTTCCTGGTGTGTAAGGCGGTTCTTTCCTGGTGTGTAAGGCGGTTCCTTCCTGGTGTGTAAGGCGGTTCCTTCCTGGTGTGTAAGGCGGTTCTTTCCTGGTGTGTAAGGCAGTTCTTTCCTGGTGTGTAAGGCAGTTCCTTTCTGGTGTGTAAGGCGGTTCCTTTCTGGTGTGTAAGGCGGTTCTTTCCTGGTGTGTAAGGCGGTTCCTTTCTGGTGTGTAAGGTGGTTCCTTTCTGGTGTGCGCACAAGATCAAACAAACAGCAATGAGATGAAAGGCCAAACAATGTTTTTGATGGTTTTTGAGGCACATTGGTTAGGAACATAGGAACATAGGAACAGGAGTAGGCCATTCAGCCCCTCGTGCCTGCTCCGCCATTTGATAAGATCATGGCTGATCTGTGATCTAACTCCATATACCTGCCTTTGGCCCATATCCCTTAATACCTTTGGTTGCCAAAAAGCTATCTATCTCAGATTTAAATTTAGCAATTGAGCTAGTATCAATTGCCGTTTGCGGAAGAGAGTTCCAAACTTCTACCACCCTTTGTGTGTAGAAATGTTTTCTAATTTCACTCCTGAAAGGTCTGGCTCTAATTTTTAGACTGTGCCCCCTACTCCTAGAATCCCCAACCAGCGGAAATAGTTTCTCTCTATCCACCCTATCCGTTCCCCTTAATATCTTATAAACTTCGATCAGATCACCTCTTAACCTTCAAAACTCCAGAGAATACAACCCCAATTTGTGTAATCTCTCCTCGTAACTTAACCCTTGAAGTCCGGGTATCATTCTAGTAAACCTACGCTGCACTCCCTCCAAGGCCAATATGTCCTTCCGAAGGTGCGGTGCCCAGAACTGCTCAGGTTAGGCCACAGTATGAGTACTGTGAGCAGTTTTGATTGCACTATTTTAGAAAAGCAAAAGAGAGCACAGCTTCATCAGGATGATGCCAATGATGGGAAGTCGTAGTTATGAGGAGAGACTTGAGATAATGGGACTATTTGCACTGGAGTAGAGAAGGGTTTTGGAAGGGTGAACAGGGAAGAACTATTTCCTCTGGTTGGGGAGTCAGCGATGAGCAGTCATCAATTTAAAATTGCCATTAAGAGAATGAGGAGAGAGGTTTTGGAAAAATATTTTTACACAGAGAGGTGTTGGAGCATGGAATGCTTTGTCACAGGAATGGTTGAGGCAGATATCATTGCATCCTTTAAGGGAAAATTAGATAAATATTTGAAGCAGAGAAAGATACAGAGCTGTAGGAGGGGGTTGCAGGGCAGTGGGATTAGTTTTAGATTGCTTTAGCAAGGGACCAACACACACATGCGGGGTCAAATACCTGTAAAATTCAATCAAAATACTGCGGATGCTGGAGATCTGAAATAAAACCAGAAAATGCTGGAAACACTCAGTAGGTCAGGCAGCATCTGTGGAGAAAGAGACAGAGTTAACAGGCATGACGGCGGGATCTCAGCCGGGGCGGTGGGGGTTTGGGTCAATGGGCGTGTGGGAAACCCGGGGAGAAAATACTTACTTCTCTCCATGCCATCGTGACTTAATTGGAGGCCCTTAATGTGGCTTCTGGGTTTCCCTCGCGCCAGGCAGCCAGAATGACAGGCTGGCTGCCTGTCAGCAGTGAAAGGAACTGCAAATTAGAGAGGGGGGTGAGAGAGAGAGAGAGAGAGAGAGATCTTATGGGGCCTGGGAAAAATCGGGGTGGGGGGAGAGAGAGGAGGTGGGGGAGGTGGACGGCATCATTGTGGGGAGGCGGTCATTGAGGGGGGGGGGGTCATCAGGGGCTCAGACATGGGGGAGTTGGAGATCGAGGCGTTGGAGATCGGGAAGTTGGAGATCACACAGTGAGTTGGACATCGGAGAGAGCACATCGGGGGTCAGACATCGGGGGCTGGGGAGGCGGACATCGGGGGTTGGGTGGCCCGACATGGAGAGGGGGGCCAGCCGACCGCAGAGGTCCGACCACACCAGGTAGGCTCGTTGGGGCTGGATGAAGCACTCCTGCTCCTCTGGGCCCGCGAGCAGTGCCACAAAGACACTGACCTCACGGATCCGGCCCATCCTGCCTGCTTTCACCTGGCGTGAATCAGAAGCGATGGGAAACCCGAACAGGTGAGGTTAAAATCATTTTAAGTGTTCAATACACAAAATATAAGGTACCTTAAGTATCTCAATGAGATGCATTGCCCCTTTAAGTATAAGCCCACCGGATTTAAGTGGCGGTGGGACTTCCTGGTGATTGCTGTGCGCACGCACACAGATCCGCCTGGGTTAAACCCAAAAGATGGGTGGGTTGGAGGCCGCTCCCAAAAACATTGATTTTCTCTGCCCCCCCCGCCCCCAAATCACCCCACCTCGGGGGCTAAAATCATGCCCGACATTTCAGGTCGATGACCTTTCATCCGAGCTGTAAAATTCTATAATTTTGTGTGGGATTGGGAAGGGAGGTTGGACAGGAGGCTGGGAGAACTCTCCTGCTCTTCTTCAAATCATACTGCGGGATCTTTAATGTGCGACTGCACCAACAGAACAGGCTCCTCTTTGGTGTGAGGAACCGATTTTTAAAATTATTTGTTCATGGGACGTGGGCGTCGCTGGCGAGGCCGACATTTATTGCCCACCCCTAATTGCCCTTGAGAAGATGGTGGCGAGCCGCCTTCTTGAACCGCTGCAGTCCGTGTGGTGAAGGGTCTCTTTCACCACACTTTGATAACAGGCCCAGGAATTCGAACACAATCATCACTGGAAGTACAAAGAAAATGCCTTTTTACAGAGAGGGATGAGTGGGGAAAGGGCCATTGATGAATCTCCCCCGTTAGCAAAGCATTTCAGCCTGTGCAGGGGCCCGAGACACCAAATCACAGGCTGATGCAAACAAATTGAAATTATTGCATTTTCAAATCTGTGACTTGACCGCAGATAGTCTTTGGGTGAAGAGATAATTAAACTGGTTAATTAACTCCTGCACTGTGAAGCTGTGACATGCTAATGTTTTTAATGTACGAATGAAGATCTACGTAAGAGGGAGTTCCTTTGGAGATTCTTCATCTTATAGCCACAAGATCACGAGAGAAATGCAGATGGGGAAGGCCATTTGGCCCATTGTAGACAGTCGGTCTAGAAAAACCTAGTTCCTTCATAGGCACCACTACCTCTCAAGCTGCTTTTATATTGGCTTGAATTCGGATTCTGTCTGACTGGAATCTGTCAGCCAACTCCCAGCATTTACACTACTAAATCCAACGTCCTAATCCCAGTGGCCGACTCCTTGTCCCATAAAAGAACCAGGACAGCTGCTGGCACAGAGGAGTCGGATTGAAGATGTTTTTTTATATCGGTCTCTTAATTTGGATTTGGGGAGCTTAAGGGAGGGGGTTGAAATCAGTCGACACCAATAGGGTGAAACAGTCTCATAGCTAATCGGCAGCCTGTGTAACGCCGTGCTCAATTTTCTTTTCCCAACCGGGCTGCTGATTCGCCATGGGCCCTTTTCATTGGCGTAGACTGATTTCACCCCCACCCCTCGGTGTCTGTGATCTGGTGTAAATGCTGTTAAATCTGGCTTCAGTGGACTTCCGCCAGACTTGTAGCGAGTAATTTTAACCTAACTGGCCAGGTGGGAAACCCATGGGATCCAGTTGACTTTAATGGAGAGTAAAATTGGGCGGGGTGTAAAACCAGTGTTGCACCCGATCCTGTCAGTTTCCCAACGGGTGGGTTAGGTTAAAATTGCCCCCTTTGATCCCAGGTCTTTCCCCCCCCCAATTGTAATTTGTAAAGTCTCTGAAAGTCTTTATAAAGTCTCTGAAAAAAGGAACACTTGCCTCTTCACAGAAGTATCTATAATAAGGTAGCCTACACTGATTGGACATATACCTGGAGGTGACATCACATGATCTCCAACTGCCCCGCCCCCACACTCCTGCCATTGGACGCCTAACACGCCCATCCTCACAGCATACCTCCTTCCCCCCCAATTGGAAAGCAAGTAGACTCTTCATTACCCGATTGGATGATTCTTGACTGTCAGTCAATCAGCCATGTCCGACATTGTTGCAACTAATAAACAAAAGTTTTCAAAGAAAATGAAAAAACCCACAATTTTCAATGTTCTTATGATTTTTCTCCCTTGGCTGCTCAGAGCAGTGTCCTGGAGATTAATCTTTAATTCCTGGAGACTCCAGGACAATCCTGGAGGGTTGGCAACCCTAATCTATAAACATGTATGGTTACCATGCAGACCACACTGCAACTCTCCTCTCTCTTAGCCCCTTCCCCCCACTTCCTTGGCAAAGCTTCCCATAATACGACATCTTAAAAATCAGATCTACATATTAACTGCAGGGTCACTCAGGGCAAGCCCCAAGGTTCCATCCTTGGCCCCCTTCCTATTTTTCATTTGTATCTTGCCCCTCGGTGAAATTATCTGTCAGCTTTCATATCTATGCTGACAGCAACCAACTTTACCTCTCCACTAACACCTTAGATTCCATGACTGTTGCCATGTTGTTGGACTACCTGTCTGACGTCAAGTTGTGAATGAGCCATAATATTTTTCAGCTCAATGTTAGCAAGACCGAAGCCATCCTGTATTAACCCCTCCTCACAGGAACTCCATGTCCGAGACTCTAATCCCACCCCCGTCCCGGGATGCACTCTCTAGTTCCTCGTGATGGTATGCAATCTCAGTGTCCTGCTGTACCCTGACCTTGAGCTCCAAACCCAACAAGCAGTCCAACAGCAAGACTGCCCACTTCTACCTGGAGAACATTTCCCCATCTAGGCTCCATCCCTCACTCCCACTGCAGCTGAACCCCTCACCTCCAGACTTGACTCATCCAACACCCTTCTTCACTGGCCTCCGGACTGCACCCAACTCACCCAGAACTCCGCTGCCCACATCCTAACCCACACAAAAACCCTCTCGCCTATCACTCCAATCCGTGCCAACCTCCACTGGGCACACATCCCCAGGCCAATTGACTTCAAAATCCACGTACTTGTCCTCAAATCCGTCTGTGCCTTTGCGCTCCCTACCTCTGCAACAGCCCCCTCCATATTTCCCATCTTATACTATCTGCTCTGCTGTACAATCCCCCGCTATCTGCTCTACCATTGATGAAAGAGCCTTCAGTCATCTTGCGCACTCCTGATCTGGAGCTGCCTCTCTAAGTCCTTTTTGTCTTGCTACATATTTGCCGACCTTCATAATCCTCCTTAAAATCTATCTCTTCAATGGCGCCTTTCTGCAGTGTCTCGGTGTAAAGGGAATGACTGCAGTGACTCTGTGTAAAGGTCTCACCTGCTGTCATTTTGCATAAAGTAGTCACCTGCAGTGTCTGTATAAAGGGGACGCCTGCCTTCAACATATGTAAAGAGGCCACTCTTATAACTCTGTATAAAGGGGCCATGGGCCTCAACTCTATATATTGAGGTGTTAGGAACTCTGAGGGATCATTTTGTAAAGACCATGTGTAACTGAGCTCTATAGACCAGGGTGTAAACTTTGACCTTCACCGCCCAGGCAGTAATCTGGCGGAGCGGATCGCTCTCCCGTTATAGAATCTGTTCGATTTTCACCCCATTGAAATCAATCGGATGAAAACCTGGCAATCTCTACAATGGGCCTGAGTACCATCCAGGTGCTGAAGATAAAAATTACCCCCTCCCTCTGCACCCCCCCCATCCAGGTCTCGGCTGAGTTAACTGATCTCAGCCAGGGCAGTAGTTGGATCACTGTCGATGGTCTCACTACCTCTTCGCTAGGGAAGGGTAAAATCGAACCGGGCTCTGGCTGGGGATCTCTACCTGCTGATCTTTGATAGAACGTACCTGGGTGTGGATATGAGGTGAGGACAACATCTGGCTCGGATGCAATGCCCTGTGCAGGCGAGACGCTCACAGCCTGGGCTCACACGTAAAGAATGAGTGTTTGTAGAACTACTCTGCCTTCAGGAGAAAACGGGGCAATTTAAGACCATCTGCAAAGACTCACTCTGTACAAGTGAAGTCCCGAAAGTAACTGATCTCCCCCACCTTCTCGACTCACAGACAGAACAATGGACTGGGATGAGTAGCTGTTCCCATCTGGATCGTTCTACACCAGAACGCTTGAGCAGTTTGACAAGGACAGTTATGCTCACGGGCAGAGCGGACTGTTGTTAAAAAAAGATCTAAAATTAAATCCCCGAGCAGACAGCACACACTTCAAATTCTAACAGCTAAATTCAGCGGAAGAGATGTTTCGGAAAGAGGAGTGAGGTAGGGCCAGCTCCCTAATGCCCATGGGACGGAACGGAACGGAGTCTGTGCTACGCTTCGATGCCGTTGGATATTGCCAGTTCTCTTTCATTAATGCCTTCCATGGATTGTTTGACCTGCCTAGTCGGAGCCATAGCGAATCCGGCCAAAGAAGTTATGCTCAAACCTTTGTAAATCACTGGTTAGGCCTCAGCTGGAATATTGTGTTCAATTCTGAGCACCACACTTTAGGAAGGATTTCTAGGCCTTGGAGAGGGTGCAGAGGAGATTGACTAGAATGGTACCAGGGATGAGGGACTTCAGTTATGTGGAGACACTGAGGTTGTTCTCCTTAGAGCAGAGAAAGTACAGAGGAGATTTGAAAGAAGTGTTCAAAATCATGAACGGTTTTGATAGAGTAAATACGGAGAAACTGCTTCCAGTGGCAGAAGGGTCGGTAACCAGAGGACACAGATTTAAGGTGATCGGCAAAAGAATCAGGAGCGACATGAGGAAACATTTTTTTTTTATTCGTTCATGGGATGTGGGCGTCACTGGCAAGGCCAGCATTTATTGCCCATCCCTAATTGCCCTTGAGAAGGACAGTGAAGAAGGTTATCTAGGATTGCAACGGGATCTTGATAAATTGGGCCAGTGGGCCGATAAATAGCAGATGGAGTTTAATTTAGATAAATGTGAGGTAATGCATTTTGGTAGATCAAATCGGGCCAGGACCTACTCCGTTAATGGTAGGGCGTTGTGGAGAGTTATAGAACAAAGAGATCTAGGAGTACAGGTTCATAGCTCCTTGAAAGTGGAGTCACAGGTGGATAGGGTGGTGAAGAAGGCATTCGGCATGCTTGGTTTCATTGGTCAGAACATTGAATACAGGAGTTGGGATGTCTTGTTGAAGTTGTACAGGACATTGGTAAGGCCACACTTGGAATACTGTGTACAGTTCTGGTCACCCTATTATAGAAAGGATATTATTAAACTAGAAAGAGTGCAGAAAAGATTTACTAGGATGCTACCGGGACTTGATGGTTTGACTTATAGGGAGAGGTTAGATAGACTGGGACTTTTTTCCCTGGAGAGTAGGAGGTTAAGGGGTGATCTTATAGAAGTCTATAAAATAATGAGGGGCATAGATAATGTAGATAGTCAAAATCTTTTCCCAAAGGTAGGGGAGTCTATAACGAGGGGGCATAGATTTAAGGTGAGAGGGGAGAGATACAAAAGGGTCCAGAGGGGCAATTTTTTCACTCAAAGGGTGGTGAGTGTCTGGAACGAGCTGCCAGAGGCAGTAGTAGAGGCGGGTACAATTTTGTCTTTTAAAAAGCATTTGGACAGTTACATGGGTAAGATGGGTATAGAGGGATATGGGCCAAGTGCAGGCAATTGGGACTAGCTTAGTGGTATAAATTGGGCGACATGGACATGTTGGGCCGAAGGGCCTGTTTCCATGTTGTAAACTTCAATGATTCTATGATTCTAAGGTGGTGGTGAGCTGCCTTCTTGAACCGCTGCAGTCCGTGTGGTGACGGTTCTCCCACAGTGCTGTTAGGAAGAGAGTTCCAGGATTTTGACCGAGTGATGATGAAGGAACGGCGATATATTTCCAAGTCGGGATGGTGTGTGACTTGGAGGGGAACGTGCAGGTGATGTTGTTCCCATGTGCCTGCTGCTCTTGTCCTTCTAGGTGGTAGAGGTCGCTGGTTTGGGAGGTGCTGTCGAAGAAGCCTTAGCGAGTTGCTGCAGTGCGTCCCGTGGATGGTACACACTGCAGCCAAAGTGCACCGGTGGTGAAGGGAGTGAATGTTTAGGGTGGTGGATGGGGTGCCAATCAAGCGGGCTGCTTTGTCCTGGATGGTGTCGAACTTCTTGAGTGTTGTTGGAGCTGCACTCATTCAGGCAAGTGGAGAGTATTCCATCACACTACTGACTTGTGCCTTGTAGATGATGGAAAGACTTTGGGGAGTCAGGTGGGTTCTGGGTGATTTGACCCTTTCCTCACCCAGTAGCGCTGAGGGCAATTGTAGCGTCCTGAATGATCAGCTAACCCAGAGTCACTGTCACATCTTTATACAGAATGATGAGTCAAGCCTGGTGCCTTCCTGGTCTGTATGGCTCAGCATCACAACGGGCAATGCATTATTTACCAAACCACACTCCCGAGTAGCTATTTATCAGAGGAGCTATAAAGAAAAAAGAAAGAACTTGCATTTATATTGCGTCTTTCACAACCTCAGGACGCCCAAAGTGCTTTACAGCCAATAAAGTACTTTTGAAATGTAGTCACCGTTGTTATGTCAATTTGCAAACAGCAAGCTCTCACAATGAATAAATGGTCAGATCATCTGTTTGAGGTGCACATTGAGGGATAAATATTGGCCAGGACAGCGGGGAGAACTCCCCTGCTCTCCTTTGAATGGTGCCATGGGATCTTTTACCTCCACCTGAGAGGGGAGACGGGGCCTCAGTTTATGTCTCATCTAAAAGAGGGCACCTCTGACATTGCAGCATGTTTTAAATGGCTAGCCAGGCAGTGAAGGACTGAATACATTAGTTGCTTATTAACTTTATTGGCTGGGATTCACATTACACATAATGCATCCCTCACACCTCTCCCCACGCCCACTCCCTTATATACGGGGGGCCAGCGAGTTCACAATTGCTCATGAACCTGAGCTTAATCATTCATCAATTGATGTAATTGATTTATTTACAATTAATAGATTCCTCTGTCTTTTTTTAAATAATAAAAAAATGTATATAGACAAGCAAAAAAAAAAAATTCTTATACTTAATGAAACATTACACTGTGATCTGATCTTTCTCCAGAATCCCTATAAGCTTCTTTGTACTTGTACCTCTTTTTGTAAAACGATCCGATAGTTGGTGACCTGAATCTACCCATTTAATTTTGGAGATTTCCTTTCTCTCCAACATTAGTTTCAAACCAGCAAGATCAATCCGTAGTCATTTCTCACTTACATTTTTAGCAGAGTGTACATTATCCCATAATGACCGGTTGTCCACATAGCATTCTATGGGTACACTATCGTCAGTCCTCCCATCATACAGGCTGTCACTCAAAATATTTGCCAAATAGAACCCCATATCTACTGCGTCGACGAGAGCCGGTGTTTCAGCAGCCAGAGTACTTTTAACAACCCTTTTTATTTTCTTAGCTTCCCAAGCTAAAAAGGACAACATTTCCCATTTTTCACCTACAAGAAGCACGATGAAACCAGCTGCACTAGAATATGCATCAGGAAGATTAGCAGACGAAGCATCGCTAAAAATAACCAGCTTCATTGTCTTTGGGTCACCTAAGGATGGGAACTTAAGTACACATGTATCGAAATTTAATTTCCGTAATGTTTTATTCGCCCTTAAAACATTCTCTACTGTGGGGTGTTTCATTGATGTACTTAACTCCAACACATCAAAACTAGCATCAGGTCCAGTCTGAGTGCACAACCAGTTCAACTGACCAATCAAATTTCATAATTTCTCTGCCTCTTCTTTAGATATAGCAGTACCTTTTTGTGATGACCTCGTACGATTAACCATGATGGGAGTAACACTCTCTAAACAGGACTGCTGATTTAAAGTTATCCAAGACCCACTTTGCTTCATATCTAAATCAATATATTTAAAAGCCCCACAGGCCTGACTCCCAATTTTAAAGTTTACTCTAATTTTACCGATGACGAATTTCTCAAATTCCGCAGTACCTCCCCATAAGAAATCATCGACATGCATCATGAAGGTGCCGGAAAGTTTTCCGTTATGGTGCCAATAAAACATGACGGGATCTGCTTTTAGCTGAACACAGCCTATTTCGACAGCAAAACAGCTCTCACCGAAAAATACCATACCCTGGCAGCGTCATTCAGGCCATAGATGCACTTGTTTAGCTTCCATAGTTTTCCTTTTGCATCTGCTGCCTCTTTAGGCAGTTTCAGAAAAACTTTTCGCTGAAAAGTATCGCCTTGCAAAAATGCGGCTTTTATGTCAATCAATCTACACTCCCAAGAATATGTGGCCAAAAGAGCCAAAAAGATTTTTAAGATTACCTTTCCAGCAGTGGGAGAATCTACTCGAACATCTGTATCGCCCAGTTTCTCTTCAAAACCCCTAACCACCAACCTCGCTTTAACCTTATAAGTCCCATCTGCAAGGACTTTTTCAGTACAAACCCATCTATGCGACAAAGCTGGATGATCCTTATCTGGTACCTCACTATAAACGCCAAATTCTCTCCAACTATCCAACTCCCTCTGTTTCGCCTCCCTTCTTCTTCTATCCTCAAGTCTATTAGCAGCCACCAAAACTTCATGGTCACGAGGACTTCTGCTTCTCGTTTTATAACGTGATGGTTCAGTGGTCGTCATTTCACTGTCTGATCTTCTGAAGCTCCGGGCTCTACTCCTGCTTCTGTGTCCGTAGGGACTAGTACTGCGAGTCCTCCTTCTTGCAGTATCTGAAGCTCTTTCTTTAGTACATGATCGTTTTGTGACGTGATGTTCACTGTCAGACCCCCTATCACCACTTGTACTGCACTTTCTGACTCTCCACTCCACATTCTGCCAGTCCATGGACCTCGCTTCTTGGACATCATCCTGAATATTTAACCAATATTTAAATTTCCCACTAGCTTTTCCTGCACGGCCCAAAATTGTCACGTCTCTCCATTCATCAGTTCCCTCTGGAACATATGTCACCCATGTATCCACTTTGGTTAATTGTGATGGCTTGGTCATGTATATGATCACTCACATTATCGCTGTCCAGCCCTGGATCTACCTTATTCTGTTCCTCAGGACCCACATCAATTTGGGATTACGCCCATAGGCTAGCTGGTAAGGAATATATCCTCCAACCGTCTGCAAAGAATTCTTTGTGTGAACTGCCTATGCTAGGGCAGTTGACAACTTACATTCTGGCCGATCCGCCAAAATTTTATGCACCACATTATCAATTACAGCATGATTCCTTTCACAAAGACCATTGCTAAAAGGGCTCTCAGCCGCAGTAGTCATGATAAGTTTATTCATATTCTCACACATATCTCTGAACTAGCAAATTCCCCTGCGTTATCCGTCAAAAATTTGGCAGGTGCCCCAAGCCCAGTTCCAATCCATTTTTCCATAACCTGATTGAGAATAACCTTCTTCTCCTTACTTTGTATTAAGGAAGAAATACTAAACCCTGTAGCTCGGTCAATAGAATTTAGGATGAAAATATTTCTGGCTTTGTCCCATACTTTTAAATCCATGGCCACGACCTCATTAAAGTCCTGTGCCAAAGGGACATTTACAATAGGATGCGGAGGCGTCCATCTATACTTTTTAGAAATGTCATAATTTTTATTAATTTCTTCTATCAGCCGAGTATATTCCTCATCGACTACACCAGCATCTTTCAGCAGGATTTTCAAACGTTGGCCAGTAGGGTGGGCAAATTGTCTATGTAATTTCTGGACAATGTCTTTTTTTTCGCCTATCCTGAACACCCAATGCCATTAATACCTGTCTGACATGCTGATGAGAAACATCAGGTTTCATTAAGGTGACACAATAATGCCCTGACTGGATAAACTGTAGGTCAACTGATTTTCCAAACATAATCGTCTTATCATGTTCCATGTCCAGTTCCATTTTCGCTCTTTGCATGGAAGGTTTACCCAAAAGCATGGGTATCTCACTCAAAACTACATCTGTGCTTATAAAATGGCTTCCTCCAGCTATTTTACATGGTATGACTACTTGTTTGAGTGACCTCAAGGTGTTGTCATTGCCAAATCGAAAGCAGGTCGAACTTTTATACTCTTTAACCTTGCGCCGATCTTCACTGCTGAGTGAGTCAAGGTAACATGTTAACCAATCCACCCTACAAACAGTCGAAGTACACGTACTATCTAGTACCGCACAATTGAAAGAATCTGCAATTAACACCTTCATCACCGGATTAAAACTCCTCGTGACCAGAATGATTTGTTCATACGTATCATTAACTTCATTATCTGTCTCAGAGCTACTGCTTGCATCAGTCGTCACAAATACCCTGCGTCTGCACTCTGGGCAATCCATCGCATTATGATACGGAGAGTTACAACAAAAGCACCTCCTGATTTGTCCTTGGCCATTCCTAGAATTCAGTCATCCATAATTCCTGTACCCAATTTGCCGTCCATCTATAGCCAGATCTACTTTGCTGGCAATCATCCCCAGTCTGCCTGTCCCTAATCTATTCGTCGCGTTGACGTCTCCGTCCAGTCTCCTGAGAATTCTGAAATCCGGCTTGCGTTCAGTGTCCACACTATCTCTAAACCTGGTCACCATGGAATCTTCCATTCTACATGTGACAGCAGAAGGCCCCATGTGATCCATGAGGGTCAAAGGGAATGAATTTTCCCTAGGAATTTTTTGAAAGCGTCAGATATCTATCTCTGTCCGAGGACTGGACGCCAGTTAGGATGAGCTGCCTGTCCATTTGAGATACTTTAGCACAGTCCAATAATTTAAACACAAGGACCGATCGAGAGATTTCTAATCTGAGCCTGGTCAACCTTTGGTATAATTAGCTGAAGTCCATGATGTATTCTTCCATGGAACGATCGTTTCTCAAAATCAATCAAACTCCGACTAGGCCTCATAGGCACTCAACAGATCATTTTTTTTCATATATTTTGTCCAGAAATCTTATTGGGTAACCAAAACCTTCGCCATCATCCAAACAATGGACCTCCAGCTCCAAAAACCCTCTACTCCTAATCTTACTGCGGTCAGGAAGCGATAATGCCAAGGCCAGGCCTTGCTTTCTCTTCGGCAAAGCAGTAACCCGTGTCCGTGAATCAACCTCTTCTTTTCCATTCGTCATATGGTTCAAACTCCGAAAACAATCGGAGGGAGATTGTACCTCGCCAACTTACTCTTGTTTTCTTCCATTCTTCACAACTTGGCTTTCAAGTTCTATGTCCAAAAAAAAAATTACTTTCTTTTCTCTCAGTTTCCAGTCTCCACTTTTTGGCAACCATTCTCTGCTACGGTGTTTTAAACGGATAGCCAGAGAGTGAAGGACTGAATACTTTAGTTGCTTATTAACTTTATTTGCTGGGATTCATATCACGCACAATGCATCCCTCACACCAAAACCCACCACCTCTCCCCCAACCTTACTCCCTTATATACGGGAGCCAGAGAGTTCCCAATTGCTCATGAACCTGAGCTTAATCATTCATCAATTGACGTAATTGATTTATATTCAATTAACACCGCACTCCCTCAGTACTGCACTGAAGGACAAGCCTTGATTATGTGTTCAAATCTCAGGAGTGGAACTTGAACTCATGACCTTCTGACTCAGAGGCGGGAGTGTTACCAACTGAGTCAAGCTGAAAAATAAGTGAGGCTATGTGCCTGCAGTTATAAATAGGGTAACCAAATTGTTGAGTTCCATGCAAATATACTCGTCATATCAGGAAACATGTTAACTCACTCACCCTGCTCTTCTTGACCTCAAACTGTAATTAATTTTGCTGATTTGAAATACCTTAGGACGTAAGTTAAAATTAGAAAGGTGGGAAGTTAGGCAGAAGTTTTTCTCACAACGGGTAATATATTTGTGGAGAAAGTTACAAGGGAAGGCTGTTTGAAACAGACAGTATGGAAGTATGGAAGGGAGTTTACCAAACTGATTCCTGGGATGGCAGGACTGACGTATGAGGAGAGATTGGGTCGACTAGGCCTATATTCACTAGAGTTTAGAAGAATGAGAGGTGATCTCATCGAAACATATAAAATTCTAACAGGACTAGACAGTCTAGATGCAGGGAGGATGTTCCCGATGGCTGGGGAGTCCAGAACTAGGGATCACAGTCTCAGGATACGGGGTATGCCATTGAGAACTGAGATGAAGAGAAATTTCTTCACTTAGAGGGTGGTGAACCTGTGGAATTCTCCACCACAGAAGGCAGTGGAGGACAAGTCATTAGAGATATTCAAGAAGGAGATAGATATATTTCTTAATGCTAAAGGGATCAAGGGATATGAGGAAAAAGCGGGAACAGGGTACTGAGTTAGACGATCAGCCATGATCATTTTGAATGGCGGAGAGGGCCCGAAAGGCCGAATGGCCTACTCTTGCTCCTATTTTCTATGTTTCTATATTCAATAAATAAAGAAATTGCATTTATATAACATAATTTGTGACCTCAGGATATCCCAAAGCGTTTCATGCCAATGTTGTACTTTTGAGGTGTAGTCACTGTTATAATGTAGGAAAACACAGCAGCCAAACAGCAATGAGATAAACAACCAGATAATCTGTTTTAGTGATGGTGGTTGAGGGATAAATAATGGCCAAGACACCAGGGAGGACTCCCCTGCTCTTCTTTGAAATAGTGGCTGTGGGATCTTAATGCCTCATCCAAAAGACGGTACCTCTGACAGTGCAACACTCCGTCAGTACTGCACTGAAGTGTCAGCCTGGATTATATGCTCAAGTCTCTGGAGTTCCTGACTCAGAGGTCAGAGTGCTATACATTGAGCCAAGGCTGAAATCTGACAAGGAGCAGAGGCCTTTAAGGAGAAAGCAGGGCCTAATAGATATTGTGACAAAGTGGGGCTGATGTCTGATAAAGGAAATAGTTTCTCTCTATCTACCCTATCAACTTTTAATCATCTTAAACAGTTCAATTAGATTACCTCTTAATCTTCTATACTAAAAGGAATACAAGAATAGTCTATTCATAATCTAACCCTTTTAGCCCCAGTATCGTTCTGGTGAATCTGCGCTGCACCCCCTCCAAGGCCAGGATATCTTTCCTAAGGTGCGATGCCTCTGCAAGCACTGAGCCAAGACTGGCACAAGCTACTCTGCTGCTCTGTATGTACCACACTGTACGTGCCCTTAGCCAGTGGAGAAGTTCTCCACATCAGAGCCCACGCTGGCGCGTTCTGGTAGCTGTGGGTGCACCAATATTGTCTCGCGCGACATCGGAGATCGCAGCAAGAGGGGTTTAGACTGACGACATTTCATTCCATTTCGGCCCGAGCTGGTTCTAAGCTTGTGTCGGTGGGTGGGAGATGTGAATCTGAGCTGGAATCAAAGCAGACGCGCTCCTGTGGTGCTGAGTACACTGTGATCTGGAGCTGCCCTGCGTGAAGCCAAATAGAAATTAATTAGCGCCAGTCAATGTCGCCAGTGATGTCTCACTATCATTCTAAATATAACAGCTCAGTCTCCCACACTAGTCCCTCACTGTGCCCTCTCCCCGCAGTCCTGCAAATTGTCTTTCATTTGTACTACGCAAGGACCTGTCTTGGAGCTTTCAGGCAAATTGACAGTTCTGCTTTTGCAGAGATTCCACTGCACAGTGTAGACGCTCGGGATACCTGACGGGTTCCAGCCACACGCTTGTCACTAACCCGCTGCTCTTCAACCGACTAATGAGCAGTAAATACGATGAGTGTGTCATGTGATCAAAGTTGTCGTGGTGATTTTCCAGGCCGGTTGTCAGTTCATTACTTCAGGGGCTGTGGTTTCGCAGAGTCTCACTGTGTGAGGCAAGATGGAACCTGCCGCTTATTCCCCTCACTTCAGTGTTCAATTCACTTATTTAGAATTTTCCTTCCCTCCTGCCTGAACCCCTGCACTTTGGTGGACAATGCTAACCTTCAGACATCTTGCCCAAGTCGTCACTTTTCGTGCGTGAGGCCCAGACAAGCTATTCAACCGTGGCCACGTTACAACCGAGCCCAGTCCAGTCCTCAACCAACTTCCGCGCATCTTAACTTTCCAGTCGTGGGAAGATAACTGTGTGACAGAATGTATGAATGCAGGTGGGAGGATGTACGTGTGTGAGTAAATGAGTGTGTGAGAGTGTGCGCATCAATGTAGGTGAGAGGTTGTACGTGTGTGTGTAAATGGGCGTGTGAGAGCGTGAGTATGAATGTCGGTGTGAGAGTGTGAGTGAATGTGGGAACGTGTAGGAATGTAGGTGAGAGTATGTAAATGTGTGTGTATGTAGGTGTGAGTATGTGTGTGTACGTGTGTACGAATGTAGATGAGAGTACAAGTATGAGTGTGAGAATATGCATGAATGTAGGAGAGAGGATGTGAATATAGGCGTGTGAGCATGTGTACGAATGTAGGTGAAATTATGAATGTAAGTGTGTGAGTGTGCGAGAGTATCTGTACGATTGAAGGTGAAAGTATAAGTGTAAGTGTGTAAGTGAGTGTGTGAGATTATGTATGAGTGTAGGTGGGAGTATGATTGTAAGTGTGTAAGTGAGTGTGTGAGAATATATATGAGTGTAGGTGAGAATATGAGTATACATGTGTAAGTGAGTGTGGGTGAGCATGTGTATGAATGTAGGTGAGAGCATGAGTTTAAGTGTGTAAATGAGTGCATGAGAGCATGTGTATGGATGTAGGTGAGAGTGTAAGTGAGTGGGAGAGTGTGTATGAATGTAGGTGAGAGTATGTAAATGTGTGTGTATGTAGGCAAGTGTACACGTGAGCATGTGTATTCATGTAGGTGAGTGCAAGTGTGTAAGTGAGTGTGTGCGAGCATGTGTATGAATGCAGGTGAGTGTAAGTGTGTAAGTGAGTGTGTGCGAGCATGTGTATGAATAGGTGTGTGTAAGTGTGTAAGTGAGTGTGTGCGAGCATGTGTATGAATGTAGGTGTGTATAAGTGTGTAAGTGAGTGTGTGCGGGCATGTGTATGAATGTAGGTGTGTATAAGTGTGTAAGTGAGTGTGTGCGAGCATGTGTATGAATGTAGGTGTGTGTAAGTGTGTGAGTGAGTGTGTGTTAGCATGTGTATGAACGTAGGTGAGTGTAAGTGTGTAAGTGAGTGTGTGCGAGCATGTGTATGAATGTAGGTGAGTGTAAGTGTGTAAGTGAGTGTGTGTGAGCATGTGTATGAATGTAGGTGAGTGTAAGTGTGTAAGTGAGTGTGTGCGAGCATGTGTATACATGTAGGTGAGTGTATGTGTGTAAGTGAGTGTGTGCGAGCATGTGTATACATGTAGGTGAGTGTATGTGTGTAAGTGAGTGTGTGAGCATGTGTATGAATGTAGGTGAATGTAAGTGTGTAAGTGAGTGTGTGCGAGCATGTGTATACATGTAGGTGAGTGTATGTGTGTAAGTGAGTGTGTGCGAGCATGTGTATGAATGTAGGTGAATGTAAGTGTGTAAGTGAGTGTGTGCGAGCATGTGTATGAATGTAGGTGAGTGTAAGTGTGTACATGAGTGTGTGCGAGCATGTGTATGAATGTAGGTGTGTATAAGTGTGTAAGTGAGTGTGTGCGGGCATGTGTATGAATGTAGGTGTGTATAAGTGTGTAAGTGAGTGTGTATGAATAGGTGTGTGTAAGTGTGTAAGTGAGTGTGTGCGAGCATGTGTATGAATGTAGGTGTGTATAAGTGTGTAAGTGAGTGTGTGCGGGCATGTGTATGAATGTAGGTGTGTATAAGTGTGTAAGTGAGTGTGTGCGAGCATGTGTATGAATGTAGGTGTGTGTGTGAGTGTGTGTGAGCATGTGTATGAACGTAGGTGAGTTTAAGTGTGTAAGTGAGTGTGTGCGAGCATGTGTATGAATGTAGGTGAGTGTAAGTGTGTAAGTGAGTGTGTGTGAGCATGTGTATGAATGTAGGTGAGTGTAAGTGTGTAAGTGAGTGTGTGTGAGCATGTGTATGAATGTAGGTGAATGTAAGTGTGTAAGTGAGTGTGTGCGAGCATGTGTATGAACGTAGGTGAGTGTAAGTGTGTAAGTGAGTGTGTGCGAGCATGTGTATGAATGTAGGTGAGTGTAAGTGTGTAAGTGAGTGTGTGTGAGCATGTGTATGAATGTAGGTGAGTGTAAGTGTGTAAGTGAGTGTGTGTGAGCATGTGTATGAATGTAGGTGAATGTAAGTGTGTAAGTGAGTGTGTGCGAGCATGTGTATGAACGTAGGTGAGTGTAAGTGTGTAAGTGAGTGTGTGCGAGCATGTGTATGAATGTAGGTGAGTGTAAGTGTGTAAGTGAGTGTGTGTGAGCATGTGTATGAATGTAGGTGAGTGTAAGTGTGTAAGTGAGTGTGTGCGAGCATGTGTATGAATGTAGGTGAATGTAAGTGTGTAAGTGAGTGTGTGCGAGCATGTGTATACATGTAGGTGAATGTAAGTGTGTAAGTGAGTGTGTGCGAGCATGTGTATGAATGTAGGTGAGTGTAAGTGTGTACATGAGTGTGTGCGAGCATGTGTATGAGTGTAGGTGAGTGTAAGTGTGTACATGAGTGTGTGCGAGCATGTGTATGAATGTAGGTGAATGTAAGTGTGTAAGTGAGTGTGTGCGAGCATGTGTATGAATGTAGGTGAGTGTAAGTGTGTACATGAGTGTGTGCGAGCATGTGTATGAGTGTAGGCCCGCTGACTGTGGGGAGCTCCCAAGCACAGGTCGCAATACAATGGGGGGGGCTGCTGAAATTATGTAAATGAATCTGACCCCGGAAACGTTGCTAGAGGTCAGCACCACCTACCTCAGACACAGCCTGAAAGGCCCCCCCTCTCCGCCACACTTATTTCGGTGAGGGTGAATATTTTTTTTGCTTATTTTTGGGATTGCCGCGATCCCAATTCCTTTGCTCGCTTGCAGTAATGCAGCCTCGGGCCTTGAAGGCCGAACCCAGAAGCATCGCCTTTCAGACACTTCCAAATAACACTTTGTATTGCTCCTCTAGGTGTTGGCGTTGCACTCTCACCTCTGAGTCAGAAGATCATGGGTTCAAGCCCCACGCTGAAAACTTGAGCACATAATCCAGGCTGACACTTCAGTGCAGCGCTGAGGGAGCGCTGCACTGTCGGAAGTGCCGTCTTTTGGATGAGACCTTAAACCAAGGCCCCGTCCGCCCTCTCAGGTGGATGTAAAAGATCCCAAAGCACCATTCAAAGAAGAGCAGGAAAGCTCTACCCAGTGTCCTGGTCAATATTTACCCCTCAACCAATATCAATAAAAAAAAAACAGATTATCTGGTCGTTATCTCATTGCTGTTTGTGGGATCTTGCTGTGCACAAATTGGCTGCCGCGTTTCCCTACATTTTAACGGTGACTACACTTTAAAAGTACTTTGGGACGTCTTTTGGTCCTTTGGTCTCTTATTCCACATTAAGATGCAGCATCATCCGCCATCCCGATTGAGGCGCAGGATTGTTCTCAGCCGTGGAAACCTCCTAATGCTCCGGCCTTTAGGGGAAAAAGATGTAAGTTGAAGCCTGTAAAATTAGGACACTTTATATAAAATGGCAGTTTAAGAATAGCTTTCCCCACCTGAGATTTAAATGGCTCCATGCACACGCTGTGAATGTCTTCAAATATCAGTCCTCTACTTCAGGGGCAGGTACAATTAATGTGCGCTCTGTCCAATCAGTCAGTGCTTTTCCACTCTGCTTTGAGGTAGAGTAATTGTTCCGAGGATTATTTTGCCATTTTATTTGCCCTAAAGCTCTTGGGCTTTGCCAAACTTTCCAGAGTCACAAGGGCTAATTCCTGCATTGGAATGCCACGTCAATTAGAAAACCAGGAAAAGCTAAAACGGATTAACTGGTCATTATCTCATTTGCTGTTTGTGGGACCTTGCTGCTCACAAATTGGCTGCCACATTTCCCTTCATTACAACAGTGACTACACTTCAAAAGTACTTAATTGGCTGTTAAGTGTTTTGGAACATCCTGAGGTAATGAAAGGTGCTATAAAAATGCAAGATAGTTCTTTCTTTCTAAATCTTGTTCGGCATTATTTTTAAACCGAGATTTTCTCACTGTGATACAGACCTACCAGTCCAGTCTCCCTCATTGATAGATCAGCTGGTGACTCACAAACTCTCACTCAAATATACTCACAAACTCTCACTCAAATACACTCACAAACTCTCACTCAAATACACTCACAAACTCTCACTCAAATATACTCACAAACTCTCACTCAAATACACTCACAAACTCTCACTCAAATATACTCACAAACTCTCACTCAAATACACTCACAAACTCTCACTCAAATATACTCACAAACTCTCACTCAAATACACTCACAAACTCTCACTCAAATATACTCACAAACTCTCACTCAAATACACTCACAAACTCTCACTCAAATATACTCACAAACTCTCACTCAAATACACTCACAAACTCCCACTCAAATACACTCACAAACTCTCACTCAAATATACTCACAAACTCTCACTCAAATACACTCACAAACTCTCACTCAAATATACTCACAAACTCCCACTCAAATACACTCACAAACTCTCACTCAAATACACTCACAAACTCTCACTCAAATACACTCACAAACTCCCACTCAAATACACTCACAAACTCCCACTCAAATACACTCACAAACTCTCACTCAAATACACTCACAAACTCCCACTCAAATACACTCACAAACTCCCACTCAAATACACTCACAAACTCTCACTCAAATACACTCACAAACTCTCACTCAAATATACTCACAAACTCCCACTCAAATACACTCACAAACTCTCACTCAAATACACTCACAAACTCCCACTCAAATACACTCACAAACTCTCACTCAAATATACTCACAAGCTCTCACTCAAATACACTCACAAACTCTCACTCAAATATACTCACAAACTCCCACTCAAATACACTCTCAAACTCTCTTTCAAATACACTCACAAACTCTCACTCAAATATACTCACAAACTCCCACTCAAATACACTCTCAAACTCTCTTTCAAATACACTCACAAACTCTCACTCAAATATACTCACAAACTCTCACTCAAATACACTCACAAACTCTCACTCAAATACACTCACAAACTCTCACTCAAATACACTCACAAACTCTCACTCAAATACACTCACAAACTCTCACTCAAATACACTCACAAACTCTCACTCAAATACACTCACAAACTCTCTCACAAGGTATCAAGGGATATGGGGAAAAAGCGGGAGCAGGGTACTGAGTTAAACGATCAGCCATGATCATTTTGAATGGCGGAGCACCCAAAGGGTCTACACTTGCTCCTATTTTCTATGTTTCTATGTCTCACATATACTCACCCTCACACATACTTGCACTCCCTTACAGATACTAACACACTCTCACATGAGAGTGAGTGAGTATGGGTGTGCATTCTCATACACCTTCACATGCACTCACACACACTCTCACATGCACGCTCAAATTCATTCACATTTTCTTTTCCGTTGACTTCAAATTGGGCGGGGTGTAAAACGGGCGGCCGATTCGCTATTGCCTGTTCTGCGCTGTCATTGAGGGTCCGTTTTACCCCTCCTCCCTCTCCCCTACACCATCGCTTTCACCCACTCTTTCTGTCTCACTCTATGGTTTCCTGTCACTCGTTATTTATTTCCCCGTACGACTTATCTGTACCCCGTGACATTGATGGTTCTGACTTGCCTTGTGCATACAGAATAAAAACCGCTGAAAGCCCTTTAATTACTGTTCGACATCATCAAAAATTCATGGGAAGGAATAAATAAATAACCTCAGTATCCTTTGTAAGCCAGACTGTCACATCACAAGGACTAAAATAGGCCTACACGTGACTGGCAGCGATACATCCTTCAGTACTCTGCACTTTACAGTTACTAGGCAGCGACACAACTGCCAGGAAAATAAACCTGGTGTCAGAATTTATCAAATGCACTCAGCACACGGACAGTGATGGGCACAAGAAAACCTCGGCACTTTAGGAACGTAAGAACATAGGAACAGGAGGAGGCCATTCAGCCCCTCGAGCCTGTTCCGCCATTCAATTAGATCAGGGCTGATCTGTATCTTAACTCCACCTACCCGCCTTGGTTCTGTACCCTTGCTTACCAAAAAATCTGTCAATCTCAGTTTTCAATTGACCCCCAGCCTGAACAGCTTTTTGGGGAAAGAGAGTTCCAGATTTCCACTCCCCTTTGTGTGAAGAAGTGCTTTCTGACGTCACCCCCTGAAGGGCCTAGCTCTAATGTTAAGGTTATGCCCCCTTGTTCTGGACTCCCCCCACCAGAGGAAATAGTTTCTTTTCATCCACCCTAGGGAAGCTTTGAATTTTTTATTTAAAGTTCCTTTAAGAAAGCGACACAGAGTCACATAAATAACGATAAAAATGACCACAAAATAAGTAGTTTGACTGAATGAAAATGACACGTAAATGGAAAACGCAATTATTCATTTTTGGAAAACAAAGACAAAGAAAGATCCCAAATGGACAAAGTCGTCAAGAAAGTGGTAGTTAGGCAATTTATCGGCAAAATACTCCAAGGGATGGTATCATAACATGGGAGGATTCAGTGACATTGCAGAGGACTGCAATTGAGACAACTTAACCAAACAATGCTGTTAATCATTGCTCACCTCATTTCTGCTAAGAGGCATTTCCACCCCCTAGAGGTGTTAATAGGTACCTACTTAGCATATTACATGCTGCGTTGTGTGTGCACAGTGAGACAGGGATCTAGCTGGTCGACTTACTCTGTACACAGAGGTGCTGGAGAGAAATTGCTCATGAATTCTGTAAGGTTTAATTATTCCCATTATTCTCATGGCACGGGAGCTGTGCTCTTCCTGCAGAATGCGAAATATTTGCTTCCCATTTTTCTCCCAATCGTTACAGATTCTCTGCGTGTTAATTCAGCAGCAGGGCTTTTTTGGCGGATAATCAAGCTTTTGGCTGCTCATTATAAAAGCTGTTTCGATTCACTACGGATGTTCCCAGGAGCGAGGCGATTACTGTAATGAAGGGAGACTTGAGAACTTAGGGCTTTATTTACCCCATCAGAGCTGAGATGGTTAACAGTGACCTGATAGAGGTCCTCACAATTATGAAAGGTTATGGTAAGGTACGTTGTCATTGATTGTTTCGACTGGTCGGCAAAACGTTAATGAGAAAGCGCAAATTTAGGACAGTATCGCCCAATAGAAATCGTTGATTAGCAACAGGTGTGGTTACGGCAACACCGTTTTAGCCATGTGCACTCATTTTAGCAGAAAACGGCTTACATACATAGAAAGAACAACTTGCATTTATATAGCGCCTTTAATGTGGTAAAACGTCCCAAGGCGCTTCACAGGAGCGTAATCTGACAAAAATTGACACCGAGCCAACATTTTTAAACCTCTCTGCATGTCCACTTGGCCTCTTGTGCATCCCCCACTTTCGTCGCTGACATTGGCGGCCGTGCCTTCAGCCGTCTAGGTCCTAAGCTTTGGAATTCCCTCCCTAAACCTCTCCGCCTCTCTACCTCTCTCTCCTCCTTTAAGACGCTCCTCAAAACCTACCTCTTTGACCAAGCTTTTGGTCACATGTCCTAATGTCTCCTTCTTTGGCTCAGTATCAATTTTTGTCTGATTACGCACTCACGCACAATACAGATAATTAGACTTCACGTGTATGTTTAATTAACAAACATCTACCACTATTTAGTAACCAGGGAATTAAAGCACTCACAATGATCAAAAACAATCGCACACTCTGCTTTTTGTCTTATCATTTTAACAACAAGCGCACAAAAAGGTCAAAGTTCACATGCATACACTGTGCGAATATGATTATTGAGATCACAGGCCCAACGCTAGTGTCTATTAGTTATTTTTTAATCACTAATCAGAAATGCAATTAGCCACATTTGGATTCCCAATTAGCCACATGTAGTTAGTGATTAATGTATTGGAAAACACTGATTTAGGATAATCACCAAAAGAATCAAAGTCGAGATTGGAAAAAATTCTTCACACAGAGGGTGGTTGGAATGTGGAATTCTCTGCCACAAAGTGTTGAAGCAAGTCCATAAGTTGTTTCAAAAGGGAATTAACCGCTTGAGAAAGAGGAATATTAAAGGGTGCGAGGAGCGAGCGTAGAGTGGGATTTGATTGGGTAGGCTCAAGTCTAGAAAAATACCAGTGCAGGCGGGATGGGCTGAACGGCCTGTTTTTTGTGCTGTAAGATTTGAGTTTTTATTTTAATTTGATTTATTCGGGGGATGTGGGCGTCGCTGGCAAGGCCGGCATTTATCGCCCATCCCCTAGTTGCCCCTTGAGAAGGTGGTGGTGAGCCGCCTTCTTCTTGAACTGCTGCAGTCCGTGTGGTGAAGGCGCTCCCACAGTGCTGTTAGGTAGTGAGTTCCAGGATTTTGACCCAGCGACGATGAAGGTATGGTGACATATGTCCAAGTTGGGATGGTGTGTGACTCGGAGGTGGTGGTCTTCCCAGCAATTTGCACACGGCAAGGTCCCAAAACAGCAATGAGCTAATGACCAGATAATCTGTTTAGCGATGTTGGTTGAGGGATAAATATTGGCCAGGATACCGGGGAGAACTCCCCTGCTCTCCTTCGAAATAGTGCAGCGGGATCTTTTACATCCACCTGAGAGGGCAGACGGGGCCTTGGCTTAACGTCTCATTCAAAAGGCGGCACCTCCAACAGCACAGCACTCCCTCAGTACTGCACTGAAGTGTCAGCGTAGACGATATGTTCAAGTCTCTGGAGCGGGGCTTGAACCCACGACCTTCTGACTTAGAGGCAAAAGCTGAACCATGTCTGACACCTTAACATGTGACCTCCATCCACAGATCCCATTTAATGAAGTGCTTTGCGTGTGCAGCACTGGGTCTGTCCCGAAGTGGAGATTCGAAACATTGACCCCACGAATTGGAATTTTTTTCTCACCATTCAGCTCGAAAAGTTTTTGTGCCATGAATTGCTGGAAGTGCGAATTGATAATGGCGCTGTGAGGGTATTGGGGCATCTGGGACCTTGGTGAACGATGGGACAAATGGTGTATCTCCTTAACTGATGAGATTGAAGGATAGAGAAAGAAAGAGAGGAATGACAGAGAGGGAAAAAGGATGAATTAAAGTCGAATTAGATACAGAAATAAAGAGAGGGAAAGAAAGATTGGATTAAGAGAGAGAGAAAAAATAACAAAGACAGAATCATAGAATCATAGAATCATAGAAGTTACAACATGGAAACAGGCCCTTCGGCCCAACATGTCCATGTCGCCCAGTTTATACCACGAAGCTAGTCCCAATTGCCTGCACTTGGCCCATATCCCTCGATACCCATCTTCCCCATGTAACTGTCCAAATGCTTTTTAAAAGACAAAATTGTACCCGCCTCTACTACTGCCTCTGGCAGCTCGTTCCAGACACTCACCACCCTTTGAGTGAAAAAATTGCCCCTCTGGATCCTTTTGTATCTCTCCCCTCTCACCTTAAATCTGTGCCCCCTCGTTATAGACTCCCCTACCTTTGGGAAAAGATTTTGACTATCGACCTTATCTATGCCCCTCATTATTTTATAGACTTCTATAAGATCACCCCTTAACCTCCTACTCTCCAGGGAATAAAGTCCCAGTCTGTCTAACCTCTCCCTGTAAGTCAAACCATCAAGTCCCGGTAGCATCCTAGTAAATCTTTTCTGCACTCTTTCTAGTTTAATAATATCCTTTCTATAATAGGGTGACCAGAACTGTACACAGTACTCCAAGTGTGGCCTCACCAATGCCCTGTACAACTTCAACAAGACATCCCAACTCCTGCATTCAATGTTCTGACCAATGAAACCAAGCATGCTGAATGCCTTCTTCACCACCCTATCCACCTATGACTCCACTTTCAAGGAGCTATGAATCTGTACTCCTAGATCTCTTTGTTCTATAACTCTCCCCAACGCCCTACCATTAACGGAGTAGGTCCTGGCCCGATTCGATCTACCAAAATGCATCACCTCACATTTATCTAAATTAAACTCCATCTGCCATTCATCGGCCCACTGGCCCAATTTATCAAGATCCCGTTGCAATCCTAGATAACCTTCTTCACTGTCCACAATGCCACCAATCTTGGTGTCATCTGCAAACTTACTAACCATGCCTCCTAAATTCTCATCCAAATCATTAATATAAATAACAAATAACAGCGGACCCAGCACCGATCCCTGAGGCACACCGCTGGACACAGGCATCCAGTTTGAAAAACAACCCTCGACAACCACCCTCTGTCTTCTGTCGTCAAGCCAATTTTGTATCCAATTGGCTACCTCACCTTGGATCCCATGAGATTTAACCTTATGTAACAACCTACCATGCGGTACCTTGTCAAATGCTTTGCTGAAGTCCATGTAGACCACGTCTACTGCACAGCCCTCATCTATCTTCTTGGTTACCCCTTCAAAAAACTCAATCAAATTCGTGAGACATGATTTTCCTCTCACAAAACCATGCTGACTGTTCCTAATTAGTCCCTGCCTCTCCAAATGCCTGTAGATCCTGTCCCTCAGAATACCCTCTAACAACTTACCCACTACAGATGTCAGGCTCACTGGTCTGTAGTTCCCAGGCTTTTCCCTGCCGCCCTTCTTAAACAAAGGCACAACATTTGCTACCCTCCAATCTTCAGGCACCTCACCTGTAGCGGTGGATGATTCAAATATCTCTGCTAGGGGACCCGCAATTTCCTCCCTAACCTCCCATAACGTCCTGGGATACATTTCATCAGGTCCCGGAGATTTATCTACCTTGATGCGCGTTAAGACTTCCAGCACCTCCCTCTCTGTAATATGTACACTCCTCAAGACATCACTATTTATTTCCCCAAGTTCCCTAACATCCATGCCTTTCTCAACCGTAAATACCGATGTGAAATATTCATTCAGGATCTCACCCATCTCTTGTGGTTCCGCACTTAGATGACCTTGTTGATCCTTAAGAGGCCCTACTCTCTCCCTAGTTACCCTTTTGCCCTTTATGTATTTGTAGAAGCTCTTTGGATTCACCTTTGCCTGATCTGCCAAAGCAATCTCATATCCCCTTTTTGCCCTCCTGATTTCTCTCTTAACTCTACTTCGGCAATCTCTATACTCTTCAAGGGATCCACTTGATCCCAGCTGCCTATGCATGTCATATGCCTCCTTCTTATTTTTGACTAGTGCCTCAATCTCCCGAGTCATCCAAGGTTCCCTACTTCTACCAGCCTTGCCCTTCACTTTATAAGGAATGTGCTTACCCTGAACCCTGGTTAACACACTTTTGAAAGCCTCCCACTTACCAGACGTCCCTTTGCCTGCCAACAGACTCTCCCAATCATCTTCTGAAAGTTCCTGTCTAATACCATCAAAATTGGCCTTTCCCCAATTTAGAATTTTAACTTTTGGGCCAGACCTATCCTTCTCCATAGCTATCTTAAAACTAATGGAATTATGATCACTGGTCCCAAAGTGATCCCTCACTAACACTTCTGTCACCTGCCCTTCCTTATTTCCCAAGAGGAGGTCAAGTTTTGCCCCCTCTCTAGTCGGGCCATCCACATACTGAATGAGAAATTCCTCCTGAATACACTCAACAAATTTCTCTCCATCCAAGCCCCTAATGCTATGGCTGTCCCAGTCAATGTTGGGAAAGTTAAAGTCCCCTACTATTACCACCCTATTTTTCTTGCAGCTGTCTGTAATCTCCTTACATATTTGCTCCTCAATTTCCCGTTGACTATTTGGGGGTCTGTAGTACAATCCTATCAAAGTGATCTCTCCCTTCTTATTTTTCAGTTCTACCCATATGGACTCAGTGGGCGAACCCTCGGATATATCCCCTCTCACTACTGCCGTGATGTTCTCCCTAATCAAGAACGCAACTCCCCCTCCTCTCTTACCTCCTGCTCTATCTTTCCTATAGCATCTGTACCCTGGAACATTGAGCTGCCAGTCCTGCCCCTCCCTTAGCCATGTTTCAGTAATAGCTATAACATCCCAGTCCCATGTACCCATCCATGCCCTGAGTTCATCTGCCTTGCCCATCAGACTTCTTGCATTGAAATAAATGCAGTTTAATCTAGACTTCCCTTGGTCTTTGCCCTGCTTTCTCAGACCATCTGTCTGGTCATGTTCTGTACACTCTCCCTTACTGCCTTTTGTTTCTGTCACCACTTTATTTCCCACTGACTTCCTGCATCGGTTCCCATCCCCCTGCCACATTAGTTTAAACCCTCCCCAACAGCACTGGCAAACACTCCCCCTAGGACATTGGTTCCAGTCCTGCCCAGATGCAGACCGTCCAATTTGTACTGGTCCCACCTCCCCCAGAACCGGTTCCAATGGCCCAGGAATTTGAATCCCTCCAGCTTGCACCATCTCTCAAGCCACGTATTCATCTTAGCTATCCTGTCATTCCTACTCTGACTAACCCGTGGCACTGGTAGCAATCCTGAGATTACTACCTTTGAGGTCCTACTCTTTAGTTTAACTCCTAACTCCCTAAATTCAGCTTGTAGGACCTCATCCTGTTTTTTACCTATATCGTTGGTGCCTATATGCACCACGACAACTGGCTGTTCACCCTCCCCCTCCAGAATGTCCTGCAGCCGCTCCGAGACATCCTTGACCCTTGCACCAGGGAGGCAACATACCATCCTGGAGTCTCGGTTGCGTCCGCAGAAACGCCTGTCTATTCCCCTTACAATCGAGTCCCCTATCACTATAGCTCTGCCACTCTTTTTCCTGCCCTCCTGTGCAGCAGAGCCAGCCACGGTGCCATGAACCTGGCCACTGCCACCTTCCCCTGGTGAGCCATCTCCGCCAACAGTATCCAAAACGGTATACCTGTTTTGGAGGGAGATGACCGCAGGGGACCCCTGCACTGCCTTCCTACTCTTCCTCTGTCTGTTGGTCACCCATTCACTATCTCCCTCAGTAATTTTTATCTGCGGTGTGACCAACTCACTGAACGTGCTATCCACGACTTTCTCAGCATCGCGGATGCTCCAAAGTGAATCCATCCGCAGCTCCAGAGCCGTCAAGCGGTCAAACAGTAGCTGCAGCTGGACACACTTCCCGCAGGTGAAGGAATCAGGGATACAGGAAGGAGCCCTGAATTCCCACATCCCACAAGAGGAACATGACACGGCGCTGGGATCTCCTGCCATGACTTAACCCTTAAATTAGCTTAAGAACAACTACAATGTCAAGAGAAAAAAAAAGGAAAGAAAAACTACTTACCACTCCCTTTAAGGAGTTTACTCCTTTAAATTGTTCTCAATTTAGAGAATGTTAACTACACTAGGGACCTTGATTCACTAAAAAATAAACGCTACTTCCTATAAGACCTGCAGACCTTCCCTTTCCTTTTACTTCAGTTACTGTAGATAAGGAGAAATACTCACCTGAACCTACTCACCAATCAGGTGCCTCCCCTGTGTCGCGTCCCGATCTGATTCCTGACGTCACTTCGAACTCGGTCGCAGCTCCGCTCGGCTCGGCTCCTCTCAGCGCTCTGAAATCCCGCCTTTTATCGGACGCTCCCTCCGCTCGGCTCGGCTCCTCTCAGCTGTTCTCAGCGCTCTGAAATCCCGCCTTTTATCGGACGCTCCCTCCGCTCGGCTCGGCTCCTCTCAGCTGTTCTCAGCGCTCTGAAATCCCGCCTTTTATCGGACGCTCCCTCCGCTCGGCTCGGCTCCTCTCAGCTGTTCTCAGCGCTCTGAAATCCCGCCTTTTATCGGACGCTCCCTCCGCTCGGCTCGGCTCCTCTCAGCTGTTCTCAGCGCTCTGAAATCCCGCCTTTTATCGGACGCTCCCTCCGCTCGGCTCGGCTCCTCTCAGCTGTTCTCAGCGCTCTGGAATCCCGCCTTTTATCGGACGCTCCCTCCGCTCGGCTCCTCTCAGCTGGAAAGGAAAAGAAAGAAAAAAAATTAAAAATATTACATTTTAAACCCTCTAGGAACAATTTACTACCTGCAGAAATGATACTCCACAGTTTAAATTGTTCCCTTTCTAGGTCGGAGAGGTTGAGTAGCATTGCAGGAACGTAAATCTCGTCATTAAAAGGATCCTTAGGTCATTAAGCACCAGCCTTAACTTTCTGCGGCGAGTTTAATTCATTTTAACAGCGCAAATGCAGCAATTTCTTCAGGTTGAGGGCGAGCTCCTGTTTTCGCGAGGCTAACGGCAGAGTGTCGCAAATCATCCAGCAACTGGTGGCGACTCACAGCTCACGCTTATCTCTTCCTCACCACAAATTGTTGGGTTTTTTACACACTAATAATGGAATCTGCATTAAACTCGCTGATATTTTCCCAACAAATTCTGGGCCAGTCCAGCTCTTGCCTCTGAAGAAACTTTGCTGCATCAAGATCCCTCCTGCCAGAACACGATGGCCGCTTCACAGTGCTGTGACGTTTTGAGCCCCGAGACCTGTTCAGAGCCACACACATGGCAAAGGAGTTGCAGCTCTAGAGAAGAGTGAGGGTTAGGAGCAAATTATTGGGTGAGATCTAGGGTTGCAGACTAATTAATGTACAATGGGGGGCATCACAGCCAAGCCAGATCCTGATATACACACACACACACACACACACACACATATATAAATATTCCATTTTACCAGCAGCAGTCAGGTGGGGAATTCTGGTTGGTTTTATCCCTCCCATTGTGTCAGCTGTGGCTCAGTGGGCAACACTCTTGCCTCTGAGTTGAAAGGTTGTGGGTTCAAGTCCCACTCCAAAGGCTTGAGCATTCCCACTGCAGTACTGAGGGAGTGCTGCACTGTCGGAGGTGCTGTCTTTCGGATGGGACGTTAAACTGAGGCCCTGTCGGCTCTCTCAGGTGGATGTAAAAGATTTCATGGCACTATTTCGAAGAAGAGTAGGGGAGTTCGCCCTGGTGTCCTGGCCAATTTTTATCCCTCATCCAACATCACTAAAAAAAGATGATCTGGTCATTATCACATTGCTGTTTGTGGGAGCTTGCTGTACGCAAATTGGCTGCCTCGTTTCTTACATTACAACAGTGACTACACTTCAGGAAGTACTTCATTGGCTGTAAAGCGCTTTGGAACATCCTGAGGTTGTGACAGGTGGTGTATAAAAGCAAGTCTTCCTTTTTTTCTTTCTCACGAGCCCAGCCCAATTGTAGCACCGAAACAGACACCCAGTTAAAATCAACTAACGCAGCAGATGCCGGGGATTTGAACCAGGGCCCTCTGATCGAGACGGCTTTGTACTACGCCAGGTGGTCTCATTACCCACCAGGGCATTGGCAGAGCTCGCCAACAGGTTTCTGGGTACCTGACGATGATAAACATTTACAGATCAGAGCTGGCTGGGCAGGTTTGATTCTTTCGGTCTCCACACAGTGCTCGGCTAATTTTAATTTAAAACCGTGCGGTACCATCAGAATCAAACCACTGGTGTTGTACGAGCCAGGATGCAGTACCATGCCTGGGTTACTCCACATCTCCCCACAGCCCACCTGCAACTGAAGAAAAATATATCACAAATAACACAAGTCCAAGGAGGATTTAGGATGTGTGTTTTGTGCAATGAAAATGTCCATGCGATCAGTGTTGTCAGAGCACACTGATTAATTCACCCTTAGGACAAGGCACAAACGATGCCTCCCACAGGCTCTATTAGTCAAAGTGCTGTCTCTCTTTGCATTATGTCAGTCGCTCCATGCAATGGAAAGTACCATTTTTTAACTGTCTTAGTGCTAGAGTTCTTCTGCAGGAATAATTACATAGAATTACATCGAATTTACAGCACAGAAACAGGCCATTCAGCCCAACTGTTCCATGCCGGCATTTATGCTCCACAGGAGCCTTCTCCCTCCCCTCTTCATCTAACCCTACCAGCATATCCTTCGATTCCTTTCTCCCTCATATGCTCATCTCGGTTCCCCTTAACGTGTGTACTAACTACAGGATGAACTGCAGCAATTCGCCAAGGCTTCTTCGGCAGCACCTCCCAAACCCGTGACCTCCGCCACTAAGAAGGACAAGGGCAGCAGGTGCATGGGAACACCCTCACCTCCAAGTTCCCCTCCGAGTCGCACACCATCACAACCTTGACATATATCGCCATTCCTTTGACGATCCGGATTCTTTCCCCTCAGTCTGGTTCAGTAATAACTGAAGTCGAATACATTTTAAAGTTCAACACATCTTTAATAGCAGGGTTCTTAGTCTGCAGCATTGATTTGGACTCCTGATAGAGTCCCTCTATGCTGGCAGAGCAAGAACAAAAACATACAGAAATCCACACGTTTTTATACAGATGAATAGGGGTTGGAACATACTTAACGAGGGTCAACACCAATCATAAGCCGGGCATAGGTTGCCATGTGAGGTTACATTATTGCCGGCCAATCATAGATCGTCCATGTGCTGATCATGCTGCTGTTAGACATCAAAGGGGATAACTTCCTCACTTTCCAACTTGGAATGTTCTTCCCTGTTCCTTCTGTTCCTTATCTCCCAACCTGGAATGTCTTTCAACTTTGGCTAAGCTCGTTCCCTATATTGATCTGCCATAAACATGGAGACATTCAGACCAGTCCTTGAATCACATCAAAGACCTATCATTGATAAGACAATGCAGGCCTGCTGACTAAGCAAACATATGGCCCAGCAGGAGGGCAAGGCCACTTGTATCAATCTCAGTTACTAACTAATTAACCCTTTCTAACCATTTTGCATTCTGCTTCTTTGCCACGTAGGCATTTTAATATTTTACTAAAAACTGACCACGTAGGGATTCTCACCTTCATCGTCGCAGGGTCAAAACCCTGGAACTCCCGACCTAACTCCGTTCAGACTCCATGCGAACCCATACATTATATTTTGCAAATATCAGAGTCCCGCAAACGTTGAGCAGCCCAGTCGTTGCTCATTAAAAATTCCAGAGGTCCCATCATCACCACGCTGCACTATATCGCAGCACAGGTTCACTTCCCAATTGACTTCCGCCTCTTCCTGCAGCCACAATGCACCTCCTTCCCTTTAAAAGGTGCAGGCTGCCTTTAAGTGGTGCTGGCCACTCGACATACCCGGGCCCCCTGCTGGTGAGCAGCCACTCAACAGTGCAGGTAGCGCTGGCTGCACGCAGCAATCATAGAAATCATCAGGCAGCATGAGTGCTACGTGCTGCCTGTATCTCAACTAATCAGCGCGGGTTAATCGCGCCCCGCAACACCCGTGCCCGGTTTCGGGGGTTATCCAATATAAACCCCTAAATCTTTAATCATCCATGATGTGGAGATGCCGGTGATGGACTGGGGTTGACGATTGTAAACAATTTTACGACACCAAGTTATAGTCCAGCAATTTTATTTGAAATTCACAAGCTTTCGGAGGCTTCCTCCTTCCTCAGGTGAATGTTGTGGAAAATCATCCAGGGAGCTCTAGCTTTGGGTGCCCTTCCTTTCCCCCTCGTGGGAGTGTGTCTACACTATACCCAAACCATCTCCTCCTTGAACTCCTCCCCTTGTTCAATTATTATTTTGCCTACAATCCACCTGGGCAAGATTACTTTTTAACTCACCGTAATTAGCTCTCCTCCAGTTAAATATTTTCACATTTGATTTTTTTGTCCTTTTCCATAACTATTCTAAACCTAATAGAATATTTCCCAAATTCTCCCCCACACGCTCCACTTGCCCCACTTCAATCCATAGAACTAGATCCAGCACTGCTTCCTTTCTCGTTGGGCTAGAAGCACAATGTTCCAGAAAGTTCTCTTGTACACATTTCAGGAATTCCTCCCCCTCTTTGCCCTTTACACTATTACTGTCCCAGTCTATATTGGGATAATTGAAGTCCCCCATTATCACTACTCTATAGTTCTTGCATCTTTCTGTAATTTGCCTGCAAATTTACTCCTCTATCTCCTTCCCACTATTTGGTGGACTATAGTATATACCCAGCAGCGTAACAGCTCCTCTATTGTTCCTTAATTCTAACCAAATAGATTCTGTCTTTGACCCCTCAACTACATCATCCCTTTCCAGTGCTAGAATAATTTCTTTGATCAATACTGCCACTCCCACTCCTTTCTTTCCTTCCCTATATTTCCTGATTACCTTGTAGCCAGGAATATTAAGTACCCAATCCTCCCCTTCTTTGAGCCAAATCTCTGTTATTGCCTCTATGTCAGTGTCCTGGCAAATTTATCAGTCTAAAGAGAAAAGTCAAGGCTGTAGAGCAGAGTAGCGATTTGGGTAAAAACATGCAGAGTGTGTCAGGAAGGGACAGAGAGTTTAACAAAGGTAATAGGGCATTAGTGACTAAGGTCATATCAGGGAAAAATAGTGAAATGTTAAAATTAAAGGCTTTACATCTGAATGCACGAAGCAATCGTAACAAGATAGATGAATTAATGGCACAGAGATAGATGGGTTTGATCTGGTAGTCATTACTGAGTCATGGGGCATATGGGGCGGGGGAGTGGAACTAGCTGGATTGCTCTTGCATAGAGCCGGCACGGACTCGATGGGCCGAATGGCCTTCTTCCCTGCTGTAACCTTTCTATGATTCTATGATTCTAACAGCACTGTGGGAGCACCTTCACCACACGGACTGCAGTGGTTCAAAAGCAAGGCCCACCGCCACCTTCTCAAGGGCAACTAGGGATGGGCAATAAATGCCGGCCTTGCCAGCAACGCCCGTATCCCAAGAATGAATAATAAAAATAAATTACTGTGTTCAAAATTAAGTGAATGATAGCTTTCTATATTTAACCAAGCCTCCTTTGCTCATCAAAACTCCTGTCCCCGAGCTAGAGCAAATAAGGAGTGATTGTTTCTACTGACTGGAGGGTCGATAACCAGAGGACACAGATTTAATGTAATTGGCAATAGAACCAGAGGTGAGATGAGGAGAATTTTTTTTTAAGAGCGAATGGTTATGATCTGGAATGCACTGCCTGAAAGGTTGGAGGAAGCAGATTCAAATCCCTGACAATGAGCATCATTAGAGGCAAGAGTGCCAGAACTGAGCCAAAGATGACATCTAGGACCCTAGACAGTGATGTTGGAGGGCTGTTTAATATACAGGACCTCACATCCGGCCTCAATCTTGTCCTTACCCAATGTCCACACACTTGAACTCTTCCAGCAGGAGCCTTGGGATAGCAATCGGAATGGAAACCCTAACCCGTTCTCTGAACCCTCCCTTGCCCAGGAGCAGAGGCTGACTGCGGCTCGCTGCATGAAAAACTTTCACTTCCCTTTGCATTCACAGAACTTTCGTGAAGAAGGTGAGGGTGATTTGCATTCGAGTGGACCCTTTAAAAAAAAACCTCCTTTAAGTTCTGGTGCAGTCATGTCCACAGAGGCAGGCTCTGCGTTCTGTGCTCTCTCCAAGGGCCCAAACAGATTCCATTCATCAGACATTAGACATCTTGTTATTCAGATTGCTTGACATTAGCAATCTGAGCAACCATGTGAATGATAGCTTTCTATATTTAACCAAGCCTCCTTTGCTCATCAATAACTCCTGTCCCCCAGTTAGAGCAGCTCTGTTCACTCCTCTGCCCCCTGCAGCTTTCCATTCAGTGCAGTTTTTTCTTGCTCTTAATGGTTTGTTTTTGTGAGGTGCCTCCTTCTCAAATAAGGAACTTGCTTTCTTTTTAACCATTAGTTCTTTTGGCTGTGGCTCAGATGGTAGCACTCGTGCCTATGAGTCAGAAGGTCGTGGGTTTATAGTCCCACTCCAGAGACCTGAGCACATAATCCAGGCTGACACTTCCAGTGCAGTAGTGAGGGAGTGCTGCACTGTCAGCAGGCACCACCCTTCAGATGAGACGTTAACCGAGGCCCTGTCTGCCCTCTCAGGTGCGTGTAAAAGATTCCACGGCACTACTTCAAAGAAGAGCACTGGATTTGTTCTGGCCAATATTTATCCCTTAACTGATATCACTAAAACAGATTATCTGGTATTATCTCATTGCCGTTTGTGGGACCTTGCTGTGCGCAAATTGGCTGCTGTGTTTCCTAGGTTACTGCAGTGACTATACTTCAAAAGTAGTTTGTTGGCTGCAAAGTGCTTTGGGACGTCCTGAGGTCATGAAAGGTGCTATATATAACGCAAGTTCTATCTTTCTTTCTGGCAGTGGGCTGAAAATGGCCCCTGAACTTGAATCTTCCGCACACAGGAGATCAGGCATGGTGACCAGATACCACCTAGTGGCATTACAACATAAAGGATACCTTATCTGGTCATAAAAGTCAGGATAGATGTAGAGAAAATGTTTCCACTTGTGGGGGAGTCTAAAACTAGGGGCCATAAATATAAGATGGTCACTAATAAATCCAATAGCGAATTCAGGAGAAACTTCTTTACCCAGAGAGTGGCTAGAATGCAGAACTTGTTACCACGAGGAGTAGCTGAGACGGTTAGCGTAGATGCATTTAAGGGGAGTCCAGATAAACACTTAAGGGAGAAAGGAATGGGAGGTTATGCTGATGGGATTAGATGAAGAGGAGTGGGAAAAGACTCGTGTGGAGCATAAACACCGGCATAGACCAGTTGGGCCAAATGGCCTGCTTCTGTGCTGTAAATTCATTGCAATAAAAAATCTGCAGGAACAGCGTCAAAACTCCTCAGATTTAGTAGTTAAAAGTTTTCAAAAGCCAAGTTTTGATGAGTGTCAAGTCTGGACGTTGTTTCCAGTTCCAGATTGATTGGGATTGAACCAAAGAAACTAAATTTGGGATTTTTTTCTACAACTGCCTCGGGCACCACCTCTGCCCATAATTTGGCAGCTGAGGGCGGTGCCAGGTGTTGGGGCAACTCGGTCTCCTTCATGATAAGGATTATGGAGACGCCCCTTTATAAAAATTTGCATCTTTGATTTTGTGAGGCAACTGTTATTTTGGGCAGGGGGCTTATCTATTGGCCCCCCAGAAGATGGGGAACTGAAATGGATGGGCCTTAGCGCTGACTGCCAGCTAGATTCTTTCTGACCCACTGCTAGGCCTCGACGTAAGTCCAGTTAGTCACTTACAGACAAATCGGGAAATAATTCATTTTTTTTTACTCCAGCTGCATTGAGCTCATAAAAAATACAGTAACTAAAAGCCCTGGCATATTCAGATCTTTTCAGGTTGGCCTATCCCTTGAAACATGAGAGTGAGTGCAGCCTGCCGAAGGACCATTTTCACAACCTACTGTTACTTTCCCACATTCGCAGAATTATAAGCACAAATCATTCTTTAAGAATGAAAGCGTTTCTCTCCCCCTTTCTCCCCTCATTTCCTTAAGGTAGCGACTCATACTGAGATGCAGATCCAGAGCTCCTGGAATATCTTACTCAAGTGGTCAATTCGAATCCTCGATAGAAGCTAAACCCTACTCGATAATCATAGAATCATAGAATCATAGAAGTTACAACATGGAAACAGGCCCTTCGGCCCAACATGTCCATGTCGCCCAGTTTATACCACTAAGCTAGTCCCAATTGCCTGCACTTGGCCCATATCCCTCTATACCCATCTAATGAGTACCAATCGTGGATAACAGCATTTATATAGCGCCTTTAACGTAGTGTAACGTCCCAAGGCGCTTCACTGGAGCGTCATCAAACAAAATTTTACACCTAAGGAGACATTAGGACAGGTGATCAAAAGCTTGGTCAAAGAGGTAGGTTGTAAGGCGCGTCTTAAAGGAGGAGAGAGAGAGAGAGGTAGAGAGGCGGAGAGGTTTAGAGAGGGAATTCCAGAGCTTAGGTCCCAGACAGCTGAAGGCAGGGCTGCCAATGGTGGAGCAACGAAAATCAGGGATGCACAAGAGGCCAGATAAGAGAGAGAGAGAGAGAGAAAGATCTAAAAGAAAGTGGAGGGATATATGAGGCAAGGGAGAGTGGTTGCAGCAATTAGTCGCTCTGCTGCTCACCCTCGCCCCTACTCCATCAATGATTGGATATAATAGGTACATTAGAACAGAAAGGTACACTAGGCATTTAAGGGATGTGGCTAAAAGCGAAAATTATGAAAAAGATATAATCAATCAAAGATATGACGAGGGTTCCTGTGGCAGTAGTAGCCCCAAACCATTAAAGTGCTTCTTTCAAAAGGCTAATGGAAGGCACTCTTGATTTTTTTTTATATAAAAAAGGCAGCTCCTGTGAGGCAATAATAAATAAAGTGAAAAGAGCAGCGGAATGATTTATCACGTGCCAAATCAAAAGAAAAGCAATTTAGTGAGTGAGAAAAAAAAGATTACCCTCATCTTGTTATTGGAAGGAAAACGGAAAAAGCACACCCATGCGCACACACGCACGCACGTACACGTACACGCACGCTCGCACACAAGACGGGATGGTGCGGGATTATCTTGTCTTTAATACGTTTCAAATGCCCTTTTAGTGCTTATAAGGAATGTCTCTTTTCCCATCAACCCTACTTTCAGTCCTGCAAACTCACACTTTTGCACAAATAGCGACTCGGTTGAGAACTTAAGTGTGAGCTCAGTTGGTAGCACGCTTACTTCCTGAGACTGGAGCTTGTGGGTTCAAGCCCCACTCCAGGACTTTTGAGTTTCCGATGTAGGCTGACATTTCAGTGCCACACTGAGGGATTGTTGGAGGTGCCATCTTTTCAGTGAGACATTAAATGAACACCCTACCTGGCTGCTCAGATGGATGTATAAGATCGTGTGGCACTTTTTAAAGAAAGGACGGGGAGATCATGACTCTGGGCAATAGTATAAAACAGGCAATCGCGAGTCAGCAGTCCGTCTCATATCTCTCCCCACTTTTATTGCCAATGCCCTCAAGGCTTCACCTCACACATCAACTCCTAGTTCCCCTTCTCAGGGGTGGAAGGAACCACAACTACAGCCATATCTCAACTCCTTAGCATCATTACAACTTCAAAAGCACTGTCCCCCACCACAAGACGCCCATGTTTAAATCGGGCAATTGTTTAAATCAGCCAAAAAGCACCAACCATTTTCCATTATAATCAATTCCTAAATTGTTACTCACAGCAAGTTAAACACTCCAGGTATTTTAGGCAGAACATTCAATAAATAAGCTTCTTGAATAAATGCTACAAATCGATGAAGCGTTGATTAATTAATAATGATTTTCTTTGATGAATTTATCCAGTGATTGTTTAATGGTGTTCAGTCTCTCACCTCTCCGATCTCTTTCCCTTCTGCTGGCTCTGAATCCGCATCAACTGGTTCAATCGCCCCTACTCTCCCAGGAAGCTGTGGCTTCCTTCTCTCTGAGGACGTTCCTCATCTCCCAGTTGTTCTTTAATACAAAGGAAGAATGCGTCAAGATGCAAGAGAACATTAATTAACATGTAGAATGGGCGTGTAATTGACAAATGAATTTCAATATAGATGCATGTGAGGTGGTGCATTTTGGTAGGAAGAATAAGGAGGCCACACATTGCTTGGATAATAAGAGTCTAAATGGGATAGAGGAGCAAAGGGATCCAGGGGTACAGGTACACAAATCACTAAAAGTAGCAACACAGGTTATTAAGGTCATAAAAAAGGCAAATCAAACACTGGGGTTCATTTCTAGAGGGATAGAATTGAAAAGCAGAGAAGTTATGTTAAACTTGTATGGAACCTTGGTTAGACCTTGGAAATATAGCACCGTTCCTTCATCGTCGCTGGGTCAAAATCCTGGAACTCCCTTCCTAACAGCACTGTGGGAGAACCTTCACCACATGGACTGCAGCGGTTCAAGAAGGCGGCTCACCACCACCTTCTCGAGGGCAATTAGGGATGGGCAATAAATGACGGCCTTGCCAGTGACGCCCACATCCCATGAACGAATAAAAAAAAAGACCACACTTGGAGTACTGTGCACAGTTCTGGTCTCCACATGATAGGAAAGATATAGATGCACTGGAGAAGGTGCAAAAAAGATTCACAAGGATGATACCAGAACTGAGAGGAGATACTTATTAGGATAGGATGAACAGACTGGGGCTCTTCTCTCTAGAAAAGAGAAGGCCGAGGGGTAACCTGATAGAGGTCTTTAAGATAATGAAAGGGTTTGATAGGGTAGATGTAGTGAAAATGTTTCCACTTGTGGGGGGAGTCCAAAATTAGAGGTCATAAATATAAAATAGTCGCTAATAAATCCAATATGGAATTCAGGAGAAACTTCTTTACCCAAAGAGTGGTTAGAATGTGGAACTCACTACCACAGGGAGTAGTTGAGGTAAATAGCACAGATGCATTTAAGGGGAAACTAGATAAGCACATGAGGGAAAAAGGAATAGAAGGGTAAGCAGATAGAGTTAGATGAAGTAGGGAGGGAGGAGGCTCGTGTGGAGCATTAACGTCAGCATAGACCATTCGGGCCGAATGGCCTGTTTCTGTGCTGTAGTTTCGATGCAACATCGATCTAATGCCCTGCGCCGACTCCTCCTCTGTGGTCCAAATGCCCGTACTCTTCTCAAACTCACAGCGGGTGGGATCTCAGCTGCCAGGCACCATGAGGTAGTTACCGGGCCTGTGTGCAGCGCTCCCTGCTACAAAGTCCGTGTGTATGGATCTCGGGTGAGAACACTGGAAGTTCCCCACACTCAAATACTCACCCTACAGGCTCAGGCATCACTCGCTACCTGGTGGCTGTGGCGTTTCCCTTTAAACCGTCCACCACGCACAGCGGGCAAATCGCATTAGCACCATCGTGCCCGCTATAAGAACCGGGGACAGTAAATCATTGAATTTGTAGCTCTTTGGGACATCCTGATGACGTAGCTAAGGTGCTATGTCAATGCAAGTTCTTTTAGTGCAGATCATCATCATCATCATCATCATCATCATCATCATCATCATCATCATCAACAACAACAACAACAACAACAACAACAACAACGTGCATTTATATAGCGCCTTTAACATAGTGAAATGTCCCAAGGTGCTTCACAGGAGCGATTATGAAACAAAATTTGACACCAAGCCACGTAAGGAGATATTAGGACAGGCTTGGTCAAAGAGGTAGGTATTAAGGAGTGTTTTAAAGGAGGAGAGAGAGGTAGAGAGGCGGAGAGGTTTAGGGAGGGAATTCCAGAGCTCAGGGACTAGGCAGCTGAAGGCACGGCCGCCAATGGTGGGCCGATTAAAATCAGGGATGCGCAAGAGGCCAGAATTGGAGGAGCGCAGAGATCTCGGAGGCTGGAGGAGGTTACAGAGATAGGGAGGGGTGAGGCCTTGGAGGGATTTGAAAACAAGGATGAGAATTTTAAAAGTAGTAAAAGTAGAAATTCACTATTTTTTTAAAGGTGGCCCAAACTAAGATCAGCTACCGAGCAATTTAATGTTACTTATTGTGTGATAAAAATGCAATTACAGCAGAGTTTAATATCTCCTCTCTGTAAATACTAAATCAAAAATGGAACAACTGCAATATAGAATGATTGGAATTAATTATCATTGACTATGATGGAATGGCAAGTAGTTTTATGATTTTTAACCAATGTATCACTCTTGAAAACTAGCTGCAATTATTATATTACATACAAAAACTGAAACTGCTGGAAATACACAGCACATCTGTAAGGAGAAAATGCAGGTGTGAATCCAGATGTTTTAGATGTGAATGCTTCGTCAGAACTGAAATCTGGAAAATAAGTGAATTATTTAATGAAACTGAACAATGTTCAGGGGAATGAAGAATAATGTGTGGGATGATAAAAGCTGGATAAAAATGAAAACAGGCAGTGTGAAGAGTCCCTCAGTGAAGCAATGAAAAGACATTAAAAGAATGAGAATGTGTGAAAATAACTCATGACAAAAACTGCAAACCTGAAACAAAAATATAACGTGCTGGAAACACAAACCAGCTGTCGGTACTCGGAGAGAAAAGACAAGACAACTCCCCAAGTGTCAACCACCTCACCGGAACTGTGTTCCAATGAAGGGTTAATGCCCACGACAATAGCTCGCCTCCCTCCTCCCAAATGCCAACTGACCTATCGTGCAGCGTCCGTACTCCCGCCTCAAAGAAAGCTGCTGAGGTTGATGTTCACATTTGCTGAGGGAGTGCTGCACTGACGAGGGTCAGTACTGAGGGAGTGCTGCACTGTCGAGGGTCGGTACTGAGGGAGTGCTGCACTGACGAGGGTCAGTACTGAGGGAGCGCTGCACTGTCGGAGGGTCAGTACTGAGGGAGCGCTGCACTGTCGAGGGTCAGTACTGAGGGAGTGCTGCACTGACGAGGGTCAGTACTGAGGGAGTGCTGCACTGACGAGGGTCAGTACTGCGGGAGCGCTGCACTGTCGAGGGTCAGTAATGAGGGAGTGCTGCACTGTCGAGGGTCAGTACTGAGGGAGCGCTGCACTGTCGAGGGTCGGTACTGAGGGAGTGCTGCACTGACGAGGGTCAGTACTGAGGGAGTGCTGCACTGTCGAGGGTCAGTACTGAGGGAGCGCTGCACTGACGAGGGTCAGTACTGAGGGAGTGCTGCACTGTCGAGGGTCAGTACTGAGGGAGCGCTGCACTGTCGAGGGTCAGTACTGAGGGAGCGCTGCACTGTCGAGGGTAGGTACTGAGGGAGCGCTGCACTGTCGAGGGTCAGTACTGAGGGAGTGTTGCACTGTCGGAGAGGCAGTATTGAGGGAGTGCTGCACTGTCAGAGGTGCCGTCTTTTGGATGATACGTTAAACCGAGGAACGTTCTGCCCTCTTGGGAGAACGTAAAAGATTCCATGGCACTATTTCAAAGAAGAGCAGGGGAGTTTCCCCCGGTGTCCTGGCCACTATTTATCCCTTGACTAACATCACTAAAAAACAGATGATTGGTCATTATCTCATTGCTGTTTGTGGGATCTTGCTGTGCACAAATTGGCTGCTGTGTTTCCTACATTACAACAGTGATTACACTTCAAAAGTACTTCATTGGTTGTAAAGAGCTTTAGGATGTCTTGAGGTCATGAAAGGTGCTATATAAATGCAAGTTTTTTCTTTCTTTATTTTGATAAGGTGTTAAGCTCCATCAATAGGTGGGGCGAATATCGGGCAGGGCGTATAACGGGCGGGGCGAGCATTGGGCAGGGTGTATAATGGGCGGGTGTATATCGGGCTGGGCGTATAACGGGCGGGGCGTATATCGGGCTGGGTGTATAATGGGCGGGTGTATATCGGGCTGGGTGTATAATGGGCGGGTGTATATCGGGCTGGGCGTATAACGGGTGGGGCGTATAACAGGCGGGGCGTATATCGGGCTGGGCGTATAACGGGCGGGGCGTATATCGGGCTGGGCGTATAACGGGCGGGGCGTATATCGGGCTGGGTGTATAATGGGCGGGTGTATATCGGGCTGGGCGTATAACGGGTGGGGCGTATAACAGGCGGGGCGTATAATGGGCGGGTGTATATCGGGCAGGGTGTATAATGGGCGGGTGTATATCGGGCAGGGTGTATAATGGGCGGGTGTATATCGGGCGGAGCGTATAATGGGCGGGTGTATATCGGGCGGGGCGTATAATGGGCGGGTGTATATCGGGCAGGGTGTATAATGGGCGGGTGTATATCGGGCTGGGCGTATAACGGGCGGGGCGTATAACAGGCGGGGCGTATAATGGGCGGGTGTATATCGGGCAGGGTGTATAATGGGCGGGTGTATATCGGGCAGGGTGTATAATGGGCGGGTGTATATCGGGCAGAGCGTATAATGGGCGGGTGTATATCGGGCGGGGCGTATAATGGGCGGGTGTATATCGGGCAGGGTGTATAATGGGCGGGTGTATATCGGGCGGGGCGTATATCGGGCTGAGTGTATAACAGGCGGGGCGTGTATCGGGCAGGGCGTATATCGGACTGGGTGTATAATTGGCTGGGCGTATAATGGGTGGGGCGTCTATTGGGCAGGGCGTATATTGGACAGGCGTATATTGGGCGAGGCGTATATAGGGCCGGGCGTATAACAGGCGGGGTGTATATCGGGCTGGGCATATAACGGGCTATGCGTATAACGGGCGGGACGTATATCGGCAGGGCGTAAATTGGACAGGCGTATATCGGGCGAGGCGTATATCAGGCAGGGCGTATATTGGACAGGCATATATCGGGCAGGTCATATATCGGGCGAGGCGTATATCGGGCGAGGCGTATATCGGGCAGCCCATGCGATAGCGCCCGAGGCTAATTTCTACTCCAATCTAAATCCAATCCTTTATTATTTTAAAGACCTCAATCTAATCTCCTCCAAGCCTATGCTTCTCTAAGCGCTGGTCCTAGCCACACGCATCACATTGCATTTATCCAAATTAATTGACATCTGGGCAGACCCGGGCCGATTCCCAATCACATGTAGATCTACTTGTAATCCATATCAACCTAACTCAAATAGCATTCATTGTGGAAATGCACTAGCACAGCCTGAGTAAAGCACAGCATTAGTTGAAAACCCTTTAACTCAGATTACCAAGATCTGAATATCAACACTTGGTTGTATCTGTAAGGTTACTTTTTTTCCCACTACATGCAATGCTAAAATGATTATCAGCACCATCACCACAGCCCCTTCCAGCCCCGTGACCTCTACCACGGAGAAGGAAAAGAGCAGTAACATCATCACCTCCGAGTTCTCCTCTAAGTCACAAACCGTCTTCTCTTGGACATACGTTGCCACTCTTTCATGATCGCTACGGCCAAATTCTGAAATATCTTACCGTACAGCTTGTGGGATCGCCAAAACAAGAATTTCAGCTGTACTAAAAAAAAAAGAAAGATTTGCATTTATATAGCGCCTTTCACAACCTCAAGTGCTTTACAGCCAATGAAGTACTTTTGAAGTGTAGTCACTTGTAATGTGGGAAACGCGGTAACCAATTTGCACACAGCAAGGTCCCACAAAAAAATGTGATAGTGACCAGATAATTTGTTTCTTAGTGATGTTGGTTGAGGGATAAACATTGGCCAGGACACTGAGGAGAACTTCCCTGTTCTTCTATCAAAACAGGGATCTTTTACGTCCACCTGAGAGGGCAGTTTAACATCTCATCTGAAAGACGGCACCTCCAACAGTGCAGCACTCCCTCAGTACTACACTGAAATGTCAGCCTAGATTCTGGAGTGGGACTTGATCCCACAATCTTCTAACTCGAGAGGCAAGAGTACTACCAACTGAGCCTCTTTCTGAGGCACCGAGGGATGGGTAATTAATATTGCCTTGTGAGTGTCACACATTCACCAACAATAAATAAAGTTAAAAATATATACAATAACTCAGTTCAGCGTTATTGTGGTAGAGTTTTGGGTTCAATTTGGCATAACGTGACAGAGTTCAGAATTATAATCTCATATCATTAACTCAATTCAGTTTAACATCATTTTCGGTTTCAAAAGCGAGAGTGTAAATTGGTATACCACTTTAATATTATTCATTAAAATTGGTCAGGTTGCCTTCAGTAACAATCATAATAAACATCCAAGTATGAATTCATCATTTACATAGAAACTATTTATACATAAATCTATCAAGTGCTAAAAGTCACATCACAGAATAAAGTGTAAAAATAAAAACACAACAAATAAGGCATACATGCAATGACAAATTTATCAGACGCATAATAAATTAAATGGTTGGTACATATACACATGTCAATCAACTTCAGTTGAACTAATAAAATAAAATTAAAGCATGCAATGGGAAGTAAGATGACAAGTATAACTAGATAGACCTCTTAAAGGTGTCAGCCTTGGCTCAGTGGCAGCAGTCTCGCCCCTGAATCAGCCGGTCGTGGACCCACTTCAGAGATTTGAGCTTATAATCCAGGATGACTCTCTACACCTCACTCCTCCTTTAAGATGCTCCTTGAAACCTACCTCTTTGACCATGCTTTTTGGTCACCTGTCCTAGGGGTCAATTTTCGGACGGCCGAGCGGGTGCGTTCGTGGCGGGGGCTGGGGGGGGGGCTCCTAAAATCGGGGATTCTCGGAGCGGGTCCGGAACTCGGCTCCAACCCGCCCACTCCCGGGTTCCCCAATGACGCGCTTAGATGCACGCGCAGCCCCCGCATGTGGGACTCCCACCGGCAATTAAAGACAGCGGGATCCCACTAAAAGTAATTAATTACATAGTTCAGGTCGTTTGCAGACCTGATTGGGAGGATATTTTAGGAGGGGTGGGATTTTCATCTCAACAGAGCGCCTTTCCCCTGCTGGGGGAAACACTCCCAGTTGAAACAGATGTGTTGCAGCCACCAGCCAATGGGTGCTGCAAAGGTCCATTTGATAGGTAGGGAGGAGACCCTCACTCATTGCAGGAGGCCACTCTGTCACTTTGGACAAAGTTTGGCCTCCACCACCCTCCTCCAAACACTAAAATTCACCAACTTGGAACCTCAACCCCGGTGTGCAGACACATTTACCTACCTTGCGGACCCCCTCAAACGGATGGGGGCCACCATAGCTGCAGTTATGACCTCATCAGAGGACAAACAGCATCACCAGCCTCGCCGGCCACGCCATCCACCTCAGACACGTGGAGCTCCACAACACAGTGCTGTGACACATCCACCTGCACAGCAGGAGGGAGGGCAACCGCAGAGAGAGATGCGTCACAGAAGGCACTACCCTCGCCACAGGGTCCACAGACCGAGGCTCAGCTTCCTGGACCTCTCTGAGGAGCAGTGCATACGGAGGCTCAGAGTCAGTCGCCAGGTAGTTGCAGACATCTGCAGCCTCCTTAATGATGAGCTGCTCCTGGATGGACCGAGCACCATCTTCTTACCTGTCGCTGTCAAAGTCACCACTGCCTCCAACTTCTTCGCCTCCGGATTCTTCCAAGGTGCCACCAGGGACATCGTCGTGGTCTCTCAGTTGTCTGCACACAAGTACATAAGGCAGGTCACCGACAGCTTGTTCTGCAGGGCCTGGCACTATATCAACTTCCACATGGATGACCTCAGCCAGACGGAGAGGGCAGTTGGATTCCACGCTGTGGCTGGCTTCCCACGGGTGCAGGGTGTAATCGATTGCACCCATATAGCAATACGAGCACCTCCACATGAGCCAGGACTGTTCATCAACAGGAAGGGCTATCACTCCAATGACACTCAGCTCATCTGTGACCACCGCAAGAGATTCCTTCACGTGTGCGCCAGATACCCTGGCAGCTGCCACGATTCCTTCATCCTCAGGGAGTCCACCGTCCCGCCACTCTTCCACGCACCCAACACCGGCAAGGGCAAGCTCCTCGGGGACAAGGGATACCCCCTGCACACGTGGCTTATGACACCTCTGAGGAACCCCAACACCGAGCCACAGCGTCGATATAACGACAGCCACATCGCCACCAGGTCTACAATTGAGCATGCTATAGGGCTGCTCAAGATGCGCTTCAGGTGCCTTGATCATTCTGGGGGAGCGCTCCAATACGCACCACACAGAGTGAGACGCATTATAGTCGTCTGTTGTGCCCTGCACAGCATGGCACAAAAGAGAGGGGTGCCGCTAGAGGAGGCCCCATCCACATCTGCCACCCATATTAAGGAGGAGGATGAGGCCAAGGAGGAGGAGCAACCCCTGGGCAGAACAGCGGCTCACCTGGCTGCTCGTGAGGCCAGGGAGTCACTGATATGTGAACGGCTCTCCTAACATCGGACAGTGTGACGAGTCCGGTCCTCATCACCTGGACAGAGGAGCGGCCACACCAGCCCCCTCCCCCGACCCCTGCACAAAACAGTGGTGCAAGTACACCTACACCCACTGTAGGGTGACCCAAGGGGTGGCATCAAGTGTGGGTGTTCATGGTGGACCTCATGAAAGGGATTTATTGCACAAGCCAGTCAAGAATGGGCAAGACGTGGCAGTATGTGTGATAATAATAAGATTTATTGTGAATGTGAAAGAAAACAAATATAAATAAAAAACATGACAAATCATGAAACACCCTTGTGCCTCCTCTTTGTGCTCACAAAACCTTTGCCTTACACTTCCTACTACTCCTACATGGTGCTTCCCCTGTGGCTGCAGCAGAGGTAGTGGCAGGTTGCTCTTGTTCATGCCCTGACCGATTAGGTGCTTTGGGCCGACGGCCTCTGGGTTCCGGTGCCCATGAGGGCCCCTCCAAAGACTGCTCCACCTGCACCTGTGCAGGGGCAGACTCGACCACCTGGAGAGGAGGCAGCATTGCGGGTACTGGTTGAGAGGGGGGCAACGGGTGAGACGTGGAAGCGTTTTGAGTGGCGTCCATGCTTCCATGTCCCCTTTCGCCATCATCCCTCTCCTGGGCCTTCTGGCATCTCTTCTCCTTTCAAGGCAAAACACAGAGAGGCGTGATTGAGTGATGGTTGCATAGTGACCCACTGCATACATTGGTGTGGGTGGGGGTGACCGTGAGGGAGACTCTTGGGAGGGTGTGTGTGAGACATAGCCATGAGATTGTATGAGGATTGGGTTGCGTGGTAGTGTTCGAATGGGAATTGGGCGGTGAGTAAGTGCAGGCAAGGTGAGGATGATGGTTGAGTGGATGTGAGGAGTGATGCGAGAGCTTTGTGGTGGCAGTGCAGAAGGAGTTGTGTGGTGGTGGAGGTGATGTGGAAGACTGAGTGTGGGAGAATGCGTAAGTATACTCACTTTGGCTGACCTGGTTAGGTCATTAAAGCGTTTCCTGCACTGGACCCAGGTTCAGGCGACATTATTGCTGCTGCTGCTGACCTCCTCTGCCACCTCGAGCCAGGCCTTCTTGGTGGCAGAGGCAGGCCACTTCCTCCCATCCGCTAGGAAAAACGTTTCCCTCCTCCTCCTGACCCCATCGAGCAGCACCTGGAGTGAGGAGTGTGAGAACCTTGGAGCAGCCTTGCCTCTGGCCTGCTCCATGCTGCCAATATGGTTCTTTGCTGCAGGAGGAGCATTGGGAGACTGCCCCTTTAAATAGGGCTCCTCCTGCTGACAGCCTGTGATGCGGGTGCGCAGTGCGCCCGCTGCGCAGGTCTGCAACGGGAAACCCGGAAGCACGCGTGAGTACCTTCAATTAGGCTGCGATCGCGTGCGGAGCACCCCGATTTCACTGGGCGCGTTACCCGCGCGCCCAGTCGACACCCCCGCTGCCAACCCGCCTCCCTCCCAATATCGGGCCCCTAATGTCTCCTTTGACTCAGTGTCAAATTTTGTCTAATAACGCTCCTGCGAAGCGATTTGGAACATTTTACTATGTTAAAGGCGCTGTATAAATGCAAGTTGTTGTTGTTGCACACATATTTAAGTTACCTCTGTTTCTTTTAAGCGTGGGTGAGTTGTCTGACTTATCCCTGAACTCAGCTCTTTTGACTTCTCCCAGCATCTTCCCCTGCACAAACCTCTTTCTGTTTGTGATATGCTTGGCCTTTATCACTGTAGCTGCTTTTGAGACTGAGCTGAATCAGTGCTCATGACAATCATCTACCAATGACGCATTCTGAGCTCTTCTGAGGAATCTTCCTTGGCTCTTTCTTTTCTTTCTGCCTTTTGTTGAAATCTGAGGTAGAGCTGCTTCCTTTATATCCCAACATCAAAGAGATTGGAAGGAAACTCTTTCGCCCTCCCACCAATATTCACCCATTTTCTGTTAAGCCTAAACGATGAAATCACGCTTAGTCTTTCGATATTTTACTTACACTGCCCTTGATGATACATCAATACTTCAACTGAAAGCTTCCTGACAAACTTAAAAGCTTTTGGTGCCCACAAGTCTGGTCTGTGTTGATCACCGAAGTCACTTTTAAGATGTTTTCACAGGAAGAGTTCATTTATAAGGAACAACCTCTGTTAGAAGCAGTCAGAAGCTATGGTGGAGAGAAAGCGTCTCATCTTTGGCCATTAGCTATCAACAGATTTTCTCAGGGACTGAATTTGATCTCTATTTATCAGTGAGAGAAAACAAAAAGCAAGATTTGTATTGGGTTTGGTGGGCAAATAATGGTACAAAACTCAATGTACACGAGGGAAAGTGTCACAGGACTCGGAGATAGCTGATGCGGCCTCAATATTTAGAAAAGGTCAGGAGCACAATCCTGGGAATTCTAAGCCTGTTAGCTTGACATCTGTAGCAGGAAAAATACTAGAGTCTGTTATAAAAGAAGTAACTGAAGAGCATCTGGTGAGAGCAAAGGCAATAAATCCGATCCAATGTGGGTTTATTATGAAAGGCAGGTTGTGTCTAACAAATTTATTGCAATTATTTGAGTTGTAACAGCGGACTGGTGATGCTAAGGTAGTGGATATTAGATACCTAGACTTTCACAAAGTATATGAATGGTTTCTCATCGAGAACTGTACCATTGTTACATATAAAAGGCCAATAGATTCGTAAATAAACTGAAGCAAATCGAATGGTTGTTTTGTGTAGTAGAATGATCAGAATTCCAAATCACTGAATTGAACTAAAGTCGTCTCCGCTCTGGATCTGGGACTGGGATATTTAGGAACATAGGAATTGCTAAATGAAAAAAGACCAAAGTAAATCTAGTTCACCTTCTACCATCCTGGTAGTCGCACGATACAACGATGACGGAGTTGTTGACTAATCACAGCAATCAATCTCCATCAATTAATCTACAACAGACCCAGACATGAGGTGAGGTAAACCCCCAGTGGTGAAGAGCTTTGGGAACCATAGGTCCAAAGTCACCTTTTTCCTCCCAAGCCTGTTACACTCACCACATGTTACATCTCAAATTACTCAAATACTGTATCCCAAAATGTTATTTTCTGAACGACAAGGTGTCTGTGGACAAAGTAGCCTTTAGAGTCTCTATTCCTGTGCTCCTAAAAACCTGGCCACATTCCCTTGGTGATCTCGTGGATTATGGGACTATTCAGTGTAACACTAAGTCATACAGACCAGGAAGATTCCAGGTTTGATTCTTGGTCTGTGGTGATTCAGTTGATCTCAGACGAGGCAGCAATACGGGCATTAGAGTGGGCTTCAGTGCCCCCACTAAGGGAGGAAACAAGAAATAATCAGGATTCCAGCTCTTGATCACTATCCAACAGAATAAATGTACCTCTCCATGGTCCAGACATCCTCCCTAATGTAATGCACCCAAATTGGACACAATATTCTAACTATGGTCTACCCAATGATTGCCATGGAGTCTCCAGGAATTAAAGATTAATTTCCAGGTCACTGCTGTAAGTAAAACACCCAGAAGAAAAATCATAGAGGCAATAAAAAATTGTGTTTTTTTAAATTTTCCTGTGAACACTTTAGTTTACTAGTTATAAAAATATTGGACATGAGGAAAAAGGCTGTTTGACTGGCAGTCAAGAATCATCCAATTGGGATGAAGAGTCTATTCGCTTCTTAATTGGCGTAGGAAGGCGGGGCACCATGAGGATGGACATGTCGGGCGACCAATGGTGAGAGTGCGGGGGCGGGGCAGTTGGAGGCAGGAGGTCATGTGATGAAACCTCCAGGAAAAAGTCCAACCAGAGCTGGCAACCCTCTTACATCATCCAGTTCCCTACCCAATTTCAGGTCCTGAGTCTTTGCTGAGTTTTGGGATTTAAAGCTGCTTCCGTATTGTGTGAGACCCACGTTGGCGATGCCAACTCCCGACACATGTCTTTCCCGCAGCTAGGTGCTACCCGAAAAGTAAGCTTGTAAGGATTTGTTATGGCTGTCGGCTGGATTTTGCTGTATTTCTCATGGGGAATGAAAAGCCAGCCAGCTGCCCTGGTACATGCCTACTGCCAGGAGGCACAACAAGGTGTCTCGGGCGTGAATTAAAAATAAACAAAAAGGAATTCATTGCAAATGTAATAACCATTGCACTGAAGATAGCTCACAGAGGTAAATTAAACCCCTGAGGTTCATGCCAAAGCATTTTCTTTGAGTTTCATAACAATTGTACTGTAATATTTCAATGATTTCTTTCCAAGCATTTATTATTAAAGCTTCTTACAGAACTTTGCGATTCCAAACCATCTAATTACACATGCTTGCCAGCAGAAGTTGCTGGATATTGTTCAGGGTCAGGAACCGTTTTCTTTACCCCTCATTACTCCGGGAGCGACAGTCTCCAGGCTACAGTCCCCAGGCTACAGTCTCCAGGTTACAGTCTCCAGGTTACAGTCCGCTAGCTATAGTCTCCTAACTGCTGCCTCCGACTGCAGTCACCTGGCTCATGTTTGACTAATTTATTAGAGTTCTTTGAGGAAGTAACAAGCTAGGTGGATAAAGGGGATCCTGTGGATGTGGTATACTTGGATTTCCAGAAGGCTTTTGATAAGATGCCATTTTTTTTATTTGTTCATGGGATGTGGGCGTCGCTGGCGAGGCCGGCATTTATTGCCCATCCCTAATTGCCCTTGAGAAGGTGGTGGTGAGCTCCCTTCTTGAATTGCTGCAGTCCACGTGGTGAAGGTTCTCCCACAGTGCTGTTAGGAAGGGAGTTCCAGGATTTTGACCCAGCGACGATGAAGGAACGGCGATATATTTCCAAGTTGGGATGATGTGTGACTTGGAGGGGAACGTGCAGGTGGTGTTGTTCCCATGTACCTGCTGCTCTTGTCCTTCTAGGTGGTAGAGGCCGCGGGTTTGGGAGGTGCTGTCGAAGAAGCCTTGGTGAGTTGCTGCAGTGCATCCTGTGGATGGTACACACTGCAGCCACTGTGCGCTGGTGGTGAAGGGAGTGAATGTTTAGGGTGGTGGATAGGGTGCCAATCAAGCGAGCTGCTTTGTCCTGGATGGTGTCAAGCTTCTTGAGTGTTGTTAGAGCTGCACTCATCCAGGCAAGTGGAGAGTATTCCATCACACTCCTGACTTGTGCCTTGTAGATGGTGGAAAGGCTTTGGGGAGTCAGGAGGTGAGTCACTCGCTGCAGAATACCCAGCCTCTGACCTGCTCTCGTAGCCACAGTATTTATATGGCTGGTCCAGTTATGTTTCTGATCAATGGTGACCCCCAGGATGTTGATGGTGGGGGATTCGGCGATGGTAATGCCATTGAACATCAAGGGGAGGTGGTTAGACTCTCTCTTGTTGGAGATGGTCATTGCCTGGCTCTTGTCTGGCGCGAATGTTACTTGCCACTTATGAGCTCAAGCCTGGATGTTGTCCAGGTCTTGCTGCATGCGGGCTCGGATTGCTTCATTATTTGAGTGGTTGCAAATGGAACTGAACACTGTGCAATCATCAGCGAACATCCCCATTTCTGACCTTATGGTGGAGGGAAGTTCATTGATGAAGCTACTACACAAAATAAGAGCTCATGGTGTAGGGGGTTACATAATAGCATGGATAAAGGATTGGTTAGCTAACAGGAAACAGAGAGTAGGCATAAATGGGTCATTTTCAGGTTGGCAAGATGTAACGAGTCGAGTGCCACAGGGATCAGTGCTTGGCCCTCAACTATTTACAATCTATATCAATGACTTGGATGAAGGGACCGAATGTATGGTTGCTAAATTTGCTGATGACACAAAGGTAGGTAGGAAAGTAAGTTGTGAAAAGAACATAAGGGGGTAAATTTTAGGATGGCCGAGCAGGTGCGTTCGTGGCGGGGGGGGGGGTTGCTAAAATCGGGGAATTCCCGAGCGGGTCCGGAGCCCTGCTCCAACCCGCCCACTTCCAGGTTCCCCAATGACGCGCTTAGATGCGCGCGCAGCCCCCGCGCGCGGGACTCCCACCGGCAATTAAAGCCAGTGGGATCCCACTTAAAGTAATTAATTAGATAGTTCAGGTCGTTTGCAGACCTGATTGACGTGATATTTTAGGAGGGGTGGGTTTTTCATCTCAACAGAGTGTCTTTCCCATGCTGGGGGAAACACTCCCAGTTGAAACAGTGGGAGCTGCAAAGGTCCATTTGACAGGTGAGGGTGGGGGAGACCCTCACTCATTGAAGGAGGTCATTTTGTCACTTTGGACAAAGTTTGGCCTGCACCACCCTCCTCCTAACACTAAAATTCACCAACTTGGAACCTCAACTCCGGTGTGCAGACACATTTACCTACCTTGCGGACCCCCTCAAAAGTACATCTTCCGGATGGGGGCTGCCATAGCTGCAGTCATGACCTCATTGGAGGACGAACAGCATCACCAGCCTCGCCGGCCACGCCATCCACTTCAGACACGTGGAGCTCCATAACACAGTGCTGTGACACATCCACCTGCACAGCAGGAGGGAGGGCAACCACAGAGAGAGATGCGTCGCAGAAGGCACTAACCTCGCCACAGGGTCAACAGACCGAGGCTCAGCTTCCTGGACCTCTCTGAGGAGCAGTGCACACAGAGGCTCAGAGTCACTCGACATGTAGTCGTGGACATCTGCAGCCTCCTTGATGCCGAGCTGCTCCCGGCTGGCCCAAGCACCATCTTCTTACCTGTCGCTGTCAAAGTCACCACTGCCCTCAACTTCTTCTCCTCCGTATCCTTCCAGGGTGCATCGGGGACATCGCCGGTGTCTCTCAGTCGTCTGCACAAAAGAGCCCTGCAAATACGCCTACACCCACTCTGCAGTGACCCAATGGGTGGCATCAGGTGTGGGTCTTCATGGTGATCCTCAGGAAAGGAAATTATTGCATAAACCAGACAAGATTTGCAAAGACGTGGCAGTAGTGGTTGGCAAAAGAAACAAATCTAAATGAAAAACATGGCATTCCGTCATACACCCTTGTGCATCCCCTTTGTGCTCACAAAACCTTAGTCTTACATTTACCGGAACCCCTACGTGGTGCTACCCCTGTGGCTTCAGCAGGGGTAGTGGCAGGTTGCTGTTGTCCATGCCTTGATCGATGAGATGTTTTGCGCGGATGCCCTTTGGGTTTCGGTGCCCTTGAGGGCCCCTCCAAAGGCTGCTCCATCTGCACCTGTGCAGGGGCAGACTCGGCCACTTGGAGAGGAGGCAGCATTGCGGGTACTGGTTGAGAGGGGGGCAACGGGTGAGACGTGGGAGCGCTTTGAGTGGCGTCCCTACTTCCATGTCCCCTTTCACCATCATCCCTCTCCTGGGCCAGGCCCACATCACTCCTTCCACCCTGCTGGATGACAGTTTGGAGGACTTGTGTGAAGCCTTGGAAGGCCAGTTGTAACATATCTGTCAGCCTGTTTAAGGCGGCAGAATGTTGCTCACCCTGAATCCGAACGGCCGTTGTCAGGGCCAGAATGGACTCATGGTTGGGCCGTGCTTGAAACTCAAGGGAGGCTGGCCTTCCCTCCATCGCAGACATTCCTGCACTTACCCGCAACACTATCTCAGAGATGCCCTCACGTCCCTGTGACAGTATTCCACTCACGCAGGAGTTGGACTCCTCCATCCTCTGCGCTGTTGTGGAGAGTGCGCGTGGCAACTGTCCCAGTACCTCCTGTTCCAGTGCTGCTGCCCCTCGATGACTCACCTTTTCTTGGCTGGCCCCCAGGGTTCAGCATCTGGATCGAGCTGAGCAGAGCCTGGACTCTCCACGGCTGCCCCTGCCACCAGGGTCTGCTCGTGCTCATATGTGTGGTGACTCACCATGTTCAACCCAACTAACTGAGGACAGGGACCCACCGAGGTGTGTGTATCTGCGCTGGTGGATGGCTGGCTCAGATGTGATGATGCTCCCTCAGAGGCCGGCAGGTCCTCTGAGGAATCGCCCTCCGCAGTCACGGTGGTCGCAGATGGCCCTTCAAGAGAACAGAAAGCAATACTAAGTATGTGGGCAGATGTTGAGGTGCTGCAGATGCCAAGTGATGTTAAGATCATTCGTTATCATGAGTGCTGAGTGTTAGATTTCTGTCACCAGCCGCTTGTGCGCTCCCAGTCTCGGCGTCCGCCACGGACAGGCACTCCAGTGTACGGCTTAATTCCAGTGCCTGCCGCTCCGCGTCGGTGAGGCCCACCTGGTGCGGTGGGTCCCTTCCGGTCCTTGCCCTCTCCCGGGCATTCTGGCATCTCTTCTCCTATCAAGGCAAAACACAGAGAGGCATGATTGAGTGATGGTTGCATAGTGACCCGCTGCATGCATTGGTGTGGGTGGGGGTGACCGTGAGGGAGATGCATGGGAGGGTGCGTATGAGACATAGCCATGAGATTGTATGAGGATTGGGTTGCGTGGTAGTGTTCGAATGGGAATTGGGCGGTGAGTACGTGCAGGCAAGGTGAGGATGATAGTTGAGTGGATGTGAGGAGTGATGCGAGAGCTTTGTGGTGGCAGTGCAGAAGGAGTTGTGTGGTGGTACAGGTGATGTGGAAGACGGAGTGTGTGAGAATGCATAAGTGTACTCACTTTGGCTGACCTGGTTAGGTCATTAAAGCGCTTCCTGCACTGGACCCAGGTTCGGGAGATGTTACTGCTGCTGGTGACCTCCTCTGCCACCTTGAGTCTGGCCTTCTTGATGGCAGAGGCAGGCCACTTCCTCCCGTCCACTTGGAAAAATGATTCCCTCCTCCTCCTGACCCCATCGAGCAGCACCTGGAGTGAGGAGTCTGAGAACCTTGGAGCATCCTTGCCTCTGGCCTGCTCCATGCTGCCAATTTGGTTCTTTGCTGCAGGAGGAGCATTGGAGGACTGCCCCTTTAAATAGGGCTACTCCTGCTGACAGTCTGTGATGCGGGTGCGCAGTGCGCTCGCTGCGCAGGTCTGCAACGGGAAACCCGGAAGCACGTTACCCACGCGCCCAGTCGACCCCCCGCTGCCAACCCACCTCCCTCCTAATATTGGGGCCAAGGGATATAGATAAGTTAAGTGAGTGGGCAAAAATTTGGCAGATGGAGTATAATGTGGGAAAATGTGAACTTGTCCACTTTGGCAGGAGGAATAGAAAAGCAGTATATTATTTAAATGGAGAGAGATTGCAGTACTCTGAGGTACAGAGGGATCTGGGTGTCCTGGTACATGAATCACTAAAAGTTAGTATGCAGGTACAGCAAGTGATTGGGAAGGCAAATGGAATGTTGTCATTTATTGCAAGGGGAATGGAATATAAAAGTAGAGATGTTTTGCTGCAGTTGTACAGGGCATTGGTGAGACCACATCTAGAATATTGTGTGTAGTTTTGGTCTCCTTATTTAAGAAAGGACATAATTGCTTTGGAGACGGTTCAGAGAAGGTTCACTCGACTGATTCCTGGGATGAGAGGGTTATCTTATGAGGAAAGGTTGGACAAGTTGGGCCTGTATATACTGGAGTTTAGAAGAATGAGAGGTGATCTTACTGAAACATATAAAATCCTGAGAGGGCTAGAAGGGGTAGATGCTGAGAGGATGTTTCCCCTTGTGGGAGAGACTAAAACTAAGGGCCACAGTTTAAAAATAAGGGGCCTCCCATTTAAGACGGAGATGAGGAGAATTTTTTTCTCTTGGGGGTCGTGCGTCTGTGGAACTCCCTTCCCCAGAGAGCGGTGGAGGCAGGTCATTGAAGATTTTTAAGGCTGAGTTAGATAGATTCCTGATTAACAAGAGAGTCAAAGCTTATAGTAGGTAGACGGGAAAGTAGGGTTGAGATCACAATCAGATCAGCCATGATCTTATCAAATGGCAGAGCAGGCTCGAGGGGCCGAATGGCCTACTCCTGCTCTTAATTCGTATGTTCGTATGTACAGTGTCCTGGCTACAGCCTTCTGGCTACAATCTCCTGGCTACAGTCTCCTGGCTACAGTCTACAGGCTATAGTCCCTTGGCTACCGTCTCCTAGCTGCTGTCTCCTGACTGCAGTCTCCTGGCAACAGTCTCCTGGCTGCAGTCTCGTTGCTGTCTCCTAGCTACTGTCTCCTGGCTACTGTCTCCTGGCTACTGATCCTGGCTGCAATCTCCTGGCTACAGTCTCCAGGCTACAGTCAAGTCAAGTGCAGTTGCCTCCTCACACCCGTTGCAGCTTGTGTGAAGATGACGGGCCGTCTGATCAGGCAACGAGTGCAGACATCACGAGGGATTCACGCTGAAGTAGGTTACCGTTCAATTAGCCTTAGCTTGAATTCCATCGTTGTACCCGGGTCGATCCTGCTTAAGTGATCGTCGTAGTAGGGCTGATTCCCATTGAAAAATTCGGGTCTCACCGTTGGGATCATTAAAACCGGGGGTTCGTTATAAGCAGGGCTCCTTATCATGGAGTTGTACTGTATATTTAACGGGCATCTCAATTCAGATTGTGTTGCATTAAAAACAGCAACAATCATGTGTGTTTCAGTTTCCATTTTATGCCGATCATCAGCATGTTCATTTCATAGTCAATATTTTAACCCATCTGTCAAGGGGTTATATTTTGCAAGGAAAGCAGGCTTTTTTTCACTGCATTCGGAGATTGTCAGTATCAACGAATCCAATTGATTGGAAGGTGTTTGGAAGGCGGGTCTGGAAGCTTTCAGAACAAATCACTTTCTCCCAACCTTGGCTGCACGTGAACTTACGGCAAAGAGCTTTAAGATGAGCTGATGGTTTCTGAGATTCGCAGTTCAAAGTGTGTTTCTATATTGTTTGTCCACAAGTTATACGTAAAAAGTTATATGTACTGTTAAAGTGCAGCTTTTAAAAGCTTTTTATTTGACCCAAGGCAACTTTCTGGGACATGTTCAGCTGTTCTCCTGTGTGAAATTACGATTACAATCCTATTTTTGAGATAAGGAGGACGTTCTCTGGTCTGAATGCAGTAACAAGCTTTATTTGAACATTACTGTCACTGTCCTCGTGAAATTGCTGAGTTTTAGTTAATTTTTTTAAAAATTACATTTTTGTTATCGTGCCATAAATATAAGATAAACCACTAATAAATTCAATAAGGGATTCAGGAGAAACTTCTTTACCCAGAGAGTGATGAGAATGTGGAACTTGCTACCACACGGAGTAGTTGAGGCGAATAGCAGAGATACATTTAAAGATCTTGCTGCCTTACGGTGTGCCATCTCCTTTTGTGCCTGTGGCCAAGGGCTTGCAGCTAGTGCAAGCGGTGTTGACCTGGGCTGACACCCGCTGCCAGGCATGCTGAACTGCTGACCTCTGGGGAGGCTGGCCCTGCAGTGACAAACAGGGCAACAACCCCCTTGGCACCCATTTCATACAACAGCACCTCCACTTTGCCAGCTGTCATTCAGGGTTTGAATGCTGTGCTGCTCTATCTCTAACCCACAGACTCCGTTTCCTGCCTCCGTATTTATTATACCATCCGGTGGGTATTAACAGCCACTTTGATGCCCCTACTGGGGCTTTAGAAAGGCTGAAATATGTGCATTGAAAATACTCACAGCTTTATAAAAAAAACTAACAATTTTTTGTCTCCACAAGCAGCCTTTACTCGACTGCACCCCTTTAAGGTTACCCCATCATTGCTTGTCAGCAACCCTTTAATGCTGCAATTTTCCCATTCCTCCCCCTCCTGCAGTGAACTCCAAGATAGGGTCGCCAACTCTGGATAGACAACAGACGTATGCCAGGAGATTTCATCACATGATCTCCAATCACTCCGCCCCCACGCTCCCACCATTGGTCGCCCGACATGTCCATCCTCGCGATGCCCCGCCTTCCCATGCCAGTAAAGTGAACGAATCGTTATCTGATTGACAGTCAAGAATCATCCAATCAAACATCCTTTGTCCCCACATTGCCATCTGCAATATTTTTATTACTAATGTACATAAGTGTTCAAGGAAATTTTTTTAAAAATGTGTCCTGGAGATTAATCTTCAATTCCTGGAGACTCCAGGTCAATCCTGGAGGGCTGGAAACCCTACATCAAGGATCCAGCCTAGACTTAGTATGGGCTGGTATTTCTACCCCCTTTATTAAATGAGACTGGACCCAGAAATCTGTGTGGGAGCAGCACTCATTCAATTGGGCGGATGTTATTCCAGCTGCATCTTCCTTACGTTGCGTCTGCCCAGAGAACCAAAAATTGGGGCTTGAGTCTCTTAGGAAATGAAGCAGGGCAGATCTCCAATCTGACACAAGGAGTTCCACAGTCTTGAGGTCCTGGGAAAGAATGAGTTAGAATAAAAAGATGATGCAACGAGTCTTGATTCCAACACGTTGAGGTAGAGGGAGAAGCAAGGGCATATACAGAAGGGCACACATGGAGTCGGGGGGAACACAAGTTCAAAACATCAATGAAGAAAACAAAGAAAGAACTTGCATTTCTATAGCGCCTTTCGCGATCTCAGGATGTCCCAAAACGCTTTACACCCAATTAAATACTTTTGAAGTATAGTCACTGTCATAATGCAGGAAACAATGACCATGAGATAGAGAGAGACAAGAACGTTTTCTTGATTTTTATTTTAAAGAAGGAACGAGGATTCTTTCAGACCGAGCCCCCTTCCAACTCTCTTCCTTCATGTTCACAGTGTTCCTTCATGTTCACAGTGGAAGTTTCCCCAGGCAAAGCCACATTCCCAATGAGCCTCAATTTACACAAGAGTGAATGGGCCTCAGAGTTAACAATACACCTTTGTACCATTGGATTGCACACCAGACGTCATATGGGAGGCCATCAGTCCGCAGAGTATATTCCCTCATCACCAGGCCTTGTGGACAGAGAACCTTCAATAAAACCAGATCTAAACACACAATGGTGAGGCGTCCTGTTGAGATGCACTGACATCCATCATCTGACTTACCTGGCAAGTATTAAATGTGGTGCACAGTGTGCAACCAGCCTCTTGTTGTAGAAAAGAGCTTATATTTGATGGCTCTGCTGTTAGAGAGATAACATAAACCATCTGCCAACTTGCATTCATCTGAAGTTTCACAGACGGGAGAGAGCTTCTGTTGCAATTAGATTGGAATGACTTCAGACAGTATTTTATGCTTTTGTCTCTAACTCCCTCATACAAAGAAAACAGAATCACATTTTGAATTTGCAGGCCCAGGTTTTCCTGGGGACTTGCGCCATTGTGATGGCACACGTTTTGGATGGCGCGAAAGAAAGAGGAAATTACGGGGTAAGTGACTCAAGCTATTGATTATGCCATGCCATACTCTCCTGGGACTTCTGCGCTGCTTCCCCAGTTACCCTCGCTGAAAACACGTGAGCGATTAATTATCATAGCTCCGCCCCCATTCAAATCAACGGTGATTGCAATTTTCCTGGATTGATGCCAGTTTTACTCATCGCTGCCGCTTAGACCTGAAAGTAATAGCATTGTGAGCCGTTGGCTACTTAATAGCGGTGAGAGGTATTGCTCCAAGATTAGGCACCTTCAAACAGTTGGCCTGAGCTTGTTTGCTTAGTTCCTGGAGAGTCTGATCCCTAGCCCAGTGGAAAGTGTTACACATCACATAGCAACTTCACCCACAGTTTGTCGCAAAATCGGATGCCAGAAGAGACGGGAATTAGCAAATCGTTTAAAAAATCAGAAAACGCAAGGCACCCTAGGGTCAGCGTCTCCGAGTCCCTCCTGGCGAACCTTGTTTTCCAGGAAGAATCGTCATGGTGCTCCCCAGGGACAACTGGGGGCCGTGGCCATTTTATAGACCCCAGGCGGATTCCTCTTTAGGTATGTGTTTGAATTATCTCAGAGACCAACAGCTGGTCTTGCTCGACCACTTCCCGATGAAGGAGACGGCTGCTGAGAGAGGAGAGAACGGAGAGAGCGGAGAGCACGTCCAGCTCAGCGAGCTGATCAAAATGTATTTGTGGAACAGCTAGGAAACAAAAAATTGCCCCGCCACTTCCGACTCACCATCACCCTCGCTGTGGCCTATTCTAATTAGAAATGCAGGAAGATACAGGAGAAGTATCCGCAAGATCTCTGCGCTCCTCTAATTCTTGCCTCTTGCACATCCTCGATTTTCATCTCTCCATCATTGGCGGCCGTGCCTTCAGCTGCCTAGACCCTAAGCTCTGGAATTCCTTCGCTAAACCTCTCCGCCTCTCTACCTCTCTCTCCTTCTTTAAGACGCTCTTTCAAACCTAGCCCTATTCTAAAATCTTTGACCAAGCCCTGTTCTAAAATCTCCTTACGTGGCTCGGTGTCAAATTTTGTTTGATAACACTCCTGTGATAGGGCCTAGGGACGTTTTACTGCGTTAAAGGTGCTATATAAATGCAAGTTGCTGTTGATATTGTTATTGACGGTGCTAGTTGGCGAAATTTTTGTTGTACGTCACCAATCTCGCCGTTGTAGGAAAATCTTGGTCGCAATATTCAGCCTAGCTAAAGAAATCACGTGGAAAGATATAATACAGAAATGTTTTACAACATGATGCAGAACTAAGCCTTGTGTCTGCCACATCTATATAGTATCTTATCATGTCTCTCCGAAAAGTCCCAAAGGGCTTCGTACAGAATGAATTACGTTGTGTAATTACTGTTGGTATGTTGGCAAACATGGCAGCCATTTTGCACCTAGCAAAGTTCCAAGGTAAATAAACAGTTAATCTGATTTTTGGCAGTGTTGGTTGAGGGAGAGCAGTTGGCCGGGGACACTGTGAGAACCCCGTTTTTCTTCGAAGAGTGCGACGGTGGGTAATTTTGACTTTGTGCGATTGTGTAAAACAGGTGAATCGTAAACCAGGTTTTAGCGAATCAGCAGCCCGTTTTACATCCCTCCTGATTTTTTACGTAGAATGACATAGAATTTACAGCACAAAAACAGGCCATTTGGTCTGTGCTGGTGTTCAGGCTCCATAGAATCATAGAATGATACAACACAGAAGGAGGCCATTCGGCCCATTGTGTCTCTGCCGCCTCGTTAAAAGAGTCATCTAATGAGTCCCACTCACCTGCTATTTCCTCATAGCCCTGCACATTTTTTCCCTTCAAGTATTTATCCAATTCCCCTTTGAAAGTTATTATTGAATCTGCTTCCATTACCCTGTCAGGCCGTGCATTCCATATCACAACAACTCACTGCTTAAAAAATGTCTCCTCATCTCACCTCTGGTTCTTTTGCCAATTACCTTAAATCTGTGTCCTCTGGTTACCGATCCTTCTGCCACTGGAAAGTTTCTACTTATTTACACTGTCAAAGCCCTTAATGATTTTGAACACGTCTATTAAATCAACCCTTAACCTTCTCTGCTCTAAGGAGAACAATCTCAGCTTGTCCAGTCTCTCCACATAACTGAAGTCCAGTATCCCTGGTACCATCCTGGTAAATCTCCTCTGCATCCTCTCCAAGGCCTTGACATCCTTCCTAAAGTGTGATGCCCAGAATTGGACACAATACACCAGCTGGGGCCGAACAGGTGATTCGCCAATTACCTTTTGAATGCCTGGACACACCAAGTGATACAGCCCATTTTCCACAGCTCATTTTGCCTATCCCCTGCTTTTAAAATTATTAACAGTATCAAAAATCTTGCAGTGTGCATTTCCCCAGTCACACACCTTCTTTCACTGCCTCCGCAATAAGATAGCAGCTCGGGTGAACATGTGGCAGATGAAATTTAATGCACAAAAGTGCAAAGTGATACATTTCAGTAGGAAAAACGAGGAGAGGCAATATAAACCAAAAGGTACAATTCTAAAAGGGATGCAGGAACAGAGAGATGTGCGGGTATATGTGCAGAAATCTTTGAAGGTGGCAGGACAGTTTGAGAAACCATTTAGAAAAAGCAAATGGGATCCTGGGCTTTATAAATAGAGGCATAGAATACAAAAGCAAGTTATGTTGTGTTATGAAACACTGGTTCGGCCACAACTGGAGTATTATGTCCACTTCTGGGCAACGCACTTTCGGAAGGATGTGAAGGCCTTGGGAGGGTGCAGAAAAGATTTACTAGAATGGTTCCAGGGATGAAGGACTTCAGTTACGTGGATAGACTGGAGAAGCTGGAGTTGTTCTCCTTACAGCAGAGAAGGTTGAGAGAAGATTTGAAAGAGGTATTCAAAATCATGAAGGGTCTGGACAGACTAGATAGAAACTGTTCCCATTGGCAGAAAGGTCAAGAATCAAAGGACATGGATCTAAGGTGATTGGCAAAAGAACCAAAGGCGCCATGAGGGAAAACCTTTTTTTACATCGCGAGTGGTTAAGATCTGGAATGCACTGCCTGAGGGGGTGGTGGAGGGAGATTCAATCGTGGCTTTCAAAAGGAAATTGGATAAATACTTGAAGGGAAAAAATTGCAGGGCTACGGGGAAAGGGCGGGGGAGTGGGACTAGCTGGATTGCTCTTGCAGAGAGCCGGCACGGACTCGATGGGCCGAATGGCCTCCTTCCGTGCTGTAACCATTCTTCGATTCTATGATTCCATACATGATAGTTCTGAGCTTCACGTTCAACTTAGCTGGAAGTGGATCCCAGGGAGTTGTGAAGCTGATTCCAGCTGCTTTCATCAGCCATTTGGTTCTCGTTAGAACAGATTCCGACTCTAATTGTAACTGATTCTCGCTCATTATTAATGAAACTACAACCTCCTCTCAGCTCATTTAAAATTTAAATATGTCGGGAGCTTCAAATGTTAATCAAAAAAAAATGTAGACATCCTCACTAAAAGGACATTCCTTTCACAAGCGAGGATTTCAATAGAAACTGACACACAGAAGAGGAAACCCAGAATCAAATTGAGCGTTTCCATCCTGCCCTTTTTGTCAGCATGTTGCAAATCCCAGAAACTAAGAAAGAGACTGAAATGAATATCCTACGTAAGAGGTGACCTTGCACTAGAAGTGGAGCTAACGGAAGTAATGTGGTTCTTTCTCTACCCGTTACACTCTTAAATATAAATGACCCGAGCTGCAGGGAGTTTATGGGATCGCAGGCCCAGGACTATAGGTCCACGAATATGAGATCATTGGCAGGCCCAGGACTATAGGTCCACGAATATGAGATCATTGGCAGGCCCAGGACTATAGGTCCACGAATATGAGATCATTGGCAGGCCCGGGAATATACCGGTTCACGAATATGAGATCACTGGCAGGCCCAAGAATACACCGATCCACGAATATGAGATCACTGGCAGGCCCGGGCATATACCGGTCTATGAATATGAGATTACAGGTCCAGGAATATACTAGTCCACAAATCTGCTGATTAAGGCGACCTGTGGCAGCAGAGTAAAGATGTGCCTCGCACTTGCGCTCTCTAGAAATCTGGCCGGTGAGTGGGGGGGGCACCTGATAGCAAGTGACTTAAGAAGAAACACCAACTCGCAGACCTGACAGGCTAAGAATGGCACATGGGCGATTTGCCACATGTGCGGCTGCTTCACTGCTGTCGGTGGTGCTCCGATTCTGTCCCCAGTACAGGAGGCAGCTGGCCCCAAAATGCAAAAAGGCGGAGAGCAGCGAACGAGACCACCCTCCTAAGAGAAGAAGAAAACCCAGTGGCCCCAATTTTAACGCCCCCCCCCCCCCCCACCCCGACGGGCAGGAAAGGGTCTGGCGACTGGTTAAAATCTTGCAAATCACAATCCTGCCTCCAACCCGCCACGTTCCCGGCCGCTGTAAGAACAAACAAGAGGCGTCCGCCTCCGACTGCAAGCACCGTGTGCTTCTACAGTAAAGTCTTGCTTCTGGAGGCACAGAACCATCTTCCTAGTGTTACCGGGGACAAACGTAAAGGACAGCTGGAGATGCCCAGGGCCACCACAACAACAACTAGCATTTGCATGGAGCTCCTCACTTGTAGGACGGTGTCTTGGGAAGCACAAGACGGGACATCGTCTCTCCTGCCTGCACTCCTAAACTTTATGTGTCTGCAAACTGCTCCATCCCAACAACAGGCTGGCACACTAACCTCAGAATCTGCACTGCACAAGTGTGATGTTTCCCATTCCTCAGACCAGCCTTCCTTTTGACGTCCCTTAGTGTTACAGCAAAGCAAATTGCTTAGTTTCCTAGAACAGTACCACCTGCTGCACAGGCTGAGCATTTGCCTGCGTCCGAGTTATGTAAACAGTTAGAGCTGCTAATAAGCATGTTCTTGTTTGGACGTACTGCGTCTGACTTCTCCTTTATTATATAAGGAACCAGAGAGGGAAAGCTGCTCAGACTGCTATTATGATGCCAGCTTTTATGGTTTTGACCCATGCCCGCTTGTTATGAGATTCAGACGGCCTAAACCAGTTTCATCTTTACAGACAGGGGAGACTTCTGCCCAGTTCGACTGGGTTGGGTTTGAATTTATGTTCGAGATATGAAAAGCCAGTGTTCTAACCCACAAATCCCTCTTAATCTTTCATATCCATCAATAAAGAGCCGACTTAGAATTCCGATTCGTGTTGCTGTACAATTATTTATTAACTAGCATTTGGAAGGCAGGTGCTGGTTTTGTTGCGCAGGAAGTGCTCACCCTGGAGAGTCGAGGAATATTGTCCGCTAAACGCTGAGCCAGAACGTGCCCAGAGCAGCATGGCAATGATCGTGGCAGCTTCTGCCAATTAAATGTACGAATTTGCTTACTGTGGGCTCCGTGGCGTAGACTTGCGTGATTTGGAAGTTTTGCAAAAAAATGCGGGATATCAACCCAGCCCCTGAACAGCGTGTGGGTTGATTCACACGGGAAATGTCTGGGAGAAAGAAAGACACGCCAACCAAATCTGTCAGGAAGAGAAGTCACGCCCACAAGTAGGCAAGCAAAGTTCATTCATAATATTCTGCAAGTCATTGTAAATAAAAATTTTAATTTTTCTTTATAAAAAGCCAAAGAAGTAATTTCATTAAATTAAAGAGGCAGAAGTGAAAAGTAAAAAAAAATTTTAAGACTTTTTTTTAAATTTTAAAATTTTTTTTTAATGGCCAAAAAATATTACAATAAGGAATGATATGAGACTCCACATTTTTTTAATTTAATTTTTAGTTGTTTGGCAGTCATTAAGAATCATCACGCTTTTAAAAAGCTGTGTAGACCTGGTATTTTTCGGCGTACCTTTTGGTGGCGTAAGTAGTTATGTTCCAGCTAGGCACATGGCAAGGTTACGGTTTTTCTGTGATTTCAACGATTGTGGCACGCGATTCCCCTTTAATTCGCAGCTGTCAAATCGCCCAGCGAGCCAACAGGAGCAAGTTCACGATTTCCAGGTTTTAATACGCATGTGCAAATACATGAACCTGCTCCGTCAATTCGCCGGCAAAGACAGAGGGCACCATTGAGGAATGGCGTTCACATGTGAGGAACTTCTGCCCCATTATGTTTTGCTGTGGGTCCTAAAGAGCCTCGATGCTTTATGTGCTGTAGCACTGAGCTATAATGACCAACAAGGTTACAGGTTCAATTCCTGATCTATGCTAAGTTAACTGGTCTCAGCTGGGACAGAGATGCTACAGTTGGCCTCAGTACCACTGGGCTGGGTGGGGGGAGGGGTGGAATCAACCAAGCTACCCATTTCTGATTGCTCTGCAGTGCCTGCTACTGGAAAGCAGGTGTGTAACCTATATTTATATAGAGCCTTTCATGTAACCAAATGTCCTAGGGTGCTTTACAGGAGGAGTGGTGAACATAGAGCAGGAAGTAGGAGAGAAAAGTTAGAGGAGATAAAGAGATCAGTTTTAAGGAGGCTTTTGAAGGAGAGGAGACGGGTAACAAAATAAAGAGGTTTAAGGAGAGAGTGCAAGAGTGCAGAGGGGGGATAGATGAAGGCTGTGACACCAACAACTTGCATTTATGTAGCGCGTTTAATGTGGAAAAACTCCCAAGGTGCTTCACAGCAGCGTAATCAGACAAAAATGGACACCAAGCTAAAGACGAAGAAATTAGGAGTGGGTGACTAAAAACTTGGCCAAAGAAGTGGGTTTTAAAGAAGGACTTAAAAGAAGAGATGGAGGTGGAGAGTTGGAGAGGTTTAGGGAGAGAATTCCAGAGCTTATACGACTGAAGCACAGCCACCAATGGTAGGGTGAAGGAAGTGAGAGATGGACGAGAGGCCAGAGTTGGAGGAACCCAGAGTTCTTGCCAAGGTTGTAGGGCTGGAGGAGGTTACAGAGATAGGGAGGAGTGAGGTCATGGAGGGATTTAAACATGAGGATTAGAATTTTAAATTTGGGGTGTTGGCCAATATAAACACTGACATGAGAGCAGAGTTGGCAAGAATACACAATGGTCCAAAGAATCAGAAGTGTTTAGGGAGCATGCCAGGGTGTAGTGATCGAGAATAATGCAGATGTAGAGCAGAGCAAGTCTGCAGGAAGATTTGAAGATGAGGGTAAGGACTAATGACTCAATATGCTGGGCAGAGTTAGTGGAGGTTGGTGATGACCGGGTGATGGGTGTGCAGGGCAGCATGCAAGCTGTGAAGGTCTGAATGAGCTGGAGTTTGAGTAGGATAGAATTGCATTAGAGGAATTGAGCCTTGAAGTGACAAGGGTGAGGATGAGGGTTTCAGTGACAGTGAGGATGAGGCAGGGGCTTAGGCAGGCAATGTTTAGGAGATGGACGTAAGCAGTTTTGGGTGATTGATCAGATGTGTGGTTTGAACCTTAGGATTGAGTAGGATACCAAGGTTGCACGCTATCCAATTCCATCCGAGCCAATACTGAGGAAGGGAAATGGAATCCGTACACGAGGCCCAAAGATTCTGTTGGAACAGCTTTGGTCTTGCCTGTGTTGAGCTGAAGGAAGTCTTAGTTCATCTACGACTTGATGTGGACATGCAGCCAGATGTTGACAGGCAGCCAGATGTCGTCGGGCAGTCAGATGTCGACAGGCTGCCAGATGTCGACAGGCAGCCAGATGTGGACACGCAGTCAAATGTGGACAGGCAGCCAGATGTTGACAACACCAATGTCAATGCCAATAATGACAACAACATAGGATCAGGAGTAGGCTATTCAGCCCCTCGAGCCTGTTCTGCCATTCAATTAGATCACGGCTGATCCATACCTCAACTCCATTTACCCACCTTTGCTCCATATCCCTTGATACCCTTACCCAACAAAAACCTATTGATATCAGTCTTTAAAATTTCAATTGACCCCCAGCCTCAACAGTCTTTTTGGGGGAAGAGAGTTCCAGATTTCCACTAGCCTTTGTGTGAAAAAGTGCTTCCTGATTTCACTCCCAAACGGCCTAGCTCTAATTTTAAGATTATGCCCCCTTGTTCTGGATTCCCCCACCAGAGAAAATAGTTTCTCTGCATCTACCCTATCAATTCCCTTTATCATTTTAAAGACCTTGATTAGATCATTCCTCAACCTTCTAAAGTCAAGGGAATACAGACCAAGTCTATGAAACCTGTCCTCATAATTTAACCCGTTAAGCCCTGGTATCATTCTGGTGAATCTGCGTTGCACTCCTTGCAAGGCCAATCTATCTTTAATGAGATTCCTCATCAGAATACCCCTCCTCTCCTTTCCCAAACAAGAAAATTGTGGGTTGGCCAAGTAATATTAATTAAAGCATTGCCCCTTTAAAATGAATCCTTATTATAGTCAGAGCACAATCCAAACTCTTGAATCAATAGGATTTAAAATGCAATTTGAATTTTAATTTGGTACTGTTGAGTGCAGTTTTAATTATAAAACTTCTCAATATTAATTACATTTTTAATTGACCATTTGGCTGTTCCTCTTTTTATTCTAGTGACTGGACTGAACTTATCAGGTTTGGACTTAAAATGTAATTAAAACATGATGGAAGGCAGTCTTGCTACTCAATAGAACCCTTCATCCACCCCCCCTCGGATAAACAAGATTAAAAATTAAAACTGTCAAAAATACAGCAAATTAAATATTCAAAGCCAAGGGAAGTATTTCTCTGGTGAGGATGATCTTTGTACTTAAGTTGAGGGATGTCAGTGATTTGCTACCTTCAATGCTTTTTCATACAGTGTCAAGCATCAAACAGTCTTAGATCAAGTTAGATGCTAAAGTAGATTTATTGAGTTCTCAGCCATGGAAAGACTCCTTGACTATCACCAGTGCATTTTGGAAAATCAGAGATGCGCTGGTCATAAGTGAGGGTTTGAAAACCTACTCTGCAGTGCAACAGTTCGATTTACAAGGATGATACCAGAGCTGAGGGGTTATAGCTACCAGGAAAGATTGATCAGGCTGGGGCTCTTTTCTCTAGAAAAGAGAAAACTAAGGGGTGAACTAATAGAGGTCTTTAAAATTATGAAAGGGTTTGATAGGGTTGGTGTAGAGAAAATGATTCTGCTTGTGGGTGTGTCCAAAACAAGGGGTCATAAATACAAGATAGTCACTAATAAATCCAATGGGGAATTCAGGAGAAACTTCTTTACACAAAGAGAGGTAACAATGTGGAACTTGCTACCACATGGAATAGCTGAGGCAAATAGAATAGATGCATTTAAGGGGAAGCTAGATAAACATATGAGGTAGAAAGGAATAGAAGGATATGTTGATAGAGTGAGATGAAATAGGGTGGGAGGAGACTTGTGTGGAGAATAAACTCCAGCATAGGCCAGTTGGGCTGAATGTCCTTTTTCTGTGCTGTAAATTCTATATCATTCTACGTTATTCCTTCTACAATGTCCTATCAAGCATTCCCAAGTCACATATAGCACAAGTTAGCTGCAGGGCAAAACGCCCTGACACTGCCTTATCAAGCATCCCATAATCAGGCATAACTCTGTTGAGATGCAGGATAAATAAAGTTCCCCCTACATGGTGCCACCACAAACCTTCACATCATGTACAGCCCTGGAGAGATATGGAGCAAAGCTTGTTCTTCATTGTCCAACAGTGCAGTTAAATTCTAACCAGTCAAACTTGGAGCCTATTTAAGAAGATCACCACTTGCTACGACTCAGTTAGGGGCGATTGGCTGAGAGAGGAGATATTCTTCCCGTTTATATGGGCTGGATTTAAGTCACTGTGCTACTAGTGACAATGTTAATATAATTTCTGTGCAAGATCTGTATTAAGTACTGAAAGAGGGGCTGCTGCAACATGGAAACTTGACATATGTGATTCCTCACCCAGCTAATTCTCAATCCCAGTCTCCTGCCAGGAGAAGGTGACAATGGTGGAGAAGTCACCCCAAAATGGCCAACCTGTCATTTTATTTCCAAAATTTTCCAACATTGAAGGAAACCAAGTTCACCCTTAAATGGCAAAAAAAATAACAAAAGGTTCCCAGAATGCTTCTAAAATGTAGAAATGTTGACCTTTTCCAGAAAACACTGGTCCCATTCATGACTCACAATGTATTTTAGTATTCAGTATTGTTAACTAGTTGATGCATTGTAAGTAGCAAATGAGAAACTAACTATAATGGTTGACTAGTTATTAACAAGATTTTTTACAACCAATTTAATCATGCAGTTTTACGAGTATATTTTCAATTGTAAAGTGACTCACGATCATTTGAGTTGTTAAGTATTGTTAGGGACGGTCTTGATTGGAAGCTTTTCAGTGACAAGAGAGAGTAATTAACTTGAACTAGGGAAGATGAGGACACGATGGAGTAATGATGATCGATCACTTGCGTTTATTGTAATCCTGTGTTAGTCTACAGCGGTTTCAGTTAGGCGCTTGACAAATTCAGGCAAAAACCACTGGTGATTCTAGGTATTCAATTGATTTTCGATCATATTAGTCACATAGCAATTGTGTATATTTATCCACACATAATAGGTCAGTTGTTACAATCAGGCCTGCTAGACATGTGACTGACAGACACGGAACGGATAAACCCAGGGTTCATGGATGATTTAACAATGCGTGTAATTGGGGAAACAAGAGCCAAAGATACAAATAAAATCAGAAAATGCTGGAAATACTCAACAAGTCAGACTGACAAAAGGTCTTCGACCTGAAACGTTAACTCTGCTTCTTTCTCCACAGATGCTGCCTGACTTGCTGAGTATTTCCAGCATTTTCTGTTTTTATATTTCAGATTTCCAGCATCTGCAGTATTTTGCTTTTGATCCAGTGATACAAAGACTGATGAGACATGATTGGTGAAGACTTAATGATTAAATTACATGCCAACTGTCAGGTGAAACCAACGGCTAAACTTAGGTTGTTTGTTTCTCACATAATTGTTAGAAAGACTCGTACCTCAGTGTCTTCAGGAGAGGAGTGGGGAAAGGTGTACAAAAAACATAAAACATTCATCCTCTTTGTTTCAAGTCTGCTCTGTCTTTTCACTTCTGCTTTGTCCTTCTTAGCATTTTCTTTGTCTCTCTCTCGCTCTCATTCCTTCCCCCCCTCCTGTTTTCCTCTGCTTCTCTTCCAATCCTCTTTCTCTTCGCCCTTCAGCTTGTGTCACTCCCAAAAGGTCCCCACCCCGAGATAATGAACAGCGTATGTGCAATCACAACAATTGTCATCAAGGTTGTTGGAGAATGTGAGTGGCCATTTTGGGAAGTTTAAAGGTCAGTCGAGGTAGTCGCGTTGGTGGTTGGTGGTTTTTTTCTCCCCTGTATCCGTAGTTAGGTTGTGGATCACACAGATATACTGGAAGACCCCAGAATGCCCCCCTAATCATTTAATGGTATTATCTGGTGTAGTGCTAAGCCATATAGACCTAGAAGGTTTCAGGTTTCATTCCCGTGCTGTGCCATGTTTGCTGATCTTAGCTGGTGTGGCCTTTGGAGATGCTAAAATTAATCACATTTCTAGAGAGGGAAAAATCAGCTAGTTTTCCCCTCCTGGTCACTACAACAATAACAACTTGCATTTATATAGCGCCTTTAACGTATTAAAACATCCCAAGGTGCTCCACAGGAGCCATTATGAAACAAAATTTGACACCAAGCCATATAAGGAGATATTAGTACAGGTAAGGTAGGTTTTAAGGAGCGACATAAAGGAGGAGAGAGAGGTAGAGAGGCGGAGAGATTTAGGGAGGGAATTCCAGAGCTCGGGGCCTAGGCGGCTGAAGGCACGGCCGCCAATGGTGGAGTGATGACAATCAGGGAAGCACTAGAGGCCAGAATTGGAGGAGCGCCGAGATCTCGGAGGGTTGTAGGGCTGGAGGAGGTTACAGACATAGGGAGGGGCGAGGCCATGGCGGGATTTGAAAACAAAGATGAGAATTTTAAAATCGAGGCGTTGCCAGACTGGGAGCCAATGTATGTCAGCAAACACAGGGGCGATGGGAGAACGGGGCTTGGTGCGAGTTAGGATATGGGCAGCAGCCCTGCTGGAAGGTGCATGCGTGTGGATGTCAGGTGAGGACAGGACCTGAATCGGCTGTGACGCCCTCCACTGCTGACCAGCCTGTTGACACTCACTTCCTGGGCTTAAGTGAGGAGCCAGATGGTTGCTGGTGCTCATGCGACCACAGTTCAGCCAGAGACACGACATTCAGACAGGATGGAAGGAAAGGGCAAAAAAATTAGAAATTAAAATTCAAAAGAGGGTACAGGAACAGAGAGACCTGGGAGTGTACGTACACAAGTCTTGGAAGATGGCAGGACTAGTTGATAAGGCTGTTAAAAAAAGCATTTTGGGTCCTTGGCTTTATAAACAGAGGCATAGAATACAAAAGCATAGACGTTATGCTAAACCTTTATAAATCACTGGTTAGGCCTCAGCTGCAGTAATGTGTTCCAATTCTGGGCACCACTGTTTAGGAAGGATGTCAAGGTCTTGGGGAAGGTGCAGAGTAGATTTACTAGAATGGTACCAGGGATGGGGGTTCTCAGTTATGTGGAGAGACTGGAGAAGCTGGGATTGTTCTCCTTGGAGCAAAGAAGGTTAAGGGGAGATTTAATTGAGGTGTTCCAAATTATGAGGGGTTTTGATAGAGTAAATAAGGAGAAACTGTTTCCACTAACAGGAGGGTTGGTAACCAGAGGACACAGGTTTAAGGTAATTGGCAAAAGAACCAAAGGGGAGATGGGGAGAAATGTTTACGCGGAGAGTTGTTATGATCTGGAATGCGCTGCCTGAAAGGGTGGCGGAAGCAGATTCAATAGTAACTTTCAAAAGGGAATTGGATAAATACTTGAAGGGAAAAAATTTGCAGGGCTATGGGGAAAGAGCAGGGGAGTGGGACTAATTGGATAGCTCTTTCAAAGAGTCGGCACATGCACAATGGGCCAAATGGAAAGGAACCAGGTTGCTATGAAAGCACAACACACTTTCGCTGAGTGAAACAGCATCAGGAAAGATCAGAAGCTGCCTGTTTTTATTTCAGATTTCCAGCATCCGCAGTGCTTTGCTTCAGGAAAGATCGTTCCAATCATTACAATATATTCCAGGCAAAGACCTAAAAAAAATTAGCAGAAAATAAGCACGGAAGCAAATAAATCTGATGGAAATGTTAGACGTCAAAACTCTGAACCTCGGCGACATTACTCAAATGCTAAAGGGTGCAGGGAAATTAAGCGTAGACCTGAAGGACAAAGCATAATGTCCATGTAGCAACCATCAGAATAATAATTTGGGCATTTTTTGCAGGCTTAAACCACATTTGTTCAGAAGAGATTGTCCGAACAATACTTAGTGAGCAAACTGGTGTGTGTGTGTGTGTGTGTGTGTGCCGAGGTTAATAGTGACATAAGATGCAATCCCAACGTCAACACGAGAATCTTAGACAATACATATAAAACAATCAATACTCAATCCATTGTATAAGGAAGCAAAAAGATATATTCGAGGGATAGATAACCATGTTCAAATCTTGTTATCCTTCCATAGTCTGAACTTGCAATAAGCACAGACCGCAGGAGAATAACAAGATTTCTTCCCCTTTAAAAGTTAAGTTGATGATAATTTCTGTCAACATAACCCAATTATAAATCAGAGTTAACCTTTTGTAAAAGCTGTCACAGGCAACTCAAAGGGGAAGGGCAATCTAGGGGAAGGACTATTTGTTCAAATTACTCAGCCATTTTACGTCAGAAAACTCATACTTCTGTGTCAGACGTGACTCAGTGGGCAGGACTCTCGCCGCTGAGTCAGAAGGTCGCGGGTTCAAGCCCCACTTCACCGACTTGAGCACGTAATCTAGGCTGTCACTTCAGTGCGGTACTGAGGGAGGGCTGCACTGTCAGAGGCGCTGTTTTTCGGATGAGACGTTAAAACGAGGCCCCGTCTATCCCCTCAGGTGGACTTAAAAGATCGCGTGGCACTTTTCAAGAAGAGCAGGGGAGTTCTCCCTGGTGTCCTGGGCAATATGTATCCCTCAACAAACATCATTAAAAACAGTTTATCTGGTCATTTATTTGATTGCTGTTTGTGGGACCTTGCTGTGCACAAATTGGCTGCCGCGTTTCCTACATTCCAACAGTGACTACACTTCAAAAGTACTTCATTGGCTGCAAAGCGCTTTGGGACGTCCCGAGGTCTTGAAATATAAATCCAAGTCTTTGTTTCTTTTCCTTTCCATACTGGAGAGGTCGCCCGTTTGGGATCATTATCGGGTGACCATTGACGGAAGTGTGCCTGTGTCAACAGTATCACCGTCCAGGAATGAAAGATGGCCAGTTAGCAAGGCACCAGAGTGTCAGAGTTGCCCTTGGGACCATACACCACATGTGCCTCTGTAACGCAAGGACAAAAATTGGATGGGAAAATAAAAACTCCCTCCTCTTTAGGTTCAGAATCATCTCAACAGCAAAACAAAATGTAATTTTGTTAATGTTCTGGTTTCAAGTAATTAAATACACACACACACACGCTGAGGTCTTTATCTTAAGTGCTATTGTTTCCTTGGACTCTGCTATATTTGAGTTGCCGTGGCGATGAGGAACGTGGCTGAAGGAGCATTGTTACTATGGTGAAGACATTTACCATGTTTGCAGAGTGAGGGGAGAGCAATAACCTGACTAGTGACGTTCAGTACAACAGCTACACCACGTTCTCCAGTGAACGTAGGTTGATTCCAGATGGGAGAGTTGAGGTATTCGATGAGAAGGGGTCAGGAAAGCCCCACGTTTTGTCCTACGGTGTTCGATCTGATCCTGACTATGGTGGAGGGGCTACAATCAGCCTCATGGTGCCCGGGCTAGGGGGAAAAAAAAAATCAACCAGGTTTCGTGCTCTTGATCACAGTCCGGTGACTTTTCTTGAAAGTAGCTGTCAGATGAAGCTCGGGTCAAGATCTGCCAGGAATTCCCTTGGACGTCGTCCCAAACGGTCGGCGTAACTTCGGCGAAAGATCGGCGGAAACCCCATACAGATCTATAAACAGGGTTTCCACCGATCCTCCACCAAAGTTAAGGCGGCCGATTGGGACAACACCGAGGGAATTCACTGTCTAGGAGGGCGCACGATGAATGGCAATAGGAATGAAGTCCCAAACGTTAGATCTGTAAAGTCAGCAAGTTCGGGGGAAAGGTGAAGAAAATCTCCTAAATCTGAGGGGAATTAGTAACTTCTAGCTTTGTGCCACACCATCACGGTCACCTGCTATTTAACGACCGGTCAGGAACTGAACAAATCCTGACCTCATCTTGCTCCCTATATTAGGGGATTAACAGGTAGTACGGGAGAGATGTCCATGATAGAATAATTATGCAGAGACTCTGGATGGAGCAGGTTTGGTCAGATGAATCAATTGTGTCTCACTCTGGATCTACGTATGTTCTGAGCATTGAGCGAGGCCCTACTGAAAGATGATCAACCCAAGTGATAACCTCCCGGGCATGAATATTCTTCTGGTTCTAAGCGTATTCAGCAGCGGAACAAAGAAAGGCATGTTAGGAGGGGTTTAGAGCAGGCTTGTTCACTAAGGGGGGCCCCAACCCATAGCATGTATTCCTTGTTGGTTAATCTCAGGGAGGCTCCAACATACTGCAGTCTGGAGCGATGGAACACGGGTCTGAGCCTCCTCAGTGTAGGTTTGAAATGTGCCACCTGGGCAGTTGCAAAGTAAAAGCCAGGCAAGGAGCAAAACTATCGGGCTGGTATAGCACTGATTGTGAAACTATCGGGCTGGTATAGCACTGATTGTGAAACTATCGGGCTGATATAGCACTGATTGTAAAACTATCGGGCTGATATAGCACTGATTATTAAACTATCGGGCTGATATAGCACTGATTGTAAAACTATCGGGCTGATATAGCACTGATTGTAAAACTATCGGGCTGATATAGCATTGATTATTAAACTATCGGACTGATATAGCACTGATTGTAAAACCATCGGGCTGATATAGCATTGATTATTAAACTATCGGACTGATATAGCACTGATTGTAAAACCATCGGGCTGATATAGCATTGATTATTAAACTATCGGGCTGATATAGCACTGATTGTAAAACTATCGGGCTGGTATAGCACTGATTGTAAAACTATCGGGCTGATATAGCACTGATTGTAAAACTATTGGGCTGATATAGCACTGATTGTAAAACTATTGGGCTGATATAGCACTGATTATTAAACTATCGGGCTGATATAGCACTGATTATTAAACTATCGGGCTGATATAGCACTGATTGTAAAACTATCGGGCTGATATAGCACTGATTGTAAAACTATCGGGCTGATATAGCACTGATTGTAAAACTATCGGGCTGATATAGCACTGATTGTAAAACTATCGGGCTGATATAGCACTGATTGTAAAACTATCGGGCTGATATAGCACTGATTATTAAACTATTGGGCTGATATAGCACTGATTGTAAAACTATTGGGCTGATATAGCACTGATTATTAAACTATTGGGCTGATATAGCACTGATTATTAAACTATTGGGCTGATATAGCACTGATTATTAAACTATCGGGCTGATATAGCACTGATTGTAAAACTATCGGGCTGATATAGCACTGATTGTAAAACTATCGGGCTGATATAGCACTGATTATTAAACTATCGGGCTGATATAGCACTGATTGTAAAACTATCGGGCTGATATAGCACTGATTGTAAAACTATCGGGCTGATATAGCACTGATTGTAAAACTATCGGGCTGATATAGCACTGATTGTAAAACTATCGGGCTGATATAGCACTGATTGTAAAACTATCGGGCTGGTATAGCATTGATTGTGAAACTATCGGGCTGATATAGCATTGATTGTGAAACTATCGGGCTGGTATAGCACTGATTGTAAAACTATCGGGCTGATATAGCATTGATTGTGAAACTATCGGGCTGATATAGCATTGATTGTGAAACTATCGGGCTGATATAGCACTGATTGTAAAACTATCGGGCTGATATAGCATTGATTGTGAAACTATCGGGCTGGTATAGCACTGATTGTAAAACTATCGGGCTGATATAGCACTGATTGTAAAACTATCGGGCTGGTATAGCACTGATTGTAAAACTATCGGGCTGATATAGCATTGATTGTGAAACTATTGGGCTGATATAGCACTGATTGTAAAACTATCGGGCTGATATAGCACTGATTATTAAACTATTGGGCTGATATAGCACTGATTATTAAACTATTGGGCTGATATAGCACTGATTATTAAACTATTGGGCTGATATAGCACTGATTATTAAACTATTGGGCTGATATAGCACTGATTATTAAACTATCGGGCTGATATAGCATTGATTGTAAAACTATCGGGCTGATATAGCACTGATTGTAAAACTATCGGGCTGATATAGCACTGATTGTAAAACTATCGGGCTGATATAGCACTGATTATTAAACTATTGGGCTGATATAGCACTGATTATTAAACTATCGGGCTGATATAGCACTGATTGTAAAACTATCGGGCTGATATAGCACTGATTATTAAACTATCGGGCTGATATAGCACTGATTGTAAAACTATCGGGCTGATATAGCACTGATTATTAAACTATCGGGCTGATATAGCACTGATTGTAAAACTATCGGGCTGATATAGCACTGATTATTAAACTATTGGGCTGGTATAGCACTGATTGTAAAACTATCGGGCTGATATAGCACTGATTATTAAACTATCGGGCTGGTATAGCACTGATTAAACAGAACTATAGGGGTTATACAGGATTGCTGAAAACTATGAAAACTACTCAATAATCTCCAAGGGCATTAACAGTAGGTGGATGGTGAGTCGTTGAGTATATTGAAGGCTGAGATAGATAAATTTTTGGACTCTAGGGGAATCAAAGGATATGGAGATCAGGCAGGAAAGTGGAGTTGGGGGTGAAGATCAGCCATGATCTGATTGAATGGGCCGTATGGCCTACTCCTGCTCCTAATTCTTATGTTCTTATGATACACAGTTTTTGCAGCGATAGGAGTATTAAAGCATGTAACACACAATGTATTTATTTTGCTGCGAAGGTGCAGGTTGTTTAACCAGGCCTGTACTTTAAGACTACGACGTCTAATTGATGTAAAGAAGAGGTTTTAAGGCCAATTAGAGGATAATGGCAGTTTGGTGACGGAAATTTGCAGTTTGGCAGTTGCTTGCCAATTCCTAGTGCCAGATTAGAACAAATCAGCATGAAATGACTGGCTCTCTCTTTTTCTTTTACTTTTGCTACTTTGAAGTGTGATGTCTGGAGTGTGACGGACTCATAACTTTTATGTACAAGGGAGGTTTACAGGGAGGGAGCAAATCTTAATTCCAGTGCTGCCAGCTCCCCACAGCTTAGCTGTCTGTAAATACAGGGCTCAGAAACCTACAGCGGACCTGCCAAAGGGGGGATTAAACCGAGGTCCCATCTATCCCCTCAGGTGGCTGAAAAGATCCCATGGCACCATTCAAAGAACAGTAGGGGGGTTATCCCCAGTGTCCCGGTTAATATTTATCCCTCAACAAACATCATTAAAGACAGTTTATCTGGTCATTGATTCCGTTGCTGTTTGTGGGATCTTGCTGTGCACAAATTGGCTGCTGTGTTTCCTACATTTCAACAGTGTCTACACTTCAAAAGTACCTAATTGGCTGTGGAGTGCTTTGGGACGGACTGAGGTCATGAAAGGCGCTATATAAATGCAAGTCTTTTTTTTTAAAAGTCTCCCCCTGCTGAGCTGTATTAAAAGTACCACCAATATTAGAGGGAGGCACCAGATAATCGGGTGGGTTCAGTGACTCCTGTGACCTTTGGTAACCTGAGGGTATATTACAGCAAAGCGCAGAACAATCAATAGTGAATAATCAGGTAGAGACTGAGGGAAGAGGCACAGCAATACTTAACACTTGTAATGAAATAGTCTATTTACAAAATACACCAGCCAACAAGAAAATAGGCTTTTTAAATCGATATAAATTCTACAATAGCATGTACGGAGTGGGAGTGATTTTTTTTTTTGGTAATTACTGCCTGAGTTCACACTACTTCTGCTAATAGCACGGGGATGCTGGATCTCTGTGCATTCATTTGGCTCATTAGTACAACTGTTCCCGACAGAGTGTTGCACCTTCCTTCTCCTTTGATTCCCCGTTTGAAACTTGGCAGAATGTTTTCCATCACGAATTAAGAACAGCAGTTAAGGGAGAGCCTAGGGCATGGAGGAAGCTGTAGAGTTTCCCAAGCTGCAATTATCTTACAGATATTGGGAGTACATTTTCTGATCGGTACAGTTCGTGTATGAACACTTAACGCATTCCTGTTTTGAACCTGGTTCATACTCTTTTCATTCAGCTCTCAGCACTTATAAAGAAAGGAAAAAGTTTGCGTTTATATAGTGCCTTTCACCAACTCAGGACCGCCCAAAGTGCTTTACAGCCAGTGAAGTACTTTTGAAGTGTAGTCACTGTTGTAATGTAGGAAACGCAGCAGCCAATTTGCGTACAGCAAGATGATAATGACCAGATAATCTGGGGAGTTTTTTAGGCGTTGGTTGAGGGATAAATATTGGTTCAACGTTTCATCTGAAAGCTGGCGCCTCTGATAAATATCCGTCAGCACTGCATTGTCAGCCTAGATTTTGTGCTCAAGTCTCTGGAGTGGGACTTGAACCCACAATTTACCTGACTCAGGGGTGAGAATGCTACCCACCGAGCCAAGGCTGACACTGTCAAGTTCTCTCTTTCGATCCCACTTCTGATAACCTATGCAGCGATCCATGCTGGAAGTACAGGCGCGAATGTCAAGTGAGGACAGAGTGGGGCTGGGCTGTAATTCACCCAGTGGTCGAATATCCCATCAACATCGTACTGAACAGGGTCACGTGTGAAGAATGGCCACTCGGGTGAACCGAGGGAGGGCTGGCCGTTTGTGTGAAGCCAGACCCTGGTATGAGTGGGAGCTTTTGGGAGATGAGGAGCAAAAGAAAAATTTGAGGGGGAAACAAATTGTCCAACACGTTCAGTGGGGAGAGGGGGGAGGGGATGTTACAATCTGCGGCATTTCATTCTGACAGGGCAATCAGACTGTCCTCGGTTTCTGCGAGGGATCTTCCATTCATCCAGCGAGAGCACATCAATTAGTGTTAATTGTGTTCAGGTGGTGCGTATCAATTGGGGACTCTCTTGTATTCATTTATATGAGAGCTTATCTAAGGGGTAATGTGGATCTCTGTGAATAAAGGATTGGAAGCAACTGAAGACCAGGCTCTGGTATTCTATCCTTCACTACCTGGCTATCCAAGTTATTACCTTTCTGGCTGGGGCAGAGGTAACCTCTTATAAAAGTTTTTTTTTTATTCGTTCATGGGATGTGGGCGTCACTGGCAAGACCAGCATTTATTGCCCATCCCTAATTGCCCTTGAGAAGGTGGTGGTGAGCCGCCTTCTTGAACCGCTGCAGTCCGTGTGGTGAAGGTTCTCCCACAGTGCTGTTAGGGAGTTCCAGGATTTTGATCCAGCGACGATGAAGGAACGGCGATACATTTCCAAGTTGGGATGGTTTGTGACTTGGAGGGGAACGTGCAGGTGGTGTTGTTCCCATGTGCCTGCTGCCCTTGTCCTTCTAGATGGTAGAGGTCGTGGGTTTGGGAGGTGCTGTCGAAGAAGCCTTGGTGAGTTGCTGCAGTGCATCCTGTGGATGGTACACGCTGCAGCCACAGTGCACTGGTGGTGAAGGGAGTGAATGTTTAGGGTGGTGGATGGGGTGCCAATCAAGCGGGCTGCTTTGTCCTGGATGGTGTCAAACTTCTTGAGTGTTGTTGGAGCTGCACTCATCCAGGCAAGTGGAGAGTATTCCATCACACTCCTGACTTGTGCCTTGTAGATGGTGGAAAGGCTTTGGGGAGTCAGGAGGTGAGTCACTCGCTGCAGAATACCCAGCCTCCGAACTGCTCTTGTAGCCACAGTATTTATATAGCTGATGGGTAATGTAATGCATCGAATTCGGGGCTAGAGTGATCTCCTGGACTTACTTCAATCGCCAAAGGGGTCGGAGAGGAATTTCCCAAATTTTTTTCCCCCCAAATTGGCCGGGATTTTTGTCTGATTTCTCGCCTCTCCCGGGAGATCACATGATGTTGGGTGGGGAGTATATATATTGTGATGCGCAAGGTACCACGATTGTGTGGGACAGGCTGGAAGGACCAAAGGGCCCTTTCCTGTCTGTCATTGTTTGTTTGCCCATATCCGTGCCTGTTGTTGCTGTTTCTCTATCCTAATTTTTTTTATTAAGTTTAAGGAAGAATGGAGCCTCGGTGAAGATATAATTTAATAACTGCTCTCCACTTGCTGGATATTGCCTTCCGTAAATGCTTCTTTGAGGCCTGTGTGCCAGGAGGTTTTTTTCCACAAATGAAAAGTCTGCAGAACTCATAAGCGGCCGTGAGTGAATTACAGTCACCTTTGCAAATGGAAAGGAAAAACATCTCCTACCGTGGTCCAGGAAGCATTATTCTTGATGCTACAGAGTTGGCTCTTAACTCTCTTATAATTCTGCTTCAGAACGACAAAATAATTCCCCTATAAAGAACCTCAGCTACTCAGATAGGCTCAGGGTCTTGGTCTATTTACTCTAGAGCAGGGTAGACTGAGAGGTGACCTGATAAACATCTATAAAATAATTAAAGGTCTGGATAGTGCTCCAATTGATAAATTATTCCAGTTTAACAGGTTGGGGAGGACCAGGGGGCACGAGTTCAAACTATGTAAGAGTAGGAATAGGCAGGATGTTGGACGGTTCTTCTCTCTCCCAGAGAATTGTGAGCCTCTGGAATGTGTTACCGGCTGGTGTGGTGGGTGCCGACTCTCTGCCTTCAAGAGGGAGCTGGACCAGTTCCTGACTGGGGCAGAGATCGCATCATATAGAGGGTAAGTGTCTTTACAGATAACACTTGGTCCATGTGATCTCCTGGGCTGGTTTCGATCACCTGAGGAGTCCGGAGAGGAATTTTACAGAGTATTTCTTCCTTTATTGGCCCTGGGTTTTTTTCTGTTTTTTGCCTCTCCTAGGAGATGCGGTGTTGGTGGAGGGGGGGAGGGGGGATAGTCGGGGGAGGGAAGACGTGTTTAACCATGATGATCCGGCCATCATAGTGCGGGGAGGACTTGATGGGCCAGCTGGTCTTTTCCTGCCCGTCAATTTCGTCTGTTCGTATAACATCTAAAGCAGTGTTATTACCCGCTGATACAGAGTAAACTGTTGTAACATTGCAGCAATTGCAAGTGTTCGCGGATTTTATTCTTCATTGAGAACGTTGTCACTGAACAGATAGTATCTCGGCTGAAGAAGCTAACCAGTAGGCCCGCCACCGAGGGAAGAGAAACAGCTTCCAAAGGCTACAGCGCAAAGCTACAATAAAAAAATTATTAGATGGGAACTGATCACGATGAGTGTACCCTAGGGTTCAGATGGCAATGAACTGCTCAAGCTTCACGGCTCAACGTTTATGGCATCATCTAAAACCCTTGATAAGAATTTTTTCTCCTTTCTCCTCTGCGCCTGTTATTCTCCATATTAAAGCAAATCAAATAGTCATAATGTTCTGCAACTCGCCTTTTATCAGCTGTCAGCCGTGGCTTAGTCGGTCGCACTCTTTCCTCTAAGTCAGAAGGTTGTGGCTCCAAGTCCCACTCCAGAGACTTGAAGACAAGGTACAGGCTGACACTTCAGTGCAGTCCTGAGGGAGTGCTGCACTGTTGGAGGTGTCGTCTTTCGGATGAGACGTTACAGAACCTGCCCTCTCGGGCGGATGTGAAGGATCTCATGACACTATTTTGAAGACGAACAGGGTTAGTTCTCCCTGGTGTCCTGGCCAATATTTATCCCTCAACCAACATTAACCAACATATCCCTCAACCAACAAACAGATTATCAGGTCGTTATTACATTGTTGTTTGTGGGACCTTGCTATGTGCAAATTGTCTGCTGTGTTTCCCTACATTACAACATTTCAAAAGTAATTTGTTGGCTGTGAACCACTTTGAGATGTCCTGAGGAGATGTAGGGTGTTATATAAATCCAAGTTCTTTCTTTTACTGTCCCGGTGATGCTATACTACTTTCAAACTGCTTGCTAAGGTCCTGCAATGTCCATATTCTTGGGATCAGACCTGGTTTCCTTTGCTGACATAAGTTGCTCACAACGGGGGAAGGTTTCTGTAGGTCGTCATGTGTCAGCAATGTTGTATTATTCGCAGTCCCCTAAGTTAGAGACATTCCCTTAACGATCAGTGTGTGCATATCAATTAGACAACTGGGCTGGTATCCGGTGACAGCACATGGTTTTTAATGAGTGAAGGCTGGATGGAAAAATACATGTTGTTTTAAAACCTTAATAAAATTATTTGTTTTCATAAACCTCAGGCTACAAGAGCCTAAGTCAAGTAAATTGCTAAGAGATCTCTTAAGGGGTTCTCCGTGAGAATCTACTTAAATGTTCAGCGGAGCAAATTTTATCCCTTCTCACTGTGATGACTCTTTCATGGTAAGTCATACTTTGATCAATGATAGAAAATCAAGAATAATTACACAATATTTACTGTAAAGCCTTGGATTAAAGTCCCAAAGCACTTTACAGCCAATGAAGGACTTTTGCACTGGCAGATGTGCCGTTTTTCAGATGAGGCATTAAACTGAGGCCCCGTCTGCTCTCTCAGGTGGATGTACAAGATCCCATACCATTATTCTAAGAAGTGTAAGGAATCTTACAACACCAGGTTATAGTCCAACTGTTTTATTTGAAAATCACAAGCATTCGAAGGCTTTCTCCTTCGTCAGTTGTAAGCGGGGGAGTTCTCCTTGATGTCCTGGCCAATATTTATCCCTCAACCAACATCACCAAAAAAAAACTCTGGTCATTATCACATTGCTGTTTGTGGGACCTTGCTGTGCGCAGATTGGCTGCTGCGTTTCCTGCACAACAGCGATCACAAATGCAAGTCTTTATTTTTTCTGTCTCCCACCAACACTCCATTACCCTTTCATTCTCCCTCCTATCGCCTTTGGCCCAGAGTGGGCTGGCCTTCCTGTCCATTGCCCTTTCCCTTTGCATCCCACCTATGGCCGTATCGCTTCCTGACCATCAAAGAGTGCAGCTTGAGGCCAAGGTCCCACCCTTCGCCCATGACCTACAGTTTGACGGCCTGCTGGCCTGCTCTACTGGCTGGATGCCAACCCTGCCCAACGCCCTGGAAACATCACCATCTTCCATGCCATGCCATCCATCACCTCCCGTTCAAAAGGGCACAAGAGGGAAAAGCTGAAGAAAGAGAGAAAGAAGAGGAGCGAGAACCAGAAAAGAAGAGAAAGGGAGAGAGACCAGAAAACAAAGTAGACTAAAGAAAGAAAGACGCATTTATATAGCACCATTCATGACCTCAGGACATCCCAAAGCGCTTTACAGCCAATTAAATACTTTTCAAAGTAATCACTGTTGTAATATAGGAAACGCGGCAGCCAATTTGCGCACAGCAAGGAGCCACAAACAGCACAATGTGATAATAACTGTTTTAATGATGTTGGTTGAGGGATAAATATTAGCCAGGATATCAGGGAGACCTCACCTGCTCTGCTTCGAAATAGTACCATGGCATCTTTTACGTCCACCTAAGAAGGCACACAGGGCCTCGGTTTAACGTCTCATTCAAAAGACAACACCTCCAACACCCCATTAGTGCTGCACTGGAGTGTTAGCCTAGATTTTGTGCTCAATTCTCTGGAGTGGGACTTGAACATACAACCTTCTAACTCAGGAGGTTAAGAGTGCTACCCACTGAGCCACAGCTGATATTGAAGAGTATTGGACATGAGGTAGTGCTGAAAGCCAGTCAGTCACAGGTTGCCTTTTGGGCCACAGGTGCTGGCTGGCAGATAGGGGGAAGGATGAAGGCCAGAGGTTGGATTTTTCTGGTGGAGAATGTGCGACCAGGGATGGGATTCAGTTGAGGAGGGGCTTTGGGAATGGGGGCGTTCGGGGTGCTCACAGGTGGAGGGACCACTGCAGGGCAGTGGTGACTGTGTTGCTGGATCTCCTTTCCAAGTTGTGTTGCTTGGGACAGATTATGCCTCCATCCTGCAGGAAGACTAGAAGCCAAACGAAGAGATCATTCACATTATTTTTGTTGCATGGATGAAGAAAGTCTCCACAGTATAAACAGGATAGGATGTCTGCATTAACTGAGCTCAACCAAGTTTCAAAAAAATGACACAAAACATGACAACAGTGATCCAGGTACAAAATGTGCGTGAATGTAATATATTATAGATAGATAGATAGATTACTTATTAGAAATAGACAACAGCTAAATATACTTCAATTGAAGGCAAGAAACCTACCCAGAGAGTGGTGAGAATGTGGAACTTGCTACCACATGGAGCAGTTGAGGCGAATAGCATAGATGCATTTAAGGGGAAGCTGGATAAACACATGAGGGAGAAAGGAGTAGAAGGATATGCTGATAGGGTGAGATTAAGAGGGGTGGGAGGAGGCTCGTGTGGAGCATAAACGCCGGCATAGACCAGTTTGTCTAAATGACCTGTTTCTGTGCTGTAAATTCTGTGTAATTTGATGTGAAGAAACAACGGCACAGATTTTGTTTAAATATTCTCAGCCGGAAAATAACAAGAGCCTTATTACAGTCTCGAATTTCAGCAACATGTTTTTAAATGTTTTATAACCAGTGTTTATTACAAATTAATAATTGTTGGACAGTGGTATTAAACATTTATAAACATGCTGTAGTTTTGCAATGACGGCTTTACTGAATTATTATTTTTAACGTAATAGCATAGCAGCATTTTAGTAATTATTTATAGCAATTCATTACACAAATGTTAATTTTTTATGGTTGGCCTATTACAGCTTTGTTGCAGGTTAAGTGGTAGTTTTTAACAGCCACTTAGAATGAAGGGATGTCTCCTTTTACATTTCATTTCACCCTGCTCAGCTATTTGCTTCTCACTGCGCTGTGCTGCACTGCCCGCCTCTTAAAGAGGTCTTGTATTCTTACAAAAAGAAAAATATTGTCCCTCGTCAATGTATTTCGTAATTGCAATACATAGTACGGCAGTAACAAGAAAGACTTGCATTTATTCAGTGCCTTTCATGACCTCAGGATGTCCCAAACCGTTACAGCCAATGAAGAATTTTTGAAGTGTAGTCACTGTTATAAAGTAGGAATAGTGGCAGCCAATCAGCCATGAGATAAACTGTTTTAGTGATGTTGGTTGAGGGATAAATATTGGCCAGAACACCAGGGAGAACTCCCCTGTTCTTCTTCGAAATAGTGCCATGGGATCTTTTAAGTCCACTTGAGAGGGCAGACTAACATCTCATCTGAAAGGATGGCACCTCAGACAGTGCAACGCTCTCTCGGTACTGCACTGAAGTGTTAGTCTAGATTATTTGCTCAAGTCTCTTGTGTGGGGCTTGAACCCACAACTTTATGACTCAGTTGCGAGGATGCTACCACCGAGCCACGGCCGCTGCCTACAAGAGAGGAACTCAAGGCTCATCTCTAGGAAAGACTGGAGAAATTTGAGCCTCGAAAGGAGGCAACAGGTTGAACCACGTGGATGTACATAACAAAAAGTAAATGGTGCAGAACAAAACTGTGAGTTAAACCACGTTAGCAGGATGAGAGAATATAGGTTCAAAGCAGTGAAATGCAAGTTTAGGTCTGATGTCAGGAAATGCTCACACCAAGAACAATCAATGAACAAACGTCTGGATAATGGAGCTGAAAACCCTGGGATCCTTTGCAACGAGTGTACGTTGTGATGGGGAAGTTCAGGTTCCCTCTGAATGGATGAGGTAAGGTTGAGCCGAATGGCTGTCTTCATCCACATCTGTCTTTTGATCTTCTAATTTGTGATACCAATGAAACACAGATGTAGAAATTTAGGCCAACGCCACAAGTTATTAAGATATGTAGGTTTAGAGCATTCTGTGAGGTAATTCTGGAGGCTACATGGAGTAGCAAAGTAGCCCCATTCTCTTTAACTGAAGGAAATGTACAAATGAGAAATCAGTGACTTAATTTTTTTCAATGGTCTTCAGCCCCACTTACATGATCTAAGTCAATTGTTCTGGCAGTGTAGAAGGACTATGTGTTTGAAACTTCCCATTTTGTTGTCTTTTGCAGAGCGGAGGAGGGACTATAATATCAGCTTGGCTCATTGGTAGCACTTTTGCTTGAGTCAGGATGTTGTGGGCTCGAGGTCTACTCTCAGATTTGAGCCCATAATCTAGGCTAACACTACAGTGCTGTACTAAAGGAGTGCTGCACTGTTGGAGGTACCGTCTGTCGGATGATATATTAAACCGAGGTCCCATCAGCCTTTTCGAGGGGAAGTAAAAGATTCCACAACATTTTTAGAAAGAGGAACAAGGAGCTCTTTCAGTGTAAGGAGCTCTCTCAGTGTCCCGGCCAACATTCATCCCTCAACCGATACCACTAAAACAAATTTACTGATCATCTCATTGCTGTTTATATGGACCTCTGTGTACAAATTGGCTGCCGTGTTTTCCTCCATAACAGCAGTGAACACAATTCAAAAGTAATTAATTGTTTGTGAAGCAATTTGGGAGATCAAGTTCTTTCTTTCTTTGTCCATCCGAGGTATCCATTTTCTTGGTGGTCCCGGTTTCCATAAAAACCATTATGCTGGACATCAGATTCAACTCGATCCATCCTAATCCATGAAACAGACCAAGCCTCTGCTGAAATGAAGATGGGACAGTTTGGGTTGTGCTGAGGATGAGAGCTAAACTGTAAACTGATTAAATCTGCAAATGGCGTAACATTAGGGGGTGCAGTAGGGGCAGAGGATGCAGTCAATGTTTTGTAAAATAATTTAGATCAGTTGTGCAAATAGGCGGACAAATGGCAATTGAAAGTTAATACATATTGGGAGGAAAATAGGTGCACACTGAAGGGAGCAGAATTAGCCAGAGAGACTCAATTGCCTGGATATTCCGCGAGGCATTATTTTAATGCTGATGCTAACCCATTTATTATAAAACGGTTAAAGCCAGCTTAGTTACTTAAAGGTGATAGACAGTTGGAATGATCTTAAGGTAAGATAAAGCGGTCCAAAATATTAAGGGAGTTCAAAGTATAGTTGGATGCTGAGCTGGATGAGTCGGAATACTAGAGGACATGTTTTGATGCATCAAAGCGGGGAGATGAGGAGAAATGTTTTTACGCAGTGAGCTATTGTGATCTGGAATGCTCTGCCTGAAAGGGTGGTGGAAGCAGATTCAAAAGTCACTTTCAAAAGTGAAGTGGATATATACTTGAAAAAGGAAAAATTTGCAGGGCTATCATTTTTTGTTATGTTCCTATGAATTAGATCAAGAAACCAGCACATGGAAATGAGTGTATCTTTCCTTTACCCCCAATTGTTTGTCCTCCCCGCCCCCACACCCCCCCCCCCCCCCAAAATTTTCACCTTGGGCAGACATCAGGGGGCTAGTGGGGAGACTAGACTAGCACTCAGAGAGAGCTCGCTGGTTCAGAGTGGGTGGGAGGAGGCGTCGAGAAATCCAGTGACGGGATGGAAAATACTTGTGGGGCCGGGAGGAGCGTTCATGCTCATAATGGACACAGTGTAATCTGAAAAAAGAAAACAAAGGCTGTCTTGTTTCCAGACCAGCCCTTAAAGGTCCCTTTATGGACCGCTGATTCTGCCACTCAACACCTCGTACCAATGGGTGGAGCATACACGGTGCACACTCTGTCCATTGCTACCTCAAAATTGCATCGGGGGTCCCTGCAGCCAGCGCAGGACCCCCCCCCCCCCATTTGTATATTCAAAGTCGTCCCCCACCCAAAGCAGGCAGGTGCCTGGCCCGCCCACGTGAAGGACCCAATTGAAAATGTCGGCCGTAGGAACGGGGCAGAAGGTTCAGCCACAAGATTTTCAGAGCATTACCGCACCATTCCTGCCAGAAAATGGGAACAAAAATTGCATACTTTTGCTGAGGTGAGATTCTACAATCACGAACAGTCCTCTGTGACCTCACTCACTTAATCTTCCTCGAGCAGTCCTTAGTCGAAAACTTGAGGGCAATTGTGGAGCTCCAACTGTGCCTTGTTAAGAGTTGACCATTCCAATGCTCTCCTGGCCGGCCTCCCATCTTCTACCCTTCATTAACTCGAGTTCATCCAAAACTCTGCCGCCTGTATCCTAACTCGCACCTAGTCCCGTTCACCCATCACCCCCTGTGCTCGCTGACCTAGATTGGCTCCCGGTCCAGCAACGCCTCGGTTTAAAAATCCTCATCCTTGTTTTCAAATCCCTCCATGGCCTCGCCTCTCCCTATCTCTGTAACCGTCTCCAGCCCTACAACCCTCCGAGATCTCTGTGCTCCTCCAATTCTGGCCTCTTACGCATCCCCAATTTTAAATACTCCACCATTGGCGGCTGTGCCTTTAGCTGCCTAGGCCCTAAGCTCTGGAATTCCCTCCCAAAACCTCTCTGCCTCTCTCCTCCTTTAAGACGCTCCTTAAAACCTACCTCTTTGACTAAGCTTTTGGTCACCTGTCCTAATTCCTTCTTATGTGGCTCAGTGTCAAATTTGATTACACTTCTTGTGAACCACCTTGGGACGTTTTACTACGTTAAAGGCGCTATATAAGTGCAAGTTGTTGTTGTATCACGTAACACAAACCGGTCGACTAACCTAGGATTTTCTGGTCTGTACGACTTGGTACTTTACTGAGTGGTGCCAACAAGCCCTTGGGGAGGCGAAGTATCTTTAAAAAGTTGAAGACTGACATAAAACCCCCTGTAATTGAACTGGTGACACAACCACGTGACTATGTCCAGCGAAAGCTATTTGTCATGAAGGGCAGGATGCAAATGAGCTCCTAGACCTATATATAAGCAATCACTTTCCTCCCCAGTAAGTCGGGAATCCTTCGTAATTAATTAACCCGTCGCCCTAAGCTGCAAGAACACCTACATCTCAAATCAATTAGCAGGGTCTCAGTATTTTTTTCCCTGCTGCTGTTAAGGCTGTCTAATTACCTCCAACCTCACTGATAAGAGGCAGCTGTGCTAACAATTACTAGCAGCTCTCGTTTACTAGACACTATGCTGCAAAAGACAGGTATTAACTAGCCTTCCTAGCCCGAGTTTATCATCACACCACTGCTGAAACGTCAGGAATGGACTCTGGGTGAAGAAGCAGCATTGCAACTCCCATCCTTCACTCACCATCTTTGTGCAATGCTGTCAATGCTTCTTTCAGTCAAAGGTTTGCTTGCGTCTTTCCCCCCCTCGAATCTTCTCCCTTCCTTTCTCAGAGCAAGGAGCAAGGATAGGAGAAACTTCTTTACGCGGAGGGCAGTTGGAGGATGAAACGTTTCGTTGCGGGGAGTGGTAGAGGCAGCGACTGTTCCGTCTTTCAAGGGAAATATTTGAAGCTGAGGAAGATGGAGGGCTGTGGGGAGAGAGTGGGGCAGTGGGAATCCGTCTTGGATTGTTCTGGCAAAGAGCTGGCGCAGATACAACGGGCAAAATGGCCTGTTTCTGTGCTGTAATCGTCCATGATTCTACGTTGACTCATGCTGGGGTAAGGTTTAGTGGGTCCCCACCAGCCTTGCCACATTCCGACTGTTTGATCTTGCGATGAATCACAGCTGATCAGCTGGGACGGGAATCCTGGCCTGTTGTTTCCTCTCCCCCAGCCCACAGGCACTGAGGCCAACTGAATTACCTCTACTGCCATCCGACCTTATGCTCAGCTAACTTAGCTCAGGCAGATAATTGGGAAATTGAGGAGGAAGTACCCATTTTTGGTGTGTATCGCTCAGTTTCACTCTGCCTTTACCAAGTGACCCATCTGGGGAATGCTCTAATCTAGTCTCAGTCTAATCCAGGCCAGTGTGTCCCAAAGCTTGTGCTTACATTAAGGCCTTTAGAACATTTACTCAGGTAGGAACATTGAAGATACCTTTTAGTACGGTGACAAACATCTCTCCCTGGTATATAGATCCCCAATTTTTATCCAGTTCTTTTCAAACTAATTAGGAATCTAAAAACAAATGAGACTGCCACCTAGCCAGCTGGATGGATGTTCGATTGCGACCTTCTGAAAGAAAAATACAGATTCCTAGCTCAACAGGAATAGGAGGACATAGGCTCAGGCTAAAGCAGGAGAGAGATATAAATGTGATCAGCCAAAGGTGTGCCCTTCTCTGATTTTTATCGTCGGATTGGCTTTGTCAAAGACATATCCAGAGCAAACCCTGTAAATACGGACATAAGAACATAAGAAATAGGAGCGGGAGTAGCTCATACGGCCCCTCGAGCCTACTCCGCCATTCAATCAGATCATGGCTGATCTTCGACCTCAACTCCATTTTCCCACCTGCTCCCCATATCCCTTGATTCCCCTAGAGTCCAAAAATCTATCTCTCTCAGCCTTGAACATACTCAACGACTCAGCATCCACAGCCCTCTGGGGTAGAGAATTCCAAAAGATTCACAACCCTCTAAGTGAAGAAATTCCTCCTCATCTCAGTCTTAAATGGCCGACCCCTTATCCTGAGACTATGCCCCCTAGTACTATACTCTCCAGCCAGGAGAAACAACCTCTCAGCATCTACACTGTCAAGCCCCCTCAGAATCCTATAAGTTTCTATGAGATCACCTCTCATTCTTCTGAACTCCAGAGAATATAGGCCCATTTCACTCAATCTCTCATCATAAGGACAATGTTATCTTGATATTATTGTGCGTTGGTGGGGGGAGGGGAAGGGAAGGGTTAGCTCCTTCATGCCACTAAAAAGACATTTGGCAGAGTCCTTCCCTCACATTGCTTTGGCTTGGAGAGAGATTCCATACGTGGGCTACCATTTATTTTAAACAGGTTAATGGCTTCACTGAAATAACCAACAGAGGGATTTCACGTGAAGATATTGACTGGGGATTTCCTCGGAGGGGCCCCACTCCGTTGCCCTAACTTTCCGGTGAATTTACTGTGGCAGAGTGAGAGCAACTCTGAGGGAATACCCGGCCATTAACTAGTTTGTTAAAAACAGTTGAATTTCCACACTCCCGTCATCAACAACATTGCATTTATATCGCGCCTTTTATGTAGTAAAACATCCCAAGGCACTTCACAGGAGCGTAATCAGACAAAAATTGACATCGAGCCAAAGAAGGAGATATTAGGACAGGTGGCCAAAAGCTTGGTCAAAGAGGGAGGTTTTAAGGAGGACCTTAAAGGAGGAGAGAGAGGCGGAGCGGTTTAGGGAGGAACTTCCAAACCTTAGGGCCTAGACGGCTGAAGGCACGGCCGCCAATGGTGGGGGCGAAGGAAATGGGGGATGGACAGAGTTGGAGGGACCCAGACTTCTCGGAGGGTTGTAGGGCTGGAGGAGGTGACGTAGTCGGGGAGGGGCGAGGCCCGACCAACTCCAAAACAATGCTTCGATCAGGTAGCTGGTTAAAAACAGAACGGTTGGTTGTCAAGATAAGCTGTGAGTACCTAAATAATTAAGTGCTCTAAGAACACCCTGGGACCATGGAACTGACATCTGTGCGATACAACCAGTCAAGGTTGAATCATATAGATTGCAATGTTAGATTGATAACGCGGGAGTTTTTGCTCAATTACCTGCAGAGGTCAGGGCAAAAAAAAAATCCTGGTATTACCTTCTTGATAGATTCAACTAAGGTTACTATCTCCCTCAGGAGATTAAATTAGTCAGTGGAATCTGTGTTTGACGTGCAAGCTGGATGGGTCTAATAGCTTTTTCACGTTAAATATTTTCTTAATTTCTTAAGGGTTTATTTGGCCTATCTGGATTTTTTTTTGGGGGGGGGGGAGTTGGGGGAGGTCTGTTTGTGACAGGGAGATTTATCCTTTGTAAATGGAAATAGCAATTTTGCCGTACTCTGATTTAAAGCGAGGTGGAAGCAGTCATATTTGAACAGGTAGGTTTCAACCCTCGAGCTACGGTCACTGCTACTTTAGACTCTCGCTGTGACCAAATGAATGAATTATCATAGATCATAGAATCATACAGCAGAGAAGGAGGCCATTCGGCCCATTGTGTCTGTGCCGGCTCTTTGAAAGTGATATCCAATTAGCCCCACCCTCCCCTCCTCCTTCCCCACCAGCCTTGCTAAATTTTTCCTTTCCTGGTTCTGAAAGTTATAACGACTCACCGCATAAAAAAAAAATCTCCTCAGTTCCCCCTGACTCTTTAACCAATTATCTTAAACGTGGTTGCTCCTCACCCATTGAGTACATTTTCCTACAGTCTCTCTCAGTTAGAATCTGTCTCTTTGCTCCCCTGAATGTCCTCCTTTTTTTCATGTCCTATCTTCCTGCTGGCCCCTTTGCCCGGCTCTATTTTTAATCTGTGCACACTTTAAGGGCTCGTAATCTCTAATGATAATATGAGTTTTCTCTTTAATGGTACATTGGCTCCCGGTCCGGCAATGCCTCGATTTAAAAATTCTCACCCTTGTTTTCAAATCCCTCCATGGCTTTGCCCCTCTCTATCTCTGTAACCTCCTCCAGCCCTACAACCCTCTGCGCTCCTCAAATTCTGGCCTCTTGTGCATCCCTGATTTTAATCGCTCCACTATTGGCGGCTGTGCCTTCAGCTGCCTGGGCCCTAAGCTCTGGAATTCCCTCCCTAAACCTCTCTGCCTCTCTAACTCTCTCTCCTCCTTTAAGACGCTCCTTAAAACCTACTTCTTTGACCAAGCTTTTGGTTACCTGTCTTAATATCTTCTTATGTGCCTCGGTGTCAAATTTTGTTTGATAATCGCTCCTGCGAGGCGCTTGGGATGTTTTACTATGTTGAAGGCGCTATATAAATGCAAGTTGTTGTTGTTGTCGTTGTTGTTGTTGTTGTCATCGTTGTCGTCGTCGTCTGCTCACGCCCCTCCTTTGGTTTATGGAATTACATAGAATGTACAGCACAGAAACTGGCCATTCAGTCCAACAGGTCCATGCAGGTGTTTATGCTCCACGCAAGCCTCCTCCCACCCTCTCAATCTCAAGCTATCACCATATCCTTCTATTCCTTTCTCCCTCATTTTCACCACCCTCTGGGTAAAGAAGTGTTTCATGAATTCCCTATTGGATTTATTCGTGATTATCTTATATCCATGACCTCTAGTTTTGGGCTCCCCCACAAGTGGAAACATTTTTCCATCCTGATAAATCCTTTCATAATCTTAAAGACCTTAATTAATTACCCCTTAGCATGTCTATGTGCGTGTGCATGTACATGTGCGAGTGTGTGCATGTATGCATTTGTGTGTGCGTGTGTATATGTGCTTGTGTATCTGTGTGTATTTGCGTGTGTGTATATTTGCATGTGTATCTGCGTGTGTATGTTCATGTGTGTATCTGCGTGTGTGCATGTGCATGTGAGCGTCTGTGTGGTTAAAGTCATGGTTACAATAAGGGAGCGATTTCATTGCCACCACATGTACTAAGCATAGTCCCAGTGCACAGGGAGAACTCCTCTCTAAAATTAATTCAAAGGCCAAATCCCCTGGTAGATATTAAAACATTAAACACAAAATATAAGGATAGGTATGTAACGTAAAAATAAATTTACTTTCAATTGTATAATATATAAATTTCAATCAAAATAACAAATTGATTGGAAAGGTGAGCTGCCCCCTGTTTTCTTCTATTTTATCTATTTTTAAAAATTAATTCTCAGGATGTGGGCGTGGCGAGCAAAGCCGGCATTTATTGCCCATCCCTAGTTGCCCCCTTGAGAAGGTGGTGATGGGCCTTCTTCGTGAAGCACAGCAGTCCATGTGGAGAAGGTTCCCCCACAGTGCTGTTAGGTAGGGAGTTCCAGGAATTTGACCGAGTGACGATGACGGAACGGTGATATATGTCCAAGTCGGGATGATGTGTGACTTGGAGGGGAACTTGGAGGTGATGGTGTTCCTTATGCACCTGCTAACGCAAAATAAAAACATAAAAGTAAATTCTGAAGGAAATCAGAGTCTACACTTGTTCCTAAAAGAACCGATTTTTTTTTAATGCCAAGACTTTTTTTTAATATATCAATTCCACACATTTTTCTATTTCATTTGTGTCAAGATTAATAGAAAGTTAAAAAAAAAAACCCAGTGGCCTGACTGTTAAATAAAGACAGTCTTTCTTTCCACATGAATGAAGTTCCATTTATATTCACAGCCTGAGGCGGTATGACAAATAAAGAAAACACAAGAGAACAAATAATCTTCCCGTGTACATTAAAAGGCAGAAAGATCAAGAGGCCCAACAGTGATCAGTGGGGACATTAATAGGCGTACAGAGCACAGGAGCGGCAGAATGGATAGAGCTGGAAAAAAGACATACATTTATATCGCGCCTTTCATGACCTCAAGATGTCCCAAAGCATTTTACAATCAATGAAGTACTTTTTTGAAGTGTACTCACTGTTGTAAGGTAGGAAACGCAGCAGCCAATTTGCACACAGCAAGCTCCCTCAAACAGCAATGTGATAATGACCAGATAATCTGTTTTAGTGATGTTGGTTGAGGGATAAATGTTGGCCAGGACACCAGAGATAACTCCCCTGCTCTTTTTCAAGAGAGTGCCGTGGGATCTTTGACCATCTGAGAGGGCAGACAGGGCCTCGGTTCAACATCTCATCTGAAAGACGGCACTATCCAACAGTGCAGCACTCCCTCAGTACTGCATTGGAGTATTGTGGAAAACTATAAAGACCACATTAATGTAGAAATACGTGAACAGTTAACTGTTCACATATTTCTACATTAATGTGGTCTTTATAGTTTTCCACAGTATCAGCCTAGATTTTGTACTCAAGTCTCTGGAGTCGGACTTAAACCCACGCCCTTCTGACTCACAGGCGAGAGTGCTACCAACTGAGCCACAGCTCGACTAGGAATCAGTCAGGATGGGTGGAAGAGAAGAAGCAGCAGAATGGGGAAGGATTCTCCACGATCAGCAAGGTTGGGATGAGCAACGGCTGGCAAGATGGGCAGGAGTAGAAGAGGCAGGGTGGGATGTGTGTCAAGGATCAACAAGGTAGGCAGAACGGGCAAAAGCTGAAGAGGAAACAACAGCAACAACAACTTGCATTTATATAGCGCCTTTAACGTAGTAAAACATCCCAAGGTGCTTGAAACAGTAATGAAACGGCTTTCAATTAGTAAGAAACGGTGTTCATGAGCCACTGTGTAAGGCGGTCCTTTAAATATAAATTTATCCTCTATTCACAGGGAGGGAAGTGTTTGAGCTGGCTGTGGACTGCCTCTACATTGTGTGAGGGGTTCACAAACATCAGGAGAATCACAGATGAAAATCTTTTTCTCAAGAAAAGAAAACTTTATGAGAATGCTCAAAGTCGAAAAAACAAACAGAAAATACAGAGCACGTCAATCAATGTCAGAGGAAATTTCCTTTTCAGATGCTAATGCATCTGCTGTGTATTTATTTTCTTTTTAACATGTTCTCAGTCTTCAAGATTTCATGACATTTTAGATTCGCTTCCATGCGCAGACCTGCAGGGGATGTCACCCTGGAGTCAAGTTCTGGCTTCGAGATGTAATTAAGGGTGTTTTAACAGAATGGCCTTTCTTTCCCTCCTCCTCGTACGGCTCCATTGATCACAAGCGTGTCCAACAGCTTTAGGATTTACCCCATTTCGGAATAAATGAGATAAAAACAGCTTGACAGCCTTTACTCTATTAACTTCTGCAGCTGAGCCAGGATGTGTGGAACCCGTGGCGCACTGCGCTCGAAGGGGGTAAATTCAAAACTAATCTGCGGAAACAATATTTCAGTGAGCGGGTGGTCAATCTATGGAACAGACCCCCTAGGGAGACGGTGGACGCAGTTAGTAATGACTCATTCAAATAAAAATTAGATAGATTTCTTTCAGAAAATAACATTTTGGGATACAGCATATGAGTAATTTGAGACATGACATGTGGTATGTGAGCAGGCTCGGGAGGAACAGGTGACTTTGGACCTATGGTTCCCAAAGCTCACCACCACTGGGTCTGTTACAGACAAATTGATGGAGATTGATTGCTATGATTAGTCAACAACTCCATTACCGTTGTATCATGCGACTACCAGGATGGTAGAAGGTGAACTAGATGGACCTTTGTAAACAATTTTACAACACCAAGTTATAGTCCAGCAATTTTATTTTAAATTCACAAGCTTTCGGAGATTTTCTCCTTCCTCAGGCAAATGTTTCAAGATCTCCTTGAAGCCTACGCATTTATACATATTGAACAATAATACATGGTGTTTACAGACTGCCCCTGCAACTGCCCGTTGCCAAGGCAATCACCGTGTTCAGACAGAGAGGTGTTACCTGCAGAACCTCCGAATACACATTCAACAAAAAAACAAACAGGGAAAAAAAACAGAGAAAAAAAAACACAGAGAGAGGCAGAAACATCCGGAAGGCAGAGAGAGCCAGCAAATGACCCATTATATTAAAAACAGATAACATTTGTTCGCTGGTGGGGTAACGTGTAGCGTGACATGAACCCAAGATCCCGGTTGAGGCCGTCCTCATGGGTGCGGAACTTGGCTATCAATTTCTGCTCGACGATTTTGCGTTGTCGTGTGTCTCGAAGGCCGCCTTGGAGTACGCTTACCCGAAGGTCGGTGGATGAATGTCCATGACTGCTGAAGTGTTCCCCGACTGGGAGGGAACCCTCCTGTTTGGCGATTGTTGCGCGGTGTCCGTTCATCCGTTGTCGCAGCGTCTGCATGGTCTCGCCAATGTACCATGCTCTGGGGCATCCTTTCCTGCAACGTATGAGGTAGACAACGTTGGCTGAGTCACAGGAGTATGAACCATGCACCTGGTGGGTGGTGTCATCTCGTGTGATGGTGGCATCTGTGTCGATGATCTGGCATGTCTTGCAGAGGTTACCGTGGCAGGGTTGTGTGGCGTCGTGGACGCTGTTCTCTTGAAAGCTAGGTAGTTTGCTGCGAACGATGGTCTGTTTGAGGTTGGGTGGCTGTTTAAAGGCGAGTAGTGGAGGTGTGGGGATGGCCATAGCGAGGTGTTTGTCCTCATTGATGACATGTTGAAGGCTGCGGAGAACATGGCGTAGTTTCTCCGCTCCGGGGAAGTACTGGACGACAAAGGGTACTCTGTTGGTTGCGTCCCGTGTTAGTCTCCTGAGGAGGTCTATGCGATTTTTTGCTGTGGCCCGTCGGAACTGTCGATCGATGAGTCGAGCGTCATATCCCGTTCTTACTAGGGCGTCTTTCAGCGTCTGTAGGTGTCCATCGCGTTCCTCCTCGTCTGAGCAGACCCTGTGTATTCGCAGGGCCTGTCCATAGGGGATGGCCTCTTTGACGTGGTTAGGGTGGAAGCTGGAAAAGTGGAGCATCGTGAGGTTGTCCGTGGGCTTGCGGCAGAGTGAGGTGCTGAGGTGCCCGTCTTTGATGGAGATTCGTGTGTCCAAGAAAGAAACTGATTCTGAGGAGTAGTCCATGGTGAGCTTGATGGTGGGATGGAACTTGTTGATGTTATCGTGTAGTCTCTTTAGTGATTCCTTGCCGTGGGTCCATAGAAAGAAAATGTCGTCGATGTATCTGGTGTATAGTGTTGGTTGGAGGTCTTGTGCAGTGAAGAAGTCCTGCTCGAACTTGTGCATGAAAATGTTGGCGTATTGGGGTGCGAATTTGGTCCCCATGGCTGTTCCGTGTGTTTGGGTAAAGAACTGGTTATCGAAGGTGAAGACATTGTGATCCAGGATGAAGCGGATGAGTTGTAGGATGGCTTCCGGAGATTGGCTGTTGTTGGTGTTGAGTATTGATGCTGTCGCAGCGATGCCGTCATCGTGGGGGATACTGGTGTATAGTGCCGAGACGTCCATCGTGGTGAGAAGTGTTCCTGGTTCAACTGGTCCGTGGGTACTGAGTTTTTGTAGGAAGTCTGTAGTGTCACGACAGAAGCTGGGGGTTCCCTGTACGATGGGTTTCAGGATGCCCTCGATGTATCCAGAGAGGTTCTCACACAGGGTTCCGTTGCCTGATACGATGGGACGTCCGGGTGTGTTGGCTTTGTGTATCTTTGGGAGGCAGTAGAAGTCTTCCGTCTAGCAATTCCTATGTTTCTACACTGCTCGACCCCAAGCTTATCTTCGCTCCCTCACAACTGTTCCATCGCCAAGGCCATCTTCTTTTACCTCTACAACCTTGCCCATCTCTGTCCACTAGCTCTCCCCCACTGCTGCCAAACCTTAGGTCAAGCCTTCACCTTCATGAGGTTTGACTTCTTTAATTTTCTCCCAGTTGGCCTCCTTGTTTCTACCCTCCACAACAACAACAACTTGCATTTATATAGCGCCCTTAACATAGTAAAACATCCCGAGGCGCTTCACAGGAGCGATTATCAAATGCAATTTGACACCGAGCCACATAAGGAGATATTAGGACAGGTTGGTCAAAGAGCTAGGTTTTAAGGAGAGACTTAATGGAGGGGAGAGAGGCAGAGAGGTTTATGGAGAGAATTCCAGAGCTTGGTGCCTAGGCAGCTGAAGGCACAGCCGCCAACGGTGGAACGATTAAAATCGGCGATGCGATGAGGGTTTGAACAGCAGATGAGCTGAGGCTGGGGCGGAGACAGGAGATGTAATGGAGGTGGAAGTAGGCGGTCTTGGTGATGGAGCAGATATGTGGTCGGAAGCTCATCTCAGCATCAAATTGCTTCCAAGATTGCGAAGGGTCTGGTCCAGCCTCGGACAAGGAGAGGGATGGAGTCGGTGGCTGGGGAACAGAGTTTGTGGCGGGGATCGAAAACAATGGCTTCGGTCTTCCCAATATTTAGTTGGAGGAAATTTCTGCTCATCCACAACTGGATGTTGGACAAATAGCGTGACTAATCAAAGGTAGTGGAGGGGGCCGAGGGAGGTGGTGGTGAGGTAGAGCTCTGGGTGTTGTGAGTATACGTGTGTTGTGTTTTCAGTCAGCTGTGTTGTGTTCCCGTTCTCCCATCACCCCCTGTGCTCGCTGACCTACATTGGCTCCCGGTCCGGGAACGCCTCAATTTTAAAATTCTCATCCTTGTTTTCAAATCCCTCCATGGCCTCCCACCTCCCCATCTCTGTAACCTCCTCCAGCCCTACAACCCTCCGAGATCTCTGCGTTCCTCCAATTCTTGCCTCTTGCCCATCCCCAATTTTAATCACTCCACCATTAGCGGCCGTGCCTTCAGCTGCCCAGGCCCTAAGCTCTGGATTTCCCTCCTTAAACCTCTCCGCCTCTCCACCTCTCTCTCCTCCTTTAAGACGCTCCTTAAAACTTACCTCTTTGACCACCTGTCCTAATTTCTCCCTATGTGGTTTGGTGTCAAATTTTGTTTGCTAACGTTCCTGTGAAGCGCCTTGGGATGTTTTACTATGTTAAAGACGCTATATAAAATGTGTTGTTGTTGTTGTTGTTGTTGTTTCCTCGTCATGCAAAGTCACCCATTCCCATTACGCCCATCCTCTCCAAGCTCTGCTGGCTCCCTGCGCCTCAGTGAATTTTGGTCCCCACTTTCCAATCGTACGTCCAGCCTTAAGTCCCTGCCCACATGTTCCAGTCCTCTAATACTGGGTTTCTCCTTGTCTTCTCCCGCTGCATTCCCTCATTGGTAGTCACTCATTCAGCCACCGTACTCCTGCTCTCTGGAACTCCCTGCCCAGTTCCTGCACCTTGCCACCTCCCTCCCTTCTTTCAAAAAATTTCAAAAGCCCTCTCTAGGGCCCATACCCTAACCCTTTCCATTTCTACCTTCCCCCCCTCCTGTTCAGCATCCACCATTTTGTCCTTGACGTAAAGGGCTTACTGCACGGGAGAGACGCTACAGAAATGCAAGTAGTTGCAGGTTGTTAATGGGAGTGGGAAGCACCCAATGCAAATAAAACAAACCTGAGCAGCACAGCAGATTGCTGGAGCTCCAATAGACCATGCTTTGGATCAATGGGTAGAACAAGTGCAATGGCATCAATTTCCTTATGTTATTTACAGCAGCAATTCCCCACACCATTAGGCACAGCGTCACCGGGAAGGGGGAAAAAAATCAGACGCATCTCACATCACCTCCTAGGTGTTGGTGGCACAGATGAGATCAGAAAGACAGGTCTCCTCGTAGCACACCCGCCTCTGAGTCAGAAGATTCAAGTCCCACTCCTGGACTTGACCATAAAATCCAAGCAGACACTTCAGTGCAATTACTGATGGTGAGCTGCATTGTCGGACGTGTCGTCTTTCCTATGAGACGTTAAACCGAGGATTTGTCCACCGGTTCGGCTGGATATAAAAGATCTCATGGCACTCTTTGAAGAAGAGCAGCAGAGTTGATCTGACTCGAGATTCCCCCCTCAATCGGCACCAATGAAAATAAATTTTACTGGTCATTTACTGCTCATTGCTGTTTGTGGGATGTTGCTGTGTTCAAAATTGGGATCTGTTTTTGCCGACATAACAGGATTAACTACACTTCAGAAGCATCGCATTGGCTGTGAAGCTCTTTGGAATGTTCTCAGGACATAAAAGGCACCATTGACCAGAAACTGAACTGGATCGGCCACACTAGACAGGTCAGAGGCTACGAATTCTGCAGTGAGTGGCTCCCCTCCTGACTCCCCAAAGCCTCTTCACAACCTACAAGGTACAAGTCAGGAGTGTGATGGAATAGTCCCAACTTGTCTGGATGGGTGCAGCCCCAACAACACTCAAGAAGCTCGACACTATTCAAGACAATGCAGTTCACTTGATCAGCACCCCATCCACCAGCTTTAACATTCACTCCCTCCACCACCGGCGCACCATGGCTGCAGTGTGTTCCATCTACAGGATGCACTGCAAGGCTTCTTCAGCAGCACGTCCCAAATCCGCGACCTCCCCCATCTTGAAGGACAAGGGCAGCAGGTGCATGGGAACACCGTCACCACCAAGTTCTCCTCCAAATCGCACACCATCCCGACTTGGCCATATATCGCAGTTCCTTCATTGTCACTGGGTCAAAATCCTGGTACTCCCTACCCAACAGCACTGTGGGAGCACCTTCACCACGGGGACTAGAGTGGTTCGAGAAGGCGGCCCACCACCACCTGCTCAAGGGCAACTCGGGATGGGTAATAAATGTTGGCCTTGCCAGCGGCGCCCACGTCCCGACAATGAATTAAAAAAATATATAAATGCAAATATGTCTTTCACTCTTCGTTCTTTCCATGAAGGATTAGAAAATGAAGAAAATGCCTTACAAAAGAAAACAGATGGTTCAGTTGCACAGCCCATCATGGAGCTGGATGATACAGTTCACAAGGTCCCAGGTGTGTCTCCTGACCTGTGCAGATTAAGTTGGGGACAAAATATGGGCTTCTACAGCTGGCTTCAATATTTATTGGGTTCGTGCTCCTGATCACTGCCCACTGAGTGGAATAATGCGCACGTGCGAAGGTGGGATCGGGCTCAGCTGTGATGCCTCGTGTGGTCGAATAGCCCGCTGAGCCTCACCGATTAGGCTTGCACGAGACGAATGGCTGCTCGGACCAAGCCTTTGGAAACTGTGCCCCAGCACCTCCTGGAGAGGAGAGGAGAAACGGCAGGTGGAAAAAATATTAAAATACAAAAAAGGACGCTTAGCTCTCAGACAGAGAAGCCATTCTGCTCGCTGTGTGTCTGCACACAACTCCCCGAAGCAGCTGTGGCCAGAACCCTGCGTTCCCAGAGATTTTTTTGGCAGAGCATTTACAACCAATTACATAGAAATTGCAAGAGTGAGTCACACAAGACACAGCCTTGTTACTTAACAGTGTTTACATTAGCATTAGGTAATTTTGGAGCTTATTTTTAACGATCACAGTTTCTAATCCAGATACTGAAGCAGAGTGAGCCTTGGGACTGATAGGAATGTGCTCCCATTGCCAGGACAGGTTTACAAACAGGGAGGTGAAGTGTTTGCCGTTTAAACGTTATTTAAATAACAAAACTCAGATCTGAAAGAACTGAAACAAAAGGTTTATCGTTTTGACCCGTGTTCCTGGTGAAGCCCCTTGCCCCCTAATAGAGACTAATGGGCATGCTCCCCAGAAAATTGGGGGGATAACTCCACCATCCCCACACATCCCTGCATCCTACACCCCCACCCATCCACCCCCACCTCCCCAACCCTTACCCCCCCATAGACCTCCCACACCCTCACCCCCCATACATCCCCACTCCCCATACAGTCCTCACCCCCCTCACTCACCCACCCCTATACACTCCCACCCCACCCCCCCCATACGCCCCCACCACCCGAACAACCCCCACCGACCCTCATCCCCCCATACAGGCCCCACCCCACCCACACCCTCCCAACCCCCATCACTCCCCCACCCCCACTTACTCTCATCCCCCCTTTCACCCCCCCCCCACGCCACATACACCCCACCGCCCCCGTACACCGCCCAGCCCCCCTGCACCCTCCTGCACCCCCATACGCCCCCACACCCCATCACTCACCCACCCCCAACTTAAATTTAACTTTTTTTCTTACTTTTCCTTTCTGTCTTTTTTCTCTTTCTCTCAATGCATTATTTCCTTCTTTCTCTTTAGTTCTCTTTCTGTACCTAATTTGACTCTAATTCACCCCATTTCCTTTTCTGTCGTTCCTCTGTTACTTTTTCAATCCTGAACTCTCATTGCTTAAGGAGATGGACTGTTGGTCCCATCGTTCACCAAGGTCCCAGACACCCTTTCATTATCAGCTCACACGTCCAACAGTTTGCAGTGCAAAACATTTTCGAACCGAAGGGTGAGGGGAAAATTCGAACAAACGGGAGCACATTGCGAGATGCCCCACTCCAGCAAATTCTGGGCCATTAAGATTCAGTTTGATTTGATGCTTTAATTGTTCAGTTGATTGACTGTTTGCACTCCAGCCAGCTGAGAGGTTGCGATCGAGTGGCCCAAGGTGGGGACTGATAACCAACCCCACGATTTTATTTCTCTCCGATGGCACAGCACCTGAAGGTTTAAGAGACCGCGGTGCAAACCAACATTCCTGCATCCTACCTCTCTGCGGTAGGCCACAATAGCCTGGTGAGGCTTTTCAATGTGAATACTGCGTCTTTGAAAGATGTAATGCTAGCATGGGGTTTGCACAGACTTTCTCAGGACTCCAGAACAGGTTTAAAGCTCTTTACTGTTAGACAAGGACATCTATGCCCATACACTCCCCAAGGCCTGGAGCATTCTGCATGCACAGATCTAGGTGCAGATAGTTAAGTTGTTTCATTGACACATATTATGTGTTTCGTTAGCTAATCGGACGAGGAAGCATTATCATAAAACATGTAAATAGACTGCAGTTGTCTTCAGTTTGATTTTGTGGTGAAACTCAAGACAATAGAAGACCCCTACACATAGCACCTGTGTCCGTCTGACTGTTTCACAGCGAAACTGTGCCTTCTGCAGCACTGCTAATTCTCAGTTTACACAGATTGCCTCTGATACGTTTTAATATGCCGCACGGCAAAAAAAAAAAGAACTCCCAGGCTGGTCTGACCTTCCGGGTTCTGGATATCTCTGTGGCCTTCAAAATCCCTTTCCAAAGCTTCACGACAACATCTGCAAAATGAACGATAATGGAGCTGTTGATTGGTCAACAACTCCATTACTGTTGTATCACGTGACTACCAGGATGGTAGAACGTCAACCAGACGGACTTTGGTCTGTTTGCAAGGTAATGAGGAATGCTGAAGCTTATTGAATTACAACCTCTCACTCAATACTCAGCCCAAGTATATAAGGATTAAGAGTCAATCAATTTATATGAGGGAGTAAGAGTGGGAATAACAATTTTGGAGTGAATGTGGCTGGTGTGTTAGACATTACACTTTATCTGGAACAGTTGAACCGGAGGACACGGCCTGCACTTGAAGGAGGGTAAATTCAGAACTAATCCGCAGAAACAGAATTTCAGTGAACGAGTGGTCAATCTATGGAACAGACTCCCTGGGCCGATAGTGGAAGCAGTTAGTATTGATTCATTCACTTGCAAATTAGATAGATTTCTTTCAGAAAATAACATTTTGGGACCATGGTTCCCAAAGCTCTCCACCACTGGGGGTTTTCCTCACCTCATGTCTGGGTCTGTTGTAGACTAATTGATGGAGTATCACCGTATCGTGCGACTACCAGGATGGTAGAAGGTGAACTAGATGGACCTTCGTCTTTTTTCGATTCGCAATTCCTATCTTCCTATAAACAGTAGATATCAACCACAGATTGGGGACATCAGTGTTACCTCCTGGTAATTTGTTGCCAGTTGTAGATTAAAAGTGACTACACTTCAAAAATACTTCATTGGCTGTAAAGTTCCATCTGGTTTCAAATTCAACAATCACTGTGGAGGCTTACACACAAAGAATGGCCACTTTGGTGGGTTTCCAGAGGGAGATTGGTGTCCCGGGAACTGTACGTCAGCAAGTGGTCAACGCCTCCAGGAGAGCAGATGGGAGCAAATTGGCAGAAAAAGGAGGGGAAGTGGAAGAGTTCAATTCTGTGAGTCTCTCTTTACAACTTAGAGCCATGAGTCCTAGACTCCGACTTACTCCCACTTTCTGAGCTCTCTCATTATAGCGATGTCATTTTCAAGGTAAAGTTCCCAAAACTGCACACAGGCATGTGGTACACAGGGATGCATTTGAACTCAGCCCAGCTCTTGATTAGCCTTTTTGCTAATAGCTTCATATTGACAGGACACCTTCAATGAATGTTGAGTAATCACACCCAAATCTTATTCTTTACCCCCTTTGCTGACAAAAGAATTTATATAGCGACTTTCGCATCCTTAGGACGTCACAATGCACTTTACAACCAATTAAGTACTTTTGAAGTGTAGTTGCTGTTGTAATGTAGGAAACATGGCAGCCAATTTGTGCGCAGCAAGGTGCCACAAACAGCAATGAGATAAATGACCGGATAATCTGTTTTTGGTGGTGTTGGTTGAGCGATAAACATTGGCCAGGACACCGGGAGAATTCTTTTAATGCACATTCATAATGTTACCATGGTTCTTGTTCCAATGTATATTACGTTACATTTGTCTACTGTACAATTTACCTGCCATTCCTTAGCCCACTTAATTTGTCCAAATCAATTTGAATGCAAGTAATCCTCCTTACATGTCACCACCACCTTCTCAAGGGCAATTAGGGATGGGCAATAAATGCTGGCCTCGCCAGCGACGCCCACATCCCATGAACGAATTTAAAAAAAACAGCCACATAGGTTTGGTGTCACCAGCAAATTTACTAATAGTGCAAAGTATACTCCAGCATGGCCTTGAAGGGCCGAATGGCCTACTCCTGCTCCTATTTTCTATGTTTTCTATGTTTCTATGTTATTTGAATGGTGTAGACAGCAGCAAACCCAGAACAGACCCTGGCAGAACCAAGTCACTGTCCAAATGAATCTTCTCCATTCATCACTTCCTGCTTTCTATTGCCAAGCTGGTTTTCAGCCCAGCGAGCTAATTTGCCATTAATTCCGTGAACCTTCATTTTCATTAAGAGCCTCACATGCAGAACTTTATGAAAACCTTCTGAAAATCCAAGTTAATTAAGGCTAGCCGATTCCCCTTCTAAGAATATCAGTAGATTTTTTTGAAGCAGAAGTTTCTAAATCAATGCTGGTGATTCCTTTACAGCCATTATGATCTTAAAATAAGCATTGAGAGTGTCGTCATAAAACACCCAACTCTATAATTGCTGCATGATGAATGAGAAAGAATTTATATATTTACAAGGAAACGAAAAACAACTGATACAAATTCAAGGCAGTTTAATTTAATCGATAACTTGTACTCAGGATAGCACCAACTAACTCTGTGCCGTCTCTTATTAAGATTCTTGCTCTCTTCCGGGCTACACTTTGATCCAAATGGTGTCACTGAACAATATCAGATGAAACTGGGTGACATCACACTATAAGCGACCCTGAATGCATTCAATATTCACAATATCCTGTTTAATGACAGACAGAAGCTCAAACAGACTCACATCCCGGAGATGTTAGGTAAGTAAAGCCAGAAGCAAACAGCATACAAGACAGTGAAGATGATTCAATTACTATGTATCAAATACTGCGAGACCTTGCTGGGAAAGATACACCACTCTACTTGACTACAAGGATACACCAACAAAGGAAAGCCAGTTGTACACATTACAAAACTGGAGCATTACTTTAAAAAGTGAAACGTGGGGTTCTCGGCTGACACTCCAGTGCCAGTACTGAGGGAGAGCCGCACTGTCAGAGGTGCTGTCCTTGGGGTGAAACATTAAACCGAGGCCCCATCTGCCCTCTCAGGTGGAAATAACAGATCCCACGGCACTATTTCAAAGAAGTGCAGGGGAGTTCACCCTAGTGTCTTAACCAATATTTATCTCTCAAATAACATCACTAAAAAAACAGATTATCTGGTCATTATCACATTGCTGCTTGTGGGATCTTGCTGTGCACAAATTGGCTCCCGTGTTTCCTGTACCACAACAATGACTACGCTTCAAAAAGTTGCTGTACAGCACTTTGGGACGTCTTGAGGTCGTGAAAACCGCGATATAAATCCAAGTACTTTCCTTTTTTCAAGGCTCACTTGGTGAATGTACCATTGTGAAACTGAGCCGCGCAGCTTAAGAAAGGCCTGGCTTTGAACCCAGGCCTGTGCCAAGGTCATGTGTTAAATGATCTTGGTTTAGATGGCGGCAAAAGTGCCAACAATTGGCTTCAGTATTCCAGGGTTCAGAAATGGGAATAATTATCCAGGGTTCTCCTGATTGTTTGTCCAGTGACTGTACAAACAGTGGATGTTACATGAGGAGTGGATTGGGCTCAGCTGGGAAGCGCCCTCAATGGTTCAAATCTGCTGACACCCAACTCTCCAGGCTCACGCAAAAGAATATATTTACTTGGACAAGACATTGGATGGTTGCAGACACTTGTGGAGACACGTCCCGGCAATGGGACACCACCTTCAGGAGGCAAGTACGGTTGCCAACTCTGGTTGGATGTATTCCTGGAGGCATCGTCACACGACCCACCCACCTCCAGCCCCTACGCTCCCGCCATTGGGCGCCCAACACAACCATCCCCACAGCATGTCGCCTTCCCATGGCCAATTGGAAAGTGAACAGACTCTCCATTACCTGATTGGATGATTCTTGACTGTCAGTCAAAGAGCCTTTTACTCCCCCACCCCATCCCACGTCAAATATTTTTATAACTAATAAACTAAAGTGTTCAAAGAAAATGAAAAGAAAACACATTTTTTTGTGCCTTTATAATTTTTCTCCAGGTTTGTCCAAGAGATTGATCTTTAATTCCTGGAGACTCCAGGTCAATCCTGGAGGGTTGGCAACCCTGGAGATAAGAGAGCTAAGAAGTAAGGGGAAAAAAATAAATCAGTCACACCCAATCTCATCAATATCGCCTTAATTGACCCACCAATTGTAAGATACTGCAGAGGTACTGGTGTGATAGCACAACAGTTTCAGTCTCACACAGCACTGGAGTAATTACCAAGACACATTAAAAGCTGTGGAACACACATAAGGACCTCCTGCATTCCACTACCACTACACAAACATTTCTACCTCCTGTGTTTACAGGGAGATCGATGCCGTTCCTTACATTGACAGTAAAAGTGAACAAGGTGTTAAGGATGTATTGCCAGGGCAACTAAATGTGAAACAAGAAAGCATTATCCTTTCTTTGCGTATGACCTTGGTCAGGCCACATTGAGAATACTGTGCCCAGTTTTGGTCCGCTCACATGGTAGGGGATATCGAGGCCCTGGAAAAGGTTCAGAGGAAGGCAATTCAATTGATACCTTCGGAGGGGAATTTCCCAACGCTTTTTCCCTAAATTGACTGAAGGTTTGTTTTGCCTCTTCCAGATGATTGTGGAACTGGATTGGGGATGGATGGAGGCGATGGTGTGTGGAAGTAACACCATGCTGTGGTGGGGCAAGCTCAATAGACTAGCTGGTCTTTCCTGTCCTTTTTCATAGGTTCCATTAGTTAGCTAATGCTACAGCAACAGCCCAGCTGTATGAATGTGTATTCAACCACGAAGCTGTGTGATATTGTCTACCTCCAGGTTACTTTATATCAGCTGTGTAACAACATTATTGTGTTGCAATACATTATTCAGTATGGTGGGTGTAGTTAGCCAACCCAGGTTGGCTTGGACAGATGGCACTAATGCACAGTCACATTGCTCCATGCATTACAGGTATGTTACTCGTCGGAGCTCTGTGGAATCATCGGACAGTTATTCAGGTGGCAGTCAGGAACCAACATTGGATGCCTTAGCTGTTGTGCCACCTCCAATGTGACCTGGTACTCATAGATGTTCATTAAAGCCCTGGGTTTTGATTTTGCTACTTTTATTTCACTCCCACAAATTCTAGCAGGAGACCAAAAGTACCAACCACCAAGGTTAAAGTGAATAGTAATGAAGACAACGTGAATCAAGTGCTTAGCTTGGATTTTGAAATCCTCTACAAGGTAGGAGAAAAGGAAGACTAAGGGGGTGACAGGTTGCACAGTTTTCAGGTCGCGAGAATGAGTACATGAAGGAAGTAGCTTCCCAGCAACTTATCTTCTATTTAGCACCTGTACATCACACTTCAGATGTCAGAAGGGTCAGTAACCAGAGGACACAGATTTAAGGTAATTGGCAAAAGAACGAGAGGGGAGAAGAGGAGAATTTTTTTTTATGTAGCGAGTTGTTATGATCTGGAATGCGCTGCCTGAAAGGGTGGTGGAAACAAATTCAACAGTAACTTTCAAAAGCTAATTGGATAGATACTTGAAAAGGAAAAAATTGCAGGACTATGGGGAAGGAGCAGGGGAGTGGGACTAATTGGATAGCTCTTTCGTAGAGCCGGCACAGGTACAGTGGGCCGAATGGCCACCTTCGTACTATATGATTCTATGTCAAACTTCATAGGAACAATTTTTTAAAAGTATAAAATAAGATAAAGAAAGTCAGTCATTTCTTGCAGATTTTTGCTGACCTTGGGGGAAGGAGCCACCAATTCACAGAGCACCAATCTACAGAGACCCAGTTGCCCTCCAGTTGACCTCAGGCTGCTTCTATATACAGCAATTAGATTTTGTGGGAATAAGGGTACAGGCCACATTACACGTAGCTCCAATTTAGCAGCAGAATAATACACGGTGTCACATAGCATAACGCTCCTGTCCCTATAAAAGAGCCTATCCTCCAACTTACTCTGAGAAATGCCACAGGTGTTAAATTAAAAAAATCCATATTTTGAAAGTCAAATTATTAATGCCATTGTTTCACCTTACAATTAAATGTGTCATATGTTATCAAAATACTCATCTTTGGTAAAGTTTAAAATGAAAAGGCTTGAAGTGTTGCATTATAATAATTAAACCAAAATAAAGCCTAATCGTTGGATAATTAACAGCACTTCAATATTTATGCAGAAAAACAGGTAAAAATTGTGCACAAGAATAAGAGTGAGTCAGATTGAACCTTATTCAATATTACAAACCCAACTTGGTTGGCACGAGAAAAAATTGATTGACATTTTCAAATGAGACCCACTTTTAGGAAGTAATCGGCCTAAATTTTAACCTGGAAGAACGGGTGGGTTGGGGGCAAGGGGGTGGGGGGGGGCAGTAAAAGAATTTAAAATCTAAAACCCGCCCCCAACCCGCCTCCAACCCGCCCATTTCCAGTTTGAACGGAGGCGGGACAAGGGGCGGGCGACCAACCCGCTCTCAGGAGGCTGGTCGGTCCCTGGAAGCTTTCAAGGAGGCTGCGGGCCTTCATTTTGACAGGTTTTTTATTTTTAACCCCTGGGGGCAGGGATTTCAGGGCCTTCTGCTTCACGCCACTTGAGAGGAGGCGAGGTGGCATAAAACAGCAGGTAAGGCCCAACAAGCCCACCTGCAGCGAATCCCCCCCCCTCCCCCATGATCTGCGACCCCCCCCCCCCCCGCCCACGATCTGCGACCTCCCCCTCAATCTCCAACGATGACTCCCAAACCCCGACCTCCGATGACTCCCGACCCCGACCCCTCCTCTCCCATGGCCGACCCCCACCCCATCTAAGACTTACCTTCTCACATCTGCTTCCTTCCTCTTCTCCCATCCGACTGACAACCAGCCTGTCAATCAAATGACAAAATTATAAGGAGGTCCAGGAAACCCTTATTCCGGGTTTCCCGTCAGGAATTCCACCCCCCTTTTTTTTTATTATTCGTTCATGGGATGTGGGCGTCGCTGGCGAGGCCAGCATTTATTGCCCATCCCTAATTTCCCTCGAGAAGGTGGTTCTCCCACAGTGCTGTTAGGAAGGGAGTTCCAGGATTTTGACCCAGCGACAATGAAGGAACGGCGATATATTTCCAAGTCGGGATGGTGTGTGACTTGGAGGGGAACGTGCAGGTGGTGTTGTTCCCATGTGCCTGCTGCTCTTGTCCTTCTAGCTGGTAGAGGTCGCGGGTTTGGGAGGTGCTGTCGAAGAAGCCTTGGCGAGTTGCTGCAGTGCATCCTGTGGATGGTGCACACTGCAGCCACAGTGCGCCGGTGGTGAAGGGAGTGAATGTTTAGGGTGGTGGATGGGGTGCCAATCAAGCGGGCTGCTTTATCTTGGATGGTGTCGAGCTTCTTGAGTGTTGTTGGAGCTGCACTCATCCAGGCAAGTGGAGAGTATTCCATCACACTCCTGACTTGTGCCTTGTAGATGGTGGAAAGGCTTTGGGGAGTCAGGAGGTGAGTCACTCGCCGCAGAATACCCAGCCTCTGACCTGCTCTCGTAGCCACAGTATTTATATGGCTGGTCCAGTTAAGTTTCTGGTCAATGGTGACCCCCAGGATGTTGATGGTGGGGGATTCGGCGATGGTAATGCCGTTGAATGTCAAGGGGAGATGGTTAGGCTCTCTCTTGTTGGAGATGGTCATTGCCTGGCACTTATCTGGCGCGAATGTTACTTGCCACTTATGAGCCCAAGCCTGGATGTTGTCCAGGTCTTGCTGCATGCGGGCTCGGACTGCTTCGTTATTTGAAGGGTTGCGAATGGAACTGAACACTGTGCAGTCATCAGCAAACATCCCCATTTCTGACCTTATGATGGATGGAAGGTCATTGATGAAGCAGCTGAAGATGGTTGGGCCTAGGACACTGCCCTGAGGAACTCCTGCAGCAATGTCCTGGGGCTGAGATGATTGGCCTCCAACAACCACTACCATCTTCCTTTGTGCTAGGTATGACTCCAGCCACTGGAGAGTTTTCCCCCTGATTCCCATTGACTTCAATTTTACTAGGGCTCCTTTGTGCCACACTCTGTCAAATGCTGCCTTGATGTCAAGGGCAGTCACTTTCACCTCACCTCTGGAATTCAGCTCTTTTGTCCATGTTTGGACCAAGGCTGTAATGAGGTCTGGAGCAGAGTGGTCCTGGCGGAACCCAAACTGAGCATCGGTGAGCAGGTTATTGGTGAGTAAGTGCCGCTTGATAGCACTGTCGACGACACCTTCCATCACTTTGATGATGATTGAGAGTAGACTGATGGGGTGGTAATTGGCCGGATTGGATTTGTCCTGCTTTTTGTGGACATGACATACCTGGGCAATTTTCCACATTGTCGGGTAGATGCCAGTGTTGTAGCTGTACTGGAACAGCTTGGCTAGAGGCGCAGCTAGTTCTGGAGCACAAGTCTTCAGCACTACAGCTGGGATGTTGTCGGGGCCCATTGCCTTTGCTGTATCCAGTGCACTCAGCCGTTTCTTGATATCACGTGGAGTGAATCGAATTGGCCGAAGACTGGCTTCCGTGATGGTGGGGATATCGGGAGGAGGCAGAGATGGATCATCCACTCGTCACTTCAGGCTGATAATGGTTGCAAACGCTTCAGCCTTGTCTTTTACCGTCTTCCCGGCTCCGTGTTAAAATTTAAGCCACAGTCTTAGCTGCTGTTTTAGTCAATTCCTCTGTTCAGTTGAACGTGTTATTATTATGTGGGCATTCGGAGTAACAATAATTGATAAAGGTATGGAATTACCACCAATGTCTATATACCACCATGTGCATTAAACATGTAACAAACACCCATACAGAAAAACTGTTTCCTCGACACTGTATCAATATCCTGTAAAAGTGTTCATAGCGCTACAGTAATACCCAGGAACTGCCCCTCTGTAACAGGGATTTCAATAATAACACCTGGGGATTATCTCTCCATAACAAGCATTGATAGTACTTCTCCGAAACAGTTATTTAACAGAACAGTAAAGCCCAGAGGCTGTTGCTGTGTAACAGGCATTTAATATTACAGTGATAACTAGGGCTGTCTCTGTCTTAACAAGCATTTAATATTAGTGATAACCAGGGCTGTCTCTGTCTTAACAAGCATTTAATATTAGTGATAACCAGGGCTGTCTCTGTCTTAACAAGCATTTAATATTAGTGATAACCAGGGCTGTCTCTGTCTTAACAAGCATTTAACATTAGTGATAACCAGGGCTGTCTCTGTCTTAACAAGCATTTAACATTAGTGATAACCAGGGCTGTCTCTGTCTTAACAAGCATTTAATATTAGTGATAACCAGGGCTGTCTCTGTCTTAACAAGCATTTAATATTAGTGATAACCAGGGCTGTCTCTGTCTTAACAAGCATTTAATATTAGTGATAACCAGGGCTGTCTCTGTCTTAACAAGCATTTAATATTAGTGATAACCAGGGCTGTCTCTGTCTTAACAAGCATTTAATATTAGTGATAACCAGGGCTGTCTCTGTCTTAACAAGCATTTAACATTAGTGATAACCAGGGCTGTCTCTGTCTTAACAAGCATTTAACATTAGTGATAACCAGGGCTGTCTCTGTCTTAACAAGCATTTAATATTAGTGATAACCAGGGCTGTCTCTGTCTTAACAAGCATTTAATATTAGTGATAACCAGGGCTGTCTCTGTATCATATATGTTAATATAGTACCTAGAAAGTGAGCTGCCATTATTTTTAACTGTTTAGCTCACAGGCAACGAGACAGAAACAAGCACTAATATTCCAGCAATAACCACTTAATAAACTATCCAGATGGGGTCTACCAGGAGATCAGCGGTGTTCCCTGAACGACAAAAGGTGGTGAGAACCTGGTCAAAGAGGGATTCAGACTTGGCGATGCTCACAGATGTGATGAGCAGCACAGTCAGACGCATCGTAGGAAGGAATGGAAGCAGTTGCTTGGCAACCATTAGTATGACAGCACGCTACAAAGGAATAATGACAGCAATGTTTTTACTCAAATGTCAATAGTAACTTTATTACTGTACCATTAGCCTTAACCTAGTAAAACAAACAAAGCATTATTTTTTAATATAAATAAGACATTTTAAAAGTCTTACTTCTGCTCGCCCTCTTGACCCTTCCAGTCCCAATCGTCCCTCTTCCCCACGCTTTTGGTTTCCTTCTTTTTACTTTTTCTATCTAATCTATTCAAAAACCTCTTTTCCCTTAAATGTTTAAACTTGTTCCTTGCCTTTTTGTTTTCTTCCTGCTCCCCCACTGTCCATTTTGAGGTGCAAACAATTTCCACAAAAATGACTCGGTTGATTGACTGAAAAATTGGTGTCAAAGGCCAAATTTTCAATCAAATGCCAAGAGTGTAAAGATTAACATGGACCCCAATCAGATCAAACATTCTCTACTCTTATTTTTGGGAGATTATGTGCACATCAAGTTGAGGAAAGTTGGTGCTGGAAAATAGTAAAGTTTCCATTTGGAACACAAAGATAAATTTTCCAATTGGTCATTTATCTAATGGGCATACAGGGCAGATGGACGATTGTAAAAATGGGTAGAGATGCAAGACACCAGATGTCTGTCCATTTAGCTCCCCATCCAATTTTCCAGTCTGGCTTTGCACTGGCACCAGAAGAGCCCTCCAGCTCGCAGTTAATTGTATTTGAATGTTTCCCTGATGACACCATTTAGACGCCCATCAATTTCCTGTTGTTTATTCCAGTATTGCAATCAGTCATCGACCTGCTCATATAAAGTGGGTGTCCTTGGTTACTATGGTGTGCTGTTTTTGGAAATACATTTAAAGAGCCCTATACTAAGATTTGTAGCAGCACTTTGAGGCTATTTCCGAAAGTTTTTTCCTGCTTTCCTATTCTACTTAAATGATCAGGTGGCTTTGTGCCAAGAGTTCTGATACTGGAGTAAATACACAATATTGGAATATTGGGAATTCCCCCTGCTGGAGGGAGAATAGAAGGAGCAATGCAGGGATGTCAAGCATGATACGTGTATTGCACCCACCTGCTTTGTGACCTACCAGTCACATTTATCGGCAGAGGCACACCTACTTGGCTGTGAACAGAACTGACTGCACAGTCTACAAGAGCTGCTTACAAGCAATTTACTTATTCTTCCTCTGTGAGCTCCCAGGCAGGTTCAATATGGGCTGCAGTTGGATTGAAATTGCCCAACATCCATTTCACATATGACCCTTAGGACCATCGTACAGAAGACATAGGCTTGAATATAGAAGATTAAGCGGTGATCTAATTGAGATGTTTAAGATGATTAAAGGATTTGATAGGGTAGGTGGAGAGAAACTATTTCCTCTGGTGGGAGAGTCCAAAACAAGGCAGCATAATCTTAAAATTAGAGCCAGGCCGTTCAGGGGTGATGTCAGGAAGCACTTCTTCACACAAAGGGTAGTGGAAATCTGGAACTCTCTCCCCCAAAAAAGCTATTGAGACTGGGGGTCAATTGAAAATTTCAAAACTGAGATTGATAGATCTTTACTAGGTAAGGGTATTAAGGGTTAAAGAACCAAGACGGGTAGATGGAGTTAAGATATAGATCAGCCATGATCGAATTGATTGGCAAAACAGGCTCGTGGGGCTGAATGGTCCACTCCTGTTCCTATGTTCCATACCCAAGCCAATCTTTGACATGGAAATATACATTAATTCAGGATGGACTAGGTAATTGGTGAAAGAACCAGAGGGGACAGAAGGAAACAATTTTTAACCCAGCGAGTTGTTATGGTCTGGAATGCACTGCCTGACAGGGCGGTGGAAACAGATTCAACATGAACTTTCAAAAGGGAAATGGATAAATATTTGAAGGGAAAAATTTGCAGGACTGTGGGGAAAAGAGCAGGATGAGTGGGACTTTTCTTACTGCAGTTATACAGGACCTTGGTGAGACCACATCTGGAGTATTGTGTGCAGTTTTGGTCTCCTTATCTGAGGAAGAATGTCCTTGCCATGGAGGGAGTGCAACGAAGGTTTACCAGACTGATTCTTGGGATAGCAGGACTGACGTATGAGGAGAGATTGGGTCGACTCGGCCTGTATTCACTAGAGTTTAGAAGAATGAGAGGTGATCTCATCGAAATATATAAAATTCTAACAGGACTTGACAGACTAGATGCAGGGAGGATGTTCCCGATGGCTGGGGAGTCCAGAACCAGGGGTCACAGTCTCAGGATATGGGGTATGCCATTTAGAACCGAGATGAGGAGAAATTTCTTCACTCAGAGGGTGGTGAACCTGTGGAATTCTCTATCACAGAAGGCAGTGGAGGCCAAGTCATTAGATGTGTTCAAGAAGGAGATAGATATCTTTTTAATGCTAAAGGGATCAAGGGATATGGAGAAAAAGCAGGAACAGGGTACTGAGTTAGACGATCAGTCATGATAATTTTGAATGGCGGAGCAGGCCTGAAGGGCCGAATGGCCTACTCTTGCTCCTATTTTCTACGTTTCTTTGACTAATTGGATAGCTCTTTCAATGAGCCGACACAGGCTCGATGGGCCGAATGGCCTCCTTCTTTGTTGTATGAGCCTATGATCCTATGACGATTGCCACATGGATGAGCTCACGGTTAGTCCAGAAAGCCCAATCATGCCTGGGTGAGTTACCTCATCTATAGCATGGTAAGGGTTAATAACCCAGTGCTGCTCTAGGGGTTGACCCTAATTAACAGAGAGTTTAATTACAGTTCTGCAATAACTGGGACTGGCCTTGTGTGACAGATGTTTTAATAGGGATTATACCAGGTAGTTTAATAACCGAGTGAGGTTTTGAGTTATTGGAAAAGTTTATTTAGTAATGAATCTGAAAACGCATATGCAAGTAAGTATAATTAGCAGAGCTCATAACTGTTTCTTTCTTACATTGGAATGAATAAACCCCCGAAGTTTTAGCAGGACTTGTGGTGTTTAAAGTTATCGGAAAAGCCCTTTATGGCAATGAACGTAAATAATATATTCTGATTAGCATATCATTAAAATAATGGTGGACGGGTCAGGGTTAATGTGAAATCCCCAATTTACTTTTCACTGAACAGAATTCTATTGTACCTTACGAGTCACACAGACCGGCATTGGTCAAATTTAAGTGTTATTACACACTTATCTAATGCATATTCCACTTGTACCATTATTAGTATATAAAAAGTCAATTAAATGCTGATTACCTTTTAAAATGGAGAATAACAGAAACCCAGGTGCAATTAAAACGTGGTAATCTTCTTTATAGATTCAAATTGCACTGTAATCTGTAAGATAACCATCATTTTTTTTTCCCCCTGGTTTCCCTGCTTTCTCTCCATGGGCCAGAATTTACTTGCCGTTTTTGGTGGATTTCTGGTACAAGATGAACGTCCCAACACTTTTTGTGCTGGATGCAGGGCCAAGAACTGTTTCTGCCCTTGTTTCCGCCCAGTAATGGCTGCATCGTAGTTTTGCGAGGCGGTCTGGAGTCTTCCCTGCGTGTGTCTGCGCGTACACCAACGCTGCTGGTAGCTCATCAACAACAACAACCTGCATTTATATAGCGCCTTTAACGTAGTAAAAGGTCCCAAGGCGCTCCGCAGGAGCGATTATCATCAAAATTTGACACCGAGCCGCAAAAGGAGATATTGGGACAGGTGACAAAAAGCTTGGTCAAAGAGGTAGATTTTAAGGAGCGTCTTAAAGGAGGAGAGAGAGGGCGGAGAGGTGGAGAGATTTAGGGAGGGAATTCCAAAACTCAGGGCCTAGGCAGCTGAAGGCACGGCTGCCAATGGTGGAACGATGAAAATCGGTGACGTGCAAGAGGCAAAAATTGGAGGACCACAGAGATCTCGGAGGGTTGTAGGGCTGGAGGAGGTTACAGAGATAGGGTGGGGTGAGGCCATGGAGGGATTTGAAAACAAGGATGAGAATTTTAAAATCGAGACGTTGCTGGACCGGGAACCAATGTAGGTCAGCAAACACAGGGGTGATGGGTGAATGGGACTAGGTGGGAGCTGGGATATAGGCAGCAGAGTTCAAGACATAATAATAATTAAGAGGAATTTTATTGGAGCCCCCAAAATCCTGTGACTTACTCTCCCAGTGTTCCAAGGATAACTTAGAATAAAATAAAACAGGATCACTGCTGCCAGTATCTGCCGGTACTGATGGAAAGGCTTTAGTTTGGAGCCTGCAGCCTGAAGGAACTTTCAAGAGAGATTGCTGGAGTTACAGAAGATCTTTTGAAAAGGTTTTCTTTTTGCTTTGCATCTGGATTGAGGCCACCCACCCACCCACGGTAACTGGATCTGAGTATCAGGTATGGGGTTCCCAACTGATCATTCCCTTGTTTGCAATTATAATGGAGGAAGAGAAGGAGCAGTGCGGGATGGAGGAAAGGAGAATGAGGGAGCATTTGAGGAGGCTGTGCCCTACAAGGTTGCACAAGCCCCTCCATTACTGGGACTTGGGTAACTGAACCACCAATGGCTATTTAAACGAGCAATTTATGGGGGGATGGATGCCTCACCTCCTGATTGCAACACCAGCACAATGATCCTGCGGATTTCTGGGTCCTCCTCTACTGAGAGTCTACTGGCTGCCACTTAAATTGCCATTCTTCATGTGTGGGCATTGACAGTGAATGTTAGCAGGCTATTCAACCATGATTCTGCCCTCTCCCAACGTTTTGTGCCCCTCCCCGGAGGTGACATGGCTGCTGGTAGGGCAGGAGTATTGAGGGTCGCATTGCCCAGTTACAACTGAATGGGACAGAGTCGATGGGCTCAATTTTGAATTGGAGCCGGGAAGGGGGAGGGGGGGGTCAATTTGAGGTCGGCAAACCCATTAGTACGGGTTTCCCGGACATCCTTACGATTTTGACGTAAAGATGTCTTTTGTTTTTTCTTTGTTGGTTTCCCGTCCGACTGACCGGCTGATTGACAGGCTGGTCTCAGACGGACAGGAGACCAGCCAGGGAGAGGACGTCTGCAGGTAAGTCTGCAGGTAAATCTTTGTTTGCATGAGGGAGGGCGGGGGGGGGCATAGGTGGGCAAAGGTGGGCACGGGGGTCATCGCGGGGGTCCGTGATCGTTGAGAGGGAGGGTCGGGGGATCAGGGTTGGAGGACCGGGGTCGGGGTCATGGGATCGGGGTCAGGGGTCAGGGGATCGGGGTTGGGGGATCGGGGTCAGAGTTGGCAAATCGGGGTCGGGGTTGGAGGGGGAGAATCGGGGTCAGTTGATCGGGGTCGGGGGGGCTCAGGGTCAGGGGTCCGCAATCGAGGCGGGTGTCCGCGATCGGTGGGGGGGGGGGGTTTGTGATCGGGGTGGGGGGTGGTGTCGGTGCAGGTAGGTTTGTTGGGCCTGGGGGAAGCACTCCTGCTCCTCTGGGCCCACAAGCTGTGCCTTTCTAGGCACCTACCTGTTAGCCTTGGGCCTTCTCTCCTCCTTTCACAAGGCGTAAAACAGAAGGCCCGGGAATCCCAGCCCCCTTCGGGGTTGAAATCGGGAATTAGTTAAAAATGAAGGCCTGAAGCCTACTTGAATGGTTTTAAGGCCCGACCCGCCTCCTGGGAGCAGGTTGACCGCCCACCCCTTGTCCTGCCCCAGTGAAAACCGGAAATGGGCGGGTTGGAGGTGGGTTGGGGACGGGTCTGAAATGGTGACAATTTTCAATGACCACCCCCACCCACCCTCAACCCACCTGTTTTCTACTTTTAAAATCGAACCCAATGGACCAGTTGGTCTGTTTCTGTCCGTCTTTATTGGATGCTCAGAGGTTACCATCTACGTCCCCTGTTTCCACTGGTCAGTGATCAGGAAGGAGAACTTTGGCTGATTTTCTCTCGCTGTGATATCTGTGATAGCCGAACTCAGCACAGGATCTGAAAATGGGAGTCTCTAGTCTGTACGAACCAGTACTGCTTTGGTTGGTGTTTTATCCAATTGACCCTTTGCAATTCTATCCTGATCCATATTAAATAGAAGCAAAATGTAAAATACATTACAGTAAATCCTCCCTGACAACTGAACATGTGGTGGTTGAGTGAGCAGGAGCAAAGTAAGTGCTTTATAGCAAATGACCCTGCTGCACGTCAATATATATCTCCAGGATCGCCAATCCATACGTATGGTATTAATATATGAAGCACTTTTATTGATCAACTGAAACATTTTAGTAATAAATGGAAAACATAACTGTTAACAGTCGATGGCCTTGTACGGATTCAAACAAAGTCCCAAAGGTGAAAGAACAGTGTTGTAACACACAGCTTCTTCTAGTCCCATAGCTGAGAGATAACTTCACAATATTCACACTTCTGCCCAGTCTAACACTTTCGAGAGGGACCTCTACACCATATCATCCAGTCTAGGGCCAGCGAGAGAAACCATTACACCAAATCATCTAGTCTACCATAGAATCATAGAATGATACAGAAGGAGATCACCCGGCTCATCGTGCCTGTGCCGGCTCTTTGAAAGAGCTATCCAATTAGTCCCACTACCCCATAGCCCTACAAATGCTTTCCCCTTTAAGTATTTATCCAATTCCCCTTTGAAAGTTATGATTGTATCTGCTTCCACCGCCCTTTCAGGCAGTGCAATCCAGATCATCACAACTCTCTGCGTAAAAAAAAAATTCTTCATGTTGCCTCTGGTTCTTTTGCCAATCACCTTAATTCTGTGTCCTCTGGTTACCGACCCTTCCGCCACTGGAAACAGTTTCTCCTTATTTACTCTTATCAAAACCCTTCATGAATTTGAACTCTATCAAATCTCCCCTTAACCTTTTCTGCTCTAAGGAGAACAACCCCAGCTTCTCCAGTCTCTCTTAATTGAAGTCTTTCATCCCTGATACCATTCTAATAAATCTCTTCTTTTTTATTCATTCATGGGATGTGGACATCATTGGCAAGCATTTATTGCCCATCCCTAATTGCCCTTGAGAAGGTGGTGGTGAGACGCCTTCTTGAACTGCTGCAGTCCGTGTGGTGAAGGTTCTCCCACAGTGCTGTTAGGTAGGGAGTTCCAGGATTTTGACCCAGCGACGATGAAGAAACGGCGATATATTACCAAGTCAGGATGGTGTGTGACTTGGAGGGGAACGAGCAGGTGGTGGTGTTCCCATGCGCCTGCTGCCCTTGTCCTTCGAGGTGGTAGAGGTCACGCTGTGGGGAGTCAGGAGGTGAGTCACTCACCACAGAATACCCAGCCTCTGACCTGCTCTTGTAGCCACAATATTAATGTGGCTAGTCCAGTTAAGTTTCTGGTTAATGGTGACCCCCAGGATGTTGATGGTGGGGGATTTGGCGATGGTAATGCCGTTGAATGTCAAGGGGAGGTGGCTAGACTCTCTCTTGTTGGAGATGGTCATTGCCTGCCACTTGTCTGGCACGAATGTTACTTGCCACTTATCAGCCCAAGCCTGGATGTTATCCAGATCTTGCTGCATGTGGGCATGGACTGCTTCATTATCTGAGGGGTTGCAAATGGAATTGAACACTGTGCAATCATCAGCGAACATCCCCCCTTCTGACCTTATGATGGAGGGAAGATCTTTGATGAAGCAGCTGAAGATGGTTGTGCCTAGGACACTGCTCTGAGGGACTCCTGCAGCGATGTCCTGGGGCTGAGATAATTAACCTCCAACAACCACTACCATCTTCCTTTGTGCTAGGTATGACCTCAGCCAATGGAGAAATTTCCCTCTGATTCCCATGGACTTCAATTTTACGAGGGCTCCTTGATGCCACACTCGGTAAAATGCTGCCTTGATGTCAAGGGCAGTCACTCTCACCTCACCTCTGGAATTCAGCTCTTTTGTCCATGTTTGGACTTAGGCTGTAATGAGGTCTGGAGCCGAGTGGTCCTGGGGGAACCCAAACTGAGCATCGGTGAGCAGTTTATGGTGAGTAAGTACCGCCTGATAACACTGTCGACGACACCCTCCATCACTTTGATGATGATTGAGAGTAGATTGATGGGGCGGTAATTGGCTGGATTGGATCTGTCCTGCTTTTTGTGGACAGGATAAACCTGAGCAATTTTCCACTTTGTTGGGTAGATACCAGTGTTGTAGCTGTACTGGAACAGCTTGGCTAGATGTGCGGCTAGTTCTGGAGCACAAGTCTTCAGCACTACAGCCGGGATGTTGTTGGGGCCCATAGCCGTTGCTGTATCCATGCACTCAGCCATTTCTTGATATCACGTGGAGTGAGTCGAATTGGCTGAAGACTGGCTTCTGTGATGGTGGGGATCTCGGGAGGAGGCCGAGATGGATCATCCACTCGGCACTTCTGGCAGAAGATGGTTGCAAACACTTCAGCCTTGTCTTTTGCGCTCACGTGCTGGGCTCTGCCATCATTGAGGCTGTGGGCGTTCACGGAGCCTCCTCCTCCCGTTAGTTGTTTAATTGTCCACCACCATTCACGACTGGATGTGGCAGGACTGCAGAGCTTTGATCTGATCCGTTGGTTGTGGGATCGCTTATCTCTGTCTATAGCATGCTGCTTCTGCTGTTTAGCATGCATGTAGTCCTGTGTTCTAGCTTCACCAGGTTGGCACCTCATTTTTACGCCTGGTGCTGCTCCTGGCATGCTCTTCTACACTGTTCATTGAACCAGGGTTGATCCCCTGGCTTGTTGGTAATGGTAGAGTGAGGGATATGCTGGGCCATGAGGTTACAGATTGTGATGGAATACAATTCTGCTGCTGCTGATGACCCACAATGCCTCATGGATGCCCAGTTTTGAGCTGCTAGATCTGTTCTGAATCTATCCCATTTAGCACAGTGGTAGTGCCACACAACACATTGGACGGTGTCTTCAGTGTGAAGACAGAACTTCGTCTCCACAAGAATTGTGCAGTGGTCACTCCTACTAATACTGTCATGCATCTGGAACAGGTAGATTGGTGAGGACGAAGTCAAGTAGGTTTTTCTCCTCATGTTGGTTCTCTGACCACCTGCCGCAGGCCCAGTCTGGCAGCTATGTCCTTCAGGATTCAGCCAGCTCAGTCAGTAGTGGTGCTCCCGAGCCACTCTTGGTGATGGACATTGATGCCCTTGCTACCCTCAGTGCTTCCTCCAAGTGGTGCTCAACATGGAGGAGGACTGATTCATCAGCTGAGGGAGGGCAGTAGGTGGTAATCAGTAGGAGTTTTCCTTGCCCATGTTTGACCTGATGCCATGTGATTTCATGGGGTCCGGAATCAATGTTGAGGACTCCCAGGGCCACTCCCTCCTGACTGTATCCCACTGTGCTGCCACCTCTGGTGGGTCTGTCCTGCTGATGGGACAGGACATACTCAGGGATGGTGATGGAGGAGTCTGGAAAGTTGGCTGAAAGGTTTGATTCTATAGCTATGTCAGGCTGTTGCTTGGCACAAGTCCCCAGATGTTAATGAAGAGGAATTTGCAGGGTCAACTAGGCTTGGTTTGCCTTTGCCGTGTCCAGTGGTCCATCCGGTTTTATTCTTATTATGACTTTTTATTGCAGGATTTTAGAACTGAGTGGCTTGCTAGGCCATTTCAGAGGGCAGTTAAGAATCAACCACATTGCTGTGGGTCTGGAGTCACATATAGGCTAGACCGGGTAAGGAGGGCAGGTTTCTTTCCCTAAAGGACATTAGTGAACCAGATGGGTTTTTACGACAATCTGGTAGTTTCATGGTCACCATTACTGATACTAGCTGTTTATTCCAGATTTTATTTAATTAACTGAATTTAAATTCCCCAGCTGCCGTGGTGGGATTTAAACTCATGAGTCCGGAGTATCCATCCAGGCCCCTGAATTACTAGTCCAGTAACATAACCACTGTGCTTCTGCACCCTCTTTAAGGCCTTGACATCTTTTCTAACGGTTTAGCATGACTTTGTTGCTTTTGTACTCTATGCCTCTATTTATAAAGGATCCCGTCTGCCTTTTTAACAGTTTTCTCAACTTGTCCTGCCACCTTCAAAGACTTGAGTACTTCCACCACCAGGGGGTGGGTCCTTCACATGGTACCAACCAGTCTATCGCCAGAAAGAGGAGACTGTCACAGTTACTCTCTAACAAAGATAATCTTCATATTGCGACATCTACTCTCGGAAAGCGGAGACTTTCACATTCTACCAACATCTCATCACCAGAGAGAGGAGACCTTCAGGTTGCAGCATCTATTATCAGAGAGAAACCTTCACCTTTCAACATCCACTCTATCAGAGTGAGGAGACCTTCACAATGTACCGTCCAATTTACCATCATAGAGCAGAAACCTTCACTATGCAACTGTCAGTCTAACAGCATCCCATTGTGTAAGGATAAAGACCTGCAAACAGACTTTCACAGAAAGATGAGACTATGACTTCTAAGTGTGATTGGATCCCAACCCAGGCCCCATGTTTGTGCAAATCACCCATTGTACGTTATAGTTTTCAATCTCTTTTTCAACTTTACAGAAATACGCACTTAACACAAATTCACTCAAGTGGAACCGAGCATGCTCTCATTAGATTAAAGTATTCTGAACAGGTTTTGCTCTGTATGTCTACAGGTTGTAAGAAATAGGGATCCTTTTCTGCGATACACACTGTGCATCTCTCCAGTCTCCTGGCCAGGTTAATAGCCTACTCCCACTCATTCCTCTGCATGCTTGTTGGCAAAGCATTAAATGTTCTGATAAATTTGCAAATTGTAATTGCTGAATCCAAGGTTGAGTTCAACCAGGTCTCTCACAAGATCACGAGCATCTTGACACGCACGACCTTTTCAATGCATCAAAGAAAATGTCAAAACCGAGGCACACACAGGAATATTTTGCTTCTCGGTGCATGTGGGTGTATATATAATTTTTAAAGCAACAGTGCATCTAAATCCAAAAATAGAAGAAAATCTAATTTCCACCCCCCACCCACCAAATTATTGCCTGTTTGACCAGCTTGATCCAAATCTTCTGGGCTATTGTACATGTTAAAATTAAAACCCATGGGATTAAAGGGAAAGAGGCAGCATGGATACAGAATTGGCTCGGGTCAGAAAGCAGAGAGTAGTGGTGAAAGGTAGTTTTCAGAGTGGAGGGAAGTGTTGAGGGAGGTGTTCTCCAGGGATCAGTGTTGGGACCACTGCTCTCTTCGATTTATATTAATGTCCTGGACTTGGGTATAGAGGCTATAATTTCAAAGTTTGCTGATGACACGGAACTCGGATATGTAGTAAACAATGTGGAGGATAATAACAGAGTTCAGGAAGACGTAGACAGACTGGTGAAATGGGCAGATACATGGCAGATGAAATTTAACACAGAGAAGTGTGAAGTGATGCATTTTGATAGAAAGAATGAGGAGAGGCAGTATAAACTAAATGGCACAATTTTAAAGGGGGTGCAGGAAATGCACATACACAAATCTTTGAAGGTGGCAGGACAAGTTAACAAGATTGTTAAAAAAAACATATGGGATCCTGGGCTCTATTAATAGAGGCACAGAGTACAAAAGCAAGGAAGTTGTGCTAAACCTTTACAAAACACTGGTTAGGCCTCAGCTGGAGTTTTGTGTCCAATTCTGGGCACCACATTTTAGGAAGGATGTCAAGACGTTAGAGAGGGTGCAGAAGAGATTCACTAGAACAGTACCAGGGACGAGCTACTTCAGTTTTGGAGAGACTGGAGAAGCTGCGGTTGTTCTCCATAGAGCAGAGAAGGTTAAGGGGAGATTTGATAGAAGCATTCAAAATCATGAACGGTTTTGATAGAGTAAATAAGGAGAAACTGTTTCCAGTTGCAGAAGGGTCGGTAACCAGAGGACACAGATTTAAGGTGATCAGCAAAACAGCCAGAGGCGGCATGGGGAAACATTATTTTAACACAGCGATTTGTTCTGATCTGTAATTCACTGCCTGAAAGGGCGGTGGAAGCAGATTCAATAGTAACTTTCAAAAGGGAATCAGATAAATACTTGAAGGGAAAACATTTACAGGGCTATGGGGAAAGAGCAAGGGAGTGGGACTAGTTGGATAGCTCTTTCAAAGAGCTGGCCCAGGCACGATGGGCCGAATGGCCTCCTCCTTTGCTGTACCTACTATGATACTATGTGGCATTCTCCTCATTCACAAGATTGCTGTGGTTTATGGTGTGGGGGTTGTAACAGAGAAAAGTATATGTCCAACTTGTTTAATTTCACATGTGCTTAGTAGACAGTCAAGCAAACATTTTCTTCTTCCATGACAACACTGCACTGGAATATCAAACCAGGCTTTTCAAACAAGTGCTGACTGCCTGACTGATCAGATACTTTATTCTATCCATGTTTTTTTTAATTCATCCTCGGGATGTGGGCATCACTGGCATTTATTACCCATCCTTAGTTGCCCTCGAGAAGCTTGTGGTGGGCCTTCTTGTAAGAGTTCGATACTACCAAGCGGCTTGCTGGGCCACTTTAGGGGTCAGTTAAGAGTCAGCCATGGTGGAGTGGAACTGGATTCACACATAAGCCAGACTGGGTAAGGACAGGCAGGTTTCCTTCTCTAAAGGACATTAGTGAACCAGTTGTGTTTTTATGACAATCTGATAGGTTCATGGACACTTTTTCTGATCCCTGATTTTTTTTTTAACAGAATTCAAGTTCTTAAAGTGCCATGTTAAGATTTGAACTTACGTTCCTCTGGATTATCAGCCCGGTAACATAACCACTACTCTACCATACCTGTACATATGTGCAGCTTTGTAATTGGTGCATGTGTTTGCCTCTTGTCTTTGGTTTGTTTGTGAAAACGCTCTACAAGCCTCAGAAAAATATTATCTGGTGTGTATGAAGCAGAATCTTTCCGAAGACCGATCTCTTGGTGATTCAATTGGCAACTTGAAGCAGCCATTAAACCCTGTGTATCTCAGAAACAATGTACTCTTTGTCCTCATGACTTCAGACGTGGTATTTAAAAATGTCCCTCTTACTGCATCATTAACAAAGAACTTGCATTTATATAGTGCCTTTCTCATCCTCAGGATATCCCAAAGTACTTTACAGCCAATTAATTGATTTTGAAATGTAGTCACTTGTTATGTAAGCAAACACAGCAGCCAATTTATACACAGCAAGGTCCCACAAACAGGATACATGACCAGTTCATCTGATTTAATGATGTTGGTTGAGGGATGAATGCTAGCCAAGACATCAGGGGACCTCCCCTGCTCTTCTTTGAAATAGTGCCTTGGGATCTTTATACACCCACCTAAGAGGGAAGACGGGGCCTCGGTTTAATATCTCATCCAAAAGACGGCACACTCTGGCAGTGCAGCACTCCGTCAGTCCTGCACTGGAGTGCTAGACTAGATTATCTACTTGAGCCCACAGCCTAAGGCTCAGTAGGCAAGTGTGCTATCAATGAGCCAAGGCTGACATTAAGGTGTGATTCTGGTAAGTATTCTGAAGCTTAGATTTATTGTCTTCCCTTTAGCCACTGTTTGTCCGGCTTGTTTTCTCATGAAGCTTTAACTTCTGTCCTAGTCAAGATAATAAACAAGTAACTTCCCGTAAACTTCAGCTCATCCAAGACCCTGCTGCCCTGATCTTGCTCACCCATCATCCCTGTGCTCACTGACCTACAACAGACTCCTGGTTCCCCATTGCCTCAAATTTAAAATTCTTATCCTCATGTTTGAATTCCTTCATGGCCTGTTTCCACCTATCTCTGTAACCTTCTCCACCTCTGCATTCCTCCAACTCTGGCCTCTTGTGCGTCCGCCTCACCACTGTGTCTTCAGCTGTCCAGGCCCAGTGGTCTGTAATTCCCTCCCTAGCCCTCTCCACTTCCCCACTAACCTCTCCTCCTTTACGAACCTCCTCGAAACCCACCTCTTTGACCAAGCTTTTTGTCACCCCACCTAATATCTCCTTCTTTGGGTTGGATTTTTGTCTGATTGAAAGGTGCTCTAGGTATCAGCCATGGCTCAGTGTGTAGCACTCTCGCCTCTGAGGTAGAAAGTGGTGGGTTTAATTCCCACTCCAGAGGCTTGAGCACAAAATCTAGGCTGACACTCCAGTGTAGTACTGAGGGAGTGCTGCATTGTTGGAGGTGCTGTCTCTCAAATGAGACGATCAACCGAGGCCCTCTCAGGTAGACGTGAAAGACCCCATGCATTACTTTGAAGAAGAGCAGAGGAGTAATCCCTGGTGTCCTGGGACAATATTTAACCCTCAACCAACATCACTTATAAAAAAGATTATCTAGTCATTATCACATTGCTGTTTGTGAGAGCTTGCTGTGTACAAATTGGCTGCCGTGTTTCCTACATTAGGTTCCTTCAGGTTGATAATACAAGTGAGAACCAGGCTGAATATAGAAAGTACAGAGAAGTGAAAAAGGAAAGAAGAGGGGCAAAGATAGAGTATGAGAATAGACTGGCAGCCAACATAAAAGGGAATCCAAAAGTCTTCTATCGTCATATAAATAGTAAATGGTTAGTAAGAAGAGGGGTGGGGCCGATTAGGGACCAAAAAGGAGATCTACGCATGGAGGCAGAGGGCACGGCTGAAATACTAAATAAGTACTTTGCATCTGTCTTTACCAAGGAAGAAGATGCTGCTAAAGCCACAGTAAAAGAGAAGGTAGTTGACAAATTGGATGGGCTAAAAATGGATAAAAAGGAGGTACTAGAAAGGCTGGCTGTACTTAAAATAGATAAGTCACCCAGTCCGGATGGGATGCATCCTAAGTTGCTGAGGGAAGTAAGGGTGGAAATTGGGGAGGTACTGGCCATAATCTTCCAATCATCCTGAGATATGGGAGTGATGCCAGAGGACTTGAGAATTGTAAATGTTACACCCTTGTTCGAAAAAGGGTGTAAGGATAAACCCGGCAAATACAGGCCAGTCAGTTTAACCTCGGTGGTGAAGAAGCTTTTAGAAACGATTATCTGGGACAAAATTAATAGTCACTTGGACAGGTGTGGATTAATAAAGGAAAGCCAGTACAGATTTGTGAAAGGCAAATCATGTTTAACTAATTTGGTTGAGTTTTTTGATGAGGTAACAGAGAGGGTCGATGAGGGCAATGTGGTTGATGCTGTGTATATGGACTTTCAAAAAGCGTTTGATAAAGTGCCACGTAATAGGCTTGTCAGCAAAGCTGAAGCCCATGGAATAAAAGGGGCAGTGGCAGCATGGATACGAAATTGGCTAAGTGACAGGAAACAGAGAGTAGTGGTGAACGGTTGTTTATTGGACTGGAGGGAGGTATACAGTGATGTCCCCCAGGGGTCGGTACTAGGACCACTGCTTTTTTTGATATATATTAATGACTTGGACTTGGGTGTACAGGGCACAATTTCAAAATTTCCAGATGACACAAAACTTGGAAGTGTAGTAAACAGTGAGGAGGACAGTAATAGACTTCAAGAGGGCACAGACAGGCTGGTGGAATGGGCGGACACATGGCAGATGAAATTTAACGCAGAGAAGCGCGAAGTGATACATTTTGGCAGGAAGAATGAGGAGAGGCAATATAAACTAAATTGTACAATTCTAAAGAGAGACCTGGGGGTATATGTGCACAAATCTTTGAAGGTGGCAGGGCAGGTTGAGAAAGCGGTTAAAAAGCATACAGGATCCTGGGCTTTATAAATAGAGGCATAGAGTACAACAGCAAGGAAGTTATGTGGAACCTTTATAAAACACTGGTTCAGCCATAACTGGAGTATTGTGTCCAATTCTGGGCACCGCACTTTAGGAAGGATGTGAAGGCCTTAGAGAGAGTACAGAAAAGATTTACTAGAATGGTTCCAGGGATGAGGGACTTCAGTTATGTGGATAGACTGGAGAAGCTGGGGTAATTCTTCTTAGAGCAGAGAAGGTTGAGAGGACATTTGATAGAAGTGTTTAAAATCATGAAGAGTTTAGATAAAGCAAACAAAGAAAATCTGTTCCCATTGGCGGAAGGGTTGAGAACCAGAAGACACATATTTAAGGTGATTGGCAAAAGAACCAAAAGCGACATGAGGAAAAACTTTTTTATGCAGCGAGTAGTTATGGTCTGGAATGCACTGCCTGAAAGGGTGGTGGAGGCAGATTCAATTGTGGCTTTCAAAAAGGAATTGGATAAATACTTGAAGGGAAAACATTTGCAGGGCTACGGGGAAAGAGCGGGGGAATGGAATTAACTGGATTGTTCTTACAAAGAGCCGGCACAGGCTCGATGGGCCGATGGGCCTCGTCCCGTGCTGTAACCATTCCATGATTCTATGATTCCATGATTACAAAAGTGACTACACTTCAAAAAAAATATTTAATTGGTTGTAAAGCGATTTGGGACGTCCTGAGTTCGTGAAAAGCGCTTTATAAATGCAAGTCTTAATTCTTTCTTTCTATCTTTCTTGCTGATTACACTTCTATGAAGCATCTTAGGATGTTTTTCTACGTTAAAGAAACTATATAAATGTAAGTTGTTATTGTTTATAATATGAAAAGTCAAGAGAAAGCCACCAGGTCCACCCATCGGACAGTGAAATCCTGTGCCCTGCCCTCCCCAACAACTAACTCCTGGTGAGGCAAAAAGAGAGAAAAACACAGTGGTTAATTCCAGGAATAACTCCAGGAAATTCACCCCAACTCTCTGCAGTGATCAAGCCTGCTCTTGGAGAACATGGTTACCCACAATTATGAGGGGTTTTGATAATGTAGATAGGCAGAAACTGTTTCCACTGACAGGAGGGTTGGTAGCCAGAGGACACGGATTTGAGATAATTGGCAAAAAATCCAGTGGGGGGGAGATGAGGAGGCATTTTTTTACATAGCGAGTTTTTATGGTTAGGAACGCGCTGCCTGAAAGGGTGATGGAAGTAAATTCAATAGTAACTTTCAAAAGGGAAGTGGATATATACTTAAAAAGGAAAAATTTGCAGGGCTATGGGGAAAGAGCAGGGGAGTGGGACTAAATGGATAGATCCTTCAAAGAGTCAGCACAGGCATGATGGGCCCAATGTCCTCCTTATGTTTTATGATCTATAATACATCATCGATGAACTTAACTAACCCCTGATATATCCCAGTGTCCTTCTCCCTCATGAACTTGTCATGTCTCTTCTTAAAAGGACTACAGCATTCACACCATATCACCAGGGATCTGTTCTACCTCCTGCCATCTAACCTGAATCTGTGCCTATATAGGTTTCAGACATGCCCTCCAGCCTTGCTATTAATATTGATTTCCAATATCATACCAGATCGAATGCATCCAATCCTTCTGTAATTTTAAAACCTTATTCATACCCCCAAGTCCACATTTTCACCAAAACTGAAAACCCCTAAATCCCTAAACCTAACCTTGTAACTAAGAGATCCAAGATTAAATATTTTCCTTGTTGTCCTCCTTTGCACCCTCTCTGAAGCCCCGATATCCATCACCAGATGGAGGGGGATGGAGGGAGGGGGCAAAATTGGATGAACCAGAGCATTCTACTTTCTCCTACTTTTATACTTTATTGACCCAGCAATACTTCCAAGAGGCCAATGTGTTTTCCCTAGAGCAACCTCTCATTTGAGGCAGATACAGTCTCGATGGACTGAAGAAGGAACTGGATAGATATCTGGCAGAGGAAGCAATTGAGGGCTGTGAGAAATAGAGCAGTGCATGGTATTTCTTGAGCCTTGGGACCAGTCAGATAGAAGACTTCTGGTCCTGTACTTTACCTTGTTGCCATGTATTGTGGCCTCTTGCATATCCCCAGTTTTCTTTGCTTCACCACTGGCAGCTGTACCCTTAGCTGCCTAGGCCCGAAGCTCTGGAATTCCTTCCCTAAATCTCTCCGCCTCTCTCTTCTCCTTTAAGACGCTCCTTAAAACCTACCTCTTTGACCAAGCTTTTGATCACCTGTCCTAATATCTCCTTATATGGCTTGGTGTCAAATTTAGTTTGATAATCGCTCCTGTAAAGCACTTTGGGACATTTTACTACGTTAAAGGCGCTATATAAGTGCAAGTTAATATTGTAACATTCCTGCACTTTCAAGTAGACGGCCATTAGTTTAGTGAAACTGGATGTACAGCTTGAAAAGAAGGTGCAGGAGACATGGTTTTGAGATTATAAAGGGATGAAGATGCTGTAGTTTCAAATGGACAATGAAGTGACTTAAAACTGCAAGAAAAAGAGTGCAAAGGTAATGGCTCCCAATATCAAGGGAATGGTTGAAGCAAGCTATGACACTTACCAGGCATTTTATGACACTGAGAATACCAATCCAATGATTGGTGATCATTCATAAATGGCCTGATACACATTGCTTTTTTTTTAAAAGTTTTTTTTTTCTTCCCCTTTCCTCTCCTTCTGTCCTGAGGGCAGTGACTCTTACTGAGCTATCGTTCCACAGGTGCTAACAACACTCAGGCACTTTGTCCAAATGGGCAATGGGGAGTGGGACTAATTGGATAGCTCTTTCAAAGAGCCGGCACAGGCACGATGGGCCGAGTGACCTCCTCCTGTGCTGTAAGATTCGATGATCCTCTATGATTCTAAATTGCCATCCTTCATGTGTGAGCCCAGACCGCAAGTGTTGACCAGCTATTTGACCATGAAAGGCTTCTTACCCAAACCCAATCCTGTCCTCAGCCAACATCAGCTTTCCAATAAGAAACCAACCTCTCCTACCCTCCCCTGCACCCCCCACCGAATACTTTTCATGTCTCTAGTCCGGAGAGACCAAGACTAATTCCAGTGCTTCTATTATTGTCTAATCTAGGATCAGCTAATTCAGTCCATACCAGGGAGCGAACTCTGGGCCTTCCTAGTGCGCGCTTTTAGCCACTGAGCCACGGAGGGGGAAGCTCATAATAGAACCTGTTCTTTCATTCGGATTGAGCGTCAACTGAAATGCATAGTTGAGCGTGTGGATCAGTTTAATTTGCGGTCGACGAAGACTGTAATCCATAGACAACCTTTTGACAAACTAGTTATAGATTCATCACAAGCGATTGCAGCTGATCTGAGGGAACCCTCGGCTTTTGACTGCAACATATTTGCTGTCACTCGTGCAGAGAACACTACTTTATTCTTCTGATGTCTCAGTTAAGAGCTGTGCCAGGATCTGGCTGGAATTCTGCCCATTTGAAAGTGGAGTACTAAGCACTAAATGGAAGTTTTGCAGGTTGAATTTTAATTAACTAGAGACATCTGCAGACCCACCACGAGCTTTATCTATCTTCAGATGTTTGACAAAACAAATTATGTCGTTCCTCCTCCCTGCATTATATGCTTTCAATTAAAGGCTATGCAAAATGTTTAGAGAGAGAGATTAATTATGTAATTTTTCAAGTCACTCAAAGATTTGTTATCAGTCACAACATTTTGGTAATTAAAGAAATCAGCTAATGTGATCTTCCTCGGAATCGAGCTCGTTCGTTCAATGCAGAGCTGGGGAGAGGAGAGGTATAGTGAAGGTCATATGATTTATATGACAAAACCAGATGCTAGCTGTGACAAGCTAATGGCTTGCAAAGTCATGCTCTTCTTTTTTCTCCTACCACTGCAACATTAGTTTGAATCCAACCCAGGCTATCGGGATAAAAGGCCCCTCCCCCCCCTCGCTGCTGCAAGGGATCTTAAGTGGAATGAGTTTGGGTAGGCTCAACTCAATTACCAATGCACTCAAGTCGACAGCATAGAATTTCTCTTAATACACTGCTAATTGGCATAAAACTGGCAAGCTTATATCAGGGAGACCACAAAGTTGGCTGGTGTGGGGGAAAATAGGAAATTTCGCAGCAGCGCACTAGGGCAGGGCCGTCCAAACTGCAGTTCTGAACATACGCAGCTCAGCCCTTGAACTGCAGGCCCGTCAGTTCGTCCAGCTTGAACTTTGTAAGCCTAGAGAGTTCTGCTGTCGTGAATTCCAGTTACCTGGCCACGCCGAGGAAATGGCATGGGTGAGAGAGGTATCTCTCGCTGTATCCGCCATCCGCTCAAGCGAAGATTGACAGCCTACAGGCCCCAGGCAGCCATCCCTTTGATATCTGTAGTGCCTGCAGGTGCAGGGCCATCTACTGACCCAACACGAGGAGGTACCAAACCACCTCCATCCCTACCAGCAGACAGTGACATCCAGCAGCTATCTGACTCACTTCCGCCTTTCACTAGGAAATACTTAGAATGAGCACATGCTTAGGAAGTAGCAGAAAAAACAAACATACACTTTCAATAAGAGGAAACAATGGGACAAAACACACTTAGAATGATTAAAATTGGGGCTAACTGGTACTTCAATGTGTTATAAGAGTTCATTTGGGATGGGGTAGAATAAGATGGTTGTAGAGAAATGCTGTTGTATTCATGGATCTTAATATATGGATGGACACCAAGATGACGATTTATTTGGCAAGAGTATAGGGCACACGTGGAGATAATTGTTGTGCATTGAACGCTACAGGCCTAAAGATTCAGGCCACAGGATCTGCCTATAAATATAATTTGGTAGCTTAAATTGCTGTATGCACTGTTAATATGTTGGCCGCAGCTCAGTGGTAGGACTTTCGTCTGTTGATGTCACAAGGATGTGTGTTCAAGTCCCACGGCAGAGACTTGAGCACAAAATCGAGGCTGACGCTCCAGTGTCAGAGGTGCTGTCTTTTGGATGAGATGTTAAACCAAAGCCCCAGAGAGACCTGGGGGGTACATGTGCACAAATCTTTGAAGGTGGCAGGACAGGTTGAGAGAGTGGTTAAAAAAAGCATATGGGATCCTGGCCTTTATAAATAGAGGCATAGAGTATAAAAGCAAGGGAGTTATGTTGAACCTTTATAAAACACTGGTTCGACCACAGTTGGAGTATTGTGTCCAATTCTGGGCACTGCATTTTAGGAAGGATGTGAAGGCCGTAGAGAGGGCACAGAAAAGATTTACTAGAATGGTTCCAGGGATGAGGGACTTCAGTTATGTGGATAGATTGGAGAAGCTGGGGTTGTTCTCCTTAGAGCAGAGAAGGTTGAGAGAAAATTTGATAGACGTGTTCAAAATCATGAAGGATTTAGATAAATTAAATAAAGAGAATCTGTTCCCATTGGCGGAAGGGTCAAGAACCAGTTGACACAGATTTAAGATGATTGTAAAAAGAACCAAAGGCGACAGGAAGAAAAGATTTTTTACGCAGCGAGTAGTTATGATCTGGAATGCGCTGCCTGAAAGGGTGGTGGATGCAGATTCAATCGTGGCTTTCAAAAAGGAATTTGATAAATACTTGAAGGGAAAAAATTGCAGGGCTACGGGGAAAGAGCGGGGGTTTGGGACTAACTGGATTGCTTCTACAAAGCGCCAGCACCGGCTCGATGGGCCGAATGTCCTCCTTCTGTGCCGTAACCATTCAATGATTCTACGATCTGCCCTCTCAGGTGGACGTAAAGGATCCCATGCCACTATTTCGAAGAGGGGCAGGGGAATTCTCCCCGGTGTCCTGGCCAATACTTATCCCTCAACGAACATCCCTAAAACAGATGATCTGGTCAATATCACATGACTGTTTTTGGGAGCTTGCTGTGTGCAAATTGGCTGGCCCGTTTCGCACATTACAACAGTGACTACACTTCAAAATGAAAACTTGATTGTAAAGCGCTTTGGGACGTCCTGATGACGTGAAAGGTGCTTTATAAAATGTAAGTCTTTCTATCTAATACTGAGAGTGGCCCCCATTAGAGTCTTCTGTACAGCTCTGGCATATGGTTCCTTGTACAGCAAACTCCTCTGTCTCCTGGTCAGGGTCATCATGTTCCTCTAGTTGCTGCTGCTGTCCTTCTCCTACTTGCTACATGGCAGGGCCGTTTTATAGGGTTAAATTGTGTAAATCGCAGCAGGCAGCAATAATTTTCTAGATCCTGGCTGGGCTCTACTGAATAAACTCTTCCCTAATTGATGTAGACATCTGAATCTTTGCCTCAGGATGTCAATGATCTTCTCCACCAAGACCCTGGTAGTAGCATCTGTCTTATTATATTGCTTTTCAGGTCTTGTCCTCCGGTGCCTCAAATTGGCCAAGTAGCCGTGGCTGCAGTGGATAGCACTGGTTTCCCCAGAATACATGCATCCAGCTTTCCTGGTCCTTTAATTAGTGGTAGCACCGTGGATTGACATAAAATGAGTGAGTTATAGCAACTGGCACAACAGTAGGCATTCACATGCTGTTCGCTGGTTGAATATTTTAGTAATGCTGCTTCTTTCTGTTCCATGAAGGAGGAGGCTTTGGGGGTAGGACTCCAGTCCAGTGTCAGCCCTGACCCAGTGGGTAGCACTCTCGCTTCTGAGTCGGAAAGTTGCGGGATTACGTCTCACTCCAGAGACTTGAGCACAAAAATCTAGGCTGACGCTCCAGTGTGGCAATGAGGGAGGTTGTCTTTCGGATGTGACGTTAAACCGAGGCCCCGTCTGCCCTCTCAGGCGGATGTAAAAGATCCCCAGGCATTATTTTGAAGAAGAGCAAGGGGAAGTTCTCCCCGGTGTCCTGGCCAGTATTTATCCCTCAGCCAACGTCACGAAAAACAGATTATCTGGCCATTATCACACTGCTGTCTGTGGGATCTTGCTGTGCGCAAATCGGCTGCCGCGTTTCTACATTACAACAGTGACTACACTTCCAAAGTGCCTCATTGGCTGTAAAGCGCTTCGGGAGATCCTGAGGTCGTAAAAGGTGCTATATAAATGCAAATCTTTCTTTCTTTAGGGACCCAAATGACCATGTGTGACATCAGTGTGTTCTGCAAATTGGGGAATCCAGCCAGACAGGGAAAGAGCAAACCTCTCTCGTGCTGCTGCATGTTTCCCATCGGAAAATTGACGATTTGACTGGTCTGGGAAAAAACAAGCCATCTGTGAGCTGCAGACTCTGAGATTTGGCAGATTTTTCCTGCCGTGACTCGGAAAGACCCAGTAGGATAAAAGTTCAATGGAACTGTTGCCATTGCAGCCAGTGATTGAAACCTGTTGTGGAACAAGTTTCCAGGTCTGGCTACAGGGGTGCACACAATTTAGTGACATCCTCCCTCAGGAGTCCTGCACGCAGATGTTCTTGGACACAGTCCAGGTACAATTGTCTGGTCTTGGGTACGTGGGTGACTGTGGAAGTGCAGGTTCCACACGAGCATCCAATGTGCAAATGCACCTGTGCGTCACGCCCACATTGACCCCTTTGTCCCCCTCCAAAATCTGTAAATATAAGAATTCCCAGAGGGATACCCATTAAGAAAGCACGCAATGAAATATCCCTGGGGAAACAGAACAAAACTAACAGGTGGAATGCAGCTTTCAGAAGCCGACAGTAAGTCCTCCTTTGGAAAACCAAGAAAGGAGCATTAGGATAGGCAGAAAAATACACAGGAGGTCTGGGCAAACTAAGTCCAAACTAATCAGGTAACTTTGAGAGCAAATACCCGACACCAGGGAAGCGGCCTCCCTTGCAGCGTTGGTTTTGTACGGCAGCGAGCGACTGAAGCAGTGTTTAGGCATTCCAGCCACGTTATGGAACTCAACCCTCATTTACTTATTTTTTCAGGGCTTTGATGAGCTCGCACAGAACGCGTGTCTGGACTTTCTGAGCTAGAAGTGCTTCTGGGGTGCTTTGTGCATTGGCTGCAAGGCAGGACTCAACATTCCATAATACTGGTGCCAGTGTGCAGCAGCACTACAGATACAACTTGCATTTATATGGCGCCTTTAACATAGTAAAATGTCCCCAAGGCACTTCACAGGAGCGATTATCAGATTTGACACCGAGCCACATAAGGAGATATTAGGACAGGTGACCAAAAGCTTCGTCAAAGAGCTAGACCTTAATGAGTGACTTAAAGGAGGAGAGAGAGGTAGAGAGGCAGAGAGTTTTAGGAAGGGAATTCCAGAGCTTGAGGCCTGGGCAGCCGAAGGCACGGCCGCCAATGGTGGAGTGATAGAAATCGGGGATGCGCAAGATGCCAGAATTGAAGGAGCGCAGAGATCTTGGAGGGTTGTAGGGCTGGAGGAGGTTACAGAGATAGGGAGCGGGCGAGGCCATGGAGGGGTTTGTACACATGGATGAGAATTTTAAAATCGAGATATTTCCAGACCAGGAGCCAATGTAGGTCAGTGAGCAGAGGAGTGGCAGATGAAAGGGACTTGGTGTGAGTTAGTTTGCTGAAGATCGCATTATCCAAGCGAGAAATTCTCGATGCCAAACTAAAGGTCATAAATATGACTCCAGAGGACATATTGTGGTGGGTAAGGTGAGTGTCGTTATGTGTGTCTCGGGTCACAGGATAAACACCTTGTCAAGGTGAGGTGAAACATTACAGCTGAGAGATGGGAAGTAAAAATGGAAAGGGCCCTTCTATTGATTTATAAGTCTTAATGGGTGTAAAAAAAAAGCCAAAGAAAAGTCCAAGGCACCGCCTATGCTGCCTTACCAGCCAGGGAGGGACATGTAGGGTGAGTGAATGCCTTCACCAGAGAGAAACGGCCCACTGAAAACAATAGGGGCCCAAATTTTCTTGGGGGGAGGGCTCTGTTGGTCTTCAGCCGAAATTTCAGTGGGAAACCAGTGGAAGCTCTTGGAATTGAGTCTCTATCGTTCCTGGGAGTTTTCTAGTTGCCTCATAAGGAGTGTAACCTCCGCCTGCTCCTTACAGGCAAGTGGCAACTGGGGGCTTAGACTCCCCACACTGGGACTTCCTACTCCCCAAGCTTCAGTGGAACCTGGTGTACAAGTCGAGGCTGTTATGCCAAGTGAGTGGAGGTGGACCAGCCTCCACAAGGACGGATGTGTTCTAGATGGCTTTGTCCTCCGAGTCAATAACTACGAAAGCTGCTTCAGTCTCGTAATCCATCCCACTACAACACCGAGGTTGAAAAAGAGAAGAGGAGAAAAGATAAAATCAGGAATAATATTTAGGCGATGCAACGCTTGAGTTTTAAAAGCCTGAAGATACAGGAGGAAAGACTGAGGGTGGCGTAGAGCTCCACAGTTTCGAGGTACTAGGAAAGAATGTGTTGGAGTGGGGAGAACATACATGCCAATCTGTAAAAATAGGAAAATCTGATAAATAGCTTAAAAAAGGCAACCAAAGCATTTGAATTCAAAAATAATTTATTCTGGAATGGTCTTATATCATTTTCTTTTAAATATTAAAAGTAGTTATGAGGCATACTTGACTCTTGATTTGTGCACCATCAGAAGGTAATAATCGGTGAGAATAACGCAGCAACTTTACATGTTTTTAGGTGTTATAGCTAAAGGAGGTAATACGAACATACGACTATACGAATTAAGAGCAGGAGTAGGCCATTCGGCCCCTCGAGCCTGCTCTGCCATTTGATAAGTTCATGGCTGATCTAATTGTGACCTCAACCCTACTTTCCCATCTACCTACCATAACCTTTGGCTCCCTTGTTAATCAGGAATCTATCCAACTCAGCCTTAAAAATATTCAATGACCCTGCCTCCACCGCTCTCTGGGGAAGGGAGTTCCACAGACTCACGACCCTCTGAGTGAAAAAATTTCTCCTCGTCTCCGTCTTAAATGGGAGGCCCCTTATTTTTAAACTGTGGCCCTTAGTTCTAGTCTCTCCCACAAGGGGAAACATCCTCTCAGCATCTACCCCTTCCAGCCCCCTCAGGATCTTATATGTTTCAATAAGATCGCCTCTCATTCTTCTAAACACCAGTGTATACAGGCCCAACTCTTCCAACCTTTCCTCATGAGATATCCCCCTCATCCCCCAGGATTTAGTCGAGTGAACCTTCTCTGAACCGCCTCCAAAACAATTCAGTCCTTTCTTAAATAAGGGGACTAAAACTGCACACGGTATTCCAGATGTGGTCTCACCAATGCGCTGTACAACTGTAGCAAAACATCTCTACTTTTATATTCCATTCCCCTTGCAATAAATGACAACATTCCATTTGCCTTCCTAATCACTTGCTGTACTCTGCATACTAACTTTTTGTGATTCATGTACTAGGACACCCAGATCCCTCTGTACCTCAGAGTACTGCAATCTCTCTCCATTTAAATAATATACTGTTTTTCTATTCCTCCTGCCAAAGCGAACAAGTTGACATTTTCTCTAATGTAGCAATAATGATCTACTTACATCATAAAAGTACTGAAACAGGTGTGAAGAATAAAACATTTTAATGTAGAAAAAAACCGCAGATGTAATAAAACAACTTGTACTTCTATTATGTTCAAGTACGGGAAGGCCATCGTTGCACTTTTTTAAATTCGTTCATGGGATGTGGGCGTCGCTGGCGAGGCCGGCATTTATTGCCCATCCCTAATTGCCCTTGAGAAGGTGGTGGTGAGCCGCCTTCTTGAACCACTGCAGACCGTGTGGTGAAGGTTCTCCCACAGTGCTGTTAGGAAGGGAGTTCCAGGATTTTGACCCAGCGACGATGAAGGAACGGCGATATATTTCCAAGTCGGGATGGTGTGTGACTTGGAGGGAAACATGAAGGTGGTGTTGTTCCCATGTGCCTGCTGCCCTCGTCCTTCTAGATGGTAGAGGTCGCGGGTTTGGGAGGTGCTGTCGAAGAAGCCTTGGCGAGTTGCTGCAGTGCATCCTACGGATGGTACACACTGCAGCCACAGTGCGCTGGTGGTGAAGGGAGTGAATGTTTAGGGTGGTGGATGGGGTGCCAATCAAGCGGGCTGCTTTGTCCTGGATGGTGTTGAGCTTCTTGAGTGTTGTTGGAGCTGCACTCATCCAGACAAGTGGAGAGTATTCCATCACACTCCTGACTTGTGCCATGTAGATGGTGGAAAGGCTTTGGGGAGTCAGGAGGTGAGTCACTCACCGCAGAATACCCAGCCTCTGACCTGCTCTTGTAGCCACAGTATATATGTGGCTGGTCCAGTTATGTTTCTGGTCAATGGTGACCCCCAGGATGTTGATGGTGGGGGATTCGGTGATGGTTATGCCGTTGAAAGTAAGGGGAGGTGGTTAGACTCTCTCTTGTTGGAGATAGTCATTGCCTGGCACTTGTCTGGCACGAATGTTACTTGTCACTTATCAACCCAAGCCTGGATGTTGTCCAGGTCTTGCTGCATGCGGGCACGGAGTACTTCATTATCTGAGGGGTTGGAATGGAACTGAACACTGTGCAATCATCAGCGAACATCCCCATTTCTGATCTTATTAAAGGAGGGAAGGTCATTGATGAAGCAGCTGAAGATGGTTGGGCCTAGGACACTGCCCTGAGGAACTCCTGCAGCAATGTCCTGGGGCTGAGATGATTGGCCTCCAAAAACCACTACCATCTTCCTTTGTGCTCGGTATGACTCCAGGCATTGGAGAGTTTTCTCCCTGATTCCCATTGACTTCAATTTTACTAGGGCTCCTTGGTGCTACACTCGGTCAAATGCTACCTTGATGTCAAGGGCAGTTACTCTCACATCACCTCTGGAATTCAGCACTTTTGTCCATGTTTGGACCAAGGCTGTAATGAGGTCTGGAGCCGAGTGGTCCTGGCGGAACTCAAACTGAGCATCGGTGAGCAGGTTATTGGTAAGTGCCACTTGATAGCACTGTCAACGACACCTTCCATCACTTTGCTGATGATTGAGCGTAGGCTAACGGGGCTGTAATTGGCCGGATTGGATTTGTCCTGCTTTTTGTGGACAGGACATACCTGGGCAATTTTCCACATTGTCGGGTAGATGCCAGTGTTGTAGCTGCACTGGAACAGCTTGGCTAGAGGCGCGGCTAGTTCTGGAGCACAAGTCTTCAGCACTACAGCTGGGCTGTTGTCGGGGCCCATTGCCTTTGCTGTATCCAGTGCACTCAGCCGTTTCTTGATATGACGTGGAGTGAATCGATCAGCGATGGTCTAATTGAATGGCGGAACAGGCTCGAGGGGCTGAATGGCTTCCTCCTGGTCCTATGTTGCACTTCACACCTAAATTGTATTGTGCAGTGTGCGCTGTTGGTGGAACCCCTCTGAATCAACTCAAGATGCAAGATTTAACTGGTCTATAAGATCATACTGTATGATTTCTCTGCTCATGTATGGTGCCAGTTTGAGAAGGATATGTCTGACAGCATCACAGCAGCTTTTGAGAGATTACTTGAGATTGATTTTACAAGGAAATTCTATTATCTTTTCCAATACTACACAAGTGGTGAACTGTCTCGTTAAATGTACTCCTTCTTGCATAGTTGAACAGGCCTAATCCAGGCTTCCGACAACTTACCTAAAGACCACACACACAAAAAAAAAATTGCATTTCTAGTAGTCATGTCTCATGTTCTGTCTGTTTTATAAATGTCTGCTTTAAAAATAAATAAACGCAGAATCAGGTTTGAGTAATCCCAAAGCAACTTTGTTTTCTCCAGATTTATTCATGTGAGTATTGAGAATGTTGAAGTGTGATGTAGAGGATGCTCAATAATATGGCTATATTTCTTTATTTGTGTGGTACTTTAGTGAATGAGTGAGTGTTCTTTGAATTGTTTCAAATATAGTGCAACATTTCACACAAATTTACATTCTGTAGATGTACATTAAATTGGCCACAGGCAAAGGCAGGAACTCACTCCAAGACTCACAGACTCCTGATCGGCCTACCACCTTGCATCCTCTTGACTTGAGCTCATCCAAAACTCTGCTGCCCCTGTCCTAACTCGCACCAAGTCCCATTCACCCATCACCCCTCTGCTCGCTGACCCCTGGTCCGGCAAAGCTTTGATTTTAAAATTATCATCCTTGTTTTCAAATCCCTCCATGGCTTTGCCCCTCCCTATCTCCGTAACCTCCTCCAACTCTACAACCCTCCGAGATCCCTGCGCTCCTCCATTTCTGGCCTCTTGCGCATTGCCGATTTTAATCGCTCCACCATTGGCGACCATGCCTAAGCTCTGGAATTCCCTCCTTAAACCTCTCCCCTTCTCTACCTCTCTCTCCTCCTTTAAGACACTCCTTAAGACCTACCTCTTTGACCACGCTTTTGGTCATCTGTCCTAATATCTCCTTATGTGGCTCGGTGTCAAATTTTGTTTGATAACGTTCCTGTGAAGTGCCTTGGGATATTTTATTATGTTAAAGGTGCTATATAAGTGTAAGTTGTTTTTGTTGTTGTATGTAGTAAAGCCATAAAAAACAAACTGCAGAATACACAAAAATGGGTGGTGTTGTGTGATGACAGAGATGGAATGGCGATATGCAGCTTTTAATGAATTGGAGTGTAACATCATCCATTTGTAATAGATGACCTGGAATTAATTATGGCGCGACTTCACGAAGCACAAAATTAGGTGACATCCTAGCCTCAGGGTGAAGAGCACAAAAGGGGCCGGGAAACAGAGATCTCCACACAAAAAGTGACAGTTGGCAACGATAAGATGGAGCGATGAGTCATAATTTCAGCAGAGTGAGGATTGGGGTTGCCAACTCTGGTTGAATGTATCCCCGGAGGCTTCATCTCATGACCTCCTGCCTCCAACCGCCCCGCCCCCACACTCCCGCCATTGGTCTCCCAACATGCCCATCCTCGTGACGCACCAATTTCCTACGGCCAATTGGAAAGCGAAAAAACTCTTCGCTAGCCGACTGGTTGATCCTTGACTGTCAATCAATTTTTTTTTAAAAACTAATAAACAAAAGGTGTTGAAAGAAAATGAGAAAAACACACGATTTTTTTTAATGTCCCTATGATTTTTCTCCAGGGCTGCTCGCAGCGGTGTCCTGGAGATTAATCTTCAAATCCTGGAGACTCCAGGCCAATCCTGGAGGGTTGGCAACCCTAGTAAGGGTTCAGGGCAGAGGGAGAACAATTGCAAATTAGGAAAGGTGTCTTTCAGTACTTTCTATTTATTTGGATGAAAATTCTAGGTAAAATTTCATCTCTCTGATTCAGTTAGCTTTTCCTTTTAAATTCCTATATCTGGCCAAGGTGACTTCTGGGCAAGTTGCGTCCTGCTCCTCAGGCAACACCATTCTTAAATTAAATGAGGGTTATGAGTATGATCAACTCCCAATCATTCTTGAACTTTGGGTTGGGAACGAAAACTGTATGCGCTCGAGCGTGCAGGATTGTGGTGACAGTTTTATTGCACACAGTGGAAGTCTCACGAGTGCAGTTTCAATGGGCTCTGAACAGATGATCAATAACAGAATTGATTAAAATTAAAATCCATACTACATCCAACTCCACGATTATTTCCAAATAATCCCAGTCATTTGGGCTGAACTTAAAGTTTTTCCGTATTGAAAGGAGATTAGATTCAATTTCCTCAGTTGTCTGCTGAAATTGCATTAAGGTCTCTTTCTTCTATAACTCAGATAAGGTCCATTTTTGGAATCATCAGCAGGACATTTAAGCTGCATTTTGAATTTGATAAGAGTTGAGGTAGACTGCCTGAATGCAACCTTTCTCCGACTAATCCTATCTTCCCTCCCCATTTCCTTTGTCTATTTCTGTTCTCCCAGTTCTTCTCCCATTTTCAATCTATCAGACAATGATAGTCTTGCTGCTTGAGCAAGCTTTGAATTGCAGCAGCTCAAAAAAAATAACATTCTGTCTTTCATTTTTGACAAGAGTTAAAGCCTGTGAAATGGTGTTTGCGTCAAGAATGGAAACCAATGTACTTTTTGAACTCCAGCCTAAAAAGTAATAGTCAGCATTACAACCAAAACCTTAATTTATTTATACGTTTCACAAACTTTCCTTCCAACTTAGTATAATGTATTCGCTTCTCACAGCCCTACAACCCTCCGAGATCTCTGCGCTCCTCCAATTCTGGCCTCTTGCGCATGCCCGATTTCCTTTGGTCCACCATTGACGGCCGTGCCTTCAGCTACCTTGGCCCTCAGCTTTGGAATTCCCTCCCTAAACCTCTCTGCCTCTCTACCTTTCTCTCCTCCTTTAAGATGCTCCTTAAAACCTGTGACCACCTATCTTAATATCTCCTTACGTGGCTCGGTGTCAAATTTTGTTTGATTACGCTCCTGTGAAGTGCCTTGGGACCTTTTACTACATTAAAGGCGCTATATAAATGCAAGTTGTTGTTGATGCGGCGTCCTCTGCATTGGGGAGACAAATGCGGATTTGTTCAGTCCGCAAGTGTGACCCTGAATTTCCGGTCGCTTGCCACTTCAATTTTCCATCCCATTCCCACTCTGACCTCTCTGCTCTCAGCCTCCTACACTGTTGCAATGAAGATCAACCTCATCTTTCTATTAGGCCATCTGGCCTTAACATTGAGTTCAACACCTTTAGATCTTAACCACTGCTCCCATTTTCTCTTGGACATTCTGTAACCATGTACTCTGGACCCATCTTTTGTTTCCATGTTTGCCCCTTTATCGCCTCCTTTTGCCTTGCACCATCACTCCATTTATCATTTAATCAGCCCTGCCCTCCATCCTATCACAAACCTTTCCCTTTTGTTCTTTCCCTGCACCGCTCCCACCCCCCACTTTACCCTGGCTCTGTGTTTGCTTAAAAGCTGGTCACCTCTAGCAGCTTCCAGTTCTGATGAAAGGTCATCGACCTGAAACGTTAACACTGTCTCTCTCTCCACAGATACTGCCTGGCCTGCTGAGTGTTTCCAGCATTTTTCTGTTTTTATTCCGCAAACTCTCCTGCTGTACTGAACCATAACGATCAGTAAAGTCCAAGACTCCCAATCTCTAGTCTGTGGGGAGACAGTTGACCTCAACTGGGTCAGCGATACTGTCACTGTAATCGGCCTCAACACTCCTGGGTTAGGAAGCGGAGGGGGGGAAAAGATGAAACTATGAACAGCCAGGAGGCCGAATTCTGATCGCTATCCGAACGGTCACTTGCGAGGACGTTGGGTGAGGATAGGATCGGGATAGGTTGAGAATCTCATTGCAAAGGCTCGCAAATGAAGAGTGAGATATAGGAGTGCTTCCAACACCCTTGGAACTGTATGCCAATAAAAAAAAAAGTCAACACCTGCCTTCAGAAGAAAATAGTGGGGGGGGGAAATAAAGCAAAGTCAAGTTTTTTTTCAGTGGTCTGTGATGGCGGGTTGCTGGAAATCTTCTCTAGTGTAAAGCAATTGGAATTTAGATATCATTTCCATCAGTTCCCTTTGTAGGTTGTCTGACGATGGTGCTGCTCTCCTGATGGAAACTCGACAGTTGTTAATAAACGGTCTTACCAAATAATTATATGCTGGCGTACTCCGTTGCCGTCAAATGCATCCATTATAGAGTCAGCAGTCTGTAACCTGATGCTGGCACCCTGCTGATATGACATCCCCTAACTGCTGTGCTAAACCTCACTGGACTCATTCCCAAAGCATCTGACTGACAGGTCAACATTCTGCTGATGGTTTTCCACAGAATTAATGACACTGTCTGGCTGCCTTGTTTTAACTGTAATCTGAGAGATCAATGTTTGGACCAGCTCCAGGGGTTTACACTGCCAAATCTAGCTACCTCCTCCTAGCAGCAGAATCATAGGTCCACAAAAAAAAAACAGGGTCTATGAATCTGTCATTGGGATAAAGGATGTGGATTTGGCAACACAAATGCCTGGGTTAACTCACCAACGCTTGCTGAGTTCAAAGGAATAGGCTCATCCCAACAATAATGGGTGTGGGCGATCATTGGAAATGTTCAAACTAATTTGTATTGTCTAAAGCACTCTGGTCAGGCGCTCCATCAGAATCCTAATCTATAGCTCTCAATTGCCTGGAACCCGAAATGAAACAAGGCCAAGTGAAAAGCTGGCAACCTCTGGCAACCCAACAGAATCAGAAACCCCGTTTCTCATTTCTCATGGGTCTCACAAGCTGCCATCGATCTCCATTTACATTTTGGGTGTGTAGCCTTCGTCTTCAGATCTGATGAAGGGTCCGTAGCCAAAACATCATCACCCGTCTTTTCTCTTTGCAAGTGCTGACTGACCTGCTGTGTATTTCCAGCATTTCTGTTCTCAGTAAAGAAAGGTGTCATGTTGTTTTTAAACTCTTGTGAGGTTTCAATATTGGAGAAGAAAATTTTTTTTTAGCATTTTCACATTTTAGACAGCCATTAAATAAAAATTCTGAGCCAAGGGTATGGGTTTGGGATGAGGCTTTGTTTGTGGCTCTTTGAGAGAATGATTTTGCGGGGGGGTTGGGGTGGGGGGGTCAGAGGGGAATGCTTATGAAGTGCTTTGATGCTGACCTCATGACCTTTTGGCCAGCGTCAGCCAGCCAGATCCAGACCATGATGGATGACCATCAGTGGGAGAAACCTGGTCGTCCTACACCGATGTAAGCTTCAGCCAGAACTACAAATCCACCAAAACAAGAACGTTTTTGCACGTAACAGAGAAAAAGGAAGAAATGTTCTGAGGAAGGAAGAACAAACCAAATAGGTGTACTCCATTTTAAGTAAATACTGCAGATCCAGCATGGGAGATAGAGAAAAAAAATATGATGTAAATAACTACGACAGCAACAACTTGCATTTATATAGCACCTTTAACATAGTAAAACGTCCCAAGGCGCTTCACAGGAGCGATTATCAAACAAAACTTGACACCGAGCCACAGAAGGAGATATTAGGACAGGTGACTAAAAGCTTCGCCAAAGAGGTAGGTTTTAAGGAGCATCTTAAAGGAGGAGAGAGAGGGAGAGTGGCGGCGAGGTTTAGGGAGAGAATTCCAGAGCTTGGGGCCTAGGCAGCTGAAGGCACGGCCTCCAATGGTGGAGTGATTAAAATCGGGGATGCACAAGAGGCCAGAATTGGAGGAGGTTACAGAGACAGGGAAGGCCGAGGCCATAGAGGAATTTCAACATGAGGATGAGAATTTTAAAATCGAGGCATTGCCGGACTGGAAGCCAATGTATGTCAGCGAGCATAAGGGTGATGGGTGAATAGGACTTGGTGCGAGTTACGATATGGACAGCAGAATTTTGGATGAGCTCAAACATGATACAGCAAAGGCTATGGGCCCCGACAACATCCCGGCTGTAGTGCTGAAGACTTGTGTTCCAGAACTAGCCGTGCCACTAGCCAAACTGTTCCAGTACAGCTACAACACCGGCATCTACCCGACAATGTGGAAAATTGCCCAGGGCTGTCCTCTCCACAAAAAGCAGGACAAATCCAATCTGGCCAATTACCGCCCCATCAGTCTACTCTCAATCATCAGCAAAGTGATGAAGGGTGTCGTCGACAGTGCTATCAAGCGGCACATACTCACCAATAACCTGCTCACCGATGCTCAGTTTGGGTTCCGCCAGGACCACTCGGCTCCAGACCTCATTACAGCCTTGGTCCAAACATGGACAAAAGAGCTGAATTCCAGAGGTGAGATGAGAGTGACTACCCTTGACATCAAGGCAGCATTTGACCAAGTGTGGCACCAAGGAGTCCTAGTAAAATTGAAGTCAATGGGAATTAGGGGGAAAACTCTCCAGTGGCTGGAGTCATACCTAGCGCAAAGGAAGATTGCAGTGGTTGTTGGAGGCCAATCACCTCAGCCCCAGGAGATTGCTGCAGGAGTTCCTCAGGGCAGTGTCCTCGGCCCAACCATCTTCAGCTGCTTCATCAATGATCTTCCCATCATAAGGTCAGAAATGGGGATGCTCGCTGATGATTGCACAGTGTTCAGTTCCATTCCAACCCCTCAGATAATGAAGCAGTCCGTGCCCACGTGCAGCAAGACCTGGACAACATCCAGGCTTGGGTTGATAAGTGGCAAGTAACATTCGCGCCAGACAAGTGCCAGGCAATGACCATCTCCAACAAGAGAGAGTCTAACCATCTCCCCTTGACATTCAACGGCATAAACATCGCCGAATCCCCCACCATCAACATCCTGGGGGTCATCATTGACCAGAAACTTAACTGGACCAGCCATATAAATAATGTGGCTACAAGAGCAGGCCAGAGGCTGGGTATTCTGTGGCGAATGACTCATCTCCTGACTCCCCAAAGCCTTTCCACCATCTACAAGGCACAAGTCAGGAGTGTGATGGAATAATCTCCACTTGCCTGGATGAGTGCAGCTCCAACAACACTCAAGGAGCTCGACACCATCCAGGACAAAGCAGCCCGCTTGATTGGCACCCCATCCACCACCTAAACATTCACTCCCTTCACCACCGGCGCACTGTGGCTGCAGTGTGTTCCATCTAAAGGATGCACTGCAGCAACTTGCCAAGGCTTCTTCGACAGCACCTCCCAAACCCGTGAACTCTACCACCCAGAAGGACAAGGGCAGCAGGCACATGGGAACAACACCACCTGCACGTTCCCCTCCAAGTCACACACCATCCCGACTTGGAAATATATCGCCGTTCCTTCATCGTCGCTGGGTCAAAATCCTGGAACTCCCTTCCTAACAGCACTGTGGGAGAACCTTCACCACACGGACTGCAGCGGTTCAAGAAGGCGGCTCACCACCACCTTCTCAAGGGCAATTAGGGATGGGCAATAAATACCGGCCTCGCCAGCGACGCCCACATCCCGTGAACGAATATTAAAAAAATGTTTGTGGAGGGTGGAAGATGGGAGGCCGGCCGGAGAGCACTGGAATGGTCAGTACTAGGGATTAAAGGTTTTGGGGTGAGAACAAACAAGGTCAGTTGCATCTTAAATACGTTTTGTAAAGTGGTTGGAAAAGTATTACAAATATTAGGGGTTGTTTTCAGAGTTTGCGCTCCTGGCTGGGAGCCTCACCCATCGGAAGCAGAAATGAGAAACTTGTGTGCGTGATGCCCACAATTTTCTACCTGGAATGCAAACGTGGAAAATTACCACCATTATTGCTATGAATCCTTATATTTCAGAAGAACAAGAATTTGCATATATATATATATATGGCATCTTTAAACATAGAAAAAATGTCTCAAGGGACTTCGCAATGGTGCAACCAAAACAAATGCCAAAGAAGGAGCTATTAGGAGGGGTGACCCAAAAGCTTGGTCAAAGAAATGGGTTTTAAGAAGGGTCTTAAAAGGAGGAGAGGGAGGTGGAAGCATGGACGGGTTCAGGGAGTGAATTCCAGAGCGTTACACCTAGACAGCTGGAGGTACATCACCAATAGCAAGGCGAAGGGAGGGGGCGGAATGCACAAAAAGGCCAAAGTCGGAGGAAAGGAGAGGTTGGGGTGAGGTGGCGGGGTTAGAGATAGGGAGGGTCGAGGCTTTGAAGTGACTTAAATATGGAGGATGAGAATCCTAAATTTTAAAAAAATCAGTGAAATGCGTCATATTTTTTTTATCTGGTGTGAGTCCAGGTGATATATTGCTGCAGTAAATTTGCAGTATTATAGTGTTTCAGCTGCTGTGGGACTTCAGTAAACAGCAGAATCTTCTGTTTCTAGACTACCTGGGAGCCATGCCAAAAAGGTTTACAAGTTTAATACAAAAGTTTTCTGAGTGGCACTATATTGACCCCCCTGCAGCGGACTTGATTGTTCTGCAGGGACTTGCACTCCCAGACAAGTCTGCCGGCAACCACATACAGTGTCAGATTGAGGTCAGCATTCAGGCCTAGCCATTGTACTGCTGGGGATGATCAAGGTTGACCAGTGAGAGGGCGATTTCAGTCACTGTCCCTCAGAAGGAAAGGCAGTCAGCAACTCAAATGCTCTAGTCTAAATAAAATGAAATATGTCACAACTGTTTAATCATCACGCTGAGTTCTGGACTGAGAGAAACACAAAGAACATGGGGCCAAACAACCACACACGTTCTGTCTCTTTCCCTTGCTATGATCATGGCGACACACAGCGAAAGTATAAAATTTGCCATATTTTATGAATAACCTGGAAGAACTTTTTCTCTTCCTCATTTTTTCCCCCCTTCTGCCTTTTCCCGAACGTGTAGACTCATCCTGCAGAAGTTACCAAGGGTGCCAGAAATCCTCTGGTACTTCACATCCGAGCCTAATGTAACTCTGACTTGGCATCCCTACACACGGCCAGATCCATCAGGTGTCACTAGATAGTGCTCAGTCGGGATATCCTTCAGAAAGGTAGCAAAAGTGACCCAGGAAACTACAGACCAGTGAGTTTGACGTCTATTGTGGGTAACATTATGGAAACCCTCATTAACGATGAGGTCACGGAGCATCTGGATCGAAATAAAATCATAAAAGATCGTCAAAGAGGTCTTGCCGATCTAACTTCCTTTTTTTGAGGGTATGACAAAGGAGCTTGATAGGAGTAAGGCAGTAGATGTGGTGTACTTGGATTTCAGTAAGGCCTTTGATACAGTTCTTCTGGAAAGGCTGGTACTGAAAATAAAAAAGGGTGAATCAGTGAAATTATTCTGCAATGGATATGTAATTGGTTGATCGACAGAACCCAGAGGGAAATTATCATCCTGGGAGAATGTTACCAGTGGGGCCCCACAGGGGTCTGTTTTTGCCCTATCCAGGCTGATCTGCTTGGTAGAATACACCCTATTAGAGGAGTTTAGTGCTTAGGCATAGCTGAGGCTCCTTGCCCAAGAAAGAAGAGGAGGAGAAGTGTCCTGGTATAGAACAGTAGTTTATTCCGGAGCCTTTTGAAACATCAGTGACTTTCAGGCTCCTGTGCATATTCCAGTGTTTGTTGCTTTTCTGTCCCAAACTCCACGTCATAAGGGTTTGGTCTCTCACCCTCCTTACACCCCATCCCAAATGTCACGTGATCAAACCTCTGGGAATACATTCAATCTTCAGTAGGAAAAACAGAAATGCAGAGCATTTTTTAAAATGGTGAGAGATTGGGAAATGTTGATGTTCAAAGGGACCTGGGTGTCCTTGCATATGAGTCACTGAAAGCTAACATGCAGGTGAAGCAAGCAATTAGGAAGGCAAATGGAATGTTGGCCTTTATTACAAGAGGATTAGAGTACAGGAGTAAAGATGTCCTACTGCAATTATATAAGGCCTTGGTGAGACCACACCTGGAGTATTGTGTACAATTTTGGTCTCCTTATCCAAGAAAGAATATACTTGCGATAGAGGGAGTGCAATAAAGGTTCACCAGATTGATTCCTGGGATGGCGGGATTGTCGTATGAGGAGAGATTGAGTAGACTAGGCCTGTATTCTCTAGAGTTTAGAAAAATGAGAGGTGATCTCATTGAAGCATACAAAATTCTTACAGGGCTCGACAGGGTAGATGCAGGGAGGATGTTTCCCCTGGCTGGGGAGTCTAGAACCAGAAGTCACAATCTCAGAATAAGGGGTAGGTCATTTAGGACTGAGATGAGGAGACATTTCTTCACTCGGAGGGTAGTGAATCTTTGGAATTCTCTACCCCAGGGGGCTGTGGAGGCTCAGTCATTGAGTACATTCAAAACAGAGATCGATAGATTTCTAGATATTAAAGGCTTCAAGGGATATGGGGACAGTGCAGGAAAATGGCGTTGAGGTAGAAGATCGGCCATGATCTTGTTGGTGGAGCAGGCTCGAGGGGCCGGATGGCCTACTCCTGCTCCTATTTCTAACATTCTTGTGTTCATTGATCTCCACCACCCCCCACCCCACCCAGAACTCCTTCAATCTCATCTTTAACTAGTTCTACGTCGTTGAAAGAAAAGAACAAACTTGCATTTATATAGCGCCTTTTGCAGTCTCAAGACGTCCCAAAGTGCTTTACAGCTAATGAATTACTTTTCAAAAGTACTGGTCCCGATATTAATGGGGAGGCGGGGAGGGTGCATGCCTCATTTACATAAGACAATGCAGAATCCTGCACCAAAACCGGCCGGAGTGACAGTCTGGCCGACAGGTGGGAGCGGAAATTTGCAGCAGGGGACCCATGGGAACGGGCCCCGGCATTTATTGGGGGGTGTCTGGCTGCGGTCGAGGGGGGGGGGGGCCTGGCCACGATCGGGGGGGGGGGGGGCCTGGCCACGATCGGGGGGGGGGGGGCCTGGCCACGATCGGGGGGGGGGGGGGGGGGGAGGGGGTCTGGCCGCGATCGGGGGAGGGGAGGGGCTGCCCGTTTGGTGCCCGCACATGGGACTTGAGCACATGATCGAGGTTGACACTCCCACTGAAGCACTGAGGGAGTGCTGCACTGAGGGAGTGCTGCACTGTCGGAGGTGCCGTCTTTCGAGTGAAACGTTAAACCAAGGCCCCGTCTGCCCTCTCAGGTGGACGTAAAAGATCCCACGGCACTATTTCAAAGAAGAGCAGGGGAGTTCTCCCCAAGTCCTGGGTCACTATTTATCCCTCAACCAACACCTAAAACAGATTATCTGGTCATTATCACATTGCTGTTTGTGGGACCTTGCTTTGCTCATTTCCTACATTACAACCGTGGCTACACTTTAAAAGTACTTAATTGGCTGTAAAGCACTTTGGGACATCCTGAGGTCACAAAATGCACATTATAAATGCAAGTTTTTTTTTTCTTTATTCTGACATTCCCTTTAATTGTCTGTATCCCTTTAACCGACATGCAATTTTTCACTTCCGCCATGCATCCAATTCAATGCTGGACACCACACATAATTTTGTCAATGAGCTAACTATGGAAAATTGGGTGCAACCAGCACACTTTACCACCACCCATTCGAAGACATTTGGGTGTATACTGCACCCATAATCGGAAAATCTAACTTAGTGGGTGTGCAGGTGGAGGCCGAGTATGTAAGGCATTGTATTTGGAGCTAAGGAAGAACAATAAAAGAGGGAACAAGGGTTAGCATTGGAGGGGCCAGTTGGCATAACACACTGACGCGTTAACACACTTTGCCACAGAGTAGCAGATTTCAATGTCGCACGTGTAGTTTCCCTGCTGCCGATAGCAGTTCATCCTTGTGGAAGGGAGGAATTGTGAAAGTGGAAGGCTGTGGAGAGGTAAGAAGTGTTTCGCCCTCCTGTCTAAACGTAAAATCCTGGCATCAAGGCCAGCCCACCCTACCCTCCAGTTAGAAGGAAGCACTGGAAGTGGATCAAACATGGGCGGGAGGCGGGAGGCGGGAGGGGGGTTGGTCTGTGAGAGGGCAAAGTGAGAGAAAGGAGAAAGTTTGAGAATAATAAACTCTCCATTGGAATAAAATCACCAGCAGTGAAAAAGTGAAGAATCCATTTTGGAAAAGAAACATGGCTTCTCATTACTTTGAATGGCTGTTATGTTCAATAGGAATTCAAATTCAACAAGGTCACGCATAAATATTGTTAGACTGGAATAATAGATACACATGACTGCTGACTCCAGCGAGATTGTACAAAGCACCTCCATTGGGAACCTCGTGCACCAGGCAAAAAAGGATCATTAGCCAGTTTACCACAGGGCCATTTTCAGGCATCTTTTCAAGACTGCTTGTAAGAGATGTCAGTGTGGTTCCTGTTAGTAATGCTCCTACCATTGATAGAAAACAGTACTTCCATTCCATTATAAGACTCCTGCCATCATCTGCTTCAGAGCAAAGTAGCTTTTTATTGGAGATTTAGCCGTTTAGCCATTAAGTTCTCAAGACGAACAAAATATCCAGGTTGGACAAATAACTGGGATAAGATTGTGAACAAGCCTCTCCCTCTGGCCCACCACCTTCATTTATTTCTACAGCGAAAGTCTCAGACACCACCAATGCTAAGTTGGAGAAGGCAGGTTCACTACCCCTAACTAATGGCTGAGCTTCCAATCATGGCTGCACTGCTGTGGGGCCGCACTGTGCGGAGGCCAGACAAAGAAGGGAGGTTAAATCAGAGAGAAAGTCGTCACTGGAACAATTACAGACATAGGACCTTAGGAACAGGAGTAGGCCATTCAGCCCCTCGTGCATGTTTCACCATTCAACTAGATCATGGTTAATCTGTAACTTAACTCCATCTACCCACCTTGGTTCCATAACCCTTAATACCCTTGCCTAACAAAAATCTCAGTTTTTAAATTTTCAATTGGCCCCCAGCCTCAACAGCTTTTTTGGGGGAAGAGTTTCAGGTTTCCACTCCCCATTGTGTGAAGAAGTGCTTCCTGACATCGCCCCTAAATGGCCTAGCTCTAATTTTAAGAATACGTCCCCTTGTTATGGACTCACCCACCTGAGGAAATAGGGTCGATAGAGAGAAACTATCAACTCCTTCAATCATCTTAAACACCTCAATTGGATCACCCCTTAATCTTCTATACGCAAGGGACTACAAGCCTAGTCTATGCAACCTGTCCTCGTAATTTAACCCTTTTAGCCCCAGTATCATTCGAAGTGTGACTCAGCAAGCTTCATCACCTTCAGGAAAGGAGGGGAGAAATTTTAAAAAGGAAGAAAATAGCCCCGCAAAGATCTGTTGAGTCTCTATTGGGAGAGGCCTGCATGGTTAAATACCATATACCTTCTCTTTGAACTTACTACACCATTCAAATTCCCACATCTATGTTTTCAATTGAAAGCACAGCAGAGACAGAACATTACAAAGCTGGAATTGAAGAAAAATCAATATTGCACATAAAACCGCACTTGGCGGAATGACAAGGAGAACCATTCGGAGTTCTCGGATTGGCAGGGCTGAAAGCACAAATACATCAGCAAACTGCAGGGGGTACGTTGACAAAGAATATTTAATAAAATCCTTGAAGAGGGCTGGCCAGGCATTTGTAGATACACAGACAATCGAGTTACGTCTGCCTCTGTGTTTGCTGAAAGGCATTTGTTCAAAAGTTGGTGGCTAGGGAATTCATTATGAGTTCATTCTTTAAAGTTGTAATGTATTTCATTTTGATTCATCCGGACGCACAATCCACAGCAGTTTAAAGGGACTCTCAATAATCAGTTCCTGTGAGATAAATGGGAGAGGTGACCTTCACATTGCACCACTCAGTCCTTCATCTGAGGGAGGACCTTCAAACTGCATCATGCAATTCCTCATCACACTGAACCGCACAATTCCTCAGAAGAAAGAAGACCTGAGTCAGAAGGTTGTTGGTTCAAGCCCCACACCGGAGACTCGAGTGCATAATACAGACCAACACTTCAGTGCAGTACTGAGGGAGATTTGCACTGTCAGAGAACCGTCTTTCGGATGAGATGTCAAACCGAGGCCCCCCTCTGCTCCCTCAGGTGGACGTAAACGATCCCGTGGCACTATTTCGAAGAAGAGCACGAGAGATCTCCCCAGTGTCCTGACCATCACTAAACCAGATTATCTGGTCATTATCTCATCGTTGTTTGTGGAACCTTGCTGTGCGCAAATTCTTACATTACAACAGTGACTACACTTGAAAAGTGCTTCATTGGCTGTAAAGCGTGTTGGGATGTCCTGAGGCCATGAAAGGCGCGATATAAATGCAAATCGTTCTTTCTCTTTTCTTTCCATGTTGCACCAGCGAGAACACCTCCCCCTCCACTCCTCAAAGAAGAGGCCACCTAGGCTGGTCACCTTTTGATAAATTCAAAGCCGGTTCAAGGGCAGGCTAAGGGCTGGACCAGATATGGAATCGTGCCTTGAGTTCTGAGATGTGCCTTGCTGCTGAAAGAAAAAAGTTCTTTGACAACTTTGATAACCTTAAAGAATGATGCTTGGGCTGTTTTCCCCCCAAAGGCAGCACCTCAGCAGGATATGTGGTTCAAGGTAACTCACTGGCCTTGGTCTTTGGATAGTGTCTAGCTCTCTCTTGTAGCTCAAAGCACAGCAACAGCCTTGCCTTGGGCAACAGTGTCAGCTGAGCAGATATCTTCAAGATCAAAGGACTATCAACCAGCAGGGCATCCACATCACAGATGTAGATCGAAGTGGAGAAATGGACTTATATTCTATACTTTTTGAATAAAAAGGAAGACTTTTGGGTATCAGACTTGCAGATGATAACTTTCAGACAGCCCGCTCACAAACTGGACTTAGTGAAAACTTTCCCTTTATGCCCGCGACCCATCTGATATCTAACCCCATTTGCAAAGGTGAAAAGAGAGTGGGCTAGAAATTCGGCCATGTAGCGCCTGTTCTTTTGGCGCTACGCGGCCTTGTGAAGTTCCAAAATGATGTCCGGGATGCACGTGCATGCTTCTAGCGTGAAGTGCGCAGACGCCATCTTGGTAAAGGGGTTTGCGCAGGCGCAGGTAACGAATGCCGGCAACATGTGAGGTAAGGGGAGTATGCATTAGATCAGTGTGCATTGCTGATTTAAAGGTAGAGATACCATTTCGTTATTTAACGTTGCAGCCAATGCAATGTCCTAACCACGACCAGCAAAACATGCCCCAGACATGGAGGACCCCTGACCAAGGCTATTTAAAGGGATTTACAGGTTAGTTGCTGTATTATTGCTTCTGGCTGCTGATGCATTTGTACCTGTTTTTGGAGGTCTCCAATACTTGAATACTAGGACTAGGGGTCATAGCCTAACATTTAGAGCCAGGACTTTCAGGAGTGAAGTTATGAAACGCTTCTACGCGCAAAAGGCGGGAGAATTTAGAGGTCCGGGTTGCACCTGGAGCACTGTGAGCAGTTCTGGGCACCGCACCTTCGGAAGGACACATTGGCCTTGGAGGGAGTGCAGCGTAGGTTTACTAGAATGATACCCGGACTTCAAGGGTTAAGTTACGAGGAGAGATTAGACAAATTGGGGTTGTATTCTCTGGAGTTTTGAAGGTTAAGAGGTGATCTGATCGAAGTTTATAAGATATTAAGGGGAACGGATAGGGTGGATAGAGAGAAACTATTTCCGCTGGTTGGGGATTCTAGGAGTAGGGGGCACAGTCTAAAAATTAGAGTCAGACCTTTCAGGAGTGAGATTAGAAAACATTTCTACACACAAAGGCGGTAGAAGTTTGGAACTCTCTTCCGCAAACGGCAATTGATACTAGCTCAATTGCTAAATTTAAATCTGAGATAGATAGCTTTTTGGCAACCAAAGGTATTAAGGGATATGGGCCAAAGGCGGGTATATGGAGTTCGATCACAAATCAGCCATGATCTTATCAAATGGCGGAGCAGGCACGAGGGGCTGAATGGCCTGCTCCTGTTCCTATGTTCCTATGTTTGGAACGCTCTTCTGCCAACTAACTCAATTGTTAATTTTAAGTCTAAGATTGATAGATGTTTGTTAACCAAGGATATTAAGGGATATGGGGCTTAGGCAGGTATATGAAGTTGGGTCACAGATCAACCATGATCTTATTGAATGGCGGAACAGGCTCGAGGGGCTAAATGCTGCTGCCACTCGCTGCCTCCTGTTATGCGCCAACTTCTCCTGCAAGAAAGCAGGACATGTGTCGGTGAGTGTCCTTCAGGATGTTTGGGTGAAGTGCCTGTCATGGTGGAATAGCTCCAGTGTGTGTGAGACCTGTCTGTTGTGGGTGTGTGGCTTGTAACAGTGGTAATGTGTGAGCGTGAAAGGAAGCATCTGATTGGAGGAGTTAGTACTGATTGAAAGAGTTTGTTGGTATGTAGGTGATGGAGGGGTGTAGTGCGTGGAGCAATGGATGCAATTGGTAGGAGTTGTCACTTGACAGTTGACCTCACTCACCTTGACCACTCGTGTCAAAGCATTGAACTTCTTCCTGCACTGCATCCATGTTCTTGTTGCAATGTGCCTGGTATTGACTTTGTCCCCTACTGCCTCGGGAGCATATGTCTAGAGGGCCTCTTGCCCACCTGCGGATATAAGATGCTCCTCCAGCTGTCCACCTCTTGCACCAAGGCCTCTAGTGCATCAGTGGAGAACCTTGGTGCACACTCTCTCCCAGGCCTGGTACAAACTCAGATTGGCGACGTCTGGCCTGCAGATTGGAGGTTGTGGGATTCAATGTTATAAGATAACACAACAGTTTGTAAACATTGGGATGGGACCTTCATCTGCATTTTATGTGTACGATGTCTGACTTGCAAATAAGAGGTGCAATCTGCCCCTAAGAGGTGCAAGCAACTTACCTGAGATTTGGGCCTCCCCCCCAACTGGTGAGAAGTGGAGGGAATGGAGAAAATGGAGAGACGAGCGCAGTTCGGGCTCCACGCTGCGCACCTATCAAGTAAATGAAGTTGCAGCACCAATCTAACGTGCTGGCTGCGCGGTACCACCGGACGCAGGCTAATCGTGCACCGCGATGCCCGTGCCCAGATTCGGGGGTTCACCAATTTAACCCCTCATGCTCTTACACACTGTGCCATGGTACCCTGACTCCACTTAAAGGCTTCATCCCCTCTCTATGCTGATTTTAGTGCACTGGTTTTGTCCACAATCATTAATGAATGAGCAATGATTGCTTTAAACTAGTGCAGACAGGAATACGTTAATCAGTACACTAAACACGGCAGAGCAAGTTCAAACTCTTCACTTTTGATCTCAGTTTCACTTCACAGAAATATTCACTTACCACAAATGCACTCAAGTGGAATCAGTCATACGGTGGTTAAATCAGAACATTCTGAATAAATAGGTCTTACTCTGTTCTTCTGCTGGGGCAGTTAGAGACAGAATAAACTAGAGCACAGTGTGTTGCCTTAAATGCCCCACAGGTATGTCATTACACAATAAATGGGAGGATACTGAGAGGTGTAGAGGAACAAAGAGACCTTGGAGTGCATGTCCACTGAAGGTAGTAGGATAGGTAAATAAGGTGGTTAAAAAGGCATATGGGATACTTTCCTTTATTAGCCGAGGCATAGAATATAAGAGCAGGGAGGTTATTCTAGAACCGTATAAAACACTAGTTAGGCCACAGCTTGAGTATTGCGTACAGTTCTGGTCACCACATTACAGGAAAGGTGTGATTGCACTAGAGAGGGTACAGAGGAGATATATGAGGATATTGCCAGGGCTGGAGAATTTTAGCTATGAGAAAAGATTGGATAGGCTGGGGTTGTTTTCTTTGGAACAAAGGAGGCTGAGGGGAGATTTAATTGAGGTATATAAAATTATGACGAGACTAGATAGAGTGGATAGGGAGGAGCTATTTCCCTTATCAGAGGAGTCAGTGACCAGGGGGCATAGATTTAAAGTAATTGGTAGAAGGATTAGAGGAGAGCTGAGGAGAAATGTTTTCCCCCCAAGAGGGTGGTGGGGGTCTGGAACTCACTGCCTGAAAGGGTGGTAGAGGCAGAAACCCTCAACTCGTTTAAGAAGTACTTGGATGTAAACTACAGGGCTACAGACCAAGTGCTGGAAAGTGGGATTAAGCTGGATAGCTCTTTTTCGGCCAGCATGGACACGATGGGTCGGATGGCCTCCTTCTGTGCGGTAACTTTCGATGATTCTATTTTATTTTACAAATAGAACAATTTATTTCTTTTTATCATTTCATTTCTTCCCCCCCCCGCCAAGTTATTTTTCCTTTTCTGCATCCTGAAATTACTGAATCACCCCGGGTATGGGTTCCATGGGCTCTGAATACCCTTTGGTACCTTGTCCAAAAGACCATTGTGTGAACCTGCACATTGAGTGACAACAATTTGGGGGGGGGGGGTGTTGGGGAAAAGAAACAACAGCTGTACCCAATCCTGATCTTGCATAATGCTCCCCCATGTCCGATTTCCAGTATTGGCGTCCGAGGTAGCACATGGGGGTGGAAGCAGTGGCTGATTTGCCCTCCGCCCCCGGCATAAGGGCATTGAAGCCTAATGTACCTGTACCAAATATCCCCCCCAGCTGAGATCGGCTAACTCAGCACAGAGTGGAAATCGAAGCAAAGACCTTCTTGGTCCATATGCCTCAATATTTACTCACTAGTCATGAAGAGGGTAAATCATTTAATTTTTTTTTTTAATGAAAATTTCAACAAATACATAACAACAACAACTTGCATTTATATAGCGCCTTTAACATAGTAAAACGTCCCAAGGCGCTTCACAAGACAATTAACAAGCAAAATTTGACACTGAGCCACATAAGGAGGTATTAGGACAGGTGACCAAGAGCTTGGTCAAAGAGGTAGGTTTTAAGGAGTGCCTTAAAGGAGGAGAGAGAGGTAGAGAGGCAGAGCTTAGGGCCTTGGCAGCTGAAGGCACGGCTGCCAATGGTGGAGTGATGAAAATCGGTGAGGCGCAAGAGGCCAGAATTGGAGGAGCGCAGGGATCTCGGGGGGTTGTAGGGCTGGAGGAGGTTACCGAGACAAGGAGGGGCGAGGCCATGAAGGGATTTGAAAACAAGGATAAGAATTTTAAAATCAATGCATTTTTCTGTACTTTACGTGGTATAGTGCTCCTGTTACACATTAGTGTATCCCTGACTCATTGTGAGCAATATTATTGAACATCTACCAATATCTTCATTAACATCCTTGGTGATTATAGATGTTTGGTTATTCTTTGGATTATCCTGGATGAGGCTTTCCAATGATTTTTTTCTGGGTCAAACTTATACTGCCTTTCTTTTCTATTTTTATAAATGATTGAACCAATAGATGAAGTTCCTTCTCACTGAAACATGTTTTCAATGTACCTTCACATGCTACCAAGTGAGATCATTTACTTCCTATTGTTGAGCTCTAAATTTGCACACTTACACTTTGTGCATCAGTGAATGGCTTAAGTTATCACTGGGAGTAAATGCCCGTGGGCTGTGATAACTCGACATGTAGGTACTGCTAAAAGACCCTTTATCCCCACACAGAGGTGATTTAACCCAATAACCTTACGTAAACTTCAAAAGAGAACATCCATTTACCTCCATTTTCTCTCCTTTCCTGAAGATGCTGATTCTTGCTCGAGTACAGTTCCATTGGCGTTCGCAGCTGAGCTTAGACTGTAAGTGGCCAGCGGCTGCTCGTTTATGAGGGAGCTGGTGTGACATCTGAGCCCCATTCTGCCCTCCCTTGAGATGCTCAGAGTTGAACTTTACAATGTAGGTCATTGCATAGTGATCAGGAGAAGTGGGGCCCTGAACGATTCTTTCCCCCTTTTTTTACCTCAAGCATACTGGGGCTAATTGCAAAGGTCCCATTGCTGGTTTGGCAGAAATCAGTGAGCTTTCAGTGTTTTAAATGGAACCAAATGTCGATGCTAAGGTTGCCAACCCTGGTTGGACGTATTCCTGGAGGTTTCATCACATGACCTCCTGCCTCCAACTGCCCCGCCCCCACACTACCACCATTGGTCGCCTGATATGTCCATCCTCACGGTGCACTACTTTCCCACACCAATCGGAAAGCGAATAGATTCTTAGCTAACTGATTGGATGATTCTTCACTCTCAGTCAACAGCCTTTTTCCCCCATATTTTTATAATTAACAAACAAAAGTGTCCAAAGAAAATTAAAAAGCAACAATTTTTTATTGTCTCTATGATTTTTCTCCTGGGTTGCTCACAGTAGTGTCCCAGAGATTAGTCTTTAATTCCTGGAGACTCCAGGGCAGTCCTGGAGCGTTGGCAACCCTAGTTGATGCCTGCAGTTTAATTTCAATAGTGCAGTAGTTCACCATCAACTCCAATCACAACATAACAGGGATTTGAGCAATTGTGTCTCCCCTGACACATTACCACCAGCCTGCCTTTCTACATCTCTATTTTAATAATAATGATTACCTTCATTAACTAAGTCCTCCTGCTGAGTGATAACTGCTTGCTCTGCTAATTATCCTTTGAGCTTTTACCAATGAATGGGCTAAATTGGAGTGGTAATTGTTTGCATGTAATCATTCCCTCCTTTTACATCCCATGTCATGCAAAGTTAGACAGCATAAAGATTAATACTTCAGTTGCTTCCTGTTTTCTTTCTATGGGCAGAGAGCTGCAATTTTATTAAGACTTTTAATCAGATAATGTTGATTACTGTTGGCCTGAGGCCTACCATGGCAACCTGTCTCAACAGGGATGGATCGCAGACTCAGCATTATTCTTTTGAAACCAGATGTCAGTCTTCAATCAGGTTACAGTAGGATGTGATCTATTAGTCTCCTCTGAGACATCTAATAGCATTAAACAACAGGACGCGTAGAAGTGAACAATCCTAATAATGGAATCTCAAACCTACATACAGTGCAGAAAAGCCATTGGGTTTACTGAGGTTAGAGGGCAACAACCTTTGGCCTTTAATGTTGCGATTGAGCCCATGTTGTCTGCCAGTGACACAACATGCTTCTGGACCGCCAGGGATTGGGTACGCGTTCACCCCTCATTCGCTAGATTCCCAGAAACACGGGTACATATTGCTTGTAGGCCGCCACTGTCTTCAACCTCCATGTGATGGTCAGTGATACAGCGATTAGAATGCCCTCACTGCACCAAGGAAACAGGGTTTGAACCTTGGTGCAATGAGATCATTCGAGTTGTTATATCATTGACCAGCACATGGAGGTTGAAGGATGCGGCAGTCCAGAGGCAGTCTGATCCTCCACTGGAGATAAAAGTGTGAGGTCCATACGTCCTCCACTAGAATGCAAAAATGGGTGAAATGGATAATTTCTCCATTGGCTTACCAGAGTTCAGATGTACAGTGTCACCTTTTCTTACCCTAATAGACCATCAACAACATTTTCAAATTAAAGAGAAAGGAAAAATGACTTTACTGCTGTGGCCTCAGATGCAGAGACCAGAAAATTTGGGTGCGTAAACTTCACTAAAAGTTTACTTACTTGTTCGGAAGCCGAAAGCCTTAAATTGGCCCAAGTCGGACCTTGATAGATTTTTGTTAGGCAAGGGTATTAAGGGTTACAGAACCAAGGCAGAACAGACTCGAGGGGCTGAATGGCCTACTCCTGTTCCTATGTTCCTGTGACCAAAAATGCAAAATGGTCGCACCAAGTTTGAGCTTTGACCAGATGTTTTCTCATCCCCAAGATCCCAGGGTATTTAGTGGAGAAAACCCTGTGAGATAAAGACATAGTTAGCAAATCTCTACCCAAGTTCTCGGTGTTTGTTTTCTGTCGTGTTGAAGGAGCAAAAATACGATTAGTTGGAGGTAAAAATAGTTTCTGCGAGTGTCAAATAAATGGAACCCATTAGTTCTTTTTATGGAAAAAGTACAACAGCAAACGTGTCCTGAGTATGGAAGATGGAAGTTACTTCTTAATGTGTCTTCCTCAGGTGGTTACTTTAACTCGCTGTCTTGGAAGGAGGTCCCATGGGTGCCCAAGTCTCTAACTTGCTATCTTCAGCTCGGAAAAATTCTGGTACTTTTCCCTCTATCTCCAAATAGAGGGTTGGGGGTGGGGCTGGGGGTCTCCAGAGCTGCCTCTTTGTGCTTATGGAGAAGTTTCAACGGCTGACATTCAGATCTGCCCCCAGCCCCAACAAGGGAGGATTTTTAATCCATTATCGCTATTCTATATAATAGCTCTGCCTGATTTTCCAAGTTGTTGAAGAATATTTCCCGTGGCAATGCACAGAAAATCAGCTGCACCTATTTATATGAGAGGCAGCAGTATTGTGCTCCGTGGGTTAAAGCATGGATCATTGAACGATTGCTGTTAGCATACAAGAGAATTAGCTCAGCCTCTAGGAACATGGGAAAGAACATAGGAACAGGAGGAGGCCATGCAGCCCCTAGAGCCTGTTTTTCCTTCGTTCATGGGATGTGGGCGTCGCTGGCGAGGCCGGCATTTATTGCCCATCCCTAATTGCCCTCGAGAAGGTGGTGGTGAGCCGCCTTCTTGAACCGCTGCAGTCCATGTGGTGAAGGTTCCGCCATTCAATTAGATCATGGCTGATCTGTATCTTAACTCCATCTACCTGCCTTGCTTCCGTAACCCTTAATACCCTTGCCTAGCAAAAATCTATCAATCTCAGTTTTGACATTTTCAATTGACCCCCAGCCTCAACTTTTGGGGGAGAGAGTTCCAGATTTCCACTACCCTATGTGTGAAGAAGTGCTTTCCTGACATCATCCCCTGAATGGCTTCGCTCTAATTACCTGTCCCAGACTCCCCCACCGGAGGAAATGGTTTCTCTCTATCTACCCTGTCAAATCCTTGAATCATCTTAAGCTCTCTCCCTCCTTTCACCCCAATCTGACACCACCACCTGTTCAGGTCGGGGTCAAGTTGTCAGCATTAAAACGCACCTGATGGTTAAGTGAACCCCAAATAAGACAGGCGCGCTCATTCTGTCAGCACTGGGAGAAACAGCAGCGTGGATCCCAGAATCAGTACTGACAACAAACTGAGGGTCGGTGAACTCAGTAACATAAAACCCAGCCAGCCACCAGGCACAGAAGTGTTTCCAGGGTTGACATCACTTACAATCAGCAGTCTCTCGCCTCCAACTGGTGGACAGGATGTATAATGGTCCACATTCGGTTAGGGGCAAGCACGTCAGTGCCATGGATAGGTTTATTGGGTGAGACTGAGAGGGGAATGTTTACATTTGAGATTTTGTATCTGGAGCAGAAAATCCCTGTGGCTCAACGTTTCTTTTTTTTTAAATGAAAAAAAAAGGGGAAGAAATTCTCACAAGTTAACAAACCGCTCATGAAATGGCCGTAGTGGGTACCTGTGAAATGTGAGATTGCTTTATTATTGGTAATGAGAAACTACCAGACAATTACAGCGCATCTGCAATAATGACCATTTATGGTTTCTCAAGCAGCTAATGAGCCACTTAACAAATCAATGTCAAAGTTCATTAATCTTTCTGTGGAGCATGGAATTTTGGGCGATAATGGCTTAATGGCAATAAATCTAATACTGAGGCCTCGTAAACTTTGGTACTGAGGTAATGGAAGCACACCTTTGATGGGAGAGGACAGCCTCAAAACAGGCGTAAGAGGTGCCAAACGTGCCAACAAAAAGGGCAACGTCTCACTTACTCAAGACATTTATGATGGTCCAGAGAAAGTAGCATGCCTTAACGAACAGCACAAAGGGGGAGGTAGCAGCACAGGATATTTACGGACCTCAAGGAAAATAGTATTTAAAGATGCGTGGAAAAAAATACTCTACCGATGCTCAGAAATATTTCCAAATAAGGTATTGGCAGTGAAGATAGTAGGGTTATGCAAATTACGTTGCCATGATTGGAAGGAATTTCCATGGGCTAGATTATCATCTCTCGATCCCCACTGATCTCATGTTTAAGGGCAACAGTGGCATATAATAATAGAACACAGAATGGAACACGTGGCAGCCCAATATATTATTTAGCTCACTCTATATCACTCCACTATCATTGCTTTGTTCAGGAGGGAGAATGTGAAAGGGTTTGGGATTGTGGAGGTTGCAGATGAATGCAGAACTATCCATATATACCAAATGATGATGCATTCTATGATTTGCACAATGTGCTACGTCAACATGTCCACACACATTTATTGTGCAGAAGTGCACAGTGTGTAATAATAATAGTACCAAAATGGATAGGTCTGCTTATGTACTCATAAACGGGGCATATAGTCTCTTCGCAGAGCAAGGAAAACCTCGTAGTTCAGAGGTCGTACTCAAAAGGCAACACACAGCTGAGCACCAACTAACACCACTCCTACTTGAACAGGTATCAGAACAGGTACACGCACTGCAAGAGAAGTAGCTACTGGTGTTGTTGAGGAAGTGTAGAGAGAAGCACCTAGCCTCACTATCAACACTAGGAAAGGTTAACAGAGGTAGTTAGCAGTGGTGGTTAGCAGTGGTGGTTGGCAGTGGTAGTTGGTAGTGGTGGTTGGCAGTGGTAGTTAGCAGTGGTGGTTGGCAGTGGTAGCTAGCAGTGGTGGTGGGCAGTGGTAGTTAGCAGTGATGGTTGGCAGTGGTGGTTGGCAGCAGTAGTTAGCAGTGGGGGTAGTTAGCAGTGGTGGTTGGCTGTGGTAGTTAGCAGTGGGGGTAGTTAGCAGTGGTGGTTGGCAGTGGTAGTTGGTAGTGGTGGTTGGCAGTGGTAGTTAGGAGTGGTGGTTGGCAGTGGTAGCTAGCAGTGATGGTTGGCAGTGGTAGTTAGCAGTGGTGGTTGGCAGTGGTGGTTGGCAGCAGTAGTTAGCAGTGGGGGTAGTTAGCAGTGGTGGTTGGCAGTGGTAGTTAGCAGTGGGGGTAGTTAGCAGTGGTGGTTGCCAGTGGTAGATAGCAGTGGTGGTTGGCAAGGAGCAAATTGGCCCAGTATGCTCTATTATATAGAGTTGCAGGCTTTAAGTGGAGCCTTCTTTTAAACTTAGGCCTTTTTGCAGTAGCAAGACTTTGTTGAGGAAAAGTATGGTAGCCTAGTGGTCATAGTACTGGACTAGTGCCCTGAGAGGTCATGAGTTCAAATCCCATGATGGCAAACTATGAAATTGATTGGTAATTTGTGAACTAGCTGCCAGTATATGACCAGGAAAGCTGCTGGGTTGTTATTAAAAACTCAACTGGTTCATTAATGTCCTTCAGGGAAGGAAGTGCTGCCATCTCTACCCAGCCTGGCCTACATGTGACCCCAGTTCCACACAATGTGGTTGACTCTAACTGCCCTTAGTGCACCTAGGAATGGGCAATAAATAATGCCTTGCCAGTGTTGCCCACATCAAATTAAAAACATTATGTGTCTCTTTATACATGACAATCACATGATACAACAGCTCATAGTATGGATTCTTACATAGGTTAGTTAAGGTTGGTCAAAGAAACAGGTATTGGGTCTTTAATGAGGTGTTAGACCGAGGCCCTGTCTATCCTCTCAGGAGGATGTAAAAGATCCCACAACACTAGGGAGAGCAGAGGAGTTCTCCCGGTGTCCCGGTTAGTATTTATCCCTCAATCAACATCACTAAAACAGATGATTTCATTGCTATTTGTGGGACCTTGCTGTGCCCAGTTGGCTGCTGTGTTTCCCTACGTTCAGCTGAAGACTGTCTCTATGTTTAGCCTTCCCTTGTTCCAGAACTCACTGCAATGCCCAAAGGATGTGAATCCTTCCCCTCCTCCGCCAGCCTTGCAGCCACACGTTGACCTTCCTCTTCTTAATCTGTCCCGCGCCCGTGACACAGGAAGCAATTTAGAGATTACCACCCTCAAGGTCTTTCAAGCTAGCACCAAATTCCATAAACTTGCTCTGCAGGACCTCAAACATACTTCTGTCTCTGTAATTGGTCCCAACATAGACCACAAGTTTTGGTTGCACTCCCTCCCTTCCCAGAAGTTTTTCCACCTGTTCCATGATGGCCTTCACACAAGCAATAGGCCACTCTGCCTTAAAAAATAGAAAGGCTTGCATTTATATAGCACCTTTCATGACCTCAGGATATCTCAAAGCACTTTACAACCAATTAAGTACTTTTGAAGTGTAATCCCTGTTGTAATTTAGGAAACGCAGCAGCCAATTTGCACACAGCAAGGTCCCACAAACAGCAATGAGATAATGACCAGATTATCTGTTTTTTTAGGTGTTAGTTGAGGGATAAATATTGGCCAGGACACTGGGGAGAACTCCTTTGCTCTTTTTTAAATAGCCCCGTGGGGTCTTTTACATCCATCTGAGAGGGCAGACAGAGGTCCTCAATTCAACGTCTCATCTGAAAGACGGCACCTCCAATAGTGCAGCATTCCCTCAGTGCTGCACTAGTAGTGTCAGCCTGGATTATGTACTCAAGTCTCTGGAGTGAGACTTGAACCCACAACCTGCTGACTGAGAGGCAAGATTGCTACCCGCTGAGCCACAGCTGACACCTACAGCCACTTACTATAGTGGATCAAGGAGGCACCACCAAAACGCCCTTCCAGCGACCTACCCTGGCCATGCAAATGACTCTGCTCTTCATGATTTGGGATGGGATCAATACTCCAAATGTAAGGAATCTTACAACACCAGGTCATAGTCCAACAGTTTTATTTGAAAATCACAAGCTTTCGGAGTTTACCTCCTTCGTCACCTGATGAAGGAGGTAAACTCCGAAAGCTTGTGATTTTCAAATAAAACTGTTGGACTATGACCTGGTGTTGTAAGATTCCTTACATTTGTCCATCCCAGTCCATCACCGGCATCTCCACATCATCAATACTCCAGGCTAGGGAGGATGGAGGTTCTGCTCCGTTGCATTTCCGGGCCTGTTGTATACGTTGGACAGCTCCAGTAACTCACTGGTTCCCTGTGAGTCCTGTCTCTCTCTGCTCCCCCTGTGGATAGTCCTGAGCTTCTTCCTTTCTACACTATCCCTGTGTCCTGAACTGTCAAAAGCTGCCTCTTGGGTGAACACTTTCTAGACAGCATGATTCAGAATCCCCCCATCCTCTCTGATGCCACAGTGTGTGGCCAATTCATGCTAGAGCTCAGAGTTCCTCTTCTCCAGAGACTCAATTTTTCAACACTTAGTGCGAATGTACTGGCCCTGGGTACACTGAGGGTCCTTGATGGCCATCTTACCACACCCCACACACATGATGAGGCATTCCCTGCACTGCTATCCTCCTGTGTGCAACTTAAAAATGTAGATTGCATTAACCTAACCTCTCGCAAGAATCAAACTCCCACCTATTCACTTCACACAAGAATTAATTATAGAAAAAAAGACTCTAGTCCAACAGTACCTCAATGCTGAACTCTGTCTCTGAATTTCTGCTGAAGCTAAGCTCCGCACTCCTCTGACCTTTCACACTTCACTGGCGTTTCACAACTCGAGATTGATTTTTGATACTCAGCTCAAATTTATGCCATTTTAACGTATCCAACCCCCCCGCAGGGAAAACAGCCAATCAGATAACAGATAGTCACGCCAACCGCTTACTCAATCATTTAACCAATCACCAACTCAAACCAGCTCATGGTTAAAGCACCAAATAAACTAATTTAAACAGCTCCTATTATCGAACAGCGAAAATGAAATAAATTAGATTTGATACAGGAAAAATGAAATTTCAGTATTTATATACCAAATAGAACCACTGAGGCTAAACTTCACACTCTCTGGCCTCTCACACTCCAAGGCTCCTCAGAGCTCTCTAACATCCAACAAATAGATATTGAAATGCAGAAAAGAGATCTGACCATTCTGACCTTTGTACAAAAACGAAAACTGTCATGATTCAACCTTTATGCTGAAAGCTTTGGAATCAAAGATTCCTTTATTGGCTGTCGGAATCCAAATTGGAATGAATTTGGGAGTCTCAATGCAGTTTTGCGTGGGCATGGACCCACAGTGCTAAACTCTTCCTAGTCTGACGCTAATTGGCAACCTGATTCAAGGAGGCCGCAGGATGGCTGGAATAGGCAGGCATATTGATGGAGTGGAGGGAACTTCACTGTGCTTTACCTGACCTTGGAGAGCATTCAACCTTCCATTAACTTGAGCTCAGCCAAAACTCTGCTGCCCGTATCCTAACTCGCACCAAGTCCCATTCACCCATCACCCCCTGTGCTCGCTGACCTACATTGTCTCCCAGTCGGAGAATGCCTCGATTTTAAAATTCTCATCTTTGTTTTCAAATCCCTCCATGGCCTCGCCCCCTCCATATCTCTGTAACCACCTCCAGCCCTACAACCCTCCGAGATCTCTGCGCTCCTCCATTTCTGGCCTCTTGCGCATCCCCGATTTTAATCGCTCCACCATTGGTGGCCGTGCCTTCGGCTGCCTAGGCCCTAAAGCTCTGGAACTTTCTCCCTAAACCTCTCCGCCTCTCCACCTCTCTCTCCTCCTTTAACACTCCTTAAAACCTACCTCTTTGACCAAGGTTTTGGCCACCTGTCCTAATATCTCCTTATGTGGCTCGGTGTCAAATTTTGTTCGAAGATCGCTCCTGTGAAGCGCCTTGGAATGTTTTGCTACGTTAAAGACGCTATATAAATGCAAGTTTTTATTGTTGTTGCCGGTGATGGGTCCCTGAAATGGGGAAATGTTCAATTCCCCACCGGTAACATCTTAGAGGGAACAGAATAAAGTACAAAGAGGCAGTGGTACATCAGAGACTTACATGAAGGGCATTTTAAATAGCTTAACTCAGAAAGGAATGCACAAGTATGTGATTGAGGACAGTAGGTGTAATTTTATGTGTATTTATTATCTGTACTGCCAACCTTGCACATTGAAAGTTAGGCATGCACTGCCCATGATTTTCCAATCACCAATTTCCGATATGTGCTGTTTGCCGGTGAGGCTGCTCACAGGCAGAAAGGATTGTGAACTTTCCCTTATTATGTTATAGCGAGGCGTGTAGGGAGTGTTATCAGAGGCGGAGGTCACAAACAAGTCGGAGGTACCCTCTTTCGGGGAGAATTTCAGACGAAACCTCGGTGTATCTTCAGTGCCCATGCGAATAACTTAAAACCGTCTGCCTTCTCAGGTGGACGTAAAAGATCCCACAGCACTACTTCAAAGATGCTCAGGGGAGGTCTCCTCGTGTCCTGGCCAATATTTATCCCTCAACCAACATCACCGATAAACAGATTCTCTGGTCATTATCACTTTGCTGTTTGTGGGTTCTTGCTGTGCGCAAATTGGCTGCCATGTTTCCCTACATTACAACAGTGACTACACTTCAAAAAGTACTTTGTTGGCTGTAAAGCGCTTTGGAACGCCCTGAGGACATGAAAGGTGCTGTGTAAATGCAAGTCCTTTCTTTATTTAACGCTGTTCCATTCCCTGCCGTTTTAACGGAACGTTCACCCATTTTAAATAAGTGGATAAGTAGCCTCCGCCAGAGCACAGAGGAGAATTTCAGACGAAACCTCGGTGTATCTTCAGTGCCCATGCGAATAACTTAAAATTCGGAAATCCATGAGATGTGCTCCTCCCCCGCACCAAAATAAATCACTGGAATGCTTTGACTCTATTGCTGAGTTGATTTGCTGCTGGCACTGTCGGAGGGTTTTGGTGATATCCATGTTTCTGGTGCCGCTATGTGTGGAGATTCATTTCCCTCTCTGAGCGATCATCCATTAAAGGAGTACGACTGTGGAGCCAATATTGAGTTATCTTTCTGTCATTTTGGCCTTAGTCAGATAGATACGAAAGATTATTAAACGCAGAGATGGAGATAGTTGTCTCTTATTATTGAGAAACCTAGGTGAAGGCCAAGGCCCATAGTGCAGGACACATAATGTAGGAACCTAGGACCAGGAGGAGGCCATTCAGCCCCTCGGGCCTGCTCTGCCATTCAATCAGATCATGGCTGATCTGTACCTCACCTCCATTTACCCGCCTTTGATCCATAGCCCTTGATATCCTTACCTAATAAAAACCTGTTGATCTCAATCTTGAAACCTCCAATTGACCCCAGGCATCCACAGCCTCTTGGGGGAGAGAATTCCACATTTCCACTACCCATTGTGTGAAAAAGTGTTTCCTGATTTCACTCCTGAATGGCCTAGCTCTAATTTTAAGATTGTGTCCCTTTGCTCTGCACTTCCATACCAGAGGAAATAGCTTCTCTGTATCTACTCTGTCAAATCTGTTTATAATTTTAAACATCTCAATTAAATCACCCCCTCAACCCTCTAAACTCAAGGAAATACAAGGCAAGTTTATGCAACCTAGTCCTTTTAATGTAACCCTTGAAGCCCTGGTATTATTCTGAAAAAGTTATGGGTATATTTTCCTTTATAGAGGAGAAGGGGATTTCTAAATCTACATTTGCAGATTTGAATGGGCCGCAATCAAAAGGTCGGCTGAGCAGAAATACTAACTGACGAAAGTATATTAATCTCATCTACTGGGGTCCGAGATTCCGAGGGCCTTTGATCCCATGATGCCAGGATCTGCATGCTGGTGACCTCCGACATTGACCCCACCAAAGTTTGAGGCGACATGCAGAAGTCTCACCTGATTTAAATGCCCCTTGAAAGGGGAACAAAATATTAAATAAAAAGCGTTTATCCCAGGTGGGCTCCACAACCGCCACTCCAGTGGGCTGGACGCCTGCTTATACTTGGCATAGAAGCCACCAATGCTGCACCCATCGAATCCAAGGCCGGGACCGAGATAACTCCTGGCTTGGGAGTCCCTGCCCTCCGAAGCACTCGTCCTCCTACAACAATGAACCTTGTTTGAGGTGGGCGGAGGTTCTGACCCCAACAAGCCGCAGCAGAAACTATAGGGGAAGGCTAGGGCCTGGAACATCTGTGTCCTGGCCTAAACTGTGACCCTTGCATGGCACTTCAATTGGGAGTGAACTGGAAGGACTGTGGATTTTTGGCCCTCTAGTTTTGCTCATCTGTTTATGGCGTGTTTACTTTTTCATTAAAATTATTGACCTGACAAATTGTGGCCCTGGAAGAATAAGCAAAATAAATCAAGGACTACTGATGAGGTGATGATAAGCTTGGGTTTTTAAAGCTTTTCGACTGTAGGAGGAGAAGGCTGTGTAAAATAAGGAGTTCCAGTGCTTTAATTCCCTGGGAATGAATGAATTAGAGTGAGGATGCAGGGAGGAGGAAGAGTGTGTGGGATGACATATTTTCAACTTAGAGAAATGAGAGCAGCATTGGCCATTTATTAATGTCAACAAAATATAGAAAGAAAGGTTGCAAAAGAGAGAGAAGTTGGAGGCGAGAGATAAGCAAAAGATTGCCTACTAAACAACCAGCCCGTCTCTCAGCTGAAAAGTGGTGTGTAATGTTGTTGGAGGAGAAAGGCCAAAGGAACAGGAAAAGATAGAAAACCGCAGGACAGAGAAAATCTGCAGGACAGATAAAATCTGCAGGACAGAGAGAAACTGCAGGACAGATAAAATCTGCAGGACAGAGAGAAACTGCAGGACAGATAAAATCTGCAGGACAGAGAGAAACTGCAGGACAGATAAAAACTGCAACACAGAGAGAAACTGCAGGACAGATAAAAACTGCAACACAGAGAGAAACTGCAGGACAGATAAAAACTGCAACACAGGGGAAACCTGCAAGACTGGAAGAACTGCAGCACAGAGAAAATATGCAGGACAGAGAGAAACTGCAGCACAGGGGAAAACTGCAACACAGAGAAAATATGCAGGACAGAGAGAAACTGCAACACAGAGAGAAACTGCAATACAGGGAAAATATGCAGGACAGATAAAAACTGCAACACAGAGAGAAACTGCAGGACAGATAAAAACTGCAACACAGAGAGAAACTGCAGGACAGATAAAAACTGCAACACAGGGGAAACCTGCAAGACTGGAAGAACTGCAGCACAGAGAGAAACTGCACCACGGGAAAACTGCAGCAGAGGAAGAACTGCAGCACGGAGAGAGCCTGCAGCACAGAAAAAATCTTCAAGACAGGAAGAACTGCAGCTCAGAGAGAAACTGCAAAACTGCAGCACAGGGGAAAACTGCAGCACGGAGAAATACTGCAGAGAAAACTGCAGCATGGGTTGGGGGGGGGATAATGCCATGTCTGACCTAGAATTCAGTATTCACTGTCGGTTTATAGCCTGAAGTTGTGAAAATTACATTTGATTAGTATCTTTTAAAAGCGTTTCAACATCTAACTAATTTGGTGAAGTCAAACAATATAATTACCACAAAGTTAATGTACGAGAAATGCTTTCAAGTGACTGGTACATTTTTCATTTGCAAATAAAATTGTTATTTTCTATTGGAATATTAATAAATAGTTTTTGAAGGAGTTTAATTTTAATCTTAGTGCTCTAATTGTAAATTAAATGAGAGCGAATTTATTTCCCCCCTTTTTAGCACATATTCAGGAGCACAAAGGTTTACTCAATGTTCGTATAAATTTACTGACCTACAGGAGATCTAGGCTTATTCTGCAAGGATTGTCTGTGTTTGAATACTACAAATAGCAGGTTTTCAATGTTCCCTTGTTTTAGTATATGTTCAAAAGATTTTCAATTATATATCTATGGCTGACCTTATGTCAGTCAACAGCCAGCAGGGAGACTGAGCTACACATGGCTCTGTGGTAGCATTTTGCCACATGAGAAGGGAGCGACTATATTTCAAGGATGATTGTTACATTACGAGGTAGCGCAGGAGAAGAGTTTTTGTTGCTGTGACATTTCGAGGAGAGTTGTAAAGTTTGTAGCTACTTTAACTGTACTATTTGTGTTCAGTACGGTTCATTTACCTGTTTAATGTTAAATAAATGTGTCTGTTGGTTTGCAGCCTGAGCCTCAGTCCAACAAAATAAATGTTCATCCGCTTACTGATGATAAGGAGTATCATGTCGGGATATATGATATTTTCCATTAAGCTGGAGTACAGTGGCTAGAGTTCACTGTTCAATCCCCATGTCTAACTACATTTGCCTAGATATGGAGCAGGTAAAGACACACTCTGGGGAGGGAGATGGCTTTCACTTACGAGAATGGTCACTGACCCAAGTAGTACAGCATCTGCTAAAAACCCCAATAACGTAACAATGGACCAGAAATCGCTCACCTCCGGACACCATTCCATAATGACGTCCTCTCTATCCGGGAAGCAAGTTCACGAACGCGCATATGCGCACTAAGACCTGGAAATCGTGAACTCGCTCCCATTGATTCGCCAGCGGTTTGCCAGCTGTGAATTAAAGGGGCGTGGTGCGCTATAATCATGGAAATCATTCAAAAATCATAAACTTACCCATCTGCCCAGCTGAAACGAAAATACATAGGCCACCAAAAGGCAGGCTGAAAAATACCAGCTCTACCCTACTTTTCAAAAGCACGATGACTCCTAATGACTGCAAAAAAAATTAAATGTTAAAAATGTGGAATGTCATATTACTCTTATTTTAATATTTTTTGATCATTAAAAAATCCATTAAAAAAATTAAATTAAATCATTTGCTTGGATTTTTATGAGAAGATATGTTAAATTTTTATTTACATTGACATAGAGAAGTTTACTTTAAATGAATGATTTCTACTTGCCCTGCTTATGGGCGTGACTTCTCCTCCTGACAGATTTGGTGGGCGTGTCTTCCATTCTCACAGACATTTCCCATGCGAATAAACCCACGCTGTCCAGAGGCTGGGCTGATGTCGCGATTTTTTTCAAAGCTTCAAAATCATGCAAATCTACGCTGCAGAGCGCGCAGCGAGTAAATTCGTCCATTTTATTTGCAGGAGCTGCTGTGAACGTTGCCACGCTGATGTGAGCAATTTACGACCCGACTTCATCAGCAACATTAGGAGCCAGTAACCCATGGCTCCCGGGAACTATCATTGCATTTGGGATTCCTCCTGGGAACAGGTTTATTCCCCCAAGATGTGCATATCCCTGGAAAATGAGCATTAGCTTGCATAATTGTTTTGTTGGTGGTTGCGTAACATCTGGATGTTAAGGAAGTAGGGCTGTTTTCTATTGATACAAGGCAGCACAGTTCCTACAGGTATGCAAATATTTTGGTGTATGCAAGAATGGCTCCTTTTAATCAGGGAATGCCAGATGAATGAAAAAATAGGTCAGCTTCTACAGCAGATGGTGAACGCTGATGTTTACAGATGCATGGTCAAAGAGGGCATCTGTTACCTCTGCGATGCATCACTGAATTTCATCTCAATCATCAGCAAAGTGATGGAAGGTGTCGTCAACAGTGCCATCAAGCGGTACTTAATCACCAATAAACTGCTCACCGATGCTCAGTTTGGGTTCTGCCAGGACAACTCTACTCCAGACCTCATTACAGCCTTGGTCCAAACATGGACAAAAGAGCTGAATTCCAGAGGTGAGGTGAGAGTGACTGCCCTTGACATCAAGGCAACATTTAACCGAGTGTGGCATCAAGGAGTCCCAGTAAAATTGAAGTCAATGTGAATCGGGGGGGGAAACCCTCCATTGGCTGGAGTCATACCTAGCACAAAGGAAGATGGTAGTGGTTGTTGGAGGCCAATCATCTCAGCCCCAGGACATCGCTGCTGGAGTTCCTCAGGGCAGTGTCCTAGGCCCAACCATCTTCAGCTGCTTCATCAATGACCTTCCATCCATCATAAGGTCAGAAATGAGGATGTTTGCTGATGATTGCACTGTGTTCAGTTCCATTCGCAACCCCTCAGATAATGAAGCACACTTTGCCCACATGCAGCAAGACCTGGACAACATCCAGGCTTGGGGTGATAAGTGGCAAGTAACATTCACACCACACAAGTGCCAGGCAATGACCATCTCCAACAAGAGAGAGTCTAACCACCTCCCCTTGACATTCAACGGCATTACCATCGCCGAATCCCCCACCATCAACATCCTGGGGGTCACCATTGACCAAAAACTTAACTGGACCAACCACATAAATACTGTGGCTACAAGAGCAGGTCAGAGGCTGGGTATTCTGCGGTGAGTGACTCACCTCCTGACTCCCCAAAGCCTTTCCACCATCTACAAGGCACAAGTCAGGAGTGTGATGGAATACTCTCCACTTGCCCGGATGAGTGCGGCTCCAACAACACACAAGAAGCTCGACACCATCCAGGACAAAGCAGCCCGCTAGATTGGCACCCCATCCACCACCTTAACCATTCACTCCCTCCACCACCGGCGCACTGTGGCTGCAGTGTGTACCATCCACAGGATGCACTGCAGCAACTCGCCAAGGCTTCTTCGACGGCACCTCCCAAACCCACGACCTCTACCACCTAGAAGGACAATGGCAGCAGGCACATGGGAACAACACCACCTGCACGTTCCCCTCCAAGTCACACACCATCCTGATTTGGAAATATATCGCCGTTCCTTCATCACTGTTGTAATGTAGGTTGATCCAATTGAAGTCTCCTGGTGGTAGCTAGGAGGATCCAATTGTGTGGAATGCTAGTGTGTTGATCGCTTTCACTTCCAGTGAGGGTGCTGTCCAGATGTTGCTGTTTGACTGCAGGTTTGCTTTCACGAACTGACAGGCATTAGAGGTCTTGTTGAAGTGTAGTGTCCCTCATTGAAATGCACGCAGCTAGTAAGTCAGTGGTACTGATGTTTCAATTGGTAACATTGAGCCCTGAAGGTCTACCTCCTCTGCCCCCAAACCTATCATGCCGTAACTGCTTGCTGTTCCAGTTCCACCTCCTCAGAAGTGTCTAACAAAGAGAAACTTGATGCTACAGCCATGCTGCGGTGTTCACCTAAAGACTTGTCTTTGACATACTCTAAGCTACCTCCTACTCTGTTCACCCCTTGATCTCTGCCTTTGGTGTTTTAAATTTGCACGGTTCACATTAATTGCTACTTAGCAAGCAAGAAAAGAACCATTAATGCTGGTTCAATGTGTTAATGTGCATTAAATCTGTTTACTAGACCCTTAATGCACAATTAGCACACCTACAGGCTCTAATGCTCAGAGGACATCGAACCCTGTACCATGAGTTCCTTCTTTCACCCAGAGTGTTTGCAACAAACTTTCAATCTGAATTTCTTTTGAGCTGATTTTCTGCTTATTATTCACCAGGGATAAGTCTATAAAGGTGCCACCCAGTGGGGTACTGAGCTATTCGGACCAGAAAATCCCAGGCTTAATTCTTGCTGAGTTAGCAGAGAGAGCTGCAGTTGGGAGCTACAATTGACTTCAATTGTACTAGAGAGGGGGGGGGATGGTGGGAAATCAGCCCCCCCTTTTCCTAATCACTGTCCAGTGACCTTTGCTGGAAAGTGCATGTGTGTGCGGAGGTTCTGCAAGGACAGGAAGGTGTTCAACTGCGATGCCACCCACAGTGGAGAACAAAGAAAGAACTTGCATTAACATAGTGTCTTTCATGACTTCAGGATGTCCCAAGGCACCTCACCGCCAATGAAGTGCTTTTGAAGTTCCTTCGCTCCACCATTGGTGTCCATGCCTTCAGCTGCTGGGGCCCTAAGCTCTGGCATTCCCTCCCTAAACCTCTCCACCCCTCTACCTCTCCCTCTCCTCCTGTAAGTTGCTCCTCTTTGTCCTAATATCTGCTTATGTGGCTCGGTATCGAATTTTGTTTGATAACGCTCTTGTGAAGCTCCTTGAGACATTTTACTACGTTAAAGGCGTTATATAAATGCAAGTTGTTGTTGTAGATTGCTGGTGCCCATGAAACCATACCATAGCAAGAGTCAGCACCTTATTGAGCAAGGTATCTAGGGATTAACACATGGAGATACAGATAGTCAGCTGCATGGACCTTATATTATTTCACACGTGATGAGGGCCATGTGAATGAGGCCCCAAAGCAGAGATGAGTTCCTTCCCTGAAAAGGAAATCTATGGTGCTTCTGCGCACCTTCTATTTTTCTCTCCAATTTCTCCCTCCACTCCTCCCCTGAAGGCGTTGTCTGGTTTACAGAGTCCAGCAGTGGTGGTCCCAGGTACCTTGACCAAATGCCTGTCTTTGAGTGTTGGCAGGCTGTCCAACCATGGGGCCTGATCCTCTCCGCATCTGGTGTCCACACTCACACTCTTCCAACGGGGTTCACCGTATAGCGACTAGGAGCAGGGACCCTAACTGGTTTCTCAGACCGGGGGGGGGGGTTTCTACGGTTAGTTATAGTGCCCATTGCGTTGAGATGGCTGAGATCAGCTAACTCAGCACAGACTAGGGGGTACGAACCTGAGACCTTCCTGCTTCAGCGACCGAGACTTCAGAGCTGATCGCCTGCTCCCAGTGGAGAGCCGTGTTCGGAGGGAGCACATTGCTCATACTTTCTCAGCCCATTAAAATGAATGGATGGAAAATTATGGGCTGCCCCGCCCGTGACGCACTCGCTACAGGCGCGGTCCCCCGGCAAGACCGTGACAGTCGGCTCTTTTAGAGAAAGCCAAAAGCGATTGAGACGGGATCTTCCCAGGAGAAGGAAAAGGAGGAAGGATAGTCACTTCCTCATCTGTTTCTGTAAGTCTTTGACAGGCAAGTAATGTAGGAACAGCAGTCAGTGGATAGTGCATTGTACAGGTGATAGCTGTGACAGCAAAAATCCTTTCTCGCTTTGTTACTGTTCAACATTGTTCCGTGTTAACAACCTACAATCCCTCGAGTCTTTACACATTAATAAGTATGAGCCCTTTTTTTTTAGTGTCTGTTACACCAACGTTCACTATTAATAAGTGACCGGTTTTACAACATTCTGCGGTCATGCAATCAACTTGGGAAAAGAAAATGATTTCCTCGCACCTGTTCCTGTGTGACCTCTGTGTTGCTTTGTCAATTCTTATTCATTAGTAGTGGCAATCACAGGAAGACACTGAAAAGCCATTACATCTCCTGCAGTGGTTTGTTGCTGCTGGGTTTTTATCGTTGTTAATAATTGCATTGTTTTTGCCGGTGTGATTTGCTTTCTTATGTCCCTATGCAGAATGAAAAGTATTGATATCACTGTATGACCGCAAATAGTCAGTTTAGGTCCCATTCTGAACAGGCTGGGGCTCTTTTCTCTAGAAATGAGAAGACTGAAGGGTGACCCGATAGAGGTCTTTAAGATTATGAAATAGGGTAAACATAGAGAACATTTTTCCACTTGTGGGGAGACCAAAACTAGGGGCTATAAGATAGTCACTAATAAATCCAATAGGGAATTCAGGAGAAACTTCTTTACTCAGAGAGTTTTTGAAATGAGGAACTCACTACCACAAGGAGCAGTTGAGGTGAATAGCAGAGATGCATTTCAGGGAAAGCTAGATAAACACATGAGGGAGAAAGGAATAGAAGGATATGCTGATAGGCTTAGATGAAGAGGGGTGGGAGGAGGCTTGTGTGGAGCATAAACACCGGCATGGACCAATTGGGCCGAATGGCCTGTTTCTGTGCTGTACATTTGATGTAATTCTATGTAAACCATCCCATTATAATTGGTATCGCCCAACATTAAGCAGCATTTCTGAGAAAAGCAGCAATGGGATGCAGGATTCTCAACCCTCCAAAACCAGCTGACTTGGAGAAACCCACAATCCTGTCTCAAGCACTGAACAAATTCCAGGCTTTAATCACATTGTGGATTGTGAGTTAGGATGGTGATGGATGTGAATTTTTTCATTTTCTCCCAAGCAACTTGCTATTCAAGGCGTCATAACTGGAAGCTGGATTAGCCAATGAGAGTCAACGGTTAAACAAAGAAAGAGCCTATATTTATATAGAGCCTTGCTCAACCTCAGGACATCCCAAACCGCTTTACAGCCAATGTGTAAGTGTAGTCATTGTTGTAATGTCGGATCCGTGACCGCTGGGTCAAAATCCTGGAACTCCCTTCCTAACAGCACTGTGGGAGAACCTTCACCACACGGACTTCAGCGGTTCAAGAAGGCGGCTCACCACCACCTTCTCAAGGGCAATTAGGGATGGGCAATAAATGCTGGCCTCGCCAGTGATGCCTACATCCCATGAACAAATTTTTAAAAAGAGCCAATTTGTGCACAGCAAGGTCCCACGAACAGAAATGAGATAATAACCAGTTAATCTGTTTTTTTTTTAATGATGTTAGTTGAGGGATAAATATCGGCTAGGAGACCAGAGAGAACTCCCCTGCTCTTCTTCAAAATAGTGGCAAGGGATTTTTTTTATGTCCACCTGTGAGGGCAGAAGTTTAACGTCTTATCTGAAGGACGGCGCCTCCAACAGCACAGCACTCCCTCAGTGCTGCACTGGGAGTGTCGGCCTGGATTATGTGCTCAAGTCTCTGGATTGGGGCTTGAACCCATGACCTTCCGATTTGGAGGTGAGAGTATTACCACTGTGCCACCTGAATAGAAAGACTGTGTGGAGCTTAGGAGGTGAGAAATGGGAAGAAATGTTGAGCTATGTAACAGGGAACATTAAAAAAATCGCATCCCTTGAAGGACTAATCTTGGGTTATGTGTCTTCCGACCTGCCCAGTAGGGCCCTGTATCAAGCAGCATAGAACAATTGGGAATGCAGTAGTCGCAGGATGAGGGTCCCCACTTGAGCAACTCTCTACAAAACGCCAACATCATGACCAAAGTGCCTTTATAGAAGCATTTACACTTGAAGCACAATACAACAACAACTTGCATTTATATAGCGCCTTTAACACAGTGAAACATCCCAAGTCGCTTCACAGGAGCGTTATCAGACAAAACTTGACACTGAGTCACAGGAGGAGCTATTGCGGCAGGAAGAGGTAGGTTTTACGGTGCGTCTTAAGGGAGGAGGGAGCAGTTAGAGAGCTGGAGAGGTTTAGAGAGGGAATTCCCAGACCTTAGGGCCTAGGCAGCTGAAGGCATGGTCGCCAATGTTGGGGCGAAGGAAATCGGGGATGCGCAAGGTCAGAATTGGAGCAACGTAGAGTTCTCGAAGGGTGGAGGAGGTTACAGAAATAGAGAGGGGCAAGGCCATGGAGGGATTTGAACACATAATAATACTGGGGAATCCACTATATTTGCGCTGAGGCACAGAACCCACAGCACCAGCTCTGAATTTTGGCCAGCAGACCATTCCCCTAGCGGCTATGGAATCTCTGTCGGGGCGAGCAGTGCGCCAAGTGCCCACCTAGGCCGGGATAAAAATGCCATTTGGAATAGACCGGGCACGCTGCTGCCCTGGACCAGCCTGGGGAAACCACCTCAGCTGCCTGGGCTCTCCGTTCCTTCCCAGCCGCTAAAAAGCTCTGCCAAACGTTGGCCCTCCCTATTGCTGTAGATCGTGGTTCCCCCCACACTCCGTCCCACCCCCACCTCGAGTGCCACCTAACTTACATTACGGTGCTGCCCTCAAAGTCAGAATGGCATAGCACTCCAAGGCGAACGCACAGCTCTGCAGACTGCGTCGCCCATTCTCGTGTGTGGAATGCAATAAAATTGTCACGGGATGCGAAAGATGTCCCTTAGAAGCATTTCAGGACCCAGGGGTTGAGAATGATTTAATTTTGATTCTCTCAGGGGCTGAAAAAAATCAGGCACTAAATTTCCTGAGTGCGTGTCGCACTTGTCAAGATCGGCCGATTGCCAACAATGAGAGTCAAAGAGAAAGCAGAAAGACAGATTGCACACCCATTAAAACGAACAGAGCTGGGTTTATTTCTTTTTTTTTTAACAGTCCGGCACACAGAAAGAGGTCATATTTTTCACTGAAACAAGCGAGACTTGATGGGACATGAGGCGCCGAACAATGAATAGCTGGGGAGAGAGAGGGGAGGTGAAAAATTGCATTAAGATCTTGCTGAGGTCTGACAGCTCCCTGCAAGGATACTGTTAGGAATTTACTATTTCAACATTGGCGTTTGATTTAATTATCTGGCAATACTGTGTTAATTACTATGCATCGCACAGACACTTTTTTGGCTATTTGTTAGTGAGACTAGTATTGTGCTTTCTCACACCTGATAGTAGACAATTTAAGGACAAATGAGGAAAGTTTTCCATCCAGTGATGATTAATGGGCAAAGTCATTGGGTCCTAAGTGTTGTTTGGGCCAAGTTGTCTTGGCCGCTCACTGAAGTAATTTCTAGTACCACAGTAACCATAGTGATGGAGCATTCAAAAAATCGTCCATTTGAGAGCTGCTAAGGGACTGCAATGCAGCTGTGGTTGAGGAGGAGTGTCCCCTACCTCCAGTCCGCGTTTGGTTACGTTCTTTCGTCACTTCCCGCACTTCCTGCCTTTCACATCTGCCCCTGATCAAGGACCAAGACCCCTCCAGCTTTCTGAGGCCTGAGGCCCATGGCCTAGGGTCTCAGCCCAGAAAACAGTGTATAAGCACGTATGGATAGGGTGTTAATGTTGATTCTTGTGTCAACATCACTGCAAACCAGTGATTTATATACTTCATGGTGATGCTTTGCCAGATACAGTCATTTATAAAGTGATACAAATAGGAGCCATTAATTTCCACGGGGGTTTTAGGAACATAAGAACAAAAGTAGGCCATTCAGCCCCTCGAGCCTGTTCCGCCATTCAATTTGATCATGTCTGACCTGTATCTTAACTCCATCTACCCTTGGTTCCATATCCCTTAATACTCTTGCCTAACAAAAATCTATCAATCTTAGTTTTGAAATTTTCAATTGGCCCCCAGCCTCAACAGCTTTTCGGGGGAGAGTGTTCCAGATTTCCACTCCCCTTTGTGTGAAGAAGTGCTTCCTGACATCACCCCCTGAATGGCCCTGCTCTAATTTTAAGGTTATGTCCCCTTGTTCTGGATTCTCACTACCAGAGGAAATAGTTTCTCTCTACCTACCCTATCAAATCCTTTAATCATCTTAAAAGATCTCAATTAGATAACCCCTTAATCTTCTATACTCAAGGCAATGGAAGGTTAGTCTGGGCAACCTGTCCTCGTAATTTAACCCTATCAGCCCCAGATTTCCCGATTGTCCGTCGTAACTTCAGCAGAAGATCGCGGAAACCCACGGAGAAATGGTGTAAATGTCATTCATGCCATCTCTGAGGATCTTCCAAAGGTGAATTCCCGCAGAAATTGTACCCCTTTGTGTTTAACCCTCTTTCACCCTAGAGTGTCTTGGGCCAACTCATCAAAATCGTGCTTCTGACAAAACAGTTTCCCTGTAATGAGAAACCATGGTGTCATGTTCCAGCATGGAGGACTCAGCCCCATCAACCTCAGGTCAGCAGGGACACAGTCACCTCATTCTTCAGCCTATGAAAATTAGTCCCTGTTGAAGGTCAGTTCAGGGAAAATTTGATCCCTCCTCCTTCATGACTTTGTGTCAGCAGCTCCCCATTCAAGGAATAGGGAATTCTGGAGAAACTTCCTTCCTCAAAGAGTGGTGAGAATGTGGAACTCGCTACCACAAGGAGTAGCTGAGGCAGGTAGCATTTAAGGGGAAGCTAGATAAGCACATGAGGGAGAAAGGAATAGAAGGATATGCTGATAGGTTGAAATGAAGAGGGGTGGGAGGAGACTCGTGTGGAGCATAAACGCCAGCATAGAAAAGTTGGGCCAAATGGCCCAGAAGTGAGTACACAGTGAATTATGGGACAATTCCCAGTGTGCTCCAAAACAGCTGGTTTCTGCAGCCCCACACGAACAGCGTGAACATAGGTTGAAAACGCTGCCCGTCCGCTCGGAGAGTGGTTGGTTGGCTAGAAACCATGATTGCCCATAGCAATTACCTCATTTAACTGATTGAGGGTAAAGCATTCATCACCTCTACACTGTCGTTAAGATTTCAGCTTAGCTGAATTCCAGAAAACTCCAAACAAGGCCACTCTTCCCTTTCCAGCATTACGGCAGTGACAACCCTTCAAAGGTACTTCATTGGCTGTAAAGCGCTTTGGGACATCCCGAGGTCATGAAAGGCGCTATGTAAATGCAACTCTATCTTTCTTTCTTTTCCCTCCGACAATCTATGGGTTTTCAAACCCCAAACTTGCTTCTTGACATCTCTTCTCTTCTCTCCCACTCTTTTGAACCTTCTGGTGTCCCGAACTATAGGCATCAGCCTATCACTGAGGCGTCACAGTTTTAAAAAAAACAAAATGTAAACCTTGCAGGGACGCTGAACCTGGATTCAAATTCTACCACGAGTAGACCATGAAACTTGGCTGTGTGACACTACCCTTTAAAAGCTCACACAAGTGTGGTCGAATCTTTCCATTGAGAAAACAATAAGGCTTCTCTGACAGGTCAAGAAAAAGAGACTGGGCGAGACAAATGAACACTTCAGGCATGTATATCAATTCCTCCCTGTCCTGCCTTGTGTCTGGAGAGAGGTTGAGTAACATGGCTGTGTGTGGTGAGCCTGCCTTATGTGGAACTTGTGGGATAATTTATAACAAGTTTATAGCAAGTCTTCATCCCCACAGGCTTAAAGCAAGAAATTATTTGGAAATTCAGCTGGAGCAGTGTAGGAAGAGATATCGTCAGGATTTTTTTTTTACTTGTTAGAAAACCCAGCTGAAGGACCAAGGCCCATAATGCAGGACACTGACAAGGTTAAAAAGAGTGGGAGAAAGAAAACAGAATGAAAATGGTACAATTTTAAAGGGGGTGCAGGAACTGAAAAACTTGGGGATGAACGTACTCAAATCTTTGAAGGTGGCAGGACAACCTGAGAAGGCTGTTAAAAAGCATATGGGATCCTGGGATTTATAAATAGAGGCATTGGCCCCGATATTTACGGGGAGGCGGGGAGGGAGGAATCGGGAGTTGTTGCGGAAGGGAAGCCCGGAAATGCCGGTAACGGGGAGGTCCTGCCGAATTTAACGCAGGACCTCATTTGAATTTTTTGTCTGCGTTTACCGGCTGGCGGCCGACCAGGTTGAGAGGCTGGCTGTCGGCCGTGAAGGCCTGCAGCACCAGGCCGCAGCCGGGGAGCGGGGAGGAGATGGTAGGCTGGGGGTGGGAGAGATCGTGGGTCAGGGGGGAGAGATCATGGGTCGATGAGGGGGGAGATCGTGGGTCGAGGAGGGGGGAAGATGGTGAGTTGGGTGAGGGAGATGATGCGTCGGCGGGGGAGATGGTGGATTGGGGGGAGATGGTGGGTCAGGGGGGAAATGGTGGGACGAGGGGAGAGATGGTGGGTCGGGATTGGGGGGGGGACAATCGGAGGTGGCATCGGATTGGGGTGGGGGTCCAATCGCGGTGGGGGTCCGGTCACGGTGGGAGGGTCCAATCGCAGGGAGGGAATCCAAGTTAGCTTGGGGGGCTCCGGGGGGGGTGGGGGGAATGCTCTCCTACTCCTCCTAGTGCTGGAAAAGCACCTTCCCATTGGATTGGCCGTTCTCGCCTTCCTCCAGCTGCCGGATTTCCCAAGCCCCGGGAATCATCAAAATATTTAAGTTACCGACCAGACTCTGGAGAGCAGGTTAGCCGCCCGCCTGCGTTAAAACTGGAAGTGGGCGTGTTGGAGGCGGATTGGGGTCAGGTTACTGATTTTTGAAACTTTAACCCTTCCCCTGTCTGCCCTGGGGGGTTAAAATTCTGCCCATAGAATGCAAAAGCAAGGAAGTTATGCTAACCCTTTATAAATCACCGGTTAGGCCTCAGCTCGAGTATTATGTCCAATTCCGGGCACCACACTTTAGGAAGGATGTCACGCCCCTGGAGAGAGTGCAGAGGAGATTGACTAGAATGGTACCAGGGATGGGGGACTTCAGTTACGTGGCGAGATGCTGGGATTGTTCTCCTTAGAGCAGAGAAGGATGTGGGGAGATTTAATAGAGGCGTTCAAAATTATGAGTGGATTTGATAGAATAAATAGGGAGAAACTGTTTCCACCGGCAGGAGGGTCGGTAACCAGAGGACACAGATTTAAAGTAATTGGCAAATGAAACAAAGGGGGAGATGAGGAAAAATATTTTACGTGGCGAGTTGTTCTGATCTGGAAAGCACTGCCTGACAGGGTGGTGGAAGCAGATTCAATAATAGCTTTCAAAATACTTGAAGTGGAAACATTTGCAGGGCTATAGGAAAAGAAAGAGCAGTGGGAGAGGGACTAATTGGACGGCTCTTTCAAAGAGCCAGCACGGGCACGATGGGCCGAACGGCCTCCTTCTGTGCTGTAGGATTCTATGATTCCATGAATTAGAAAGGTAATACCAAGCTTGACATTTTAAATGTCTTTAGACTGTAGGAAGACAGAGAAGTAAAAAAAAAAAATTCCGCCCATTTGAGGTCCAGTGGAAAAAAATGAAAGATGGCACTGCCAGTGCCAGTCAAATTATCATGGCCCTTCACTTTAATGCCTCTGTTTGTATTTCCAGACTAAGATAGGGTCTATCTACTGTCCACAGATATCTCAAGATGACTGATGCCTTGCTGAGCAAGGCCAACATTTTCACGTTTTTTTCCCAGCGGGATAGCAACAGCAGCAGTTCACGCCTGCTCAATTTGCTGCTTTTCCCAAAGTATAATGGGGTGGCATCCATGAGAATTTAGGAAGGAAAAACCAAACGCTTCAAGCAACCCAATCAAAAAAAAACGTTTCAAATAGTGAACAATGCCACATTTCACTTTGAAACTCAATCAATTTTCCATCTTTACAGGCGATCATCAAAGCACGAAACTGAACATTTTCTTTAAATGAGACTATTGTATTTGAGTTGCTGGGTATCAGCCAAACAATCAGTAATCTTAGAGTTATTTTTTCTAATTTAAGTGTCAAATTACTTAAATCACCATCTCTCATTATCTTCTACATCAAAGGGAAGCAGCCACTGTAAATTGCACAGAAACATTTTAATCCTTGAGTCGCTTCAAGGAGAGAAAGTGATAATTTTCCCCCTCTGTTTTATGTCAAATGAAGAAAGAACTTCTATAGCATTTATACAGTGCCTCACACAGAACGAACTGCGTCACGCAGTTATCATTGTTATGCAGGTAAGCGCAGCAGCCATTTTTGCACAGGGATGAGATGGATGATTTTTTTGACGGTGTTGATTAAGGGAAGAATGTTGGTCAGAACAGAAAATTGTCAGCAGCGCTCGTTCAGTTTTGCCGTTTGCTCCACTGATGAGCAGGATCCCATGCTGTAAAATTGACCCCTGTTGCGTGCAATGTTAGCACATGAGCATTTAACACATTCCCGATCACATTGACTTGTCGGCTATTTTAATGGAGGAATTAATGGAAATTATACTCTATCTATATTAATGCTATAAGAGCAAGGAGGTTATGATGGAGCTGTATAAAACACTGGTTAGGCCACAGCTGGAGTACTGTGTGCAGTTCTGGTCGCCACACTACAGGAAGGATGTGATCGCTTTGGAGAGGGTGCAGAGGAGATTCACCAGGATGTTACCAGGGCTGGAGCGCTTCAGCTATGAAGAGAGACTGGGAAGATTGGGTTTGTTTTCCTTGGAGCAGAGGAGGCTGAGGGGGGACATGATTGAGGTGTACAAAATTATGAGGGGCACAGATAGGATGGATACTAAGGAGCTTTTTCCCTTCATTGAGGGTACTATAACAAGGGGACATAGATTCAAGGTAAAAGGCGGGAGGTTTAGAGGGGATTTGAGAAAGAACTTTTTCACCCAGAGGGTGGTTGGAGTCTGGAACTCACTGCCTGAAAGGGTTGTGGAGGCAGGAACCCTCACAACATTCAAGAAGCATTTGGATGAGCACTTGAAATGCCATAGCATACAAGGCTACGGACCAAATGCTGGAATATGGGATTAGAGTAGACAGGGCTGATGGCCGGCGCGGACACGATGGGCCGAAGGGCCTCTATCCGTGCTGTATAACTCTATGACTCTACTCTATGAATGAGGGGTACAGTAGTGCAGTGGTTATGTTACTGGACTAGTATTCCTGAAGCCTGGACTACTGATCCAGCAGAACATGAATTCAAATCCTACCATGGATAGTTTGAGAATTTGAATTCAGTTAATAAAAAGCTGGGATCAGTAAAAATGACCATGAAGCTGCCGGAATTCTGGTTCACTAATAAAAACCAACTGGTTCACTATTGCCCTTTAGGGAAGGAAACCGGTGGGTGAGGCTGATGAAGTAGACGTCATAGTTTCTTGCTCCCATTCTAATTTATTTGCTCAATGTCAGGGTGATTCTTTTCTTGTTGGATTGTCCTCATTTTCCTGCATTCACTCACCTTCCTCCCACTAAACCACAGGCTCCGTGCAGGCCGGAATAGGATGGGACGGAGTTGGTGAATTCGGGAAGGTGGGCGAGTTTCACACTGAACGTTCCTGGAAACGACGTTTGTTTATTTATTTATTTTGCTTGAGAAACGAAGAGCGAGATAACATTCTGGGGGCGAAATTGGAGGCGGGCGGTGACGTGAAACAGGCGGAATCGCATTGCCCGCCCGTTATAGGACACGCCCGAAGTTCAGTTCGACTGAAGTCCATCGGGCCAGGAGAGAGATGAGATACCACCTGTTTCTTCTTCCACAAATTCACCCCCTCTTATTCTTACAGATTCACATTGCAGTCACTCATAGCCCAACTGCGTGACATTCAGGAAAGTGAAACCAGTATTACGCTCAGTTAAAATTCACAGAGCTGTGAGGCTGCCATTCAAATGTAAATAAGAATTTATTTTATTATATAAGGAAAAGGTCACTTTAAGCGTCCTTTGACATGACGCGTGTCACGATGTTGGAAATAAAACCATCAGCAGTGTGTGCTTGTACCCTGCAGTCTTTGTAATTCAGTGCTTACCCAAACATAAAGATTGTAATCATTCTCTTCCGATTGCTGGCTGACACGGAAAAGCACATTTTAATAATCTAAAACTCATTAATCCAAGATGTCTATTCCAGAATAGGGGTCACACAGGGCACGCCATATACCAGGGTCTCACAATCCTTTCTCCCCGCTCTCCTCTCGTCCATTTCTATTCACATTCATTTCTTTGTGTGGATTTTTATTCCTGTTTTTTGACGCCCACCGGCCCCCACCTCTACCCCCCACATTGTTTACCTTCTTCTACTTAGTGCAGAGAGAAGGGATCTGCTGTCGGGCCAAACCTTCAATCAGTCAGTAGGGCCACTGCCATCAGTGTGGGGGTGAGTCCGTGATACGCCCGCTATCTATTTGACGGGAGGCAGCACTCGCGAGGACTGCACAGCCTGTGATTTTCCATCCATTAAAATTAATGATAAAGGAAAAATGACTACATTTATCATGGTTTTAAACGGCTTGCGGTGCAGCAACGTTCTGCATTCTCATTGCTAGCTTACGTAGAGTTATCATCATAGTAGGTACAGCACAGGAGGAGGCCATTCGGCCCATCGTGCCCGTGCCGGCTCTTTGGAAGAGCTATCCAATTAGTCCCACTCCTCTGTTTCTCCCCCATAGCCCTGTAAACTTTTTCCCTTCAAGTATTTATCCAATTCCCTTTTGAAAGTTACTATTGAACCTGCTTCCACCGCCCTTTCAGGCAGTGCATTCCAGATCATAACAACTCACTGTGTAAAAAAATGTTTCCTCATGTCGCCTCTGGCTCTTTCGCCGACCACCTTAAATCTGTGTCCCCTGGTAACTGACCCTTCTGCCACTGGAAATAGTTTCTCCTTATTTGTTCTATCAAAATCATTTGTGATTTTGAACACCTCTATCAAATCTCTCCTTAACCTTCTCTATTCTAAGGAGAACAATTACATATAACGTACAGCACAGAAACAGGCCATTCAGCCAATGGGTCTGTGCCGGTGTTAATGCTCCACACGAGCCTCCTCCCACCTTACTTCATCTAACCCGATCAACATTTCCTTCTATTCCTTTCTCCCTCATGTGTATATCTAGCATCCCCTCAAATGCATCCATGCTATTCAGCTCAACTACTCCCTGTGGTAGTGCATTCCACATTCTAACCACTCTCTGGGTAAAGAAGTTTCTCCTGAGTTCCTCATGGATTTATTGGTGACTATCTTATATTTATGATCCCTGGTTTTGGGCATTGCTACAAGTGGAAATACCTTCCTTACACCACCAACTCCAGATTGCTTGACCCCTTGGCCGGGATTCTGCTCTTCAGGGCAGAGTTCCAGTGGGGTGGCACTTCCGCCCGTTCCCTCTGAATCCGCCAGACCCATTCCCCTGAGTCAGAGCTCATTTCCCATGCGTGGTGGGCTCCTGACACGATACACGCTGTTAAGGTGGAGCCCTCCAGTGCGAAGAAGGGAATTCCCAACATGCTGCCGTGGGAGCACTGCTGCCGCACCAGAAGAGTAAGAGGCCGAGGGGCCTTCAACAGGTAAGTGCTGGTCCAAAATTCATAGAATCATAGAATGGTTACAGCACAGAAGGAGGCCATTTGGCCCATCGAGCCTGTGCTGGCTCTTTGTAAGAGCTATCCAGTTAGTCCCATTCCCCCGCTCTTTCCCCGTAGCCCTGCAAATTTTTTCCCTTCAAGTATTTATCCAATTCCTTTTTGAAAGCCAAGATTGAATCTGCTTCCACCACCCTTTCAGGCAGCGCATTCCAGATCATAACTACTCGCTGCGTAAAAAAGTTTTTCCTCAAGTCGCCTTTGGTTCTTTTGCCAATCACCTTAAATCTGTGTCCTCTGGTTCACGACCCTTCTGCCAATGGGAACAGTTTCTCTTTATTTACTTTATCTAAACCCGTTAAGATTTTAAACATTTCTATCAAATCTCCTCTCAACCTTCTGTGGAGAACTACCCCAGCTTCTCCAGTCTCTCCACGTAACTGAAGTCCCTCATCCCTGGAACCATTCTAGTAAATCTTTTCTGCACCCTCTCCAAGGCCTTCACATCCTTCCTAAAGTGCAGTGCCCAGAATTGGACACAATACTCCAGTTATGGCCGAACCAGTGTTTTATAAAGGTTCAACATAACTTCCTTGCTGTTGTACTCTATGGGCTTCATATTAGCACCCGCTATCGGGTGCATTCCTGACGGGGGGGGCTCCAAAAATCGGGGAATCCTGGAGCGGGTCGGGAGCCCGGCTCCAACCCGCCCACTTCCGGGTTCCCCACGGACGCGCCGACGTGCGCACAGCCCCCGCGGGTGGGACTCCCGCAGGCAATTAAAGCCAGCGGGGTTCCACTTAACAGTATTTACCTTGGTCTTTCAGGTCATTAACAGACCTGATTAAGTGAATATGTGAGGAGGGGTGGGATTTTATTGACAACAGGGACTGTTTCCCATACTGAGGGAAACACTCCTCGTTGAAATGGATGTGTTGCAGCTGTCAGCCTGTGGCAGCTGCAAAGGCCCATTTGACAGGTGGGGTGGGGAGACCCTCACTCATTGCAGGAGGCCACTCTGTCACTTGGGACAAAGTTTGGCCTCCACCACCCTCCTCCTGACAAGAAAATTCACCAACTTGCAACCTCAACCCCGGTGTCCAGACACATGTACCTACCTTGCAGACCCCCTCAAAATGTACATCTTGTGGATGGGGGCCACCGTAGCTGCAGTCATGACCTCCTCGGAGGGCGAACAGCATCACCAGCCTCACCAGCCTCGCCGGCCACGCCATCCACCTCTGACACGTGGAGCTCCACAACAGAGTGCTGTGACACATCCACCTGTACAGCAGGAGGGAAGGCAACTGCAGAGAGAGATGCGTCGCAGAGGGCACTACCCTCGCCACAGGGTCCACAGACCGAGGCTCAGCTTCCTGGACCTTTCTGAGCAGCAGTGCACACAGAGGCTCAGAGTCACTCGACATGTAGTCGTGGACATCTGCAGCCTCCTTCATGCCGAGCTGCTCCCGGTTGTCCCGAGCACCATCTTCTTACCTGTCGCTGTCAAAGTCACCACTGCCCTCAACAACTTCTCCTCCGCATCCTTCCAGGGTGCCACCGGGGACATCGCCGATGTCTCTCAGTCGTCTGCACAAAAGAGCCCTGCAAATACACCTACACCCACTCTGCAGTGACACAATGGGCGGCATCAGTTGTGGATCTTCATAGTGATCCTCAGGAAAGGGCATTATTGCACAAACCAGACAAGATTCGCAAAGACGTGGCAGTAGTGGTGCCAATATAATATGTAATGTGAGTTGGTCAGAAATTCAATATAAGTAAAAATCATGACAAACCCTCAAACATCCTTGTGCATCCCCTTCATGCTCACGACACGTTTGCCTTACGCTGCCTACTGCACGTATGTGATGCATGCCCTGTGGCTGCAGCACAGGTAATGGCAGGTTGAGTGAGGCTGACTGTGAAAGAGATGCACGAGAGGGTGAGTATGAGATAGAGCCATGAGATTGTATGAGGATTGGGTTGAGTGGTAGTGGCAGGATGAGTACTGGCGAGGTGAGTAAGTGCAGGTAAGATGAGGATGAGGTTTGAGTGGGTATGAGGGGTGATGTGACAGAGTAGTGTTGGCAGAAGGAGATGTGGGGTGGGGGCGGTGATGTGGCAGATGGAGTGTAGGGGAATGAGTAAGTGTACTCACTTTGGCTGACCTACTGAGGTCATTGGAGCGCCTCCTGCACTGTATGCAGGTGGGCGATATGTTGGTGGTGCTGGTGACCTCCTCTGCCACCTCGAGCCAGGCCTTCCTGGTGGCAGAGGCAGGCCGCTTCCTCCCGCCCGCCGGGGGGAAGATCTCTGTCCTCCCCCTCCTCCTCACACCATCCAATGATACCTGGAGTGAGGCATCATTAAACCTGGGAGCAGCCTTCCCCCTGGGCTGCTCCATGGTGTAAATTTTGCTATTTGTTGCAGCATCTGTCAGTGGAGGACTGCCCCTTTAAATAGAGCTCCTCCAGCTGACAGAGCTTACTGCGCATGCGCAGCCCGCCCGACGCGCAGATCAGCAGTGGGGAACCCGGAAGACCAGGTAAGTGGCTCCAATTAGGCTGCGATCGCGCGGGGGGCAGACTGATTTCACCGGGCGCGTTACCCACGCGCCCAATAGCCCCCCCGCCGCGAACCCGCAGCCCTGCTAACATCAAGCCCTATGCCTCTATTTATAAAGCCCAGGATCCTGTATGCTTTTTTAACCGCTTTCTCAACCTGTCCTGCCACCTTCAAAGATTTGTGTACATATACCCCCAGGTCTCTCTGTTCCTGCACTCCCTTTAGAATTGTACCATTTAGTTTATATTGCCTCTCCTCGTTCTTCCTGCCAAAATGTATCACTTCGCACTTCTCTGCATTAAATTTCATCTGCCATGTGTCCACATATTCCACCAGCCTGTCTATGTCCTCTTGAAGTCTATCACTATCCTCCTCACAGTTTACTACACTTTCAAGTTCATCTGCAAATTTGGAAATTGTGCCCTGTACACCCAAGTCCAAGTCATTAATATATATCAAAAAAAGCAGCGGTCCGAGTACCGACCCCTGGGGAACACCACTGTATACCTTCCTCCAGTCCAATAAACAACCATTCACCACTACTCTCTGTTTTCTGTCACTTAGCAAATTTAGTATCCATGCTGCCACTGCCCCTTTTATTCCATGGGCTTCAATTTTTCTGACAAGCTTATTATGTGATACTTTATCAAACGCCTTTTGAAAGTCCATATACACATCAACCGCATTGTCCTCATCAAAAAACTCATTCAAATTAGTTAAATACGATTTGCCTTTAACAAATCCGTGCTGGCTTTTTTTTATTAATCCACACTTGTCCAAGTGACTATTAATTTTGTCCTGGATTATCGTTTCTAAAAGTTTCCCCACCACCGAGGTTAAACTGACTGGCCTGTAGTTGCCGGGTTAATCCTTGCACCCTTTTTTGAACAAGGGTGTAACATTTACAATTCTCCAGTTCTCTGGCACCGCCCCCATATCTAAGGAGGATTGGAAGATTATGGCCAGCACCTCTGCAATTTCCACCCTTACTTCCCTCAGCAACATAGGATGCACCCCATCCGGATCGGGTGACTTATCTACTTTAAGCATAGACAATCTTTCTAATATCTCCTCTTTCTCAATATTCACCCCATCCAGTATCTCAACTACCTCCCCTTTTACTGTGACTTTGGCAGCATCTTCTTCCTTAGTAAAGACTTCCACCACCCTTTCAGGCAACGCATTCCAGATCATAACTACTCGCTGCGTAAAAAAGTTTTTCCTAATACTGCCTTTGGTTCTTTTGCCAATTACCTTAAATCTGTGTCCTCCGGTTCTCGACCCTTCTGCTTAAAATTGGAGAGAGGAGACCTCTGCAAGGCTCTCTCCCTCTACTGGGGGCCTTTACCATCACTTCCCTTACTGCTGCCACATGAGGGCCCCAGGAAGCAGCAGTAAGTGGGGTGGAGGGAGGGATCCAGGTCCCGCCCCGTCCGCCACCATTTGCAAGTCGTGGGTACGGAAGGGTCGGCCAGTGGAGGCCCCAGCGGGGGAGCGGGAGCGGGAGGGAAATCCCAGTCAGGGCGATGAGCTGGTAGTAGGCCTCACTGCACCGAATTTTCTCCCATTATCCGCTGTGATTCCACTCAATTTTGGGCAGGATCATGGAGCAGAATCTAACCCTATCCAGTCTACGTGCCTAAGAGCATCATTGATAAGCCATCCGTTTGTGTTAAGGGAATGTCTCTAAATTCTCCTACTCTAATGCATCATTAACAGTGGTGCCTTGCACTGTTGTGATAGACAGGGTAACAGAAAACATGCTCTACATGGTTTCTTTGCTTGAGATGATGTCTGATAAAGGAATACTATGCCATCCCTCAGGAGAGGTCACTGTGCAGGTTTGGCTGCAGATATGTAAATGCTACAAGTCTAGCTAGTAGCCAGGGATGAATGTTTCATTGAAATGAGAAGCGGCAACATATAAAACCCAGGTGCAGTTCTGAGAGTGACATGTGATGCAAATGGGCACGGGCATGGTGCCAATGAATGAAATACAAGTGTATAAGTTAAAGATCCAGTGACAAGGTAAGTACACATCATTGATCAGCCACAGATTCTGTGGGAAAGGGGACTTCAATTGCGGGGAGAGATTGGAGACGCTGGGATTGTTCTCCTTACAGCAGAGAAGGTTAAGGGGAGATTTAATAGAGGTGTTCAAAATCATGAAGGAGTAAATAAGGAGAGACTGTTTGCACTGGCAGGAGGGTCGGCAACCAGAAGACACAGACTTAAGATAATTGGCAAAAGAACCAGAGGGGGAGATGATGTAAGCATCGGTGCAGGCCCCGAGGATTTACAAACAGACATTTTGTGGACTTTTGTGTTTTAAGACTTTTCTGCTGAAAAAAAACAGCAGCCCGTTTGAAAAGTGGGTGTGGCCCAGATGTGTGTAATGGACAAGGGATTCCAACCAGGCCCCTAAGCCAATTAAGGGAAATTTCTGAGCAGTCGGAGCTTCTCTGGGAACACAATGAGCCAGGAAGGGCAATGCATACGGTAATTGGCAGGAGATGGAGACACCGTTGTTAATCAGTGTTAAACCACTTAACCCAGGACCGGGTGCCATTACCACCATTGCCTCGATGAGGTAACCCCGAAGGGCGGGTAGCCAAACAAAGGAGGGCCATCAAAATCCCAGACTGGTTGGAAGCAAAAGGACATCACTGTAAGATTACTGACTGCACAAAAACATCAGGCTGCAAAAACAGCACCGCAGGAAAAGGAACGCTTCGTTTTTTTGGTGCGAAGAAGTTTGGAACTTTGGGGGGTTTAAGAGGAGGCAGTTTTGGGACTTTTCGCCCTCTTGCTTGCTCGCCTGCTCTCGTCTTCGCTTGTCCTCACCTTCAAACAAGAACCGAGCGCTCCGCCTGGGACGGGGAGAAGAAACCACCACGAGAAGCAGAGCCTCGCTCTTCAACTGTATGGACGAACCTCAGACTGAGACTTGAATACTGCGTCGGCGGTCCGGAATCAGGAGACACGTTTTCTACAAGGGGAAGCAGCGAGAAAGTCAAAGGAATCGGGGCGAGCATTAGTCCAAGACCACATCCTTAAGACCACCGGTATTGTGTGAAGGGGTGCTGTGTATTCCCAACCAAGCCATAGGGGTTTAGTGAGAAGGTTCTGTGGGGTGGGGTATAGTGTATGCTCTACTCTGGGTAGTGATGTAGTGTACTGTATTGTCTCACGCCACCGTTTTTTGGATATATTGAAGACGGCGGTGTGTGTTCACCTCAATAAACACTACACGATTGATTCCGAGAAACTTGTCCGTGAGTCAATTCTGTTCACTGTAATTCCCGTCGTCTAGAACTGTGTAAGGGGGGGGTGTGATTCGAACCACCAAGGAAAACCACTGACAATGAGGAGAAATCGTTTTGCACAGCAAGTTGTTATGATCTGGAACGCACTGCCTGAAAGGGCGGTGGAAGCAGATTCAATAGTAACTTTCAAAAGGGAACTGGATAAATACTTGAAGTGGAAAAATTTAAAGGGCCATGGGGAAAGATTAGAGGGGTGGGATTAATTGGATAGCTCTTTCAAAGATGCAGCACAGGCTCGATGGGCCAAATGGCCTCCTTCTGTGCTGTATGGTTCTATGATTCAATGGTACATGCTATTAGTTTCCTTATTTCAGTTTTACAGTGGAATATCCACAATAAATCTTTTTTTTTGTCTCCCTACGCTATTGTCTCTTTGTCTTACATTTCTTCATTCATAGCTGTCCTTTTCTTTTTCTTTCTCATTCTTCCTCACTTTTTTTGTTTTTGCTCAAGTTTCAAATGCCAGGGACACAAGTTAAAATTAAGAGGCTAAAACGTGTCCAGGCGGAACTTTATTTTACACACAATTCAATCTCTGGATGGTAAGTTTTGTATAAATATTTTTAGATCCCAAAAGATAATCATGGAAATGTCCAGGTTATTCATCCACTCTCATTTCTCCACTATTCAGCCCTGGCCTGCTGCACTCCACAGACACAGACATTTCTCCCCAGCCCCATTGCCAGTTATCAATCATTGATAGATATTTACACTCAATAAATGCAAGAGAGTTCGGATTGCGAGCAGCAGGGAATCTTTTACACAGAGGATTGCAAGGCTGTGGAATACATTACTGCAGTTAGTGATTGTAGCAAAGACCATGGCAACATTATAGAATAGGTTAGGCAGGTGGTCGAGGGAAATGGGATAAAAGGGATAGGGGCACGACTGCCTCATGTAAAGGATACACATCAACACGGATTCGTTGGGCTGAATGGCCTGTTTTTGTGTTGTAATTTCTATGTAATCCTATGGGTCTTTGGATCATTTCAGTCTTTACAGGGGAGTTCTCCCCGGTATCTTGGCTAATATTTATCCCTCAACCAACATCACTAAAACAGATTATCTGGTCATTATCTCATTGCTGTTTGTGGGATCTTGCTGTGCGCAAATTGGCTGCTGCTTTTCCCACATTACAACAGTGACTGCACTTCAAAAGTATTTCATTGACTGTAAAGCGCTTTGGGGCGTCCTGAGGTTATGAAAGGTGCTATATAAATGCAAGTCTTTCTTTGATACCTGTTCCGATAACTTCCGATACTGTCCTTAACCAGGAGGCAAAAAAAATTCCTATTTCTTATTGGGAGAAATTCATTTCTTTTTGTTGAAGTTAACAAACTCGTAATGAAATCATGAGCCTAGACTCTTGGGCAGATTGCTAAGAAAGTGATCTCACAACAACAGTAATGTAAAATAGCACAGCACACCTGCAGTAACACTCCATTAATGCTTGGTCAACCAACTAACAAGCCACTTAACCAGTGTAAATGTTGGAAAGTTTCATTAATCCAGCCACAGAATGCACAATTGCACTCGAAAACAGCTCAATGCCAATGGGGAAAAATCTCGCCCTGGTGACAATACACTGCAAATCCTTGTGAACTCTGTGAAGGCAATTTTGGCTGGGGAAGTCGCACTCCAAGGTGGGGGGTCATTTTAACCTAACTCAGCGGATGGGAAACCCACGGGATCAGGTGGAACGCTAGTTTTAATCTCCATTCACTTCACACTGGCAGTGTGCTCCCCTCACCCCACCCCAATCACAACTGCTTAGAACTGTAGGTTAGGTTAAATGACAGAAGAATGCGACAGATGCCTGACTCATGAAACATTTTAAGCCCATTGTCACTGGGTTAGGGTATCTAGAGACAGGGCCTTGTTGGTTCTCTGAATCAACGTCACTGGTTGCAGGCTGGGAAAGGCTCCTGAAGATAAGAGGCTTCAAGCTCTTGTGATGAAGCTCATCGCAGCGAAATAAAAAGCAAGAATAATGCTGCTACTTGAAAATAATCCTCAGCATACTTTTAATTTGGCTAAAGCCCTCTGATAATACATTTTTTAATAAGGCCTTTGGTTTATTTATATAACAACCTGCTATGATTTCTAGTCATGCACCACTTTTCATTTCAATTTTTATGTCAGACTCATCCAATTTTCATGGTGATAAAGGGGAGATCTTAACCGTTGAACCGGTACAGAATGCATTAGCCAGTATCCACACGCAATTGAGCACTTTATGTGAAGTCTTGTGCTGTGTCGAGTTACCATGGGGGAAATTACTCTCATATTTCTTCCGCAAGCCTGGGGAGCGGTAATATATTTAATGTTCAGCAGGGAGAACATCTTCTCACAGCTAGCACATCTTTCCCTGTCCTGTTTAGTTCCATGATGTGGAGACGCCGGTGATGGACTGGGGTTGACAAATGTAAACAATCTTACAACACCAAGTTATAGTCCAACAATTTTATTTGAAAATCACAAGCTTTCGGAGGCTTCCTCCCTCGTCAGGTGAATGTCAGGAAATCCTTGAACCTTTCGCATTTATATTCTGAGAACAATACCTGGTGATTACAGATAATCATTCCAACTGCCCGTTGTCAAGGCAATCAAAGTGTTCAGACAGAGAGGTGTTACCTACAGGACCACCTAATATACAAACGGCCAGAACACAAAACAGAGAGAGAGAGGGAGAAACATCCGAAAGGAAGAGAAAGACAGAAAATGACCCGTTGAATTAAAAACAGATAACTTTTATTCGCTGGTGGGGTTACGTGTAGCGCGACATGAACCCAAGATCCCGGTTGAGGCCGTCCTCATGGGTGCGGAACTTGGCTATCAATTTCTGCTCGACGATTTTGCGTTGTCGTGTGTCTCGAAGGCCGCCTTGGAGTACGCTTACCCGAAGATCGGTGGCTGAATGTCCTTGACTGCTGAAGTGTTCCCCGACTGGGAGGGAACCCTCCTGTCTGGCGATTGTTGCGCGGTGTCTGTTCATCCGTTGTCGCAGTGTCTGTATGGTCTCGCCAATGTACCATGCTCCAGGGCATCCTTTCCTGCAACGTATGAGGTAGACAACGTTGGCCGAGTCACAGGAGTATGAACCATATACCTGGTGGGTGGTGTCCTCTCGTGTGATGGTGGTATCTGTGTCGATGATCTGGCATGTCTTGCAGAGGTTGCCATGGCAGGGTTGTGTGGTGTCGTGGACACTGTTCTCCTGAAAGCTGGGTAATTTGCTGCGAACGATGGTCTGTTTGAGGTTGGGTGGCTGTTTAAAGGCGAGTAGTGGAGGTGTGGGGATGGCCTTAGCGAGGTGTTCGTCGTCATCGATGACATGTTGAAGGCTGCGGAGAACATGACGTAGTTTCTCCGCTCTGGGGAAGTACTGGACGACAAAGGGTACTCTGTTGGTTGCGTCCCGTGTTAGTCTTCTGAGGAGGTCTATGCGATTTTTCGCTGTGTCCTGTCGGAACTGTCGATCGACGAGTCGAGCGTCATATCCCGTTCTTACGAGGGCGTCTTTCAGCGTCTGTAGGTGTCCATCGCGTTCCTCCTCGTCTGAGCAGATCCTGTGTATTCGCAGGGCCTGTCTATAGGGGATGGCCTCTTTGACGTGGTTAGGGTGGAAGCTGAAAAAGTGGAGCATCGTGAGGTTGTCCGTGGGCTTGCGGTAGAGTGAGGTGCTGAGGTGCCCGTCTTTGATGGAGATTCGTGTGTCCAAGAAAGAAACCGATTCTTAGGAGTAGTCCATGGTGAGCTTGATGGTGGGATGGAACTTGTTGATGTTATCGTGTAGTCTCTTTAGTGATTCTTCACCGTGGGTCCATAGAAAGAAAATGTCGTCGATGTATCTGGTGTATAGCGTTGGTTGGAGGTCCTGTGTAGTGAAGAAGTCCTGCTTGAACTTGTGCATAAAAATGTTGGCGTATTGGGGTGCGAATTTGGTCCCCATGGCTGTTCCGTGTGTTTGGGTAAAGAACTGGTTATCGAAGGTGAAGACATTGTGATTGTTTAGTTCCACTGGACTGTAGCTGAACCTTTCTCATGAGTAGTGTTGCACCATCCAACATTGAGAGCTGCAGCAACAGAGTGGGGGTAGTGCTCCCCATTTATATCACATTATTGTATTCAGAGACAAGTCTGCAATATAAATGAGGCAGCCTACGTGACTTTGCTAAATTTTTTTTTTATTCGTTCATGGGATGTGGACGTCGCTGGCAAGGCCAGCATTTATTGCCCATCCCTAATTGCCCTTGAGAAGGTGGTGGTGAGCCGCCTTCTTGAACCGCTGCAGTCCATGTGGTGAAGGTTCTCCCACAGTGCTGTTAGGGAGGGAGTTTGATTTGATTTTGACCCAGCGACGATGAAGGAACGGCGATATATTTCCAAGTCGGGATAGTGTGTGACTTGGAGGGAAACGTGCAGGTGGTGCTGTTCCCATGTGCCTGCTGCTCTTGTCCTTCTAGGTGGTAGAGGTCGCGGGTTTGGGAGGTGCTGTCGAAGAAGCCTTGGCGAGTTGCTGCAGTGAATCCTGTGGATGGTACACACTGCAGCCACTGTGCGCTGGTGGTGAAGGGAGTGAATGTTTAGGGTGGTGGATGGGGTGCCAATCAAATGGGCTGCTTTGTCCTGGATGGTGTCGAGCTTCTTGAGTGTTGTTGGAGCTGCACTCATCCAGGCAAGTGGAGAGTATTCCATCGCACTCCTGACTTGTGCCTTGTGCCTTTGCTAATGATAAACTGTCAGCTGTGGCTCAGCGGGTTGCACGCTTGCCTCCGAGTTAGGAGGTCGGTGGGTTTAAGTCCCACTCCAGAGACTTGAGTACATAATCCAGGCTGACATTCCAATGCCAGTACACAGGGTATGCTGCACCGTTGGAGGTGCCGTCTTTTGGATGAGATGTTAAACTGAGTCTACCCTCTCAGACGGACGTAAATCCTACTATTTCAAAGAAGAGCAAGGGAGTTCTCCCCGGTGTCCTGGCCAATATTTATCCCTCAACCGACCCCTCTAAAACAGGTTATCTGGTCATTAAATTCATAGCTGTTGGTGGGACCTTGCTGTGCGCAAATTAGCTGCCGCATTTCCTACATTACAAAAGACTGCACTTCAAAAAGTAATTAATTGGTTGTCAAGCACTTTGGTCCTGAAGCTGTGAAAGGTGCTACATAAATGCAATTTATTTTTTATTTTTCGACAGACAAAACCCAGATTCCACTTGTATTTTCCTGCTAGAGTTCTCTCGGCCACACTCACCTCTGCCAGTTCGGGAACCCTTGCATGTAATAACAGGGTGTGCAACATCCAATTATACCTCTTCCCAACATGGTCCACTGTTACCTAGCAGCCTCCAAGGGACATATCTACGATTGTATCCTTTTTACTTTTTTTTCTTCTTTGTTCAGCCCAGTTGATTCCTGCAGCTGTTAATTATAACAATTTAATTTACAATTCAAACTCACTGTAACCATTCACAGATACATGAAAGACTGCGTATTAACCTTGCCTGCTGACAGTCTGAAAGTACATTTGAATGCAACAGCAAACGTGCTTTATCTCAGTCTTGAAAATCTAATTTTATCTTGACCTCGTGAATAAAGGCACCACCTAGTGTTGTATTGAGTAATGAAGACCAAAAATTGATGCCCCAGATGAGACCAATTAAATTATCTGGAGTTCAGACGTCTTACTGCACACAAAGAGCGAGTTATAGGTGGCAGACAATCACTGTCTAGACTTACACAAGAATGAGCATTTAGTTGAGGCACCAAAGGATTACCCTGCCAGTAGGACCATAAGCCAAGCAACTGCACCTTCAAGATTTGTGGGGAGAAAGACAGCACCAAAAAAACCCAAAACCTCACCTTAGGTACATACAGGGGTTGCCAATTCTGGTTGGGTGTATTCCTGGGAGTTTGATCACATGACCTTCCACCGAGAACCTCGCCCTTCCCCCACACTCCAGGTGCACTGCCTTCCCATGCCAATTGGGAAGGGAACAGACTCTTTTTGATTGGATTAACCTTGACTGTTAGTCAAACAACCTTTTTCCCCGTCTCCAATATTTTTACAACTAATAAATGAAAGTGTTCAAAGAAAATGTAAAAAGCACAATTTCTTTTAAAGCCCCGATGAATTTTCTCCCGGGTGCTGCTCGCAGCCGTGCCCTGGAGATTGATCTTCGAGATATAAAGGCCAGCATTCCATTAGCCTTTTCAATTATTTTCTGTACCAGTCCATGACATTTTAATAATCTATGTACATGGACCCCTATGTCTCTTTGGACCTCCGCTGTTTCGAGCTTTTCGCCATTTAGAAAGTACTCTGATCTATCCTTTTTAGGTCCAAAGTGGATGAACTCACATGTGCTTACACCGAAACCCATTTGCCACAGTTTTGCCCATTCACATAATCTGTTAATATCTCTCTGTAATTTTATGCACTGCTTATAATGCTGCCTAGCTTTGTGTCATCGGCAAACTTGGATATGTGGTTCTCTATCCCGTCATCAAAGTTGTTAATAAATACAGTGAATAGTTGAGGCCCCAATGCAGATCCCTGTGAGACACCACTAGTCACATCCTGCCAATTTGAGTACCTGCCAATTATCTCTACTCTTTGTCTCCTGCCGCTCAGCCAATTTCCTAACCAGGTCAATAATTTGCCCTCAATTACACAAGCTTCAACTTTATCTAACAGTCTCTTATAAGGGACTTCATCGAATGCCTTCTGGAAGTCCATATGAACAACATCCAAAGACATTCCCCTGTCCACTACATTAGTCACCTCTTAAAAAAATTAAATCAGGTTCATTACCCTTTACAAATCCATGCTGGCTTTCTCTGATCAGCTGAAAATTTTGAAAGTGTTTTTTTTTATTCGTTCATGGGATGTGGGTGTCGCTGGCGAGGCCAGTATTTATTGCCCATCTCTAATTGCCCTTGAGAAGGTGGTGGTGAGCCGCCTTCTTGAACCGCTGCAGTCCGTGTGGTGAAGGTCCTCCCACAGTGCTGTTAGGTAGGGAGTTCCAGGATTTTGACCCAACGACGATGAAGGAACAGCGATATATTTCCAAGTCAGGATGGTGTGTGACTTGGAGGGGAACGTGCAGGTGGTGGTGTTCCCATGTGCCTGCTGCCCTTGTCCTTCCAGGTGGTAGAGGTCGTGGGTTTGGGAGGTGCTGTCGAAGAAGCCTTGGCGAGTTGCTGCAGTGCATCCTGTGGATGGTACACACTGCAGCCACAGTGCGCCGGTGGTGAAGGGAGTGAATGTTTAGGGTGGTGAATGGGGTGCCAATCAAGCGGGCAGCTTTGTCCTGGATGGTGTCGAGCTTCTTGAATGTTGTTGGAGCTGCACTCATCCAGGCAAGTGGAGGGTATTCCATCACACTCCTGACTTGTGCCTTGTAGATGGTGAAAAGGCTTTGGGGTCAGGAGGTGAGTCACTTGCAACAGAATACCCAGCTTCTGACCTGCTCTTGTAGCCACAGTATTTATATGGCTGGTCCAGTTAAGTTTCTGGTCAATGGTGACCCCCAGGATGTTGATGGTGGGGGATTCGACGATGGTAATGCCGATGAATGTCAAGGGGAGATGGTTAGATTCTCTCTTGTTGGAGATAGTCATTGCCTGGCACTTGTCTGGCGTGAATGTTACTTGTCAATTATCAGCCCAAGCCTGAATGTTGTCCAGGTCTTGCTGCATGCAGGCACGGACTGCTTCATTATCTGAGGGGTTGCGAATGGAACTGAACACTGTGCAATCATCAGCGAACATTCCCATTTCTGATCTTATGATGGAGGGTAGGTCATTGATGAAGCAGCTGAAGATGGTTGGGCCTAGGACACTGCCCTGAGGAACTCCTGCAGCAATGTCCTGGGGCTGAGATGATTGGCCTCCAACAATGACTTCCAACTACCTTTGTGCTAGGTATGACTCCAGCCACTGGAGAGTTTTCCGCCTGATTCCCATTGACTTCAATTTTACTAGGGCTCCTTGGTGCCACACTCGGTCAAATGCTGTCTTGATGTCAAGGGCAGTCACTCTCACCTCACCTCTGGAATTCAGCTCTTTTGTCCATGTTTGGATCAAGGTTGTAATGTGGTCTGGAGCCGAGTGGTCCTGGCGGAACCCAAACTAAGCATCGGTGAGCAGGTTATTGGTGAGTAAGTGCTGCTTGATAGCACTGTCCATGACACCTTTCATCACTTTGCTGATGATTGAGAGTAGATTGATGGGGCGGTAATTGGCCAGATTGGATTTGTCCTGCTTTTTGAGGACAGGACATACCTGGGCAATTTTCCACATTGTCGGGTAGATGCCAGTGTTGTAGCTGTACTGGAACAGTTTGGCTGGAGGCGTGGCTAGTTCTGGAGCACAAGTCTTCAGCACTACAGCCGGGATGTTGTCGGGGCCCATTGCCTTTGCTGTATCCAGTGCACTCAGCCGTTTCTTGATATCACGCGGAGTGAATCGAATTGGCTGAAAACTGGCTTCTGTGATGGTGGGGATATCGGGAGGAGGCCGAGATGGATCATCCACTCGGCACTTCTGGCTGAAGATGGTTGCAAATGCTTCAGCCTTGTCTTTTGCACTCACATGCTGGACTCCACCATCATTGAGGATGGGGATGTTTACAGAGCCTCCTCCTCCTTGTTTAATTGTCCACCACGATTCATGACTGGATGTGGCAGGACTGCAGAGCTTTGATCTGATCCGTTGGTTGTGAAATTGCTTAGCTCTGTCTATAGCATGTTGCTTCCGCTGTTTAGCACGCATGTAGTCCTGAGTTGTAGCTTCACCAGGTTGGCACCTCATTTTTTGGTACTCCTTGTGCTGCTCCTGGCATGCTCTTCTACACTCCGCAATGAACCAGGGTTGATCCCCTGGCTTGTTGGTAATGGTAGAGTGAGGAATATGCTGGGCCATGAGGTTACAGATTGTGCTGGAATACAATTCTACTGCTGCTAATGGCCCACAGCGCCTCATGGATGCCCAGTTTTGAGCTGCTACATCTATTCTGAATCTATCCCATTTAGCACTGTGATAGTGCCACACAACACATTGAATGGTGTCCTCAGTGTGAAGACGGGACTTCGTCTCCACGAGGACTGTGCGGTGGTCACTCCTACTAACACTGTCATGGACAGATGCAGCTGCAAAAGGTAGATTGGTGAGGACGAGATCAAGTAGGTTTTTCCCTCGTGTTGGTTCGCTCATCACCTGCCACAGGCCCAGTCTGGCAGCTATGTCCTTCAGGACTCGGCCAGCTCGGTCAGTTGTGGTGCTACCGAGCCACTCTTGGTGATGGACATTGAAGTCCCCCACCCAGAGTGCATTCTGTGCCCTTGCTACCCTCAGTGCTTCCTCCAAGTGGTGCTCAACATGGAGGAGGACTGATTCATCAGCTGAGGGAGGACGGTAGGTGGTAATCAGCAGGAGGTTTCCTTGCCCATGTTTGACCCGATGACATGAAATTTCATGGGGTCCAGACTCAATGTTGAGGACTCCCAGGGCCACTCCCTCCTGACTGTATATCACTGTACCGCCACCTCTGGTCGGTCTGCCCTGCCGGTGGGACAGGACACACCCAGGGGTGGTGATCGAAAAGTCTGGGACATTAGCTGAAAGGTAAGATTCTGTGAGTATGGTTATGTCAGCCTGTTGCTTGACTAGTCTGAGGGACAGCTCTCCCAATTTTGGCACAAGTCTCCAGATGTTTCTGAGGAGGACTTTGCAGGGTCCACTGGGCTTGGTTTGCCTTTGTCGTGTCCGGTGCCTAGTGGTCCGATGCCGGGTAGTCCGTCCGGTTTTATTCTTATTATGATTTTTTTTAGCAATATTGTACAACTGAGTGGCTTGCTAGGCCATTTCAAAGGGCAATTAAGAATCATTGCTGTGGGTCTGGAGTCATATATCGGTCAGACTGGGTAAGGACGGCAGGTTTCCTTCCCTAAAGGACATTAGTAAACCAGATGGGTTCTTACGACAATCCGATAGTTTCATGGCCACCATTACAGATACTAGTATTTTTTGAAAAAACAGATTTTTATTTAATTGAATTTAAATTCCACAGCTGCCGTGGCAGGATTTGAACTCATAACTTTGGATTATTAGCCCAGGTCTCTAGATTACTTGTCCAGTAACATAACCACAATGCTCCCGCACCTGTTCAGTCACATGATTCTTAATTATAGTCTCCAGTGATTTCCTGACAACAGATGTTAGGCTAACTGGTCTATAATTCCCTGGTTTCCCTCTCTCACCTTTCTTAAATAGCTGAGTGACGTGTGCAATTTTCCAATCTAAAGGACTGTTCCTGAATCGAGAGAACTTTGGAAGATAATAGTTAGGGCTTCTGCAATGTTCTCACCTACTTTCTTTAAAATCCTGGGATGGAAACCATCTGACCCTGGGGATTTGTCACTCTTTAGTGCCATTATTTTCTTCATTACTGTTAATTATGGTGAGTCCCTGTCGCTGGTTCAAAATTAGTTTCCTTGGGGTGTCCAGCATGCTATCCTCTTCCTCTACTGTAAGTACTCCTGCAAAGTAATTATTTAACATGTAAATGAAAATCAGGAAATGGCGGACAATATCACCATTATCAGTTTTTAAGGGCCCCACATTGCTCTCGATCACCCTCTTTTTCCTTATATAATTGTAAAAAAAAAGTGTTGATTTTGATATCCCTTGCAAGTTTCTTTTCATACTCCCTTTTTGAAATTTGCACAGGTCAGGACAGCTGCAGAACTGGTTGAAAGTTGAGTCAATCTCTCTCCATGTTGCCCTCTGCATCTGCGCAGAGTTAGCTGATCTCAGCTCGAGCAGCAATTGAGATCCTACAATTAGACTCAGCAAACCTTGCGCAAGTTGCAATAGTCTCATTCTGTAGAACAGTTGATGTATAAATATTTTATTTTTTTTATTTTTAAGTGATTCAATGTGGAAATGTTATAAAAATATTTAATTATTTACCAATCTTTCCTCTTTCTTCTGGAAGAGAAAGATTAAGCGTTGAACGATGACACTTTTGGAGTTTAAAACCCAATTGTTCACATCTCCTGTGGGATTGAGGCAGGCCGAGAGAATTTGCTGCTCCATCTTAAAGCAGCACCAACCTCTTGAGAAAATATTTGCCAAAAGTTTTTAATTGGTTGAGGAGGGAGACAAGCTCTCTGTGTGTCAATTATATCTCGAGGGTCTTTCATGCAATTGATGAGACGGCATCTTTGCATCATGGCTAAGCATGATCCTGTCCTCACCAAACACCTACAGGGGTCGTAGGACAGCCACTGGGAGCTGGTTTGTTCCTCTCCCGCGCGCAAGGCTTGCTGCGTCTAATTGTAGGATCTCAATTACTGCACGAGCTGAGATCAGTTAACTCTGCGCAGATGCAGAGGGCGACATGGAGAGAGGTTGACACTACTTTCAACCAGTTCTCTACCTGTGCAAATTTCACACACATACTCATATTTACACACTCACACAGACACACACTCACACACACACACACACACGAACACTCTCACACATACACACACTTACATTCATACTCACACACACTCACATTCACACACTCCCACATACACACACTCACAAATACACACACTCACACAAACCATGATAGCGGAGTCGTAAGATTACCATCCAATACATGTTCCACTTTGACTGCAAATATATTCGGTTTGGATCAGATGTGAAGAACTGTATCTAGAGTTAGATATTCTCAAGCAGTACTGTTGATGTGTGTGTATGTATGTGAGTGTGTGAGTGTTTGAGTGTGTGTATGAGTATGTGTGTGAGTGTGTGTATGAGTGCATGAGTGTGTGTGTGTTTGAGTGTGTGTATGTGAGTATGTGTGTGTATGTGCGTGTGTATGTGCGTGCCTGAATGTGTGTGTGTGTGCATGTATGTGAGTGTGTGTGTGTGTCAGTGTGTGAGAGTGGGTGTGTATGTCTGTGTGTGTGTCTGTCAATGTGTGAGAGTGTGTGCGTATGTGTATGTATGTGAGTGTGTGTGTTTGTGTGTGTATGTATGTGAGTGTGTGTGTTTGTGTGTGTATGTATGTGAGTGTGTGTGTTTGTGTGTGTATGTGAGTGTGTGTGTTTGTGTGTGTATGTATGTGAGTGTGTGTGTTTGTGTGTGTATGTATGTGAGTGTGTGTGTTTGTGTGTGTATGTATGTGAGTGTGTGTGTTTGTGTGTGTATGTATGTGAGTGTGTGTGTTTGTGCGTGTGAGAGTGTGTGATATTCACAGAGGTCAGGTACTGAACTGTTTGAAAGCTGTGTCAATCGCCTCCAATGTTGCTCTGAGAATGCATCGTCTGCCTCATTAGATCATCGACCCCTATTCCTTTTGTGTTATTTTTTCATTTGCTGAGCTGCCTCTCCTCATAGCCATTCTGAATGAGCCTGCTGAATTACTGATACAAAAGAGAGCTGGATCTGATGGTAATTTTGTGCTGTGGACTCACTTCACTAGAAAGTGGGCCAAGATTGCTCAAATACATTTAACTTTGGACCCTGAACAGCCATTAGAAAGAAGAGATCTTAATTTCTTTCTGCAATAGTGAGGCATGGATTTAAGTTCCAGAGGTGAAATGGAAACCTTGGAGCACACTGTAACAGCTGGCCCCCATCTCTTCTGAGTGAAGACATCTAAATAAGTACTGCAGGATATTCTCCATTTACCAGACTCTGTAAGGGACTGTGGATGAGTACTGATGAATATTCCCCATTTACCAGACTCTGTAAGAGACTGTGAATGAGTACTGTTGAACATTCCCCATTCACCAGACGGGTCAATAATGGGATATCATGGGCAGCGAGGCTCCATATTGGCAGCGAGAACTCGGAGAATTACCCTTAATACACCCAGAAATAAATAAAAAGGGAACCCCTGTCACTTAACGCAATTTCACAGAACAATTGAAAAGCAAGAAAGAGCTGCAGATGCCGGATATCCGAAACAAAAACTGAAAACACTGGAAACACTCAGAGAGTCGAGGGGGCAAAAGAGATTTACTAGAATGGTACCAGGGATGAGGGACTTCAGTTATGTGGAGAGACTGGAGAAGCTGGGATTGATCTTCTTAAAGCAGAGAAGGTTAGAGGGAGATTTAATAGAGATGTTCAAAATTATGAGGGGTTTTGATAGAGTAAAGAAGGAGAAATTGTTTCCACTGATGGGAGGGTCAGTAACCAGAGGACACAGATTTAAAGGAATTGACAAAAGAACCAGACGGGAGATGAGGAGAATTTTTTTTTACTCAGCAAGTTTTTATGATCTGGAATGCGCTGCCTGAAAGGGCAGCGGAAGCAGATTCAATAGTAACTTTCAAAAGGGAATTGGATAAATACTTGAAAAGGAAAAATTTGCAGGGCAATAGGGAAAGAGCAGGGAGAGGGACTAATTGGCTAGGTCTTTGAAGGACCTGGTGAGGCATGATGGGCCGACTGGCCTTCTCTTGTGCCGTAAGATTCTATGATTCTATCATAGGCCAGTCATCATCAATGGAGAGAACGGACTAGTTATTGTTTCAGGTGTGAAGTTCTTGCAAGACATACCAGGTGAGTCTTTCACGGTTACTTCTCACTCTGGTACAATTCTGTGGGGAATAGCCACCCTCCACTACCGCGTACAAATAATCTTTCTTCATGTGTGAGCCTGGTCAGTGAGGCTACTTGGTCATGGGGTGCATCACAGCCGGACCTAATCTTGTCCTCATCCCGATGCCTGTACACATTAATCCACCCTCTTCAAGAAGAGCAATCCTGCAACAATGGTACTTACAGAACATTCTGGGATCCATTTGCCGTCTGCCTCCTCTTCATCTCTGACCCCCTCAGTAGAGTTGCCTCTCTACCTACCTCTGGTCCCCTAGTGACAACCCGCCTGCCCGTGGGATGCTGACTGAGCTTGAATCGCAATTCTTCTCTCAACTTTTCGTGCTCTTCAGCAAGAGTTTCTATGAGGAGGCAGGGGAATCCCAAATTCTGTACTTAAAGGCCAAGGGTTTTCCATTTATCCGGTCGTCAGTCCGACCATTGAAATGAATGGTGGGGGGGGGGGGGAATGGAGGAGGTAAATAGCAGCCTGGAGAGTGTAAAAACAGAACATTAGGGTTGCCAACCCTCCGGGATTAGGATTAATTTCCTGGACACTGCTGCGAGCAAAACCCGGGAGAAAAGTCATAGGGGCATTAAAAAATAATTGTGTTTTTCTTTTCATTTTCTTGGAACACTTTCGTTTACTAGTTATAAAAAACACTGGAGATAGGGGAAAAAAGGTCTGTTTGACCGGGCGGGGCAGTTGGAGGTGGGAGGTCATGTGACGAACCCTCCAGGAACGTCTAACCAGAGTTGGTGACCCTACGGGAACCCACCCCACCAACCCCAATAGTGCCACATTCATCGAATGACTTAACTGAACAACTGAACTAGAAGGATTTAACTTCACCTAGGGGGAGCTCCCCAGCCTCCATTTGGTTAATGCTACAGTGACAAGATTGAATTCAGGAGCTCACCGTGTTGCGTGGGGGGGATGATGTTCGCGGACCACCATGATGGCACCCCCATACCACCATTCCACATGCAGCGTGTTGCCGCATTCCTGAGGGGGCCCTGACGTACCACATTGGTTTGAGATTATGACCCTCAAAAAAAAACACTGTTGATTAATATTTCCCCGTAACGCGCCCTCTCTATAACTTTCTCTGCCTTAACTCCGCCGTCAGAGATGGTCCAATCCTGCAACGCCCCAGAGGAAAAATGGCCAACAGCAAGTTATTAGAGTGAACGACTGTCCAATAATATCTATGGAAATTCTTTCAGCCCAGCAAGAGTAGGTCACTGAGAAGAATAAGCCAGCTCTACTTCCATTGTGAAATCCTTATTATGCTTTGTTCTGTTCTAGCGAGTACTACATTAACGATTCTCACAGCTTGTCTTCTGTGAATAGAAACATGTTTTCCATGACCTCTGTATATTGTGCTCATTGTGTTCCATCCAACCTTTTCACAGGCTCAACATTTAACAAAAATAATAATTATGCTCTCAAAAGATTTAGCCCTTTCCTTGACGACTCTGGTTACCTAGGTGAGTACTGGATTATTGGATGTACTATCTTGTCTCTGTAAGGTTTGGGCGCCCAAAACAAAGCACATCCAGCAATGTGCTTTGTTAAAAAGAATGATAGGACAAGTCAAACATGTGTATCTTTCACAAAAACCAAAAAAAAAAGGAATCCTCCAAAGTTCAATGAGTTACCATGGTTACGAAACAACCAGAGTTCTAGTGAGACAATGTATAAGAACAAAATGTTGCTCGCTGATCTTTCACAAAAATAACCCCTTCAAATTCTCAAGGCATCCGCTTTGGGAATTAGGAGGTAGCTGAAGAACCTTAGACGCAAGGAATGGACTCTCAGATAAGGCCGCATTGACTAACAAGAAAGAGCTGGACAAATACCTGGTCAGGAACAGAATTAAAGGTCAATGAGGAAGATCGAAAGATGATATATGGATCGTAGTGGTTCCTAAGTAACCAAGGCAAAGGAATTCTCATACCAAGGAAGGCAACTGGTCAAGGATAGATAATGATGGAAGATTAGATAGATTTTCTTGAGTTACATTTGGGGAGGGGACAAGTAGAAATTTTACCAAGTTTCTGTTCCATCTTGTGTCATTATGAGAGGACTATGATGGCGGACCATATAGGATAAATTCACCAATCCATTGCTCCCAGGGGGAGTTTCATTCGAAGGGACCATTTGTCAGAGAATCGGATCAAAGATGTCATACCCTATCTCAAACCTTTGAGCCTGGTTCCTGCTGGGAACACAGGATCAGTGAATTTACCCACATATCACACCAAGACATAAACCAGACACGGTCAATTCTTGTGTGTGTAGATATTTTTTTATATTGCATGTACACATATATATATATAATATATACATTCCTACAATCTACAAGCTGAGAAGGTTAAGTGGAGATTTAATAGAGCCTTTCAAAATCATGAAGAGTTTTGATAGAGTTAGTAAGGAGAAACTGTTTCCACTGGCAAAAGGGTTGGTAACCAGTGTGTTATAAATTGAATAGCCAGGTGGTGAAGGATACAACACTAGAGCCTGGTCTTTGGTTGCTTCCAAGCATTTATTCACAGAGATCCATATTTCCCACCCTCTAGATAAGCTCTCTTATAAATGGATACAAGAGAGTCCCCAATTGATATGCACCACCTGAATACTATTAACACTAATTGATATAAATCACATGGATACAATTGACACAGAGGGCCTAGATTTAAGGTAATTGGCAGAAGATCCAGTGGTGAGACGAGGAAAAATTATTTTAAGCAGCGAGTCATTATGATCTGGAATGCGCTGCCTGAAAGGGCGGTGGAAGCAGATTCAATTGAAATTTTCGAAAGGAAATTGGATAAATACTTGAAGGGGGGAAAATTGCAGGGCTATGGGGAAAGAGCAGGGGGAATGGGATTAATTGGATAGCTTTTTCAAAGGGCCGGCACAGGCACGATGGGCCGAATGGTCTCCTTCTGTGCTGTAAGATTCTTTGATTCTATGATTCTAACCTTGGGGGTTTGTTATAGAGGAGGAAAAATGGGTTTGGTCTTGCAGGGCACATCCACAACATTCGAGCCAGTAACTTTCTGCTTCCTTAGATCGGCTCCCCTACCTGAGCAGCAGAGTTTACTGCAATGATTAAAAGATGTATCTCTCTTCTGGCAAAATTCCGGGCTTTGCTGCCTATTTGTTGCATTGATAATTATGACTGGCTCAGAAGACGTAATTGGAGAACTATATTGTTTTGGGACCATAACTATTTAGTATTTTATAAGAATCCGCCACGTCATGATGTACTTGGGCAGTTTGCCTGGGATTCTGGGAAATCTTTTCTTTTTAATTGGCCTCTGTGTAAAAATCTTCAGTGGCCACTTTCCCAAAGAATTGTCACAGATACAAAGACACAGGAGGTTTCACTTTCCTGTGGGAAGAGCCAATCCCATAAATCGCTCGCAATTTTATTCCTTCCTTCCTTCCCGGAAGGCACTGACTCATGCTGAAGGTTGATTGCACGGGTATTAGCAGCCCTCTTTACCTGCGCCAAGCAGCCGTCAGCCTTGGGCTCACTGGCGAAGGAACGCCAGTACTAGTCAGTGAGGAGTCAGTAGTTGGGGCAGGACCCAATTACCCCTAGACCCCGTCCCGTCCTCCACCCATTGAAATGTCCACCCTATTTGTGGGCGGGTGCATGCAAAACACAGGATGTCATTCCTTAGCAACGGGAAACACTAGGGATGCCTTGCGTATGATTGGTCCATGTCAGGCCTGCCCATGTACCAGTTAAAAGAAAAACTTGCATTTCTATAGCGCCTTTCATGACCTCAGGATGTCCCAAAGCGCTTTCCAGCCAATGAAGTATTTTTGAAGTGTAGTCACTGTTGTAATGTAGGAAACGTGACAGTCAATTTGCGCACAGCAAGATCCCACAAACAGCAATGAGATAATGACCAGGTAATCTGTTATTTAGTGATGGTGGATAAATATTAGCCAAGACACCAGGGAAGAACTCCCCGTTCTTCTTCAAAATAATGCCGTGAGGTCTTTTACATTCACATCCGAGAGCAGTGGGGGCCTTGGTTTAACGTCTCATCTGAAAGACAGCATCTCTGACAATGGAGCACTCCCTCAATAGTACACTGAAGTGTCAGCCTAGATTTTGTTCTCAAGTTTCAGGGAGTGGAACTTGAATTAATAATCTTCATGACTTGGAGGTAAGAGTGCCACCCACTGAGTCACGGCTGACACCTGAACAATGGGTCAGTGCCAGGAAGGTCAGGCTGTATAAGAGGCACGCTGTGCCCACCAGCTGGTACCCACACGCCCACAAATGCAGACAAAGGGGAACATACCTTAGTTTGGCACATGTTAAGTTTATGGAGGATGGAAGATGGGAGGTCGGCCAGGAGAGCAAACCGCATTCACTAGATTTTCTATGGAAAGAGTTATCCTTTGATCCAAATGATGTGTACAGATCATTGGGTGGCAGATGGCACAACTTGGTGGCAGCCTGTTCTGTGAAGTGGAGATGAGGAAGTATGTGTCAAAGTTTGTGAGTTCAAGCTCCTCTCCAGAGACTTGACACATGAAATCTAGACTGACGCTCCAATGCAGTACTGAGGGAGTGCTGCACTGTTGGAGGTGCAGTCTTTCGGATGCGATGTTAAACCAAGGCCCCGTCTGACCTCTCGGGAGGATGTAAAAGATCCCACGATACTATTTGAAGAAGAGCAGGGTAGTTTTTCCCGGTGTCCCGACTGTTATTTATCTCTCAACCAACATCACTAAAACAGATTGTCTGGTCATTATCACATTGCTGTTTGTGGGACCTTGCTGTGCGCAAATTGGCTGCCGTGTTTCCTACATTACAACGTGGCCTCATCTCTTGACCCCAAATTGCAGGTTGCAAAATCAGGGACCCAACCTCCTATGTGGAGGCTTGCAAAATCAGCCCTCACAAGTCCAATTTTAAAGGAATAGTCAATTTTTTCCTACTTTCGTTTTCCGTTTTATGAGGCAGATGCGATAGCTGCTGAGGTTATTAAAGTTTGCAGTGAATTTTCATCAGCAGCAATGCAAATCTCAGGATCCCACCCCGCCTCTCCCTCCCTAGCCTTTACCCCGTCCTGCTTCCTGTCCAATTCTGGTAATGGCAAGAGATAGCAGCCCTATTTGAGCAGAATAGGAGGGCAACAGGTTTGAAGGGGGAGGAGAGACAGTCCACAGATGTAACATGCAAAGTGAACTTCCAGATAGAGTAGCGGAGGCAAAAACCCTGGAATCATTTAAGAGACAATTTTCACTTTGGGTGATAGTGTAAATCGGGAAGTCAATGGAAATGAAAATCGTGAGAGGTGTATAACTGGTGGCTGATTTACACCATCACCCAGAGTCAAAATCATCACCTTAGATTCTACAATGGGGGTTTTTAGAATCTCTCTGGGTGGGTGAATTGATGGGCCGAATGTCATTATCTTGTGATTGTACCAATCCTGACATGCTTCGTACTGGCCTTATTTCTTCCTTATATCACAATGAAGGCATTGCTGGCAGACTCTTTTCATTGTAAATGGGAAATGTGTGTGTGAGTGTGGCCTCCTTCAAGGGACAACGGGCCTCTTTATTGCTCGGTCTCTCGCAAGAACAATCAGTTAAGGCAATGAAATCCCCATCGCTGCATCCAGCTAAAAGCTCCAGAAGACAGGCCAGCATTATGCCCCCCACCCCCCCCCAACCCCGTGATTTGCAAAAGCAACTATTTTTTTTTTTCACTTTCCCGTCGCGTAGCAACGCATTGTCTTGCCCACACGCCAACTGTTCTTCATTAAACTGTCACCAAAGACACTGCACAAAGGAGAAGCCTAGCAGCATTCCATTATAAAGAAGGCAGGATTCCATGTATTGATTGGTTTGGGCTTCAGCTCAGTCCGTAGCAGTCAGTGCACATCCTTTATTACAGTACAGTCGGGTGCCCTAGAGCTTTGAACCCATCACTTGAAGTGTTTGTTTTCGGAATTCTAAATGCTACAGTACAGTGTATGCAAGATTCATAAACCCATTGGTAACTTATGCTCTCTTTTACTGTAGGATTCAATAGCGAGGCCAATAAAGTTCTAATAAAAATTACTTTGTGATGTGCTGCATTTAAAGGCGGTTAATTCAGGGGGCCACTTTGTTTTCATTATAGGCTAGAAATTACTGTCGGGGATACGAATGCTTTCTTATGACATCCAAGATTCAAAAGCAATGTCAGTGTGGGCTCAGTTGGTAGTATGCTTATCTTTCTGTTACAGAAACGTCATGGGTTCAAGTCCCACTCTAGAGACTTGAACACAAAACCCAGGCTGACACTTCTATGCAGTGCTGAGGGTGAGCAGTGCTGTCTTTCAGATGAAATGTTAAACTGAGGGCCTTGTCTGCTCTCTCAGGTGGATGTAAAAGATCCCATGGCACTATTTGAAGAAGAGCAGGGGAGCTCTCCCTGTGTCCTGACCAAAATTTATCCCTCAACCAATACCTAAAACGGATGATCTGGTCATTGCTGTTTGTGAGAGCTTACTGTGATTGCATTGGCTGTCGTGTTTCCTACACTACAACAATAGCTATATTTTAAAAGTATTTTGTTGACTGTAAATCGCTTTGGGACGTCCTGAGGTTGTGAATCATGCGATATATATTCAGGTCTTTCGTTTTTTATGAAATTATTTTAACACAGGCATTAACTATTTGTTTTAAAATGTTGATGCCTCTGCTAAAATAACGGACAGAGAAATGTCTTGTGAGGGCGTTAAGTGTTCAGCTGCTAGTGTCGTAATTTCCAGCCTTTTCCTCATTGTCATTGTCATAGTCAATGAGGAAGAAATTTCTTTCCCTGCTGCCTCCTCATCATCATTATCTTCCTCTTCACCATCCTCTGTTTCTCCCCCACCCCCCCATTGCTGTGATGGATCTGCAGGAAAGGAGGCTACGAGCCATGAATGGATGAGCATTACCCCCTTGGGATTAAGGAGACAGAGAAGGGGGTGGATGCTTGTTCCCACGTGGCTCTTCACAGGGATACCATGATGATATAGTGTAGGTTTTCAGTCACTAACTTGGTGTCAGAAATATGCCACAATCTCACCATCTCTCACAGCAAGAGCATAAGAACATAAGAGCGTAAGAAATAGGAGCAGGAGTAGGCCATAAGGCCCCTCGAGCCTCCTCCGCCATTCAATAAGATCATGGCTGATCTTCTACCTCAACTCCACTTTCCCACCTGATCCCCATATCCCTTGATTCCCTTAGTGTCCAAAAATCTATCGATCTCAATCTTGAATATTCTCAACGACTGAGCATCCACAGCCCTCTGGGCTTGCCTCCCCATGAACTCCATGTGTTCTCCTCAGAGGCCGTGAGTTGTTTCTGGTTGTGGATGCCCCCCCCCCCCCCCCCCCCCCCGGTGGCCCACCTCCTGTGGACATTCTGCACCATTTTCTGCTGCAACAAGTAAATTAGGTGAAGGCGGGCCGTCAAGCAGCGTGTGCCAAGTGGCATGGGAGAGCTGAAGTAAGAAATGTGATAGTATCACCCCGTTAAAGTGCAGGAAGGTGCTTTAGGGTTGTGCATGCAAGTAGGAACATAGGAATTGATAGACGATAAAAGAGCAAGGTCCATCTGGTTTGCCTTCTACCATCCTGGTAGTCACATGATACAATGATAATGGAGTTGTTGACGAATCATAATAATTAACCTCTATCAATTAACCTACAACAGACCCAGAAATGACACGAGGGAAAACCCCCAGTGGTGGAGAGCTTTGGGAACCATGGGTGCAAAGTCACCTTTTTCCTCCCAAGCCTGTTACACTCACCACATCTCATGTCTCAAATTACCCGTAAACTCTATCCCGAAATGTTATTTTCTGAAAGAAATCTATCTAATTTGCATTTGAACGAGTCAATACTAACTGCTTCCACCGTCTCCCTGGGATTCTGTTCCATAGATTGACCACCCGCTCATTGAAATACTGTTTCCACAAATTAATTTTGAATTTATCCTCCTTCGAGCGCAGGCTGTGTCCTCTGGTTCCACCGTTCTGGACAAGGTGAAATAGCTTGTCATGGTCTATATGATCTAGTCCCTTTAGAATCCTATCATATCACCTCCCAACCTTCCCCTTTCCTGTGAGAACTTGCCCAGTTTACATAATCACAAGTGATTGCTGTGAGGGGAAATATGTAGTTATACCGTGAGATCCCGAGTTAGTGCCCCATCCCCTATTTCCCCTTAACTAGAGTATATTGTGAAGGTGTTAGTTCTACTACAAGCTGTTACTTTTAGAGGATGAAGAGTGTGTTAATGGCCAAAGTGCCCAAGGAAGAAAAAGGAGAGTGGTCATTGTGTTACGTTGCCTGCCCTGGTCAGATCATTGAACTGTTTGCAGCACCGGTCAGCAGTCCTGGAGATGAGAGAGTTGCCCGTGCAAATTGCACGAGTGACCCTTTATGGGAAAGTTTCTTGGCACAGAAACCCAGCAGTATGTCTCCCCTCATCGAGGAAGGTTTGCAGGTCAGACTCTGTAAAATTGTGTCATCTTCTTCTCTGCGCCACGCCCTTGACCCTTTTCTGGCTGCCTCGGCTTAGTTGCCCTGCGATAGACGTTCTTGTGAAGCGACACAAGAACAGTCATGAGACGATCCAGTGAAGCTAGCCAACACTCAACCCTCTGAGCCAAGCACTTTCCCTGACTTACCCACTGCTGCCCAACATACTGCTGCAATCTTCAACCAGAACTGGCGTTTTGGTTACTATGCACACCAGCAGAATACACATTTCTTGAAAGGTTTTTTACGCCAAACACTACTGTAATGGATATGTAAATACCTCGTCAGTCCAACGGCAGGTGCAACTCATTTTCCATCGGCAACTCACCACATGAGAATTCTAGGCCAATGTCAATATTTCCAGGATTCCCTGGGAGAGTCTCAATATTTCCAGGGTGTCTTGGGACTTGTGGGTACAGTAATGGGGGCACAGGAGCGTGCCATTATCTGCGGGGTGGGAGTTCCCTGGAGTGTGCCATTATTTACGGGAAGGTGGGAATTCCCTGGGGTGTGCCATTACCTGTGGGGAGTGCCCAGGAGTCTGTCATTATTTTTGGTGGGGGGGGGGGGGGGGGTGGGGTGGGAAGGCCCACACAGGAAAGTTTGAAAGTCTACTGCGTTTCTCACTGATAAGATCAGCAGAATTTGCCAGTGCAATCAGAAAACTAGTCGATAAACTATTTGCTAAAACATTACTTGTGAACCAGTAATAGATGCTTAGATTTACACTGTGTAACAAATCATGGAAACTAACTGGTAAAGCCTAATTGGCAGATGTTGTTTTCGTAGACATCTGTTGATGCATATCAGGTAATTCCAGATTTAGGCATAATGCAGAAACATGTCAATAAGGATTGATAAGGTTTTTAATGGCACAAGGCTAGATGACAAGCATCCATTACGTGTAAAGGGTTTGGAATATTGATCTTTCAAAATGTATTTATTACATTTAAAGGGAAAAGGTACTCATCTGAATTGCTACATAATCCTAAACACTTTTTCACACAAAGGGGGGTAGAAATCTGGAACTCTCGCCCTTAGAAGGCTGTGGACAGTTGGAGCTTTCAAGAATGAGATAGATAGATTTTTGTTAGGTATCGAGGGTTCTGGAGCAAAGGCGGTAAAATTAATCTAATTAAATGGCGGAGCAGGCCTGAGGGGCTGAAGGCCCAACTCCTGTTCCTAGTGTTCCTAAGATTTATAAAGGGTACATTAACTGCTTTCTGGTGCCTTGTATCCCTTCCTTTCTTCCAACACTTAAAAGGAGCTTCGATATTCTGCTAGTGCCTCCAGGGTCCCCAAGCACAGATCTTGCAAATCAAATGCAAAAACTGTCAGGGCTCAGTAGGACGGGACGCCCAGAAGATCCACTAAAAACAAATCTTCCTAGCAGGTGGTCTTAGCAAGTGCAGGCAGTTTTATATTTGATTCGCTGGCGGCAACAGCAACAACAACGACAAAAATGACAGCAACTTGCATTTATATAGCGCCTTTAACGTAGCGAGAATGTCCCAAGGCGCTTCCCGGGAGCGTCATCAGACAAAATTTGACACAGAGCCACATAAGGAGATAATAGAACAGGTGACCAAAAGCTTGGTCAAAGAGGTAGGTTTTAAGGAGTGTCTTAAAGGAGGAGAGACGGGTAGAGAGGCGGAGAGATTTGGGGAGGGAATTCCAGAGCTTAGGGCCCAGGTAGCTGAAGGCACGGCCGCCAATGGTGGAGCGATTAAAATCAGGGATGCACAAGAAGCCAGAATTGGAGGAGTGCAGAGATCTCAGAGGGTTGTAAGGGCTGGAGGAGGTCACAGAGATAGGGAGGGGCAAGGCCATGGACGGATTTGAAAGCAAGGATGAGAATTTTAAAATGGAGGCATTGCCGGACCATTAACAGTCCTATCCACATCTCTCCCCACTGCACCATGCAAGTGAATGTTTTCTGCCACATGTGCAGGTATTAGAGGGGTCAACAGGAGTGTGTATTGTTATTCTGAATGGCAGTACCATCCATGCCCATTTCTGCCATGCCACTAGCGCTGGGCACTGGCTCAGCATTGCCACTGAAAGTAGAGCTAATGGGTACCAATGAGGTCAGTGAAGCCCTGCCTTGTGGTTGCTCGTAACTGGTCATCAAAGCTGCCAAAGCTGGAAGTGATGGACCTCTCCTCTCTGGCACCCTGGGCCTGTATAGCAGTAGTCTGAGCATCCTTGCAACCTCCTTCCATCAGCCCTGGTCAGCTCTCCTGCATCACTTGATACCAAACAGGACCTCCCTCCTCTACCTAACTTCTTTTCAACGGCACTTTCACAGCTGCATCAAAGAACTCAGAGACTCTCTGCCTTTCTTCTGACCTGACAGACATTTGTTTTTTCAAATCGAGTTCCTTCAGTGCACCAAAATGATGATGATGAAGGTGAGGCTTGCCTCTTTAAGCTCTGCAGGGCTTTAAAAGCTGCAAGGGTACATTATTTTCTGCCCCCAGTTGGGGTTGCCAACTCTGGTTGGATGCATTCCTGGAGGTTTCATTACATGGCATCTCAGCCTATCTAATGAGATGTTTGTAGCTGTGCCTTCTGCTTTGAAGTGACTGATTGTACAACTAAGTGGCTTGCTTAGCTGTTAAGAACCAACAAGGCAATGTGGAACTGGAGTCAGGTGTGGGCCAGACGGGTACAGGTGGCTGGTTCCCTTCCCTAAAGGACATCAGTAAACCAACTGGGTTTTTAATGACAATTCAGCAGCTTTCATGGTCATTTTTCCTGCCAGTCCATAAATGATCAGATTTATTGAATTCATTTTCCTAACTTGCCACGGTGGGATTTGAACTCACGACCTACTGGGTCCAGTGTGGCAGTCATTGCATTACCGCCATCTGATGATGTCTCCCGCCTGGCTGCTTCCAGGTAGCAGTTTTAAGATGTGAAACTTGGGGAGAAACATCACTCACAGTTTATTTCTATTATGCCAGATTCTAGAGGTCAAACCTTCTTCCATTCAATCCCATTAAGGACGTTCTCCAGGCCTCTGAAGGAGTAGCTGCCCCTCGTTTGCATCACAAGGCTGCCACTGACTCAGGGTTGCAGCCGGTAGCGGTGCTGTGAAGCAAATTCAACGGCACCGTGAGAGGTCTGGGCCCAAGTGACCTACCAGCCTACCTTGGCGGAAAATAACACCCCGGGGAAAGTCTCGAGGATTGACGAAAATAAAATAGCTAAAAGAAAATGTGCCCAATTTTTAAAAACACAGATTATAGAAATATTTCCGAAAGGGCAGTCAATGGCAATTGGCTTTCTTACTGTTCTATTTTACACATGCTTGCGGTGAATAAATCGGGGTGGAGGTGGCATTCAGAGTGCAGGTCAGTTCAGGAGCTGCTGGGTATATTGACAGCTCCGTCTGGAAAGTGCATGAGGTGTTTGCACCGCAACAGAGAGAAGCTGGACTTGAGCTCAGAAACTGCTCACTTTACAGCTGCTTTGTTTTTATTACATTTGTAGATCTGCCAAGGATGAGCTCCTTCACTGTTGGAGAGAAACTCTCTAAAGAGGGTATTAAGGAGAGACGGAACAATTATCTGCAGGAATAACTGAGCTTGATGTGACTTGGATACAGGTATCCTCTACCTCATTCATCCTAAATCCTACTGCCTTAATCCTCACTCATACTCAGTCCGACTGCCTTAATCCCTGTTCATACTCAGTCCGACTGCCTCAATCCTCATTCATACTCAGTCCTACTGCCTTAATCCTCATTCATACTCAGTCCGACTGCCTTAATCCTCATTCATACTCAGTCCTACTGCCTTAATCCTCATTCATACTCAGTCCGACTGCCTCAATCCTCATTCATACTCAGTCCTACTGCCTTAATCCTCATTCATACTCAGTCCGACTGCCTTAATCCTCATTCATACTCAGTCCTACTGCCTTAATCCTCATTCATACTCAGTCCGACTGCCTTAATCCTCATTCATCCTCAGTCCTACTGCCTTAATCCTCATTCATACTCCGTCCTACTGCCTTAATCTTCATTCATACTCCGTCCTACTGCCTTAATCTTCATTCATACTCCGTCCTACTGCCTTAATCCTCATTCATCCTCAGTCCTACTGCCTTAATCCTCATTCATACTCTGTCCTACTGCCTCAATCCTCATTCATACTCCATCCTACTGCCTTAATCCTCATTCATACTCCGTCCTACTGCCTTAATCCTCATTCATCCTCAGTCCTACTGCCTTAATCCTCATTCATACTCCGTCCTACTGCCTTAATCCTCATTCATACTCCGTCCTACTGCCTTAATCCTCATTCATACTCAGTCCTACTGCCTTAATCCTCATTCATCCTCAGTCCTACTGCCTTAATCCTCATTCATACTCCGTCCTACTGCCTTAATCCACATTCATCCTCAGTCCTACTGCCTTAATCCTCATTCATACTCCGTCCTACTGCCTCAATCCTCATTCATACTCCATCCTACTGCCTTAATCCTCATTCATACGCAGTCCGACTGCCTCAATCCTCATTCATACTCCGTCCTACTGCCTCAATCCTCATTCATACTCCATCCTACTGCCTCAATCCTCATTCATACTCCATCCTACTGCCTTAATCCACATTCATACTCAGTCCGACTGCCTTAATCCTCATTCATACTCAGTCCTACTGCCTTAATCCTCATTTAAACTGAACTGCATTGAACAAAAACTTATTTCTACCAATCCCACTGTCGTAACCCTCATTTATACCGAGCTTTAATTCTCATTTATACCCAGCCCCATTGTCTCAACGGTTAGTTATTTTGAACCCTACTGCTTTAGCCCTCATTTATACTGAGTTTCAATGTCTTAACGTCATTTATGTTCAGTCTCACTCCTTTAACCCTCATTTATACTGACACCAAAGGGTTGTTTTTACCAATCAAGGCTCCCGATATGGGATTCATCAGGAGCTCATATTGGGAATTCAGGTGACACATTCTGCAAGTCTTACATTGTTTTCCGCTGATTACAAGTAATATATAGAAAATCACACTGACTTCCATCCCTGAAGCCCTAGTGTGTGCTCCCAGAACGAGGCTGTCTGCCAGGGCTGAAAATTCATAAAACTTACCCCCTGAGTTTAGATTTTCTGAATGGGTTTATTTTATTCCAGCGTTAATGCTGCCGTTAAAGTAACTCAGATCAAAATCAAGGCTCAGGCCCCTTAGTCCTGAGGCTCAGTGCCTTAATCCTCATTTACAGTGGAGTCTGAGCAGTTTATAACCAGCGTCCGAGACATTCTGTGGTCTTGAAATCAGTGCAGAAAGTCCATTATTTTTAGAAGATATACGTAGCATAAAATGTATAGAGGCATTGTGTTGAGTTCTGGACCTGTTCTTCTGCTGAGAGCTGCTACTATTGGAACATATCGAGGTCATTTTCTGACCAGCAATATCACCTATTGAGACCACGCATCAGAAATTCAGATGTGCACAGAACAATGCGCCCCTTCCCAATCCTCCCTCCCATGCACACACCCACCCAAATCAGAAAGTTACCCCTAACATGGCTGTAAAATGCTTTTGAGACGTCCTGAGGTTGTGAAAGCTACTATATAAATGCAAGTTCTTTCTTTCTTTCTTAATATAGACATCCCCCCAAATGATATGAAGGGATGGATATTACTCTGCTACATTGCCCGAAATTGCGCAGTACAGTAGTGGAAGATGGAGGAATGTGGGGTGGGGTGATGAGGTCTAGCCCCACACTCCATCCGAATCCCTCCCCCCACACACACTCCCATTGCCCCCCCACCCCCCCCCCCCCCCCGACTTTGTTTCTGGCCCTGAAGGGCCTGCTGATGTCGAAAAGGCTTTCTTTTAAATCCCTGCTCTTCCTGGTGTCGAGTTGTGCTCCCTCCATGTGACGGAGATCCCCTTGGGAGTCCTGTAACGAGTCCCCACCCAGGAAGAGGGGGTTGGCGCCACGGCAGAATGTGTGCGGTGGGTGGAAGTCCCACCCTTACCCCACCCACCTCCAGCCATGATCACACAGCCGGGGGGACAAATCCAGCCCCAATTCTCTCACATTCTCTGTCAGTTAAAAAAATTTTAAACAACAATCTCTCCTTTTGAATTACTCATTGCAGTTACAGTGCTGAGCAGAAGTTAAACACAGTGAGCTAAAAATCTAGCTCGGAGGTGGTGGGAAGTACGGAATTTACTGATAATCTACGGCCTACAGAATGAGTCAGGAGTCTCTGCACAATCTAATGACTCATGCTGGAGTGCGCAGTGGGCATAAAAAGATGTTACAGCCTGCTATGTGTTGGAAAGCAGGTCCTTTCCAGTTTTCAATGGAGATTCGTCACGTTTCTTTGGATGGGAAATGGCTAAATCATGCAGAGAAAGCAGCCTGTCTACTGGAGTTATTTTAGTGTTCTCACATGCTGTGATTTTCTGTAAGATACTTAAAGCTCTTAAATACTAAAATCTGTGCTGCCTGACACTGCTGCGTGGCTTCTCACAAACAGCTCATCTCCTAATTTGTCAGCCGTGACTTAGTGGGTAGGACTCTCGCCTCTGAATCAGCAGGTTGTAGGTTCAAGTCCCACTCCAGAGACTTGAGTTCTAAATCAAGGCTGACACTCCAGTGCAGGGAGTGCTACACTGTCGTGGGTGCCGTCTTTCGGATGAGATGTTAAACCCGAGGCCCCATCTGCCCTCTCAGGTGGATGTAAAAGATTGGATGACACTATTTCAAAGAAGAGCAGGGAAGTTCTACCTGGTGTCCGGGCCAATATTTATCCTTAGGGGTTACGGGGAGCGGGCAGGAAATTGGACATGAATTTAGATTTGAGGTTAGGATCAGATCAGCCATGATCTTATTGAATGGCGGAGCAGGCTCGAGGGGCCGATTGGCCTACTCCTGCTCCTATTTCTTATGTTCTTATGTATCCCTCAACCCAGCATCACTAAAAACAGATAATCTGGTCTGTATCATATTGTTGTTTGTGGGACCTTGCTGTGTGTAAATTGGCTGCCGTGTTGCCTACATTACAACAGTGGCTACACTTCAAGAATACTTCATTGGTTATAAAGCGTTTTGGGAGGTGGTGAAAGGCAAGTCTTTCTTCATAAATTATGGATTTATTGGTTATGCCCGTTGATAAAATAGCCTGCTGATACTCAACTGTCCAATCTCACACGTGAAGAATGGTTCACTTGTATAAGGTACCAGATAGCTGGCAGTGCCCACTGTGTAGAATGGGAGGGGGAAAGAAAATGGATGAGGAAACAGAATTTAAAATAAATAAAGGCGTACAATGTAAGGATTAGAAAGGTACTCCAGGAAAGGTTCTTTCTCCAACAGAAAGTAAAGTGTTCATGAGTGAGGAGGACAGCGCATGCATGGAGTCTTCTGACATTGGTCATTTTGTTTCATTCGTTATTAAATTAGATTCTGCGTCATTTGGTGCACAAAAAAAACTGAATGCCACGTGAGATAGATTAATATGGTATGCACAGCTGTATCCACACTCCATAATGCTCGGTGAGCAAACACATAGTTCAATGTCATGCAATGGGTTTAAAACAAACCTGCCAGGAAAATGTAGAGTCCAAAGACAAATGTTCATAAATCAGCCTTTCAAACCTATGCAGGTGATCAGAGCCACAAGTTTACAGTGACTGTATAAGTCAATTTCTGGTTATATTACATGGAATTCCAATGTTTTTACTGTTGTTTTTTTTTGGGGGAGAGGGGGTAAGGTGCATTCCCTGATTCCATCTCTTTATAATTAAGCCCGATGGGTTATGGTGACGAAACAACTCAAATTCCACTTTGATTACATGGGACAATCGGATTTTCTCGGGATTTTACTGATATAATCGCACTCGCATTGTACAATTCCTTCCAATTTTCCTGGGAAAAATCAGTGGCTTTGCTCAAGATCCATTCTCTTCCCAAATCAAGTCTGTTTCCCATGAAGAAGATGTCATTGATATGCCGGAGGAGTACAACGTCCCCGTCTGCCCTCTCAGGTGGATGTAAAAGAACCATGGCATTATTCGAAGAAGAGTAGGGGAGTTCTCCCCGGTGTCCTGGCTAATATTTATCCGATGGCCAACACCTAAAACAGATGATCTGGTCATTTGTGGGACCTTGATGTGTGCAAATTGGCTGCCGCATTTCCTACATTACAACAGTGACTACACTTGAAAAGCACTTAATTGGTTGTAAAGCACATTTTTTTTATTCATTCATGGGATATCGCTGGCAAGGCCAACATTTATTGCCTATCCTTAATTGCCCTTGAGAAGGTGGTGGTGTTCCCATGCGCCTGCTGCCCTTGCCCTCCTAGGTGGTAAATTTTGTGGGTTTGGATGGTGTTGTCGAAGAAGCCTTGGCGAGTTGCTGCAGTGCATCTTGTTGATGATACACACTGCAGCAATGGTGCACCAGTGGCGGAGGGAGTGAATGTTTAAGGTGGTGGATGGGGTTCCAATCAAGCGGGTTGCTTTGTCCTGGATGGAGCGTCAAAGGAAATGCAGCCATCATGGGGGACTTTAATCTGCACGTAGACTGGGCAAATCAAATTGGCAAAGGTGGTTTGGAGGAAGAGTTCATGGAATGTATTCAAGACGGTTTCCTAGAGCAATACATCATGGAACCAACCAGGGAACAGATCTCGTATTATGTAATGAGATAGGGATAATTAATAATCTCACAGTAAAAGAACCTCTGGGGAAGAGTGATCATAATATGATTGAATTTCACATTGAGATTGAAAGTAACGTATTTAAGTCAGAAACTAGAATCTTAAACTTAAATAAAGCCAATTATATAGGTGTGAGGGGCAAGTTGTCAAAGATAGATTGGGAAAGTAAATTAAAGGGTTAGACAGTTGAAAAGCAATGGCAAACATTTAAAGAAATATTTCAATATTCTCAACAAATATACATTCCAATGAAAAATAAAAACTCTATGGGAAAAATGATCTACCCGTGGCTAACTAAAGAAGTTAAGGAGAATATTAGATTGAAAGAAGAGACCTTTAATTTTGCCAAGAAGAGTAATAAGCCTGGGGATTGGGATAGTTTTAGAAACCAACAAAGGACCACCAAAAATTTGATAAAAAGGTAGAAAATAGAATACGAAAGTAAACTAGCAAGAAATATAAAAATGGATTGTAAGAGCTTCTACAATTATATAAAAAGGAAGAGAGTAGCAAAAGTAAATGTTAGTCCCTTAGAGGCTGAGACAGGAGAAATTATAATGGGGAATCAGGAAATGGCAGATGTGTTAAACAAAAATTTTGTATCTGTCTTCACAGTAGAAGACACAAAAAGTATATCAAAATAATGGGGAACCAAGGGGTAAATGAGACTGAGGAACTTAAAACAATTACTATCACTAGAGAAAAAGTACTGGATAAACTAATAGGACTAAAAGCCAACAAATCCCATGGACCTGATGGCTTACATCCAAGGGTTCTAAAAGAGGTGGCTGCAGAGATAGTGGATGCATTGGTTATGATCTTCCAAAATTCTCTAGATTCTGGAACGTTCCCAGTTGCCTGGAAGGTAGCAAATGTTACCCCGCTATTCAAGAAGGGAGGGAGAGAGGAAGCAGTGAAGTTCAGGCCAGTTAGCCTGACATCGGTCGTCGGGAAAATGCTGGAACCAATTATTAAGGAAGTGGTAACAGGGCACTTAGAAAATCCAAACATGATTAAGCAGAGTCAACATGGTTTATGAAAGGGAAATCATGTTTGATAAATTTATTCCTAGTTTTAGAGGATCTAACTAGCAGGGGAGATAAAGGGAAACCAGTGGATGTAGTATATTTGGAATTTCAAAAGGCATTCGACAAGGTACCACATAAAAGTTTATTACATGAGGTAAGGGCTCATGGGGTTGGGGGTAATATATTAGCATGGATAGAGGATTGGTTAAAGGACAGAAAACAGAGAGTAGGTATAAACGGGTCATTCTCAGGTTGGCGGGCTGTAACTAGTGGGGTGCCGCAAGGATCGGTGCTTGGGCCTCAGCTATTTACAATCTACATTAATGACTTAGATGAAGGGACCAAGTGTAATGTATCCAAGTTTGGTGATGATACAAAGCTAGGTGGGAAAGTAAGCTGTGAGGAGGACACAAAGAGTCTGCAAAGGGATATGGACAGATTAAGTGAGTGGGCAAGAAGGTGGCAGATGGAGTATAATGTGGGGAAATGTGAGGTTATTCACTTTGGTAGGAAGAATAGAAAAACAGAATATTTCTTAAATGGTGAGAAACTATTAAATGTTGGTGTTCAGAGAGACTTGGGTGTCCTCGTACAAGAAATACAAAAAGTTAGCATGCAGATACAGCAAGCAATTAGGAAAGCAAATGGCATGTTGGCCTCTATTGCAAGGGGGTTGGAGTACAAGAGTAAGGAAGTCTTACTACAGTTGTATAGGGCTTTAGTGAGACCTCACCTAGAGTACTGTGTACAGTATTGGTCTCCTTATTGAAGGAAAGATATACTTGCCTTAGAGGTGGTCCAATGAAGATCCACTTGAATAATTCCTAGGATGAGAGGGTTGTCCTATGAAGAGAGGTTGAGTAGAAAGGGCCTATGCTCTCTGGAGTTTAGAAGAATGAGAGGTGATCTAATTGAAACATATAAGATTATGAGGAGGCTTGACAGGGTCGATGCTGAAAGATTGTTTTCCCTGGCTGGAGAGTCTAGAACTCGGGGGCATAGTCACAGGATAAGGGGTCGACCATTTAAGACTGAGATGAAGAGGAATTTCTTCACGCAGACGGTTGTGTATCTTTGGAATTCTCTCCCCAGAGGGCTGTGGATACTGAGTCATTGAATATGTTCAAGGCTGAGATGGTTACATTTTTGGAATCTAGGGGAATCAAGGTACATGGGGATCAGGCGGTTAAGTGGAGTTGAGGTCGAAGATCAGCCATGATCTGATTGAATGGCGGAGTAGGCTCGAGGGGCCATATGGCCTACTCCTCCTATTTCTTATGTTCTTATGTTCTTAGGCTGCATGCGGGCAGGGACTGCTTCATTATCTGAGGGGTTGCGAATGGAACTGAACAATGTGCAATCATCAGCGAACATCCCCACTTCTGACCTTATGACGGAGGGAAGGTCATTGACGAAGCAGCTGAAGATGGTTGGGCCTAGGACACTGCTTTGAGGAACTTCTGCAGCAATGTTCTGGGGCTGAGATGATTGGCCTCCAACAACCACTAACATCTTCCTTTGTTCTTGGTATGACTCCAGCCACTGGAGAGTTTTCCCCCTGATTCCCATTGACTTCAATTTAATTAGGGCTCCTTGATGCCACACTCGGTCAAATGCTGTCTTGATGTCAAAGGCAGTCACACTCACCTCACCTCTGGAATTCAGCTCTTTTGTCCATGTTTGGATCAAGGCTGTAATGAGGTCTGGAGCCAAGTGGTCCTAGCAGAACCCAAAATGAGCATTGGTGAGCAGGTTATTGGTAAGTGCCACTTGATAGCACTGTGGATGACACCTTCCATCACTTTGCTGATGATTGAGAGTAGACTGACGGGGCGGTAATTGGCCGGATTGGATTTGTCGTGCTTTTTGTGGACAGGACATACCTGGGCAATTTTCCACTTTGTCAGGTAGATGCCAGTGTTGTAGCTGTACTGGAACAGCTTGGTTAGAGGCGTGGCTAGTTCTGGAGCACAAGTCTTCAGCACTACAGCGTGGATGTCTTTTGCACTCACATGCTGGACTCTGCCATCATTGAGGATGGGGATGTTCACGGACCCTCCTTCTCCCGTTTGTTGTTTAATTATCCACCACCATTCACAACTGGATGTGGCAGGACTGCAGAGCTTTGATCTGATCCACTGGTTGTGGGATCGCTTACCTTTGTCTATAGCATGCTGCTTCTGCTGTATAGCATGCATGTAGTCCTATGTTGTAGCTTCATCAGGGTTGATCCCCTGGCTTGTTGGTAATGGTAGAGTGAGGGATATGTCGGACTATGAGGTTACAGATTGTGCTGGAATACAATTCTGCTTCTGATGGCCCATAGCGCCTAATGGATGCCCAGTTTTGAGCTGCTAGATCTGTTCTGAATCTATCCCATTTATCACAGTGGTAGTGCCACACAAATCGATGGATGGTGCCCTCAGTGTGAAGATGGGACTTCATCTCCACAAGGACTGTGTGGTGGTCACTCCTACCAATACTGTCATGGACAGATGCATCTGTGACAGGTAGATTGGTGAGGTCGAGGTCAAGTAGGTTTTTCCCTCGTGTTGGTTCGCTCACCACCTGCCACAGGCCCAGTCTGGCAGCTATGTCCTTCAGGACTCGACCAGCTCAGTCAGTAATGGTGCTACCGAGCCACTCTTGGTGATGGACATTGAAGTCCCCTACCCAGAGTACATTCTGTTGCCCTTGCTACCCTCAGTGCTTCCTCCAAGTGGCGCTCAACATGGAGGAGGACTGATTGATCAGCTGAGAAAGGGCAGTTGGTGGTAATCAGCAGGAGGTTTTCTTGCCCATGTTTGACCTGATGCCATGAGACTTCATGGGGTCTGAAGTCAATGTTGAGGACTCCTGGGGCCACCTACTCCTGACTGTATCCCACTGTGCTGCCACCTCTGGTGGATCTGTCCTGCTGGTGGGACTTTGGGATGTCGGGAGGTCGTAAAAGGCGTATTATAAATGCAAGTCTTTTATTTCTTTCTTTCTTTCTTTCTTTCTCTTTCTCTCTTTCTTTCTTTCCAATGAAGATGAGGAAGAAGCAAAAGAAGAGGAGGAGGTGATAAATACCAATGGCACCACACAGTGCTACCAGATACTGGGGGAGCATAGCACAGCCGACAGAAGACAAAACCTACACCACAATACTAAGCTCACTGAAACACTCACCTCACAGCAGGACAAGATCATTAGAGGTTAGGTGCTGCACATTCAATGCTACCCATCTCAAGTATTGCACCTTAAGAAAGCATGTTGTCCTAATGGCAAAGGGCACTGAAAATGTATTTGGTGCTGTTCGACTAGATGCAGAAGAACATTGGATCACACTATACAAGTTGACCTTGCACAGTTAGCTTATTGGATTGCCCCTTTTGGCAATTGGTTGACTACACCAGCATATCATAGTCACACCTGCTCTACTTAGCGTTTATGGAAGTTACCAGCCAAGATTTCTTTTGTGTCTTTTTGCAGCCAATCTGAATGGGATTGTTGGGGCAGCCTCAGGGTCAGTCCCCTATGACTGATGTGCCACATTTCTCGATTCAATAGTGTTGCTCCTGCTAAAGTTTTATGTTCAGTAGTTAATTACTCTTCAGAGTGAACCATTAAACTATGATGTAAAAATATTAATATTGTTTATTTACAGCTTTTATTGAAGGCAGGACTTACAGCAAACAGAGTCTATTTTACAGCAGAGTCTATTTTACAGCAAACAGAATCTATTTATTCAGCAAACAGAGTCTATTTAAACAGAATCACTACCAACCACAGCAAACAGAACACATGACTGAAACTACAGAAGTCTCCCGATAAAAGCAGGATTATTTCTCCAGCAAAATTCAGGGAGTGGAGAATAGTTACATAATACAAATTATGTGCCTTAAATCAATCCCAGTCACTTACAGCAAGGCGGTCTCTAGGCATGATTGACGGAGGAATTACCCAATCATCTCCGTTCTGGCCGGGACTTGTGGTGACACGATGTGCAGCCTTAAAATAAGCACTGTGGAGGCAGTGCTGCGCGTTGACCCTATGGATTACACACCCACTCAAGGAGCATTCGGGAAAACGCATTCACATTGTGTGTGGAATTTGAGTTGCCTTGTGTCACGTTGTTCACTTCAACAGCTGAATAAAGGACAGTTTCCATTAATGTCACCTGTTTGCTTTTAAGTATACCATGCAATTCAATTATTGTAGCAACTTTATTAAAACCATACATTACTCACAAATCCTAAAACACTTCTATAATTGCATCATAGAGAATACCAATGAATTTCAATAGTTCTATAATTTATAGCACTGTCACCTGAATACGTCTGGTAGATTTGCAATAAAGTTTTTCTCTTACATAGGGGAGATATCAACCCTACTTTAAATAATTTCTGTCCCTTAACAATTCATTTGAATTGTGATTTACTATTTATGCACCAATGCATCACACTTGTGATTAATTACACTGCAAAGTGTCACTCAGCTGGTTACAATACCAAGAGTGATCTTCGCACCACAATGACAATTTTTCAGTGAGTGCTGAGTGTGCTAAAATATCTGGTGTCAGCCTTGGCTCAGTGGGTAGCACTCTTGCCTCTGAGTCACAATGTTGTAGGGTCGAGTCCCAGAGATTTGAGCACAAAATCTAGGCTGACACTCCAGTGCCAGTACTGAGGGAGTGCTGCACTGTCAAAAGTGCCGTCATTCGGATGAGATGTTAAACCGAGGCCCCACCTGTCCTCTCAGGTGGATGTAAAAGATTCCATGGCACTATTTCGAAGAAGAGCAGCAGAGTTCTCCCTGGTGTCCTGGCCAATATTTATCCCTCAACCAACATCGTTAAAAACAGATTATTTGGTTATTATCACATTGCCTGAAAGGGTGGTAGAGCCAAAAACCCTCAACTCATTTAAAAGGTACTTGGATGTGTACCTGATGTGCCGTAACCCACAGGGCTACGACCAAGTGCTGGAAAGTGGGATTAAGCTGGATAGCTCTTATTCGACCGGCATGGACACGATGGGCCGAATGGCCTCCCTCTGTGCCGTAACTTTCTATGATTCTATTGCTGTTTGTGGGAGCTGGCCACGTGCAAATTGCCTGCCGTGTTTCCTACATTACAACAGCGACTACACTTCAAACGTGCTTCATTGGCTGTAAAGCGCTTTAGGACATCCTGAGGTCGGTAGAAGGCACTATATAAATGCAAGTCTTTCTTTATCTTTTCCTGAAAACAGAGGGTTCACACTGCTCATCTCCTCAGCTCTAATGTAAAATTAGTGAAAATAGAACAAAGTTGTGTTCTATCCTCCAATAGCTCAGTTGGCAGATACGTTGAATGGGCATGGAATCGAGCGTTACGGATCAGAATGTTCCCAGGTTCAACCTCTGATCCTGGTGACCTCAGCCAGCGAGGATACTATAACTAACCTCAGTGTTAATAGGCGAGAGAGGGAAAAAATAACCAGGGCTCCTACTCATGAATTACATCGAATTACATAGAATTTACAGCACAGAAACAGGCCATTTGGCTCAACTGGTCTGTGCCGGTGTTTATGCTCCACATGAGCATCCTCCCACCCCTCTTCATCTAACCCTATCAGCATAACCTTCTATTCCTTTCTCCCACGTGTGTTTATCTAGCTTCCCCTTAATTACAGCTATGCTACCACCTACATACTCACAGGAGCAGCAAGGAGTGAGAGATGGTCACAGTACTGATCACTCTGGGTTTCTCCCACACACTGCTGTAGCTAGTCATGAAGCATCACTGTCAGACAGCCATGGGTAAGTTGCCTGCCCACCTACCTCAGCTTGTGAAGGGTACCAGACGCAGAGGAGCTTAAAGAAGCAGAGAAAGATAGATTTTTAAAAAAGATAAGAGGGAGTTATACATGATTTATCACACTATTAAGACTGGCCTCATATCTTATGAATGACAATGTCATAAATGAGTTATGTAGGCCTGTGTCCTCGATTTGAGGCATCAGGCCTGGTTAAACAAAGAGAATGAAATGAAAGCAGAAAATGACAGAAGAGAAGAGAATGACAGATGTCGATCAGCATCCTAAAGAGAAAACTAGATTCACTGAGGTCTACTGATGAAGGGTAAAACCAGAAATGTTGACCTGTCCTTTCTCTTTCAGAAGCTGACTGGTCTGCTTCCAGTATTTCCTGCATTTATTATTTATCCCTGTGGATTGTATACCCTTGCACATCCCCTACTTCCTTCACCCCATCATTGGGGGCCGTGCTTTCTGCTGCCTAGGCTCTAAGCGCTGGAATCCTCTCCCTAAACCTCTCTGCCTCTCTACCTCTAGCTCCTCCTTTAAGTTGCTCCTTAAAACCTACCTCTTTGACCAAGCTTTTGGTCACCTGTCCTCATATCTCCATCATGTGTCTCAGTGTCAAATTTTGTTTGATTACGCTCCTGTGAAGCGCCTTGGGATTTTTCACTATGTTAAAGGTGCTATATAAATGCAAGTTGTTGTTGGTGTTGTGCACAGAGCCACATGGGAAGTTCTTCAGCTAGCCTCACTGGCATTGAGAATCATCTCCACAGGACCTACATGTCACAAATCGCAATGTCCAGGAGGCCTGGAAAAGCTAGCACGTTCAACAGGCCAGAGAAGCCCCTTTCATAGAACTGACAGCTTCTTTTCCCCTGAATTCCAGTGTTGAGCATTTTTGGGTTTTTGTTTCTGTGGTCCCTTTAGATATAAAGAATGTACAGTGAGAGGTGGGATGTGGTTAGTATTTAACCATATTCTGTCGATGGACCAAGGCTGTGCTGAAATGCTGAAGGGAGTGTGAAACGATCAGACCACACTGACGCACCACATGAGCTGCCACTGGTTTCAATAAACTATCTCCTCCACATCTTCCCCCCCCGCAATCGGTTAGCACGATCGGCTGTTAACCGAAAGGTTGGTGGTTCGTTCCCACCCAGGGACGGGTGCTTTGAATTTCAGATCTAATTGTATGACGGAACAGGCTTGAGGGGCTGAATGACCTGCTCCTGTTCCTATGTTCCTTGGCTGCACTGAAGCCAAGACTTTCATTCCAGATGCTAAGACCACGGCAGACAGATATTTGTCCTTATTCTCTGGAGTTAATAATACCAGTTTCTCTGACAGAAAATGGCTCCTAAGCAGTTGTATAAATCCAAATAAATTTGAATAAAACAGCGGCTAAAGCAGTGAAGTTGAGGTTTTATTCTGGTCACAAAGCTTCTCTCAGCCCTGTGGAGAGAAAGAGAAAAACCTCAAACGTTATGAATGTGAAATAAAAATACACCTCTACCACCTAGAAGGACAAGAGCAGCAGGCGCATGGGAACAACACCACCTGCACGTTCCCCTCCAAGTCACACACCATCCCGACTTGGAAATATATCGCCGTTCCTTCATTGTCGCTGGGTCAAAATCCTGGAACTCCCTTCCTAACAGCACTGTGGGAGAACCGTCACCACACGGACTGCAGCGGTTCAAGAAGGCGGCTCACCACCACCTTCTCGAGGGCAATTAGGGATGGGCAATAAATGCTGGCCTTGCCAGCGACGCCCACATCCCGTGAACGAATAAAAAAAAATTAGGGTGATCAAAGCACATTCAATAATAACTTTCAAAAGGGAATTGGATAAATACTTGAAGGGGAAAAATTTGCAGGGCTATGGGGAAAGGGCAGGGGAGTGGGACTAATTGGATAGCTCTTTCAAAGAGCCGGTACAGGCACAAGGGGCTGAAGGGCCTTCTTCTGTGCTGTATCATTCAATGATTCTATGAAAATGTTGGAAACACACAGCAGATCCAGCAGCACCTGAAACCAAATTTTAAACCTTAACGTTTCAGGCATTCTGATGGATGGTCCCACTTATCATTTCTCTTTTTCAAGTAAGAACTGACCTACTTTGTGTTTCCAACATTTTCTGCTTTTATTACATATTTCTGTGGATTGTGTACTCTACAGCCTGTGGGAAAGAAACAAGGAAGTAGGAACTTGCATTTATATAGTGCCTTTCATGATCTCAGGATGTCCCAAAGTGTTTTACAGCCAATGAAGTACTTTTGAAGTGTAGTCATTGTTGCATTGCACACAGCAAGATCCCACAAACAACAATGAGATAAATGACCAGATAATCTGTTTCAGTGGTGTCGGTTGAGGGTTAAATATCAGCCAGGACACCGAGAAGAACTCCACTGCTCTCCTTTGAAATATTGTCATGAAATGATTTACGTCCACCTGAGAGGGCCGACAAGCCCTCAGTTTAATGTCGCATCCAAAACACGGCACCTCCAGCAGTGCAGCATGCCCTCAGTACCTCACTAGATTTTTTTTTCAAAAAATATACTTTATTCATAAAATTTGCAGCAATACATACAATACAGTTGTCATATCACATTCCAAACGTACACAATACAGATTTTACAATTTGCAGGTTACATCAAGTACAGTTCAATGAACACAATGGACATAATTACAGTTCATGACACTCCAGGGTGCCTCATTGCAATACACTCAATACACATTTTTGATAACAGGTACGTTACAGATTCTTTCCAGGTTCATTACAGATTCATTACAGTTACATTACATCAGTTAGAATTTTACATTCTGCCCGAGGGGGTTTTTCCCTGATTGCAGCCCCTCGGTTTACAATGGTGGGAAGGCTCTAAACGGTTGCCTTTCCCCACAGAGCCTTTGCAGCGGCTGCACCCATCCTCAGTGCGTCCCTCAGCACGTAGTCCTGGACCTTGGAATGTGCCAGTCTGCAACACTCGGTCGAGGACAGCTCCTTGTACTGGAAGACCAGCAAGTTTCGGGCAGACCAAAGGGCGCCTTTCACCGAGTTGATGGTCTTCCAGCAGCAGCTGATGTCGGTCTCGGTGTGCGTCCCCGGGAACAGCCTGTAGAGCACAGAATCCTGTGTTACGGAACTGCTCGGGACGAACCTGGACAGATACCACTGCATCTCTCTCCAGACCTTCTTTGCAAAGGCACATTCCAGAAGGAGATGGGTGAACTTCACTAGATTTTGTGGTCGAGCCTCTGGAGTGCGACTTGAACCCATCAACCTTCTGACTCAGAGGCAAGAGTGGTACCCATTGAACCACACCTAATACTTGTTCCAACGAGCATGTTTTCTATGATGGAAATAAAGCTTCAACATATGTTAAGTAGGGAAAATGTCTGTATCATATATTTTATGATGTAGATATACAGGGTAATGTGTTTTTAAAATATCAAGGGTTAAGGTTGGACGCTGTCTTTACTTGCTGGATGACAGCATGAGGATCGTCTGCAATTCATAAGCACGGTCTTTGGCTGGCTGATTAGCTGGGCACCAAAGCATTGTTTTGAGGTTAATCAGGTGAAACAGGGTCAAAAGCAATGATAGATATACGAGGCCTGAATGAGCTGTGAACAGAGACTTGGTAGGTGATTCTTTACACTGAATGCACCATTGTGACTTTAAACTGCACTGATTTGCAACTCTTTATTGAGAGGCCTGGCGAGATAGAAATATATCCTGCCATCTTTCCTCAGCGTCTTTAGTTCAGTGACAATTACCTAGGCCAGACTCCAGGCAGTGGGGAGCAACATCACCTCCTCCATGTCTAAGCATTACATTAAGGGAGTCCAGAAAAGTCTGTTTTCCTGTTTTGACTCACACATCAAAAATTTTTTGCTCGGGGTGAGATATCGGCACGCAACCAGCACCCATGCTAAAGTATCCTCGCATTCATCGCCAGTGGGAGGAGAGGATGCAAAAAGTTGGGGGAAATTTATAAAGTTATAGATGGACAGTTGGGGTTCAGCGTCTTTAGTTCCGTCTCAGGTGAGTGATTTTAAACCTAGCTGGAAAATAAATTCGAATTATTGGGTTTTCCCATTTGGCAACTGTCCATTCCAATCACCGCAAACTCCTCCCCTCCTCATTTTGGCTACAAATAAAATTCTTCTGAAAAATACAACAAACCATTTTGGGGATAACGGTAATTTTTAACAAAAAAAAACGTAGAAACTGCATAAACAATTTACTTTGTGATAGCTTTTGCTTATTTATGATCATTTTTGGTTCATTAAAGATATAAGTTGCCACACGCATACTAGTGCACTAAGTGCTTTAAGGCAAGAACTTAAATACAGGAACTGGCTGTTGATGGGCAAAGTGGGGGGGGGCGGGGGTGCAGAATGACTCCAATAGCCCAGGAACCCCTCAAAGTATTGTTAGACCTGTCAGCAGAATCTCTGGCAACGTGTAAGACAGAAGCTCACTGCAAGAAGATTGAGTTCATCAACACAAATCCTCCTAAAATTTAACTTATCGTCAAATCTAATTTCAAATCTGAGTAGTGCCACAACAAATGTTCACAAGGGTTATATAAAATGGATTATTATATGAAGGGTTATGTTTTATAGGCACAAAGATTGTCACATTTATGCTGAATCTCACACACACAATAGACACACGCTCTTCCTCTTCCTCTGGTAAATTAGTTGGACCATCCATTGCGATAATGCAGTTCACTCTCTTCCTCCTCTTGTCTGATAAATTCCATCTCCACCTCCCCTGATACACTCCATCTTTTTCTCCCGCTCTCTCCCCGATTAATTCCATCACCATCTCCCCTCCCTCTCAATATATTCCATCTCCCCCTCCTCTCTCCTGATATATTTCATCATCCCCTCCCTCTCTCCCCTGATATATTTCACCTCCCCCTCTCTCAATATATTTCATCACCCCATCCTCTCCCCTGATAAATTCCATCTCCCCCTCCCTCTCAATAAATTCCATCTCCCCCTCCCTCCCAATATATTCCATCTTCCCCTCTTCTCCTCCCGATAGATGCCATCTCCCCTTCCCTCTCACCCTGATATAATCCATCTCCCCCTCACTCTCTCCCCTGATATATTTCATCTTCCTCTCCCCTCCCTTTCCTCCCTCTCTCCCTGATACATTGCCTCCCGTACACCTCTCCCTGATATACTCCATCTCTCCCCTGTTATATTTCATCTTCCCCCTCCCCTCTCTCTGATATATTACCTCTTTCCCTCCGTCCCACCCCCCAGAAAAGCTCCATCTCCCCCTCGCTCTCTGATGTATTCACTCACCCCCTCTCCCCCTGATATATCCCCTCACCCTCTGATATACTCCCTCTCCCTCCCTTTGATATATTCCTTCTCCTCCTCCCTCTCCCCCTCTGATAGCCTCCCACCCCCTCTTTCCAATATCCTCCCTCTCTCCCCCCCCAATATCCTCCCTTTCCCCTCCCCCCCTCATTTACTCCCCCTCCCTTTCCCCCCTCATTTACTCCCCCTCCCTTTCCCCCCTCATTTACTCCCCCTCCCTTTCCCCCCTCCCTTTCCCCCGATATACTCTCCATCCCTCCTCCTCTGATATCCTCCCTCTGATATACTCCCTCTCTCCCCCTCTGATATACTCCCTCTCTCCCCCTCCCTCTCTCTCCCTCCCTCCCCCTCTGATATAGCTCCCTCTCTCCCCCTCCCTCTCTCTCCCCCCCTCTCTCTCCCCCCCTCTGATATACTCCCTCTCTCTCCCTCTGAAATAGCTCCCTCCCCCCTCTGATATCCTCCCTCTCCCCCCTCTGATATCCTCCCTCTCCCCCCTCTGATATAGCTCCCTCTCTCCCCCTCCCTCCCCCTCCCTCTCTCTCCCCCTCCCTCTCTCTCCCTCCCTCTCTCTCCCCCCCTCTGATATACTCCCTCTCTCTCCCTCTGATATAGCTCCCTCCCCCCTCTGATATCCTCCCTCTCCCCCCTCTGATATCCTCCCTCTGTCCCCCTCCCTCTGATATCCTCCCTCTGTCCCCCTCCCTCTGATATCCTCCCTCTGTCCCCCTCCCTCTGTCCCCCTCTGATATACACCCTCTCTCTCCCCCACTGATATACAGCCCCTCTCTCCTCCTCCCCCTCTGACATACTCCCTCTCTCCCCCTCCATCTCTCTCCCCCTCCCATATATTTCATCTCCCCTGCTCGATTGCAATCTGTCTTGGACCCACAGATATGCAGCCAATCGGAGGTGGGTGGCAGTGTGACAGCGCTCTTGCACTAAGAAGCCCATAGGCTCCAGCGTCGGGAGGCGACAGTCTGCAACTACAGATGATACTGTGTAGGCAAGGGTGAGATGAAGATTAGAGCTCCACGCAGCTAGCTCAGTGAGGGGAGAGGAGGGAGAAAGAGAAAGAGAGAGAGAGAGAGAGCAGCTTCAGAAAGAAAGGGAGAATTCTGAAACTGTTCTTCTGTTTTATTTTTTGTGATGTGGAAGGATGCTCAGAAAATCACACGCTGATCTGAAGGTAAAGGCACTGGACTGCTGCACGGTCTGAGGGATGGATATGGGCAGAGCTCGCCATCAGCTCAGCGTCTGAGCAACAGCCAGGCAACCGGTGCAGGAGCAGGGACGTCTCTCCACACCTGCAGTGAGTACCAGAAGTCTCTTTAAAACACAGGATTTTACTGGGGCTTTTCGACCCCTGTATGGAGCAGGGAGCTGAGAAAGTGCTCGACCTGGGGAGGGGAGAGGGGAGGGGTAGGAGATGATTCTGACAAACACAAGTAAATGAGCATTTTTGAGTAAGATTGGAACAAGAGACTGCAGTGGGTTTTTTTTTTCCCTTCAGTGATTTTGTGCACAATTTAACTGGAAACGCTAAGGAAGGGGAAAAAAATCGAATAATGTTCTAACAAAAGTGAATGAGAGATGCAAACAGTTTGGCTGGGGGTTAGGGAGAGGAGGGGAATCCTCTGTTAACAATCAGTGAGAAGACAAAATGATTTCACCTCCGACTTCTCAGGACCCATCTCTGAGCGTCTGCACACTTTGTGTACTTACCATCTGATGCTGATAATTAATATCAGCTTGCAATAGCAACCGGCGAAGCCCAAAACACTCATTCTCATCAGGTCGCAATTCTTATTGATGAGAGCTCAAGGAGTTTTTTTTATAACTTTGAAAAAAATGTGTTTTTCCCTTTTAATGAGTTCGAAACTATACCATTATAGAATGCATCCCGAGAGAGAGAGAGCAACTCCACTAAGAAACCAAGGGTTCTTAACGTTCTGGGAATCATAATGAAGAGAAACGCCTGCACTGTTAGTGTGTGAGAGAAATTGAACATCAATTGAACATTGAAAATCAAACGTTTACACATTCTCCCCCTTCCCTCCCCAATTAAAACCCCCTCGAGGGGGTTTTAATTGGGGAGGGAAGTGGGGAATGTGTAAACGTTAGTTTACATTTTTAAAATATAAGATTAGTCTTAATACTGACTTTTTTTTATAAAACCATTTATTATCTCTCCTTATTTCAGCACACATCCACTTGCTAGTGTGTAGCCAGTGATGTTGGGTTCATGGGTGTGTGTCTGTGGGACAGTGCGCGCAGTCAATGATAAATGACTAATTGTGTGATTAGATGTGGGCACATGCATTGTGTGGGTGGGTGCATGCGCAAGCTTGTGTGTGGGTGTGTGCTTGCATGTAGATGTTTTGTGTCTGGCCTCGTGTCTGTGACACTGCTTATCTGCAGGTCCCTGTCAATGTGTGAGGCTTTGTGCACACAATAAATTTAATGGTGATTTAGTGTGTGCTTGTGGATGGGAAACATGCACACTTGGGCGTATGTGTTCATCTACATCCACATAAAGGTGTTAGAGCATGGGGGTACTGTTCGTGTAAATATGCATGTGTGTTAGTAAATGTGTGTAGGGATTGTGTGTGCAAGAATGCATGTGTCTTAATGTATGCCTGTATGTTAGTCTGCATATGTTGTTCTGATCTGGAATGCTCTGCCTGAAAGGCTGGTGGAAGCAGATTCAATAGAAACTCTCAAAAGGGAATTGGCTAAATACTGAAAAATTTGCAGGGCTATGGGGAAAGAGCAGGTGAGTGGGACTAATTGGATAGCTCTTTCAAAGAGCCGGCACATGTGTGCAGATGAGTGGTGTTTGTATGTTAGTGTATGGGTGTGTATGCAGTTGTATCTGTGTATATGTGGATATTAGTATATTTGTGTGCTTGCAAGTGTACTTGTGTATATGTGTGAAGTGTGCTGTTGGATGTTGGCGTACCTGCTAAGTGTATGGGTGGGTGTGTGAATTAGTGTATGACTCCGTTAAGTGTACCTGGGTGTTAATGTTTCCGGGTATGTGTATGTCAGTGGATAGGTGCTGTTGTTCGCTAGTGTATGGGTATCTGTGTTAGTGTGTAGGTGTATGCGTGTACATTTGTTAGTGTATAGATGTGTAAGTTAATGTATGGGTGTGTGCACATTAATGCAAATGTGTGTTCGTTGAATTGGTGTCTTGGTGTGCCTGTGTATACATACATGCCTGCTAGTGTACGTATGCTGGTGTACTGATATGCTGTATGTTTGTTAGTGCATGGTGGTGTGCAATAGTGTTAATGTGTCAGTGCACACATTAGTGTATATGTGTATCTGTGTTAGTTTATGGGTGTATGCATGTGTTGGTGTATGGATATATAGATATGTTAGTGTGTGTGGGCACATGCTGGTATATTAATGTTTTGTTAGTGTGTATATTAGTTTATGGGTTTTGTGTGTTTGTGTATAACTGTGTATTACTCTAATGCGGATATGTTATATGGGCATGTGTGAGTGCATTTGTGTAAAGTTGCATGTTAGTCTGTTGGATTTATGTACTAACATTTGGCTGAGTGTGTATTAGATTCTTGTGTGCACTAGTGTGTGGTTTTGTGTGACTAATATATAGGTGTACAGGATTGTTACCTCATGGCTGTTAGTGTACACATGAGTGCATTAGTGTGCAATGGTGTATGTTGGTGAATGAGTGTGTTAGTGTATGGATGTGTGCCCATGAGTTAGTGTATGGATGTGTTTTATATGTGTTAAGGGGAGAGTGTACCTATCTTGATTTTTGCCACTATTGGGATTTTGCGCCAAAAGTGAAGTTGGACATGAATTTATCCGTCCAAATATAGTGGAGCATATTCAAAGTAGACAGTAATGAAAGGATGCCATCATATGATGCATTTCTTGACATTAACACTGTAACAGTGCCGGACACCAGGGATGCCAGCTTGCTATTGAAGTTCAGCATTGCCAAGACGGTCTTTGAGTTGTGTATCGGGGGGAAGGGGGTGTGGGGAGTTGTTTGAGTTGTGTATCTGTGAAAGTGTGGGTACCTACAGTTAACAAGCGGCAGTCCCGATCAATACCCAGTGGCTCTTGCTGGAAAGTGCGCGCGTTTGGGCGCAAGACGAGGGTAGGATCAGGCTTGGCTGCCGTGGCCCCTCTGCGGTCGATAGCCTGCCAACATTCACCGTGAGGGCTTATACGTGAAGAATCACGAAGCAACTGGAGGGCAGCACAACCTTGTGGAACCACACTGCAGCGTGTGAGAGTGCTCCCGGAAAAGGAGATGTAGAAACAAAGCTCAGTCGGAGCGGTGTGCCTACCTGGGCGGGCACGAGTGATAGCGCTCATGAATAGATCAACATGGGACTGGCTACCTAGATCATTGTGTGCATGGTGGTGGGGAGGGAAATTAAATGGTGTATTGATCTGTGTGTCTGGGTCTTTCTGTCTGTGTACCTATGGTCGTGCAGTTGTTTCTGGCTGCATTGTGATGTGTGGGAGTGTGTGTGCCCACTTGCTTAACCTAGCAGGCAACCTGGAGCTCCTCACTTCAGCAGGTTAATCTCAGTGCCCCACAGTGTTAATTAAAACACTGCGATTGTGACAATAACACCAAGGCTGCTTGTTCTTGTTAGGTCTGTTTTGTTTGTGACAGTTGATATCGTAAAACGCCTTCAGTTATGTCTGTACCTCACACACAGGCTGCTGTATAACTGTGACATATTACTAGCTGTGCAAAGATAAAATTAGTTGTCCAAACCTATATATAGATCCCCAATGTCTAGGGAAGTATTTATCTGAAACCTGCTTGAGTCATCGTCACTACATCTCCAGCAACCTTGTCACCTGATTAGATGACCTGTTTTCCCCCCAATTTTCTCCCCTCCATATGCTGGGGTTCCACAGGTCTGAGCTTCCCACTTGTACCTCACTCAAGTGGCCATTCTTACAAATGAGCCCAGATAGTGAGCACTCACACATGCTCTAGTGTTCTCCCTGTAACCTCCTCCAGCCCTTCAACCCAACAAGAACTCAGCGCTCCTCCAATTCTTGCCTCGTCACTCCCCCCCCCCAACTCCCTTCGCCCCTCCATTGGCGGCCCTAAGCTCTGGAATTCCCTCCCTAAACCTTTCCACCTCTCCTCCTCTCTCTCCTCCTTTAAGGCGCTCCTTAATCCTACCTCTTCAACTAAGCTTTTAGTCACCCGTCCTAATATCTCCTTCTTAGGCTGAGTGTCAAGTTTTTTTCTTGTAAAGCTCCTATGAAGCACCTTGGAACGTTTTCCTAAGTTTAAGCCGCGATATAAATGCAAATTGTTGGGGGTTATCACAGTCAAGTTCGTGTCGTCCTCCAGCTTCCGCACATGTGCATTTTCCAGCAAAAGTCAATGTGTAACAATCAGGAGCAGAAACGCTGAACGAATCTTTCTACCCTGGGTGCTCTAAGGCCAATTGCAGTAGCCCAGTCATCACCCTAGCTAAAGTCAGATAGCTCAGCACAGACCAAGCATCAAACTTGGGTTCTTGCTGATCTGCGTGGCTCGGTACAACACCACGCTGTGCATTTACCAACTGAGCCATTGGGGAGCTAGTATACAAGCTCTTGCATCTCTTCCATGTCAGCCCTGGCTCAGTGGATAGCACTCTCACCTGTGAGTCAGAAGGTTGTGGGTTTAAACCCCACTCCAGAGACTTGAGCACACAATGCAGGCTGACACTCCGGTGTAGTACTGCGGGAACGCTGCACTGTCGGAGGTGCCGTCTTTCTGATGCGACGTTAAACTGATGCCCCTGTCTGCCCTTTCGGGTGGACGTAAAAGTTCCCATGGCATTATTTCGCAGAAGAGCAGGTGTGTTATTCCTTGATGTCCTGGCTAATATTTATCCGTCAATCAGCAAAAACAGATGATCTGATCACGATCACATTGCTGTTTGCGGGATCTTGCTGTGCACAAATTTGTTGCCGCGTTTCCTACATTCCAATAGTGACTACACTTTAAAAGTACTTCATTGGTTGTAAAGCGCTTTACAATGTCCTGAGGTCCTGAAAGGCCCGATATAAATGCAAGTCTTTCTTTAGATGGAATGTATGTGGGCAGTTCTTGGTGGGCACATGTCCAGGACAGAAAACTGCCCACAGCTCACTAGTGATAAGTATCACTAAACTCACAGAAACCACAAGAACAGCCAGTGTGGGAAATGGAATGTCACACTGGTCCAGTGATCTTCTGGGCTTGGGGCTAAGGCGTATTATTGGGGCAATGTATAAGAAACTTTGCGCTTCTGTTTGATTGTGCTGTGCCCTTGACCTGGTGATGCTTGATGCTGGTACTGGGTGCAGCAAATAGCAAAGTGCTCCATTCCCCCTCCCCCCGCCCCCGGCAATGACATCCTTCAACTTGATGAGTGCAACATTGACCATCTCGCACTGCCCGGCTCCCTCTGACTCTGCCCGTAGCTTTATGTCTGTCCATGTGTCTCTGGCTCTCGGTCTGTCTGCCTGCCCATCTCCATCAATCCACGCTGAACGACGGAATGTCTTTGCACAGTGATTTAACGTTCTACTTGCTCTCCGTTCCACAGTGCTGGTAATTGCTTCAGGATACGTTAAGCCCTCTCCTCCTCACCCACCCCCATTGTCGATCTTTGTCATCTCCAACAGAACTCTCAACAATCCTTTAGTACGGTGGAATATCTGGCCTGTGGATCTGTATTAGTAACAGAATTACATTGAATGTACAGCACAGAAACAGGCCATTTGGCCCAACTGGTCTGTGCCGGTGTTTATGCTCCACACGAGCCTCCTCCCTCCCTACTTCATCTCACACTATCAGCATATCCTTCTATTCCTTTCTCCCTCATGTGTTTATCTAGCTTCCCTTTAAATACATTTGTTCTATTTGCCTCAACTACTCCTTGCGGTAGCGAGTTCCACATTCTAACCACTCTCTGGGCAAAGAAGTTTCTCCTGAATTCCCTATTGGATTTATTAGTGACTATCTTATATTTATGGCCCCTAGTTCTGGTCTCCCCCACAAGTGGAAACATTTTCTCTCTGCCTACCTAATCAAACCCTTTTATAATCTTATAGGCCTCTTTCAGGTCACCCCTCAGCCTTCTCTGTTCTAGAGAAAAGAGCCCCAGCCTGTTCAGTCTTTCATGCATTTGTGCCACTTTGCATTGTTACTTGATGTGTTTGCAATTTACATAACTCTTGCATTCTGTGTGTGGAGTTTGTCTTTTTGATATTTGAATTGGGGTTGTTTTTCTTTTGTAGAAATGCGTTCCATGCCAATTGCTGTTGCAGTGCGCTCGTTTGTTCTCAACTGTGTTTCAATAATTATGATTGTAATCAACCTCGCAGGCAACCTGATGTTTTGCAAACTGCAGAGGGTGTCAGTGATGCCTCTGGCAGAGATGAAGTCGAACCATCTTGAGCATTCATTTTATTACCGTAATCGCAAAGAAAAAAAATTGTAAATCCAACCCAGGGCATATTTGAAGTTGTAAGATGGTGTTGCTGTATTCCCTGCAGTTCAACGTGCATGTGCTCTTTAAAACTGATCTCTGTTGGTGTTTCGCGTCCGTGAGCACTTCTAACAGATCTCGCTGCACACATTCTGAAGCAAGTTCCTGTTCTGTCTAAGTGATTCTGACATGCGAGCTGCAAATTGGAACATTCCTTCCATTTAGCTGATCTCAGCCGGGTTTTTAACAATAGGAGCACTGCAGTTGACCTCCATTGGGGTTCGGCGTCCAGCCCTCCCTGCTGGCACTGCACGTGTGCACATGTTGGTGGAAGATGTGATGTGATGCCTCCCACAGTCAAATTTACTGTCTAGGCTCAGAGGCAGGCTGGCTCCGTGGAACCATGGCCCCAAAGAGTTTGCGCTTTTTAAGAGAGGGAGAAAATTGGAGGGTGGAAAAAAGAACAATTTTCTATCCCTACTTTACGCCTCTGATATATGCGCACTGTTCTAAACAAGAGAATATCTTTGAGCCCATGAATGTGGCCTATAGTGACTCACCCTCTGGTTTTGCCTCAATGGGTAGCACTCTCGCCTTTGGGTCAGAAGGTTGTGGGTTCAAGTCCCACTCCAGACTCTTGAGCACATAATCCAGGCTGACACTTCAGTGCAGTACTGAGGGAGTGCTGCGCTGTCGGAGGTGCCGTCTTTCAGATGAGACATTAAATCGAGGCCCCGTCTGACCTCTCAGGTGGACGTAAAAGGTTCCGTAGCACTATTTCGAAGGAGAATAGGGGAGTTCTCCCTGATGTCCTGGACAATATTTATCCCTCAAGTAACATCACTAAAACAGATCATCTGGTCATTGCTGTTTGTGGGAGCTTGCTGTGAACAAATTGGCTGCCATGTTTCCTACATTACAACAGTGACTACACTTCAAATATACTTCATTGGCTGTAAAGCGCTTTGGGATGTCCTGAGGTCATGAAAGGCTTTATATAAATGCAAGTCTTTCTTTCATTTTATCCGAGCATCCCAGAATCCTTTGGGAATGGGCTCCATCACAAAGAGCACCAGGTTCAGGTCTGGTGGTGTAAACAGCAGTTAGTTCACGTGGGTGGTGTGAGCACAATTTGTGTTTTATTTTACAGGGACATACTCAATTATTCACTGTCTTGTACGTGTTTCCAGTTTTCTTTTTCTTCTTAAACCCTCATTTAACGATTCTATGGTGCGAAACGTTTCTCAGATTCTGCTGTGGAATATTAAGCAGAAAACAGCAGCCATTTACAGAAGATCAATTGGCAGCCAAATTAACACGACCACCTGTCAATCAAGGGATTAATTCACACCTTCTCAGGAACTCAATGAGGCGTAGTTTTTTTTATTATTTGTTCGCGGGATGTTGGCATCGCTGCCAAGGCGCCGTTTTATTGGCTGTCCCCAGTCGCCCTGAGAAGATCGAAGTGGGCCCTTTTATTTTTTTAAAAATTGTAAATTCTGACTTTCCACTTTTTTTTTTGCTTGTGCCAACAGGAGGAGTAATTCAGGACCTTATTTGCCTGTTGCTCCCGGCAACAGAATTAAACCACGGTGGCTATGGTTTTTCTACAGGTTTCACTGGAATGGGAAGGGCAGCTCGGTGTGGTGTTGGTGTGTGACAGAGTGATTTCACACAAGGTGGGTCCCTGATTTGGGAGTGGGCTGTCAGAGAGAGACACTTCCACACTGGAATGGAGGGATAAGAAAGAAAGAAATGCTTGCATTTATATAGCATCTTTCATCACCTCAGGGCGTCCCAAAGCACTTTACAGCCATTGAAGTACTTTTTGAAGTGTAGTCGCTCTTGCAATATAGGAAATGTGGCAGCCAATTTGCACACAGAAAGGTCCCACAAACAGGAATGAGATAATGACCAGGAATTCTGTCAGACGAGGCCTTGGGTTAATGTCTTATCTGAAAAACGGCACCTCCGACAGTGCAGCACTCCCTCAGTACTGTAATGGAAGTGTCAGCCTGGATTTTGTGCTTCAAGTCTCTGGAGTGGGACTTGAACCTACAAACCTTCTGACTCTGAGGTGAGAGTGTCACCAACTGAACCAAGGCTGACACCAGGATCATAGATAAACCACCGAAAGCATCAATGAGCAGAAATCGTTATTTGATAATATTGTGAAAAGGAACGGCTTTTCTAATAATTGTAATTGAAGGTTGTCCTGATGGCTCAGTTGGTAAAGGAACGGCCGCCAGTGCTGTTTTGAGCTGCACAAGACCTGCATCTCCTGATCTTAGCGAATGTGTTCAGTAAAGGGGTTAGAATTGGCCTCAATGGGCCTGAGGAGAAAACCATCAGGCAGTGTTCTGAGTCCTGACCCTTATTCAGTGACTCCTGCTAGAAAGTATTATTGGATGTCAATCGGTTACTCCCAAGGATGTCATGAACCATGAGAGCAAAGCGAGATGTTGAACTCAATGCTGAACATATGCAAATTCTTGATGTGTTATTTATTCATTTTAAAAGAACACCGAACATAGGAGCGGGAGCAGGCCATTCAGCCCCTCGAGCCTGTTCCGCCATTCAAATAGATCATGGCTGATCTGTATCTTAACTCCATCTACCCGCCTTGGTTCCGTAAGCCTTAATACCCTTGATTTTGGTTTGTTTTACTGTCGCAGAGCCGGCATGCTGAGCGCGATAGAGACAGTGTGATAGAGGTGACAAAGTATTAAAGATGATAGTGGTACAGAGAGTGCTGTTGGACTTTATGTGACCATTACCGGACAGATTTTAACCTGGAAACACAGACGGTAAAGCTACAACTTTTCACTGCTGCAATTAAACAAATGATTTTTTTTAATCAATCAGGCCCATTTTATTTGCAGTGGCGTAGTGGTTACGGTAGTGGACTGGCAAACCAGAGGTCGTGAGTTCAAATCCCGCCATGACGACGAATGTGAAATTGAATTCTAAAGGCCGGGAATTCCTTCAGTGCTGTTCCTGCTCCGCTGCCGTAACTTCGCCTTAAGTGCGGTAGAACCCCCATTTTAGGGTTTCCTCTGCACTTACGGTAAAGTTACAGTGGTGGAGCGGGAGCAGCTCCAAGGAAAGTCATGGCCTAAAGAAAAAAGATCTGGTCATTTGTGGGCTGGCACCAAAGCAGCCGGATTGTTTAAAAACCTGAGTGGTTCACTAATGTCCTTCAGGGTAGAGAAGCTGCCATCCCACTCTAAAGAAAGAGAGAGCTTGCATTTACACAGTGCCTTTCACGACTTATGGCCAATGAAGTACAATTGAAGTGTAATCACTGTTGTAATGCGGCAGCCAAATTACGCACAGCAAGGACCCACATACAACAATGAGATAATGACCAGGTATTCTGTTTGTTTATCCCTCAACCAACAGCATTAAAAAAAATCGGTGGCTGACCCTTAACACTCAGCCTAGCAAGCTGCTCACTTGTAAACACAACTGCTTTCAGGACTTGCCTGCCCAGCCCACATCCTGGGAACGAAAGAAAATCATATCCTGTTCACGTGTTTTTGAAAGGCCTGCTCCCATCCAGTTTTGTATGTACACAAGGGGAAGAGTGGGAGAGCAGGCACACATTCCCAAGCCTGTGGAAAGATTCACCAACACCCGCTTTTCACACATGGGTAGTTCGTGTGGATGCTTTCGGGTGCAAAAATCAGCAGGCCAATGCCGAGCGTTACAAACTGTACACAACGTGTGGCGTGCCACAGCAGCCTGCTCATTTTAATTTGTTTTTTTGGCCTGAACGTCAGACATCATTAAAAGCCTCCTTGTGTTTTCGGGATTGCGGTGATGTGGGTTGTGTGCAGTGAGCATGGCTGCCCCTGCGTCACATCAGATCGCCCCTCCCTGGTCACTTCGGATTTCGCTGACGATCATCAATCTGGTGGCTCAAGTGGCCGGGGGGGGGCGGGTGGGGGGAGGAAAGATCAGTAAAGAAACCTGTCACAGGCAGCCCCATGATAGAGGGCTATTACGCCCAAGAGCCCCGTCTCGGGTCACTGCCTGAACCAGCAGAACCAGCCCGCTGTTTTATTCCCTTAATTACGACTCTCAGTAGGGCCGAGTACACAAGGAGCATGTCAAAACAAAAACATTCAGCGTTGCCAGGGAGTGTTTAGGCCCCTGTCTAAATGCAAAGTTGGGGGGGGGGGGTGGGGGGGAGGGGGGGAAGGACCAAAATAAAATAGAAAACAGCTGTTTATCCATTTTGAGCTTGACCCAGCAGAATGAGTCATTTTGACTGCACAGCTGGATTTGACTCTCTCTGATATGGACCGAGGTTTTCAAATGAGCCGAGCAAACCTCGAAAAGGCATTTCTCAGCGAAGCCTGCTGCAGTGACCTCACAATCACTAATAGCCTTCACATTGAGGACTACAAAAGCTCAATGATGGTCTGCGTCTGCATTACAAGCTGCTGATAAAATGGAATTACCCACAATAAATGGCGGGGGGGGGGGGGGAATAAAAATACCAAACGTCAGACATCACTTCATGATTTATATCATCGTCTGAACCGATCAATTAGATTCCAGTTTGTAACTTACTCCTGGTATTTAATGTTCTGTGTAGCAATTGTCTGAACCCTAGGCTGTAACTCAGCCGCAGGTGCCTGTGGCTCTATGTGGAAACCATCTCGATTCCACAATTAGACTGCAGACTGTAACTCATTCTCGGGTACGTATGATTCTATGCTACACTTCAAACGTACTCCATTGGCTGTAAAGTGCTTCGTGAAAGACACTATATAAATGCAAGTTCTTTCTTTATCTGAACCCCAAAATTAAATTGCATCCCGTGGCTCACTCCTGGAAATCCATGTTCTATCATTTATATAAGGAAGGAAGGAAGAACTTGCATTTATATAGCATCTTTTACGACCTCAGGACGTCCCAAAGTGCTTCACAGTCAATGAAGTATTTTTAAAGTGCAGTTACTGTTGCAGTGTAGGGAAACACAGCAGCTCATTTGCACTCAAAGGTCCCACAAACATCAAAGAGATAATGACCAGATAATCTGTTTTGGTGATGGTGGTTGAAGGATAAATGTTGGCCAGGAGAACCCCCCCTGCTCTTTTTTGAATTGTGCACTGGGATCTTTTACGTCCACCTGAGAGTGCAGATGGGCCTTCGGTTTAACGTTTCATCCAAACGATGGCACCTCCAGCGGTGCAGCACTCCCTCAGTACTGCATTGAAGTGTCAGCCTAGATTATGCGCTCAAGTCACTGGAGTGGAACTTGAAGCCAAAACATCCTGACTCAAAGACAAGAGTGCTACCACTGAGCCACCACTGAAATCTCAAAATCACAAAAAGTAGCCAAACTCCATTTGATTCCATTTCAGCATGTAATTCAGTTCCAGATAGCCATTATTCCATATGGAAACAATATGAACCTCTCAATTAGACTCTATCCTGTAACTTACTGCCAGGTATTAATTACTCAATATATGGAACATGGGAACAAGAGTAGGCCATTCAGCCCCTCATGGTCTCAACTCCACCCACCTTTTCTCCATATCTCTTGATACCCTCACCTAGCAAAAATCTATCGATCTCAGTCTTGAAAATTTCAATTGACCCCCACCATCCAGAGTCTTTTGGGGGGAGAGAGTTCCAGATTTCTACTACTCTTTTGTGTGAAAAAGTGCTGCCTGATTTCATTCCTAAATGGCCTAGCTTTTTAGGGGGGAGGCGGGGGGGACGCAGAAACCAACAGATGAAGCTTGAAACCCTTGAACAAAAAGGATGAAACTATGACTGGAAAAAAAGAGAGAGAGAGAGAATCAGGGCCTGAGAAACGGATGGCACAATGGGGAAAAAATGGAGAGGGACGACTAAAACCAAGCTACAGGCAATCACCAGCAGGCCCGGTTAGTTAAAACCAGACCTGGGACATAGAGTTGGAAGACCAGCCTGGGAGAAATTCACATGGGAGAGATCATCCAGTGACAGCTGGTGAAATGAATGGAACAATGCCACAGTGCCACCTAGCTTTAGCAGGACTGAAAGGTCGATAAATGTTAAGTATACATATCATATAGTTCAAAACAAACTCCCAGGCATGAAGGAAATAGTGCCGGAGGTGCCGTCTTTCGGATGAGACATTAAACTGAAGCCCCGTCTGCCCTCTCAGGTGGACCTGAAAGTTCCCATGACACTATTTCGAAGAAGAGCAGGGGTGTTATCCCCGATGTCCTGGCCAATATTGATCCCTCAGCCAACATCACTAAGTCCAGTACTTCCCCGGAGCGGAGAAACTACGCCATGTTCTCCGCAGCCTTCAACATGTCATCAATGAGGACAAACACCTCGCTATGGCCATCCCCACACCTCCACTACTCGCCTTTAAACAGCCACCCAACCTCAAACAGACCATCGTTCGCAGCAAACTACCTAGCTTTCAAGAGAACAGCGTCCACGACGCCACACAACCCTGCCACGGTAACCTCTGCAAGACATGCCAGATCATCGACACAGATACCACCATCACACGAGAGGACACCACCCACCAGGTGCATGGTTCATACTCCTGTGACTCGGCCAACGTTGTCTACCTCATACGTTGCAGGAAAGGATGCCCCAGAGCATGGTACATTGGCGAGACCATGCAGACGCTGCGACAACGGATGAACGGACACCGCGCAACAATCGCCAAACAGGAGGGTTCCCTCCCAGTCGGGGAACACTTCAGCAGTCATGGACATTCATCCACCGACCTTCGGGTAAGCGTACTCCAAGGCGGCCTTCGAGACACACGACAACGCAAAATCGTCGAGCAGAAATTGATAGCCAAGTTCCGCACCCATGAGGACGGCCTCAACCGGGATCTTGGGTTCATGTCACGCTACACGTTACCCCACCAGCGAACAAATGTTATCTGTTTTTAATATAATGGGTCATTTGCTGGCTCTCTCTGCCTTCCGGATGTTTCTGCCTCTCTCTGTTTTTTTTCTCTGTTTTTTTTCCCTGTTTGTTTTTTTGTTGAATGTGTATTCGGGGGTTCTGCAGGTGACACCTCTCTGTCTGAACACGGTGATTGCCTTGGCAACGGGCAGTTGCAGGGGCAGTCTGTAAACACCATGTATTGTTCTATATGTATAAATGCGTAGGCTTCAAGGAGCTCTTGAAACATTTGCCTGAGGAAGGAGGAAATCTCCGAAAGCTTGTGAATTTAAAATAAAATTGCTGGACTATAACTTGGTGTTGTAAAATTGTTTACAAACATCACTAAAAACAGATAATGTGGTCATTATCACATTGCTCTTTGTGGGAACTTGCTGTGCGCAAATTGGCCGCCGCGTCCCCTACCTTGCAACAGTGACTACACTTCAAAAGTATTCCATTGGCTGTAAATCGCTTTGGGACATCCTGAGGTCGTGAAAGGTGCTTTATAAATGCGAGTCTTTCTTCTTGTAAGCACAGGAAGCGTGAACTATAGGTGAAGTTTTTATATATATGATAGATAAAAGAGAGGTTCTATTCAAAAGCACAGAACTAGAAAAGTCCACTCGACCCATAAATCTCAGCTTTTGCGCTGACTGTACACCATTTATAACTCAGCCGAGCCACTTGATTAGATTACAACCCAATCAGATTATCTTACACTAGATCAGATCAGATTAGGCAAAATTAGATTACGCTACAGTGGTTCCTAGGAATGCTTTGCAAAGATAAATAGATTGTGCATAGCAATGGCCTGCAAGTCATCTCTCTCTTTCTCTCGTCTCTCTCTCTCTCCTCACCCCCCCCCTCTCTCTGAAGCCACTTTTGTATGGTGGAGACCCATGACCTTTTGAGTGCCACTCTCCCCATTTTACTAAACCCGTGTGCTGCCAGCCTCCTACTGGAGAGCCAGTAGAAAGGTTTTGTACGGCTGACATCTGTAATATAGAGTGCATGAGCGGTGGTAATGCAACAGTGCTTTCACTGTCAACAAAAATAACTTGCAACACTGCTTTCATTAGAAGGCAAAGAAAACAATATACAAAGATTTTGAGCTCCTCATAAAGGTCCCAGATGACACCCGCAAGATATCTTGGAAATATTGGAGATTACCATTTCCAACTTTAACCACTTCATTGATGAGGATTCTGAGCTATTCCAGAATTCATAGACTGTCCTGTTTTTTTTGTAAATTCATAGGATCAGAAATAGAGAGTTTGCATTGTCTGTGTTACTAATCTCTGAGATTACTGCATCGATTGGTCTACAACAAAAAGAGGAAAGGACTTGAATTTATATAGCGTTTTATCACACCTCTCAGAAATGGGCCAAAGCTAGTCACGTTTTTGTTTATTCCTTCTCGGGATGAGGGTGTAGCTGGCAAGAAAGGAGCTTGCTAGGCCACTTCAGAGGGCAGTTAAGAGTCAACCACGTTGGTGTGGGACTGGAGTCACATATAGGCCCAGACTGGGTAAGGACGGCAGGTTTCCCTTCACAAAGGACATTAGTGAACCAGTTGGGTTTTTACGACAACCCAACATCTTCCTGGTCACTATTTTTACTGATTTTTGTTTTTTCAAACTGAATTCAAAGTCTCAAACTGCCACGGTGGGATTTGCACTCCCGTTCTCTGGATTATTAGTCCAGGCCTCTGGATATTACTAGTCCAGTAACATAGGCCACTACATCACCGTAACCTATAGAATGAGTTACATTGTGCAGTTACTGTTACGTGGGAAAACATGACGTCCGTGTTGCATACAGCAAAGTTTCAAAAGCGGAAAATGAATGACTAGACAATCTGTTTTTGATGGTGTTGGTTGAAGGAGGAATGTTGGCCAGTATATCAAGAGAATTCCCCCCCTCCTCTTCGAATAGAGCCATGAGATCATTTACCATCCGTTACAAGAAGGAGACAGAGCCTTGATTCAACATCTCACCTGTAGTATGAATATCCATCATGGTAGTTAAATTATAATGGAGATTGGAGAAAAAGGGCTGAGTTTGAATCTGTTTTCTCTTTCCCTCCAATGCACTCCTCTCTCCTAAAGATGCTGACACTTGTTGGTCACCCTCCCAAATGGCTATTCTTCACACACGAGCCGAAACAGTGAGTGGTGATGGGCTCTTTGGGCATGAAAGACCTCACAGCTCAGCCCTTCACCCAACATCCACAGAAATATTCCTTCCCAGGAGGGGTTCTGGGTAGCAAGTGGAAGCGGGAATCCTGGTACGAAGGGTTGAACCCAATTGCAGCACCCCCTACTGATGCACTGATTGAGATCAGCTAACTTAGCACAGACTGGTAAATGAGGATCTATAGCTCAGTTATGCACCAACTTTACAACTGAAAACATAAGAAGCCATGGGCAAGAAAGGCCATTCACCCCATCCCTCTCGTGTTCTAATTCACCCCATCCCTCTCGTGTTCTAATTCACCCAATCTAGCATCCAACTGCCTCTAATGTCTTTGGGTCAAATTTTGAACAGAAAATCATGCCTTGGAGTGGGTGCAGAGGAGATTTACCAGAATGGTACCAGGGATGATGGACTTCAGTTATGTGGAGAGACTAGAGAAGCTGGGATTGATCTCCTCAGAGCAAAGAAGGTTAAGGGGAGATTTAAATGAGGTGTTCAAAATTATATTGGGTTTTGATAGAGTAGATAGGGAGAAACTGTTTCCACTGGTAGGAGGGTCGGTAACCAAAGGACACAGATTTAAGATAATTGGCAAAAAAGCCAGCGGGGGACATGAGAATTTTTTTTTACGTAGTGAGTTGTTATGATCTGGAATTCACTGCCTGAAAGGGTGGTGGAAGCAGATTCAATAGTAACATTCAAAAGAGAATTATATTTATACTTGAAAAGTAAAAATTTGCAGGGCTCTGGGGAAAGAGCTGGGGAGCGGGAGTAATTGGATAGCTCTTTCAGAGACCCGGCACAGGCACAATGGGCCGAATGGCCTCCTTCTGTGCTGTATCATTCTATAGGTGCATAATCGAATTCCCAGTGCAGAAAACTGTGCACCAGGAACACTGAAGACAATGATTTGGTCTTTTGTTTCTATTACCCTTTCTGGCAGATTATTCCAAATATTTATCACACTTTGTGTAAAGTTTTTTAAAAATCTGTATTAAATTTAGTTTTCATTCATTTTAATTTATTAGCCTGACTTATCTTGAAGTAATATTTTTTGGGTTACCTTACCTGTAGCATTTAATGCTTAATATACCTCAGTAAAGATTCCCTTGTAGCTCATCCCTTTCATACGTGGAATGAATGTCGCTGCTTTTCTCTGAACCCTCTGCTAAACAACCATGTCCCTTTTGAAGTGTCATGCCACATGATGCTGCTCAACGGAGAAGGCGGCAAGCAGCTCGCTCCCATGTCTACAGCACTCCTGCCTTGTCCACTCCCATCTCCAACCACTTCCTTGTATCCCTCACCACCCACACCCCCCTGCATTTCTCTTGAGGAAGGAGGGGGGGACATGTCCGATATTGGGAATTCCCCATGCGCTAGAGTGTTCGGCTTTAGGAACAGAACTGGGCTTCCAGGAATTGCAGAACTCAGAGACTGGCCGTTGTAACACCGCTGGTGTCCAGTCTGCAGGACAGCCTTTAAGACTTGGAGTACAAATAAATAACAAGCTGTGCGGAACAGCCTGTTATCACAGGCAGCAGGTGTTATTTTAAAAGCGGGATGCAATGCATGCGATAAGCCGCTTTTTAATTTATAAACTGCTGTCACCTTTACTTTAAAACATGAAAATTGCTGTGAAAAGATTTCCCGATTGCACTTCACAGCAGCTGCGAAGTAAAATGTCAGGAGGAAAGCAATTCTGGGTAGCAGAGCAGCAGGCTGAGATTGTGTCGAATCACACTTTCATCTTTTAGCTAAAATACAGCCAGCTGCCAGTGGTGCTCAGCGTGCTCTCCCAGTGTTTAGACAGTAACAGCAACAAATCAGCTTTGGACGCAGGTTTCAACTGCTAATTTTTTCCCCCAATTCTTGCTTCCTTCCCTAGGTTACTGTTTGTTCTTGAGATATGGCCGATGCTGGCAAGGCCACATCTACTGTTCATCCTTTGCTGCCTTCTTTGTTAGTGATTGTGTTTTTTTTTTAACAACTGATGTCTTTTCTAGGCCACTTCAGAGGGCATTGAGTCAACCACACAGTGTGGGATGTCAGTCACATGCAGGCCTGGCGGGTTCCTTTCCCTGAAGGACATTAGTGAACCAATTGGGTTTCTATGACAAAACATCGCCCCGCAAATTACCAGATTTATTCAACTTAGTTCCACAACTGGCCCCAGTGGGATTTGAACTCATAACCTTTGGATTACTGGACCCAATATAAGAACATAAGAAATAGGAGCAGGAGAAGACCATAGGGCCCCTCAATTCAATAAGATCATGGCTGATCTTCTACCTCAACTCCACTTTCCTGCCCTATCCCAATATCCCTTGATTCCCTTAGTGTCCAAAAATCTATCGATCTCAGTTTTGAATATACTCAATGACTGAGCATCCACAGCCCTCTGAGGTAGAGAATTCCAAAGATTCAGAACCCTTTGAGTGAAGAAATTTTTCCTCATCTCGGTTCCAAATGGCCGACCCCTTATCTTGAGACTATGACCCCTAGTTCTAGACTGTCCAGCCAAGGGAAACAGCCTCTCAACAATATCATAATCATTAAACTACTGTACCTGCAAAGTCATGGGCTGGACAGCTCAAGATGAATCCATTCCAGTGGCCATGTATTGGGGGTGGGGGTGAGTTTTGGAGGGAAAAGGAATTCTGGACTTTGCTGAATGTGGGCTGTGGAAAGCTTTTGGACAAATGCGCCACACGTGACTTGGAATAAAATCTGACCTGTGCTGATTATTCATATCTCAACAGAGATACGAGAGGATGGGTTCTAGCCTGCATTGTTACGATTTTGCACTCAGGTATCAAGAGAAGCTAGGCCCAGCTCAACCCACCATACTCGGGTCCTCCTTTCTTCATGTCCTTTTTGCACAGACGACTCTAGGGGGTAAAAGTTGTTGCTTCTGTACTCCCGGTGCGTGCCAGAAGCTGATATTGCAAAAATCACACACAACATAGCGTTGGGCGCTGTCGGCTGGGATTGTACAATTTCACAATAAGAGCTCCCGGGCACAGAAGCAAAAACTTTACCCATATGAATCTTGCTTTTTTTTCAGAATAATTTTAGCATCGTTTTCTCAGATATATCATCAGTATTTGCTAATACTGGATACGGGATCCTTGGCTTTATAAATGGAGGCAGAGAGTACAAAAGCAAGGAAGTTATGCTAAACCTTAATAAATCATTGGAGAGGCCTCAGCTGGAATATTGTGCCCAATTCTGGGCACCATATTTTAGGAAGGATGTCAAGGCCTTGGAGAGGGTGCAGAGGAGATTGACGAGAATGGTATCAGGGATGAGGGTCCTCAGTTATGTGGAGAGACTGGAGAAGCTGCGATCATTCTCCTTAGAGCAGAGAAGGTTAAGGGGAGATTTAATGGAGGCGTTACAAATTATGAGGGGTTTTGATAGAGTAAATAAGGAGAAACTGTTTCCACTAACAGGAGGGTCGGTAACCAGAGGACACAGATTTAAGGTAATTGGCAAAAGAACCAGAGTGGAGATCAGGAGAATTTTTTTTACGTGGCAGGTTGTTATGATCTGGAACGCACTGCCTGAAAGGGCGGTGGAAGCAGATTCAATAGTAACTTTCAAAAGGGAATTGGATAAATATTTGAAGGGAAAAAAATTACAGGGCTATGGGGAAAAACAGGGGAGTGGGACTAATTGGATAGCCCTTCCAAAAAGCCAGCACAGGCACAATGGGCCGAATGGCCTCTTTCTGTGCTGTAAGATTCTATGTTTTGTAATCACAGATATCGGCACCAGTTTGGGACTTGTTGACATACACTGGATGGTTTCTTTATTCTGGTTTCCATGGTCTCAACTTTGATTTCACAGTCATTAATATCTTCAAACAAGACTTCTGAAAAGGAATCTTAAAGGGTCTCCATAGGGGACAGGGTGGGGGATGTGAGTGATGACACTAACAGCATAGAACAGCCATTTTAACTCTTAACATCCACAGTCACACCCAATATGGCAGCAGACTGTAAAAGTTCTGCGACTTTTGCAATTTTGCCACTTTTAAACTGTTTACACAGCACCATCTTAATCTGTGCGTGGGGCACACTGTGCACGCTATCAAAGGCTTTATCTTTTTTTTTAAAAAAAGACATTTTTTATTTCTGTCTTGCGCCCGACAATTCCTGACAGCCTCACCAGTGTTGACACCGGGCTGACTCGTCCCAATAAGCTGTAGAAATAATTACACTTTAATGTTGTGCCAATACACTGCTTGACTGATGCCTTATTTATCAAATAAAATTACTCCCAATCACCGCTACCACTATTGACCAGCAGTACTTTGTCCTGGTGTTCTAGAGCATAACCTGCTGGATCCAGACACAACCCTTCTTTCGAAAGACAAAAGCCAATCGGGGTTTGACTCTGGTTACTACTGATCAGCGTAATTTTAACACTACAACGTTTCAAACTCAACAGTGGTTCAGTGATGCCTATTGTCATTCCGAGTCTTAACAAAAGATCGCTCCCAAGTTCCTCTCCAAGTCACACACCATATTAGGGATACTGTTCCGACTCTGCGCTCCCAACAGGGAACATCCACCACCCTCCCTCCCACCTACCTGGACTATTAAATGCCAGAAAATTGTGGGCAGTGTGCAGCCAAAGTTCTGGTATGTAGTCCCAGTGGGCCAGGCTCCCCACCAGGAGTGTGAAATTGGAAAGTGACCCTATAACTACAATGACACATACCCACCATTCAACTTTGCTGAAATCTGACAACGGCTAGTTTATGTTTTGAATATTTGGAACCTTCTGAATCCTGGAGTAACTCTGAGACTGTTTCTGGGAGCCCTTTTTTCTGATATGGATTACCTGGACCATGTTATGCAGTCGTAGGGATATGCAATGGAGGAATAGTCCTGGAATTGATCCTTCATCCCGGCCTATTGCTTACAGACAGAACCTATTTCTATTCAGTTTCTTCCGTTTATCTCTCCAACTCCAAATCTTCAATGCGTGTCTCCATTTATCTCCAATCCTCCAGTGCTTCTCTTCACCTATCTCTAACCCTTCCGTGCACCCCTCCATTTATCTCCCACCCTTCATTGTGTCTCTCCCTCTATCTCCAATCCTTCAGTGCTTCTCTTCCTCTATCTCTAACCCTTCAGTGTATCTCTCCATTAACCTCCAGTCCTTCAGTGCATTTCTCCTTCTGCCAGAGTTAAGATGAAGTTACAGTTTTCTTGGACACATGAGAAGTTAGTTGAAGGTATTCAAAAATAGCTCTGCCCACTGAGCTGTAAGCAGCTGTTAAGAGATTTCCCTCTACTGCCTTTAATTATTTAAATGTTTTTCTTTCATATAAACATCCAGGAAAGTGGCAAGAATATGTTACTTTGTTCTCTACTTTCTTGACATCCTCTGTAGAACATTGGTACTTAATTCATGGGGCTTGTTTTGACCTTTTGGACGTTTGACTGCTCATTCTGGCGACAGAGGCCTTCATGATTTTGAGGGGCCCCGGCCTCATTTAAATCTGGCTCCCTGGTTCAGCTCTCTGGATTGAGGCCTCAAGATCAGGCCCCGGTGGTTGCAGTAAGGTAAGTTATGGCGGGAGAGGGCAGTGGGCTCAAGGGGCAGCAGCGACCCAGATTATTTTTGCATTCCTGCTACTCTGTGGGAGTCCACAAAAATAATTTGACACGTTCCTTTGGCGGGCCTCTTTGGTTCCAATTGGGGTCCCATTTGCGTCATAGGACCCCGATTCCCATATTAAAAGGAGCCTGTCGCCTGAAGCAGGCGGGCGCATCGGACACCCGGCAGTCGGCCCCTTTCAAAATGGAGCCTGCCGAGTCGCTGGTGATAACAGGACAGTAAGGCTACCCCACCTCCATTTTCAGGCCATTACTGCCCCGTTAATGCCAGGAGAAGGCAGTCAAAATCGACCCCAATATGCTTCCCCCGTATGGTGGTATGCAGTAACATTGTTTGCATTGCATCTGAACTCTTGTTCTCCATCCTTGTGCAGACCATTGGACACAGGACTCGAGTGTACCAGCTTGTGACAAAAGGCTCAGCTTGGTAGCACTCTTGCCTCTGAGTCGGCAGGTTGTGGCTTCAAGTGCCATGCCAGGTCGTGAGCAGATAATCTAGGTCAACACTCCATTGCAGTACCACGGAGAGCTACTTTTTGGATGCGACATTGAACATAGGATGACATAGGATGAGGCCCTACCTGCCTGTTCAGGTGAACAAAGATTCTATGGCAAAAGCAAAAGACTGTGGATGCTGGAAATCTGAAATAGAAACAGAAAATGCTGGAAATGCTCAGCAAGTCAGGCAGCGTCTGTGGAAAAGGAAACAGAGTTAACGTTTCAGGTCGATGACCCTTCGTCAGAACTAGAAAAAGTTGAAGATTCGACAGTTTTTAAGCAAGTACAGAGCCAGGGAAAGGGGAGTGGAGTGGAGGGGAGGGAGGAGAGGAAAGAACAAAAGGGAAGGTCTCTGATAAGGTAGAGGGGCATGAGTGATTAAATGACAAAAGGGATGATGGTGCAAGGCAAGGAGAATGTTAATGGGACAGGTAAAGAAACAAAAGATGGGTCTAGAGGAGCTGTAAATGGCAACAGCAGAACCATTACCAGCACCTGCTGTCTGGAAAAAATGGGAGCAGTGGTTATGATCTGAAGTTATTGAAATCAATGTTGAGTCCAGAAGGTTGTAAAGTGCCTAATCGAAAGATGAGGTGCTATTCCTCGAGCTTCTGTTGAGCTTCATTAGAACAGTATAAGAGGCCGAGGACAGAGAGGTCAGAGTGGGAGTGGGACAGAGAATTAAAATGGCAAGCGACCGGAAGGTCAGGGTCAGGGTCAGGGTCACGCTTGCAGACTGAGCGGAGATATTCAGCAAAGCGATCACCCAGTCTGTGTTTGGTCACCCCATTGTGGAGGAGACTGCATTGAGCAGCAAATACAGTATACTACATTGAATAGTAAATTCTATGGCGCTGTTTGAAGAAGAGCAGGGAGGGATCTTGCACTACAGTACACCCTCAATCAGCACTACCAAAAACAGATTAACTGGTCGTGCATTCATTCTTTGCTGCTTGCAAGACCTTGCTGTGTGCAATTTCGATTCCTGTGTTTGCCTATGGAACAACAGTGACGACACTTCAAAAGCTAATTTAGTGAACGTGAAGCTGTTTGAAACATTCCCGAGGATGTGATAGACACAATTTTTTAATTGCCAGAATCGCTATTCTTAAGCGACAGTTACATTGCAAGTACTGCTCTCAAACTGTTATTCCTACATGCCAACTGTCAGAGCGTCATGCTGACATGCAGCATTTTGGGGGCCTGATTAGTGCGTCAGTGATGGCTGATGAAAATCAGGGCCAACAAGGCCCCAGGTCTCTTAGTGCCGCTCTTTTCTCCAACCTGTCTCACTCCTACTTGAGTCTGGCAGCTAATGTGCTGCACCTCTCTCCTTAGCACTGCTAATGGAAGGGGATTCTGGCCACTGCATGCTCTAGATGGGAACTCTTGCAAGAGCAGGAACTCTATTGGTCTACCATTGGCACTAGGAGTGGCACTGGGGAGAGAGAGGCCCCATTAGCAGTCAGAGTGGATGAGTGAGAGCAATGGGTGTCAGTGAAGGGGATAAATGGATGGCAATCAGGGTCCTACTTGTCCCTGAGCTGAGCTTCCAACCCCATATCCGCTCCATCATCAAGACCGCCTACTTCCACCTCCGGAACATCGTCCACCTCTGCCCTGCCTCCACTAATCTGCTGCTGAAACCCTCATCCATGCCTTTGTTACCTCTAGATTGGACTACTCCGATGCTCTCCTAGCCAGCCTCCCATCTTCCACCCTCGGTAGACTTGAATTCATCCAAAACTCTGCTGCCCACATCGTAAATCGCACCTAGTCCTGTTCTCCCATCACCCCTTGCGCCCGCTGACCTACATTGGCTCCCGCGGTCCAGGAACGCCTCGATTTTAAAATTCTCATCCTTGTTTTTAACTGCCTCCATGGCCTCGCCCCTCCCTATCTCTGTAACCTTCTCCAGCCCTACAACCCTCTGAGATCTCTGCTCTCTTCCAATTCTGGCCCCTTTCGCATCCCTGATTTTAATTGCTCCACCATCGGTGACAGTGGCCCTAAGCTCTGGAACTCCCTCCCTAAACCTCTCCGCCTCTCTCCCTCTCTCTCCGCCTCTCTCCCCCTCTCTCCTCCTTTATGACGCTCCTTAAAATCTACCAATTTGACCAAGATTTTGGTCACCTGCCCTAATATCTCCTTATGTGGCTCGGTGTCAAATTTTGTTTGATAATCGCTCCTGTGAAGCGCCTTGGGACGTTTTACTACGTTAAAGGCGCTATAGAAATGCAAGTTGTTGTGTGTAGTGGGATGTTCAACTGGCAAATCCAAATTCTAACAGCCTTGGCTTTGCATTGAATTTAGCAACGATAGGGCTCTGTGCGTGTATGCTTGGACGCATATCCAAAGTTTCACTCCCTGGATGGCTAATCTTTAATATTACAGACCAGTGTTGGCGCTCTACTGGGATTAAAACCCATTGAGGAGTAAGTTCAATAGATTTTGAGGTTGTCCGTTAGATGTTTGGGGTCTTTTAAAACCAGGCTTTGTAACAGGTTGCTGCACCCAGTATGGGATCTAAATTACCTTGGGGACGAGAGGGTGCCAGGCTCCCACATCTCTTGCTACAGGGCATTTGGGGACTAGATCACCATCCTGACTCCTGAGTTTTGCTGCCACTTGACGTGCCACTGAAACCATTTCATATTAGCTGGAGCCCTCACCTGCCGCCAGTGCCAATCGGAAATGATATTGCTCGTTTTACACCATTGCACAATGTCAAAATTACCCCCATTGAGTTTGTGCTGCTGGAGTTCCCGTTAATGAGGTTTAACCAACTATTAATTTAGGGCTGCGAACAGGTCAATTAATAATTGTACTACCCATTCTGTTTCCAGCAACAGCAGCTGTTCAATTTCATTTTGAAGAGGAAGGGTAAAGGAGAAAGAAATAGCAGGTGCACAGCTCGAGCTCCCAGGGGACTGCATGCAGCTTACCTTGCACAAAGTCACAGAAAAAAATTACCTTCCGAGTTATTCGTATCAGGAACAAAATGAAAATAGAAAGGTTACGATGCAGTTTGTTGGATGAGGCAGGGTTTATCTTTTAGGCTGTGGTTACCTTTTGATACTGGTCTCAGAGCAGAATGTCCAGCCAGCAGCACCAGAGTTATACTGCAGGCTGCCTATGGCTGTGAATCCACATTCCTCCCACCATGAGGGAGTTCCCTGTCAGTCAACTTTAAATGTCTTAAATCATCCAAAGGTCTGCTGCCCGTATCCTAACTTGCACCAAGTCATGCTCACCCATCACCCCTGTGCCCTTTGACTTACATTGGCTCCCGGTCCGGCAGTGCCTCGGTTTTAAAATTTTCATCCTTGTTTTCAACTACCTCCGTGGCCTCGCCCCTCCCTATCTCTGTAACCTCCTCCAGCCCTACAACCCTCCGAGATCTCTGCGCTCCTCCAGTTTGCATCGCTCCACCATTGGCGGCCGTGCGTTCCTCGGGCCATGCCTGGGCCCGAAGCTCTGGAATACCCTCCCTAAACATTTCTTTCCCTCTCTCTCCTCCTTTAAGACGCTCCTTAAAACCTACCTCTTTGACCAAGCTTTTGGTGTCCTGCCCTAATGTCTCCTTATGTGGCTCGGTGTCAAATTTTGTTTGGTAATCGCTCCTGTGAAGCGCCTTGGGGCGTTTTACTCCGTTAAGGGCGCTATATAAATGCAAGTTGTTGCCTTGATATTGTGGACAAGAGTGTCCGAACTTTCAAGACATGAAAATAAGCTCATAGAGTGCCGTGGTACTCCAAAGTACACCTGAGCATTTCATGAACTCTATTTAACAAGTGGTGTGAGATGATCTCCCTCCAACAACACTGTAGTCTGAAGTCATGGGCATCAGATGACGGCTCCTGTAGAGTCCCGATCAGCCGGCTCTGTTTAAGGGCGTCATAAGCACAGGAGTCTTGGTCAGTCAGCTGACCTTTTTCAACCGTCCCGATTGACTGCTGTTCACTTCCTGCTTTATGATTGCGGCAGAGGAACAGCTGGGAAAACTTGTTCTGTCAACAAAAAAAAAAGCGCAATAAAAGAAAAGACCAAATTCGAAAAACTGATGCTGACGTCCCTAGCGACTGCAGAGTTGTTCCTCAGTGATGAAGAAAATCTGAACGCAAGACATGTTTCCTGAGGTTTTAGCGTGACCTCCACCCGAAGCAGAAATTAAAGCCTCAGTTTGGGCTCCGAGGAAGGTGTTAATGCACAAATATAGAAAGCCACAAAATAAATTATTGAAAAGGTTCAGTCTCTATAACCTATTTAGATTATAAATTACAAATCATAATATATTTTAAACTTTATTTTTACATGTCAGATTTAATTTAAACTTGACATTTTGTCAATTGGATATAAAGCGAGATGTTCCATCGAGTTACATCGAAACTACAGCACAGAAACAGGCCATTCGGCCCAACTGGTCTATGTCGGCATTTATTTTCCACCCGAGCCTCATCCCTCCCTACTTCATCTAACCCTATCAGCATACCCTTCTATACCTATCCCCCCCCCCCATCTAGTTTTCCCCTTAAATGTAATATAGCAGAGTTTGGATTTACAGCCAAATGCTTTATAATAGAGTCTCTTACAAGGCAGTCTTTGGGAGCCATTCACTATCATGTATAATGGACTGTTACATTTAAGAAAGAATAAACTTGTACTTATATAGTGTCTTTCACATTCTCAGGAGGTCCCAAAGCATTTCACAGCCAATGAATTACTCTTGAAGTGTCGTCACTGTTATACAGATAAATGTGATGGCCAATTTGTGCACAGCAAATGATCTGTTAGTCTGTTTTTGATGGTGTCGGTTGAGGGCTGGATATTGGCCAGGGCACCTTCACTGGTCTTTGAATAGAGCCATGGGATCTTTTACGTGCACCTGACTAAGCAGTAGGGGCTTCACTTTAACATCTCATCCAAAAGACAGCATCTCCAATAATGCAACGCCATCTCAGTACTGCACTGAAGTGTCAGCCTCGATTATGCACTCAAGTCCTGGAGTGAGGCTTGAAACATTAACCTTCTTGACCCAGTGCAAGAGTGCTACCATCTGAGCCAAGCTGACACTTAGCTTTACAGTCAAAGTTTGCTGTCATGCAGACTGGGTATCTATATTAGTGAAGGAGCTATAAGCTATATGTATCCATAAACTTAGGCTCATCCAGTATATGTATCCATAAACTTAAGATCAACCAAAACTCTGCTGCCATATCCTAACTCGCACCAAGTCCCATTCACCCTGTGCTCACTGACCTACATTGGCCCCTGGTCCCCGAATACCTCCATTTAAAATTCTCACCCTTGTGTTCAAATCACTCCATGGCCTTACCTCTTCCTATCTCTGTAACTTCCTCCAGCCCTACAACCCTCTGAGAAATCTGCGTTCCTCTGGTCTCTTGTCTTCTTCCCCCCCCCCCCCCCCAACACCCACTTCCTTCACACCACCATTGGCAGCCATGCCTTCAGCTGCCTAGACCCTAAGCTCTGAAATTCCCTCCCTAAACCTCTCTGCCTCTCTACCTCTCTCTCCTCCTTTAAGACGCACCTTAAAACCTATCTCTTTGATGCTGCTTTTGGTCACCTGTCATAAGGTCTCCTTCTTTAGCTTGGTGTCAATTTTTGTCTGATTACGTTCCTGTGAAGCGCCTTGGGACATTTTACTACGTTAAAGGCGCTATATAAATGCAAGTTGTTGTTATATCAGTAGTGTGAGAGGGGTTAATTCTCTGGATGTTATTCGGGCTTTTAATGCAGGAAATGTTCAAGGAAGGTGAATCACTCACCAATATGCAGGAATAACACAGTTTGCTCCAAGCAGCTCTCATGATATTTGCTGTTCATGACATTTAGTGAATCAGTCAGATTAGAGCCATGATGATCACAGTGTGGCACCTTAACAAGCAGAAACTAAGTTTACTGAACCCTTAAAGAAATGAGCTGTTGTCAATGGAAATTAAGTAATTGAAAACTTCAGTGCTATGGCTAATCTGTCAAGAGAAAATATTTCGCCGAGTGGCTGCGAACATCATAGGCTTGAGATCCAAAGGAGGTGACTGGGTACAATCAGTGAGATTGCTTTGAAAACAAAGGTGCTGGGGAAACAAGCATGGCATGCGGAATGTTGTGGCCACCTTGCACACCGTGATGGTCAGGAGAAGGAAGGAGAGATCTGAGAAATGATTACCTTCATCTGCAACATTGATATTGTGTGGGACCAACAGTTAGTTGCATCTCTTTCAACAGTAGACAAACTGGCAACCAACACGGTTGGTGTAGTAGAAAGTTTGGTGACTTAGAGACCAAGATAAAGCAGCCCGCTTGATTGGCACCCCATCCACCACACTAAACATTTACTCCCTTCACCACCGGCGCACTGTGGCTGCAGTGTGTACCATCCACAGGATGCACTGCAGCAACTCGCCAAGGCTTCTTCGACAGCACCTCCCAAACCCGCGACCTCTACCACCTAGAAGGACAAGAGCAGCAGGCACATGGGAACAACACCACCTGCACATTCCCCTCCAAGTCACACACCATCCCGACTTGGAAATATATCGCCGTTCCTTCATTGTCGCTGGGTCAAAATCCTGGAACTCCCTTCCTAACAGCACTGTGGGAGAACCTTCACCACACGGACTGCAGCGGTTCAAGAAGGCGGCTCACCCCTAATTGCCCTCGAGAAGGTGGTGATGGGCAATAAATGCCGGCCTCGCCAGCGACGCCCACATCCCGTGAATGAATTTTTAAAAAAGAAACGTAAGGGCATTGCTCTAAATTACTTTTATCCAAATGCAGGGAGTCTAACATCCAAGCAGCCCTGCAATCAGTCTTGCAGAGAGGATGCAGTCAACCATGAGGGAATTTTTCTCTGACCTTTATGAAGATACAGTGATCTGTCCTCAGGCAGATCACTGGCAGCCATGAACGATGCCAATCATGAATAACCTGAGCAAACAGCCTCAGAGTCAAGAAGTTGGAACTCCAGGCCAGCAGTCTGTCCTTGATGTCGGAGGTGTCTGGCCACATATCTTGGGGTCCTCAATATGACTGTTTGAGAATTCAATGCTCTGGCATGCCGCCATCATTGACCCCCCCTTACGAAATCATCTCACACCCAAAATGAATGTCCCAGTTGGACAAGTCATCTTCCATCAGGTGATTGGCAAAAGAACCAGAGGCGAGATGAGGAAACAGTTTTTTTACTCAGCGAGTTGTTATGATCTGGAATGCAGTGCCTGAAAGAGTGGTGGAAGCAGATTCAATAGTAACATTCAAAAGGGAATTCGATAAATGCTTGAAGGGAAAAAAAAAAATTACAGGGCTATGGGGAAAGAATCGGGGAATGGGACTAATTGGATCGCTCTTTCAAAGAGCCGGCACAGGCATGATGGGCCAAATGGCCTCCTATCACTGTATGATTGGATGATTCGGTGTGACGTGTAGTTGTTTATAATGCTTTCCAGGCATGCTGGACACTGAATGGTAGCCTTAAGGATTGATGTAGACCATGGGATTGACTTTGGTCACAGTCCTCTCCATTTATGTGCAGTCTGCGACACCCAAGACTTTGAGGGAACCAGGAATGACATGGAATTGTGACTAGCTGCCTTTTTGAGGAAGTGCCTGGCCATTGCTGCTGCCTCCCTCTTACCAGTACGGTTCAAATCAGGCAATCACCACGGAGGGTCCGTTGTTGTCGGCCTCCCATATTGTCACCGGACGCTTCCTGCACAATACAGACGATGCTCTCAATTTATTATCACTCGCGTGCACCTTCAAAAGACTCGGTACAGATTGGCATCGGGACAGTCTAGCAGATCACATGCCCGTTATTTTCTTTCCTTAAGTGGCAAAATATACATTTTAAAATATCACTTTATAACGTTTGTGTTATTTTCTGTTACTAAGGATGCTGTGAACAATGGGAAGTGGTTCGGAGGTCAGGGTACATTGGATATAATATTACAATGAGGGATTATGTACAGAACCAGGACGCAGCATAATGAGATAAGTAGTAACTGAAGGGGCGACGTCATGATAGATTTTTGTTATGCAAGGGTATTAAGGGTTATGGAACCAAGGCAGGTCGATGGAGTTAATATACAGATCAGCTGTGATCTAATTGAATGGCGGAACAGGCTTGAGGGGCTGAATGGCCTACTCCTGTTCCTCTGTTCATATTTGGAGCTGGATCCTATTCAATTTGTACTGAGGCAAGAATGCCTTATTTCAGGATTAACAAGATCACAATATTAAGATATTTGATGGAAACCATTCAGCTCATCCATCTGAGGGAGGGGAAAAAACACAGGCCTCCCATCATATCATTCTGCTGGATTTTGAATGAGTACATTTTGTCTTTGCCTTCACCAGCCTACCCATATCATTGTAAATATTGTTCACGCTTTGCATGAAGAAGTTTCTTCCTGATATTTTGTCTGAAATTAACAAAGCGGAGAAAAGCTTCGATGAGCAACTTGATTATATAAAATACAGGGTCATTAGTTTTGCTTGATGCCACTGAAACCTGGTAATGTGATGGTGTTATATTAAAATGGTCTGAAATTATTGCATGAGAATCTAAACGCACTGCCTATTAATGAGGCCAGAAATAAATGGAGAGAATGCTCTGAGGTCCTGAGCGCATCTGAAAGAGGGAGAAGGAGGGTGACCTCCCATCAAATCGCGGAAATGTCTTTTGTCTTTCAAACCGTGACGTGGCCTGTTGTGCATTTCCGCATATTCTGTTCTTATTTCAGATTTTCAGCATTCATTGTTTTTTCTTTTAACCCTGCTGTTAATGAGGTCAGTATGTGTGTGAGCTGACAGCACTGGAATAACAACAACAACCTGCATTTATATAGCACCTTTAACGTAGCGAAACATTCCAAGGCGCTTCACCGGAGCGTAATCAATCAAAATTTGACACCGAGCCACGTAAGGAGATATTAGGAAAGGTGAAAGTAGGTTTTAAGGAGTGTCTTAAAGGAGGAGAGAGCTAGAGATGCATAAGAACATAAGAAACAGGAGCATGAGTAGGACATAGGCCCCCTCGAGCCTGCTCTGCATTCAATAAGATCATGGCTGATCTTCTATCTCAACTCCACTTTCCCGCCCGATCCCCATATCCCTTGATTCCCTTAGATTCCAAAAATCTATCAATCTCGGTCTTGAATATACTCAACGACTGAGCGTCCACAGCCCTTTGCGGTAGAGAATTGCAAATATTCACGACCCTCTGAGTGAAGAAATTCCTCCTCATCTCCGTCTTAAATGGCCGACCCCTTATCCTGAGACTCTGTCCCCTGGTTCTAGACTTTCCAGCCAGGGGAAACATCCTCTCAGCATCTCCCCCGTCAAGCCCTCTTAGAATCTTATATGTTTCAATGAGATCACCTCTCATTCTTCTAAACTCCAGAGAATATAGGCCCATTCTACTCAATCTTTCCTCATAGGACAACCCTCTCATACCTCTAAGGCAAGTATACCCTTCCTTAGGTAAGGAGACCAAAACTGCGCAGTATTCCAGGTGCGGTTTCATCAAAACCCTGTATAATTGCAGCAAGACTTCCTTACTTCTGTACGCCAACCCCCTTGCAATAAAGGCCAACATACCATTTGCCTTCCTAATTGCTTGCTGTACCTGCACGTTAGCTTTGCGGAGAGGTTTAGGGAGGGAATTTCAGAGCTTAGAGCCTAGACAGCTGAAGGCACGGCTGCCAATGGTCGGGCGATGTTGTTGACCAGGCAGTGTTTACAGATGGCCCTTAAAATAAGATCTATTCAATCCAATTGTCTTTTCTTTTGTTGAATGCAAAGTCTGAAGCTTCTATTGTGGGATACATGGTTTAACTGTGACAGCAATCTAGTGTGAACAGAAACAAGAAACCAGAATAAATGCGCTGTTGTAATGGATGAATGTGCGTAGGGGGTGGATGGAGAAAGGGGGGAGCTACTTGAGAGAGATGTTGACAAAAGGGGAAAAAAAAAATATTGATTCAAGACAAACCAAGCAGGCAGCTAGCTGGGCCTATTTCTCAACTCCGTGGGAGACGTGGATACAATCACAACGTTTGTTATTTGAGTTGTTGACTCTTTTCCCTCTCTTAGGATCACACTGCTTTCTCTTTTAAACCGTCAGTAGGTTTGGCACCCATCTGGTTCTGAGCCATGGTTCCAGAAATTGCTAAAATTTAAAAATAGGCACCAGTTGTCTATTGTCATATATGAGTTTATTTACTTTCACTCCCTTCGGTGTCTCATGATGTGAATTGTAAACAATTTTACAACACCAAGTTATAGTCCAGCAATTTTATTTTAAATTCACAAGCTTTCGGAGGCTTCCTCCTTCCTCAGGTAAATGTTTACCTGAGGAAGGAGGAAGCCTCCGAAAGCTTGTGAATTTAAAATAAAATTGCTGGACTATAACTTGGTGTTGTAAAATTGTTTACAATTGTCAACCCCAGTCCATCACCGGCATCTCCACATCATGATGTGAAGACACTCGTTAAGGGTTTCAATGGATCGTCAGCGGTAGCAGGGTACAGTGGTGTAGAGGTTATGTAATCCAGAGAATATAAATTCAAATCCTACCCTGGCAGTTTGAGAATTTGAATTCAGTTTTTTTAAAAGAATCTGGAAATAAAAATACCGGTATCAATAAAGGTGGTTGGGCCTTTTTATTTAAGTTGCAGCAAACTGCTGCAAATTAAATAAAAAGGCCCAACCACCAAGGTCAACGAGGAACGGGCAATAAATGCCGGCCTTACCAGTGACACGCACATCCTAAGAATGGATTTTCTTTGAAAAAACTAACATCAAAACCGAAACCACAATCCTGCCCCTACTTTGCCTTCTGTTCAGTTTTCCAGGTTTGTACCTGGCAAAAGATGGCAATCCCCAGCCGGTAAGATAAGGATGGCATTGGTAATCCTGATGTGGAGATGCCGGTGATGGACTGGGATGGACAAATGTAAGGAATCTTACAACTCCAGGTTATAGTCCAACAGTTTTATTTGAAAATCACAAGCTTTCGGAGATTATCTCCTTCGTCAGGTGACCTGACGAAGGAGATAATCTCCGAAAGCTTGTGATTTTCAAATAAAACTGTTGGACTATAACCTGGAGTTGTAAGATTCCTTACATTGGTAATCCTGATCTTGCAGTGCTTGGATGACAACAGATGTGTTGTGTTTTGGGGCAATAAGGTGCAAAAAAGTAGTCCCAATACCTTTTGCTAAACATCTATCTCCTTGTGTGGTACGATTGGACAGCAATGTTATCAGTAAGCTTATCTGAGGAATTGGACTCGGAACTCTCCCCGGAGTTTATTTACATTGTAATCATTGATGTACTCAAGACTGAGTGTCAAGCATTCCGACATATTTGACTTTTAGTTCCATCAAATTTCATTTTTACATAAAGACAAGCAACAATCTCAGCCAAGGCAGCGATTAAGACTTGGCTTCACTGCTCCTGGGCTAGGGAGTGGAAAAATTAACCAGGACTCGCATTCCTGATCGGCCTCCAGTGACACAGGATTGTAACGACTGCTGCAGTTGAATAGCCTGCCAACGCCAACCCTACACATGAAGAATGGACAAGGCCGCCAATTGGTGGTAAAACCAGTCAGAAAAAAAAGGCTAGAAATCTCTGGTTTAAAATGTAAAAGAGACAGATACACAGTCTGCAGAGCTGCAGGCAGCGCGACATACAGTATAATCAGTTGATTAAATCGGATAACCCTGTTGAACTGGAAACTAGACAGCAATTATCATTCAGTGCCTGGAGCAAATGCAGTCAAAAAAAATCAGTGCTGTGTATTGTGAAGAGAAAATAAAATCCTTTCTGCAGACCCACGCATGGGGATTACAGTACCTTTAACAATCTGAAGTAATGGCTGGAATTTACTGTAGAATTTCACAAAAGGGAAGAACACGTTTATATTAATTCTTTGATCGAGAGATTTGGACTGTTTATGCAGAAATGGAGCTAAACTGTGAGTGAGAGATTATTGTTCAGATTTGACGGCTAGACATAAATTTATTGCGTGTGCATTTGTCGGTTGAGGGATAAATATTGGCCAGGGCGCCGGTGACTACTCCCCTGCTCTTCTTCGAAATAGTGCCATGGGATCTTTTACATCCCACCTGAGAGGGCGGACGGGGCCTCGGTTTAATGTCTCATCCGAAAGACGGCACCTTCGACAGTGCAGCACTCCCTCAGTACTGGCACTCCCTCAGCCTAGATTTTGTGCTCGAGTCTCTGGAGTGGAGCTTGAAACTAACTGAGCCAGGGCTGACACCTGAAGTATTTGGAAATGAGGAAAGACTATTACGCCCACTTTGTCATGTTGTTCAACCCTGTATGGGGTCTGCTTAGACCATTTTTATTTCCCTCCTGCATCAGGGAAATGATGCAGGAGGGAAAGTCTTTCTGCTCATAGCTCAGGTTAGAAATCTGTGCAGTTCCTTTTTGAACATCCCCTTCCTGATTTTAAAAATGTGCCTCCCGCCACCCCCATTTTAATCTGTTTTTTCCCCAAACGGAACAATTATGTTCCTTAGCCGTGGGATATTACAGTGCAGTGAATCAGATGCGTTGCAATCTGGCAAGGTTATATAAGTAGTCTCGGTGATTCCTGTAGCCAGTGAAAAGTTTTACGTAATTTCTGAACATTTGGAAGGATCTGGAGTACGTGACATAATCTGGTTCCCCTCACCAACTCCTTCAATCCCATTGATGTGAGCCAATGATTTCTCAACAAGTGAAACCGTGATGGTGTTTCTTTGGCAGTATGAGGATCTGCAAATGGCAGAGGAGGCAAGAATTCTGAGGGTTGCAAATTGCTTTAGGCCTGTTTTTTTTGGCCCTGAAATGGACGGAGCGCGCGCCCCAACCAGGAGGCCCAAGGCCGGCCCGAAATTGGGCCTCGTTAAATACTATCTGGTTGAGCGGCCGGTACCTGTCACGACTCCACACCTGGGCAGCTTGCCCATTTCGAAAAGATGAGTTTCGGGCCCGCTCGACTCGCAGGCAGCGGCCCGAAGGTGAGCCCCGGGAGGGAGAGGGCAGCAATGGTGGGTGGGGGTGGGGGACGTTCTGGATACTGTGTGGAGTCGGGGCAGCGTTTTTAAACTAACCTTTTGGTGTGGTGGGTGCTGGTCAGCCGCTGAAGAATGCCGAGTGGAGCAGGCCTGGCTCCTGCCATGCTCATCGGTATCCAATTTAGTACGGGGTGGGGGGGCCTAAAACAGGCATTAGGCCCCTCATTTACATATGTAAGGGGCATAACACCTGTTTTAGGCGGCCACCAGGGACACCTGAAAAATAGTCTGACCCGATATTGGTCGCCAAAATTGGCCCTCACTGCGTCTGTTTTACGCCTGTAAATTGGATGCAACAAAGTCCAATTTCTACCCCTTGTATTTTCTTCACATGCCTCTCAATGTGTTAGAAGTGTGGAATTTGGGTCATGGATTACGGGGGGAGGGAGCAGAGTTTTCTGTAGAATCACCAAATCAGCTGATTTTTGCCCACTTGGGAGTCTTGCCTCCTGCCGCTGCTTTTCCTCAGCAGCTTTGTCAGGACATCCTGATTAAAGCGGGAGAGTCGGGCGGCGTTCCTGCTCCAGCTCCTCCACTGAGAACAGTCATCCGGCTATTACCCCAAGGGCTCGAGCTGCTGCAAGAAAGAACAAGCAAATCTAAGCAGTGGCAAAAACTACGATAACCTTCCTTTTGCATCATTTGACATCTACATGAGCACAGTACTCTGGGCACAAGAGGGGTGAGTCTAATTAGAGAAGAGAACAATTTAAATTATGGGAACTGGTTGCGTGGCATCCTGAATAGGTTAGCAGGAATTAATTCGTTCTGGAGAATAACGTTGCTGGAATTTAATTACAATGCACCTCGATAAGAAATCTTTGACATTTACTTATTGCATTAAATGCCACAGTAAACCTTTCACTTTTACAATTTCTTGCTATTTTTTCCCTCCCCAGAGAGTTTATTAATTTGAGCAGGAGAGTGACTAGTATGCTGTGAAATTAAACAAATGCTGAAATAATTATATGGAATTTAATACAATTCACTTCATACACTCCAAGGAAATGGAGCACAGTTCAACGCTTGGATTGGTTATTTCCTTTTGAACGGGATATGAGAACAAGTGTTTGGTTAATGGGTGTTAAGTCAATTGGCACCATGGAAATGATCCAAGGCTGATCGGAGGGAATGGGAACGGTGACTTGGAATTGACGCTTGGTTGATGGGAGTGAAGGGGAACGAGATGTTAAAACAAATCCTTGCTGGGTGTGATGGAATGTAAATAGATTATTGGAAACATAGAAATATAGAATATAGGAGCAGGAGTAGGTCATTCGGCCCTTCGAGCTTGCTCCGCCATCCAATATGATCATGGCTGATCTTCTATCTCAATACCGTATTCCCGCTCTCTCCCCATACCCCTTGATGCCTTTTGTGTCTAGAAATCTATCTAGCTCCTTCTTAAATATATTCAGTGACTTGGCCTCCACAGCCTTCTGTGGTAGAGAATTCCAAAGGTTCACCACCCTCTGAGTGAAGAAATTTCTCCTCATCTCAGTCCTAAATGTCCTATCCCGTATCCTGAGACTGTGACCCCTCATTCTAGACCCCCCAGCCAGGGGAAACATCCTCCCTGCATCCAGTCTGTCTAGCCCCGTCAGAATTTTATATGTTTCAATGAGATCCCCTCTCATTCTTCTAAACTCTAGTGAATACAGACCGAGTCGACCCAATCTCTCCTCATACGACAGTCCTGCCATCCCAGGAATCAGTCTGGTGAACCTTCGCTGCACTCCCTCCATGGCAAGAATATCCTTTCTTAGGTAAGGAGACCAAAACTGCACAACAAAAACAACTTGCATTTATATAGTGCCTTTAATGTAGTGAAACGTCCCAAGTCGCTTCACAGGAGTGTTATCAAACAAAATTTGACACCGAGCCATGTAAGGAGATATTAGGACAGGTGACCAAAGAGGTAGGTTTTAAGGAGCGTCTTAAAGGAGGAGAAAGAGGTGGAGAGGCTTAGGGAGGGAATTCCAGAGCTTAGAACCTAGGCAGCTGAAAGCAGGGCCACCAATGGTGGAGCGATAAAAAGCTGTTTTTGTTGAGCGTATATGGTGATGGTATGTTTTGAATAGATTCTCAATTGATGATAGTGAGTGGAAATTTGTTTGACAAACCTATTGGAGTTTTTTGAGGATGTAACTGGTAGAATAAATAAGGGAGAACCAGTGGATGTGGTTTATTTGGATTTTCAGAAGGCCTTTGATAAAGTCCCACATAAGAGGTTAGTGTGGAAAATTAAAGCACATGGGATTGGTGGTAATATACTGGCATGGATTGAAAATTGGTTAACAGACAGGAAACAGAGAGTAGGAATAAATGGATCTTTTACGGGGTGGCAGGCAGTGATTAGTGGGGTACCGCAGGGATCAGTGCTTGGGCCCCAGCTATTCACAATATGATTTGGTTGAGGGAACCAAATATAATATTTCCAAGTTTGCTGACGACACAAAACTAGGTGGGATCGTGAGTTGTGAGGAGGATGCAAAGAGGCTTCAACACAATTTAGACAAGTTGAGTGAGTGGGCGAATATATGGCAGATGCAGTATAATGTGAAGTTATCCACCTTGGAAGGAAAAACAGAAAGGCAGAGTATTATTTAAATGGTGATAGATTGGGGAATGTTGATGTACAAAGGGACCTGGGTATCCTTGTATCCAATTACTGAAAGCAAACATGCAGGTGCAGCAAGCAGTTAGGAAGGCAAATGGTATGTTGGCCTTCATTGCAAGAGGATTTGAGTACAGGAGCAAGGATGTCTTTATACAGGGCCTTGGTGAGTCTACACCTGGAGTATTGTGTGCAGTTTTGGTCTCCTTACTTAAGAAAGGATATACTTGCCATTGAGGGAGTGCAGCGAAGGTTCACCAGACTGATTCCTGGGATGGCAGGACTGTCGTATGAGGAGTGATTGGGTCAACTAGGCCTGTATTCACTCGAGTTTAGAAGAATGAGAGGGGATCTCATTGAAACGTATAAAATTCTTACAGGGCTAGTCAGACTGGATGCAGGGAGGATGTTTCCCTTGGCTGGAGGGTCTAGAACGAGGGGTCACAGACTCTGGATACGGGGTAGGACATTTAGAACTGAGTTGAGGAGAAATTTCTTCACTCAGAGGGTGGTGAACCTTTGGAATTCTCTACCACAGAAGGCTGTGGAGGCCAAATCACTGAATATATTTAAGAAGAAGCTAGATCGATTTCTGGACACAAAAGGCATCAAGGGGTATGGGGAGAGAGCGGGAATATGGTGTTGAGATAGAGGATCAGCCATGATCATATTGAACGGCGGAGCAGGCTCGAAGGGCCGAATGACCTACCCCTGCTCCTATTTTCTATGTTTCTATGTTTCTATGAAATAATTCTTTGGAACAGATACTTGGTTGATGAAAGTTAACAGAAATGGTAACGCAGAATGACAGGAGTTGGATGGGCATGATAGATTGGAATAGATGTCGGGGATGAGATGATATTGCAAAAGCAGACCATCTGTTCATCTTTCAAACCTGGGTTTGTATACCACTCAGACTGATGAGATTAAAATTGTTGGATACAAGAGTCCTATATGAAATGAGTTGTCGACTGAGAGCCTTGGGGACATGGGTCTGCGGCACAAAACTCAATATGAATTACAGTCAACTCAGAGAGGCCATAAGGATGGCCTACATTACAACAGTGACTACAATTCAAGAAAGTACTTCATTGGCTGTAAAGTGCTTTGGGACGTCCTGAGGTTGTGAAAGGCGTTATATAAATGCAAGTCTTTTTCTTTTCTAACAAGTCAAACTGATAATATTCATACTATTGTGTGAAAAGTGCTCTACTGAGGTTCAGGCTAAGACACTGGGCAATGGATTTACTCTGAATCTAGCTATGTTTTCCCTGATCTGGGATTGCTTGAGGCTGATACTGGATGCCCAAAATGGAAAAAGTGTTCCATCCCCAACACCGATATCTCTCACATTTTATCAGCACAAAAATGCACCAAAAATGTTTTAAAAATTAATCCTTGGTTGATTGGAGTCAAGAGGAATGGTACGTTAGAATATTATATGTGCATCAGTTACACAATTTTGAATCCGATTTTCAGAAAATAGATTTTATACTCTGGTTCATTTTAGATTTTCAAACAATTCGACAAAGAGCTGTGGAAAATGGATTTCAAAAGTCATAGGGCTCGATATTAGCAGGGTGGCGGGTTCTCAGCGGGGGGTCGACTGGGCGCGTGGGTAACGCGCCCGGTGAAATCAGTGTGCTCCGCACGGAATCGCAGGCTGATTGGAGTCACTTACCTGTGCTTCCGGGTTTCCCGCTGGTAAGCTGCGCGGCGGGCGGACTGCGCGTGCGCAGCAAGGTCTGTCAGCTGGAGGAGTCCTATTTAAAGGGGCAGTCCTCCACTGACTGATGCTGCAGAAAATAGGCAAAATTACGGCATGGAGCAGCCCAGGGGGAAGGCTGCTCCCAGGTTTAATGATGCCTCACTTCAGGTATCATTGGATGGGGTGAGGAGGAGGGGGGAGGATAGAGATCTTCCCCCCCCGGCGGGCGGGAGGAAGCGGCCTGCCTCTGCCACCAGGAAGGCCTGGCTCGAGGTGGCAGAGGAGGTCACCAGCACCACCAACATATCGCGCACCTGCATACAGTGCAGGAGGCACTTCAATCACCTAAGTAGGACAGCCGAAGTGAGTACACTTACTCATTCCCCTCCCCTCCGTCTGCCACATCACCGCCCCCACCCCACATCTCCTTCTGCACTGCCAACACTACTTTGTCACATCACCCCTCATACCCACTCAAAACTCATCCTCATCTTACCTGCACCTACTCACCTCGCCAGTACTCATCCTGCCACTACCACTCAACCCAATCCTCATACAATCTCATGGCTCTATCTCATACTCACCCTCTCATGCATCTCTTTCACGGTCAGCCTCACTCAACCTGCCACTACCTGTGCTGCAGCCACAGGGCATGCATCACGTGTGCAGTAAGAAGTGTAAGGCAAACGTGTCGTGAGCATGAAGGGGAAGCACAAGGGTGTTTGAGGGTTTGTCATGGTGTTTATCTATATTTAATTTCTGATCAACTCACATAACATATATTATCACCACTACTGCCACGTCTTTGCGAATCTTGTCTGGTTTGTGCAATAATGCCCTTTCCTGAGGATCACTATGAAGACCCACAACTGATGCCACCCATTGTGTCACTGCAGAGTGGGTGTAGGTGTATTTTCAGGGCTCTTTTGTGCAGACGACTGAGAGACGTCGGCGATGTCCCCGGTGGCACCCTGGAAGGATGCGGAGGAGAAGTTGTTGAGGGCAGTGGTGACTTTGACAGCGACAGGCTTGGGCCAGCCGGGAGCAGCTCGGCATGGAGGAGGCTGCAGATGTCCACGACTACATGTCGAGTGACTCTGAGCCTCCGTGTGCACTGCTGCTCAGAGAGGTCCAGAAAGCTGAGCCTCGGTCTGTGGACCCTGTGGCGAGGGTAGTGCCTTCTGTGACGCATCTCTCTCTGCGGTTGCCCTCCCTCCTGCTGTGCAGGTGGATGTGTCACAGCACTGTGTTGTGGAGCTCCACGTGTCAGAGGTGGACGGCGTGGCCGGCGAGGCTGGTGATGCTGTTCGCCCTCCGAGGAGATCATGACTGCAGCTACGGCGGCCCCCATCCGGAAGATGTACGTTTGAGGGGGTCCGCAAGGTAGGTAAATGTGTCTGGAGACCGGGGTAAGTGTGCAAGTTTGTGAATTTTATTGTTAGGGGGAGGGTGATCGGGGCCAAACTTTGTTCGAAGTGACAGAGTGGCCTCTTGCAATGAGTGAGTGTCTCCCCCCGCCACCTGTCAAATGGACCTTTGCAGCTGCCACAGGCTGATAGCTGCAACACGTCCATTTGAACTGGGAGCGTTTCCCCCAGTTCGGGAAACAGTCTCAGTTAATTTCAAAATCCCAGCCCTCCTAAAATATCAGGTCAATCAGGTCTGTAAACGACCTGAAGTACCTGTTTAAGTACTTTAAGTGGCACCCCGCTGGCTTTAATTGCTGGCGGGAGTCCCACATGCGGGGGCTGCGCGCGCATGTCAGCGCATCACTGGGGAACCCGGAAGTGGGCGGGCTGGAGCCGGACTCCAGCCCCGCCCCGGGAATCCCCAATTTTCGTAACCCCCCACCCCCACCCCCCACCAGCCACGAACACACCCGATCGCGGGTGCGAAAATCGAGCCCATGGAATTATACAGCACAGAAGGAGGCCATTCGGCCCATTGTGCCTGTGCCAGATCTTTGAAAGAGCTATCCAATTAGTCCCACCCCCCTGCTCTTTCCACATAGCCATACAGATATTCCCGTTTCCCTTTTGAATGTTACTATTGAATCTGCTTCCACAACCCTCTCAGGCAACGCAATCCAGATCATAACTACTCGCTGTGTGTAAAAAAAAAAATTGTCCTCATCTCCCCTCTGGTTCTTTTGCCAATTATCTTAAATCTGTGTCCTCCGGTTACTGACCCTCCTGCCAGTGGAAATAGTTTCTCCCCATCTGCTCTGTCAAAGCCCCTCATAATTTTGAAAAAGTCAATTCCTTCCGCACAAATTAGGGGTGAAATTGGTCTACCCCAGTGGTCAATCTGATCCCCTATTTAGACAAAGTCAAGCATTTTAACTCTGACAAGTGATAATGAGACAGAATGATACATTATTCACCATTTTAACCAAAAGGCCAAGGACCATAATGCAGAATATGAGCACAGTTGGAAAGAGTAGATGGTAAACTCGATTATCATTTAGTTATGACTATGGCTGATGAACAAAATGTACATCAGGATCCAAGAGAAACCTGTACCAGCTCTGACAGGACTCTAATGTAAAACATGACTATCCTGGTAATAAAGTACAGCACTATCCTACTTCTATATATCTGATCAAAAACTATACAGTGTCTGATGCAGTACTGCACTGTACTAGTCCTGAGGTGGTTTTGGATGGATTAGTATTGGTAAGAAACATAATTTTCCTGAATTAGTTAATTTTTTTTACAGTGATATATCTGCCAAAGAGATTGCCTTAAAATATGAATATTAAAGATAATTTCTGGCATTATTATAAGATATTCCACATTCAAAGCTGATTCTTTGGCAGGAACTCAATTCAAATACAAATGTTCACAGTTTTTTTTTAAACATAAAAGTTCCCATAAATTTTGAAATTAGTCATCAAAACGTTTAATCCTTTGTAAGAGCCAATACAGAATACACCACAGAAAACATTTCAAAAAGGGTGCTTTTATAAACTTAAATTTACAGCAATAGAAAAAAAAATACACCCGACCTTTGGGCAGCATACTGTTAAACCTCATTAAATTGGGATTGTGACTCTTCCTGGCACCAGTCATGACAAACTCTGTTTCAGATTAAAAAAAGAATTAAGATTAAACTTTCTTTTTTTTCCCCTGCAAAACCTTTCATCTCACATAAAATGACATCTTCCTGCAGAGTTCGACAACTCAGTACAAGTTAAAAGGCAGATGGAGTTACACGCGACCCTTTATCTCTGTTGAGTTCAACAGCTGTAATTCAGTTACCTATAACCCTGTGTGACCTCAGCGACTCAAAGGTTAGGCTCTGAGGGACCTTGCGCACTGGAAAAGCACAGAATAATCTAAACAGTGTTCAGTGGTGCTGTTATCCAATTGATGGCACACTTTACATACAACAGACATCCACAGTGGATGACACGTTATAACATCATTTGAATTGCTTGTTTCATTTATTTAATGAACAGACGATGTCAGATTGGTTTGTTTTCTTGATTTAATTATCAGAATTGCTTCTTTGAAGTGAAAAGAGCTGGCTTATTCAATTGTGAAGATTGTTCAATGCAATATCTTCCTGATATTCAACACCATATTTGTGACATCTGTTTTGCTAATTGTATGAATGTATGAAGTACTGTTGTGGTCTGGGAATCTCCACAACAAGGAGCTAACGGAAAGAAAGAAACACATTTATATGGCGCCTTTCAATACCTCGGCATGTCCCAAAGCACTTAACAGCCATAGAAAAAAAACTTTTGAAATGTAGTCACTGTTGTAATGTAGAACTCAGCAGCCAATTTGCACACAGCAAGATCCTACAAACAGCAATGTGATAGTGACCAGATCATCTGTTTTATTCATGTTGATCGAGGGATAAATATTGGCCAGGAAACTTGGGAGAACGCCCCTGCTTTCCTTTGAATAGTGCCATGGGATCTTTTACGTCCGCCTGAGAGGGCAGTCGGGGCCTCGGTTTAATGTCTCATCTAAAAGACGGCATCTCTGACAGGGCAGCACTCCCTCAGCAGTGCACTGGAGTGTCAGTTTAGATTTTGTGCTCAAGTCCCTGGAGTGCGACTTGAATCCACAACCTTCTGACTCAGAGATGAGAGTTCTGCTCACCTGAGACATGGCTGACACCATACACTCAACAGAAGTGTTGATTTTGACTAACTGATTAAAAGCAGGCGTTTGAAACACAAACATTTGTTTGAAGACAAGTTGCTTGGATCAAATGAGCGGTCTCAGAAACACATCCGATTTGAGCATAAGCAAAGCATTTGAGCAAGAGAAGATAAAAGGAGATTGAATAAACCACTCCATTATCGTTTCTGACTGTATTTGATTGCTTACGTATATATATTGCATAGATAGTATTTGCCGCATATTGCGCTTACGTAGGGTTGCCAACCTTCCAGGATTGTCCTGGAGTCTCCAGGAATTGAAGGTTAATCTCCAGGACACTGTTGCAAGCAACCCTGAAGAAAAATCACAGGGGCATCGAAAGAAATTGTGTTTTTTTTTTCATTTTCTTTGAACTCTTCTGTTTATTAGTTATAAAAATATTGGAGATGGGGAGAAAAGGCTTTTTGACTGACAGTCAAGAATCATTCAATTGGGTGACGAAGAGTCTTCTCGCATTCCAATTGGCCGTGGGATGGACATGTTGGGCGACCAATGGTGGGAGCGTAGGGGCGGGGCGGTTGGAGGCAGGAGGTCATGTGATGAAACCTCCGGGAATTCATTCAGCCAGAGTTGGCAACCCTGTGCTTACGTGAACCACTAATTAGTAGACCATTGCGAGAGAGAAAAAACAAAATGATAACATGATTTAATGTCAGCGTTCAGCAGTGAGATCTTTACATCAAACTGTTTCGCACATGACAAAAGGCTTTGAGCCAGAATAAAGCACTGACAAATAGCTTGGCATTAAAGGTTTATTCTGAAACAGTCTCTAAACATAGTAATCTCGTAATGCCAAGCTGGTAGTTATCTTGTTGACACTACAAAACACAGAGGAGGGTAGGTGAATATAATATGTGCACAGTTCTAGTCTCCATATTAGAAAAAGGATATAGAGGCACCAGAGAAGGTGAAAATAAAAAGATTTACAAGGATGCTACCAGAACTGAGAGGATAAATATATCAGGAAAGATTGGAACAGACTGGGCCTCTTTTCTCTAGAAAAGAAAAGGGAGACCTGATGGAGGTCTTTAAGGTTATTGAATGGTTTTATAGGGTAGGCATAGAGAAGATGTTTCCACTTGTGGGGGAGATCAAAACTAGGGGCCATAAATATAAGATAGTCACTAATAAATCCAATAGGCAATTCAGGAGAAACTTCTTTACCCAGAGAGAGGTTAGAATGTGGAACTCGCTGCCACAAGGAGTGGTTGAGGCGAATACCATAGATGCATTTAAGGGGAAGCTGGATAAACACATAGAAGGATATGTTGATAGGGTTAGACAAAGTAGGGTTGGGGGAGGCTCGTGTGGAGCATAAACACCGGCATGGACCAGTTGGGCCGAATGGCCTGTTTCTGAGCTGTACATTCAATGTAATATAGGTGCCCCCTTCAGCCGGGCCTGGCCAGGTAGATGGAGACAGAAGCACAAACACAAGCATTTTATTCAAACATGATGCACTGTGGCTCCCTCAAATATTCCAACATCATCATATTTCACTGCGCCACAGTTAGGGTTGCCAAGTTTCCAGGAATTAAAGATTAATCTCCATTTCACTGCTATGAGCAAAACCAGGGAGAGAAATCATAGGGTCCTTTCAAAAAAAAAAATTGTAGTTTTTGTTTTCATTTTCTTTGAACACTTTCATTTATTAGTTATTTTAAAAAATGGAGCTGGGAGGAAAGGCTGGTTGACTAAGTTAGGCCATTGATGGTCATGTGATGAAACATCCATCCGGAGTTGGCAGCCCCAACCACAGTCCATTTCTATTTCTGTGCTGTGAAGCCCAATCATACCAACCTTCACCCAGAACAGTTAAAGACTATAATAAGTGGGAGCAGTCATCACCTGGTGTCTCTGTTGGCTGCTCCATTCTTTGTTACTCAAGAGACAGACAGAGATGTTTTTTTTTAGTTTACCTTCAGGATCACGCCAAAGGGTGGAAGCTGTTGCCATGGTGACCACCAGGCAAATGCCTTGCTGAGTTTCACATCGTTCACCTGACGAAGGGGGAAGCCTCCGAAAGCTTGTGAATTTAAAATAAAATTGCTGGACTATAACTTGGTGTTGTAAAATTGTTTACAAGAGTTCACAGCAGGATGCCCTTTTGTTCTAATGCTAAGGTGTCCTTGGACCGTCCATTTTATGTCACAGGCCCATCCCCCATTTTACAACCACATAATTTGTTTGTGTTATATGAATGTTTTAGGTCTCTTTACCAGATGGAAGTGTGCCTCAAACAGTAACATTTCCGTGTTACATTTTTATGTGGCTTTAGATGTTGGCATATGGCAGCTGTATTTTTTTAAAAAGAGATCCTCGTTCTTGTTATATGGACAAATGTAAGGAGTCTTACAACACCAGGTTATAGTCCAACAGCTTTATTTGGAATCACAAGCTTTCGGAGCTTTCCTCCTTCCTCACCTGATGAAGGAGGAAAGCTCCGAAAGCTTGTGATTCCAAATAAAGCTGTTGGACTATAACCTGGTGTTGTAAGACTCCTTACATTTGTCCACCCCAGTCCATCACCGGCATCTCCACATCATTGTTATATGGAGTAAATGATGCACCAAACTGTCTGGAGGCATCCACATCTTCATGTGACAGGGCCGTCTAGCCTAGCTGGTTTTCCTCAGTGATGTCACAACAACAAAAACTTGCATTTATATAGTGTCATTAACGTAGTAAAACTTCCCAAGGCGCTTCACAGGGACATTATCAGACAAAATTTGACACCGAGCCACATCAGGAGATATTAGGACCGTGCTTTGATCGCAGAGGTATGTTTTAAGGAGCGCCTTAAGGGAGGAGAGAGACGCGGAAAGGTTTAGGGAGGGAATTCCAGAGCTTAGGGCCTAGGCAGCTGAAGGCACGGCCACCGATGGGGGAGCGATGAAAATCGGGGTTACGCAAGAGGACAGAATTGGAGGAGCGCAGAGATCGCGGAGGGTTGTAGGGCTGGAGGAGGTTACAGAGATAGGGAGGGGCGAGGCCACGGAGGGATTTGAAAACAAGGATGCGAATTTTTAAATCAAGGCGTTGCCGGACCGGGAGCCGATGTAGGTCAGCGAACACAGGGAACGATGGGTGAACGGGATTTGGTGCGAGTTAGGATACAGGCAGCAGAGCTTTGGATGAGCTCAAGTTTACGGAGGTTGCAAGGTGGGAGGCCGGCCAGGAGAGCATCGGAATAGTCGAGTCTAGAGGTGCATCATCTCGCAGCTAGCCAAAAAATGGCTACTAATTGACTAATGAGTTGCTTATCTGCTCATTGGCAAGGGTGGCAGTGGACTGTCACTGTGCTGCTTTATTTCTAGCTTGAATGCAACGGTCTGGCAGTGTGGTACATTTCCATTTTTTTTTAAGTGGATAGGCGGATGTGGGGGACATCCCACAAAATCTCTGGTGAAAAGTACTGAGGCACGAGGGGCCCTGTCGATCCTGTCGCACAGTAACGCACTCACTCCATACGCAAGAGCAAGTATCCGTTCATAAGAGAAGTGGGTCCGCTTGTGGAAACCACTTTTGTTCTGTGTTAGAAGAGAGTCCAAATTACAACAGTAAAAGAAAGAAAGAAAGAACTTGCATTTATATAGCGCCTTTCACGACCTCAGGACTTCCCAAAGTGCTTTACAGCCAATGAAGTACTTTTAAGTGTAGTCACTGTTGTAATGGGGAAACTGGGTGGCCAATTTGCACACAGCAAGCTCCCACAAACAGCAATTTGGTAATGACCGGATAATCTGTTTTAGTGATGTTGGTTGAGGGATAAATGTTGGCCAGGACACCGGGGAGAACTCCCCTGCTCCTCTTCAAAATAATGCCGTGGGATCTTTTACATCCACCTGAGAGGGCAGGCGGGGCCTCAGTTTAACATTTTATCTGAAGGATGGCACCTCCGACAGTGCAGCACTCGCTCAGCACTGCACTGAGCTGTCAGTCTAGATTTTGTGCTCTAGAGTGGGCCTTGAACCCACAACTTTCCGACTCAGAGGCCTGAGAGCCACAGCTGGCACCTGAGTATGGTCCCATCCGAATCTTTTCGGATACTGACTCACCCCCGTGCCGTTTAGAATTTTCTGCCTTTAGCGTAGATTTTCAGCATTCATGATTTAAAAATTTTTTTATCTCAGGGGGTGGAGGAATGTAAATTACTGTCATTAAATTAAGCCTTGTCTAGCACATGCCACTTTTCCATACTTAGTGTTACTACACATGCTGTCAGCGTTTACTGACCATTCAACTCCTGCACTGCCTACATGGTTTTTAAACAGAGCCATCAGCAAAAAAAAAACAATTTTGCATTAAAAGTTAATTTGCATTTTCTCCTCATGGAAATATTAAAAGCCTTTATTCAATCACTCGCCCACTGAGGATTTGTGTGGGAACATTACAAATGGGTTTTGATTTAATTTTCACCTTTTTTTTTAGCTGTCCTGTTGACTGACATCTTCATCAAAGCTCATTATTTGTCACTGTCAGGTTCACTCAGGCTAAGTCTTTCATCAGTTCGATGACAATGCAACAATTTCACAGGCCTCTCGATTGGAAAGAGTTTTATATTCTGTGGGAGTGAGGGGGGGGGGCGGGGGCGCGCGGGGAAAGAGGGGAAGGGGATGTGTACACTGGAACTTTCATCCCCCAACCTGACACTTGCCAAAGTCCCAGAACCTCTTTAGCTCCAGTGGTTGTTCTTCATCCATGAATCAAGAGGATGGCCTAGACATTTGGCCCAGCAGTGCCTCGAGCACTAAGTGGCCTCCTCAGACTCCAATATGGCAGGCAGGAAGCGCACGTTCATTCGGAGCCGGAGGTGTGGCGCCCGCCATATTGGTAAAGGCCAAAAAAAAACCCAGCGTGCAGTGCCCATGCCTGAAACAGGCGATAGGCCCTGTGCATATGCAAAATAAGGGGCCTAACACCTGTTTGAGGCCCCCACTGCTAGATTGGTTCGCCCTAAGGCAGCCAGTGACGGCCCCAGTGCACTCAGGGAAACCAGGCTTATATACGACCTGACAGACGGTCCTTAAAGGGACTGTCGCAGGCTGCAACCAACAAAGTAAGTGTGACAAAATACATCTACCTGAATGATAGAACCCCACATTCAAAGAATGCGGGCCACTGATGGCCATTGTTTCCCCCTCCCCCCCCCCCCCCCCCCCCATCATCCCCCGGCCACCAGTACAGGTGGGGGAAGAGAGAGGAAGAGACTATATAAACTCTGGCCTTTTTATATTGATTTCCAATTACGGCCAGATATATAGAGGAAACGCAAGAGGTTCTGTAACAGATGAACTATTTTCCTTTTAGAATTATCTTTTTGCCTAGCCCCATGCATGCCAACATTAATAATGGCTCTTTTTGCTTGGGTGCTATCGATGTCTGTTTAAATATTACTGTCATCACCCCTTCCTTGGGGTGGGATTGTGGGAAGTGGTGGAACAATCACAGCAGAGCAGGTAGGGCTTTAAGAGTCGCTGAATGAGAAAGGTTTTGGAGACATGGCAAGAAAACATGGCATGAAAAGAAGCAGTGAGATCAGGGCTGACGAGCAGAGCAGCTGCTGGCAGCAATTACAAAAATACGAGTCCACTTTAAGGCAGGAGAGGCAGCATGGCCACTGTACCTCTCATGCGGTATCCGTTTGAGATGGACACTGAGTGCCTGGAGCACTGTTCCTGCTCTCTCACTGCAGTATGGGGCTCTGGTCCCATTCCCATATTTACTGGGATCTTAATGAGCCGAGCATATTATAGGGGCCTCAGTGGACGTCAGCATTCAATGCCCAGTGCTCTATGAGCACAGAACATTGCATTATCCTCCTTATAGACTAAACACTCGGGGCCCAGTATCAATCTCCAAGGGACACCAGTTGCCACTATTTGCAATTCCACGAATTTTCCTATTATCACACATTACTTTGTATTATTGTATTAAAAAATTTTTAAAGTACACATCCTTATCTAATCTTCTCTTTCCTGATTGTTATACAGAGTGGAAATAATAATGTCTTGGTAATGAAATAAGATAGTTCTGTGCTAACAAGGTTGATTCATCACTGCTTCCATTTAACTCCCACAAGGTGAGAGGTTTTTCAAATGAAACGAGTCTTGGGAATCGAACAAAATTCAAAGTCACCGAACACCAAACTCCAACTCCACTCTAAACAGTGGAATGAAAAACATTTAATTTAATATCGCTAAGACATTTGCTTTCTGCTGCAGCTATTGTATAATTAAGCAGCATCACTTGCTCCCAAATCTAACCATTCCAGTCTGGGATGCCACAAAAGGATTGACCATCTTTGCGATCTCTTCAGACCTACTCCCTTCCTTGCTGGGCTTCAAAATGTGTTTCAGTGCATCAGGCAATCAGTGTTGTATTATTAACTCTCAGATGCTGGCTTTATGACACAAATTCAGCAATCATTGCCTTGGCTTGTCCTCCCTATCTCTGTAACCTCCTCCAGCCTTACAACCCTCTGAGATCTCTGCGCTCCTCCAATTCCGACCTCTTGCGCATCCCCGATTTTCATCGCCCCACCACTGGCAGCCTGGGCCTTAAGCTCCGGAATTCGCTCCCTGAACCTCTCCGCCTCTCTACCTCTCTCTCCTCCTTTAAGTAGCTCCTTAAAACCTACTTCTTTGACTAAGCTTTTGGTCACCTGTCCTAATATCTCCTTACGTGGCTCGGTGTCAAATTTTGACCGATTACGCTCCTGTGAAGCACCTTGGGACGTTTTACTGCGTTAACGGTGCTATATAAATGCAAGTTGTTTTGTTGTTGAGCACAGATCTCGGAGGGTTGTAGGGCTGGAGGAGGTTGCAGAGATGGGGAATATGCCCATACTCTGTTTACCAGCTCCAATTGATGTATATTTGTAGCCTGTTTTGTGTCATATTAGTGGTTTAATCACCATTTAAAATAGGGCAATTCAATTGGCTCCTCCCAGGACAGCTGGGAGGAGCCAATTTCCAATGGAGCTCTGCAATTAAAGCAGTTAATTGAAGTATGTAAAGAGGGGTAAATGTTCAGTCTCAAATATACAGTCATAAAGAACTGGTTTACAATTTTGCTACACTCAGAAAATCTTCACCCCCCCCACCCCGATATCACATTGCTTTCATCCTCTCTGTTTCTGTTCATTTTATGAATATTTTATGCTCAAATAATGAGTGTCACTAGCATAATTGGGGAAACCTAGCCTGGAGGAGTTACTGTGCCCTAAGGGAGTTGTATTAACATCAATTAAGGATGTAATAATTAGTTCATGGCACTTCCTCCACTGATTTACCAACATTTGCTACATACACAAAAAAAATTCCACAAAAACAAAATCCAGAAATAGACAAGGAGAAAACTAAAAGGATCTTACAGTTAATTGGAATGTATTTAAACAATGTGAACTTTAAGAATCTGAATGGTCTGACTATCTTTCCAAGGATCTGTAGCCTACAAGCCTTGTATGTGAATAATGAGATTGGAAACAAATGGGGTCTATGCTGTAACAGGTAACCTGGAACCTAGCAAAGTTCTGAGCACAGATGCAAAAACAGGCTGCATATAGTGGCACCACAATTCCCGGCCAGAATGGAGATGATTGGATAATTCCCCTGTCAATCATGCCTGGAGACCGCACTGCCGTGAGTAACTGGGATTGATTTTACGCACATAATTTGTATGTAACTATCCTCCACTCACTGCAATTTGCTGGAGAAATAATCAATTTGCATTATGTAACTATTCTTCAATCACTGCATTTTGCTGGTGAAATCACCCTGCTTTTATTGGGAGACGTTGCTGTAGTTTCGGTCATGAGTTCTGTTGCCTCTCAATCGTAAAGACTCTTTTTAAATAGACTCTGTAGACTGTTTGCTGTAGTGTGCTGTTAAATAGACTTTATTTGCTGAGTAAATAGATTTTGTTTGCTGTAAAATAGACTGTTTGCTGTAAGTCCTGCCCCACCTCCAACTCACTGGCTGACACAGTGGTGTCAATAGGCACGCTGTATAAAATATCCTTCTGGAGCCTCAAGGTTTAGAGCTCCTTGCTGCCTCAAAGCGAGATGGATATAAACTACAAAGCCTACTCAACTCCAATAACCAAGCATCAGCACAGTAGGAAGGTGGTTGGCAGAAGGAGCAATCCCACTCCAATGTTCAAATTCTGATTCGGAACTCTCATTTTCTTCCCGTCTCCAATAGCCAAAATGCAGATTTAGTTTTTTTTTCTCCAACAGCACTAATGGAGAAGATCGATTTGTTCTGAATGTTTCTGGAAATGAGAGGCGGTCAAGGCAAGCCACGATGAAAGGAGTATCTGGGGAGGGATGCAGAAAAAGACCAAGAAAGAACCAGAACAACATTCAAAAAGACTTCACTGACGTAGGGTTGAAATGGGGGAAGTACCTAGTGGGTGCAATGGTGATTGGAAGAAAAATCATGTAGGCATTTCTGTCACTTCCTTACGTAACCATTAGCCAAAGGAAAAAAGAGAGAAGGAAGGAAGAAAGAAGGCAAAAGGCCTACAGGAAATGGAAGGTGTATGGAAGAAGAAAGGGTTAAAAACTAGAAGAAAATCTAGAGAAACTGGATGTATTTTACGGGCTACCGTAACGGAATTAGTCTCGCTTCGCTGTAGCCCTTGAGCTGCACTATTGCTAATCTCTATTGAGTAAAAAGCTATTAGCTTCTTGCTGTTCAAGTGTAGGTCCAATTACTTAAATGATAAAAACAAAAGACATTTGATTAAGTAAATGACTGATTCTGCAGCTGAGCTTGAGTTATTACAGCATTAGTGATGATTTATCTTTTTAATGAAATAGGCACCTTCCCTGAACACCACAATAACGGCTGCAAAATAAGGAAGCAGCAGGCTTGGACAGTGCACAGTTGATAGCTGTCCCCTGCCTCGTCTTTATTTTGGAAGCAAGAAACAAAAAGGTATCCCACGCCCTGTAGATCACTAGGGACCAGTGGCCCACAGGGAAGTTACAATACAATCTAAAGGTGGCTCAGGTAGGGAATGTGCAGTTAATCCTTGGAATTTAAGCAATGTCTCTATTATCGAAATGCATTAAAAAATTTCACGTTTGGAAAATGTACCTCATTACGATGCAAATTCAGTTAGTTTTCTCCTCAGTGCAGATGGGAAGAGATGACTTACACCCAGATGATGCCTTTCCATTGACATTTCTTCTTAAAGAGGAACGTGAGCCTATTTTTAAAAATAAATAATGATTTTTTAAAAAAGCATCTCTCAATGGGTTGCTCTCAAACTGGACCCAGCTGCAATTTGAACATTGGAGTGGGATTGTTCCTTATGCTGCTTCATGATAAAGACATCCAGCTGTAACGTACATTGTGACTTTTGTTTCGGCTTGTGGGAGGAGAGGACGTCGCCATTGTATCTCCCTCTCGTAATGCATTCTAGGAAGGGACCACCCCACATGAAGCCAGCTTCTGACATTCCAGTGTAGTATTGAGGGAGTGCTGCACTGCCAGAGGTGCCATCTTTCCGATGGGACGTTAAACCGAGGCCCATTCTGCCCTTTTGAGGTAAACGTAAAAGATCCCATGACAGTGTTCCAAAGAAGAGCAGTGGAGTCCTCCCTAGTGCCCTGGCCAATATTTATCCCTCAACCAACATCACTAAAAACAGGTTATTACATAGAATTTACAGCACATAAACAGGCCATTCAGCCTGACTGGTCTATGCCGGCATTTATGCTCCACATGAGCCTCCTCCCACTCCTCTTCATCTAACCCTATCAGCTTATCCTTCTTTTCCTTTCTCCCTCATATGCTTATCTAGTTTCCCCTTGAATACGTCAATGTTATTTGGTCATTTATCACATTGCTGTTTGTGGGATCTTGCTGTGCGCAAATTGGCTGCCGCCTTTGCTACATTGCAACAATAACTACACTTCAAAAGTACTTCTTTGGCTGTAAAGCGCTTTGGGACGTCCTGAGGCTGTGTAAGACATTATATAAATGCAAGTTCTTTCTTTCTCTGTGCTGTCAAATATTCTAGAGAAAATTAATTCACATATTTAAAAAAAACATTGATTCTTTGATATAGACAAGAAGTGAAAATAGGATCTGATTGGCGAAGTGAGGTCATCTGGGATTTGCATTCAAATCCTGGCTAAACAGTGGGGACAGTTGCCGCCATCTAAGGGTATCGAATAAAATGACTTTCAGCAGTCCTGACCCGATTATGAGTGGGCATGAGTCCACATGCTAAAGCTGCTAATTAAGTAGCAATTAATGCAAAATCATGGGCAATCTCTCTGGGGGACACCATAAGTATGGCTGATGTAGGAAATGGAACTGTCACGTTGCTGCAGCAGAGTGTGTTTTTCTGAGTTGGGGTCAAGCCTATTCCTGGGAGGAGGGAGAGGAAGCTTCATGATGAATCTGGGTGTGCTATGCTTAGCCTGAGAGGTGTATATATGAAAATAGTTCCAGTTCCCGCTAGCAACATCCCTCACCTTGAGGACAAATAAAACAACCCTAATTGTTAACTGGGTTAGAAAAAGGGGACTGTTACCACAAACAGTGTATCGTACAATGTTTTGTTTTTATCCCACTCTTCTGCTGAATGTGTCAACTCAACGGGCGCCAATTGCCTTCTGGGTACATTGCCCAAGTGACCATTCTTAGTGTGTAACCCTGGACCGTGAATGATGTATGATCCCCTTGCCACCTGATGCCTACGCTTTCCACTCTCCAGGTGCAGGAACAGTAGCCGATTTTGCGTTCCCTTGCCCTGTGGCACCAACTGTTGCACACCATCCGTCATTCCCACCCCCCAGCCCCAAACCTTGGCTAAGGTCAGCTAATCAGCACAGACCGGGGTTCAAACTTTAGATCCTCTCGGTCTGTATGGCTGAGGTCCGTACTGGGCTGAGGTGAGGTGGTACAGCAACCACATTGTCTTGTTTTATGTGGATGCTTCAAGATACAATGGTGTGGATCTCTCCGAGCACTCGATGGAAGGCTGCGTGTGGAGATAAACTATTGCGATTTACAAGAACAGAATCAGATTCCCAAGGACCGTGAGAAGCATCATCCTTGTTTTAACTTCAGAGTGGAATGGTTTCTCTGCGTGTGCATGACGGCAAATAACCCTAAAGGGAATTGCCAACGTAACAGATTCCTTGCTCCATAAAGCACTTCTTCATAAAAGTAACAGATTAAAATCCAGCCACATGTTTTATGAATGAGTTGTCCTCCCCCCACCAACCGCGGCTCCCCCTCCCCCAAGACGCATTGAAAGGTATTGTAACAACTTCTTTGCGAATTCTTATGTATCTTGATTTGAATTGTTATTTTGGTAACGTGTTGATGGTCAGGCGAAAACTGGGGGGGGTTATGAATAATTCCTTGAATAATGAATTATTCAAACCATGGCTCAGTCCCATATGGACTCAAGTATAGACCGTGCCTTCATTCAATTAAGAGCTGGACAAAGACTAATAACTTCATGAAAATTGTTCCAATTCAAGCCCTTTTCCAACTCTCTCTCTTTATGTTCACGGCAGATTAGTTTCCTCTGGCAAACCTATATTTTCTGTGAGCCGAAACTTGCAATTTAAAGCAGGTGGTGTATGGAAGCTGTTTCTCTCAGGGTTAAAATACATCCTTGTGCTACTGAGTTACACATCAGAAATTGTATGGACGCCCACTGTATACTCCTGATTTATTTGCTAGGTGGAAAAGCACATTAACCTGAACTATATGGTCTGACAAAGTTATAAATCAGATTTATTACATGAAATAAAGTTACACAGAAGAAACATAAACCAGCAGATGAAAAGTAATACAGCACTTAACTTACACCGATATTTTTAACTATGTCCAAAACCAAAATAACAAACATTTGATTTCTTAAACTCTTTTTTAAAGAGTACTTTTAACTGATTCTTTATGTAGACCACATTCCCGACATTCTGTCTGAGCACCGTGATTTGGACAAAAATGGTTGATAGAATGGAATGAAGAAATGGCCAACAGCCTGCAGAATATATTTGCTCATCAACAGGCTCCAGATAGAGAATTGTCAACCAAGTCACATCAAAGACATAATGGTGGGAGGTGTTCACACTGCAGGTTAATGAATGCTGATACCCATTATCTGCATGATCCAGGAATTTCTTCATGCTGTAAACAGTGCCTAACTGCCTCCTCTGATGAATACAGCCCCCACCCCACCCCCACTTATCTGATTAGTTACTAAATTAAACAATTTGACCTGATTTTTCAGGCAGCCTGGCTCATCTCAGCTTGTTATCTAACAAAGAAAAGACAGCTTCCCTCTAGCCCTAGATAGTTCAAAAAACAAAGCCTATAAAGAGAGAAAGGCTTGCATTTATATCGTGCTTTTCATGACCTCAAGACATCTCAAAGTGCTTTACAACCTATGAAGTACTTTTGAAATGTAGTCACTGTTGTAATATAGGGACTTGATATATATATATATGTATATATATTATAAAGCTGTAATAGAAAAAAATATGGAATTTTTAGCAGGCAGAAGCTCAGCTTCAATTGCACGAAATGTGCGCACAGCAAGATCCCACAAACAGCAATGTGATAATGACCAAATAATCTGTTTTTAGTGATGCTGTTTGAGGGATAAATATTGGCTAGGACACCGGGGAGAACGCCCCTGCTCTTCTTCGAATTAGTGCCATAGGAACTCTTTATGCCCACCTGAGAGGGCAGACGGGGCCGCGGTTTAATGTCTCATCCGAAAGACGGCACCTCTGGCAGCGCAGCACTCCCTCAGTACTGCACTGGAGCGTCAGCTGAGATTTTGTGCTCAGCGCTCTGGAGTGGGACTTGATAGAGAGATATATATATATTATAAAGTCTTAAAAGGAAAAAGCATAGAATACCAAAATGTTATCATTTTTAGCAGACAGAAGCCCAGCTTCCATTGCAAGAAGTGTTGATAAGATCAATACACGATATAAATAATGACTGGTTCGACAGAGTCTGAAACGTCAAGTAAGATTTCTGCAGTGTTTCTATTCTGGTCAAACGTACTCTTTGAATGTAAAGTGCACATTTTTTTTCACTTTGGAGCATCCGCGATGCTGAGAAAGTCGTGGATAGCACGTTCAGTGAGTTGGTCACACCGCAGATAAAAATTACTGAGGGAGATAGTGAATGGGTGACCAACAGACAGAGGAAGAGTAGGAAGGCAGTGCAGGGGTCCCCTGCGGTCATCTCCCTCCAAAACAGGTATACCGTTTTGGATACTGTTGGCGGAGATGGCTCACCAGGGGAAGGTGGCAGTGGCCAGGTTCATGGCACCGTGGCTGGCTCTGCTGCACAGGAGGGCAGGAAAAAGAGTGGCAGAGCTATAGTGATAGGGGACTCGATTGTAAGGGGAATAGACAGGCGTTTCTGCGGACGCAACCGAGACTCCAGGATGGTATGTTGCCTCCCTGGTGCAAGGGTCAAGGATGTCTCGGAGCGGCTGCAGGACATTCTGGAGGGGGAGGGTGAACAGCCAGTTGTCGTGGTGCATATAGGCACCAACGATATAGGTAAAAAACAGGATGAGGTCCTACAAGCTGAATTTAGGGAGTTAGGAGTTAAACTAAAGAGTAGGACCTCAAAGGTAGTAATCTCAGGATTGCTACCAGTGCCACGGGTTAGTCAGAGTAGGAATGACAGGATAGCTAAGATGAATACGTGGCTTGAGAGATGGTGCAAGCTGGAGGGATTCAAATTCCTGGGCCATTGGAACCGGTTCTGGGGGAGGTGGGACCAGTACAAATTGGACGGTCTGCATCTGGGCAGGACTGGAACCAATGTCCTAGGGGGAGTGTTTGCCAGTGCTGTTGGGGAGGGTTTAAACTAATGTGGCAGGGGGATGGGAACCGATGCAGGAAGTCAGTGGGAAATAAAGTGGTGACAGAAACAAAAGGCAGTAAGGGAGAGTGTACAGAACATGACCGGACAGATGGTCTGAGAAAGCAGGGCAAAGACCAAGGGAAGTCTAGATTAAACTGCATTTATTTCAATGCAAGAAGTCTGATGGGCAAGGCAGATGAACTCAGGGCATGGATGGGTACATGGGACTGGGATGTTATAGCTATTACTGAAACATGGCTAAGGGAGGGGCAGGACTGGCAGCTCAATGTTCCAGGGTACAGATGCTATAGGAAAGATAGAGCAGGAGGTAAGAGAGGAGGGGGAGTTGCGTTCTTGATTAGGGAGAACATCACGGCAGTAGTGAGAGGGGATATATCCGAGGGTTCGCCCACTGAGTCCATATGGGTAGAACTGAAAAATAAGAAGGGAGAGATCACTTTGATAGGATTGTACTACAGACCCCCAAATAGTCAACGGGAAATTGAGGAGCAAATATGTAAGGAGATTACAGACAGCTGCAAGAAAAATAGGGTGGTAATAGTAGGGGACTTTAACTTTCCCAACATTGACTGGGACAGCCATAGCATTAGGGGCTTGGATGGAGAGAAATTTGTTGAGTGTATTCAGGAGGAATTTCTCATTCAGTATGTGGATGGCCCGACTAGAGAGGGGGCAAAACTTGACCTCCTCTTGGGAAATAAGGAAGGGCAGGTGACAGAAGTGTTAGTGAGGGATCACTTTGGGACCAGTGATCATAATTCCATTAGTTTTAAGATAGCTATGGAGAAGGATAGGTCTGGCCCAAAAGTTAAAATTCTAAATTGGGGAAAGGCCAATTTTGATGGTATTAGACAGGAACTTTCAGAAGTTGATTGGGAGAGTCTGTTGGCAGGCAAAGGGACGTCTGGTAAGTGGGAGGCTTTCAAAAGTGTGTTAACCAGGGTTCAGGGTAAGCACATTCCTTATAAAGTGAAGGGCAAGGCTGGTAGAAGTAGGGAACCTTGGATGACTCGGGAGATTGAGGCACTAGTCAAAAAGAAGAAGGAGGCATATGACATGCATAGGCAGCTGGGATCAAGTGGATCCCTTGAAGGGTATAGAGATTGCCGGAGTAGAGTTAAGAGAGAAATCAGGAGGGCAAAAAGGGGATATGAGATTGCTTTGGCAGATCAGGCAAAGGTGAATCCAAAGAGCTTCTACAAATACATAAAGGGCAAAAGGGTAACTAGGGAGAGAGTAGGGCCTCTTAAGGATCAACAAGGTCATCTATGTGCGGAACCACAAGAGATGGGTGAGATCCTGAATGAATATTTCACATCGGTATTTACGGTTGAGAAAGGCATGGATGTTAGGGAACTTGGGGAAATAAATAGTGATGTCTTGAGGAGTGTACATATTACAGAGAGGGAGGTGCTGGAAGTCTTAACGCGCATCAAGGTAGATAAATCTCCGGGACCTGATGAAATGTATCCCAGGACGTTATGGGAGGTTAGGGAGGAAATTGCGGGTCCCCTAGCAGAGATATTTGAATCATCCACCGCTACAGGTGAGGTGCCTGAAGATTGGAGGGTAGCAAATGTTGTGCCTTTGTTTAAGAAGGGCGGCAGGGAAAAGCCTGGGAACTACAGACCAGTGAGCCTGACATCTGTAGTGGGTAAGTTGTTAGAGGGTATTCTGAGGGACAGAATCTACAGGCATTTGGAGAGGCAGGGACTAATTAGGAACAGTCAGCATGGTTTTGTGAGAGGAAAATCATGTCTCACGAATTTGATTGAGTTTTTTGAAGGGGTAACCAAGAAGATAGATGAGGGCTGTGCAGTAGACGTGGTCTACATGGACTTCAGCAAAGCATTTGACAAGGTACCGCATGGTAGGTTGTTACATAAGGTTAAATCTCATGGGATCCAAGGTGAGGTAGCCAATTGGATACAAAATTGGCTTGACGACAGAAGACAGAGGGTGGTTGTCGAGGGTTGTTTTTCAAACTGGATGCCTGTGTCCAGCGGTGTGCCTCAGGGATCGGTGCTGGGTCCGCTGTTATTTGTTATTTATATTAATGATTTGGATGAGAATTTAGGAGGCATGGTTAGTAAGTTTGCAGATGACACCAAGATTGGTGGCATTGTGGACAGTGAAGAAGGTTATCTAGGATTGCAACGGGATCTTGATAAATTGGGCCAGTGGGCCGATGAATGGCAGATGGAGTTTAATTTAGATAAATGTGAGGTGATGCATTTTGGTAGATCGAATCGGGCCAGGACCTACTCCGTTAATGGTAGGGCGTTGGGGAGAGTTATAGAACAAAGAGATCTAGGAGTACAGATTCATAGCTCCTTGAAAGTGGAGTCACAGGTGGATAGGGTGGTGAAGAAGGCATTCAGCATGCTTGGTTTCATTGGTCAGAACATTGAATGCAGGAGTTGGGATGTCTTGTTGAAGTTGTACAGGGCATTGGTGAGGCCACACTTGGAGTACTGTGTACAGTTCTGGTCACCCTATTATAGAAAGGATATTATTAAACTAGAAAGAGTGCAGAAAAGATTTACTAGGATGCTACCGGGACTTGATGGTTTGACTTACAGGGAGAGGTTAGACAGACTGGGACTTTATTCCCTGGAGAGTAGGAGGTTAAGGGGTGATCTTATAGAAGTCTATAAAATAATGAGGGGCATAGATAAGGTCGATAGTCAAAATCTTTTCCCAAAGGTAGGGGAGTCTATAACGAGGGGGCACAGATTTAAGGTGAGAGGGGAGAGATACAAAAGGATCCAGAGGGGCAATTTTTTCACTCAAAGGGTGGTGAGTGTCTGGAACGAGCTGCCAGAGGCAGTAGTAGAGGCGGGTACAATTTTGTCTTTTAAAAAGCATTTGGACAGTTACATGGGGAAGATGGGTATCGAGGGATATGGGCCAAGTGCAGGCAATTGGGACTAGCTTAGTGGTATAAACTGGGCGACATGGACATGTTGGGCCGAAGGGCCTGTTTCCATGTTGTAACTTCTATGATTCTATAAGTGAACATTTTTGATCTTTTATTTAATGGTCTTTCCAAAAACCCACAAAAGCACAATTGCTGTACATCCCCAGCGCTCATTCTCTCACAGGTCATTATTTTGCTCTGGATGGGTTTTTGCATTTCTGAGTATTTTTCTGTTGCTGCTGACCTGCTGTTACTTGAAGATTGCCAACTGACTGCTTGTTTTCTTTTATCCACTCTGTGCGACTCAGTGTCAAGTGCAGTCAGTCCATCAGCAGATTCTGACAGATTCTACGTGGCGTCCTCCTGTCCAGGGGAATTCAATTCTTCAGGAAATCTACCTTTCTTTGCATTAGGTCATAGGTTTTCAAACTGGGGTCATCAGGACCCGAAAGGATCATCAGGGATCGCTGGGGTAGTCTGTGAGCTCACCAAATTTTCATCTGTCAACCATCAGATTTCTATGGTTTTTCTATATTTGTGGGTACATCCTGGCACAGGCACAGTGGGCTGAACAGCACAGAAGGAGGCTACATCATTCTATGATTCTATGTTGGCCTAGAATTTCCTGGAAACTTGCACCATTGTATTGAGACATCTACGTCATTTTATGGTGCAAAGGTCCCTAGGTGATTTATGCCATTACTTACACCACGCCCTAATTTCCTGGGATTTTCCTGGGACTCACCACAACAGTGAACAGTTAAATTATAATAGTTCCTCCACCATTAAAATCAAAGGCGATTGCAAATTTGCTTATAAGATATTAAGGGGAACAGATAGGGTGGATAGACAGAAACTATTTCCGCTGTTTGGGGATTTTAGGAGTAGGGGACACAGTCTAAAAATTAGAGCCAGACCTTTCAGGAGCGAGATTAGAAAACATTTCTACACACAAAGGGTGGTAGAAGTTTGGAACTCTCTTCCGCAAACGGCAATTGATACTAGCTCAATTGCTAAATTTAAATCTGAGATAGATAGCTTTTTGGCAACCAAAGGTATTAAGGGACATGGGCCAAAGGCAGGTATATGGAGTTAGATCACAGATCAGCCATGATCTTATCAAATGGCGGAGCAAGCACGAGGGGCTGAATGGCCTACTCCTGTTCCAATGTTCCTATGAATGAATGTTACTCTGATCGCTGCTAGACCGTTAAAGAACAGCGCTGGTGGGCTCTCTAACTTAATCCTCTGAAACCGCCATTATGTCTTAATAAATTAAGAGCGTGGAGGGTTGGTGTCGAGTTAGTCAGATATATGTGATTGCAATAAAACATCAGTGGCATTAACAGAACAATTTCAGCTTTTTGTAACTTGGTTCCTAAAACAACTGGATTCCCAGGTAGATAAAGAGAGCATCACAAGGCAGTCATACTAATGGTTATGGTCAACGTATAACTAGGAAATCGAAATCTCAATCGTTTGTTAAAACTGAGTAAAGTCAGTACTTTTCTTGGATTAACTTGTCCGTTTCATAGCACAGAGGCGGTTTTATTCCCAGTTGACATAAGCAGGAATATTGGAAGCCGCTTTCTGTTTTACGGAAGGTACGACCGACCCTTTACGACCAGAATGATCTTGGCCATCCTAACCCCTGCAGGTCCCGTGAATGGCATGCCCTTATTGTGCACAATACGAGACTCTTCTGATGGCTTACATTCAGCGTCCCTCGTACGTCCAACTTAAACAACCTACCCGATGCTCCGTCAGCACAGCTTAGGAATTAGTATATACAGGAGATTGGCATTTTGATGAGTTGCCTTTTACCGGAGAGACGATAGAGAGAGATGAGCGGGCCTTCTCCCTTTTACCGCCGCTAACCCAGAATTAGCCATTGGCTGCACCACTTCTAATTCGCTGCTATGCTCGCTGCAGCATATTCTAAACAGTTCTCCAGTAAATGTTGGCGTAAATTCACCACTGGAGGATCGGGAGAGCACAGTGGTCTAACTTATGCGGTCGTTGCCATTATCGCCGTTGCAGGAAATTCCCATTTGTTACTTTTGTTGCAATTTATTAATTTAAAAAAAGTTTTCAGCAATAATACACAGAGTCTACAGCACAGAAACAGGCCATTCGGCCCAACAGGTTTATTCTAACGTTTATGCTCCACGCGAGCCTCCTCCACCCCCCTTCATACAACCCTATCGGCATGTTCTTCTATTCCTTTCTCCCACATGTGCTTATCTAGCTTCCCCTTAAATGCATCAACAGCACCGTTTCCCTTTGTATAGCTGACAATCTCTTTCGAAAGTTAGGACAGGAAGCCCATACGAGCGTGTTAACATTTGCAGGGAATCCTTGGGATTCGGACAGTATTAGAGATTTTAGGAATTCAGGCTCCCAGCGCGGAGCTTTATGTGCTGGGAGCGCATATTGGGAATTCAAGCACAGGGATCAGCTGGCACTGCAGGATTTCTTTCCTCTATTATGGATGGAAAATCCTGAAGGTACATTGCCCTCCATGCCTGAATTCCCAATATCCCCTCCCGAGCACACACAGAAGTGCCCAGAAGCATGGATTCATAAAATCTACAACAACTTGCATTTATGTAGCGCCTTTAACATAGTGAAACGTCCCAAGGCACCTCGTAGGAACGTTATCATACAAAATTTGACACCGAGCCACGTAAAGAGATATCAAGAAGGTAGGTTTTAAAGAGCGACTTAAAAGAGGAGAGCGAGGTGGAGAGGTTTAGGGAGGGAATTCCAGAGCTTAAGGTCTAGGCAGCTGAAGGCATGGCCGCCAATGGTGGAGTGATGAAAATCGGGGATGTGTAAGGTGCCAGAATTGGAGGAGCGCAGAGATCTCTCGGGGTTATAGGGCTGGAGGAGGTTACAGAGATAGGGAGGAGTGAGGCCATGGAGGTATTTGAAAACAAGGATGAGAATTTTAAAACCGAGGCATTGCTGGATGGAGGGCCAAAGTAGGTCAGCGAACACAGGGGTGAACAGGACTTGATGCGAGCTCTTACAGGAGATCCCTGGGAGTGAGTAATATTAGCAGGAAGATTTAGGCGATGCTTCAGTATTTGCAGGGAGTACATCAATATTTGCAAGGAATTCTCAATACTGATTTAATATTTGCAGGGGTTCCAAGGAGTGTGTCAATATTTGTTGGTACTCACTAGGGCAATGTGGAGCTGACAGTGCAGGCTCTGCACTATTCTCTGGCCAGGTAAAGCAATGCTGTATGCATACATGCTTAAACCTGTGCGTAGAATCCTGCTTACCAGCATTTAAATGTCGGGAACATTCTTGTCAGGAAAAAAAACACTGGGACAGTCAACTCTTTGCCAACATGAAATAGACTAAAGATTCGAATTCAAAAAAATTCACTCCACATTGAATGCAGTTATACCACAGTCAGTGCAAAGCCAAAGGGTTATGGTAGTGTAGTGGTTATGGTTATGGTACTGGACTAGCAACCCAGTGGTCATCTGTTTACAATCCCACCCTTGTAAGATGTGAATCTGAATCAAGTAGATCAGGTAATCTGTGAGCTGGCACCAGGAATAAAATGGCCATGAAAGCTCTTGAATTGTCTGAAAAACCCAACTAATGTCCTTTAGCAGGAAGAAGAACCTGCCACTCCAACCCAGGCTGGCCCACAGGTGACTATTAGTCTACACAATATTGTTGACTCCTAATGAGGTGACCTGGCAAGCTTCCGATTGCGATCGGGAACAGGCAGCCCACCACCACCTGAGAACAGGCAACAAATGCATCCTTGAGAGTGTCGCTCACATCCTGAGAACAAACTTCTTAAAAAGTGGCTCGTGACGACTTCATCAAGGTGATATGATTCTACCCTACTTCACTCACATATTACGCAGAGTTAGCATGGTGCAAAGCTGAAACTAATTTACATCAATACAAAATGTGTGGCTTAACTGTATTAAAACAATAGGGGTGGGGTGGGGGGAGAGGTACAACAGGACCCTATCTCCGCCAATAAACTTGAGTGAAGCTGAGTTAGTTGAGTTTGAAACTGTTGCAAGTTTAGTCTTTCACATGCTAAGTGTGTATGATGATTCCACTGTCGTTTTGTGTGATCAATTACCCATGCGATGAAAAATATAGCTGAAAGCTAGCGTAGTTGCTGCATATTTCATTTCAGAAAGATCTGAGAAGGACAAACTGATGGAAACAGACAGGTACACAAAATTACTGGGTGAGCAAGCGAACAAATTACACTTGCCCAAAGAACCAAGTAGAGAGTAACTGGTTTGCTGAGCTGAGTCACACTGGCTCCTCCAAGCAAGAACTTACATTTCTATAGCACCTGACACAACCTCAGGACATCCTAAAGTGCTCCACAGCCAACAAGTACTTTTGAAGTGTAATCACTGTTGTAATGAAGGCAAACGCAGCATCCAATTTGCGCACAGCAAGGTCCCATAATCCGAAATTAGATAAATAACCAGATAATCTAAGTTTTTTTGAAGTGATTTTGGTCAAGGTTGGCTCAAGCGCTTCTTCAATATAGTGCCACAAGTCCACCTGGGAGGGCAGACGGGGCCTCAGTTTAACATCTCAGACAAAAGACAGCACCTCTGACAGTGTAGCACTCCATTAGTACTGCACTGGAGTATCAGCCTAGATTATATGCCGAGAGTCTAGGGTGGGACTTGAACCCATGACCTTCCAACTCAGAAAGTGAGAGTGCTACCCATTGAGCCACGGCTCACATCTAGTCCAACCTTGCTTCGGTTTGAAGCCTTTTAATGGTCTGATGATGCAGCATTTGAAGGATGCTTCTATGCATTTTTCAACCCAAACTGCAGAAGGCTACATTTCCACCGTGGTTTGGGATCTGTGGCTGGGGTGTGAAATGCCTATGTGTGATCCATAGTCAGTTCACTAGTGAGAATAACACCAACAGCAGTGTGTAAGCGCATTCTAAATAATGGAATGAAATAGATTATAAATTGGTCATCTTAGGGGCAATACTACTAGAACGTATGGTTGGCAAGCCGGAAATTCCTATATCTAAACAAACACCAAATTGAAATTCCATTAAACAAAACCTCCTTAGAACAGAGAAGGTTAAGGGGAGATTTAATAGAGGCGTTCAAAATTATGAAGGGTTTTGATAGGGTAAATAAGGAGGAATTGTTCCCACTGGCAGAAGGGTTGATAATCAGAGGGCACAGATTTAAGGTAATTGGCAAAAGAGCCAGAGGGGGAGATGAGGCGAATTTCTTTTATGCAGCGAGTTGTTATGATCTGGAACGCGCTGCCTGAAAGGGCGGTGGAAGCAGATTCAATAGTAACTCTCAAAGGGGAATTGAATAAGTACTTGAATGGGAGAAAATTGCAGGGCTATGGGGAAAGAGTCGGAGAGAGCGACTAATTGGACAGCTCTTTCAAAGAGCGACCACAGGCACAATGTATCAAATGGCCTCCTTCTGTGCTGGAAGATTCATTGATTCTATGACTAAAATCACTAACGGTCCAATTTTTAAGTAAAATCCTGTCTATGATGATTACTTATTTTTATGGTAACTATTGTCATGGTTTTGTCGGTAGTCATGGATAATAACCCTGCTATCTACGCAGAGAAATTTGGGGTTTGCCATTCAGAATTTTCCTAAAGACGTCTTTCCTTTTGGAGGTAAAGAAGCATCAAAACAGCATCCAAATTCCCTGACCATGTCAACTAATGATTCTCTTACTGAGACTCGATGAAATTGGTTGCTGGTTGCCTTTTACGTCGCCCCTCCTCACAACCCCCTGCCCCATCGCTATTTCGAGCAGCTGGTCGAAAGTTGGCACCACCCACAAGCAGATCGTTGAACCCACGTCACATCCTCAACTGGCCCCGAGTGTGAAAATGTCACATCCTTACCACCAGATTGTACTGTGTAATTATTCTACCTCCTAGGGAATTTTGGCTCCATAACAAAACTTCTTTTTAAGCATGAATGTAATTAATGGAAAAGTTTACTGCACAACTACAGGGCGTAAAATAATCTAGGCCAACATTCCAACGACAACAACTCGGTCACTGACAACATGCATTTATACAGCAACTTTAACGTAGTAAAAACGTCCCAAGGCGCTTCACAGGAGTGTAAGCAGACGAAAATCTGATCCTGAGCCAAAGAAGGAGGCATTAGGCCAGGTGATCAAAAGCTTGGTCAAAGAGGTAGGTTTTAAGCAGCGGTTTAAAGGAGGTGGGAGAGGCGGAGGGGTTTGGGGAGCGAATTCCAGAGCTTAGGGCCTAGACGGCTGAAGGCACAGCTGCCAATGGTAGGGCGAATGAAGTGGGGGATGCACAAGAGGTCAGAGTTGGAGGAACGCAGAGCTCTGAGAGTTGTAGGGCTGTTGGACATTACAGAGATATTCAAGTGCGGTACCGAGGCAGTTTTGCATTGTCGGGGGTGATATCCTTCCGATTAGACATTAAACTGAAGACTCATCTGCCTGTTCCTGGGAAACTTCACCAGAACATGCAGTAAGTATGGATTCAATGCAGTCCTTCGACAGGGAGCTGGTCAAATTCCTGAGAGTTAAGGACATCCCAAGTCATAGAAAGGAGCTAACGGGTAGTTGGAATTATTTATATCAGTGACTGCAGTGTCCTGGAGCATGCTTGATCGCCTTTGGGGTTGGAGCAGATTTTCCCAGCGTCTTGTCCCTAAATTGGCCTCAGGATTTTTTTTTTGACACCTCCCAGGAGATTTCATAACTGGGGGAGGGTGGGTTGATGGTGCACATAGGTTGTACCATGTTTGGATGGGAAGGGCTTGATAGGTCAATTGGTCTTTTCCAGTCCTTTCCTTACATTTATGTTCATAGCTGACACACCAGTGCAGTACTGAGGGAGTGCTACACTGTCGGAGGTGCTGTCCTTTGGATGAGACGTTAAACCAAGGCTCTTGGTGGATGTAAGATATCACATGGTATTATTTTGAAGAAGAGCAGGTGCAATATTTATCCCTCAACCGACATCACTAAAACAGATGATCTGCTCATTATCTCATTGCTGTTTGTGGGATCTTGCTGTGCGCAAATTGTCTGCTGCGTTATAGACCAGGGAGTTGTCCTGGTGTTCTGGCCAATATTCGTCCCCTGAACATTACCACCTGAAAACAATTGTAAACAATTTTACAACACCAAGTTATAGTCCAGCAATTTTATTTTAAATTCACAAGCTTTCGGAGGCTTCCCCCTTCGTCAGGTGAACGATGTGAAAATCGTTTCACATCGTTCACCTGACGAAGGAGGAAGCCTCCGAAAGCTTGTGAATTTAAAATAAAATTGCTGGACTATAACTTGGTGTTGTAAAATTGTTTACAATTGTCAACCCCAGTCCATCACCGGCATCTCCACACCTGAAAACAGATTGACCAGTTAATCATCTCATTGCTATTTGTGGGATAGCTGAATGGCTGCCACTTTCACCCAAATGCTAACATACAATGCAATTCAAAAAACAAAAAAAATTAACCGTGTGAAGTGCTTTGAGAACCTTTCACATTGAAATGTTGGATATCAATGCAAATATTATTATTGTTAGATCACTGCAGTAATGTGTACTCTAATTCTTGGAGTGCATTGTGCAAAGCAGAAACAGTCCCATCATCATAAGTGGCAAATCAAATATATTTTTGTAAGTCAGCATTCCTCTGTGGATTGATTCAGACCTTGCATCGCACGGGTTTTCAGACTGTGGGGCCAGCCCACAGGGGACTGTCAATGCCATTACTGCCGGTCCCTCACTCGATTTCTGACCCTTTTCCGCCTTTGATGATTTACCAGCATTTTATTCCTGTTGCTGAATACCAACAAAAACATTTTCTACAAATGACAGCGCTATATTCTTTAGGGCAACGGACACCATCTTTTGGGAGCGAGGACATAGAGGGGTCCCCGAGACTATGTCAATATTTGTAGGGGGGGTCCCCAGGGGTGAGTCACTATTTATGGGGGTTTATTGGGAGTTAGTCAATACTTGTAGGGGAGTCCTCAGTGGTCTAATAATGTTTGCAGGGGGCTCCTTGGAGTGAGCCCGTTATGCATCTCTCCCGATTTTAATATCCATTGCTGGCGGCTGATCCGATATCGCCTGTTTTACCTATCGCCCAAAGTCAAAATTACCCCCAATATTTGCAGGGGCTCACTAGGAATATAATAATGTTTGCAGGGGCTCTTCCCATACAGAAAAATTTGAAAATCACTGTTGCACTGGACAGTAGGCACATTTACCTAATGCGCGATTAAGATCCTATACAGAGCAGTAGGCATCCTAACCTCAATTCAGTCCCAGCACTAGAAACAACCCCGCACTCCCAGCAGGGAGCCATGCTCAGAGTGCGCAAGATCAACAAATTTATCCTGTAGGACCTTTATGCTGGCTTGAGTCTCAACTCAAAGGAATCTGCAGGACCAGTGTCTAGGAGATATCACATCTTACAATACCTCTGTCAAAATAGGAACATCGGAAAAATTCAGTTTGTCCACTGGACACACTCCTCTCTGCCTTGTTTCAGTAGTGGGCAGCGTATATGAACAATGACAGACAGGACTGTCCAACCATATAATATTAACATTTGGCATCGTGATTAATTTTAAATTTAAAACAGAAATAGACAGTTTCCTAGAAGTAAAGGGAATTAGGGGTTACGGGGAGCGGGCAGGAAATTGGACATGAAGCTGAGTTCGGATCGGTCAAGGCCCTGTGGGTGGCGGAGCGGGCCCAGGGGCTGAGTGGCCGGGTCCTGCTCCTACTTCTTGTGTTCTTTAGATTTGAGGTTAGGATCAGGTCAGCCTTGATCTTATTGAATGGCGGAGCAGGCTCGAGGGGCCGATTGGCCTACTCCCGCTCCTATTTCTTATGTTCTTATATGCACCCTATTTTATTCGCTGCAGAAGGCCCTTGAAGGATTGTTCCCAGCAGTTTACTGAGCGTCTCTCAGATGCACAACTCCAGTATCCCGAGCCCTCGAGTTTGCATTTGGATCCAGGATCCGAGAAAATTCCTCCGCACCATTTAAACTGAGATTGAAAATTAGCCTTGAGTCCTTGCTAAATTGGGACCCATAGATGTTCTATGAACAGGGTGACGATGGACTATTCTAGTCTTCGATTACCATGTGAAATTAAGATCCTCCTGTGGTCCTTGCACACAGTTAATTGAAGGACTAGATGAAACAATGTATTATTTTTTACTTACTTGCACTGAAAGTGCTCTCATTCTGGACTGAGAGTTCTTTTGCTGGAACAAATACTCTCATCTTTGTTTATCCACCACCAGCCTCATTAATGGAACTAATCACCATTTACATTGGCGAGCCAATCTCTCCAGTTAAGCATTCATGAAATTGCAGCTCCAGCTGTTTTAACTAAGGGCCATTAGCGGAAACTCACCAAAAAAAGAGTGGCAGGGTAATAAAGCTTTTTGATCCTGGCTATATTTTCTAAAAGCATTGAATTACCTCAAGGGGACAGAAAAAGTGGAACATGCTTACTGAGCGGAGGTCGTCCCATTAACCTGGTCACCACCCCAATTTCCTTTTGTCATTTTTAATACGCACTTTTGTTTTTGATTCCTAACATCCTCAACTGAGAAATATGTTGTAATCTTATAGAGATGAATGACTGTGGATTTGGTGCGTGACATGTTATCAGAGGGAGCTGGAGAGACTCAGCGTGCCTCCTCATTCATGGGATAAATGAAATAAATAAGAAAATAAATTGTTGCAGGCTCTCCTGATGCATGGCTCGGCACCAGATGGCACCTATTTAAGTAAGTGAGTGAGATGAGACGCTGAAAAGGGGTTCTCGGTCTCTATGGGGTTCTGTTGACACGCTCTTGGTCCAGTTGTTGAATAAAACACGTCAGCATGGTTGGGTTTTTTTTTGGAGGGGTTTTGTTTAAAACACAATCAGAGGCCGAGTACGGTTGCTAACTCTGGTCGGACTTAGTCCTGGAGGTTTCAGCACATGACCTTCGCCCTCCAACTGCCCCGCCCCCACACCACTCCTGTTGGTCAGCTGCCATGTCCATCCTCGCTGTGCCCCACCTTCCCATGCCGATTGGATACAAACAGACTCTTCATTACCCAATTGGATGATTCTTGACTGTCAGTCAAAAGCAGCCTTTTGTGCCCATGTCTCCAATATTTTTATAACTAACAAATAGAAGTGTTCAAAGAAAATGAAAAAAAAAGCACTTTTTTTTTTATTGCCCCGTGACGCTTTCCCCTCGGGTTGTTTGCAGCGGCGTCCTGGAGATTAAGCTTCGATTCATGGATACTCCAGGACAATCCCGGAGGGTTGGCAACCCCGGCCCCATGAGACTCGTAAAGGATGAGTAATTCTGGCCTATGAGGTAACCGGGAGCACAAAGAGGAGATATTAAAACATGGCGCGACACGGGCAGTCATGGGGAGAAAAATCAAGGAGGAAAGGAAGAGCCTTACAGCCCCAAGGAAGCTCCTCGAGAAAAATTCCTCAGCAATGAGCCTTTGCTGAATGCTTTGAACCTGTTGACAATACTATCATCCAAGCTTATGGATATGAATATCCTTAGGCTTCGTGCTTCTCTTACACGGCCACCGATTTTATTAAAAAGTATTTGACAAACCTCTCTTTTTGATTACAAGCACAGAACATATTGGGGTGAACTATAGGAACATAGGAAGAGGAGTAGGCCATTCAGCCCCTCGAGCCTGATTCACCATTCAGTTAGATCATAGCTGATCTGTACCTTAACTCCATTTACCCGCCTTGGTTCCCTATCCCTTAATACCCCTCGCCTAACAAGAATCTATCAACCTCAGTTTTGAAATTCTCAATTGACCCCCAGCCTCAACAGCTTTTTGGGGGAGACAGTTCCAGACTGCATATCAAATGCGTCATTATCCAATGTGAGAGATATCCTGCTTAGATCAGGCCAATAATGTGATAATTGAATGATGCCCAGTGCCACTAGGACAGACGCAGGCACCTCTAGAAGCAGGGCACCACCAATAAAATCAGCTGGCCTACACGTGTGATGTCAATGTGACAACCATGAGACACAACTTGGCTCAGTTGGTAGCACTCTTACCAGAGTCAGAGGTTGTGGGTTCAAATTCCACTCCAGTTTCCTGAGCGCATAATCTAGGCTGACACTCGGGTGCAGTACTGGAGGAGCGCTCCATTGTTAGAGGCACCACGTTTCAGATCAGACATTACACTCAGGCCCCGTCAGGTGAACGTAAACGATCCCATGGCACTTTTCAAAGAAGAGCAGGTGAGTTCTGCCCCGGTGTCTTGGTCAACATTCCTCCCTCAACCAACACCACTAAAAATAGATTAACTAGTCATTCATCTCGCTTGCTGCTCATGGGATCTTGCTGTGTGCAAGTTGGCTGCCATGTTTGTCTACATAACGTGGAGATGCCGGTGATGGACTGGGGTTGACAATTGTAAACAATTTTACAACACCAAGTTATAGTCCAGCAATTTTATTTTAAATTCACAAGCTTTCGGAGGCTTCCCCCTTCGTCAGGTGAAACATCGTTCACCTGACGAAGGGGGAAGCCTCCGAAAGCTTGTGAATTTAAAATAAAATTGCTGGACTATAACTTGGTGTTGTAAAATTGTTTACAATTGTCTACATAACAACAGCGAATGCACTTCAGAAGTAATTTGTTAGTTGTGAAGTGCTTTGCGATGCGATAAGGAGCTTTAGGAACATGACTCTTCCACCATTTTCACCGGAATCCAAGCACTTTTTATGGAGGTAGTGCCCTTTGCATTTACTTGTTAGATGATAGGCCAACTTGTGGAGCACTAAGGCTAACTGTAAGACAGCCTGAACTGAAATCAGCTAACTCAGCACACACACAAGGAATTGGTCTATATATCTCAGTATCACACTGGTTGGAAGATTTAGCCACTGTGCCATTGAGGGAGCAGTGCTACTTTTTTTTAAAGCATTCGTTCCTGTTCATTTACAGGAAGCCATCTGAGGGGCAGAGTCTCTTCTCTAGGCAAAGTATGTCGTCAATTTAAGACCAGATTCATGCACCAAAGAAGCGGAGAAAAGATAAGCTTTTTTTTTTATTTTTGGATCAGCTCCTGAGCTAGTATCCAGGGCATAGTGATTTCAGACTGAGCTGTCTAGTGTAACTGAAGGTGTTAGTCTTCCTTAGTTTCATCAAACTGTCAATCAGTCGAGTTCAATCAAGTGACTCCTTGTATTAAGGTGCTTTGTTGTGGCAAAGATTTCACAGTAGAAGGGTTTCACTGCCTCCAAATAGCCCTGCCAGGAGAACCTAAAAGAGTCCATTATTATCACATCGGGAGGATGCAATTCAGATCATAAAACTAGAAGTGCTAGCACACAATATGACTAACCAAATTAAAATCGACAGTCACAGTAAATACTTGAAGGGGAAAAATTTGCAGGGCTACGGGGAAAGGGCAGGGCAGTGGAACTAATTGGATAGATCTTTCAAAGAGCCGGCACAGGCACGATGGGCCGAATGGCCTCTTCTGTGCTGTATCATTCTATGATTCTATAATTCCACAGTAGAGTTTCATCAGTGGTAAGATATGCAAAAAAAAAAGTTCAACTTTAGGCAAAAAAAATAGGAGACGGAGAATTTAAAACTTTATTAGACTGACTAGTTTACTGAAGGGACTGTTTATCCCCCGCCCCCCCACCCAACTTTCTCCCCTAAAAGCACAGACTGTTGCCGGGTATGGCTTGGGGTATGGGCAGGGTGTGGCTTGGGGTATGGGCAGGGTATGGCCCGGGGTACGGGCGGGGAATGGGCGGGGTATGGCCCGGGGTATGGGCAGGGTATGGCCCGGGGTACGGGCAGGGGTATGGGCAGGGTATGGCCCGGGGAACGGGCAGGGGTATGGGCAGGGTATGGCCCGGGGAACGGGCAGGGTATGGCCCGGGGAACGGGCAGGGGTATGGGCAGGGTATGGCCCGGGGTACGGGCAGGGTATGGCCCGGGGAACGGGCAGGGTATGGCCCGGGGTACGGGCAGGGAATGGCCCGGGGAACGGACAGGGTATGGCCCGGGATACAGGCAGGGTATGGCCCGGGGTTTGGACACAGTATGGACAGTACCTCTGCCAAGACGCCATTCTTCAAGCATGACCCTAGACAGTGAGCGCTGACAAGCTGTTCAACTGGAGAGGGCATCACAGACAAGCTCGATCCTGTCCTGACATCCAGATGGGTATACTTTCTGGCAGGGCCGAGGTTGTGGGAGGGGGGGCGGTGGGTAGTGATCAGAAGCAGGTGCCCTGACTGATTTTTTTCCTCCTCCTTCAATTCCAGCGCCCCTGACACCATCGTGGCTGAGATTGGCTAACTCAGAAGAGGCCAGAAATTGAATCTGAGATCTTGCTGATCTACTTCCCTGCCCTTTCCCTACATCCTTTAATATTCTTCCTATTTAAATACTTATCCAATCTCCTTTTAAATTAGGTTATAATTTCCGCCTCAGTAGGCAATGTGTTAGTGTATTTCATGTTCTAATGACCCGATGTGTGAAAAAAAATCTTCTAACTTCCCCCTTCATTCTTCTTCGAGATAATCTTATCTCTGCCCCCTTGTAACCGATTGCTTCCTCTGGTTGACCAATCTTTTACAATTTTGGAAACATCTATTAGATCCCCTTTAACTTTGTTTGTTCCAGTGAAATAGTTCCAATTTTTCAAGCCTTTCCCATAGCTATAACCTCTTAGTCCTGTTATCGTTCTAGTAAATCACCATACCCTTCCCATGGTTCTAATAGTCCTTCTATAATTAGGTGCCAAGACCCGAACGCAGTACTACAACTGAGGCCTAGTCACTACCTAGTCTTTATCCCACACCCTTGTACATAAAAAATACACAGAATTTCAACGCAGTTCCTTGGGGCACACCATTATCCTGACAACCTGAAAGCTATCCACTTACCCTCACTCTCTGCTTGCTGTCCCTGCCCATCTGTCTATCCACGTGACTAAATGCCTTTCATTGATTTCCAAGAGTGAGTCACTTGGAAAAGCCTAGTGTTACCACCTGTCCGGTTTTGGACACCTTAGTCCAGAAAGGGGAGGCTCTTTGGAAGTGCACCCAGAACAGGTCAGAATTCCGATGGCCCCCCCCCCCCACTTGTCCCATGTCCCAAGGGCAAAGGGCATTTACACATTGCAGTTGGGCACCATGCCATTTAAGGCTCCAACAAAGCACTTGCTTCAGATGGAGGGGCGAAGGAAGGGACTTCAGTGGGCCAGAAATACCTGCCCAAACGTTGAAGAAAAAAAAAGACTTGTATTTATATAGTGCCTCAGGACGTCCCAAAGCACTTTATGGCCAATGAAGTACATTTGAAGTGTAGTCACTGTGGTAATGTAGGAAACACGACAGCCACAAACAGCAATGAGATAATGATCAGATAATCTGTTTTAGTGACATTGGTTGAAGGCATGGCCAACAATGGTGGGGATGCACAAGAAGCCAGAATTGGAGGAACATAAGAGTTCTCGGAGGGTTGTAGGGTTGGAGGAGGTTACAGAGATAGGGAGGGGGGCAGGAACCCAACATAATCAAAGCTCATCCTAAGTTCAGTCCCACCTGCCTAGATAACAATATTTTTCGTCTCAAAAGTCTGGTTTTCAAGGCAGAAGTCCATTTCTCCTACCTTACTTATATGTCTTATGAGGTGCAGGCATTAGTTATTAGGACTTGAGGGGGGGGTTGGAGGTGGAGGATCAGTAGGGTTGCCTTAAGCCTGGGAGAGGGAAGGAAATCTGAGTGGCAATCTGTACAGACGGTCTGCGAGTCTCTCAGAGCGAAAGTGGATCTCCAGATGAAGGGAGAGTGTGTGTCTCGAAATGGGAGATTGGAGGGAATGAGGAATCACACAGCCGAGTCTGGGAAAGAAGGTAGGGAGAAAAGTGATGATTCAGGGAGAGAGAGAGCCTGTTGAAGTGATCTTATTCCCTCAGCAGGCTTCCTGTTCACAAATAATGAAACAAAGCTGCAGAAACCTCATCAGCAAGGTGCCATAAATCCTGAAGATTTATTAATATTCATTAGTATTCCAACCGGGATTATTAGCCTGGGGCCAGACGCATTTAATTTCTCACTTCAGCCTGCTGAGTCGCCGCAAAAAAAATAAGTTTTAAGAATAAAGAATGAGGCACTTACTGACCCACCTGAATACCCCGCCGAGAGATTGCGCAGATAACTTGCTATTTAACACTGAATGCCACCCGCAGATTTACATCTTTGATCAGACAGCTGCATTGCTTGTACTCTTGAAGGGAGCTTTGGTAAATTTTGGTGTTGATCGATGCGTGGAGTGGGAGAGGATGAAACATGCTCCCTATCTCTGTAACCTCCTCCAGCCCTACAACTCTCTGAGATCTCTGCACTCCTCCAATTCTGGCCTCTTGCGATCGCCGATTTTCATCGCCCCACCAGTGGTGGCCGTGCCTTCAGCTGCCTCGGCCCTAAGCTCTGAAATTCCCTCCCTAAACCTCTCCACCTCTATCCCTACCTCGCCTCTTTTAAGACGCTCCTTACAACTCACCTCTTTGACGTAGCTTTTGGGCGCCAGTCCTAATATCTCCTAAAGTGGTTGACATACGGACATTCGAAATTGATGGGCAGGAAAAGACCAGCTGGTCCATCAAGCCTGCCCAACACTCATGCTGGCCAGAGCATTGTGACTAAACACTTCCTCCCTCCCGCTGTTCCTCCTCTCCCTCTCCCCTTCCCCTCCCCCCAACCCTGCAGCCAAGTAATCTCCTGGGAGAGGCACAGTATCAGAGAAAAAACCCAGGGCCAATAAGGGAAAAAATACTCTGGAAAATTCCTCTCCGACCTCCTCAGGTGATCGAAACAAGTCCAGAAGATCACGTGGACCAGGTGTTAGCTATAAAGATATTTGTCTTCAAATAAAGAAACGTACCTTTTAAGAATGCAACAAATGGAGTGAAAGATAGAAAGAGAACTGGGAATCATAGCAGATACACCAATTTAAATGCCCAGACAAATGTGGTGAAGAAGTTAAAAAGGTTAATATTGTGCTGGACTATATAGTCAGAACAGATAGTGGAGACCATGACAAGATATTTCACCTTGTCCAGAACAGTAGAATCAGAGAGCACAGTCTGTGCTCGAAGGGGGATAAATTCAAACTAATCTGCGGAAACAATATTTCAGTGAGCGACTGGTCAATCTATGGAACGGGTTCCCTAAGGAGATGGTGGAAGCAGTTAGTATTGATTCACTCAAATGCAAATGAGATAGATTTCTTTCAGAAAATATAATCTTGTGATACAGTGTATGAGTAATTTGAGACATGACGTGGTAATTGTGGCGTGATTGAAAGGAACAGGTGACTTTGGACCTTTGGTTCCCAAAGCTCTCCACCACTGGGGATTTTCCTCACGTCATGTCTGGGTCTGTTGTAGACTAATTGATGGAGATTGATTGTTACGATTAGTCAACAACTCTATTATCATGTGACTACCAGGATGGTAGGTGAACTAGATGGACCTTGGTCTTTTTTTGTCCAGCAATTCCTATGTTACAGTACAGTGTAGTCTATTGGATTTATGCAATGGCTTTACAATGTGCTGGTCAGGCCACACTTAGCATATAAGGTTCAGGTTTGGTCACCGTGCTACACTGTACCTGTATTGGAAAGGGTATAAAAATGAGCTGTGAGTTGGATTCCAAAAGAGGATGAGTTTTAGAAAAGAATGTTAGGATTTACAGTCTAGAAGGGGAGTAGTTAAGTGGAGACCTCATCTATCGATCTATCTGTATGTTCTGATTATTGGAAGTCTGGTGTGACTGGATGTCTGAATGTTTGGTGTAATGTAATACACGCATAGAAATACGTAGGTGTGGTAGAATTCCTGCGACCAATCAGAACACAAAAGCAGAGAGCACTGCTCCTTCAATCAATCAGATACCAGAACTAACGACCAACCAAATCCCAAAACCACGTAACCAGGGACCAATCAGATCCCAGAATCACCCTTGTGGACTCATTTCTGATTGGTCATGTCTGCGATTCAACCAATTGCATTGAAGCAAAGGAAACTTTCTCTGGCATGCGGGTATGGTGAAAATTTCACACCAACTCCACTATAAATGAAAACATTCGGAAAGAATTCACAAGCTTAATATCCCATTTTCCAATCATTCCCAACCACTTATCACGGTAGGGTCCAACTTAGGGTGCATGAGTAATCCCAGTCTCACGGATACCCACCACCTATACTTGACAATGGATCCCAACCCAACCAGCTGAGGTCCAACTTAGGCAATGCATGTACCAAAAAAATAGCTTCACCCCCCAGCTATTTACATTGGTTCCACACCCCAGCTACTTAAAAAGCCTCTGCCCTCTAGTTACTTATTTCCTCATACAGTGTGGGAGTTGTGTAAGGATAAATAATTAAATAAACTCAAGAGTTTGCCGAAAATAACGGCAGGAATGCATTACAACTCCAGCTGATTCCTGACTTTACTTAATTATTCTTTGAAGCACCCCGGTTGAAGAAAACAAATGGAAAAACAGCGCAGGATAAAACCCGGCCAGAAGAAGTATAAAGTGGAGAGGAGGAATTATGAGCTAAAGTAACATTAGAGGGACAGAGAGTGGAGGAAATTAGCTCACAGAGGGAGAAGAAAGATTTGGAGGCAGAGGGAATAAGCAACGAACTCCAGTTTTAATCGTAATGCACTGAGTGCCATCCATCAGTGAGTGGTAGGAGGAAGATGCAAGAACCCAATGGATATAAACTTAGAAGAAATGCACAGAACAACCAGTAAGGTATTAATTAACGTAGATAAAGTAAACTTCAAAGTAAGCCATGAAAATAAGGCCAGAGAAGATAAATGTAAATTAATGCTAAGTAAACTTAAAACAGGACCAGAAAAAAATACTTTACTCAAATGATAAGTATTTGAAATAATTTACCAAGCAAGGTAATAGAGACCACAAAACATTTGGGTTATTAAAAATACAATTTGATTCAGTGATTGGAGTTCTCGAGGGATGGGCTGAATGGCCTTTTTCTTACTCTTGACATTTCTCCTCTTTATGGAGATCACATACTCATACCCTCTAGGGAAACTGAGCTTGTCTGTAAAACACTGACCACACACAGCTGAGCTGACCCTGCAGTCAACTTTGAGGTTTTTCTCTAAATTTGAATAATGCAGCGTTCAGGGCAGCTTTCTTCTGTTTAATAATTTTGTTTCTGCAGAGCAGTTTGTGGCTGATCGATGACTGGTCAGTGATCAATGATGCATTCATTCAGCTCTAGCTTAGAAACAGAGGACCAAAAAAAGACCACTTGACTGGTTCCAGTGTCTAGGAAATATAATATCCCCTGATACCTTTTATCCCTCTATCAAAATTTTCTCTATGTATTTATCCAACTCTTTCTTGAATTTGCTGATAGTCAGTCCCCACTGCCTCCCTTAGCAGCCCATTTTGGACGTTCACCACTGTAGTTAAATCTGAGCTTTCTTTTCACCCATCTAAGTTTGAGGCTATTCCACATTGCCACTATAAATGGGTCAACATAGAATGATACAGCACAGAAGGAGGCCTTTCGGCCCATCGTGCCTGTGCCGGCTCTTTGAAAGAGCTATCCAATTAGTCCCACTCCCCTGCTCTTTCCCCATGGCCCTGCAAATTTTTCCCCTTCAAGTATTTATCCAATTCCCCTTTGAAAGTTACTATTGAATCTGCTTCCAACACCCATTCAGGCAGCACATTCCAGATCATAACAACTCGCTGCATAAAAAGTGTTTCCCTCTTCTCCGCTCTGCTTCTTTTGCCAATTACTTTAAATCTGTGTCCTCTGGTTACCAACCTTTCTGCCAATGGAAACAGTTTCTCCTTATTTACTCTATCGAAACCATTCATGATTTTGAACACCTCGATCAAATCTCCCCTTAACCTTCTCTGCTCCAACGAGAACATGTACAAGATCAGTAAAAAGTCGCAGGCTCGGAAGAAAGGTTTCGGAGGTGGTACAACCATCTCACAGATTCTTTCCCCCTTCACTCTCAAATTTCTGGTAACTCTTTTATTTTCAGGCCCTTTCCCCCCACCTTCTATTCCTTGTAATTTTTCATTCCCCTTTGGTTAATTTATATTTTATTTCAATTTATCTTTTTTCTCCTGGATGTTGTCTCTTGTTTTTCTCTTAATCTTCTTCCAAAAGGGAAACTTTGCGCATTCTATTCCCGTTGCAAAGTCTTGCTGGCTCACTTCACACTGTGGGACCGATCGCACGGTCCATGGTCCCAACCAACTCCCTGTAATAGTCACCTTTGCACCAAACCTTATCTTGTGGCTATTTTGCAGGATGCAGCAGTGCATGTGTGTGTGTGGACTAAGACCCTAGTTTCCTACAAAGAAACCCATTTCACTAATGTCCCTTGAGGGAAGGAAACCTGCCGCTCTTTCCCGATCTGGCTTATATGTGACTCTAGTCCCGCAACAATTGGTTGAGTTTAAACTGCCCTCTGAAGTAGCCTAGCAAGCCACTCAGTTGTATCAAATCGCCACCAGCGGTTCAAAGAACAAGGCCCACCACCACCTTCTTGGCAATTGGGGATGGGCAATAAATGCTGGTTGCCAGCGATGCCCACGTCCCGAGAATGTATTGAAAAAGCCACATTTGCCCATTTAGGATTTAGGCTAACTTCAAGGGAGAAATGCTCACTGAGTGCCTTGACCCACTCTCCTCCCATGTGCCAAGCACCCCTAGATCAACGCACAATACTTAATATGAACAAAATTACAGAACAATGTAATGTTGGGTATCATGGGATATATATATTTCCTTGACATTGGGATCATTCAGATAGACCCCAATGGCCTTTCCAGTGGGATATTTTATGTCGAGCAGACAGGGCCTCGGTTTAACGTCTCACCCAAAAGATGACACCTCCAACAACGTAATACTAGATTGTGGGGTCAAGTCTCTGGAGTGGGACTTGAACTCACAACCTCCTGACTTATAGGTGAGAGTGCCACCAACTGAGCCACAGCAGGTCTCATGGGCTTGGGAAGTATCACCACAAGAGCTGTCAGCAATTACGTCGGCAAAGGATTGTTGCAGATGCACTTCAGCTTTCTATATATATATATATATTTTTTTTTTTAATTTTAAAGTCTGCACAGAATACCGGCAGCAAACTATCACACACTGTTTCTCCCTTCTTTGGAACCTCTCTCCCTGACAGCTCTCTCTTCTGCCTGAATGACTCGCTGTGTAGTTGCCTGAAACTGTTTCTCTTGTACGCAGAGGTTCAAGTGCAGAATTAACCGTCACCTCCTGAATCAGGGTTGCTGGAGCATATATTAGCTCATGAGCAGGCTCCAGGCATCCCCGTTGATACCCAGTGCAAATTCTCCAGCCCTTTTGTTCTCTCAGCAACCACGGTGCCAATTTTGTGAGACAGCTGTTATTCACTTCATTTGCCGCTCACTGAATTAAGTTGTTATATTCCCTAATGTTAAAGTGCATATTATTTTAAAAAGCACAAAACTCACCCCAAAATAACTTCTTGGGAAAACTGATTATGTAGAGCATAGAATCATACGAAGGAGGCCATTCGGCCCATCGTGCCTGTGCCGGCTCCTTGAAAGAGCTATCCAATTAGTCCCACTCCAGTGCTCGTTCCCTATACATATTACATCATACCCATAATGAGCACTTCTCTATCCCAAATAAGGTTTGTAGACGTCCTCTAGCCAGTTAAACCAGCAGAGAAACCACCAGTTGACAGGAGTTACAGGCGGTTTTTCGTTTATAACCTATTTAATACCATTGAAGCAGCTTTGCGACCTGCTTATGCTCTTCCTGCTGTGAAATCCACCCCATTTGATTGTGGAGAGATGCCACAGTAAGATACACACAAAAAAATTGGGCACCAATTGTTTACGTCATCGATGGCAACCTTTATTTCAAGCCGCTAGATGTTCCCCCATGGCTGGGGAAGATGTGCGCGTATCAGAAATGGGCAGATTGCATCCCTGGCCTGCACGGACAGGCTGATTGCCTGGTGGTCAGAAAAATTGGCAGCAAGCACTAATACCAGGATTTATTTTTCCCCCTGTCCTGGCACTGCTATCTCCAGAGAACTCTGGCAAAACCACTTCCAGAGGGAATAGCGCCAAAATCAGCCAACTCCAGTATCCCTTGCTACAAGTGGACAACAGCTGAGAACTGAATGGCGTCTGCCAACACTCACTGTGAGGGCCCAAGCACAATTAATGACCATTTGGCTGAGATATCCAAGGGTGCTTGTGAAATAGCAAAGATCGATGACTTCACGAGGAGAGAGGTCAGGTGAACATTGGTAAGGAAAAAAAATTGGTAAGGATCTGGGATTGGTCGCAGTGCTGTCACATAATGGGACCATTAGAGAGTTGGAGTAAACGCTGATTACAAGGTTAACACTATAACTGGAAGCAGAGGAAACCCAGACCCATCACAAGTTAGTCACTAATTGTCATAAAATGGAGTAAATGAGAACAAGAATAATTGAGAGGGAGAGTGAAAAGAGACATTTGTTGTGAGATAATCACCGAACACCTTATTGATTCAGAACTAAATTTCACTTCAGATGGTACCTGGTAACCATGAAAGACTTTAAGAAATCATACAAACTTTACCCTAAAACACCTTACACACTAATAATTATTGTTAGTGACATTAGTGGATCAACTTAATGCGTTGGTACGAGATCCCTCTGGCTGCTGCTTTATATGAGTACGGTAGATAAGTGGTTATGCTACTGGATTGGAGTTTAAATCCCACCATGGTGATTTGTGAAATTAATTTCAATAAGTTTGATAATTTGTGGGCTGGAACCAGGAAATAACCATGAAAAGCTGTTGGATTGTTGGTTCAGAGGAACATATGAAATTGATGGGCAGGAAAAGAGCAGCTAGTCCATCAAGCCTGCCCCACATCATGATGGTTAGACCATCATGGCTAAACACTTCTTCCCTCCCGCCTGCCCCCCTCCCCTTCCCTGCAGCCATGTAACATCCTAGGAGAGGGAAAAAACCCAGGGCCAATAAGGGAAAAAATATTCTAAAATTCTTTGACCCCCCCCCCCCCACCTCAGATGATCAAAACCAGTCCAGGAGATCACATGGACTAAATGTGAAGACACTTACCTTCTGTATGATGCGATCTCTGCCCCAGTCAGGAACCAGTCCAGCTCCCCCTTGAAGGCAGAGTGTCGGCACCCACCACCCCATCACTAATGCCCTTCAGGCCGACATGTGAATTCCAGTCCCACACTATACGGTTATATTATTGATGCCCTCAGGGAAACTAGTCATCGGCATTACATATCAGTTTGCCAACGTCACCCGCATCCCAAGAACAAATATTTCTAAAAATGAATGAACACCTCTGCTAAAATAGCAGACAGAGAAATGGCATAGTGCATGTTTGCCTGGTGAGATCGTCAACAGTAGTTGCTAAACTATGGTTTTATTTAAATTATAAAGATCAAAAGCCTATAGTGCAGGGCAGCACCAAAGTTGCAAAAAATAGGGAAAGAAGATGAGAGAAGAAATTAAGTAGAAATTAGGTGACACCAAACTTATTTCTTTTATAAAAGTCTGAAAATTATATGATGTATATGGTACTGCCATATTGCTAACTGTACACTAGATGGCCCCCTGATTGGAGTAAGCACATTGTGGCAATTACTTGTGTTAATCGTTGATGAGAGATTCTAGAAGGTCTGGAGATAAAAGCAGCTCGTTATTACCGCACCAATTTGAGTGTTTATTCGGACATAACAGGGTAGACTGAGAGAGATAAGCAGTGGCACTGTTTTTGAGTTAGAATTGTAGAGTAAGAATGGGAGGCGTTGCCATAAGTCTAGAATCAATACAGTGAGTTATCCAGACAGAAGAGAGAGTTGTCCATGTGTAGCTGTGTGTGCCTGTCCATGTCAGCTGGTGAAAGATAACAATGAAGAAGCACAACAGGGATTAAACAACTGAAAATCAGAGGAGCTTGGTTGGGTGCCTTGTCTGTCATGTGCTCTCCCTTTTCTTCATCCAGATGAGGTTTTCCATGGCTGCATTGAATTGATCTTCCCTGCACTAGAAAATCTAACATTAATGCTCTCTCTTCCAGTGAGTGCATCTATAAAGGAAATCTGCAAGGCGCATAGACAGGGCTACAGGGTATAAGCAGAACAGAGGTATCCAGTGCTCAACATTGAGTGAAACACCATTCCCTTTTTCATACTTCACTAGTTATAGGACAACATAAATATTTCATCTTAGAAAAAATATTAACCATTGAAAAGCGTTAAAGGGGTACAGTCTTCATTAAAAAAAGGGTTTGGAATTTTTTTCCCCCTTTTATTTACAAGCAAGCAATGTAACAACATAAATCTTGTCAAAATACATCATTTATAAGAACATAAGAAATAGGAGCAGGAGTAGGCCAATCGGCCCTTCGAGCCTGCTCCGCCATTTAATAAGATCATGGCTGATCTGATCCTAACCTCAAATCTAAATTCATGTCCAATTTCCTGCCCACTCCCCGTAACCCCTCATAACATGCTCATGATGTCATGAAGACATAAATAACAAAGTTCTTCTTAAACAAAAAATGATTTTCCAATCATTTAATGAAGATATTACTCCTTTAAGCAGCAGCAGCAATCAATAATTCAGACTATGTTAACATAGTTAATATGTTAATAAAGGCTAGTTAACAAACTATTCAGATATTCCAGGATAGCGGAGTACAGGAGTCTTACTCGGTAACATTCACTGATCTACCATACATTTATTAATGAAGGATCTGTAAACAATCATATAAAATATTTCTAAGCCTCCTCTTTATTTGATGGATCCAGTATTAGTCCATCTTCATCTCCCGACATTCTTCATCCTCACTATCTCAAATGGAACTTCCACATCTCTCTATTGCTAACACGACCTCCAAGACGCCAAGATGGTTTCCTTTTCATGCCAAACACTCCATTTCTCCTCAACAACACACTATAAAACCCAATGTCCAATACCCAAATACTGCTCCCAAACTGGTGAGGCTCTTCTAGTATCCCCCCCCTCCCCCACCACAAATCCACCTCCCACTCCTGGCTAGGATACAAGAAATGGATTGTTGTCTGTTGTCTGATGGGCAGTTCGTCTTTCAGTTCTAGCCTCTCTTATGTTGCAACCTTTCTCGCGTTTCTCTTATTTTATCAAAAGTATGAGAGTCACTGCTCCACTGAATTTCTCCTCTTGTTCTTCCTGAGCTCTACCCAATCATCCTACCCCATCTTCCTCCTTTCTGCATTCCCACTATGTGGAAATTGAGGGCCATCACACCATCTCCGCCCACTTAATCTTTTCAAGGACCTCAAAACTGCAGAACTCCCTACCCCTCCCCCCACAGCTAGCTGTAGGCTTCTAAAAGCCAACCATGGCTTCACACTTGAATATAGCAGGACTTCCGATGTAACACTCGCTGTTGGATCAGTCAGGCTGACTAAAAGATGCACTACAACAAAGAGCAGAGTGGAATCCAGAGATTTAACAGTCTAACCTGAACAATTCAGTCTAGCAGCAGGCATTATTTTGCCCCAAGATATACCGTTCTGTCACTACAAGGTTCTCCAATTAGCGCCCCAGCGGAGAAGCAGAAGAGTTTGATTAGCAGTCAAACACATGCCTTACAAATGGCATCCAACAATCCACCACTGGAGATGCCTAGAGAAAAGAAATGCTTCAGTCAATTCAGATACTGTGTGATGGGAGTCAATGGGAGCCCTTTGAAATCTTGGACAATGCAAGTGAATGGAAAGTGGTTGGTTTCATTGGAATTCAGTATAATAGGAATAACTGTAAAATGCTATGGGTTTGCACAAGAGTGAATGGCAGTCCACTGGAACTGTACATAATTAGAGTAAATGGGAAGGAATTGGTCTATTGAGATTTCATGCCATGGGAGCAAACGGGAAGCTAGATGGGCCCAAATGATCCACAACTTATTAACCTCAGAGTAGCAGCATAAGCGTTCCCAACACCTGCTTCCCCAAAAAAGCTCATTCTCAAACACGAGTAAGCTGCCACAGACGTGCTCTGTGCAAGTGAGGAGCTTCTCGATAAGGAACGAGCTAAACTAGAGGCCCCAGTCAGCATGGGGATTGTCCTAGCTGATAGTTACAGCTTGTTCATGACCAGAGGGTCATGAACAAGCTGCCGATCACCTTCTAGGCCTGAGAATGATGTGGGGATGGGCATCTTGAAAAGGAGAAAAATACTAAAAATGAGAGATAGTAAAGTGATAGAATTGGTTATTTATCCAGATGTATTACAGATATTTTTTGTTTTATGTGCCAGCCCCCATTTGAATGGCCATAGAAATGAATATGTCTTAAAAAAAATAACAGAAGCAACTTCCATTTGCCAAATTGATCACAAATGCACTCTACAGATTTCTAAAAGCCAACCTTTGCTCCACACCTGAATATAGCAAGGCTTCTGACTAAAAGATGCACTACAACAAAGAGCAGAGTGGAATCCAGAGATTTAACAGTCTAATCTGAACCCCTGTGGCATGGTACTGAGCAATACAGATCAGGAAAGTCCCAGGCTTCAGCACTGACCTGCAATGGGTTAACCAATCTCACTCAGGATGGCAAAGGTCTCAGCACCTCCTTGACTAGGAAGATGGTGGAGGGAAAGAAACATTGGCCAGGATTCCTACTTATGATCGCTATCTATCAACCCCTGCTGGAAGCATATCTATGTGGACGTAGGCAGAATCAAGTTTGACGTTTGACTTGCTTGCCAACACTCACCATCTAAACTCAAACATGGGCGAGGTGACAGAGGGCCGAGGTGTTTGTTGAACTGTACTCCAGTCTGAATCATGGGGCTCAGGAGAGGTGGGGCAAAGAGAACGATGGAGAGAAAATAGAAGCGTCACGGAATGTTGGCGTTTATTGCTCGGGGGATAGAATATAAAAACAGGGAGGTATTGCTGCAGTTATATAAGGTATTGGTGAGACCGCACCTGGAATACTGCATACAGTTTTGGTCTCCATACTTAAGAAAAGACATACTTGCTCTCGAGGCAGTACAAAGAAGGTTCACTCGGTTAATCCCGGGGATGAGGGGGCGGACATATGAGGAGAGGTTGAGTAGATTGGGACTCTACTCATTAGAGTTCAGAAGAATGAGAGGCGATCTTATTGAAACATATAAGATTGTGAAGGGGCTTGATCGGGTGGATGCGGTAAGGATGTTCCCAAGGATGGGTGAAACTAGAACTAGGGGGCATAATCTTAGAATAAGGGGCTGCTCTTTCAAAACTGAGATGAGGAGAAACTTCTTCACTCAGAGGGCAGTAGGTCTGTGGAATTTGCTGCCCCAGGAAGCTGTGGAAGCTACATCATTAAATAAATTTAAAACAGAAATCGACAGTTTCCTAGAAGTAAAGGGAATTAGGGGTTACGGGGAGCGGGCAGGAAATTGGACATGAATTTAGATTTGAGGTTAGGATCAGATCAGCCATGATCTTATTGAATGGCGGAGCAGGCTCGAGGGGCCGGTTGGCCGACTCCTGCTCCTACTTCTTATGTTCTTATTCATAGAATCATAGTATGATACAGCTCAGAAGGCAGCCATTCGGCTCATCGTGTCTGTGCTGGCTCTCTGAAAGAGATATCCATTTACTCCCAACTCCCCTGCTCTTTCCCCATAGCTCTGCAAATTTTCCTTTTAAAATATATATCCAATTCCCTTTTGAAAGTTATTATTGAATCTGCTTCCACAACCCTTTCAGGTAGTGCATTCCAGACCATCATAACTCGCTGAGTAAAAAATTTTCTCCTCAACGCTACCCTGACTTTTTTGCCAATTATCATAAATCTATGTCCTATGGTTATCGACCCTCCTGCCGGTGGAAACAGTTTCTCATTATCTACCCTATCGAAACCCATCATAATTTTGAACACCCCTATTAAATCTCCCCTTAACTTTCTTTGCTGTAAGGAGAACAATCTCAGCTTCTCCAGTCTCTCCAGAAGTCCCTCCTCCCTGGTACCACTCCGATAAATCTCCTCTGCTTCATCTCCAAGGCCTTGACATCCTATCTGTGGAAAATGCTGCAAGGCTATGAAAGTCAGGAACAAAAATAAATCATCTGGACCAACATTTACCTGTGAATTATCAATCCTTCATGCCCAGAAACATTACCAGTCTTGCTGCATTACACAGAAACATTAGGTGAAGAGCAGAACATTCATTGGCGTCTGTTTATATCCGCTACAATCTGTTGCAAAGTGACTGATTTTCAGAGTGGAAATGGAGTCTTGTAACTGTACACGAGTAACAGCAATTGAGAGCCTTATTGCTGAGGGCTGGCTGCATGGTTCTAATCATGACCAAATCCTCCTTCTTCCTTTGATCATGTCATTGGTGAATTACCAGTTATGAATCATTGATCACAAGTGTTGAATTGCCGAGCAGTGCTTTTATTAGGAGGAGGGGACTGGATAATTTTCTTCAGCTTACTTTCAAGCAAATAGTTGGCAGGCATTTTTCATAACATTAGTCCCGGTTTTGAGAAGGATGTGCCCTTCAACCAGACACAGCATGTGTCTCACTAATCTCAAACCCCCCCCCTATTTTCAAAAGGGTGCTGTCTTTAATGATAAAAAAGTGTCTTGCCAACATTGTTTGGGGAACAGGAACCAAAAGAAGCCATGAGTAACACACCATGAAACTTGAAGCTTTTCACCATATATATTAACGACCTGGATGAAGGAATAGAGAGTTTTATATCCAAGCTTGCTGATGGAAGAAAAGAAAGATCCTGCATTTATATAGCGCCTTTCATGACCTCAGGATGTCCCAAAGCGTTTTACAGCCAATTAAGTACTTTTGAAGTGTAGCCACTGTTGCAATGTATGATGACACTAAGTTGTGTAGGTGGGAGCAGGATGTTACAAAGGGACAGGGGACAGATTATGTGAGTGGGCAAAACCGTGGCAGATGGTGTTCAACGTGGGGAAATGTGAGGTCATCCAATTTGGATCCGAAAAATACAAATTGGAATATTTTCTTAACGGTGAAAGAGACTATGAGCTGCGGAGGAGCAACGGGATCTGGGTAACCAAAAGAACAGATCACTAAAAGCTAGTGCGCATTTATCAAAAATTATCAAAAAGGCCAATGGAATGTTGGCTTTTATCTCAAGGGGGTTGGAATACCCCACCTGGAGTCAGACGCCTGGAGTACCGTGTTCAGTTTTGGGCACTGAATGTCAGGAAAGATATATTGGCCTACAGACTCAAGAGAATGATACCAGGGCTTAAAAGGCTAAATTAAGTGGACACAATGCATAAACTTGGTTTGTATTCCCTTGAGTTTAGAAGTGGTCGGAGGGGTGATCTAATCGAGGTGTTTAAAATGACAAAGGGATTCAATAAGATAGATTCAGAGAAATGGTTACCTCTGGTGGGGCATAAATTTATAATTAGAGCTAGGCCATTTATGAGTGAACTCCAGAAGCAAATTTTCACACAAAAGGTAGTGGAAATCTGTAACTCTCCCAAAAGGCTGTGGATGCTGGGGGCCAATGAAAATTTTCAGGGCTGAGATCAACAGATTTATTTTTTTAAGTAAGGGATCATCAAGGGATGTGGATCAAAAGTGGGTAAATGGAGTTGAGGTACAGAGCAGCCATGATCTAGTTGAAGGGCGGAACAGGCCGGAGGGGCTGAATGGCCTACTCCTGTCCCTATGTTCCCAGGAAGCGACAGGACAGTGCGTTGCATGTTTGGAAACCAACAAAAAAAAATAAAATGGATTGGTAAATGATTTTCATCAACACAAATCCCCTTAAGACTTAAATGAAACTGTTGATTTTACTCAAAAGGAGATTTTTCAAATTGAAAGAAAACCAGGCATCACAGCACAGAGCAGGACTGGGTTTGTAGACGGTAAGAAGAGAATAATTACTGTCAGACATAGAATATTTAAACCATCTGAGAACTGCAGTAATGTCCCTGTGTCTCCAGAATTGCCCATGAGTCAGAAGGTTGTGGGGTCAGATCCAGTGTAGGATTTAAGCACGTAATCTGATTGGCACTTCCGTGCAGTTACTGAGATGGTGCTGCTTTATCAGGTGTCGTGAGACATCCAACCAGAGTTGTGCCTGCCTGCCTTAGACGCAAGTAGAAGATCTCATGGAAACTATTAGAAGAGCAGGGAGCTCTCCTGATGTCCTGGCCAATATCCCTCCCTCACACATCACCGCTAAAAACAGATTAACAACCAGTTAATCATCCTCTTGGTGTTTTTTGAGATCTTGCTGTGTGTTAAATGGCTGCCACATTTGCTTACATAACAGTAGCCACTGCATTTCATTGTGTGAAGCGCTTTGAAATATTTGAGAGAGAAGGACAACTTTGGCAATTAAATAGCCCATCTTCCTCTCTTTCTCTTCCCTTGGAGTAAAGGCTTCTCCAGGGTCCTAGCACCCTCCATGTTAACAAGGCAACGGAGAATTTTGGATTGTGGTGGATTCGAACTGCTTGGAGGGGGAGAGGTGGGGGGAGCCACTTTGACGACTTTGGTACGCCAAGCAACTGATATCACAATTATTCCAGGGCAACTCCGGTGTCAAAAGAGTGTGCTCAGCGAATGTCAGAAGTAGCTCTACTGTTCAATATTCATTTCTGAAAACATTCTCAAGGGACGGGTCTCTTAATGCGCTCCAGCTCAAGTACTTTCCGTCCATGCATGAGCGAGCTGATGGAGGCAGAGCAGCCCAGGCAAGCAGGGCTCAGGAGATTATTCCGACAACAATGCAGAGGAATACAAAAAGAGGCGCGTGCCATTTAGCAGGAGTGAGTGGAATTTTAAAAAGCTCGCGGTGTTTAGCTAACAGTTTGCTAAATTTTAAAAAAAAACACACGTGCGCCATTTAGCCAACGACAGGGAAATAATGTGCTCGCACATGGGCGATAATGTGGAACTGAACTTGGCTTCGCTGTTTAAAGGCTCAGCTTCATAGTCAATCATACTTCTGTAAATCTAGCTTTTTGATCAGCCGACCTCTATAGTTTTCAAAGGCGGTTGAGGATTCACTCATGTGAAGAGCATTATCATACACATTACTTGAGTATAAGAAAGCTCAGGATGAGCATAAGGACTCCTGCTCCCTTCCACAGTCCACATCAATCATGGGCTCTCCGCCCTTCCTGATCTCTACACTCTTCATAACCTCAACATGAATCAAACATCTCTTAAAATCTCTGTAACTCTCAATCCCCTTTTAAATGGGTTTCAACTGATCCGAGAATTACCTATTTTTTCTGGTAGGCTGCTTCACGTATCCACAAACCTTTGAGAATTCCAAGGCCCGATTTTAACTCGGGGTGGAGCGTGGGGGCAGAAGGTTGAGTGCCTGGGTCGCCAACGTGAGGCACGGGGCCATTTTAAGGCCCAGGCCTTATTTAAATAGACTAGGCCCGACTCCCGCCCGAACCTACCATCAATGACATGAGACCGACGGGCGGGAGCAGGCGACTGCAGCAGGAGGTAAATGAAAGGGGGTGAGGGGGGGAAATCCCTAGGAAAGCCTGGGGCAGGGGAGGCCCACGGAGTCCTCGTGGGGGCCTCGAGGAGCACCCCAGCTCCTCCTGGTCCACAAAAAAAAAAAGAATAAAATTAACTTTCCTTTTCATGAGGCCCTCTTCTGGGCCTGCTGCTCCTCGGCACCGGGTTAGCCTGGTGAGGCCCTGGTACCATCAGACCCTGACCGTTGAACCTCAATGAGGCCCTCGCCAGCCTGGGTCGAGGACCTTGCAGGCTTGCCCAGGACATGGACGTGTGTGCAGTGTACATCCGGTGAGAGCCATGCTACCTATATTTTAACCCCCTCCGCTCCCGCCGCCCACGTACGGATGCCCCCTTCTCGTCAGGCCGCACGATGAGGTTAAAATCGGGACTCTAATCTCTAATGCCGCTCGAGGCATGTGAACTTTCTAAGTAATGCCTCCTCAACAACAACAACAACAACAACTTGCATTTATATAGCACCTTTAACATGGTAGAACATCCCAGGGCGCTCCACAGGAGCAATTATCAAACAGAATTTGACACCGAGCCACATAAGGAGATGTTTGGACAGGTGACCAAAAGCTTGGTTAAAGAGGTAGGTTTTAAGGGGAGTCTGAAAGGAGAAGCAAGAGGTTTAGAGAGAGAATTCCAGAATTTAGGGCCCAGGCAGCAGAAGGCGCATGCGCCAATGGTGGAACGATGACAATTGGGAATGCTGAAGAGGCCAGAATTGGAGGAGCACTGATAATTCTTTGCTCACAGTTCAAGTGAGGCAGCCTGGTTCTGAGGAAGAGTTCTGCCCAAAACATCGACCTCTTTTCTCCCCACAGACGCGCACTGTCCTGCTGTGTATTTCCTGCATTTTCTATTTCAGATTTCCAGTATCCGGCTACTTACCCCGACCTTATCTATACTTTCATTCCTCTAACAACCTGCATCACGTCTCCGCTCACAGTCTCCGTTTCTCCAGTAAAATTCAGTTCAGTCTCCTGAGCCACATTGTCCGCATTGGGAGACTTTCACAACACACAATTAAAGAGGGACAACAGTTTCAGAGGGACAAGGCAGAGCAAGAATCGAAGATTCATCACATGTACAAGAGGATTGAAAGTAAATTGACTGAATAACTTAACCCAGCCATCTTGTTTCTTTCAATTGACTTGCTTGGACTCAGTTCCCTGCAGTGTTCATGTAGGTTATTTTATAAACAAGCACAATACCCATATCAGTGTCCCTCTTCAGCTTTATTATTCTACGCCTGTAATCTTTCCCAACATGAGAAATGGATCGCTCACACGTTTTATGAATCAAAGGTGTTTACGTTAAGATCAAATATGCAATCGTTAATTGGTTAAAGGGCCTCCTTTACTCATAACTACTGAATTAAAAATCGTCCTGCATAGGTCCTCAATGGCTCAGTGGTTATTTGCACCATGTGGTGTGGTACTGAGCCAGACAGATTAGGACGCTGCTACGTTTCATGCCTCGTTTGCGCTGAGTTAGCTGATCTCATTAAGTCGTACAGTTGAGGTGTTATATTTTGACTCCAGCATCCCTGGGCCAGGATTGGGAAATTAGCCAGGTTTCCCCACTCCTGATCCCTATCCACTGACAGTTGCCGGAGGGCGAGTCCACATAGACATCGGGATGACAATGGGATTCCCTCCACTGTCGCCAATCGAGTGCAAAACGCAAGTCCTCCCTGCTTCGTTCACAGGAAGAATGGCCTTTTGAAGGAAATACTGGACGGCTGCTAGGGACCAATGGAAACGCAGAGGCTGGGGGCTTACCGAGGAGAGGAAAGTCCAACACACAGTGACAGGTGACACCAGAGGAAACGGCAAAGGGGTTGCAAATGTACTTCGATGCTGCGATTCTCCGCAAGGCGAGCTTGTCTTCTTTGGGAGCGAGGAGGCTTCACGGTGAGCGAATAGAAGCCCTCAAGTTCACAGAGCGGACTGACACTACTGATTGAGGCAAACACCAGTAGACCAGCAAGTTAAAAATGAGGAGGTCGGGAGCAAAAAGAGAAGTCAGGCAGAACTTCTTTCCCACAAAGTCTTGTGGAATAAGTTCGCAAGGTAGTCAATTGAAGCAGACAGTACCAAACAAAGGGTGAAGATTTCATCTGTGCCCTATTTGTAACAAAATCAGCCGTCCATTTATAAAGAATAAGTGTATGATTCTATTGCATATTACATTAGTGCGCAGAAGACAATTTGCATTTATATGGTGTTCCTTACGAGCAGGAAGACATCTCAAAGAGCTTTTTAACAAGGTCGACCTCTTGCCTCTTTTTCAAAAGGAAACAAACCCACTGTGCGGAGACTTGTGGGAATCGATCTACCGCCCTCCCCCTCGCCTCACCAGCGAGAGGATTCAGGAATATCAGAAGAAGACAAAGAACAACAACAACTACTTGCATTTATATAGCACCTTTAATAGGACCATAGGAATAGGCCATTCAGCCCCTCGAGCCCGCTCAGCCATTTGATAAGATCATGGCTGATCTGTGATCTAGCTCCATATACCTGCCTTTGGCCCATATCCCTTAATACCTTTGGTTGGCAAAAAGCTATCTCAGATTTAAAATTAGCAATTGAGCTAGTATCAATTGCCGTTTGCAGATGAGAGTTCCAAACTTCTACCACCCTTTGTGTATAGAAGTGTTTTAACGTGGTAAAACATCCCAAGGTGCTTTACAGGAGTGTTATCAAACAAAATTTGACACCAATCCATATAAGGAGATATTAGGACAGGTGACCAAAACCTTGGTCAAAGAGGTAGGTTTTAAGGACCATCTTAAAGGAGGAGAGGTGGAAATGTTTAGGGAGGGAATTCCAGAGCTTAGGGGCCTAGGCAGCTGAAGAAACAGCCACCGATGGTGGAGCGATGGAAATCGGGGATACACAAGAGGCCAGAATTGGAGGAGCGCAGAGATCTCAGAGGGTTGTAGGGATGGAGGAGGTTACAGAGATAGGTATGGACGAGGCCATGGAGGGATATGAAATCAACGATGAGAATTTTAAAATCGAGGCATTGCCGGACTGGGAGGCAATGTAGGTCAACGAGTGCAGGGGTGATGGGTAAATGGGACTTGGTGCGAGTTAGGATACGAGCAGCAGAGTTTTGGATGAGCTCAGGTTTACGGAGGGTGCAACATGAGTGACTGAGGTCTCTCGAAAAGGAACGGGGCTGCTCCAAGTGGCATTATCCTGTTTCTAAAATTTCTTATGTTTACCCGATCCCCGCCTCGGGTTGAAGGAGGCCCTGATGGAGATGAAGCAAAATTAGAGGTCATGTTGACCCTGGGTAATTTTGAAGCATTTTCTTGTCAGTCAGCTCCGGAACAGAATGGACAGGAAAGGACAATATGTGCCCTTCCCTAGGCAGAGAGTAGTCCACAACACGGGGGGAGAAAATAGTTGACCAAATAGTAAAAGTAGCCAGGGTGGGCAAATCCAGCACCTCCCTAATAACCTCTGGTTTCCCTTTGTTCTGTGTCTTTACCAGGACAATATTTCACTTTGGTTCCATTATTACCTGTTCAAAGTTAAAGTGTAATTTGATGAGCCAGTGTGCCTGGAATTAACTTTTTTTGCTGCATAAACAATTTAGCCCATAGTCTTGGCATCTGTCCAGCATGGTCAGCTTTTATTACCTTCTACACGACCTCATAAAGTTTTCCATTTAATTATGGCACATCCATTACGTTCTCCCTCATGCAGAACAGTGTGTAAGACCTGCTGAGCTGCAGAAAGAACTAGAGTCAAATTGGGTGTGATTGTCACTTACACATTAACACGCTCCTTGGCCCCCTCCTATTTCTCATCTACATGCTGCCCCTCGGTGACATCAACCGAAAACACGTCAGATTCCACATGTACGCTGACAATACCCAGCTCTACCTCACCGCCACCTCTCTCGACCCCTCCACTGTCTCTCATTTGTCACACTGCTTGTCCGACATCCAGTACTGGATGGGCAAAAATTTCCTCCAACTAAATATTGGGAAGACTGAAGCCATTGTCTTTGGTCCCCGCCGCAAACTCCAATCCCCAGCCACCGACTCCATCCCTCTCCCTGGTCACTGTCTGAGGCTGAACCAGACCGTTCGCAACCTCGGCGTCCTATTTGACCCTGAGACGAGCTTCCGGCCACAAACCCGCTCCATCACCAAGACCGCCTACTTCCACTTCTGTAACATCGCCCGTCTCCGCCCCTGCCTCAGCTCATCTGCTGAAACCCTCATCCATGCCTTTGTTACCTCTAGACTTGACAATTCCAATGCTCTCCTGGCCGGCCTCCCATCTTCCACCCTCCATAAACTTGAGCTCATCCAAAACTCTGCTGCCCGTATCCTAACTCGCACCAAGTCCCGTTCTCCCATCACCCCTGTGCTCGCCGACTTACGTTGGCTCCTGGACCGGGAATGCCTCAATAGTAAAATTCTCATCCTCGTTTTCAAATCCCTCCATATCTCTGTAACCTCCTCCAGCCCTACAACCCTCTGAGATCTCTGCGCTCCTCCAATTCTTGCCTCTTGCCCATCCCCGATTTTAATCACTCCACCATGAGCGGCCGTGCCTCGGCCCTAAGCTCTGGAATTCTCTCCATAAACCTCTCTACCTCTCTCTTCCTTCAAGACGCACCTTAAAACCTACCACTTTGACTAAGCTTTTGGTCATCTGTCCTAATATCTCCCTATGTCCTTGGTGTCAAATTTTGTTTGATTAATGGTCCTGTGAAGCACCTTGGGACGTTTTACTGAGTTGAAGGTGCTATATAAATTCAAGTTGTTGTTGTTGGTGCTCAGTAAAGGCGGAAAGACACCTCTCGATGGCACTGCTGGTCAAATAGCTGAGCCCTATAGATTAGTTTTGATCCCCTTTCTGTGCTGAACGAGCTGATTTTAGTTGGGGTGGTGATTGAGGCCGACAATTGATCTCAGACTCCTGGGCTAGGGAGGGATGAATCAGCTCAGGTTCCTGCTCCTGATGGCTAACCAGTGCCCTCTGACTGGACACCAGATCAGGACTGTGAGAGCAGATGCCTGTTCCCTGTTGAGTGAGCTGATCTCAGCCAGCACTGCAGTGAGGGCACAACATTTAGTCTCATGGTTCCTGGCTGAGACAGAGAAAACAAACAAAAAAATCAAATCAGTCAGGATTTGTGTGCCTGACCGATGCCTCGTGAACCCATGCTGGAAAGTGGGTGCGTGTCAGGATTGAGAAAGGACAGAGCTGGCTCAACTGTGATCCTCCTGTAGTTGAATAGCCAATGGACACTGATTGCCTAGGCTTACACGATAAACGCTAACCACTTGGGCCATGGAGAGGGGAGAATCTTGGAGGGAAGGGGGTGGGGGGAGGGTGCGGAAATTACGAGGGTACCCTCACATCGAATGCGTAGAGATCTCTGACCTTCGACCTCTAATACGACACCCACTGCCAGCATACACAGAGCAACAACGTAAAGTCTCTCCCCCCTAAAATCAACTCTACAGTATATATTGTACACTCGTTGATCTTCTGTGGCGTTGCACATGGGGAGTGAAGCAGGATTAAAGGTCGGGGGGTAACAGCACATGGGGTGTGAAGACCAAGAACAGTATTTGAGTCCAGCCAGGTTGGAGGGCAGAGGAGGAACAAGGAGGGGAGAAACGGAGAAGGGGGGAGATGGATTAGAGAGGAGAAGATGGGATGGGTGGGGTGAGGGTGGGGTGGGGAGAGGAGAGGGGAAACAGAGTGAGGAAAAGGGAAGAGGAGAAGGGAAGAGGGGAAACAGAGTGAGGAAAGGGGACGAGGAGAGAAGTAGGATGGTGAGGTGGAGGATGGAGAAGAAGGTGGGGCAGGAGGGTAGTGGAAAGGAGATGGGGACAAAGGCCAGGAAATTTACTCAGCAGGGAGGGGCAGCCCAGACTTGAGTGGGTTTAAGGGGCTGGAAATTCTGTTTGGGGGAAGGGATCACCTGATGACCCATAGTCCCGCTCATAATGGGAGAGGGTGCAAATGGCTGGTTTTTGGAAGGGATGGGATTGGGAAGGGCGAGTAATTAGGCGAGCATGTATTTCAGTGTTTACATGGCTGCGTTGGCATCCAGAAATCAAAGCATCGGAGTTCAGCACCTAATTCACAGACCCATGAATGCAGATGATGAACAATTAGCTGAGGTTATTTGCCTATTTCACCTCAGCCAGTTTTACATCAGGTTGTGGAGAAACAGATCTTTACAGTTCACTGACACTGACTTATCTTTAGATAACAGTAGCAAGAAATCAGTGCGAAATTAAATCTATTTCCACTTCAACTGGTTGTCTGAGAGGCTACGTAGAATTACATAGGATGCAAAGCACAGAAACAGGCCATTCGGCCCAACTGGTCTATCCCGGTGTTTACTCCACACAAACCTCCTCCCACCCTTCTTCATCTAACCCCATCAACATATCCTTCTATTCCTTTCTCCCTCCTGTGTTTATCTAGCTTCTCCTTAAATGCATCTATGCTATTCGCCTCAACTACTCCTTTTTAAAACAGCAGTTGTGCAAACCCAACAAACCTTTGAGAGAAATAACATTGTTCTGGTAAGATCTAAAATCCTACCATTGCTGCTATGTGGGACGCAAGGTTCACCTCCACAATGAAAACTCCTATAACAGTGCCATCTACAGATATAACTGGTACATCATGCAGCATAATGGATTTGCCCACAGGGTCAAAGCTCGCATGAAAGTTTTCGATGAGACCTACACCTCGCATACCAAAAATATTTTTGAGTTGGTAATGTTGTAATAGCAATGTCTGCTGTTCTTAATTGCTCCACAGAATGACCAGAGTGTCTATTGACACCACTGTGACAGCCAATGAGTTGGAGGTGGGGAGGTACTTATGGCAGGACCCACAGCAAACAGTCTATTTTACAGCAAACAAAGTCTATTTAAACAATGCACTACAGCAAACAGTCTACAGTGTCTGTTTAAAAAGAGTCTCCAAGAACTACAGCAAACAGAACTCATGACCGAAACTGCAGCAACGTTTCCCAATAAAAGCAGGGCGATTTCTCCAGCAAAATGCAGTGAGTGGAGGATAGTTACATACAAGTTATGTACGTAAAATCAATCCCAGTCAATTACAGCTGTGCGGTCTCCAGACGTGATTGATGGGGGAATTACCCGATCATCTCCATTCTGGCCAGGAATAGCGGTGTCACTCTATGCAGCCAAGAACAAGAAGAAGGTTTGTTATTCTTACTTGCACCAGAAACGGTGCTGCAGCCTCCTGCAGCCTGTTACAACAAACAGCTACAAGACACATCGGCCTAGGCTTTCCGCATGCTCCTCCCCTGTTCCGCCCCCCCACCCCCCCACCATCCCTTAATTGGGGCACATTTCCAGTGAGGTAAGACTTTCACTTGCCCGGAAAATGCCTATTTGACCCCAGCCTTATTTCGGCCCCAAATTCGTCACCGTAGGAACATTGGAACAAGAGGAGGCCATTCAGCCCCTCATGATGTTCCGTCATTCAATTAGATCATGGCTGATCTGTGCCTTGGTCCCATAACCCTTAATACCCTTACCCAACCCTTATCTCAGCCTTGAAAATTTTTAATTGACCCCAAACCTCAAAAGCATTTTGGGGGAGAGTGTTCCAGGTTTCCATTACCCTTTTTGTGAAGAAGTGCTTCCTGACATCACCCCTGAACGGCCTAGCTCTAATTTTAAGGTTATTTCCTTCTTGTTCTGGACTCCTCCCACCAGAGGAAATAGTTTCTCTCTATCTACCCTATCAAATCCTTTAATCATCTTAAACACTTCAATTAGATCACCCCTTAATCTTCTATACTCAAGGGATTACAAGCCTGGTCTATGCAACCATATGGGAGGCTGGGCCGTTGGCCCCCAATGGGGTGTTGGACCAGACCGTGCATGGAAACATGCTCCAGGAGGCCTCAGCATCGTGCCAGAGGTAACTGGTGTGCTGCCTGTCAAATTTATGTTTTCCATCTGACAATCTTACCTGTTCTGGGTGGGGCCTCTGCATGACGCTTGCACAGACCCTTTAGGCCCGAGGTCCCCTCCACTGACATCTGAGTGTCGGACGCTGGGGTCTGACAGTCAGTCACCCCGGCTTCTCGCGTTCAGAGGGCAAGGGCCGTGTTCCCCTCATTTGTACGGTGTTTACGTGTGCCTGCTGGTATATGGGCGGGTGTATGTACTGCAATGGCACCGGCCTGTGGAAAACAGAGGGGACAAAGGGTCACGATGGAGTGCATCCCAACCCAGGGCAACTTTTCATCTGCACCAACCCCAGAACCATTTATAAATAACAAATATTTGGGAGAGACTTTGAAGTAATACTCTCATCTCTGGTTCCAGTTGATGGTTATAACCCAAGGATCTCTTGGTGGCATTACTGCTTTGTAACAGCTCCAATAGACCCATTATATTCTTTATTGGTGAGCAAATGACACTCTGGGACCAATGATATGACGTCTGATACCCGCTCTGTTGATATACAAGGGGCAGCAGCTCCCCGTATTCTCTAGTGTAGAAGCCTGAGGCCCACTCCACGCCCAAGGAGTATCCCAGTGCAGCTAACCCCAGCGTATGACACGCTAGGCGTGTACAAGGCTTATTAAGGCTGCGGAAGTTATTTAAATTAAGCAGCCACCCCATAATGCGACTAGAGTGCCTGAGTGATGCTTCAGGCATGAAGTTCCTGTTTGGAACGGGGGCTTTGAGATGGGAGGAGTCAGGGGGGGGGGGGGTGGAATTGCTCATGGTCATCTCTCCTTAATGTTGGGCTACCGGGTGCGTCCCCTTGCTGGAGAGTTTAGGCATGTCTCGTGAAGAATCGAGGTCTACGGCTTTCTTGTCAGCCTTAGGGTGTCGGAGGAATTTCCCAGAGTTTTTCCGGAAATTGGCCACCGATTATTATTTATTTTGCCTCTCTGAGGAGTCTGCGTTACCAGCGATTGGGAAGGCCGGTGAATGAGGTTGCACCTTTTAACGGAGCAGGAGGAGCGTGGATAATCTGATGCTTATAAATATAGCCTCACAATATATAAGAGAGCGTAAGACAATGAAAAGGTCACTTGACCTATCAAACTCATTGGGGATGAAGTTGGTTTTGGATGTTAGCAAATCGGCAATCTGTTTTACACCCTGCCTGATTTTCGGGGGGGGGCCATAAAGCGGGCTGCTGATTCAACCCCAAGCCCAATTTCACCCTCGCTGTTTACTGTGAACGGTTCTGGTCTCCATGTTACAAAAAGGACATAGATGCACTGGAAGAGGTGCAAAAAAGATTTACCAGCTTGATACCAGAACTGAGAGGTTATACCTATCAGGAAAGGCTGAATAGGCTGGGGCTCTTTTCTGTAGACAAGAGAAGGCTGAGGGGTGGCCTGATAGAGATCTTTAAAATTATGAATAGGTTTGATAGGATAGAGAAGGTGTTTCCATTTGCGAGGGAGTCCAAAACCAGCGGCCATGAATATAAGATAGTCACTGATAAACCCAAATAAAGAATTCAGGAGAAACTTCTTTACCCAGAGAGTGGTTAGAATGTGGAACTTGAGGCGAGTAGCAGAGACGCCTTTAAGGGGAAGCCAGACAAATACATGAGGGAGAAAGGAATAGAAGGATATGTTGATCGGGTGAGAGGAAGTAGGGTGGGAAGAGGCTCGTGTGGAGCATAAATGCTGGTATGGACCTGTTGGGCTGAATGGCCTGTTTCTGTGCTGTACATTCTATGTTTCCAATGAACTAAATACCACACACAGTGTCATAGATTCTCTCTCATTTAGTTTTCTGGCCACTACTTCTAAAAGGGAAAATGCTGTGTAATTTTTTCTGGGTGATTGAGTGTTAAACTCCAAGACATTATTCAACCCTGGCCAGTCCATTCCACAAATTATATTCCATAGTCCCAATAGGACTGAGTCCATTGTGTTCTGTACAGTATTAGATCATCTCTGTCTATACTCATCCCTATAACACTTAATCTATTTTGTACTCGGATAATCGACCGGCTCTTTTCTAATAGAGTTCACTGACATACCATTAACTATCTTTCAAGGAAGTCTACCATTATGTGGGAAAACAGGACTTCTTGTACTGAATTTTGTACTGATTTCCTCGTTCTGTGATCATAGTTCAAATCACATAAAGTGTGAGCAACCTTACTTCTCACTTATAATGTGATGGAGGAGCTAATATACAGAATACATAATGGAAGTAATGGAAATGATATTTACCTAATAGTTAGTCTCTACTGAACAATGTGTCTCCTCCAAGACTATAAGAACTGCCAGGTCTAAGTAATGGCAGTGATATTCACTCTCTGAGCTCAAATATAAAGAATACCCATTTGAATGAGGTATCAATTTTACTGTACCCAGTATGAGTAACCTCTTCTGGAGAGTGGCGTATGAAAGGGAGTATACAAAACAAGACTAAGACAAAAGTGCTGGTGTTGGTTTGGTGGAGACAACTCCCATTGAGTGTAACACAAGTATGTGTTGTATAAATACTGTGTGACAGAACAAAGTAACTGAAGAATAAATGTGTGTATCATGATACAAAGACAAGGCCAAACATTGGAACGGATGCTGCGAGGTTACAGCAAGACCGAGTTACAGCTCGAATTTGTCAAGAGCGGGGGAATGGCAACAGGCCATTCAAATGATGAAGCCCACTCGGTCCACAGGCCATGGAAAATTGACCACATCGTAAACTCTACCTTACTCCTGTAATCTCCTGCGGGAAAGTCCTATATAAATACACCCCCCGGTCCCCAACAGTAATCAATGCCAGACTCTTATTTTGTGCTTAATTCCGTGCTGGTCCCACTGGCTCCCAATGTGCGGGTTGGCACAGCTGGTCACAATACCAAAGTCAGCTTGCCAGCTTCACTAAGGCTGACAGTCAAGAATACCAGGCTCATTGAGTGTTTCTTTTTAATTCCAGTTAGGGTCTCTCTCTGTCCTGGGGGATTCCTGGCCACCAGCATCAATGAATGTTACACTTCTGTAGCCTCCACTCGTGCAGGGAGGTGTCTCAAAACATCTTCTGTGAAGGAGAACAAAACAATGGGCAGTGAGCGGGAAGGGAAAAGGGAAAAGTAGTGAAGAGGGTTAGAATTGGGCACCAAAGACATGGTTGATTTAAAATGAAAGAATTTTGAGGAGGGTTTGAAAGCAGGAGGGAGGCTCCAACGTGCAGGGAACTGGGCTGGGACGTTCAGAGGGCAAGAGCACAGAGGCTGAATGAACAGCTAGCAATGGAAGAGTGCAGGCAATGGGGACAAGGGAGTCCTGGCGTAAGAGGAATGGAAGGTACACGCGGAGATGAAGGCAGGAGGAGATCACTAGGTTGGGTGGGGCATGTCCATGAAAGTGAGGACGAGAATGTTGAAGCTTACCACGGTGTCTCCGCTGGCTGCATAAGACCTGCGTGTTGGGATCACAGCCGCACTAACACAGCGCGAGAGCACTCTGTAAAGAACAGCGAGAGTGTTCGTGCCAGTCTTTAAACATGCATCACCTTTTTTTATTCATTCTTGGCAAGGCTGGCACTTATTGTCCATCCCTAGTTGCTCCAGAGAAGATGTTGGTGGACATCCTTCTTGAACCATGTGGTGAAGATACTCCTACAATGCTGTTAGGTAGGGAATTCGAGGATTTTGATGAAGGAACGGCGATATAGGTCCAAGTCAGGATGGCGTGTGACTTGGAGGTGGTGGCGTTCCCTAACCCGAGCACCTGCTGCCCTTGTTCTTCTATGATGTGGAGATGCCGGTGATGGACTGGGGTTAACAATTGTAAACAATTTTACAACACCAAGTTATAGTCCAACGATTTTATTTTTAATCCCACAAGCTTTCGGGGGCTTTCCCCTTCCTCAGGCGGTGTGGAAAATCATGGGTGGTGGAGATCATGGGTTTGCCGAAGAAGCCCTGGCGACTTGCTGCAGTGCACCCTGCAGATAGTACACGCTGCAGCCACGGTATGCCGGTGGTGGAGGGAGTGGATGTTTAGGTCAGTGGACGAGGTGCCAATCAAGCGGACTGCTTTATCCTAGCTGATGTCGAGCTTCTTGATTGTTGTTGGAGCTGCACTCATCTACGCAAGTGGAAAATATTCCATCGCACTCCTGATTTGTGCCTTGTAGATGACGGAGAGGCTTTGGGAAGTCGGGAAGTGGGACAATCATTGCAGAATACCCAGCCTCTGACCTTCTCTAGTAGCCAAGGCAGTTACTTGTAATATATTTAAATGGATGCATAATTCCACATACAATGAGCTAGTGATCATAATGGTGCTGCAACAGAAAGGACAGAAAGTTAGATGCTTTCCTATCAGGAGGAAGGGGAAAAGAAATCAGAGAGTCAACCTAAAGAAAGAAAGACTTGCATTTCTATAGCGCCTTTCATGACCTCAGGATGTCCCAAAGCACTTTACAGCCAGTGAAGTACTTTTGAAGTGTAGTCACTGTTGTAATGTGGGAAACGCAGCAACCAATCTGCACACAGCAAGATCCCACAAACAGCAATGAGATAATGACCAGGTAATCTGTTTGGGTGATGTTGGTTGAGGGATAAATGTTGGCCAGGAAGTGCATTCTTGTGCACCTCGTAGCATCAGGTTATCAGCCCTGCTAAATCACACTCAACTGGAAGGACACTCACTCATTTTGGCATTAAAATGTGACACATTTGCAGCATCTCACCCTTAATGAACACAGCTCCTCGTGTTTAAAGGGGCCTGTGATCCGCCTCAGTCTTTTTGATCATAAATATCGTTTCTGACATCTACCCAATGGGTTTGAAGGTTAGAGGGCAGTGTAGGTAGAGGCCTCAAGCCTGAGAGTAGGCTGCCTGCCAGCTCTTTCAAACCAGGGATATCACAATGGCACTGAGAGGCTGCTAAAGGGGAAAAAAAAACACTTACTGAGCTTGACAGCTTAAGGGAAACAAATTAGCATCAGTGGAGATCATTAATCCAGGGTGCTTCAGCAATTGTGTCATTTCAATTGTGCATGCGTTAATTCAACTCCCTCACATATTATATTCAATCACTCTTTCAGCCAGAGATATAAGTAGTAAAAAACAATAGGCCATTAGAATTCATTAACATTGTCTGAGGGGTTTAATTTCCACCAAACGCTGTTCAAGTGTTGGTTTTTGGCTTCAGTTGATGGCACTCTTGCCTCTGAGTCAGCAGGTCGTGGGTTCGAGCCCCACTCCAGAGACTCGAGCACATAATCTCGGCCTTTGATTCAGTTGCTGCATTGAGGGGTTGCTGGAGATGCTGTCAGTTGGATGAGGTATTAAAGTGAGGCGTGACTGTAAAAGAACCCGTAGCACTTACTCAAAGACGAGTTCAGAGTTCTCGGAGTCTCCTGCAGTGTCTTCACCAACCAATTGGTCGTCCATCTCATTTGCTGTGTGTGGGATCTTGCTGTGTGCAAAAATTGACTCGCACATTTGTCCGCATAACAGCAGTGACCACATTTCAGAAAGTAATTCATTGGGCGTGAAGCATTTTGGGATGTCCTGCAAATGTGATAAAGCGATATATAAATGCAAATTCTTTAAAATATGAGGTTTAACGATGGTGAGAAAATAGCACAAAAAGGAATTTAACAAACACATTAATCAGTGCACTTATAATAACGCACAGGAAATTAGCCTCCGAATGGCTTAAAATTTGGAAGGGGTCTTGATGGTGAGATTACCTCCTGAAAATAGGTCTTAGTAAAGACAAGCCCCCTTCTGACGGGTGCTGTCAGAGAAACCATCTTGTCCAGTAGCGTGTTCATAGAATCATAGAATGATAGAATGATACAGTACAAAAGGGGGCCATTCGGCCCATTGTGCCTGTGCCGGCTCTTTGAAAGAGCTATCCAATTGGTCCTATTCTCCTGCTATTTCCCCATAGCCCTGCAAATTTTTCCCTTTCAAGTATATATCCAATGCCCTTTTGAAAGTTATTATTGAACCTACTTCCACCACCCTTTCAGGCAGTGCATTCCAGATCATAACAACTCACTGCGTTAAAAAAAAATTCTCCTCATTTCCCTCTGGTTCTTGTGCCAACTACCTTAAATCTGTATCCTCTGGAAACAATTTCTCCTTATTTACTCTATCAGAATCCTTCATGATTTTGAACACCTCTATTAAATCTCCTCTGCTCTAAGGAGAACAACCCCAGCTTCTCTAGTCTCTCCACTTAACTGCCCTCAAATAAGGGCTCGCCTCTCATTTTCTGAGTCAGAGGAGACATCAGCAATACCTCGTACAACTGCATTCTGTTCTTTGTTGCCTGTGCACTTGTGCTTTAATTATAACCACTTTGATTGTGTATACTGCTCTTCTCACCAGAAAGAAAAGACTTGCATTTATACAACGTCTTTCACGACCTCAGGACATCCCAAAGCAGCTAATGAAGTGTAGTCACTGTTGTAATGTGGGAAGCATGCAACCAATTTGCACACAGCAAGGTCCCACAAACAGCAATGACCAGATAAACTGTTTTAGTGATATCAGTTGAGGGATAAATATTGGCCAGGACACCAGGGATAACTTCACTACCCTTCTTTGAATAGTGCCATGGGACCTTTTCTAAGAGGGCAGATGGGGTGTTGGTTTAATGTCTTTTTCTGACACTGGAGTGTCAGCCATAGATTACGTGCTCAAGCCGCTGGGGTGGGACTTGAACTTGTAACCTTCTGACTTAGAGGCGAGAGTGCTACCCACTGAGCCACAGCACCCACAAGACTTTCATGGTCGATTTGCACATGGAGAACAAAGCACACGCTTGGACTGCAGGGATTAGTAATTAGTAGGTAGCAAAAGGAGGAGAGTGCAAAAGTGCAACCGGTGACACGACTGAATCACTAAACCTCTGTTGGCAGCGGTTGGAGGTATGAAACACGATGCAGTATGAAGTGGAGGGAATCTCCCGCCAGATGCCTAAATCTGTATCAACTCCATCCGCCCGCCTTGGCTCCGTAACCCTTACCTGACAAAAATCCAGCGACCTCAGTTTTGAAATTTTCAATTCACCCCCAGCCTGAACAGTTTTTTTTGGAGGAGAGAGTTCCAGATTTCCACTCCCCTTTGTGTGAAGAAGTGCTTCCTGACATCACCCCTGAACGGCCCAGCTCTAATTTTAAGGTTATACGCCCGCATGTTCTGCACTCTCCCACACCAGAGGAAACGGTTTCTCACCGTCCAACCTATCAAATCCTTAAGCATCTCAATGAGATCACCCCTTAGTCTTCCACACTCGAGGGAATACAAGCCCAGTCAGACACAATTGCTCAGGTCACCTTTTTAAACTCGATCAGGTTTGAGATTAATTTTCTTTCAAACAAGAGGGTATTATCAGCTCCAGCACCTGCAGGGAAAAGAACCGCTGCTATTGCAATAAGGTTATAGCTTCTGATGGCTGCACAGACATCAAAGTTCCTTCCTACCATAGATCGGTATCTCATTGCTTTGATTTTCTCAGTGTTGGCACTTGCAATATCCTCGGTGGGAATTTCAGACTTTAAGGGACTCGGTGTCAGTCTGCTGGAATTATGTATATAATGAAGGCAAATTATCCACTTTATTTTTAAAAAACAAGGGGTTGCATTGCATCTTCAGGGAACTTTAAATCTTTATTACACTTTCCCGGTAACTTTGGTTACAAATATAATTCGAGCTGCCAGTTCCACAAGGCTCAATTCCATTGTGTGGGGTCCGCTGGAAAGTGTCCCTCTCTCACGCAGCTGAATAGAATTTCACAGCAGCAATCAAAAGCTTTAATACAAAAGGCTTTCTTTACAAAGTTTAACCTTAAACCTCTGCTGTCCCCCACCCCCCAAACCACTTACACTCTGGGAGTCTTGTGTTTTTTTTTAATTTTATTTTAACAAAACAATCAGTTTTTGTGCAGCTGAAGCAAGCACCACCAATAAATGTCATTGCAAATAAAAAAAAAAGTGACAAGGTTTAAAAAGAGGTGGGGGGAGAAAGAAAGAGAAGACAAAATAGCAGCTTTTTTTTTTCAAAGCGCGAGGAGGAAATAGTAAAAAAAAAAGCCATTCAATCGTTTAGAAATCCAATTGCCCAAAAGCAGTGGGTTTTCTTGTATAAAATTACACTGATTGTGCCGGAGGTTTAAAAAAAAAAGCCACACAACTGCAGTCTCTCGCAAGAGATGAAAAGGAAAGTGCTCGGAAAATAGAGATTAGAATTCAGAGCGTGTTCAATGGGCCCAGCCTCAGGGCAGCCTGGCATTGTCGGAGGCACTCGATTTTTAGCTCTGAGACTATGTCCCAGATCGGAGGACAGGCTTATTATTTTTTTTTTTACAAACCTTATAAAACCGCTTTAAAAAGGCAGCACCAAATAATTCAAAGGTTCGTAAAAAAGAGTGAAGCAGTAAGAAGATAAATAGAGGACACAGGGCAAAGGGAACGGGAGCAAGGCCTTCGGTTTATCAATAGAAAAAGAGGCAAAGAAATATTACTCAAGGTGATGTATTCACCTAGTTTACGGGTTCTGCAGACATTTCCTGCTCTATTGAAGCCATTGCCAATCAAAGGTGCACTTTGCTGAAAAATGTTTGTCATTTTTCTTTACTGAATATTGGACCATGGCACCTAGTTCAAATGGTGAAGGATTCAAAATTAAGGGGCCCAGATTAAAAGTTAGGAAGTTAGAAGGAAGAAGGGGAGTCAGATGGAACATTTCCCCTGCAACTTGTGAAACAAGTTATCAGAGAAGGTTATTGAAGTGAACAGTCAGGTGACAACTAGATTCATCTAAATGTCACAGCACAGAAACAGACCATTCCACCATCGGCCAAGATAACAAAAAAATAAACGTTATCTAATCATAATCCATAGCCCCAACTTTAACGCACTAAGCCTAACCCTAAACTCTAACTCCTAACCGTAACCACTAACCCTAATCTTAAACTCTAACCCTAACCATTAACCCTAAACTCAACCCCAGACCACTATCCCTAATTAACACTAACCCTAACCTCAACCACTAACCCTAAACCATAACCATTAAACCTAAGCCCTAAATTGCGCGGTTTCAATAGCACAACGCAGGGCCGGCTGCAGTGTTGATAGTCATCGTGACATCATCGGTGGTCATTGTGACGTCATCGATGATGCAGTTCAGCCGCTTTGCCGAACTGCATCATCGATGATGTCACTCCATTAAAATAATATCTAATTACAACCTTGTTCCAGTAATTGGTGATTATTCAGCTCTTCAAACCAAAGTACTGAGAAATACACACAGGTAGCGTCTTCACTTCCATAAAATGGAGAACATTCTTGCAGGGACACACCCCGCTGACCTAAACTCAGGATCGCAATAGCCATAAGTTAGGAACCCTCAGCTGTGGCAATGGACAATTGCAACCATGCTGCTGCTTATCCAGTTAGAACCAAACCTAACTAGTAGGGCACTGGCTTACAGAGTTATTTGAAGCCAAGTGAGAAGAACCCCAGCCCCCATTGACATCCCCTCACTGATCCGAGCTGCTACTCCTTCGTCAACTGCGCACTGGAGCACTGCGCTGCTACCTGGCTCAGATATCGATTACTGAGCCAAAAGGACTTGCTTACTGTCCCACCCAACCCAAAAGGATAGCTGGACATTAGACAACTAGTTTGAGTCCTTGCTCGGCAGACTCCTCCTGAGTAGCATGGTGAACGACGCTACTCACTATAATACGTAGATCCTCCTGAACACAGTGTGCATTTACAAACCATACCCCAAGGGCTGGTTATTACAGATCAGGCTATTTCAATGCTTAGTACGTCCCAGACCATTTTAGTGAGTCATAACTCCTGACGCCCTATGACATAAGAATTGACTCACCACATACTTGATTCCACAGACATGTGCTTGAACTATGAACCCAATGATTAAGAGAGCCAAAGCCTTGTATGGGCAATCCGTGTCAGATTCTGCGTATTTCATTCACTTTCTCCACAGTGAGTCGACAGAAGGATTTAAATGGTGATGAGTAAAGAATCACCCCACGTCTAGGACTGGATTACTAGAGGTGCTGTTCTGAGCTGAGGTGAGCACGTGGTCAGTGTCCCAGACCAGGTCATCTGCTATTATCCAACAGCAACAACTTGCATTTTATATAGTGCCTTTAACGTAGTAAAACGTCACAAGGCGTTTCACAGGACCGTCATCAGACAAAATTTGACACCAAGCCACATAAGGAGATATTAGGATAGGTGGGGCCAAAGAGGTAGGTTTTAAGGAGCGTCTTAAAGGAGGAGAGAGAGAGGCGGAGAGGTTTAGGGAGGGAATTCCAGAGCTTAGGGCCTAGGAAGCTGAAGGCACGGCCGCCAATGGTGGAGCGATTAAAATCGGGGATGCGCAAGAGGCAAGAATTGGAGGAGCGCAGAGATCTCGGAGGGTTGTAGGGCTGGAGGAGGTTACACAGATACGGAAGGGCGAGGTTCACGGAGGGATTTGAAAACAAGGGCGAGAATTTTAAAATCGAGGCGTTCCCGGACAGGGAGCCAATGTAGGTCAGCGAGCACATGGGTGATGGGTGAACGGGACTTGGTGCGAGTTAGGAAATGGGCAGCAGAGTTTTGGATGAGCTTAAGTTTATGGAGATAAAAACCAGCTGCTAGAAAATAACGCTTCTGTTTACTAGTAGCCCGCTCTATCACACATAGGCACGGGGGCAAGTGCTATGCAAATCAAGCTGCACTTATCAATGGGACCGATATTTTGAATTTAGTTATGCTACCCCTCTGCAACATATACTCATCGGTATCATTCCCCAAGGATCTTGGACAACTCTGAATATAACATGAATACAAAACAAAAATAACAAGGTTCAGTATAGAATAGAGGCAATGTAAAATATTGAGATTGTTTTCACCAGGACAATGATCTGATGCAATGATATCACTGAAAAGTGTTTCATGTCGAAGTGTGAAACTTTAATCTAGATATTGTAGTGGCTGACAACATTCCCTGGTGCTGAAAGTCTTTGGGATAGACTTACATCTTCGCTGCCTGGGCAGTAATCTGGCGAAGCAGATCGACGGCCCTCTAAAGAACCCGCTTGATTTCATTCATTGATTCCAATGGACTGGAAAACAGGCAGGTTCTATAAAGCACGGGCGATTAGTACAGTTAAAAAAGAAAGACTTGCAATTATATCGCGCCTTTCACCACTTCGGGATACCCCAAACCACTTTAAAACCGATGGAGTGCTTTTGAAGTTTAGCCACTGTTGTAATGTAGCAAACGTGGGCACAGCAAGGTCCCACAAACAGCAACGAGATAAATTATCAGATCATCTGCTTTAGGTGCTGGTTGAGGGATAAATGTTGGCCATTACACGAGTAGTCGCGTTTGGTGTCGCGTTTGAGAAACTGTTGTTACCACATTGCACAAGGCGGTCACTGTTAAAGATACAATTCACTGCAGAGAACTATCAGGCTGTAGGGCAGCAGAATCAGCAAGAACTGAACAGTGCCATGGATCGAATGAGACTCTCCGTACCTTTGCAGCAGCGCGTTTAATTAGCTCACGGATAAACTGTCCCCCCCCCTCTTACCCCTTACCTGTAGTCTGCATCAACTGGGCATTTTGCAATGCGATGTTAAGTGACAGGCACTTAACTGCGGTAAAGTCAGCACACAGCTGCAGTCATTCATCAGATTGCTCCCGGGCTGTTAGATGGATGGCAAAAACCAACAGGGTATATAACTGCAAGCAGAGAGAAAGCTGTTTGGGAGAACAATTTATCTCTCTGCTCCTTACTGAGACTGTTGCTGATGGCAGACCAATACATCTCTCAGAGTCTCATCAATTAAATCGCTCTTCCATTTATAGGGGATTTTTTTTTTGGGTTGCCCATATACTTAAGGTCACCAACACCAATGCAGCCCAATGCTTTGAGACATTCTCCTCAGGGATCCTCTGTCAGAAAGGATACTTTGGACACGCAGGAATTTTATTCTGATTGACTTTGAGAACATTATTTCTGCAGTTAGCCCTTTTGAGATCTGCGGCGCCATTTCAAAGTTAAACTTTTATTAGAAATGCCTGTGTTGTCTTGGAGTTTGCTGACAGTTGATTCCGATGTGGCTTCTAATGGGTAACCTTTACACCTTGTAAGAATCAGAGTGAAGGAATCAAGTCCTTCAGGGTCAGCGGGGGATGAATTAAGTTGCTACAATGGCTCTTTCATCTCTGGATCTGAGGTTTGAGTTCAGCTCAGATTGACAGGATGAAAGTCTTTAGTTTTTTCACTGGCTGTAAGGCTCTGAAGCTAAGTGACCTTTGGGGTTATTTCAACCCAGTTCCCGATAAGCTCAAGTGCATAGTACAAATTGCTGTAATTCAACACTAATCGCCACTAACTTAACAGTCTGACTCAGACAGGCCTCAAAGACGCAGACCATAATATAAACCTCGTTCCTATCTCTATCTAAATTAAACGGGGTTGGGGGGGGGGTGGGTTTGTGTAAGGTTTTCAGACCACCTACCGGGTGGAAAGTGGACAATGGCGCCCTAAAATGGTGGGGAATGACTTTCCCCTCATTCCCGCAGGCCTATCGCTAGGCAACCAGATCGCCGCCTGAGTCGGGCAATAGGCCCTTTTAAATTGCAAAGCAGGGTCCTATAACATACAATGAACTCTATTTGCCATCTTAGGTCAGTAATGTGTGGACATGAGTTGTGCACCCTCCGTCCACTGTCATCTGGCGGTTCAGCTGAAGAGGAGCCGACAGATTAGTTTGTGTTTAATTTTGTGGGTCCTGCTCTGACCACTGCTGCTCCAGGCCTCCCCCTCCCGAAATCGACCCCTCAGGCCTGATCTGGGATCCAGGGCATTTGGTAATCACAGGCCCTGGGATCCCAGGGTTTCAGGTAATCACAGGCCCTGGGATCCCAGGGCATTTGGTAATCACAGGTCCTGGGATCCAGGGTATCAGGTAATCACAGGCCCTGGGATCCCAGGGTTTCAGGTAATCACAGGCCCTGGGATCCAGGGCATTTGGTAATCACAGGTCCTGGGATCCAGGGTATCAGGTAATCACAGGCCCTGGGGTCCAGGGTATCAGGTAATCACAGGTCCTGGGATCCAGGGTATCAGGTAATCACAGGCCCTGGGGTCCAGGGTATCAGGTAATCACAGGCCCTGGGGTCCAGGGTATCAGGTAATCACAGGGTCTGGGATCCAGGGTATCAGGTAATCACAGGCCCTGGGATCCAGGGTATCAGGTAATCACAGGCCCTGGGATCCAGGACATCAGGTATCACAGGCCCTGGGGTCCAGGGTATCAGGTAATCACAGGCCATAGAATCCAGGACATCAGGTAATCACAGGCCCTGGGATCCAGGGTATCAGGTAATCACAGGCCATAGGATCCAGGACATCAGGTATCACAGGCCCTGGGATCCAGGGCATCAGGTAATCACAGGCCCTGGGATCCAGGACATCAGGTAATCACAGGCCCTGGGGTCCAGGGTATCAGGTAATCGCAGGCCCTGGGATCCAGGGTATCAGGTAATCACAGGCCCTGGGGTCCAGGGTATCAGGTAATCACAGGCCCTGGGGTCCAGGGTATCAGGTAATCACAGGCCATAGGATCCAGGGTATCAGGTATCACAGGCCCTGGGATCCAGGGCATCAGGTAATCACAGGCCCTGGGATCCAGGACATCAGGTAATCACAGGCCCTGGGGTCCAGGGTATCAGGTAATCGCAGGCCCTGGGATCCAGGATATCAGGTAATCACAGGCCCTGGGATCCAGGACATCAGGTAATCACAGGCCCTGGGATCCAGAGCATCAGGTAATCACAGGCCCTGGGAACCAGGACATCAGGTAATCACAGGCCCTGGGATCCAGAGCATCAGGTAATCACAGGCCCTGGGATCCAGGACATCAGGTAATCACAGGCCCTGGGATCCAGGGTATCAGCTAATCACAGGCCCTGGGATCCAGAGCATCAGGTAATCACAGGCCCTGGGATCCAGGACATCAGGTAATCACAGGCCCTGGGATCCAGGACATCAGGTAATCACAGGCCCTGGGATCCAGAGCATCAGGTATCACAGGCCCTGGGATCCAGGGTTTCAGGTAATCACAGGCCCTGTGATCCAGGGCATCAGGTAATCACAGGCCCTGAGATCCAGTGCATCAGGTAATCACAGGCCCTGAGATGCAGTGCATCAGGTAATCACAGGCCCTGTGATCCAGGGCATCAGGTAATCACAGGCCCTGAGATCCAGTGCATCAGGTAATCACAGGCCCTGTGATCCAGGGCATCAGATAATCACAGGCCCTGAGATCCAGTGCATCAGGTAATCACAGGCCCTGGGATCCAGGGCATCAGGTAATCACAGGCCCTGGGATCCACGGAATCAGGTAATCACAGGCCCTGGGATCCAGGGCATCAAGTAATCACAGGCCCTGGTATCCAGGGCATCAGGTAATCACAGGGTCTGGGATCCAGGGCATCAGGCAATCACAGGGTCTGGGATCCAGGGTATCAGATAATCACAGGCCCTGGGATCCAGGGCATCAGGTAATCACAGGCCCTGGGATCCAGGGTATCAGGTAATCACAGGCCCTGGGATCCAGGGCATCAGATAATCACAGGCCCTGGGATACAGGGCATCAGGTAATCACAGGCCCTGGGATCCAGGGTATCAGGTAATCACAGGCCCTGGGATCCAGGGTATCAGATAATCACAGGCCCTGGGATCCAGGGTATCAGATAATCACAGGCCCTGGGATCCAGGGTATCAGGTAATCACAGGCCCTGGGATCCAGGGTATCAGGTAATCACAGGCCCTGGGATCCAGGACATCAGGTAATCACAGGCCCTGGGATCCAGGGCACCAGATAATCACAGGCCCTGGGATCCAGGACATCAGGTAATCACAGGCCCTGGGATCCAGGGTATCAGGTAATCACAGGCCCTGGGATCCAGTACTCAGAGGCTTTGCTCTGCCCTGGTTTCCAAAGTCACTAACTGCTTGCATCTGATGTGATGTACTGTGTTTAGACAAAGAGAAAGTGAGATCGGACTGTGAATTATGTTTGATTCAACCTGTAGTGAAGGGCCAGAGCTGATAACATAGGCTGAGACCTATTTAAAAATTAACTGGAATTACTCCGTTCCAGATTCTCTATTTATTCTCCCCCACCCCCAATCATTTTTCGAAGGCACGACCACACTTTTCTTATAACTATGTGTTGGAAACCCTGCTTATTAACCAAAGTAAACTCGAATTGAATGAGATAGCAAGCCTTCCCTCCAATTATCCAAATTCACAGTTTGAGCACCTTCCTGACACTGTAGATGTGTTGGGGGGGGGCGCGGGGGGAGAGACTGCGATGGTGACGTACGCACGATGCACAGCCGACACTGTAAAAATATCAATAAGTGATGACAATGCTCTTGATATCTATCACTCATTTAACTTTTTTGCTGTATTTTATTACCGCATCGATTTGATGTGCAAGATCGCACAGAAATAAATTGAAGTTATCCTATATGTGTACTGTGTATAATAAATGGGCTGCGCACCTGAGATAAATTGCTTCTTCCACTTACTGACCCCGTTATTACCCCACTGATGGCTAATCCATTATATTAATGGCATCTGGGACATTCTTTTCAACGAACACATTTGAAATGTAATGGAAAAAGATGAACAGCAGTGAATGATGCTGAGATCTTGAAACTGGTTTATTAGCTGGGAGGGGTTGGGATAAGAAGCTGGCCCCCGAGCATAATGCCTCTCCGTTGCTCGCCTCGAAAGCTATTTACACCTGCGTCTTGGCCCTCTCGGTCGGTCGCCTCTACAGATCTTCAGCTGCTTTTACATTGTTTCTTAGCTCCCAGACTCTGTGGCCTTGATCTCCTGCAGACGTCAGCCAGATGAAGCTAAAAACAGACAGGTTTCATTAGACATGTAGCCAGGGCAACCATATAGAATTGTAGAATTTACAGCGGAATAGGGAGGCCATCCAGCCCTTCGGGCCCATTCTAGCTCCCTGAAAGAGCCAACCACTTAGTCCCATTTCCCCGGCCCTTTTAAATTTTTCTTTTCAGATATTGATCCATTTCTCTTTTAAAAGCTGTTACCACAGACTCTGCTTCCATCACTGCATCTGCATATATAAGAAGTATCTCCCAACCTCGCCCTTGGGTCTTAGTGCCTCCCACTGGTCTAACCATCTCTCGTAAAAGTGCTGCACCAATGATGACATGGCCTAGGCTACCCTCTTGATGACACTGTGCTGTCATCGCATATTTGTCCCAGTCTCATTTACCATTTGTGTGTTATAACATTGCTACTTGATGATGGTCATGTTAAAAGAAACTTGCATTTCTATAGCACCTTTCACATCCTCAGGACGTCCCAAAGCGCTTTACAGCCAATTAAGTATTTTCGAAGTGTAGTCACTGGTGTAATATAGGGTAACATGGCAGCCCAATTGTGCACAGCAAGGTCCCACAAACAGCATCAGAATTAATGACCAGATCATCTGCTTTTTATAAAGTGATGTTGGTTGAGGGATAAACATTGGCCAGGACATCGGAACTCCCTGCTCTTCTTCAAATAGTGCCATGGGATCTTTTATGTCCACCCTGAGAGGGCAGGCAGGGCCTCGATTTACTGTCTCATCAAAAAGACGGCACCTCCGACAGTGCCGCACTCCCTCAGCACTGCAGTGAAGTGTCAGCCTACATTATGTGCTCAAGTCTCTGGAGTGGGAATTACTCTGATGGGCATTTTGCGCATGGGCTTCCCCCTTATTGCCAGGTCCCAGAGAGAGCAGTTGTGTGATGCAAAAGTAAATTCAGGACAGTGGCACTCTTAGGCCACACTCATAGATCTGACACATAATAGAAAAGGCCCTTCAACACCTCTGTACTGTTGGGTTGAAATCACACTGTGTGATATCAGTAACAAACTAAACTCATTAATACTGAAGAGTACACTTTCACGTGTGTGTCTTATTCTGGTCAGTCTCCAGTTTGTATGCCTCTGTCTTTCCTTCTGGACTAGCCTTTCATGCTTCTCTGGCCCTCCAGACCTTCATTCCTAGTCTACCTGTCCCGGCTGTTTCCCCTCACCTATTTCATTTTTACTAATGTAGAATTTACAGCGCAGAAACAGGCCAATCAGCACAACTGGTCCATGCCGGTGTTTATGCTCCACACGAGCCTCCTCCTACCCTACTTCATCTCACCCTATCACCATATCCTTCTATTCCTTTCTCCCTCATGTGTTTATCCAGCTTCCCCTTAAATGCATCTATGTTATTCGCCTCAAGCACTCCACGTGGTAGCGAGTTCCACATTCTCACCACTCTCTGGGTAAAGAAGTTTCTCCTAAATTCCTTATTATGGAAATGATCCCCTTGCCTGGACGTTCTACAGGGGTGACAGATGGCCAAATGGCTTCAGTGTCAGACAGCATTGTAACTAGCTAGACGGGCTCCCATTGATGGAGCCCTATTGCCGTAGTGGGAGAGTGTTCAACTCACAGGCAGAGAGCTTTCCATTCAAGAACCGTTTATCAAACTGCAGCCAGCAGCTCAGTCATGTATGTCGTTTCTCATTGTGCCAAATCTGCCCTGCTTAATCAAACCTAACAATTGTAACTGTTAGAATGTGTCTCAGGTATGTTGGTGCTGTCGCACTGGTGGTGTGGATCTGGCTAGGGCCTTTTCTAATCCAGTAAACACAGGCTGGCATCTTAATCGGTCCACGGTCAGATTCTAAAATGGCAGGGCCAATTTTCATTGCATTTATATTTTCAATCTTCAATAGTTTAGCTCAGAAGCACCAGCAGATAACCCCCACCCAGGAGGATTTAACTGCCTCCGATGGCACGAAGCACTGCAGTACTGAGGTCCATCACAAGGCGGAGAGCCTTTACTATTAAAGGAGATCAGCGACCTCATCCTCCAGCTATCTGGCCGGCAATCATTTCCCAATTGGAGATCACCATACTTTTGACAGGGGATATGGTAGTGTAGTGTTTAGTGGTCTAGACTAATTAATCTATAAAAATAAGAGTTTAAATCCCATCATGGCCATTTGAGAATTTGATATTCAGTTTAAAATAAATCTGGACGTAATAATAAAAAAAAATTGGTAAAAGTGATTATGAAGCTATTAAATTATCCTAACTGGCTCACTCATGCCCTTTAGGGAAGGAGTCCTGGTCTGGCCTGTATGTGACTACAGTCCCACACCTACATAGTTGACTTTTAACTACTCTCTGAAGTGGCCCAGCGAAAAAATATCTTGTTAAGTTCCCATGCGGAGGATTTTCTAAACGTATCAGTACGGTATACTGAACCTCCCGTTGAATGGCAGTCAGATTTGAAGTAGGGGAAAAGCAACAATAACCCTTGCGTCCTGTCAGTATATGAAGCAGTGTTGACAGTGGCGAAGTAAGTTTTGTAAACCAGAGTATCTTCCACTGGTGCAAGGAGATTGTGTGTCAACAGTGAAAGGCATTGAAAACAACAGCATCACCCCCTGGTGGTTCAGTGCGCAAATACACGATGTCGAGCGATAGTGAGTTCCACAGACCAAGAAAGTCACAGCTTCAGGAAAGAAAGAACTTGCATTTATATTTTATTTTCACAACCTCAGGACGTCCCCCAAGTGCTTCACAGCCAATGAGGTACTTTTGAAGAGCAGTCACTGTTGTAATCTATGGAAACACGGCAGCCAATTTGCACACAGCAAGGTTCCACATAATAACAACCTGTCCGAATTGTGCGATCTTGCTTGTGTTAGCAGTAGGGGAGCTATTCCTTGATTAGAGATGGGAGGGGGGGGGGGGGAAAGGGAAAGGCCTCTGTCTGAGGCTGAACCAGACCGTTCGCAACCTTGGCGTCCTATTTGACCCTGAGATGAGCTTCCGACCACATATCCGCTCCTTCACCAAGATTGCCTCTGGACTTGACTATCCCAGTGCTCTCCTGGCCAGCCTCCCATCTTCTACTTTCCATAAAACTCAGCTCATCCAAAACTCTGCTGCCCATATCCTAACTCATACCAAGTCCTGTTCTCCCATCACCCCTGTGCTCGCTGACCTACATTGGCTCCCGGTCTGGCAACACTTCAATATTAAAATTCTCATCCATGGCCTCGCCCCTCCCTATCCCTGTAACCTCCTCCAGCCTTACAACCCTCCAAGATCTCTGCGCTCCTCCAATTCTGGCGTTTTGCGCATCCCTGATTTTAATCACTCCAGCATTGGCGGCCGTGCTTTCAGCTGCCTAGGCCCGAAGCTCTGGAATTCCCTCCCAAAACCTCTCAGCCTCTCTACCTCTCTCTCCTCCTTTGAGACGCTCCTTACCTCTTTGACCAAGCTTTTGCTCACCGATCCTAATATCTCCTTTTGTGGCTCGGTGTCAAATTTTGTTTGATAATCGCTCCTGTGAAGCACCTTGGGACGTTGTACTACGTTAAAGGCGCTATATAAATGCACTTTGTTGTTGTTGTTGTTGTTGCTGTCCAGTAACCTTTGCTGGAAAGTGCCTGGGAGGACATTGGGTGAGGATACGATTGGGCTCCGTTAAAATGCTCTCTGTGATTCCACGATGTATTAATGCTTACTGTCTAAGCTCAGACGTAAAGGCTGAACACTTGAACAAGGTATTGGGGGGCTGCCAGTGTACCCTAGCACATCATTGCCTTCAGGCAGAGAGTTATTCGGGGAAAAAGCAAATGAACATATAAATATTGTACATAACTCTTCGGTTAAAAAGTAGTAAAAAAAAATGGCTAAGATAAGGGGGAAAGAATACATTACTCCTTTTTATGACCATAATTAAAACAAAAAGGAATTACACTGTCTTTCAAGCTAATTATGAACTCTCATTGGGAACTTAGAACAGACCCGCATTTAATTTGCCTATCTCAGGAAAACACAGGCATTGATCTGTTTACGTGATGGATTTCAGGGGACCGGTTTGTTGCTAAAGTTGTTCCCTAAATTATCTATTGTTCAGTGACAGCAGCGAGCACATAACATGTAGAGGCAATAGACTAACTTTAATGAACTGGAAGATAAATAGTTTATGAATATGGTTTATTCTCAGACCGCACACTTAGACTTGTTTTGTGAAGCTATCCATCAGGAAAAGTGTAATAGCCCCTCTTCCCTCTGAATTCACTGCCCTCCTGTCTTCCCTTAGCCTTTTCCCTCCATATAAACTCTCCTGCCCATATTCACGACCCACCCCGTCGATATTGCCATCTGCTATGGCCACTCTACTCCCATGGTCCTGATCACTGACAAGCACCATCTCCACCCACTTCCTTTTAACCCTTACCAGCTGCATCCCCCTACCCCCTTCCAACCCCACTTCCTTCTGCATCTGAAATAGACTCTCCCCCGCGTCATTTACAATTGCACTTTCAAACTCCCGAGTGTCTAGCAATTGGCCTTCTATTCACCATGATACTTCTGCAGCTGTCTATTCTGCCACTTCCTCACCTCCACCTTTGATGCCCTTTTCCCCAGTAAATACATTTTTTTTTATTCGTTCATGGGATGTGGGCATCACTGGCAAAGCCAGCATTTGTTGCACATCCCTAATTGCCCTTGAGAAGGTGGTAGTGAGCCGCCTTCTTGAACCGCTGCAGTCCGTTTGGTGAAGGTACTTCCCCAGGATGTTGATGGTGGGGGATTCGGCGATGGTAATGCCGTTGAATGTCAAGGGGAGCTGGTTAGATTCTCTCTTGTTGGAGATGGTCATTGCCTGGCACTTGTCTGGCACGAATGTTACTTGCCACTTATCAGCCCAAGCCTGGATGTTGTCCAAGTCTTGCTGCATGAAGTGCTTCATTACCTGAGGGGTTGCGAATGGAGCTGAACACACGGTGCAGTCATCAGCAAAAATCCCCACTTCTGACCTTACGATGGAGGGAAGGTCATTGATGAAGCAGCTGAAGATGGTTGGGCCGAGGACACTGCCTTGAGGAACTCCTGCAGCAATCTCCTGGGGTTGAGATGATTGGCCTCCAACAACCACTACCATCTTCCTTTGAGCTAGGTATGACTCCAGCCACTGGAGAGTTTTCCCCCTGATTCCCATTGATTTCAATTTTACTAGGGCTTCTTGATGCCACACTCAGTCAAATGCTGCCTTGTTGTCAAGGGCAGTCACTCTCACCTCACCTCTGGAATTCAGCTCTTTTTTCCATGTTTGGACCAAGGCAGTAATGAGTTCTGGAGCCGAGTGGTCCTGGCAGAACCCAAACTGAGCATCGGTGAGCATGTTATTGGTGAGTAAGTGCCACTTGATAGCACTGTTGACGACACCTATCATTTTGCTGATGATTGAGAGTGGACGGATGGGGCGGTAATTGGCCGGATTCGATTTGTCGTGCTTTTTGTGGACAGGACATACCTGGGCAATTTTCCACTTTGTTGAGTAGATGCCAGTGTTGTAGCTGCACTGGAACAGCTTGGCTAGAGGCACAGCTAGTTCTGGAGCACAAGTCTTCAGCACTACAGCTGGGATGTTGTCGGGGCTCATAGCCTTTGCTGTATCCAGTGCGCTCACCTGTTTCTTGATATCACGTGTAGTGAATCTAATTGGCTGAAGACTGCCTTCTGTGATGGTGGGGATATCGGGAGGAGGCCGAGATGGATCATCCACTCTACACTTCTGACTGAAGATGGTTGCAAACACTTCAAGCCTTGTCTTTTGCACTCACGTGCTGGACCCTGCCATCGTTGAGGATGGGGATGTTCACGGAGCCTTCTCCTCCTGTTAGTGGTTTAATTGTCCACCACCATTCACAACTGGATATGGCAGGACTGCAGAGCATTGCTCTGATCCGTTGGTTGTGGAATCGCTTAGCTCTGTCTATAGCATGTTGCTTCCGTTGTTTAGCATGCAGGTAGTCCTGTGTTGTAGTTTCATCAGATTGGCACCTCATTTTTAGGTATGCCTGGTGCTGCTCCTAGCATGCTCTTCTACATTCCTCAGGGTTGATCCCCTGGCTTGATGGTAATGGTAGAGTGAGGAATATGCCGGGCCATGAGTTCACAGATTGTGCTGGAATACAATTCTGCTGCTGCCGATGGCCCACAGCACCTAATGGATGCCCAGTTTTGAGCTGCTAGATCTGTTTTGAATCTATTCCATTTAGCACGGTGATAGTGCCACACAAAATGATGGACGGTGCCCTCAGTGTGAAGATGGGACTTCATCTCCACAAGGACTGTGCGGTGGTCACTCCTACTAATACTGTCATGGACAGGTGCATCTGTGACAGGTGGATTGGTGAGGACGAGGTCAAGTAGGTTTCTCCCTCATGTTGGTTCTCTCACCACCTGCCGCAGGTCCAGTCTGACAGCTATGTCCTTCTGGACTCAGCCAGCTCGGTCAGTAGTGGTGCTACCAAGCCACTCTTGGTGATGGACATTGAAGTCCCCCACCCAGAGTACATTCTGTTGCCCTTGCTATACCCTCAGTGCTTCCTCCAAGTGGTGCTCAACATGGAGGAGGACTGATTTACTCTCTCCCATCCTGGTTGTTCCCTAGGCCTGGCCCCATCCTTGCTCCATCAGGTCCAAGGGGCACAGACTTGAGTGGCAATCTAGCGCACGCCTGGTTTCGCCATCTACCACCAGATTTGGTTGGACACATCAAGTGCTTTCAGGCCTCACTCTCCTCTGTCAAAACCACCCACCGCTGGAGAGCAAAAAATAACCCGTGACATTTTTTCTCCACTACAAACCATCTCATTAAACCCCTCTCCCCTGTCCCCTCCACCCTCCCCTCCAACAAGTGCCTTAGCCCTGAACCCCTGTCTCTCTCTACTTTCTCTCCATAAGACCATAGGAGACCATCAGAGATAGGAGCAGGAGCAGGCCATTCAGCCCCTCGAGCCTGCCCCGCCATTTAATGAGATTATGTCTGATCTGATTTTTACCTCAACTCCACTTTCCCGCCCTTTCCCCATATCTTTTGACTCCCTTGCTGATCAAAAATTTGTCTAACTCAGCCTTGAATGTATTCAATGACTCAGCCTCCACAGCTTTTTGGGAGAAGAAATTCCTCCTCATTTCTGTCTTAAACGGGCGGCCCCTTATTCTGAAACTATGCCCCCTAGTTTTAGATTCCCCCATGTACGAGGACACCCAGATCCCTCTGTCCCTCTCCTATCATGCCCCTTCCAATCTCATCCCATCCATGAGACCTACCTCTTGCTCCCTTGATCCCCATTCCCACTAAACTACTAACCTTTCAACAACCCCTCTTGACCCCCATGCTGGCTGACATTGTAAATGGTTCCTTCTCCTCAGCTACTGTCCACCTCCCTTCCAAAACCACCATTATCAACCCCTTCTCAAAAAACCCACCCTTGCCTCCTTGCAAACTACAGCCCCATCTCTATCTCCCTTTCCTCTCTAAAGTCCAATTTGTGCCTGTCTTTCCCGCAACTCCATGTTTGAAACCAAGCAGGTTTCTGTCCCTGACCTCAGACCAAAGTCTGTGACTGTGACCATGGTCCATTTTCCCTCCTCTTCCTCTCTGCAGCCTTTGACAAAGTCGACCACGGTATTTTCCTCTGATGCCTCTCCTTCATTGTCCAGTTCAGTGGGGCTATCTTCACCAGGTTCCACTCTTGCCTATCCGATCGTAGCCAGAGTATCTCCAGCAACGGCTTCTCTTCTCATTCCCACACCGTTACCTGCGGAGTTCCCCAAGGATCGATCCTTGGGCCCCTCCTCTTTCTCATCTACATGCTGCCCCTTAATAACATCATCCACAGACATGGGGTCAGATTCCACATGCACACTAATGACATCCAGCTCTACCTCTCCTCCACTTCATTCAATCCTCCACCATCTCTGTCTTGTCAGACTGCTTGTCCGACATCCAGTCTTGGATGAGCTGCAGTTTCCTCCAGCTAAACATTGGAAAGACCAAAGCCATCATCTTCAGCCCCAGCACAAATTCTGTATCCTCACTGCCAATTCCATCCCCCTCCCCGGCCATTGTCTCAGAGGCAATGTTACGGAGATGGAAGTAGACGGTCTTTGTGAAGGAGAGGATATGGGGTTAGAAACTTAGTTCAGGGTCGAATAGGATGTCAGGATTGTGAAAAGTCTGGTTCATCCTGAGACATCCAGGGAGGAGGATGGAATCAGTACAATATTCACAATGAACATCTTAAAACGCTTGTGTGAAATTCCTTTGTTCCCTAATACAACAGTAACCCATTTAAAATAAACAGGTTGACCAATTTATTAAAAGGCCAGACACAGGAATTTAATAAGAATGTGTTAATACCATCGTTTCACAGAGTGCTGTCAACCCCATTCAACATTTAATGAGGACACTGGCAGTCTTCACAAGATCAGCAAGATATGCTGAAATTTTGCCCAGCTCCAGGAAATAAGATTTAAAAAGCCTAAATTAATCCATAAAAAAGCAAACCAAGCACTGGGGTTCATTTCTAGAGGGATAGAATTGAAAAGCAGAGAAGTTATGTTAAACTTGTACAGAACCTTGGTTAGATCACACTTGGAGTAAAGTGCACAGTTCTGGTCTCCATATTATAGAAAGGATATAGAGGCACTGGAGAAGGTGCAAAGAAGATTTACTAGGATGATACCAGAACTGAGAGATTACACCTATCAGGAAAGATTGAGCAGACTGGGGCTCTTTTTTTCTAGAAAAGAGAAGACCTGATAGAAGTCTTTAAGATTATGAAAGGGTTTGATATGGTAGACGTAGGGAAGACGTTTCCACTTGCGGGGAGACCAGAACTAGGGGCCATAAATATAAGGTAGTCGCTAATAAATCCAATAGGGAATTCAGGAGAAACTTCTTTACCCAGAGAGTGGTTAGAATGTGGAACTCACTGCCACAAGGAGTAGTCGAGGTGAATAGCATGGATGCATTTAAGGGGAAGCTAAATAAACACATGAGGGAGAAAGGAATAGACGGATATGCTGATAGGGTTAGATGAAGTAGGGAGGGAGGAGGCTCGTGTGGAGCATAAACACTGGCATGGACCTTTTGGGCCGAATGGCCTGTTTCTGTGCTCTACGTTCTATGTAATTCTATGTAAATATTAACTTATTCTTTCTTGGGTACTTCTGGGAATCCTCACCTTCCCCCAGTCTTCCCATTCACCTTCAGACTTTCAAACTGAAGATTGGCGCCACCTAATGCCAATCTCCTAGTTGACCCCATCTTCACTTCTCCTCTAACTCTTTCTGCTCCATCCCTCAGCAATTGCTCCTTCAGGTACCTTTCACTCACCCTCTCGTCCTCCTCCCCTTTCAGCGCCTCTGCCTTGTCGCCTCGCTCGCAGCTTTCAAAAGCCTTGCCAAGGACCCTTCTCTTCGACTGTGCTTTCACCCAGCCCCAAGACCCTCTTTAACCCCCTTCTCGTTGACGTTCAGAGTACTCTACCCTGTACAGCACCCCGAGACGCCTCTGTAACATTAGGGTCGCCAACCCTCCAGGATTGACCTGGAGTCTCCAGGAATTGAAGATTAATCGCCAGGGCACTCCTGTGAGCAACCCTGGAGAAAAAAAAAAATGGGGGATCTCAAAAAATTGTGTGTTTCATTTTCATTGAGCACTTTTGTTTATTAATTATAAAAATATTGCAGATTGGAGGAAAAAGTTGTTTGACTGACATTCAAGACTCATCCAATCAGGTAACGAAGAGTCAGTCCGCTTTCCAATTGGCGGGTGGGGGGAGGTGGGTGCACGAGGATAGATGTGTCAGGCGTCCAATGGTGGGAGAATGGGGGTGGGGCAATTGGAGGTCATGTGATGAAATCTCTTGGCATACTTCCAACCAGAGTTGGCAACCCTACTGTAACACGAAGAGTGCTACAGAAAGGCAAGCTATTGTCGATTGTCCAGACTCTGCTACAAGGGGCATGCTTCAGATTCCAACTCCATCCTGTCCCAATGATCTGACCCTACCAGAGTTTTAGGCTATAAATTGAATGAACTTTGATATTCTTCGTTTTTTCAAATCCGAACAGTTAATAATTTGCAATTAAATTTTTGGACCATTTTAATGGCAGCTGGCGTCTGAGTCCCTTTAGATGTCTCCACGCAGATTACACCTCTTAGAAAAAAAATCACATCCCATCAAATCCGCAAAGAATTAATAATAAAAAAATATATTTTAGTCACCTAAAAAAGAAAGTATGAAATATGCATCTATCAGTGACAAGATCAGAGCAGTATAATAGAAATTAGCTGTCAGAGTTTTTTCCATATCTATTTAAATATTTATTTGTACCTTTTAAACTCATTTTTTTTTGACAGACATTGTGACAGCTTCTGGAATGTTCCAAAGGGTCTGCACTGTAAGAATATTTGATTTTTGACAGGGTTGTTATTCAGTTTTTTTTAATCACGTTTTAAAATAAAGGATGCCAATCAGTACCTAGTTGGTAATGGGCCGGCCGTTCATCTGGATGGCTTTGAAATGTAGACCTGCTGAAGTCTGGTGTTGAACCTCAAAGGATCTGGGCTGTCTGTAAACCAACAGTTTTTATAAAAATGTATTTTTCCCACTTTGCTTCTGAGTCTTGTGATATAGAGACATTAGTTTTTTTTACATTAAGGGTTTCCGTAAGCTTTCATTAGCAACGGTACAAACATCAGAACACAGGCCATGATACCAACCCTGCCCCTGTCATGCTTTGTCTCTACTGCTTCACCCCTGCCCTGTCCAACCTTGTCCTGTCCCCATGCTGTGTCTGCCTTGTCCAGCCCTGTTCTGTGCCTACAATACCCTTGCCATTCCCCACCTTACCTCTGTCCTGTTCCTACACTGCTCCAGCACTGTCATATTCCTAAGCTACCCTTGCCCCGAGCAGTCCTGCTCTTCCCTACGCTGCTCCTGCTCTACCCATCCCATGGCTGCCACCTTTCCTGCTACATCCTGTTTAGGACTCGTAAGTAGGTGGCAAACCTAAGTGTACCCTCCAGTTACATCACATTTTACTTCAAAACTAGCATCCTGCATTCATTTCTGTGAGAGCCTATTGTTTGTGTGAACTGTACAGCAATCATAAGTGTACCATTTTGATTAGATCGGCCCAATCCACACCTCCTGTCACTCTCAGGGAGGACACCACTAATAGTTCAGAGAGGGAAGTTATTTATCCAAACTTAAAGTACAATCATTAAGTAACAGAACAATCACTATTGTGTGGTGCCCACTAGTCACGGAAGCTTCTAGTGAAACAGCGGACTCTGCATAGTGGTAATCCAAGAGCGCATGGGAATGCACCAAAGCTCAAAAGATCGGCAAGCTGTGTGAGGAGAAGTTGGGTCCCAGGTTCAATCCCTGGTCTGTGCCGTGTTAGTTGTTCGTAACTGGGGGACAGCAGTAAGAGAGCTACAATTGGCTTCATGTGTCACAAGGTTGGAGAGTCAAATAAATCAGACATTAGCCTCTCTCCTGATCTCTATTGACTGACCCCTTGTGCAAAGTACCTGTGTTGGGCATACATCAGCTAAGATGCCTCCTAAGGTCACTATCCTGGCAACCCTCACATGAAGCATGGCCCCTTGGGCAAGCTATTAAAGGGCGATCAGTACCCGAGGTGGGGGGAAACAAATTGAAATATAAATGGAAGAAATATTGGTTACGTTTAGTTAGAAGCCAGAAAAATGCCACATCAACTTTAGAAAGCTCATTGATGAATCCTTTATGGCTGCTTTTGGGAATGCGCAGTTGAATAGAACGCTCGCCTTTCAAATCTGCGATCTAAACTAGAATCCAGGTCAGACCTGGAGGGTTAAATCTATGTCTTTCTGGCAGCTGTAAGGTCATGAAGGGAAATGAGCCTGTACCGATCCCAGCGGATAAGCAGCCACAGTGCAAGACTGTCCATAATTCTGCACCAATTGCTATTAAATTGGCCATCTCACTCAGATAGGCCATAAGGTTGACTGGTGTGGGAAATGACATCCAGTAGAGGTACTTTTTTAAGGTTGGAATTAAGGAGCATTGTGTTGAGAGTGCTTGATGCTGATAGAAAGTGCATAAAAAATGGAAAGTGTTCCATCTCTAGCATTGTGGATAGGGGAGTCTCTATATGGACTTCCAGAATCCATTTGATAAGATTCCACACAAAATATTGTTAGCAAAAATGAGAGCACATGGAATTGGAGGTAACCTTGTGATATGGATTGGTAATTAGCCAGGAGCTGGGAGACAGAGAGTAGGGGTAAAGGGTTCGTTCGCTGATTATTTTTTTATTCGTTCATGGTATGTGGGCGTCGCTGGCGAGGCCGGCATTTATTGCCCATCCCTAATTGCCCTTGAGAAGGTGGTGGTGAGCCGCCTTCTTGAACCGCTGCAGTCCTTGTGGTGGCGGTTCTCCCACAGTGCTGTTAGGAAGGGAGTTCCAGGATTTTGACCCAGCGACGATGAAGGAACGGTGATATATTTCCAAGTTGGGATGGTGTGTGACTTGGAGGGGAACGTGCAGGTGGTGTTGTTCCCATGTGCCTGCTGCTCTTGTCCTTCTAGGCCTTGGAAGGGGTACAGCGCAGATTCACCAGAATGATTGGTGGGATGTGACAAGTGGTGTTCCCCGGGGATCTGTACTGGGGCCTCGATTTGTCACCATATATATTTATGGCTTGGATGAAGGAATAGAAAGTTATATATCCCAGTTTGCAGATGACACTAAGTTAGGAGGCGCTGTAAGTTGTGTGAATGGGAGGAGAAAGTTACAAAAGGACATAGACAGACTAAGTGAGTGGGCAAAATTATGGCAGATGGAGTTCAATGTGGAGGAGTGTGAGGTCATCCACTTTGGATCTGAGAAAGACAAACCAGAATATTTTCTTAATAGCAAGAGACTAGGAGCTGTGGAGGAGCAAAGGGATGTAGATGTCTTAGATTTGAGGTTAAGATCAGATCAGCCATGATCTTATTGAATGGCGGAGCAGGCTCGAGGGGCCGATTGGCCTACTCCTGCTCCTATTTCTTATGTTCTTATGTTCTTATAAACATCACTAAAAGCTAGTGTACAGGTCCCGCGACCTCTACCATCTAGAAGGACAAGGTCAGCAGGCACATTGGAACAACACCACCTGCACGTTCCCCTCCAAGTCACACACCATCCCGACTTGGAAATACATCGCCGTTCCTTCATCGTCGCTGGGTCAAAATCCTGGAACTCCCTTCCTAACAGCACTGTGGGAGAACCTTCACCACACGGACTGCAGCGGTTCAAGAAGGCGGCTCACCACCACCTTCTCAAGGGCAATTAGGGATGGGCAATAAATGCCGGCCTCGCCAGCGATGCCCACATCCCATGAACGAATTTTTTAAAAATGTCTGTGTATAAAAAATCACCAAAAGCTAGTGTACAGGTAAAAAAAAACTAGTCAAAATGCCTAACGGAATGTTGGCCTTTATCTCAAGGGGATTGGAATTCAAAAGTGAGGAAGTGATACTTCAATTGTAAGGAGCTTTGGTCTGAAGTATCACTTCCCCATCTGGAGTACTGTGTTCAGTTTTGGGAAAGATATATTGGCCTTAGAAGGGGTACAGCGCAGATTCACCAGAATGATACCAGGGCTTGAAGGGTTAAATTACGAGGACAGCTTGCATAAACTTAGCTTTTATTCCGTTGAGTTTAAAAGGTTGAGGGGTGATCTGATCAAGGTATACAAAATGATTAAGGGTTTCAATAGGGTAAATACCAGAGAAACTTATTCTTTTGCTGGGGAATCCAGAACAAGGGGGCATAACCTCAAAATTAGAGCTGGGCCGTTTAGGAGTGAAATCAGCAAGCAGTTTTTCACACATTAGTTCATCTGGAAATCTGGAATTCTCTCCCCTAAAAGGCTGTGGATGCTGGGGGTCAAGTGGAATTTTCATGACTGAGATCGATAGATTTTTTTGTTAGGTATGGGTATCAAATGGTATGGAGCAAAGACGGGTAAATGGAGTTCAGGTACAGGTCAGCCATGATCTAATTGAATGGCGGAACAGGCTCGAGGGGCTGAATGGCCTACTCCTGTTCCTATGTTTCCTATCACATATTACTGTCTATGTCAGTTGTATTTTCGAGATGTTCACATATACAACAGTGTGAAGACTTAAATACCTGGCGTATTACGACTTTGGCTTTCTCAGCACGGTCATCATATGCAGTGTGAGCATGGCTGCTGCGTGTTTCCCTCTGACACAACCGTGTCTCACCCGCTGTCCTTCACGTAGACGCATTGGCGGCGGCAGAAACAGCCATCTGGCTGGAAAGCGAGGGAGGAAGAGAATGATAAAACAAAAAGAAACCATAACGTGAAGCAAAGCAGTTGAACTAGCGGGTTAAATCCCTACTGTCCTGGCACGGTGAGACACAGCTATCACAGTAAGCTCCAAAACAAAAGCAAAATACTGCGGATGCTGGAAATCCAAAGTAACAACAGAAAATGCTGGAAAACAATTTAGCTGGTCAGGCAGCATCTGTGGAGAGAGAAACAGAGTCAGCGTTTCAGGTTGATAACCTTTCATCAAAACGACGACCTAAAACGTGGTGTTAGTCAATGTTTTTCCCCTGTTATAAAATCTTGTCAATAATTACACTTCTTACAACACTCCGAGATCTCTGCACTCCTCCAATTCTGGCCTCTTGCACATCCCCAGTATTCATCATTCTGCCACTGGCGGCCATGCCTTCAGCTGCCTAGGCCCTAAGCTCTGGAATTCCCTCCCTAAACCTCTCCCCCTCTCTCTCCTCCTTTAAGACGCTCCTTAAAACCTACCCCTTTGACCAAGCTTTTGGTCACCTGTCCTAATGTCTCTTTGTGTGGCTCTGTGTCAAATTTTGTTTGTTAACGCTCCCGTGAAGCACCTTGGGACGTTTTACTATGTTAAAGGTGCTATAAAAAAGCTAGTTGTTGTTGTTGTAAATGTTTAAATATCACCTCATGACAACCCACTGAGCAATTGGACATGAGTCACGATATGGTGTGAATTTACAGTTAGTTACTGAAGGAGGTAGTATCACTAGTCAAAGAGCCTGTCTCCAGAATAGGCTGAACAAAATGGGTGAAACAAAATGGGTGAAACTAAACTAGGGGGCATAATCTTAGAATAAGGGGCTGCTCTTTCAAAATTGAGATGAGGAGAAACTTCTTCACTCAGAGGGTAGTAGGTCTGTGGAATTTGCTGCCCCAGGAAGCTGTGGAAGCTACATCATTAAATAAATTTAAAACAGAAATAGACAGTTTCCTAGAAGTAAAGGGAATTAGGGGTTACGGGGAGCGGGCAGGAAATTGGACATGAAGCTGAGTTCGGATCGGTCAAGGCCCTGTGGGTGGCGGAGCGGGCCCAGGGGCTGAGTGGCCGGGTCCTGCTCCTACTTCTTGTGTTCTTTAGATTTGAGGTTAGGATCAGATCAGCCATGATCTTATTGAATGGTGGAGCAGGCTCGAGGGGCCGATTGGCCTACTCCTGCTCCTATTTCTTATGTTCTTATGTTCTTAAAAACAGGGCCAACTCCCTCTAACACACTTGCGCTATGGACAACCGGACAGTGACTACTCCCAGGAGCTTATTGTATTATAAAAACAGAAAATGCTGGAAACACTCAGCAAGTCAGGCAGCATCTGTGGAGAGAGAAACAGAGTCAGCGTTTCAGGTTGATAACCTTTCATCAAAACGACGACCTAAAACGTTAACTCTGTTTCTCTCCCCACAGATGCTGCCTGACCAGCTGAGTGTTTCCAGCATTTTCTGTTTTTATAACACAATAAGCTCCTGGGAATAGCACAAGTGTGTTAGAGGGAGTTGGCCCTGCTTTTGTTCAGCCTATTCTGGAGTCAGGCTCTTTGACTAGTGATACTACCTCCTTCAGTAACTAACTGTAAATTCACACCATATCGTGACTCATGTCCAATTGCTCAGTGGGTTGTCATGAGGTGATATTTAAACATTTACAACAACAACAACTAGCTTTTTTATTGTAAACAATTTTACAACACCAAGTTATAGTCCAGCAATTTTATTTTAAATTCACAAGCTTTCGGAGGCTACCTCCTTCCTCAGGTGAACGATGCGGAAATGAAGTCCTCGAAATGAAGTCGCATTTATAATTCACAGAACAATGCTGGTGATAACAGATAGTTTTTTCAACTGCCCGTTGCCAAGGCAATCAGTGTGCAGACAGACAGGTGTTACCTGCCAGGTCTCAGAATATACAAATCACCAAAAAAAACAACAAACAAAAAAAAACAGAGATAGAGAGGTAGAAACATAGAAAAGACAGCAACTGACCCGTTATATTAAAAACAGATAACATTTGTTCGCTGGTGGGGTAACGTGTAGCGTGACATGAACCCAAGATCCCGGTTGAGGCCGTCCTCATGGGTGCGGAACTTGGCTATCAATTTCTGCTCGACGATTTTGCGTTGTCGTGTGTCTCGAAGGCCGCCTTGGAGTACGCTTACCCGAAGGTCGGTGGATGAATGTCCATGACTGCTGAAGTGTTCCCCGACTGGGAGGGAACCCTCCTGTTTGGCGATTGTTGCGCGGTGTCCGTTCATCCGTTGTCGCAGCGTCTGCATGGTCTCGCCAATGTACCATGCTCTGGGGCATCCTTTCCTGCAACGTATGAGGTAGACAACGTTGGCCGAGTCACAGGAGTATGAACCATGCACCTGGTGGGTGGTGTCCTCTCGTGTGATGGTGGTATCTGTGTCGATGATCTGGCATGTCTTGCAGAGGTTACCGTGGCAGGGTTGTGTCATGGACATTCATCCACCGACCTTCGGGTAAGCGTACTCCAAGGCGGCCTTCGAGACACACGACAACGCAAAATCGTCGAGCAGAAATTGATAGCCAAGTTCCGCACCCATGAGGACGGCCTCAACCGGGATCTTGGGTTCATGTCACGCTACACGTTACCCCACCAGCGAACAAATGTTATCTGTTTTTAATATAACGGGTCAGTTGCTGTCTTTTCTATGTTTCTACCTCTCTATCTCTGTTTTTTTGTTTGTTGTTTTTTTTTGGTGATTTGTATATTCTGTGAGACCTGGCAGGTAACACCTGTCTGTCTGCACACTGATTGCCTTGGCAACGGGCAGTTGAAAAAACTATCTGTTATCACCAGCATTGTTCTGTGAATTATAAATGCGACTTCATTTCGAGGACTTCATTTCCGCATCGTTCACCTGAGGAAGGAGGTAGCCTCCGAAAGCTTGTGAATTTAAAATAAAATTGCTGGACTATAACTTGGTGTTGTAAAATTGTTTACAATTGTCAACCCCAGTCCATCACCGGCATCTCCACATCACAGCTTTTTTATAGCACCTTCAACATAATAAAACGTCCCAAGGTGCGTCACAGGAGAGATTATCAAACAAAATTTGACACCGAGCCACATTAGGAGACATTAGGACAGGTGACCAAAAGCTTGAGCAAAGAGGTAGGTTTTAAGGAGCGTCTTAAAGGAGGAGAGAGAGGCGGAGAGGTTTAGGGTGGGAATTCCAGAGCTTAGGGCCTAGGCAGCTGAAGGCACGACCGCCAATGGCAGAGTGATGAATACCGGGGATGTGCAAGAGGCCAGAATTGGAGGAGAGCAGAAATCTCAGAGGGTTATAGGAAGTGTAATTATTGACAAGATTTTATAACAGGGGAAAAACATTGTCTAATATATTCATCCAACAATTGTAGCTGCTGAATTGTAATATCATGGACAATGGGATGCCAACATTTGCTGCTTATACTGTAGTTCTTGTTTTTTTTAATGATGTATGGAAGCCCAGCCCAGCGTTACTAAGTTCTTTGGAGAGAGGCACTATCCCAGCCAATATCTTGCTCAAGTGAAGCTCTCAGGAACGCTCCAACATGAGCAAGGGGGCAACACGGGCCTGAATCCGTGTCTCCTGCACACTCTGAGCTCCCAGTTGGCAGTGTGGTAACCTGTTGTGTCACCCAGGGCTCTCAGATCACATGCAAGTGACCTATAAAGAACCCTTCAGTAACAGAGATTAAGAGGAAACATCAAGGCCCACATCGATGGACACCTCCTAAATTGAAAAGAATAAGAAAAGAAAGTCAAGACATTGGTTAGGCGATGTTGAACCTGGGTATTAAAAGCTGTGAATTGTCGGAGGAAGGGCAGATTAAGGAAGGTAGAATAGGAAAGTTTTGAGGTAGTGGGAAAGAATGAGCCAGAGTTGGGAGACAAGTGCAATGAGTCTTGACTTCAAAGCAGTTAGGATGGAGGGAGGAGGAATAAGTATGTAAAGCAGCATATTTGGACTGTAGGACTAACAAGAAAGAAAAGTTCAGGGAAGAGAAGTGTGACTGGTTTGAACACTGTCATAAAGATTGAGAACATCAGAATTTCTGAAAAGAAATAATTTCCTGAAGCACAGAATGATGGGAAAGAGAGGGGGGAGTTAAGTGAGACAAATGGAATCCTCACCAGACACAGCCAGCAAACTACTGGGTCAAAATATTTGCAATAATTAATCAATAATTAGAGAATAATTAGAGAAATGCGGCCTCGTAAATTTGTTTGGCCCCTCCCAGTCGATTTTCTATGGGGTATGGGCCCACAAGCTGCTTTCGTTCAGCACTGTTTAGTGAGCAGGAACCGTATGGCTGATTTGGGAAATACGAGAACGAGTAGAGGGAGCTTTTATTCCGCATCACCTGACTGGGATAACGGGTGCCGACATTTGGTGCTCACGGTGGAGAGGGCTTCGTTCTCCAGCAAACACGTCCCCTCTCCCTCAGCGCGTCCAAAATTCACCACAAATAGCAACATTTAAAAGAAAAAAACACCTTGTTGGGTCTTTGCATTGCCACAAGATCAGCCATTTAAACCTGCAGCAGCAACATCCCTTTATAAAATAGGCGATGCAGAATATTGAACTATTTATATGAATTCCTGCCTGATAAATTAATGCCTTGCATAATTTGTTATTTTGAGTTATGTATTTAATTATCTTTTCTTCTGTTGAGTCAGGAAGGTGGTAGGTTTGCAGATCTTTCTACGAATTAAGTTTGATTAAATTACCATTAAAAGAAGATTTAGGAGAAGGAGCTGGGCATTGAAAGAAAAACAAAAAAAACAGAGCTAATTACTGTGTAGCAGGCACCATATGTGGAGTGTATTGTTAGGGAACCTGACAGGGGGCAGCGGGGACTGGTAGAACAGAGCCAGCACAGGCTGGCTGCGTAATCACACAGGGTTAGTGAATGTTATCAAACTCTGCTCCAGCACTGCTACTCTGCAAGGCTCCATCTGTCTAGCACAACGACAGAAAACATCTTTCTCACACTTTAGGCTTCCTTCCTTCCTGTGGTTTTTTTTTTAACCTCTTCCAATTTTCTCCCCTAACCCTTTCCTCAAGGTGTTTAAATGCGTCCCTTTCCTGTCTCGGTAATCTCCTCCGGCTGTACAACTCCCCCCCTCACCCCAAACTCTCCGTTCCTCTGACTCCGATCTCTTGTGCATCACCCCCCCACCCCTTCCTCCCCAAACCTTATGGGGGTGATTTTAGGAGGCAATTGCGGGTGCGTTAGGTGCGAGAGGGGGCTCCGAAAACCGCGGAAATCCCGTTCGGGTTCGGAAGCCGGCTCCAACCCGCCGACTTCCGAGTTTCCCAGGGACCCACCTGTGGGCCACCCGAATACTGAAGTCCCGCTGGCAATTAAAGCCGTTGGGATGACAGTTAAAGAACCAAATGTACTTCACTGAGGTCCTTAAAGCACTTTACCTGTGACAGATTAAATACTTTGGACAATTTTTAACTTACCTGGGCAGCTTACCCACCGCTTCTGATTCACACCTGGTGAAACCAGGCATGAAGGGCCAGATCAGGGAGCAGGAAACTAAATAAATTAAATAAAAAACCATAGACGGAAGTGAAAACACTAAATGAACCTACCTTTGCACCCTGCTCCGATGTCCGATGCCTCCCGCTCCGATGTCCCCCTCTTCACCCCCCCCCATCGATGTCCCCCTCTTCACCCCCCTGATGTCCCCCCGATCTTCCCCTCTCCCCCCCCCGATCTTTCCCTCTCCCCCCCCGATCTTCCCCTCTCCCCCCCCCCCGATCTTCCCCTCTCCCCCCCGATCTTCCCCTCTCCCCCCCGATCTTCCCCTCTCCCCCCCCCGATCTTCCCCTCTCCCCCCCGATCTTCCCCTCTCCCCCCCCCCCCGATCTTCCCCTCTCCCCCCCGATCTTCCCCTCTCCCCCCCGATCTTCCCCTCTCCCCCCCCCGATCTTCCCCTCCCCTCGATCTTCCCCTCTCCCCCCTGATCTTCCCCTCTCCCCCCCGATCTTCCCCTCTTCCCCCCCCCGATCTTCCCCTCTCCCCCCCGATCTTCCCCTCTCTCCCCCACCCCCCCGTCCCCGGTCTTCCAGTCCAGCGCCGGATGACATCTCTCTCTCTCTCTCTCTCGCCCCCCCCACCTCGCTTTGCAGCTCCTAACAGCAGACAGCCTGTCAATCAGGCTGGCTGCCGGGCGCGAAACCTGGAGAGGACGTCAATCATCAGCAGTCAACATGCGATCGGGTCAGAAACGGTAAGTTTTGCTCCTGCGGGTTTGCCACACACAACTTCACCCCCCGCCATCGTTGTAAAATCGAGTTTGCCCCACCATTGACAACAGGGCCTTCAAACACCTAGGTCCCAGTTTCCCTCTGTAAACTCCTCTGCCTCTCCACTTCCCTTTACCCCTTTAAAACACTCCTTAACACCCACGTCTTTGAGCAAGCTTTTGGTCACTCCTCCTAATCCTAGAATCAGAGAATCTTACAGCACAGAAGGAGGCCATTCAGCCCATCGTGCCTGTGCCAGCTCTTTGAGACGAGCTATCCAATTAGTCCCACTCCCCTGCTCTTTCCCCATAGCCCTGCAATTATTTCCTTTTCAAGTATTTATCCAATTCCCTTTTGAAAGGTATTATTGAATTTGCTTTCATTGCCCTTTCAGGCAGTGCATTCCAGATCGTAATAACTCGCTGTGTAAAAAAAAATGTCTCTTCATGCCCCCCATGGTTCTTTTACCAATTATCTTAAACCTGTGTCCTCTGGTTACTGACCCACTCACCAGGAGGGTCTCCTTCTTCACATCACTGCAAAGCACCTTGGGATGTTTTTCTATCTACATTGGCTCCCAGTCCGGCAACGCCTCGATTTTAAAATTCTCATCCTTGTTTTCAAATCGATCCATGGCTTTGCCCCTCCCTATCTCCGTAATGTAGGAAACACGGCAGCCAATTTGCACACAGCAAGGTCCCACAAACAGCAATAAGATAATGACCAGATAATCTGTTTTACTGATGTTGGTTGAGGGATAAATGTTGGCCAGGACACTGGGGAGGACACCCCTGTCCTTCAAAATAATGCCAAGGGATCTTTTATGTCCACCTGGAGTGAGACTTCAACCCAACAACTCCTGATTCAGAGGCGAGCTTGCTACCACTGAGCCACGGCTGACACAGCCGAGATGGAGAGAGAGATGCACGCAGAGGAAGCAGGAGACACAAAGAGACTCGGAGACAGATCAGTCATTCATTTTGGATTTAAAATATCACCTATTTTTGATGTATCTCGGCTCCATTTGTGATCGGTTTCACTCTTTTTGATCTTAAATCTCACTCCTGACGTTTTCCTGTGGATGGCTTTGCTCAGACAGCTATAGAGACACAGAGACACACACTGAGGGATAACGAGAGAGACACACAATGGCAGGACGTAAAGATGCTGAGAGACACATACATTGCTCTCCAATGACTCTTACACATGCTGCTCACATACATAAAGATGTCTCACAGCACTTCGCAGGGTTGTAGAAGAGAGAAGAAGGGAAAAGAGAAAAAATATTTGTTGGGAGGGGAAGGGAGGGGGGGTGAGAGAGAGGCGGGTCTCAAATTTCAGGGTTCCTGTTCCGCCAATGGAAGAGCAGCGGAGGACGACTCCTGGCCACCTGCAGCTACAAACGCTGACCCCTGACCCCGTCCCAAACTGGCGCCCACCCCATCGGAAGCCTGACATGTCGGAGTGACGTAAAGCCGAGGAGAGCCGGGAAGGTAACTTCAGAGGAAATCAACTGCACAACCATCCCTGCAAAGCAAGCAATCCCCACTCCAGGGTCGATGAACTTTTCCCTCAGACATTTTTGGGGCCTTTAGTGGGCCCATGATGGAATCTACACATGTGAATTCCATTGGGTCTTCTCAGGTGCTGGACCGGGTGGAATTTCTCGAGGGAGCCACGAGGCTTCCCCATTCACCAGGCACAGGTACAATTAAAAGACACTGTGCTGCAGATCAGAGAAAGAAAGACTTGCATTTATATAGCGCCTTTCACAACCCCACAACGTCCCAAAGTGCCTTACAGCCAATGAAGTACATTTTTTCAGTGTCGTCACTGTTGTAATGTAGGAAACACGGGGCAGCCAATTTTGCGCACAGCAAGATCCCACAAACGGCAATATGAGAATGACCAGATTATCTGTTCTAGTGATGTTGGCTAAGGGATAAATATTGTCCGGGACACCAGTGTGAACACCCCTGCCCTTCTTCGAAATAGTGCCACGGGATCTTTTACATCCACCTGAGAGGGCAGACATTTCATCCAAAAGACACCATCCTCTGACAGTGCAGCACTCCCTCAGTACTGCACTGAGAGTGACAGCCTAGATTTCATGCTCAAGCCACTAGAGCAGGACTTGAACTCATACCCTTTCTAACTCAGAAATGAGCGTGCGACCCACTGAGCCACGACGAACACCTAAGAGAATCAGCACCATCGCGTTACAGCCCTTCCTCCAACCCGCACACTACCTAGTGAGGCCATGCACCAGCTGTAGAGCCTCACAAAATTACCCCATATATAAATACAAGTGTTTCTTTTCTTTTAAAGTTCTAGTTCAATTATTTTCCAAAGCCCACTTGCCTGTATTTGAATACCAGTGGAACATAAAATGTGACATGTGAAGTAAGTAGAGAGAACATTGCTATTGTTAGTCTGCACTTAACAATGAGCCTGATTAAGATTTATAGCGAGCAGGAGTAGAAATATGACCATGGCCATTAGGCCAGAGAATGGAAATCAATAAAGTCCGACTTTTTTTTCTTATTTCTCTGCAGTCTCCTGCTGCCAAGTGCAGAGAAAAGATTGGAAATTGATTTAAAGCGTCTGCCTCTGGCTGACCCTGAGATGTCAGGCTTCTACGGGGGGGGGGGTTTTCCCCCCCCGGAGAAGTAATCTGTCAACGTGACCCGTCCTCACTCTGAGCCGAGGTATTGGGGTTCCCTCTTGGTGCAAAGCTGCTAATACATTGGGCTATCGCACTGTGCTTTCGGGTCGCCAACTCTGTACGGAGGTGTTCCTGGAGGTTTTGTCACATGACTTCCCACCTCCGACCGCCCTCCCCCCCAAGCTCCCATCATTGGTCACATGACATATTGTTAGATTTAAACTTACCCACAAACTATCCACGGGCATTTGGGCGCCAACTTCCTGTAATGGAGTGCCGAAAAAAAGTGCAGCGTTGTCTCCCAGGCATCTCTGAGCTGTGTGAGCGGGGCAAGGAACTGCGTATCCCCTCAACCAATCAGACTGAAGCATCGTTAACAAGACGCGCAGACATGGAAGCAGGAAATGTTAGTTAGAATAGTAAATTAAATGTAAAATCAGTTACAGAAAGCAAAATAGAGGGTAAGAAATATTTAATTAAAAGACAGAGATAAAAGAGACAGAAAGAAAAAGTAAAAAAAAAATAGAAAAATATTGTTTTTTTTCAAATGTCCAACAACAATTAAATTTTGAAGGAATGAGCCTCTACATTCGTAAAAGGTAATTTTCAATGCCAGAGAGAACATAAGAACATAAGAAATAGGAGCAGGAGTAGGCCAATCGGCCCCTCGAGCCTGCTCCGCCATTCAATAAGATCATGGCTGATCTGATCCTAATCTCAAATCTAAATTCATGTCCAATTTCCTGCCCGCTCCCCGTAACCCCTAATTCCCTTTACTTCTAGGAAACTGTCTATTTCTGTTTTAAATTTATTTAATGATGTAAGAGAGGTTGTTTGGCAGTCGTTAAGACTTACCACGCCATTAAACTAAAAAAGAACTGGACGTACCTTTTTCTGGTGAAAATCATTTGTTTTCAACTGGGAAGGAGAGCAACTTTGCGCTGGTCCAATCATTCCAACAGGAAGCCAACCGACGAGCTGTACTTCCCGTGCAGCTTTCAGAGGAGCAGGACATCTGGTAGGGAAACTTTCGGATTTCCGCGTTCGACTGCACATGTGCGCCCGCCGGAGGTTGCTCTTCCATTTGCCTTGAAAAAATGGTGAGCGCTGTTCGGCTCTCCGTTATTTTCGGAGCAAATTCCGGGCCAATATTTTTTAATGCTCTTATGGTTTTTCTCCTGGGTTGTTTGCAGCAGTGTTTGGGGATTAACCTTTAATTCCTGGAGGCTCCAGGACAACACTGGAGGGTTGGCAACCCTACCGTGCATCCTCAAAGGCATAGTAAGCAATTGGCCACTGCTGCAATGCTGTTTACATTTCAATGCTCCTCAGGAAATCTCAAACAGCATAGAGGTTGCGACCTCATCATCAGGACCTGCAAAAAGATAATAGCCTCAATTTTCTCAAAACAGAACAGCTCAAACTCTTCTCAGGAGCAATTTGCGAGCAATTTGCAAAAACATTTTTTCAGTTCCCCCCAGTGACTCAGTCTGGAAGCAAGCCATACAAACCAGGAAGTTTCCTCAGAGCTATGGGACAAAGGTGGGGGAGGAAGGTGGAATCATTCAGGATTCCTGCTCCAGATCACTATCCAGTGACCTCTGCTGGAAAGTGCATACTGGACAAGGGAAGAGTCAGGTTCGGTCAAGATGTCCCCCGATGGTTGAAGAGGCTTCAGCACTATTGAATCTCACACACTTACAGGTATGGTCGTGTAGTTACTGGACCAGTAATCCAGAGAACATGAGTTCAAATCCCACCGTGGCTGTTTGAGAATTTGAATTCAGTTTCAAAAAAGCTGGAAATAAAAATGCTAGTATCAGTAAAAGTGACGATAAGGTGTCGGATTGTTGTAAAAATCCAACTGGTTCACTAATGCCCTTTAGTGGAAGGAAACCTGCCATCCTTACCTGGTCTGGCCTAAAGGTGACTCCAGTCCCACAGCAACATGAGTGACCCCTAACTGCCCTCTGAAGTTGACTAGCAAGAAAGAGTTCATATAGTACTTTTCACAACCTCAGGACGTCCTGTTAAGTACTTACAGCCTAAAAAGTACTTTTGGAGTGTAGTCACTGTTGTAATGTAGGAAAAGGGCAGCTAATTTACACACAGCAAAGTCCCACAAACAGTACTGAAAAGAGCTCCAGTTTCTAGCAATATAAACTAAATGGTACAATTTTAAAGGGGGTGCAAGGACAGAGAGACCTGGGGATGTATACGCACAAGTCTTTGAAGGTGGCAGGACAAGTTGAGAAGGCTGTTAAAAAGGTGTATGGGATACTTAGCTTTATAAATAGAGGCATAGAGTACAAAAACAAGGAAGTTATGCTAAACCTTTATGAAACACTGGTTAGGCTCCATCTGGAGTGTGGTGGCCAATTCTCAGCACCACACTTTAGGAAAGATGTCATGCCTTATAGAGGGTGCAGAGGAGATTTACTAGAATGGTACCAGGGATGAAAGACTTCAGCTATATGGTGGGACTGGAGAAACCGGGTTGTTCTCCTTAGAGCAGCGAAGGTTAAGGCGAGATTTGATAGAGGTGTTCAAAATCATGAAGAGGAAATAAGGAGAAACTGTTTCCAGTGGCAGAAAGGTCGGTAACCAGAGGACACAGATTTAAAGTAATTGGCAAAAGAAGCAGAGGTGACATGAGGAAAATCTTTTACGCAGTGAGTTGTTCTGATCTGGAATGCACTGCCTGAAAGGGTGGTGGAAGCAGATTCAATAATGACTTTCAAAAGTGAATTGGATAAATACTTAAAGGGGAAAAAATTGCAGGGCAATGGGGAAAGAGCAGGGGAGTGGGACTAATTGGATAGTCAGCATGGGCACGATGGACCGAATGGCCTTTTGTGCTGTATCATTCTATGATTCTCCAGTCTCCCCTCCTAACTAAAGACTCTCATCCACGAGATCAGCCATTTTTAATCATTTGAATATGTTTAGTGTTTCAGGGGCTTGTACTGTGTTTTAACTTTTAAAAGCTTGCCTTTTTTAAGTGTATATTTGCATTTGCTGCCTTTAGCCAAACGTTTCCTGGTAAGATTATCTCTTCCAAATGATTTCTGAATGGTGAAAGTTATGCAGTTTACCGCACGTCACCATGTTTAGGAACATGGCGCATGGTGACACCTCATATATTTAGCTAACACTGCTGTACTAAAAATCTCACACCTAAGATCTACCCAGTGCCTACAGCCCTGTGCATCACTCAGTCCTCCATCAACAGGGAAGAAAGCTGCACTCCCTTGCTATCTGGATTCGATTTTAACCCACATCCAAAACCACAGAACAAATTACATTATGTTATCCTCCAAAATCAGAGAGAAGAGGGAATCACCTCATCTATCTGGGAAGTATTTGAGCCTAGTGTAAATCCCAGGGTAGTTATTACACTGTGCCCTGAAGATCTTCCTCAACCTATTAAAAAAACAGCTCTTGGTGACCTTGATGACCAGCTCAACGACCTTCAGAAGAAAGCTTGCAGCATGCCCTCGTCAAGAAGCAGAATTGCTTTTTAGCCCTGTGTGTGTGTGTGTGTGTGTGTGTGTGTGTGTGTGTTGTAATTTATCTGTTGTAATCACACAGCTGCCTTGAGCCTCCAGTGACTAAAGAACTTAACCATCCAATGCCACATTTTTCTTAAACAAATTACCAGGCCTTGCTGTGCAACAAACTAGAAACCCTTCTTCCCTCCAAACAAGAATCAATATTCAAGTTATATTCTGTGGTTTTTTTTTAGTGATGGAGTTTATAATTGAACAACCTTCTGCCAAACGAATTATGGGTTATTTGTAGAAACATGTCATTGGGAATGTGTACAATAATGGTTTACTGTTTTTATAAATGCGATTTCCGCAGCGATTTGAAGTTGTAGGGTTTAATCACGTCTGACTTTCAACTCAAAGTTCAGTATATTCCTGTTACTTTTGAAATCACCAATCTAATCCCGAGGCTAGGCCTGAAATTACATTCTATTTTTCGCCCTCCAATTTTCTCGCCTCCTCCCCTGACAGTGTTGATTTGATGATGTATTGTGGTTTTGCAGGTGCTGTCTGCCCACCTCACCCAACTGGCCCTGGGGCAGTAGAGCCAGTTGTAACATCATCACTTCGATCAGGTAACTCAACATATGCCAGAGAATTTGGGGTCCTACTGGGTTTTATTGCTCGGTACCACATATTTTACGCTGCATCCAGGACCTGAGCCATTCACCAAATAAGCTGCTAATTGATTGAAATTATTTTACTTTAGGGATGAAGGTTGGCCAGGACACTGAGTGAACTCCCTGTTGCTCTTCGAATAAAGTGTCAATAAAATGTTAGTCGTACACCCGAGCAGGCAGAATATATAAACAAAAGGCAAAAACTGCAGATTCTGAAATTCCGAAACAAAAACAGAAAATGCTGGAAGCTCTCCGCAGGTCTGTCAGCTTCGGTGGAAAGAAGAGGCAATGCAATGTTTTAGGTGTGGACCCTTTGTGAGAATTCAAGTCCTGAGGTCTGATGAAGGGTCCATACCTGAAACGTTAACTTGTCTGTTCTCTCCACAGGTGCTGACTGATCTGCTAACAGTTTCCATCACTTTCTGTTTTTGCATCTCATCTGATGGACGGCACCTCCAACAATGCAGCACTCCCTCTGTACTGCACTGAAGTACCAGCGTAGATTTTACATTCAAGTCCTGGAGTTTGAGCTTGAACCCACAAACTCCTGACTCAAATGTGTGAGTATTAGTACTGAGCCAAGGGAGAGGAATTGGGGGAGGTGATCAAAGTCGTAGTCCAAGAGGTAGGTTCTAAGGGGGGGCTTTTGAATGGAAAGAGATGTAGCAAGATAGTTGGGTTTAAGGAAAGGATTTCAGAGGGGGAGGGTGAAACGGGTGAAGGCTCTGGCACTGATGGTGGGACAGAGGTGGAAGGGAAAACATACAGTAGACCAGAATCAGAACAATGGAGAGTGCAAATAGGTCATAGGATTGAAGGAGGTTTCAGAGGCAAGGGACAAGGAGACAGGTACCTGAACTAGTGTCAGCTTGGCTCAGTACTAATACTCACACATTTGAGTCAGGAGTTTGTGGGTTCTAGCTCAAACTCCAGGACTTGAATGTAAAATCTACGCTGGTACTTTAGTGCAGTACAGAGGGAGTGCTGCATTGTTGGAGGTGCCGTCCATCAGATGAGATGCAAAAACAGAAAGTGCTGGAAACTGTAAGCAGATCAGTTAGCACCTGTGGAGAGAACAGACAAGTTAACGTTTCAGGTATGGACCCTTCATCAGACCTCAGGACTTGAATTCTCACAAAGGGTCCACACCTAAAACATTGCATTGCCTCTTCTTTCCACCGAAGCTGACAGACCTGCGGAGAGTTTCCAGCATTTTCTGTTTTTGTTTCGGAATTTCAGAATCTGCAGTTTTTGCCTTTTGTTTATATATTCTGCCTGTTCGGGTGTACGACTAACATTTTATTGACACTTTATTCGAAGAGCAACAGGGAGTTCACTCAGTGTCCTGGCCAACCTTCATCCCTCAACCAACATCACCAAAAACAGAATGAACTGATCACTCGTCTTGTTGTTGTCTGTGGGATCTTGCTGTGCGCAAATTGGCTGCTGAGTTTGCCCAATGACTGCGCTTCAAGAGTAATTCATTGGCTGTCAAGTGGATGTGAAAGGCACTCTATATAAATGCAACTCTTTCTTCACCACATTGGTCCTGTGTATTTGCTCAGGTATCTGTCATCCGTAGAGCACAGGCTGCCTCTTGTCATTTCTTTCATTGATTTATTTGAAATCTTTGTAAAGAAGGTTGATTTTACTGAGAATAGTTCATCTATATCGAGTCCCCTTTTTTGCCAAGACCAGGCTTATTGTGATTAATAACAGTATGAAGCAAACACCGCACCGCTGCACGATAATGTATTACAGACAAACCACAAATGGAGAAGCTAAAAATAAGAAGCAGAGTGTTGAACCTGAACGCAGGGCTCAGTGGGTAAGTGTGGTAATAAGCCATAAAAAGCAAAGCGTAAATGTCATCCTTAGCGGTCACGCACAGAACTTCACGTGAACCGTTTGACTCAAATGTGAGAGTATTAGTACTGTGTCAAGCTGACACTAGTTCTCAAAATAAAATATGCCAGGTCCCCCTCTCCTTGTCCCTTGCCTCTGAAACCTCCTCCAACCCTATGAGCTGTTTGCACTCTCCATTCTTCTGATTCTGGTTTCCCGTGCGTTGTCCTATCCTCCTCTGCTCCACCATCAGTGCCAGAGCAATCACCCATTACACCCTCCCCACCCTGGACCGCACGCCCCACATGATTTTTCTATCCATTCGTCTGAATTCTTTTATCCCATCCACCCATCACCCACTGTGCTCGCTGACCGACATTGCGTCCTGTTCCGGCAACCCCTCGATTTTAAAATTCTCATCCTCGTTTTCAAATCCCTCCGTGGCCTCGCCCCTCCCTATTTCTGTGACCTCCTCCAGCCCTACGACCCTCCGAGATCTCTGTGCTCTTCCAATTCTGGGAGGTGCTGTCTGAGGAGAATTGTGATGTGAGAGTCATGGAACTGTAACAGAGTGAGAGAGCGACGATATGTGAGCCAGAGGCTTTCGAGAGCTCTGTATCAGCAGTAGGGGTACAGCTTTAAGAAATAGTATAAAATGCCAGAATGGCCAAGGCAAGGCGGTGTAGCTTCAAAAAATTGTTGACCTAAATTGCCTTTAATCAGGAATGACTCCCCGCCTGTCTTCGATTTTCATCACCCCGCCATTGGCGGCCGTGCCTTCAGCTGCCTAGGGTCCTAAGCTCTGGAATTCCCTCCCTAAACCTCTCCGCCTCTCTACCTCTCTCTCCTCCTTTAAGACGCTACTTAAAACCTATCTCTATAGCCAAGCTTTTGGTCACCTGTCCTAATATCCCCTTATGTGGTTCGGTGTCAAATTCTGTTTGATAATCACACCTGTGAAGCGCCTTGGGACTTTTTATCATGTTAAAGGCACAATATAAATGTAAGCTGTTGTTAATGCACCATGAGAGCTCGCACATAAAGTGGGTCGATCTCAATGTACCTCCGCGTGGTGGTCTTTTAGAATGGGCTTTCCCTGAACTGACCCTGCCTGAAAATCCCTGCTCTAGTGCAGCCACACATTACAATAAGAAGCAATCGTTTATTACCCCTATGAAATTGTATAGCTTCTCTACCCCCCCCGCCCCCTCCCGACTTTTCAGTTCTCCCTGGCCTTTCCCCTTCATCTGTGAAAATCTGGAACTCTCTTCCCCAAAAAAAACTGTTCCGGCTGAGGGCCAATTGAAAATTTTAAAACTGAGATTTAGGAAAAGGAGTAAGGAAAACAGAACCAAGGCAGGTCGATGGAGTTAAGGTACAGATCAGCCATAATCTAATTGAATGGCGGAACAGGCTCGACGGGCTGAATGGCCTTTCCTGTTCCTCTGTTCTGTAGCATGCTGAAGCAGGCCCAGGACCCAGTGGTCAATTAGACACACAGACTAGAGCTTAATGTTTAAAACAAGTGACGTTTATTCACCCATGGCAGATGTGTGCAAAGATGAATGAAACAGTAACAGGAATTACTTTCCAGTATGCACCTTCCCACTCTCAGCTCCTTCGTCTACAACCTTCCCTCCGAACTGAACTATCTCCCTGACTTTCATCTTTACAGGCGGGGAGTCATTCCTGATTAAAGGCAATTTAGGTCAACAATTTCTTGAAGCTATACCGCCTTGCCTTGGCCATTCTGGCATTTTATACTATTTCTTAAAGCTGTACCCCTACTGCGGATACAGAGCTCTCGAAAGCCTCTGGCTCACATATCGTCCCTCTCTCACTCTGTTACAGTTCCATGACTCTCACATCACAATTCTCCTCAGACAGCACCTCCCAGACCCACGACCTCTACCGCTTAGAAGGACAAGGGCAGCAGGCACATGGGAACAACACCACCTGCACGTTCCCCTCCAAGTCACGCACCCATCCCGACTTGGAAATATATCGCCGTTTCCTTCATCGTCGCTGGGTCAAAATCCTGGAACTCCCTTCCCAACAGCACTGTGGGAGAACCTTCACCACACGGACTGCAGTGGTTCAAGAAGGCGGCTCACCACCGCCTTCTCAAGGGCAATTAGGGATGGGCAATAAATGCTGGCCTTGCCAGTGACGCCCACATCCCATGAACGAATAAAAAAAAAGTTACGACAGGAAGACCAGGAGAACTTCCGCAGAACACCAAATACTTGAAAAAAATACAAACCAAAAGAGCGATGAAGACGGTCAGTTGTGGGGAAGCAAAATCAGTATCAGATGAGGCAAAGGGAATGTAGACGGCATTAAGAGGGAGCTAATGAAACTTTTTCACTGCGTAAGTGGTTGTTAGGTTGTTAAAGATTAGACAAGTCCTTTAAGACAGTGATTTTCACGCTCTAGTGTGTGTGGGCAATCCCTGCAAATATTGACAACTCCCAGGGAACCCTTGCAAATATTGATACGATTTCCAAGAAACGCTGCAAATATTGACACACACCTGAGCACCCCCGCAAATATTGACACACACCTGAGCACGCCCGCAAATATTGACACACACCTGAGCACGCCCGCAAATATTGACACACACCTGAGCACCCCCGCAAATATTGACACACACCTGAGCACCCCCGCAAATATTGACACACACCTGAGCACCCCCGCAAATATTGATACGTTCCTGGGAACCCCACACCCCCTCCTCCTTCCCCCCCCGCCCTCCAACACACACATAAAATTGATGTCCTGACGACCCCCTGGAAATATTGATAACTTTCCTGAGGACCCCTGCAATTATTGGCACACTCCCGGGGATATATCACTTCCAGAAGCTATTCAGATGAGAATGCAGTATCATTGCAGAAAACACCAACAAAATACTAAAAGATACAGCCCTCCCCCTGCCTTGGGATCCTCTCACAGGCCCGCTAGGGAACTCCGCTTTGAAAACCTGTGCTCTAAGGGATAATGTGTAGAGACACTATTGGGGGAAGGGGGTGGGGGGAATTAGAATTAGGGAACGATACCATTCTTCACAAATGAAGTCTGTGGCCCAATTCCAGATTCAGCAGAATTGGCCTGGGAATCACTTTGCACAGCAGTCAGTAAGCAAGTGTCACAAAGAGAAATGCAGAGAATTAAAAACGAGGCACCAGGGTTAGATGAGATAAACTAGGGAATCAGTAAAGAACAGGATGAGGAAATAGGCGCAATTCTGGTTCATATTTTTAGCAGCTCCGTAGGATGTAAGGGAGGAGAGCAAATATTATCTCGACATTCAGATGGACGAGTGAGGCATTTATTTTAATGAAATGCAAATCAGTTAGTTTAATACTGATGGTGGGGAAAAAAATTGCTCAGGAGCATTTTACAGGTCAACGTCACTATTTAATTACCTTCTAAAGGACATCAATGTACAGTCAACTCATTTTAACTACTCCCCAGTCTATCTCATCTAACCCTGGTGCCCTGTTTTTAATTCTCCGCGTTTCTCACTTGCTTACTGACTGCAGTGTAAAGACAATTCTGCTGAATCTTAAATTTGGCCACAGATTTCATCTGCAACGACTGGTGTCATTCCTTGATCTGTCTCTCCTTCCGCCCCCCCCTCCCCCCGACCCCCCCCTATCAATAATATCTCTACCCAATTTATCATCTGGTCAATCACATTTTTTCAGCATTAAAAATCACCCCTGTTGCTGTTATTTACATTGCATAATTCAAAATAATTCAATAACTTGAATCGTTTTAGAGATAAATTGGTTTTGAATCACCAGGAGTAGACAATGTTGGAGATGGTGCAAATGGAGGCCACAAGGAGGACTCTAGATGCAGATCTGAGCGTGCTTTCATTGAGAACGATTGAGGCAACAGGATAGAGGTCCTTAAAACAGAGAGGCGAAGGTAATCTGACTGAACTCAAGGTATTTCAGTTAGATTGTGATTTCAGAACTAGCTGGCACAACCATGGAATGTTCCGGCACAGAAACAGGCCATTCGGCCCGCCAAGCAGGAGTGTTCTGCCGGGCCCGAGAAAGAAAGTCATGGTCTCCCATGCCCCAGGCTCCCAACTCCCCCTCTTCTCCCCACCCCCACCAGACCCTTCCAAAACCCCCTCCCTGCCACTTACCTGCAAGCGGGCCGACAGCCAAGGACGGCCAACTCTTCAACTGCGGGCAGACACTCTACGCCATCCTCCCGCCCAAAATGGAAGGGAAGTGGACTGGGGGCGCATAAAGGACGTCCAGGAGTTAAAATCCCCCACTCCTCCCCCCAGGTCTAAAATTTAGACCAATGAGTGCGTTTCGCATTCACCCAGCCTCACATCTGCCCACCTGAAACCCACTCAGGGTTAAAATTGATCCCATAGTCTGTGGAGGGAATGGGCTTGATGGGCTGAATGGCCTTTTCTCGATCCAGATTTTCTTATGCGCTGTATTCAAAATAATGGTCCTGTGTTTCTTTACTACAGAGACAACCTGATAGAAACAAGCCACAAGATCTGCAAGTTGCTGCCTCAGTTCTAGAGGAGTCGATTTGAGACAATCAGGATTTTTGGATTCGGATTTTTGTCACATTTGTCCAAGTTCTCCACTTCTGTCTGTTCCAGGTAAGGTTAGGAATAAACTTCTAGGAATCAAAGCTGTGCTGTGAAACCATGAATCACATTAATAAGAAGCCTGAATCCAGACCCCGAGGTGCCATAATTGGAAATCGGAACACAAATTTTCTCCTCCCCAGGATGTATTCATGCCTACTAGCGAGCTGATTAGATACTGGTTAAAATTGCTGTGTGGGGGTATGAACAAACCTCAAGGTTGCAAACTGTCTGCCGCTAGACACCCTCATTAGGCACTTTGAAGGGAGTCAGCCAGCCATTTACTATGTGCCTCCAACAGCGAACATACATAGATGGCTGACGATGGGATTAAATTAATGCTCCATGACATTGCACTGGTTGCCAATATAACTGCCACAGGGGAAGGGGTGGAGGGTAGTTAAAACAGAAATAGCTGTAACACCAGTTTGAAAACATAGCTAGATCAAAGTGGTTGTAGTGAAGAATTCGTGAATCTTATAATCGCCTCTGAGTCAGAAGGTTGTGGGTTCACAGACCCACTCCAGAGACTTGAGCGTAAAATCCAGGCTGACACTCCCACTGTAGTACTGAGGGAGTGCTGCACTGTTAGAGATGCTATCTTTTGGTTGAGACATTAAACTGAGGCCCCGTCTGCCCTCTCAGGTGGAAGTAAAAGTACCATGGCACTATTTTGAAGACGAGCAGGGGAGTTCTCCTCAGTGTCCTGGCCAATATTTAACCCTCAATCAACACCACTAAAAACAGACGATCTGGTCATTTATCTCATTGCTGTTTGTGGGACCTTTCTGTGCACAAATTGGCTGCCGCGTTTCCTACATTACAACAGTGACTACACTTCAAAAAGTACTTCACTGGCTGTAAAGCGCTTTGGGACGTCCTGAGGTGGTGAAAGACGTTATATAAATACAAGCTTTTCTTTCTTTAAAGAGGTGCTAAATTTGAACCGGTCGGCTATGGACTCGATGCAAGCAGTTTTCATCTGCAAAGCGAAAAATTTTCCACAGGGACAGTGTGAAGATTGACTTTAAAATTACCGCACAGAACCGAGGAAATGAGCAGCAGCTTGTCAAATGAGCCTGCGTACAAGATCCCGTTTATTTCTCAACAGCCGAGGTTACCCTATTCCTAGCTCCCGATGTCAAATGCGTCAAAAAAAAAGGGCTGGACTCAAAGAAGAAAGAGGCATTTGCATAGGCAATCAGGGCCCCTGAATTCCTTGTGAAGAAACCGTCCCCCAGTGTAAATCCCAGCGTTGTCGCGGTAATGAAAATATCATGAAATGACCGGTCTGTAATGAGCTGTGCTTTACAGAACAGCTGTAAATCCAAGCGGCCAGGCACGGCAGGAAGAGCACAGCTATTCACAATGTATTGTGGCAATTAAGGAGACTGCTCCCAATTCAAGTATGCTACCTGCACCGGGAAATGAGATACAATCGACTACATTAACCATATCCTGCTTGTTCCGCTTTTTTTTCTTTTTCTTCCCATTTTCTCCCTCTTCTCCTGAAGGCGCTGACCCTTGGTGGGGTACTGGCCCACGGGCACCCCGGAGGCCTCCAGCGACTATCTTGACACGTAGGCCAAGACAGTGAATGTCAGCAGGATATTTGACTGTCGCGAGCCCGATCCCATTGAGCCTGACCCTATCCTCATGCAATGTCCACGCGTGTGCGCTTTCCAGCAGGGTTGTCACCGAACAGTGGTTAGGAGTAGGAATTCTGGCTGATTGTTCCTTCCCGGGCACAGAGGCATGAAGGCCGATTGCAGCAGCCCAAGTGCTGAGACCATTTAACTCAACGCAGCCCGGGAATCAAACCTGAGGCCTTCTGGTCTATGTGACTCAGTACCACACCACATGGTACTTTTACCCAATAAGCCATCAGAGGACTAACCTTGCTTTTTCATCCTCAATTGTGGGCCCCGTTTTTGCTTTCACCATGTGTCAGCTGTGGCTCAGTTGGTAGAGCTGCTGCCTCAGAGGCAGAAGGTTGTGGGTTCAGGTCCCACTCCAAGCACTTGAGCACAAAATCTAGGCCGACACTTCTGCGTAGTGCTGAGGGAGCACTGCACTGTCAGATGGTGCTACCTTTCAGGTGAGCTGTTAAACTGTGTACTCTCTCAGGTGGATATAAATGATCCCATGGCACTATTTCAAAGAAGAACAGAGAAGTTCTCCTTGGTGTTTCAGCCAATATTTATCCCTCATCCAGCACCTAAAAAACAGATTATCACATTGCTGTTTGTGGGACCTTGCTGTGCATAAATTAGCTGCTGTGTTTCCTACATTACAACAGTGACTACACTTCAAATAGTACTTCATTTGGGACGTCTTGAGGTTGTGAAAGGTGCTATATAAATGCAAGACCTTTCTGCAGTGTCCAGCATGTCCGACCATACCATCCCCCTCCAAGGTCGTGAAAGGCGCTATATAAATGCAAGACCTTTCTGCAGTGTCCAGCATGTCCAACCCTACCAAGGTCGTGAAAGGCGCTATATAAATGCAAGACCTTTCTGCAGTGTCCAGCATGTCCAACCATACCATCCCCCTCCAAGGTCGTGAAAGGCGCTATATAAATGTAACTCCTTTCTTTCTTTACATCACTTTTTCCGAGAACTAGTTGGATACTTCACCGTCCATCTTAAAGGGCGCCATCTTCATGAAAGGTGTTTGGCAATCTTTTTTTGGTGAACAAACAAGACGATGATGTAAAATATGGAAAAACCTCCATTTGTGTAGTGCCTTATCACAGACACATCGCAAAGCCCGTTACATGCATTGAATTGCTTTAAAGTGCCTAACTGCTGTCAGGCAGGCAGAGTGCAAACATCATGATTCCAGAAACAGCAGCTGTTTTGGGACAGGCCAAGTTCTGTCAGCTTCACCTGACCTCTAGGCCCGCCCAGCTGGGCGGAGCACGTGCAGTGTCTAAGGAACAGTGGTTCTGGCAGTGTCGCATCGGAACCGTATTATTGGTCCCCATATATTGAAATACATCACAGAGTCACTTTGTAAGTGATGTTGTCACAAAGAACGACAGACAGCCTTTGCCCCCAGACATAAAGTAAGGAGTGCCAAACAAATTTTGTTTGAAGGCAGTGCCTCCAATAGATTTGTAGACATGTAAGACATCCAAGAAAGACTTGCATTTATATAGCGCCTTTCATGACCTCAGGACATCCCAGAGCGCTTTACAGCCAATTCTTATTGAAGTGTAGTCACTGTTGTAATGTAGGAAGCACAGCAGCTAATTGGCACACCGCAAAGTCCCACTAACAGCAATGTGTTAATGATAATGTCTTTTAACGATGTTGGTTGAGGGATAAACATTGGACCCAGAGAACTCCCCTGCTCTTCTTCAAGATAGTGCCACAGGATCTTTTACATCCGACCTGAGAGGGCAGACAGGGCACTTGGATTAACATCTCATCTGAAAGACGGCACTTCTGACAGTGTAGAACTCTCTCAGTACTGCACTGGGAGTATCAGCCTAGATTATTTGCTTGAGTGTCTGGAGTGGGACGTTGAACCCATGACTTATCTGAGTCAGAGGCAAGAGTCCTACCTATTGAGCCATGGCTGACACCATTGACAGTTCTCCAATGAATGAAAAACTCCAGGAGAGAGCGGCAGACTGAGCCTTAAACACGATGGGTTAGATTGTTCCTAATTGGAATGGTATTATCATAGCAAGTGACAATGAAATGGCTTCAACAAAAACCCATGGTTAAAATGGAGACTAGCTTATGCAGTCAGTTAGCAACTTGTCATTTCACCTCTGGGATTTGGATTCAAACCAAGCCCAGAGCGATGGGATGGAGGTCTCTCTCTCTCAGCTGTAATGAAATGAGTTTTGAGCAGTCTCAAGCCAGTTTCTATTGGATGTGGGCCCACAGCGTAAAGCTGCTGGTTATTTGGCAGTGTCACACGGAAGACCATAAGGATAGCAGGTGCATGCTCGGGATTGAGAGTTCTGGTTGACGAGAGCAGCGTGAAGTACTGTAAGTGCTTGTATCTGTATTTGTATTTGTGTGCGCTTTACATTGTATATTAGTCGTTATGTATGCACGTGTATAATTCTGAACATGTATAGAAAGGTATATTTAGACTAGTGAGCGGGAGAAGGAATACTGGAGCCTCTACTCCGAGAAGTCTCAGATTGAAAAGATATACAGGTTGTAGCGTCTCGTCTGCATTTGGTACATTACATGTCTTCATCTCCTAGGGAGCATTACTCTGCAGAATCTATGACGCGTGGTTGACACAAACATAAGTGAATATGATAGGAAATGAAAAACTTGACAGGGTAAAAGGACATATCCAATAAATACCTTTCTATTTAGATAGTGGAGAAGCAGGTTTTGGTTATTTATAATACCTGTCATCCGGGAACTAGGTGATACCTCTCCCCATTTTTGGTAACAACCGCAAGGCTCTTATCTCAGTCAGCGGCAAGAATCAATCTAATTTAATAGGAAAGAGCAGCGAGTCTGCTATGGTTGCATTGACTGTACAGTAATGATCAGATTTAAGATGGGTGTGTAAGAATGCCACCACCCCTTTCCACCACCCCAGCCAGGCGACGTGTTTACATTGCATTAATTAATCGCCTCATTTGACGATAGTAAGCAAAAGCTTACGTTTTACCGCCCCTGATTATGTTGCTCCCGGCTGTCCGTCAAACTCCGAGTAGATTATTATGAGGCACGGGCTCGGAAGGGTGACCTGTGAAGCCATCAGCAGAAAGGGCAGAGCGCCAACGCGCATCGTTACGGTGCAAATGGCCTCCCACATCCTCCAGGGACAGAGGTGACCGCGAGCTCGGTGTCAAGGCAGGATTTGAACCCATGGGGGGGTCATTTTAACTCCCAAGAACCGGTGGTTTGGGGGCGGGTGGGAGGTTGAAATAACAGCTTTTTGGAGCAGGACCGCATCCCGGCTCTAACGCGCCCACTTCTGGATTTGACCCAGGCGCGTTTGGACGCGTGTGCACAGACGCCCGGAAGTCCCGTCCCCACTTAGAGATGGCAGGCCAATACTTAAAGGGGCAATGTACCTCATTGAAATAGTTGAGGTACTTAATTTTTTGTGTATTTCAAAAGTAAAATGAATTTAACCTTATCTGTTCGGGTTTCCCTTCGCTTCTGATTCACGTCAAGTGAAAGCAGGCCGGATCCATGAGGTCAGTACCTTTATTACACTACTTGTCGGCCCAGATGAGCAGGAGTGCTTCATCCAAGCCCAACAAGCTCACCTGGCCGACAGGCACCCCACAATCGGCCGACCCCCACCGCCCCCCTCCCCCCCAACCGATGCTAGACCCCCCTCCCCGATCTTCCGATGCTGGACCCCCTGATCTTCAAGGCCCACCCAATGTCATCCACGACCCCCCCAGCCCCCCGCAACCACCCCTCTGATTTGTTCCACGGCCCACAATCTCTCTCTCCCTCCCACCCCCCTCTCGGAATCGCGGCCCCGTCCCTCCCGACAGGCAGCCAGCCGGCCAGGAAATCTGGAAGCACAAATACTTACCTTCAGCTGAGTTTCGGCCGCAGATTGTGACGCACTTACTTGGCTTCCGGGTTCCCCAGGCGAATATCTACGCACTCACTGGGTTCCTGGCTTCCAGCTAACATCACGCCCATGACCTCTGGGATGCAACTCCAGTATCATGACCATGACTACAATACTGTCCTAAACATTGCCTCTCCTTACACCAGTTATCCCTCTGACACTCCCAATTTGTGGACAATTTTATTTTGATGTGGATCCGTTGGCACTGGTAGCTTAATTGAGTTTACCCAAACTCATTTCATTTTGGGATCCGAAGAGTGAGAGAGATCTTCGTCCCATCAGAATGGATTGATTTTGAACCTAGGTCCCAGTGTGAAAAGGTCACACTCCCCTTCTAACTGGGAAGTTATATATGCTGAACAACCTTAAAATATATATATTGTTAATTTATATTTCTTTGCAGAAATGCCTCAGCAGCCCCTCTGAGGGCCGTATTGATGAATTTGCTCGCTGTGTTTATTAATCAATACCTTCACCTTTACTTTATCATTATAAATGACTTTTTAACAAACAGTGCACCTTTCCCAAAAGCAGCACACTAACAGGGAACATTATTCTGTTTCAGGATCAGCCCCAGAAGGCAATTACCAATCACTTAAGCACAGACAACATGCTCTCCTCGAATGCTGAATGAAGCAAAAATCGACATTCACTGACAGAAATCCCCAACTAATGGAGTGAGATGACATTTGCCCGTGAAGTGTGGATGACATCTTAGAGCTGGAGTAACCTCCTGGTTCTAATTTTATTGCTTACAGCACACATAAAATGCCCTCTTGACATTTAAGAGATCTGCATTCGGATATTACTTCATCATAGGCTTCCCAACCTTGCGCTAACTGCGCCTTGAAGGCCTCTCAAAGCTTGAAAAGCAGCTTTAGAATCGGAAAAATGTTGCTGAAAGTGTACATGTTTATTAGCTTGACAGCTGTTACGTTAACTCAAGCGATACCTTGGCGTGTCAAATGCCCAGATGTGTGTGTTTGTGAAATTAAACCTTGGTTCACGCCGAGGTCAATGTACAGAGAGGCCCCAACAGTGGACTGCAATGATTATTTTATGACTAAAGTTCCCGCGAATTTGCCTGAAGGAACACAGACTTTACTACTACAGAGCAACAGGATCGATAAGATCGAGCCGGAAGAGCTGCATCACCTGGTGAACCTGACCGAACTGGACCTGTCCCAAAACAGTTTCTCCAGGATTGAAGACTTCAACTTGAAGAATATGTCCAATCTCCTGGTCCTCCATTTGGAAGAGAACCAGTTGACTGAATTATCAGGAAACTGCTTCTCTGCTCTCACCAACCTTCAAGAACTTTACTTAAACCATAACCAGCTGAGCACCATTTCTGCCAGAGCTTTCTTCGGTCTTGAAAACCTTCTTCGGCTCCACCTGAACTCCAACAACTTGAGGACCATTAAAAGTGAGTGGTTTGAGACCATACCCAGCCTGGAGATCCTCATGATTGGAGAGAATGCAGTAGACTCGATCCAGAACATGAACTTTAAGCCTCTCGTCAATCTAAGAAGCCTGGTATTGAGTGGAATGAGCCTTAAAGGAATCTCAGATTATGCTCTCGAGGGGCTTGAGAATTTAGAAAGCATTTCTTTTTATGACAACAAATTACCTAAGGTTCCAAAGGTGGCCCTCCAGAAAGTTCCAGATCTCAAATTTTTGGATTTGAATAAAAATCCGATTCAAAGGCTCCAACAGAGCGATTTCACGGATATGCTGCACCTTAAAGAGTTGGGCATCAACAATATGGAGGAATTGATCTCCATTGATAAGTTCGCTTTGGACAATCTGCCAGAATTGACCAAACTGGAGGTGACCAACAACCCTAAACTTTCCTACATTCACCCCAGTGCATTTCGCCTCATTCCCCAAATGGAAACCCTCATGCTAAACAATAACGCTTTGAGTGCCTTATACAAAAAGACCATCGAGTCCCTTTCCAAACTCCAAGAGATTAGCATTCACAGCAACCCCATCAGATGTGACTGCGTCATTCGCTGGGTGAACACAAACGAAAATCGCATTCGCTTCATAGAGCCCCAGTCAACCTTTTGTGTGGACCCCCCAGAGTTCAAAAGACGAAACCTGAGAGATGTCCCGTTCAGAGAGATGACAGATCGATGTCTCCCTCTCATTTCGTCTGAAGTTTTCCCCTCACACCTCAACACTGAAATCCAAGAGTCCCTTTCTCTTCACTGCCGAGCGTTTGCTGAGCCAGACCCTGAGATTTATTGGGTTACACCGTCTGGTGATAAACTTTTGGCCTATACCGCCTCAGACAAATACAGGGTACACCCTGAGGGAACACTGGAGATATTAAATATAACTATCAACGAAGCGGGACTCTATACCTGTGTGGCCCACAACCTTGTTGGTGCTGACATGAAAAGCGTGACCATCGAAGTGGACGGATTCTATCCAGAAAATAAAGAAAACATTAAGCTGTACATACAGGAAACGGAAGCGCACCATATCTTGCTGTCATGGATAATCACCTCGAACATAATATCATCAAACATCAGTTGGTCACGTACAGCGAGCAACAGCAGCTTGAATTCTGCCTTCACAGCCCGGATCCCTGCGGGCATTCACAAGTATAATCTGACTCGCCTTGAGCCATTTGCCGAATATGTGATATGTGTGCATGTGTCGTACGTCCATCTCCGCACTGAGATATCCTGCATCAGGATTAGGACCAAAGAGACCAACTTAGCAACTGGCACCAGTGAGATAAGACCACATTTTCTAATTGCCTTGACTGCCTGCGCACTGTTTGTGGCAATAAGTGTCTTATCCCTTCGTGGATTTATGTCTACAAGGCAGAAGGTTGATATGGAGCATAGCCCTTTGGCAATGTGCATGCAAAAGAATTTGTCTATCTCGCTGCATGGGATTTACCCTCCATTTGTCAAGCACTGGGAAGCCGAAAGCAACTCTGACAAAACAATAGCAGTAGAAGTTCAATCCACCCCACTGGGTCCCTCTCATGCCAACTGTTGTGAGACCAACTGAGTGGGGGAGAGGAAGTACGGACATGGCCCAAATCAACAGACAGGTCTCGTTTCGCTGTCCGGATGAACAGGCAAAATAGATCAAGAAAACAAATGACCGCGAATGTCTGCTGAAGTGAAGAAAACAAAAGTAAATCCGGATCCCAGCGAGTTCTTTTAGACTTAAGAGGGCGACAGTTTTTGTAGAATTAAACTCCCTCCTGGTAGAAAACTCCCTTCTCTGTCTAACTGATGTCAATGTGTTTGTTCTGTACTGGTTATGAACTCTGTTGAGAGGAGACATATATAGGAATCCGGGAACGATTAAAAAAAAAACACGGGATCTTGCTGTTCAGAAAATGTACCCAATTTCTTATGTAAAACGTTTGTGACCATGTCAATAGAAAATCTGCTGTTTTTTCAAGCCAGGCCACTTGAGATCAGAATGGAAACCCTGAGCAGGTTTACAACAATTTTATACAGGAAGTATGTGCATATTTTTCTAGGTTCAGACAGTAATGTCACACACATTGGTTTTTGGAACTCCCTTTCTCCTTTCCTTTGCTCAGAGAGACTGATGATATCGTTTGCTATTAGCCCCTTTTTGAGCACCGAGAAAGGATTGAGCAGTTATCAGGTGATGCCAGTGTTTTCGATCACCGCACCATTTACCAAACTAATTTTCTGTAGATTTCCTGTACCGCTGACCGTTACTGCGTTTAAAAAAAAAACAATGGGCAGAAACGCGTAGGATCCACGGAGTATTTCTTTTGATTGCAGTATTTTCTGAATAAACAGCAACAAAAAAAAAGTTGCAAGCAAAACTTGTCGTACTTTTTTTTTTAAGTCGTCCTTCCGCCCTGTCGCACAGGAGCGTTCGGGAAAGGAATATTCCTTGGGAATGTGAAGTCAGTGTGAAGCTTCTTATCAACTGGAATAATCAAGCATTAGCGTATATTGAGGGCATTTAATGATTTTTTTTTTAATGAGGCTTTTGGGGGCAATTTTAACCGAACCTGCCCGTCTGGAAACGGACGGGATCGGGTGCAACGCTGGTTTTACAACCCGCCCAGTTTTACTCGAACGGAGAGTAATGTTGGACGGGATATAAAACCAGCATTCCACCCGATCCTGTGGGCTTCCCGCCTGGCAAATTAGGTTAAAATTGCCTCCTTTGCTTTTTGCCACTTTTCTCCCTTCCGTTGCTGAAGTTGTTAATTCTTGCTGGGTACAATTTAATGGGCACCAGGTGCCCATCCACTGACTCGTCCAAGTGGGCATTCTTTATGTGTTTAAGCGTCAGAATTCACCGGCTTCTCCGCCATAAGGGCATCACGGCCAAGCCCAATCCTCTCCTCAGCTGACAGTAACACTCAACGCCTTCCTCAAGGAGGAAAAGGGGGTCACCAGGAATGAAATCCCTGGCTCATCTTCTCCTCCCTAGCCCAGGAGTGCTGAGAACAATCGTAGTGGCTCTTATCTAGCTAAGATGAGCTAACTCGGCACAACAACAACAACTTGCATTTATATAGCGCCTTTAACATAGAACGTCCCAAAACATCCCAAGGAGCTTCACAGGAGCGTTATCAGACAAAATTCAATAAGACAGGACTAAAATATTGGAGACGATTCGGAGAATCAGAACAGAATGTTTCTGGGACTTAAGGCTTTAAGTTTGGAGACTCATAAAGCTGAACTTGTTATCTTGTTGGAGAGAAAAAATTGAGACGGGACTTGATCCAGGTCATTAAAATAATGAGGGGAATGGATAACATAGATATGAGGACATTATTTAATTTAGACTTTGATAATAGAACCAGAGAACATAAGTACAAAATTAACAGACCTGAAACCAGACTAGAGATTAGATTAAAAACAGAAAATGCTGGAAACAGTCAGCAGGTCAGGCAGCATCTGGAGAGAACATGTGAGTTCTTAACATTTCATCAGTATTACAGACGAACAGCAATTAAAAAGCAAAAGAAGTGAAAAAAGGAGGAGAAAACACACACACAAAAACACACACACCCACACACACAAAAACACACACAGCCACACACAGAAACACACACAGAAACACATCCACACACACACACACCCACACACACAAAAACACATCCACACACACACACCCACACACACAAAAATACACACAGAAACAGAAACACATCCACACACACAAAAACACATCCACACACACAAAAACACACACACACAAAAAAACAAACCCACACACACAAAAACACACCCACACACACAAAAACACACAAACACACCCACACATACAAAAACACATCCACACACACAAAAACACACACACACAGAAACACATTCACACGCACAAAAACACACAAACACACACCCACACACACAAAAACACACCCACACACAAAAACACACACAGAAACACATCCACACACCCACACACACAAAAACACATACACACTAAAACACACACAGAAACACATCCACACACACAAAAACACACCCACACACACAAAAACACACAAAAACACACACACACAGAAACACACACAGAAACACATCCACTCGCACAACAACACACAAAAACACACCCACACACACACACAGAAACACACACAAAAACACACCCACACACACAAAAACACACAGAAACACATCCACACACACAAAAACACACGCACACACACAAAAACACACAAAAACACACGCACACACACAAAAACACATCCACACACACAAAAACACACCCACACACACAAAAACACACGCACACACACAAAAACACACAAAAACACATCCACACACACAAAAACACACCCACACACACAAAAACACATCCACACACATAAAAACACATCCACACACACAAAAACACACCCACACACACAAAAACACACCCCCACACACAAAAACACACCCCCACACACAAAACATGCACAAAAACACACAGAAACACATCCACACACACAAAAGCACACACACTCACATACACCCACACACACAGACACACACAAAAACACACACAGAAACACACACAGAAACACATCCACACACAAAAAACACACCCACACACACAAAAACACACCCACACACAAAAACACACACAGAAACACAATCACACACACAAAAACACACCCACACACACAAAAACACACACACACACAAAAACACACACACACACAAAAACACACCCACACACACTAAAAAACACACACACACTAAAACACACCCACACAAAAACACACCCACACACACACACACACAAACACACCCACACACACAAAAACACATCCACACACACAGAAACACACACAGAAACACATCCACACACACAAAAACACACAAAAACACATCCACACGCACAAAAACACACAAAAACACACCCACACACACAAAAACACACCCTCACTAAAACACACACAGAAACATATCCACACACAAAAAAAACACACACACAAAAACACACACAGAAACATATCCACACACACAAAAACACACCAAAACACACCCACACACACAAAGATGCACACACAGAAACACACACAGAAACACATCCACACACACAAAAACACAACCACACACACAAAAACACACACCCACAGAAACACATCCACACGCACAAAAACACACCCACACACACAAAGATGCACACACAGAAACACACACAGAAACACATCCACACACACAAAAACACAACCACACACACAAAAACACACACCCACAGAAACACATCCACACGCACAAAAACACACCCACACACACACACAGAAACACATCCACACACAGAAACACACACAGAAACACATCCACACACACAAAACACACACACTCACATACACCCACACACACACACAGACACACACAAAAACACACACAGAAACACATCCACACACACAAAAACACACCCACACACACAAAAACACATCCACACACACAAAAATACAGAAACACAAAAACACACAAAAACACATCCGCACACAAAAAAACACACCCCCACACACAAAAACACACACAGAAACACATCCACACACCCACACACACAAAAACACATCCACACACACAAAAACACACACTCACACACAAAAACACACAAACACACCCACACATACAAAAACACATCCACACACACAAAAACACACACACACAGAAACACATTCACACGCACAAAAACACACAAACACACACCCACACACACAAAAACACACACAGAAACACATCCACACACCCACACACACAAAAACACATACACACCAAAACACACACAGAAACACATCCACACACACAAAAACACACCCACACACACAAAAACACACAAAAACACACACACACAGAAACACACACAGAAACACATCCACTCGCACAACAACACACAAAAACACACCCACACACACACACAGAAACACACACAAAAACACACCCACACACACAAAAACACACAGAAACACATCCACACACACAAAAACACACGCACACACACAAAAACACACAAAAACACACGCACACACACAAAAACACATCCACACACACAAAAACACACCCACACACACAAAAACACACAAAAACACATCCACACACACAAAAACACACCCACACACACAAAAACACATCCACACACACAAAAACACATCCACACACACAAAAACACACCCACACACACAAAAACACACCCCCACACACAAAAACACACCCCCACACACAAAACACGCACAAAAACACACAGAAACACATCCACACACACAAAAGCACACACACTCACATACACCCACACACACACAGACACACACAAAAACACACACAGAAACACATCCACACACAAAAAACACACCCACACACACAAAAACACACCCACACACAAAAACACACACAGAAACACAATCACACACACAAAAACACACCCACACACACAAAAACACACACACACAAAAACACACACACACACAAAAACACACCCACACACACTAAAAAACACACACACACTAAAACACACCCACACACACAAAAACACACACACACAAAAACACACCCACACACACACACACACACACAAACACACCCACACACACAAAAACACATCCACACACACAAAAACACACACACACAAACACACCCACACACACAAAAACACATCCACACACACAGAAACACACACAGAAACACATCCACACACACAAAAACACACACACACACACACACAGAAACACATCCACACGCACAAAAACACACCCACACACACAAAAACACACCCTCACTAAAACACACACAGAAACATATCCACACACAAAAAAAACACACACACAAAAACACACACAGAAACATATCCACACACACAAAAACACACCAAAACACACCCACACACACAAAGATGCACACACAGAAACACACACAGAAACACATCCACACACACAAAAACACCACCACACACACAAAAACACACACCCACAGAAACACATCCACACGCACAAAAACACACCCACACACACACACAGAAACACATCCACACACAGAAACACACACAGAAACACATCCACACACACAAAACACACACACTCACATACACCCACACACACACACAGACACACACAAAAACACACACAGAAACACATCCACACACACAAAAACACACCCACACACACAAAAACACATCCACACACACAAAAATACAGAAACACAAAAACACACAAAAACACATCCGCACACAAAAAAACACACCCCCACACACAAAAACACACACAGAAACACATCCACACACCCACACACACAAAAACACACCCACACACACAAAAACACACACACACACACAGAAACACACACAGAAACACATCCACACACATACCCACACACAGAAACACAAACACACACACACAGAAACACACCCACACACACACAAAAACACACACACAAACACATCCACACACACAAAAACACACACACACAAAAACACACACACACACAAAAACACCCACAGAAACACATCCACACACATCCACAAAAACACACACACACAAAAACACACACTCACACACACAGAAACACATCCACACACACAAAAACACACACAGAAACACATCCACACACACACACAAACATACACACACACACACACACACACATCCACACACACAAAAACACACCCACATACACACACACCCACACACAAACACCCCCCCCACACACAAAAACACATCCACATACATACAAACACGTCCACACACATACATATCCACACACACCCACAGGACAGACAATAGAATGACCTGTGAAGTGCTTGAGTGGAAAACAGGAAATGGCTAAATGGCAGACGTGATATCAGCAGGAGACAATACGAGGCATAACAAGAGAAATCAAAGAAATAAAAGACGTATAAATGAGAAACAGAGGGGCAGAAATTGGATAGTGCCGGCCTGCCGAAGCGAACTGGGCGCAGGGAACGATCCCTGCGCCGGAACGGGTAAGCCCGAGGCCCAATCGTTGTCGGACCTCGGGCCTCATTTAAATGAGACCGGTGAGCTGCGACCACCTGCATGTCCCCAAGGCAGCTCACGGGCGAAGCGGATGTCAATTTCGGGCTGCTGCGACACCGGCAGCGTTCCTGCAGGTCGGTCCTGGGGTTACGAGCGGGGAGGGGGCCGGCAATATTCGAGGCAGCTCCTCGTGGCCACACAAGAAAAGTCAAAAAAAAAAACGTTTTTCAAAATCTTACCTAATTGGGCCTCTTCTGGCTCCGATCCTCTCCCACCCGTTGGGTTGGACTGGCAGGAAACTCACTGCGGCTTCCCACTCAGGCCGCTGAGTTAAAATTGGGTCCCAATGATTAAATGGTTAAAAAGGGTTAAAATCGCCCCCATTCTTTTACGTGAGGGGTGTTATACACATATATACCTTGTTGTTGGTTATTGTGCTGCCCAGACTCTGGATCAGGATTATATTAATGTTCCTGAGTTTCGCCCGATTACGTTCAACAGTCATGTGTGGCAATGTCTCAGAACTTTATCTTCTTGAAACTTCCACCTTTGGTCTGTTGCCTCCACTAAGAGATTGAGCAACTAAGGTAGAGTCTATAACACTTGGCTTATTAAAGCCTTAATTAATGACCTGTTACAAGAAAATGCTGCAGCGTCCCACCGAGATATATATATGTATATGTACATCTAGGGAGTCTTGTGCACACATGCAGAGAGGGAGTTATCGTAATGGCATGAAGGCATGATTTAGAAGTATCAACGCAGCACCAACAGTGGAATTCTATGCCTTTAAAACAAATGGGTTAACGCCTCCATTAAAATAGCAGAGAAAGGAATTTCATAAGAACAGATGAAATCCAGACGAAGTTTGTGACGGCCATCTTTGGCGACATCCTATAGAATGAGCTCCTGTTGACTGAAAAGGCTTGGTTCATTTCTGCCATCAATGCGATTTCAGTTCAAATTCAGCTTCGCCACTTCCAGCAAGGTCCAGCAACAAGAGAAATAAAGTGTATATAAGATTTATTGTACAGATTCACTGATGCGATATATTACTTCCCTCCTGACATATCAGAACCAAAGCAAGATTGAACAGGGTTCAATGTTTTCAGAATTTTGCATTAACCTGACAAAAGTTATGGTTGAAAAACAGATTGCTCACAGTTTTTAAATGCAGCTTAAAATGTGTTCAAGATCTGATTAATTTCTGGAAGGAAATACTTAAACCTTTTATTACTAAAGTATATAATTTATTCAGACTAATAAACGTTCAGAACTTCACGCAGGTATTTGAACGATAAATTGCGCTGTCATTTATCCGATGATTGAATTTCATATCAGTGGATGCCTTCTCTAAGTAGCTTAAGAGGCATGCAAGCTGTACTGGTTATACAAGGTCCTTCTCAATACCTTGTGACAAAATATACCCTTTTTGTAATATTGTACGGAACGAAAACATGTTTAATTTATACTTGCACTGCTGTTTTACAATGCTAATGCTAATGCTATGCTAACAATTCTACCAGCTCTGCTAAAAAAATCATGGTATCCATCAATCAGTAGTTAATGTTGTACAAATCCTATTTAACGGATTCTAAGACCCATGAGTCAGTGATACATTGATAGATGTGTATTGATATTTGATGGCGTACTGGGACTACAAGTAAGCGATATATGTCTATGTACTTACAGGTAGAAGGCCCATCGGGGGATACAAACTATACCTCTCATGGCAGTTTGCAGCACTGGGACTCAACTTGTGTTACAAATCAATTATATTTATACAGATTAACAAACGAGCATAGCTGAACTGAGGTGTGTTTAACTCCCCCTCAACTGCTGTCTTTGCATCACCTTATCTGCACCACATAGTTCCAGTTATCTTGTCTCAAGGTCTCTCCAGCCTGTTTTCTTACATGGCCGTGATGATCAAATTGTTGCACTTTTCAATTATCCTTAAATTAGTTTAGCCGATAGTGACCTTAGCGATTCTCAAGGCATTCATCCATAATGCTTTCTGCTTATGTCAAGTTATCCTAACTTAGCCAATTTCTCTGCACACCTCCTGACAGTCAATTTGATTTGAATGGATGGGAATTCAGTGGGCTGAGCATCTGCCATTTCTTTAGATGAATTCCCATTGGGCATCAGTCCCCCAGGAGCGCCAGATCGTGGAATCACTGCTAATATATAATTAAAAGTCTAGTATATAGCGCGTGTCATGCTCTAAATGAGTCTGTAGCACAAATAACTTTCTTTATTGGTTAAAATAACCATGTAATTCGTTCAAATACAGGCAGGTAGCAAAAGGTTACTATTACCTTTAGTTACTATTACTACCACATATTACCTCCTCAATCACCTTACAATATTATCACTACAAATACCATTTATAACTTTAATACACTCAAAATCTATGAATTCTAGACAACAAACATAAAACTTATCCATTACATCTCACCATTCATCAGCTCTTGCCTCCACCTAAGTCTCAGCCCTGCCCTTCACTACTGGGCTAACTCTGCACCCCTCAAAGTTGCTGTTACGATCTCTCCTTGATGTTTCCCTTCCCTGTACTTCAGGCACCCCACACCCATACAATCTCTGTGCATATACGTAACTCCCGTCGCCCAAGTCAGGGGATACTCCTCGGCCTCTACTCACCCTGAGCAACAGCATGGGAGGTCACCAATGGGTCACTCCATCTATCATCTGTCTTCCTGGTCCCTATTGGTAGATGCAGGGCACTGTCGTCCTTTTGGTTTCCATGCCTTCCTGCTGCTGCTCCTCATTCAAGTCCATGTTGAAGCCAATGGGCCACATTTCATGTGGACAGTCAATGTTTTGGAGTCCCTATCCGCTAGTCTGAGTTTGCAGGTGAAAATCAGCATAGCTCACTACTCCTACCTGATCCTGGTGCTCCTGTGGGAGATGTAACGCTGCTGTGTGTAGTGAGCAGGAATTCGCTTACTGGTTTTAACAGATTAGCAATTAAAGAAAGAAAGACTTGCATTTATATCGTGCCTTTCACGTCCTCAGAACATACCAAAGCACTTTACAGCCAATGAAGTACTTTTGAAGTGTAGTAATATAGGAAACGTAGCAGCCAATTTGTACACAGCAAGGCCCCTCAAAGAGCAATGTGATAGTAACTGTTTTTAGGTGTTGGTAGAAGGATAAATATTGGGCAGGACACTGGGGAGAACTCCCCTGCTCTTCTTCGAAATAGTGCCATGGGATCTTTTACGTCCACCTGAGAGGGCAGACGGGGCCTCAGTTTAACGTCTCATCCGAATGACAACACCTTCAACAGTGTAGCACCCCCTCAGTACTGCACTGGAGTGTCAGCCTAGATTTTGTGCTGAAGTCTCTGGAGTGGGATTTGAGCCCATAACCTTCTGACCATTTGAATTTAATTTTGGGATAATTTTTTCTTAATTTTGTTGGTTTATTTTGTTTCAAAAATCAGTTTGAGGTGAGGCAGGTCTTCCCTGAAGTTTTTGTGGGTGCCTCCCTTTAAGGGAAGGTGCTTGATGATATATCCCAGTGAGAATTGTGTGATATCCAATCTAAAATCGGGCCCATCCACTGGGTGCATGTTTCCTGCACAAAACTGCAACACCTTACATTTTCCTCATTAATTTTATCTACCAACCCTAAGTCCAGTTAATTCGTCCCGATCCCTCTGCATAATTTTAGTCTCCACTTGACCACATCTCTTGGTGTCATCAACAAACCCGATGACATTGTTAGAAGTCCCTTTCCCTGTATCATGCATGATTAAGGTTGACAGGAAAGAATCAAGACAAGCTACAGTGGAACTCGAATAAACCCAAGACATTTCGACCAAGTCACTCCCCAGATAGTGTGGACCTTTTAACATCAGCTCCTGTTTTCGACTCATTTTCAATCCAACTAGCTAATTTGCCATTAATTCAGTTGCAGAACCTTCTCAAATTTATGGACTCTGCCTCAGTTGCAGTTGAAGCAGAGTCCATAAATTATTTTAAAAAGGAATTGGATAGTTACTTGAAAAAGAAGATTATTAAAAGGAAGCAGGCGGGAATGTGGTTGGCTGATAAGGAGAAACACGCCATTGCAGACTTGGCCTACTTCTTTGCTGTAACGTCCTACAATTCTACGGAATGTCCTGTGAAAATTCAAAGTATACAGTACTCGCCAGATATCCCTTATTCATTAGTTTTGCTACCTCCGCAACAAATTCCAGCACATTCATGAGACATGTCTTGTTGCCTCTGACTACTCTGTGTGGCCTCTACGCTTCTTAAGTAAATGTTTGATAATGTCACTCAAAATCCTTTCAAGCACATTACATAGAATTTACAGCACAGAAACAGGCCACTCACCCCAACTAGCCTATGCCAGTGTTTATGCTCCATGCAAGCCTCCTTCCACCTTATTTTATCTCACCCTATCAACATATCCTGCTATTCCTTTCTCCCGCATGTACTTATCTAGCTTCCCCTCAAAAGCATTTTTTCCACAATGGCCATTTAGAGGGTGTGGTAGTCTAGTGGCTATGTTACTGGACTAGTAATCACTAACTAGGTCTGGACTAATAATCCAGAGAATGTGAGTTCAAATCCCACCGTGACAGTTTGAGAATTTAAACTCAGTTTAAAAAATCTGGGAAATAAAAAGCTGTTATCAGTAAGAAGTGACCATGAAACTATTGGATTATCATAAAATCCAACTGGCTCACTAATGCCCTTTAGTGAAGGGAACTTGCTATCCTTGGCCTAAATGTGACTCCAATCCCAGGCTAACATGGTTGCTTTCTGAAGTGGCCTAGCAAACCACTCAGTCAGAGCAACTAGGGATAGGCAACAGATGCTGGCCTTGCCAGCGATGCCCACATCCTGAGAATGAATTAAACAAAGACTAACTGCTGAACAATTTTCAGATGTCACTCTATTTTTGAATACCTTCCTGACCTCCAGTACATCCCTTGCATTCCCGGAGCTCCGAAAAATACTCAACACATTCTTTGTCAATTCGTCATACATCTTGTTGAAGATTCTGGGATGCAAGTGTTTAACCCCCTCGAGAGCCTCAGATGATACAACGGGGGTTAAATTGGGTAACCCCTGGCAACGGGCATGGAGATCGCGATATGCGATTAACCCGCGCCTGTCCACAGCGGCGCAGGCAGCACGTTAGAGTCGTGCTGCCTGCTGTTTTAAATGATTGCCACGCGCAGCCAGCACTGCCTGCACTGTTGATCGGCCGCACGCATCAGCAGGGGGGCCCCGATAGCACGAGTGGCTCGCGCTTCTTAAAGGCAGCCTGCACCTCTTAAAGGGGAGCTGCATTGTGGCTGCAAGAAGTGGCGGGAGTCGTTTCAAAGCTGAGTCTGTGCTGTGATATTTTGAAGAATGGCTGCGCCTGGGAGAGAGCGTGCACCAAGGCTCTCTGATGATGCACTGGAGGCCTTGGGGCAAGAGGCGGACAGAAGGAGGGGCATTCTATATCCGCAGTGGGGCGGTAGGAGGCCCTCCAGGCATATGCTCAAGAGGCAGTGGGAGGAAGTAGCAGAGGAGATCAATGCCAGCTGCATAGCACCAAGAACATGGATGCAGTGCAGGAAGAAGTTCAATGATTTAAAATGAGTTGTCAAAGTGAACGAGTTCAAGTTTCAAGTGGCATATCGTACCAACCGCACCAGTAGTCTCAACCACTGCTCAGTTCACTGCACCCCCATCACCCGGCCACCGACAATCTCTTTCAGTCAGTACTCAACCGTTCAAATCTTTATTTCACTCTCACACACTTAGCACTGTTGCAAGCCTCACACCCACCGGCACATTCACACACACTGGTAGCTATTCAACCATGACTGCCACATCACCCAAACATCTTGCAGGACACTCACTGACACGTTTCCCTCTTTCTTGCAGGAGAAGGCGGCGCATAACAGGAGGCAGCGGGTGGCAGTGGCTCCACGGAACACGAACCTGCTGTCCTCTCTCCTGCTCCCACCCCTGCCACTCTGCCAGTGCCCTTGCTGTTGCCTGTCAGCCAGCCCATTTCCTGTGGAGCATTGCAACTTTATCCAAGTACAGGAAACCTATAGTCCAGCAAGTAACCTGTAACTCTTGCATGATCCCTTTAAATAACGATGGTGGTGGGGGGGGGGTCCTTCATGCTCTTTAATTCATGTTCAGCAGTGCGTTGGATGCAGTGTGGCATTCCAAAACAGCAGCGGTTCCTTTAAATCAGCATTGCACACTGATTCGCGTCATAATCTCCCGGCTCTGCACGCTGTCGGTGGAAGATAGGTGCGTGCGCGCAAACCCCTTCACCAAGTTGGCGTCCTGTGAACTTCCGGTCGGAAGTGTGCGCACGCATTTCCAGACCCCATTTTCGAGGCTTAGTTGGCCGCATAGCGCCTAAGAAACGGGCAATAAACGGGCCAATTTCACCCAGGTCTTGTTTAGGTAGCACTGACCTGTTGCCTGAGTTAGTTTGTCGCGCGCTTGGTGTGGTTCGGCTGCTAAATCTGGGTATTATTTTCTTGTCAAAAGTTTCACCTGCTGTTCCAGTAATGCAACCAAGTCAGACTATAGTGCTCAGCCTCCCAATTGGCCTACAAAAAACAGCCAATCAGAGACTGATTTAAAGCTGGGTCCCCCACCTTATGTGAAATGGGAGGGGTAGGGAAAGCATAAAATAATATGAAGGGAGGTTTTACTATAAAAAAAGCAGGAAATATCACCTCATCTAAGATTCACTCTGCTGCACGTCCAGCAACGTCTCGATTTTAAAATTCTCATCCTTGTTTTCAAATCCCTCCATGGCCCCATCCCTCCCTATCTCTGTAACCTCCTCCAGCCCCACAACCCTCCGAGATCTCTGCGCTCCTCCGATTCTGGCCTCTTGCGCATCCCCGATATTCATCGCTCCACCATTGGCGGCCGTGCCTTCAGCTGCCCGGGCTCTAAGCTCTGGAATTCCCTCCCTAAACCTCTCCGCCTCTTTACCTCTCGCTCCTTCTTTAAGATGCTCTTTAAGAACTCCTGTGAAGCGTTTTACTACATCAAAGGCGCAATATAAATACAAGTTGTTGTTTAGTCGGTACTTTAGTGATTAGAGTTACTCCTGGGTATAATTCAATGTGGAGAGTGCCGATTTGAAGTAATTCATGTAAAGGTCGGATTACAGCCAGTGTAAAGTACGACTGTGGTAAGCGTACAGTAACATTGACAAAATTACTTTAGGTAAGAGTTTTGTATTAACAAGGAGAGACTTGCAATAACAGAAGATGTTACGAGGTTTGAAAGGAGACTCCCTTTAAAAGTCACACTTCTTGAAGTTCTCGTTCAAATTATTCAATTTTTTAATCCCCCCCCAGTGCAACGTCAGAAACCTGGGACTCTAAGCATTTTTTAAAGCCTTTCATCTTTCTCTGAGGACGTACACTGGAGGTTGTTCTCTTTGCAATTAAAACTGACTGACATGCAGGCTGCACAAAGCATTTGCGTCTCCAAACACTGCTGACAGGAATTCGCACTTAACAGCGTCCTGACGTTCCCATGGTAATAACAAAATAACCACACAAGCTTCCGTGGATTTTGCTGAAACTTCTGCTCCAGCTAAAATGTAAATGCTGATCAGAGAGAAGCTGACAGGTTGGCTCCGTGGCACACCAGTGCTTTTGAGCTTTGGGCTATTCTTTTCCCCTCAAAAAGATTTAATTCTATTTTTGATTATGTTTAACGACTGCCGATCAAAAACGGTAGGTGCTGCTCGCTGATTATTCCTTTGGCTGTTCTTTTTTTGTCCCAAGGCAAATTTAAAACGGGGTGAGGGGGGTTGGCGGGGGCGGGGACGGGCGATCGTGACGCGTCTAATAATAATAATAAATAAAAACCGAAAATGCTGGAAATACTCAGCGAGTCAGGCAGCGTCTGTGGAGAGAGAAACTGAGATGACGTTTCGGGTCGATGACCCTTCGTCAGAACTGGAAGAAGTTGAAGATTGAGCAGTTTTTAAGCAAGTACAGAGCCAGGGAAAGGGGGTTAGGGAGGAAGGGAAGGGGAGGAAAGAACAAAAGGAAAGGTAATAATGCTCATTTCACATTTCTCAAGCACATGAATTGAAAGGAATGGTGAATATTGTGGTCCACCAGCTGTGGAGCAGGCAAAACCTAGTCCGAATGGCCCAGCGCAGATTCCACGCGGCCCATTTTACCGAACGGGATATAGAAATGCACGGCCCCAACCCCCACCCCCCGACTCAACTTCTGCATGGCGCCCCCCACCCAACTTCTGCACGGGCCCCCCATCCTGACCCAACTTCTGCATGGGCCCCCCACCCTGACCCAACTTCTGCATGGGCCCCCCCCACCCTGACCCAACTTCTGCATGGGCCCCCCCCACCCTGACCCAACTTCTGCATGGGCCCCCCACACCCTGACCCAATTTCTGCATGGGCCCCCCCACCCTGACCCAACTTCTGCATGGGCCCCCCACCCTGGCCCAACTTCTGCATGGGCCCCCCACCCTGACCCAACTTCTGCATGGGCCCCCCACCCTGACCCAATTTCTGCATGGGCCCCCCACCCTGACCCAACTTCTGCATGGGCCCCCCCAACCCTGATCCAACTTCTGCATGGGCCCCCCCAACCCTGATCCAACTTCTGCATGGGCCCCCCCCACCCTGACCCAATTTCTGCATGGCCCCCCCACCCTGACCCAACTTCTGCATGGGCCCCCCTTGAGGGATTTGAGCACAAGGATGAGAATTTTAATTCGAGGCGTTGCTGGACCGGGAGCCAATGTAGGTCAGTAGCACAGGGGTGATGGGTGAACGGGACTTGATGCGAGTTAGGATACGGGCAGCAGAGTTTTGGAGGAACTGAACTTTACGGAGGGCGGAAGATGGGAGGCCGGCCATGAGAACATTGGAATAGTTGAGTCTGGAGGTAGCAAAAGCATAGATGAGGAAACATTTAAAAAGTTATATTTTTTTCTATCTTCTCCCCTGCTCTGCTGACATAGGCTGGGATATGATTACACAGGCTGGGATATGATTACACAGGCTGGGATATGATTACACAGGCCCTGGCAGCTTGCCCAACTGGTTATTGTTCAGGAGCGAGATTAGAAAACATTTCTACACACAAAGGGTGGTAGAAGTTTGGAACTCTCTTCCGCAAACGGCAACTGATGCTAGCTCTACTGCTAAATTTAAATCTGAGATAGATAGCTTTTTGGCAACCAAAGGTATTAAGGGATACGGGCCAAAGGCAGGTATATGGAGTTAGATCACAGATCAGCCATGATCTTGTCAAATGGTGGAGCAGGCACGAGGGGCTGAATGGCCTACTCCTGTTCCTATGTTCCTATGTGTCAATGACGTCACTTCAAAAGTACTTTATTGGCACTCTGAGATCACCTGAGGTCATGAAAGGTGCTATATAAATGCAAGTTCTTTCCTTATGTGTCAGACCAGATGCTGAGTGTCAGGAGGCCATTTGATTGTGTGTTGGGGGGAACCACAGCCAAGTGTGATCCTGTCCACACACTCCCAGCAGGGCTCACTGCTGGCATAACAATCAGGAATGGCTACGCTGGCTGATTTAAACCCCCCCACCCACCCCAACCCACCACCTCCCTGTAGCCCAAAGGCACTAAGGCAAATTACACCATCCTCTGAGATCAGTTAACGCAGCACAAACTGGGGATCGAACCTGGGGCCATTCTCGAAAAACATCTTAACTGAGTGAGTTACTATTCATTAGTCCCACCAGAACACTCATTGATTTTGCACATGTGCAGTGAAGCTCAGCACTTACTCATTAACTCTGACTACTTTGCAAATGTTTGTTGTCAAAGTCACAAATTTAACACACTTTTCTTGGTAATATTGATCAAACAACACAGGCTCAACCATAAATACATTTGCCGTCGCTTGCTTTTACAAATAGAGTACACACTAGGTCCATTTAAAGTGTGCACATAATGGATTGGCCCTCACTTACAACAACATGGCCTTGGGTAATAGGAGCTCAAAATCTTTCAAACTCTCCGAGAGTTCAATTGGTCTTGCAGTGAAAGTAAAGCAATGTTAAGAGCTACTTATATGTCTCCATTTCCCCTGTGATTGCAGGGAAAGGAAATCCAGAATCACTCGGATTAAGTCTTTCTTTCCTTAGTTTATTTATTAATTATTTTCCTCAGGTTTTAATGGAAACTGCCAGTCCTTCCTTCCTTTCTCAATGGTTTACACTCACACTCTCAGAAAAATCTTTCTCTCCTCCTATAAATCAAACCATTGATATTATCCTGTTCTGGATTTGCACCAAAATTTTTGAGGTAAGTATTTTGGTTAACTGCGCCCCGAATCAGTGATTCCATGGATAGGCTTGTCAGCCTTTGCCTAAATACCCCACACTCAGAATTCCCTTGGTCCAATCGAATGCCTGTAATTGTGGTCATCTAAGATTTTGGGGTCAGTTGAAACATCAATCCCAATCAATGAGTTACAAAGCAACCAATGCCATGAGTTATTCAGAGGGTAATAGGAGCAAGTAACATAGTGATGCATTTTGGAAGAAATAATGAGGAGAGGCAATACAAACTAAATGATACAATTTTAAAGAAGATGCAGGAAGAGATACCCGGGAGTTCACAGGCACAAATCTTTAAAGGTGGCAGGACAAGTTGATAAGGCTGTTAACAAAGCATCTGGGATCCTTGGCTTTACAAGCAGAGACTTGGGGGTAATTTTAACCCCCAAGAACGGGTGGCCTGGGCGTAGGTGGGTAGTAAAAATACTTGATTTTTGGAGCGGGACCGCATCCCGGCTCCAATGCGCCCAGTTCCAGGTTTAACCCAGGTGCGTTTGGATTTGGATGCGTGCACAATGGAAACCCAGAAGTCCCATCCCCACTTAAAGCAGGCAGGCCAATATAAAAAGGGCAGTGTGCCTCATTGCGATAGTTGAGGCACTTCATTTTTTGTGTATTACCAACATAAAATTAATTTAACCTTATCTCTTCGGGTTTCCCATCGCTTCCGATTCATGTCAGGTGAAAGCAGGCGGGAAGGCCCGGATCGATGAGGTGAGTGTCTTTATAGCACTGTTTGTGGGCCCAGAGGAGCAGGAGTGCTTCATCCAGGCCCAACAAGCTCACCTGGCACGATCGGACCACCACGATCGGCCAACCCCCCTCTTGCCCAAATGGTGAACCCGCCCCCCAACGATGGTGGACCTCCCCCTGGATGGCGGACTCCCCACCCATGTCCGATCCCCACCCCCCGATGGCCGAGACCCCTCCATAGCTCCATCTTCTCTCAACACCCTCCGATCTTCTGGCTACCTCCCTCCCCGATCCATGTCCTCCATGGCCCACGATCTCTCCCTCTATCCTCTTTGATTCCTGCCTGACAGCCAGCCAGCCTGTCAATCGGGCCGGCTGCCGGGTGCAAAACCCGTAAGTAAAATTTATTTCCCTCATTAAGGTCACGATCGCAGATTGCGACCCACCAAATAAACTTCCGGATTTTGCTCCCGATTATCCTCTCACCCCGCTCCCTTCCCACCTCCATGTTAAAATCATGCCCCTAGGGTATAAAAGCAAGAAAGTTATGGTAAACCTTTATAAATCACTGGTTAGGCCTCAGCTGGACTATTGTGTCCAGTTCTGGACACCACACTACAGGAAGGATGTCAAGGCCTTGGAGAGGGCGCAGAGGGGATTTACTAGAACGGTATCATGGGTGAGGAACTTCAGTTATGTGGAGAGACCAGAGAAGCTGGGATTGTTCTCCTTGGAGCAGAGAAGGTTGAAGGGTGAATTAATAGATGTGTTCCAGAGACACAGATTGAAGATAATTGGCAAAAGAACTAGAGGGGAGATGAGGAGAAATTATTTTATGCAGCGAGTTGTTAAGATCTGGAACGTAATGCCTGAAAGGGCGGTGGGAGCAGATCCAATAGCAACTTTCAAAAGGGAATTAGATATATACATGAAAAGGAAAAATATTTCAGGGCTAGGAGGAAAGAGCGGGGGAGTGGGATTAATTGGATAGCTCTTTCAAAGAGCCGGCACAGGCATGATGGGCCGAATGGCCTCCTTCTGCGCTGTATGATTCTATGAAGTCAGATGGTTGTGGTTTCAAGCACCCTCTCCAGAACTTAAGCACATAATCTGGGCTGATGCTTCAGTGCAGTACGGAGTGGGTGCTGCATTGTCAGAGGTGCTGTCTTTCGATGAGCTGCCTTATCTGCCGGCTCACAATCTGCTAGTCCACGATTGTTGCTGTGCCAATTTCTCGCTGCTAACAAGTTTGCTTTGTTGGAGAAAAGGTAATACGCTGGCTTAGGTTTAACAGTCGGACCTGCTGTTTAAACCAATTCCAGGTCTAACTAGAAGTAAATATCTACCTTATTAAATATGCTCTCCTTTGAGGATTGCCCTGTATGTGTTTTTCTTCATCTGAGTTTCAACAGCCATCAATTAGCAGTTAACAAGCCTTTAATAAGGTTTTTTCTTTCTTCTAAGTAGAGAGAAATATACATTTACGGGGAAATTTACAATAACAGTCAGCATTCCGCACAAATTCACTCTATTTTCATTAAACTTTACTCCACAAGAAAAAAATATAATGGGCATGAATCATAGTGAGTGAGTCACGAGAGCGAGTTACAATGGTAGTAATAACGAAAAGAAAGAACTTGCATTTTTATAGTGATTTATTATGCCTCCCAGGATCATCCTGCAGCATTTCACAAACAATAAATTACTTTGAAGTGCTGTCATTGTGTTGTTATGTCGGCAAAATGGGACTGAGTTACACCCAAAGGACGTGAACTGGGGAGACAATAATGGTACTAACTTAAACAAAATAAGGTGCAGAGAGAGTAGTGGGACTAAGTTATACAGAAGGCCCAATTTTAACCCTGGGCCAGTTTTGTGTGAGTGGGCATCGGTTAGAAATTCACCCGCTGCTCCAAAAATGAGGCCCGGGGTATTTTGACTCCTGGGCCTCAATTAAATCCTGCCGGCTGACTTCCCGCCCGTTCCGGCCGGGAGGTTGACGGGAAGCGACGGAAAATCATGCGGCCCGGAGGCCGCACACCGGACTGAGTAGGTGGCGAGATCGGCTGCCAGGGGCCGTCCCTTTGGGGTGAGGGGGGGGGGGGCCGAAATGGCGGCAGAGAGACCTGCTTTCCTTGTGGGGTCTGGAGGAGCACGCCTGTTTGCTGGGCACACTTGGTCACCTTCCTGTACCGCAGCCCATATGCCCATTCCTCATTTGTGAGCCTTTTCAACGAGCTTTGGCTATGCAACGACAGGAGGCGTAATAACCAAGCACGTTCCTGTCCTCACACCCCCTTTGGTCACACATGTGCACTTCCAGCAGCAGTTATGTAGAAAATGAGCGAGAACCCCGGCTGTTATCCCGCTCCCTAACCCATGAGTATTGAAGCCAGTTTTAACAGCCCGTCAGAAATCGGCACGTTCAGCACTGACTAGATATAAAACCAGGGAATTCCCCGCTCTGCGTAGCTCAGCTGCTTACTGGCTATATTCTGTAAGCCACTGGGATTTTGCCTTTTGTACTTCGCATCCACGCACGCACACAAGTGCTCGAATGGATTTCTCCAAACAAGGCAGACCGATGCTTTTAACATCACAAAGGAACATCAGTGCTCAGAGAGAAAAGAGGTTGACCTAATATCCTCAGAAAATGTGGTCCTTGAAGAAGGATCACATCATCCTGACCCACTTTGAAAATCTAACCATTCATAACAATTAAGATTAGCCGTAACGTCCCTTTTTCTGTTCCCACATTACAACATTGACCACACTTCAAAAAAAAAAGTAATTAATTGGTTGTAAAGCGCTTTGGGATCCTGAGGTCGTGAAATGCAAGTCTATCTCTTCTTTTTTATTTCCTTTTATTTATTTAAACTATCTCTATGACAAATTACCACTGGTAGTATTGGAGGAACTGGGAGAACGTTCCTTGTCCTACAGTAAATTAATATGCACAGTTTTAAGGGGGTTCAAGAGATAATTAGATGCATTCCTGGGGAGAGAAGGGACCGAGGGAGGATATGAGCCTACAAATTATATGTTTAGCGACATTAGTGGACGAATCTTTAACCCATTCATATGACTTTCTTCTTCCTGCAGAGACATTATTTCAAATTGGTTAATGGCCCTATTGAAAAAGCAGGAAAGGAATGTTCTCCGAATTAAACATCAGTGTTCCACTCCCAACCAAAAACTCTACAACCTAACCTCTTATTTCAACCCCTCTCTGGCTGCTCACTCAGGCTGAACCCATCAGTGCACCACCTTGAGGCTCTGTTTGAACCAAAGCCAAACTTTACACACTATATCTCTTCCGTCACCACTGCAACAATGCCGTCTCCATCCTTATTTACACCCACCGCTGATTAAAAATCTATTCACACCTTCATCCCCTATAGGCTTGATTATTCCATTGCTCTACTCACTGTTCTCCCAAGCTCCACCCTACATAAAAACTGTAGTCCATCTACATCTGTCCACTTGCATCGTGTCATACTCCCCTATTGCCCCTGTCCTTGCCAACTGGCTCCCCATCCCCAGCACACCTAATTCAAAATCCCCATTGTAGTCTTCAGCTCCTTCCATGACCTTATCCCACCCTAGCTTGTGACCTCTTCCAGCCCTGTGTGCCAACACACACCATTCACTCTTCTAATTCTGACTTCCTCTTCATCGCCTTCTTCCCTCCATTCCACCTTCAGTGCGCAGGGCCTTCAGTTGCCTTGGCACACACTCTGGAACTCTCTTCCTAACGTTCTCAGTACTTCAGTGCAGTACTCAGGAATTAATGCACTGTCGGTGGTGTCGACTTTCAGATGAGACATTAAACTGAGGCCCTGTCTATCCTCTCAGGTGGACATAAAAGATCCCATGACTCTATTCGAAGAAGAGCAGAGGAGTTCTCCCCGGTGTCCTGGACAATATTTATCCCTCAACCATTATCACTAACAACAGATTATCTGGTCATTATAACATTTGTAGTCAAGTTGATTCTCTGTTCAATTGTTCAAGACTGACACTATATTGGTTAATAGCCATATGATTTTATTTAGCACAGGCAAGAATCAATACATTACAGTATTTAAGCAATAGTTTACAAAGCACAATTGAGAGTTATACTACCCCGTTGTTCTTTGGGTAGAAGCCATGACCCCGTTCCTTGTTCCTTCATTCTCATACTCTCGTTCTCGTTCACCTGCCTGGTGCTTTCTTTTCTGTCTTCTACACTCACAGTCTCAGATCTCCTCAGTTATACCCCTAAAAAAGAAACCGTCGCAAAATTCATCCAATCTGGTAATTTCCCAAATACTTCCCTTAATTTACCCAATCATGTGGACAACACATACTTGTCCAGATGAGACAGTGCCTTGTGACCCCCCCCTCCACACACACACACACACACACACACACACACATCTCTCCTTATCCTTAGCACAATGTTTCTCTGTGCCTGCAGTGGAGGGATCACCCTGTAGACCTTGAAGATAATGGGAGTTCTCACTTTCAGCATTCCACTGTGTCTGAGTTTGCAATGACAGGATGCTCATGGCTGTTAGTCATCCTATAGCTGCAGTAAGTTAATTTATAAGCAGTCTATTTAGTGACACAGCAGTTCCAGCTAAAACCTTGACTATTTAACCCTTCCGAGTCTGGTTCGCCTAAGTATTTTCTAAACCTATATTTCCTTAGACATTGCTGTTTGTGTATCTTGCTGTGCGCAAATTGGCTGCCGCATTTCCTACATTACAACAGTGACTACATTTCGAAATTACTTCATTGGCTGTAGAGGGCTTTGGGACATCCTGAGGTCGTGAAAGGTGCTATAGAAATTTAGGTCTTTGTTTTGCTAGCTCTTTCCTCTCCATCAAAAGCTCTCTTCAAAACTACTGCTTTGACCATGCCTTCAGTCACTTTCTCTAACTTTTCAACTGCTACTGCCTGTTTTTTCGCTCCTGTAAAACACCTTTAGAGTTTCACTATGTTAAAGGCGCACTATGTAATTGCAAGTTGTTAATTTACTCATTAAGTGGAAAATGTTCGTTTTAAAGCTGATGTTTCTTGTGGAATTGAAATGATTTAAAAAAAAACTTAATGCCAAGCTAAATACAAAAGAAATATTAGTCTTGTTGGATCAGTGTTGTTTGCAGCCCAGAATTTTGCTTCAAAGCAGCACTAAGGTTCTGCCAGTACCATGTCATCGTGAAATGAGTGCTCCTCACAGAGCAGGGAGCATGGAGGGAATGCAAAATCAATCCAATGCAATGAGAGATTAACTTCCATTTACTACAGAGTAAGAAAAATAAAACAGTGAACGAAGAGTGGATTAAACAGGCTTTTGATGTTTGGCAATGAAAAATGTGGCCTGCTGTGGTTTCATTGCATAACCTGGTATGCTCAGCTACTAATATAAACGACCAAGACACAAGAGTAAATTGCAGTCAAGACTCCCTCCTGAATAGAATTCATTTTCCATCAAAGTTACTGATAACAACAAGGACGAACACAAAGAGAACCATGGGGAGCTATTCAGACATGTCCCTAATGATTCTGCTTCCTGTTGCCTATTACAGTTTCGCACTAATGCTTTTGGGCACCCCAGAGACACCATACTTTCTCAGATAAATTGGTTGCTATTCAGCTGGAGTTAATAACCAATATCGTAAAGGAAGTTTATTGTCACAAAAATGTGATTTCATAACTAGCTAGTTGGAGAAATATTATACTTTGGACTTATGGTTTAAAGTCTTCTCTGTTCCCTTACTTGGTTTTCTGTGATAAATATATGTGTTGCTTTAGAAAAAAAACAAAAATAGGTTGAGGCCTTTCCCCAGGCCTTTCAAACAAAACTGGTTGTTTTCAGTACAAGGCTTGTTTCTACAGATCACGTGTCAGTCAATCCACTTCACTGACTTTTGAACTGGTTACCAGATAGGGAGCCATTCACAGCCTTTTTCACGGAGGTAATTTTAACCTAACTTTCCGGGCAGGAACCCCACGGGATCGGGTGGAACATTGGTTTTATACCCTGCCTGATATTACGCTCCGTTGACCTCAATGGAGAGTAGAATCAGGCAGGGTGTAAAATCAGCCTGGCACTCAATCCAGTCAGTTGCCTGACATGTGGGTTAGGTTAAAATTGCCCCCTTTGTTGTGTTTAAGGTGTCAGTCTTGGCTCAGTGGTAGCACTTGTTGCCTCTGAGTCAGAAGGTTGTTAGTTCAAACCCCAGTCTAGAGACTTTAGTGTGTATCTAGGCTGGCACTTCAGTGCATTGCTGAGGGAGTGCTGCACTGTCAACAATGCCTGAGATATTAAACCAAGGCCCCTGTCTGCCCTCTCACCTGCATGCAAAAGATCCCATGTCACTATTCAAAGAAGAGAAGGGAAGCTCTCCAGGCCAATATTTATGCATCCACCAACACCCAAGAGAGATGATCTGGTTATTTATTTCATTGCTATTTGTGGGAGCTTGCTGTGCGCAAATTGGCTTCTGTGTTTCCTACATTACAACAGTGACCATACTTCAAAAGTACTTCATTGGCTGTAAAGCACTTTGGGACATCCTGAGGTTGTGAAAGGTGCTGTATCAATGTAAGTTCTTTCTCTCTTTTATGTCCAGTCCATGTCTGTAGCGCAACAACCCTCAAACATATCACACCTCAGGGTAGGAAATAAAAATCCTCGATCTACTAAATTACATGAGCTGATTGACTAAAATATCCCATCTACTAAATGCAAAGTGTTCAAAAACCCATTCCATTCATTAAACGGAGGCTTCATGTAAGAATTTGCCTGTTCTCCCTTTTTCTCCTGAGTTCCATTGTCAACTTTAGAGGTGTGAACTACTGCGTAAAATAAAATGATTGTTCATTGTACTCTAGAGTACAGTTCTTCAGCCACTCGAAGTCTAGAAAGAAAGGTATTGCTTCGTCAACACAACTAGGTCAGTCTTTAACATGATTTTTCGCCTGGCGATTTATCTTGTCTGAGGTGCAGTTATGCCCAGATGAAATAACTCATTCATGGCGCAGTGATGATCAAAATCCTGAAACCAGTCCATTGAAAAAATATCCAAGGAAGAAAATGGCTATGTTTGCAGGTAACCAGCAATTATGTCCCTCAGTGGAAATCATACCTAAAGTGAAATTGTCCCCTATTCTCAGTCCAAACAGCACAAAAAGGCAATACATCACACAACCAACCTGCCTGTACACATAAGTGAAGCTGGTATGTAATAGCTGTGATTTTGTTAAATAGAGTTTGTAAAAATTGATTAAATATTTACAGTGAAAATCACGCACAACAGCATTTTGAGCAGTTTTGTGCGCAATTGCACCCTATTTGCTGTACTTAATTTTTATATCTCGTCAGGGTTCATGTACTCCTTCTAGGTGTGTTGGTGCTCTCTGTGTGTTACCAGAGATAGCATGGCATAGGCAGGATCAAGCACTTCCAATTCAATATTGAGAGAACGCAACGTGGCACGTTACATCTGTCTGGTGCCTCTGTCTCCAGGGTGCAAAGGCCTCCTGCCATCTCGCTGTAAGGCCTTTGTTGCAATTTCAAATGACATGTTGCTTCCAATTGCCACAACCACAGAATAGCTGACATTTAAATCGGATGCTATAGAAGGGATCTATGTCCAAATCAGACAGCCTGTCAAAAGTTAGTTTAATATTGATCTCCTGCCACTAGATGACACTTGCACATTTAATTAATATTATATGGTGTCACAGTTACCATAATCTGCTAAGGTCATTCAAAGGGCAGTCAGATCAATCGTTGGCAAACCAATTTATTTCTCCATTTTGGTCGTTGAATCCAATATTAGATTCCTGAAACTCGAGCATGCATCTAGTTACAGGAACCTCTTCCTAAAGGTAGTCCAATAGAATTTCAGGTGAAATCTCACCCCAATCCCAACTCTATCCCAATCCCATCAACTCCTCTGTTTTTTTCTGAATTAATCACTAAGAGTTCATTTGCCCTCATTCTTCAAACAAAGTTGTTGTCTAGAGTTTTACTGCTCTATTCCCTCTAGATTAAGGAAGAGTTTCTAATAGTTAGATGCTCAATCATATAGATATATATTGCGCATATTTACTTGAATTCGCATAAAAATTTTGAATTAAATACACGTGTTCTGGTCCCGTGGTTCTGGTTGGTTTAGTATAAATGACCGATGTGAATCTCCAATAGATTTAATTTGGAAATTAATTCTCCGTGTATCGGTAGTAAGTCATTTAATGTAGGAGCATCCAGCGCATGAACTGACTGGAAGAAGCTCCTGTTGCAAACCAAGAGAGGGATGAAATAGCTCCCAGTAGAGTTCTTACTATCACTCTGGAAGGAGATGAATCACAATTCAGTTTGGGTCATCATAACTCTTGTCATAAATCTATTGAAAGGAATTGACAATGTTGACACAGTCAAATTGTTTACTATTGGAAATGATTCAAATTCCAGGGGGACACAAGTTAAAAATTAGTTAACTTTTTCACCCAAAGGTCAATAAATTTGTGGAAGTCGTTTGAAATGGTTTAAAACACATAAGCAATGTTTGGGATGTATGATTGCTGTGATACCAGTGAGATAGGATTCAGGTGTTATATACTCAGTGCAATTCCAGCTCTTGATGCCAGGTTTGGACTGAGTGCTGGTTGCTCACATAAACTTTAATGTGAACCATATACAGAGTTAACATGCTCCAGGTTGAAGTTGCTGTTGATTACTGGGGGAGGGGGCTTTTTTGAGAAGACACTGCGATGATCTAAAGAAAACCAATTTAGCTTTGTTTAAGGTTGAGAAAAGCTAATTCTCCAGCCCCTGTGAGAATCTCTCATCAGCATCCCAATTAATATCTGTTCAATCGGGAGTAGGGAATGGAGGCTCTCCCAATGGCTTAGTGGGTACATGCACAGTCAGAGGTGCTATATAGACAGAACAGGGCCCAGGTTCAATACTGGTCTATGCTGAGTTAGCTGATCTCAGTTAGAGTGTTGGTGAGGGGGGATTAGAATTGGCCTGTGTGTGCCTGGGCTAGAGAGGAGCAGAACCACTGGGTGATCCCACTCTTGATTGCTATCCAGTGACTCCTGCTGGGAAGTGTGTATGTTTGCACATTGAGTGGGGCTTGGCTGTATGCAGAGCACTTGCACCATGTGTGGAGCTGACCACTACTTAATCTGCTGTAAGATGTCTCTTCTTATCACCATCAAAAGGCTTTCAAGACCAATGAAAAAGCTGGATGTCAGTCAGCTGAAATCCTTCACATTTCACGTTGTCTGAGGCAGTCACCGTGGCTCTAAATAATATATCAGGAGTGTGGAGCTATGTGGACTAAATTCAAGGAGGTTGTCTACAAAACTACAGGCAACTCCAGTTAGCATCAGTAGCCTTGCTTTCACAAAAACAACAGGCAAGCTCTTTTTGATGAGATACATGGTGCTCACATCAGCTGAATGAATGACAAGTACTCAAGTATAAAGATAAAATACCGCATGATGATCAAAAAACAATGAGAAATTAAGAAATCCTGGCTGGAAAAGAAAATGGATAAAATTGCCAAATGCAGAACAAATTTTCAATTTTTAAGAATTTATCCGATTCCCTTTTGAAAGTTACTATTGAATCTGCTTCCTCTACCCTCTCAGGCTGTGCGATCCAGATCATAACAACTCACTGAGGAAAAAAAAAATCTCCTCATCTCCCCTCTGACTTATTTGCTAATTATTTTAAATCTATGTCCTCTGGTTAACGACCTTCCTGCCAGTGGAAACAGTTTCTCCCCATCTATTCTATCAAAACCTCTCATAACTTTGTACACCTCTATTAAATCTCCCCTTAAACTTCTCTGCTCTAAGAAGAACAATCCCAGTTTCTCTAGTCTCTCCCCATAACTGAAACCCCTCATCCCTGGTATCATTATAGTAATGATGTGGAGATGCCGGTGATGGACTGGGGTTGACAATTGTAAACAATTTTACAACACCAAGTTATAGTCCAGCAATTTTATTTTAAATTCACAAGCTTTCGGAGGCTTCCTCCTTCGTCAGGTGAACGATGTGAAAATGATCATTATAGTAAATTTTCTCTGAACCCTCTCCAAGGCTTTGATGTCCTTTCTAAAGTTTGGTGCCCAGAATTGGGCACAATACTCCAGCTAAGATCTAACCAGTGATTTATAAAGATTTAGCATAACTTTCTTGCTTTTGTACTCTATGCCTCTACTTATGAAGCCCAGGATCCTGTATGTTTTTTTTAACAGCCTTATCAACTTGTCCTGCCACCTTCAGCGATTTGTGCATGTGATCCCCCATGTCTCTCTGTTCCTGCACCCCGTTTAAAATTGTACCATTTAATTGATATTGCCACTCCTCATTTCTCCTTCCAAAATGTATTACTTCACATTTCTCTGCATTAAATTTCATCTGCCATGTGTCTGCTCATTTCACCAGTCTGTCTGTGTCCTCCTGAAGTCTGTTACTATCCTCCACATAATTTACTACATTTCCAAGCTTTATGTCATCTGCAACTTTGAAATTATGCCCCCCATACCCAAGTCCAGGCATTAATTTATATCAAAAAGAGCAGTGGTCCTATTACTGACCCCTGGGGGACACCACTGTATACTTCCCTCTAGTCTGAAAAACAACCATTCACCACTATTCCCTGCTTTCTGCCTAGCAGCCAATTTTGTACCTACCCTGCCACTGTCCCTTTAATCTCATGGGGTTCAATTTTGTTAACAAGTCTATCGTGTGGCACTTTAGCAAACGCCTTTTAAAAGTCCATATACACAACATCAACTGCACTACCCTCATCAACCCATTTCGTTATTTCATCGAAGAACTCAATCAAGTTAGTCAGACATGATTTGCCTTCAACAAGGCCATGCTCATTGAAAGAGAAGGGAGTGAGTGAGAGGGGGTCAGACAGCCACAGTGTAGGAGAACACAGAGGGAACGAAAGAGAACGGAAAGAAAGAAAGAACTTACATTTATATAGCGCCTTTCATGACCGCAGGACATCCCAAAGTGCTTTGCAGCCAATGAAGTACTTTTGAAGTGTAGTCACTTTTGTAATGTTGGAAATGTGCCAGCCAATTTGTGCACAGCAAGATCCCACAAACAGCAATGAGATAATCACCAGATAATCTGTTCTTTTTATTGGTGCTTGATTGAGGGATAAATATTGGCCAGGACATTTGGGAGAACTCCCCTGCTCTTCTTCAAAATAGTGCCATGGGATCTTTTACGTCCACCTGAGAGGGCAGACAAGGGCCTCGGTTTAACATCTCATCCGAAAGACGGCACCTCCAATAGTGCAGCACTCCCTCAGTACTGCACTGGATTATGTCCTCGAGTCTCTGGAGTGGGAATTGAACCTACAACCTTCTGACTCAGGGACAAAAAAAAAGAAAGGGAAGAAAGAAAACAAGACGTAGGAACAGGAAAAGAGAGAACATAAAAGAGACGCTTAACTAACCCAAATAATTGAGTGTCAATACAAATTCCCCACATTGTCAGTCTTTGCATTTAATCTGCCTGGACTAGTGTACCCTGTGGCCAGTAATTAACAGCTTCTTGTTTATGTGCGGTTATGGATCCTGCTAATGATTTACCCAAAGGGGGATTCGCTCGACTTTGATTGCTGCCTATTAGACATGTAGGCATCTCTGGCTAGCATGCTGTGGGAGCATGGGGCATATGGGAACACGGGTAAACAGACAGCTGAACTCTCCGAGGGGTGCAGTCACACTTCTCTATAGCGCTGCTATTGTAACTTGACTTGCAATTCATCTCAATGGCGTTTGTGAGATGTTGCCTGCACAGAATGGCTGCCGTGTTTGCCTGCATTGACATTCAGTGCACTTCAGAAAGTAATGCATTGCGTGAAGTGCTTTGAGACATTCTGATGTGAAGGACGCAACATAACTGCAAGCATTATTATTTACGTGTGCACCTAAACAAATAACTCCCACACGCAGTAATATAACGTGGAACTCATGGAGACTACAAACACTGCCTGACCGTATAAATCTCCTATCCTTTGTGGCTCCCATTAACCACATCAGACACCTGCTGATCAACATGCTGCAGCAATCTCTTCAACTATTTTTACACTGTACTTGTGTTTGATTTGAATTTTTAAAGAGTATTTTTTTTCTACTCTTGATTTTCTTCTCTCTTCTGTAGGTGCTGACTCATATTCTGCTTTGGTTCTGCCCCCATCCCCTAGTACCTGGCCCAGGGGGCCCTTCTTCCTGTATCGCCACAAACAGTGAGTCAGCGGGCTATGCTCCCACTGAGGTCCACACCGCAGATGATGGTGAGGTTTCGTCTCGTACACAAATCATTGAAGGTGGCAGGACAAGTTGATAAGGCTGTTAATGCATATGGGATCCTGGGCTTTATATATAAGAAGTGTAGTGTACAAAAGCAAGGAAGTTATGATAAACCTTTATAAATCACTGGTTAGGCCTCAGCTGGAATACTGTGTCCAGTTCTGGGCACCGCACTTTAGGAAGGATGTCAAGGCCTTGGATGTGGAGATGCCGGTGATGGACTGGGGTGGACAGATGTAAGGAATCTTACAACACCAGGTTATAGTCCAACAGTTTTATTTGAAAATCACATGCTTTCGGAGCTTTCACCTGACGAAGGAGGTAAGCTCCGAAAGCCTGTGATTTTCAAATAAAACTGTTGGACTATAACCTGGTGTTGTAAGGCCTTGGAGAGGGTGCAGAGGAGATTTACTAGAATGGTACCAGGGATGAGGGACTTCAGTTATGTGTAGAGATTAGGGAAGCTGAGGTTGTTCTCCTTAGAGCAAAGAAGGTTACGGGTAGATTTAATAGAGGTGTTCAAAATTATGAGGAGTTTTGTAGAGTAAATAGGGAAAAACTGTTTCCACTGGCAGGAGGGTCGGTAACCAGAGGACACAGATTTAAGATAATTGGCAAAAGAACTAGGGGGGGGATGAAGACTTTTCTTTAAGCAGTGAGTTGATTATGATCTGGAATGCACTGCTTGAAAGGGTGGTGGAAGCAGATTCAATAGTAACTTTCAAAAGCGAATTATATATACACTTGAAAAGGAAAAATTTGCAGGGCTATGAGGAAAGAGCAGGGGAGTAGGACTAATTGGATAGCTCTTTCAAAGAGCTGGCACAGGCATGATGGGTCGAATGGCCTCCATCTGTGCTGCCATCATTCCATGATTCCATGATTCTCACTGTCACTATGGATGCTGGGGTAGCCCTGCCTTCATAACCATTTCTTGCTTTCTCTTCCTGTCTGGTGACAGAAACCACCAGAGCAAATAGTCGCAGATCCCACAGCCAAGCAGGCTATGAGAAGACAATAAGAAGTGGAGAAAAAGGCAGACCGAAAAAGGGAGAAAAGGAAAGTGATCAAATCAAGTAGACATCCAAGAAGGAGTTCAGATTGCCTGGTCTACTCAACAGTCACAACAACAACAACAACAACAACAACTTGCATTCATATAGCGCCTTGAATGTAGTAAAACGTCCCAAAGCGTTTCACAGGAGCGATTATCAAACAAAATTTGACACTGAGCCACATAAGGAGATATTAGGACAGGTGACCAAAAGATTGGTCAAAGAGGTAGGTTTAAAGGAGGAGAGAGAGGTAGAGAGAATTAGGGAGGGAATTCTAGAGTTTAGGGCCCAGGCAGCTGAAGGCACGGCCGCCTATGGTGGAGCAAAGAAAATCGGGGATGCGCAAGAGGCCGGAACTGGAGGAGCGCAGAGATCTCGGAGGGTTGTGGGGCTGGAGGAGGTTACAGAGATAGGGAGGGGCGAGGCCACGGAGGGATTTGAAATCAAGGATGAGAATTTTAAAATTGAGGTGTTACCGGACCGGGCACAGCGAGCACAGGGGCGATAGGTGAATGGGACACACACAGGGTTTTATTGGGAACTTACACAGACCCACCTTCTCATCACGGATTTAAATAATTATTTCTTATGATGGTCATAAATCTTTCTCACCGAACATCAGGACGACCCCAAAATCCAATATTAGAGGTAAGTGAAGTTCTCATTTTCGAAATCCGTTTGGAGCCACTTCTAAGCCCGCAGTCAGAGAATCACTGCATTGCACAAAGAATCTTTATAATAAGGACTGAAGAAACCTCTTACATTACAATTTATTTTTAATTGAAAAGAAGACTCGGAATAAAGAGGAAATAAAGGGGGGGATATAAATCACGGATCAGAAGGAAGTATTCATCCGTCATTTATTTTAATTTGAGAAGTCAGGCAAGAGGGTAATGACATAAAAAATGGAGAAGAGCAATCCCACTTGCACTTCCATCGATTTCTATCGGGCACGCAGGGCCTTCAGTAATATTAATGATCAGATCACTCTTGCTGCAGAAATGTAACTTGACGCAGTAAAGGAATAGACAGTCTTGCTGTCCCTCAGCTCAGAGATGTATCACCACATCTTTAAGCACACTGGAAATAAAGAAGCACATAGGGGGAGAGCCAGCGACCGTGGCTGTGTTTCTTGTCACTTGTTCTCTATCCCATTCCTTTTAAGAGACATCAATTTATTCTGGATCTAATGCGCCTTCGTTTTGCTGCTGTCGGAAACTGCAAAATATCTGCAGTCCTGTCCATTGTTTCATCTCCATCTAAGTAGTAGCTTGCTATTTAGAGAATTGATTTGGAGGAACAATTCTTTAATGCAGCATTATGTATTTTAATAATTTATTTGCTCTGTCTCTGGGGGACTAGCTCTTTTGCACTCACACACAGCATCCTAATTTCCAGGCAATACCTTTAGTGTAACAAAAGAGCTTCCTGCCTGTGCATCTGCCCCAGCCATCCAACAACTACATTAACCCTAACCACGCAACAGTCTCATGCCTGAACATCTGTCCTAATCACGCAACAGCCTCATGCCTGCACATCTGTCCTAATCACCCAACAGCCTTGTGCCTGTATATTGGCCCTGACCACCCTACATGCCTGCACATCTGCCATAGTAACAATGAACATATGTAAGTTGATCTTTTTTTATACTTTTAATGCAATTTACGCTGGCATACCGTTACACAGGTCTCAAGCATCCTTTGGTACCTCACCCAAGTATCTATTCTTCACATGTGAACCTAATCAGTGTGTTCCATCAGCCATTCAACCACAAGGAGGAGGAATAGCTGAGCCTGATTCTATCCTTCAATGATGTCCACATGTGGCCCTTCCTGCTGAAGTCATTGGACAGAGTTCAAGACCAGTACACCAGGCTGATTTCTTTTTCCCTTGATAGTCCAGGGGTTCTGAGATCAATTGTTGTACCCCTACTGCTGCACCAACTGAGTTCAGATAACTCAGCACAAACCTGGAACTTTCTTGCTCTGTAATGGATCAGCAGCACACCCAACGGTCTATTTACCAACTCAGTAATCAGGGGAGTTCAGCAGGTTCTGTTGTGGAAGTGGGGCATGTAGCACGAGACAAGACCCAAGGGGGGTTCATTTTAACTTTGGGCAATTGTGTAAGATGGGCATTATCAAATTAGCCTTTCGAAAATCATGCTAGACCTTTATAAATCACTGGTTAGGCCTCAGCTGAAGTATTGTGTAGAATTCTGGGCACCACACTTTAGGAAGGATGTCAAAGCCTTGGTGAAGGTACACAGGAGGTTTACCAGGATGATACCAGGGATGAGGGACTTCAGTAATGTGGAGAGATTGGAGAAGCTGGGATTGTTCTCCTTAGAGCAGAGAAAGTTAAAGGAAGACCTAATAGAGGCATTCAAAATTATGAGGGGTTTCAATCGAACAAGTAGGGAGAAACTGTTTCCACTGGCAGATTCCATAAGATCTTTCAAAAGGCAATTGGACACGTACTTGAAGAGGACTAATATGCAGGGTTATGGGGAAAAAGCTGGGGTGTGGGACTAAACAGGACAGCTCTTTCAAAGAGCCAGCACAGGAACGATGGGCCTAACGGCCTCCTTCTGTGCTGTAAGATTCTATGATTCTAGCCGCCCATTACAGACCACACCCGGTTTTCCTTTCCCTTGAAGTCAATGGAAGGGTAAATCGGGCGAGGCGTATAATACATGGCTGATTCAATGTCATCCATTTACACTATTTCCCAAAGTTACAATTACCCTCAAGTAGAGGTTACGGTGCTCATCCAGCAGCTAATCAGACTGTACTGTTTAAATCTAGCTGCTACAGTCGTGCCCCATTAATACAAACTCATGGGAGCGGCTGAAATAATTCATCTTATCCATATCTGAACCCCAGAACCAAAAAAAAATTTTCATTTCTCAAAGGCTTGCATTTTTGCTCACGTTGGGCATTAGAGGTGTTTCAGCAGTGTATCAGTGGTAAAGCCACTAACTTACAGCCAGAGATTGAAGCAGCATTGCTTATTTCCACCTGAGTCGCATGATATTACTACTGGCAATAAAGTCAGGAAAACAGCGACAGTAAAAAAAACAAGTGAACATTCACCGAGGCGCAATTCTCCCTGGCACAAGATTCGCAGATAGATTGAAGCCATACCTAGCTCTTGGAAGCATGATGCAGAATCGAGCGAATATTTAAATAATGCCAAGAGGACCATCAAAGCGAAATCAGTGACAATCGAATGCTGCTAGAGAAGGGGTTCATCATCTCAAAAAGCATTCACATACACAGAAGAGAAAGAATATATGAATATTACAAAGCATGGAATGAGAAAGGGCAAAGCAATTCCTTGCACCATGCACTGAATTTAAAATCCACATCCTTGTCTTCAAATCCTTCCATGGCTTTACCACCTATCCCTGCAACCTCCTCCAGCCAGCCATAAATCCCCTCCCACAACCTGAGTCCGCTGGCTCTGGTCTTTTGTGCATCTCACTCTCCCTTTGTCCCACCATTAGTGGCAGACCCTTCAACCTTCTCAGCCCTACTCTCTGAAGCTCCCTCCCGAGACCCCTCCCCCCTCCACTCTCCACCTTTAAAATCCTTTTCAGAATCCATCATTTCGCCCAGCTTTCAGTCGCCTCTCCCTCAGTGGCTTGGTATCACTTCCTTTATCTATTTTATTTATTTTTCCTCCCCCTCCCCCATAAGCACCTTGAGATGTTTTCTACATTAAAGATGTAATACTACATACAACAAAAATGCAAGTTGTTGTTTGTTATCAATGGTCGCTACCCTATCCCAGTTGTTATGATCTGGAATGCACTGCCTGAAAGGGTGGTGGAAGCTGCTTTAATAGTAACTTTCAAAAGGGAATTGGATAAATACTTGAAGGAAAAAAATTTGCAGGGCTATGGGGAAAGAGCTGGGGAATGGGATTAATTGGATAGCTCTTTCAAAGAGCCGGCACAGGAATGATGGACCGAATGGCCCCCTTCTGTGCTGTAAGATTCTATGATTCCGAGGTAAGGTTATGTTTTCATACTCCCTGCTGCCCAAAGATTATCAAGCATGCTCAGAGCTCCACTCATCTAAATGCTAGTTAAATTTTAATGTTTAGTAAAGGAGCTTGGCTATCCCACTGTACAGCCTCATGCCTACATACTTTAACACAATGGTTCCCAAACAGTGGCACATCCCACTTGTACAGAGTGTGGCCATGTGGTGTACAGCGAGATGTCCAACGCCTGACTTGCGCCCCCTCCCACCAGACTCCAGATCTGCTGCTGCCTCCAAACCTACCCAACTCTCCCAACCTGCGGATGCCTGCACAACACTGATTCCCAATAGTAACTCCTGACTTTTGCACCAGCACTTGAGGTCAACCAAAACTCTGCTGCCCGTACCCTAACTCGCACCAAGTCCCGTTCTCCCATCATCTCTGTGCTCGCTGACCTAAATTGGCTCCCAGTCAATGAATGCCTCAATTTTAAAATTCTCATCCTTGTTTTCAAATCCCTCCATGGCCTCGCCCCTCCCTATATCTGTAACCCCCTCCAGCTCTACAACCCTCCGAGATCTCTGTGCTCCTCCAATTCTTACCACTTGTGCATCCCCGATTTTAATCGCTCCACTATTGGCGGCTGTGCCTTATCCTCCCTAAACCTCTCCGCCTCGCAACCTCTCTCTCCTCCTTCAAAACGCTCTTTAAAACCTACCTTTTTGATCAAGCTTTTGGTCACCTGTCTTAATATCTCCTTATGTGGCTCGGCAATGCTCCTGTGAAGCACCTTGGAATGTTTTACTACGTTAAAGACGCTATCTAAATGCAAGTTGTTGTTGTTATTGAGTCTGCACTGCAGGTTTGAACAGCATCGCGTTTGTGATGGATCTCGTTACTATAGGAACCCTTCCTCTCTAAAACAATTTCAGTTCTAAGAACCTTAGGATCAAACAGGTTTTCAAATAAATATATAAAAGGGGAAAGTTACTGAGTCCAATCAGTGTTTGAAGATTCGCTCCTTCAGAGAAACATGAGTTAAAACAGAGTATCAATGCCTTTTCATTGAAACCACACAAATTCTTCCAAAGCCGTGCTTTTTAGTGCATGGTGATGTCCAATAAGCATATGTGAAGAAACAAAGAAGGAAAATCAGGACAATGTCTGTATAACAACATCTTGCCTCCCCCATGTAAACTGACTGATGAATGCTACAGGGAATCGGAGGAAGAGGTGACGCTGAGACAAATAGGAAAAACAGGTATAAGAAAGAAAGAAGAATTTTCATTTATAAAACACCTCAGGACATCCCAAAGCGCTTCACAGCCAATTAAGTACTTTTGAAGTGTAGTCACTGTTGTAATGTAGGGAAGCATGGCAGCCATTTTCTGCACGGCAAGATCCCACAAACAGCAATGAGATAAGTGACTGATTAAACTGTTCTGGTTATGTTGGTTGAGGGATAAATATTGTCCAAGACACTCTCTGCTCTTCAAATAGTGCCATTCTTTACATCCATCTGAGAGGGCAGATGGGACCTCGGTTTAACGTCGCATTGGAAAAGACTACACCTCCAACAGCGCAGCACTCCCTCAGTGCACGGGAGTGTCAGCCAAGATTATGGACTCAAGTCTCTGGGATGGGGCTTGAACCCACAACCTTCTGAATCAGAGGCAAGAGCGCTACCCACTGAGCCAAGGATGATACATAAACAGAAGAGTAAGAAAAAAGATGAGAAAAAGGAAAAGTGGAAGGAAAGAGTCACAGAAAGAGAGAAAGACAGATGTAAAGAAGAGAGAGAGAGGCAGAAGTGAGACAGAGACAAACAGACAGACATAGTGAGAAATATAAAAAAGAGATAATGGGAGAAATGCAGGCCAAGATGAAGAAGCACAAGAGAGAAACTAAAATGGAGTGAGAGAATTATTACAATAAGGGTGTTGCAGACATTTTTTTTCAGTCTTACTGAAAAAGAATATGAAACATAGCTTGTAAAGCATGAGGGACTATAGAATTCTTTGGTGGGGTCCAGTTCAAAAAAGTTTTAAAAATTGAATATTATAAAGTAAGTTAAACAAAAAGGGGAAACAATCCAGTTATTACCATGTTTATTGAAAGCCTTCATTAGGTCAAATTTTAAGCATATAGCTCCTATAAACCATGTTTCATTCTTGATATGATAATACTCCTGTGCTGGAATGATGCCTTTGGACGTGAACTACATGAACACAAAAAAGGGAGAATAAATACCTTCCATCCGAATAAAGGGGGGGAATGCGCAAACGTCTCTCATCTTAACATAAAAGTCTGGTTCAACATTTTAAAACTGCAGCAGCTTCAAGCAGCCATTTATCACTTGGTATGTGCTGCTGGAGATTTGCTTTGTCGCTGTGAGTGACAGTGAGTAGCCGATTGAATTCTGGCATAATGTTATCAGTCTCCTGAGTTCCCCAAATCCCAGGAGAATGAATAAGTCTAAAGGATCAAACAGCTCCTTATCTATCTGTCTGCTGAAATATTCCTAGCATGATGCAGGGTGGGAGAGGCACACTCTGACCTGCTCAGAAATACAGTCTAAAGCTGCTGTTGTCAAATAAAGTAAACCAGATGAAAATCAAAGAAAGAAAGAACATACATTTATATAGCACCTTCCTTTCTTTCTTTCTTTCTTTCACCTTGAGCGAGAGTGTAGGCAAACTAACTTATTCGGAACTTCTGAAAACTATCCATATGAACATAGGGACAGGGGTAGACCATTCAGCCCCTTGAGCCTGTGTTAATTGTATCCATGTGATTTATATCAATTAGTGTTAATTAAATTCAGGTGGTGCGTATCAATTGGGGACTCTCTTGTGTCTATTTATATGCGAGCTTAACTAGGGGTGCACAGTGGGTAATGTGGATCTCTGTGAATAAAGGCTTGGAAGCAACTGAAGACCAGGCTCTGGTATTCTATCCTTCACTACCTGGCTACCCAATTTATTACAGCCTGTTCCGCTATTCAATGAGATCACGGCTGATCTGTATCCTAACTCCATTCACCTGCCTTGGCTCCATATCCCTTAATACCCTTGGCGAGCAAAAATCTATCAATCTCTGATTTAAAATTAAATAGTGAATTGTGAATTATTGATATAGAATGGCTGCCTGTGTATTTGTGGTTTCAGGAAAATTGAGAATGCATCAATAAATTCTCCAATAGAATTTATTGATAAGTCTGTGTTGCTATAGGCACAATGTTGTTTTGCTTTCCTCAAAGATCATTGTAATTTTACTCAGATTTCGCATCTATCAGGAAACATTTTTTGATCAATAATCTTTTGGTACAAGCAGTGTAACTTTTAAAATATATTTTAAAATTCATCTCAATCAAAATCTTTTTACTGTCCTTATTTTATACCAAGATGCCTTCGTCAAAACATACAAAATCATTTCACAAAACCACAGAAAATAATACTTAGACATTACGAAAACAGAATAAGGTTCACATGCAAGGCAGGAGAGAATATAAAATCTATTTCTATTCATGAGACAGTGCAAAGCTCACACGTTATTACATTGCTTGTGTCCCTCATGAGTTATCAAATCTAGCTCACTCATGGAAATAAGTGTCTTAACCTTCTGTTTCCCGTAGTATAACCTTGGTGTACTGTATGGCTCATATGCAACCTGTACCTGTACAACACGCAATGGGCAAAGGATAATTACTCATTCACCCCATATTCAGTATTAATTCCTGTACACACACAACAACAACTTGCATTTATATAGCGCCTTTAACGTTCTACCAAGACAAATTCAGATCAGTTGTGCTCAGGTCTGGCCTTCTGCTTACTCGCCCCCAAAAAAACGCCAATTACGGTAATGTGCACTGTCGGAGGTGCCATCCTTCGGACCAGACATTAAACTGAGGCCCCCGTCTGCCCTCTCAGATGGACGGAAAAGATCCCATGCCAATATTTCGAAGAACAGCACAAGGGTTTTCCCTGGTGTCCTGGCCAATATTTATCCTTCAACCAATGTCACTGAAACAGATTATCTGGTCGTATGTTTGTGGGAAATTACTGTGCGTTTCCTACATTACAACAGTGACTACTACTTATTTGGCTGTAAAGTGCTTTGGGCCGTCCTGAGGTCATAAAAAAGCGCCATATAAATGCAAGTCTTTCTATTTAACAACAACAACAACAACAACAACAACAACAACAACTTGTGTTTATACAGTGCCTTTAACGTAATAAAACATCCCAAGGCTCTTCACAGGAGCGTTATCAGACAAAATTTGACATTCATTGTGCCAGTAGTTCAGTTAAAGAGGATCGGGCTCTCTGAAGGTCAATGAAAGCCTCCTTAATTGTTAAAAGCTGAAATGACTATTTTTGGACATGATTATCGCAACTCAAAGGTCAAGAAAAGGAAGCTTAAGAATTGCCCCGACTGCTCTTTAAAAGGCATTTTTATCTTTTTCATTACTTGCTTGAGTTATCATTGATTGATTTGGAGATGGAGAATATCATTATGCACAGCGAGCCCTTTTATGAAATCCGTATTAATATTGTGTTACATTGAGCTTCTAAAGTTTAAGGCGACTTTCATCTCTTCCCTTTACATTTATTCTCAGTGAGATTCTGTCAATCATGCTCATGGAAAATAGCACTGTGACCAACAGCAGTTAATGCTGCCACTGCACTGTTCTCCCAAGGTGCCGTCAGCAATTTTGCCTGTATGCAACTTCATTGAGAGGGATAAATTGTCAAGCTTGTGTCCTTGGCCAAACAGAATGAATCTCAGTGGGTTAGACTGAATGAGTCATGAGCCTGCACGGTGCAATATTGCGATCGGAGGGAAATGGGAATCTCTACGCAGAATGCAGTCACAATCGTCCATATCAGGGATAAGTAGGGTTGCCGTATCTCCAGGTTTGAGACAAACAGATGTACCTTTGAATGAGCTGACTCCAAGGCGACAATTTTAGCCTAACCTGCCCGTCAGGAAGCTGACGAGATCGGGTGAAATTCTGCTTTTACGCCTGCCGGATTTTACTCTCTATTGAAGTCAGTAAAACCAGCGTTCCACCCGATCCCGTGGGTTTCCCGCCCGGCGAGTTAGGTTAAAATTACCCCCCAAATTTCTAATATGTATAGCAGACCCCATGGGAGGGGAATTCTCCTCCATGGTGCTGCCAAAAAATCGGGCAGGATCGCGGTGGAGATTGTCAGAAAATTCAGGTGGTGAAGCCTGCCACTAGCTCACTGGCCTGACCAGGACTTCCCTCTCTCTTCCCCCATCAGGACCACTGTTGGCCACACCAATCCAGCCCGCTGCATGCAAAATGGTGGTGGGTGTGCGGGGTCTGAGTCCCCAGCAGATTTTCCTCCTTTCCGTCCTAGTTACCGCTTCTTGGGCAGTAAACTCCAGGAAGTCCCCTTTTGGAGGGAGAGGTCCCTGTACCGGCCTCCGCTCCCTTTAGTTGGCCCCTGTGACTTAACTGCTGAAGGCCTTGGGCTCGGCCAAGACCTACAGTGGAATCCATCCTTCTGATCTTTGGGACGCTTCTGCCCCTTTAAGGTTCCTCGCCGTCTCTTCTGGCGCTGCAACAGCGCCAGGATTCTCTGCCCTAGCACTGGTGCGTTCTCTCATGATAGCGAAAATGAACTCCAACTCAGGAAAATGTGTCAGGACTGGGGCGGATATGGAGGGACGGAGGTGGGGGGGGTGGTCATTATCCAGAAAAGGAGAATTGCCCTCTCCCAAAGTTTGAGTTTTTAGTAAAAGTCTGTGTTGTCTATTTCTGTATCTTGTGATGTGGAGGCATTAGTTATTAAAGGTATCTGATGACATTTCAACAGTGGCAAAGCAAACTTCTGAGGGCCAATTTTCCAAATATACACACCTGACGCATCGCCTAGCCTGCCAAAAGCATATCCCTCCATGGCCTTGCCCCTCCCTATCTCTCTAACCTCCTCTAGCCCTACAACCCTCCGAGATCTCTGTGTTCCTCCAATTCTGTCCTCTTGCACATCCCCGATTTCCTTCGGTCCACCATTGGCGGCCGTGCCTTCAGCTGCTTGGGCCCTGGAATTCCCCCTCAAAATCTCTCCATCTCTCTACCTCTCTCTCCTCCTTTAAGCTGCTCCTTAAAACCTACCTCTTTGATCAAGCTTTTGGTCACCTGTCCTTATGTGGCTCGGAGTCAAATTATGTCTGATAACACTCCTGTGAAGCGTCTTCGGACATTTTACTATATTAAAGGCGCTATATTAATGCAAGTTGTTGTTGTTCTATGTGGGGAAATCACAGCCACACCCTACATGATTTTACACCCACAATTTCCCAATATTGTTCCAATAATACTTTCAGTATGCAGTTCTGAAGAAAGTTCTCTGTTTTGGGTTTAAGGCTTAGAGGCATCCTTTATTCAACCCTACTTGTATGTGTGTGCCAAGCTACCTAGTTTCCAGCCCCAAGCTGTCGTTTTTTTATTCGTTCATGGGATGTGGGCGTCGCTGACGAGGCCGGCATTTATTGCCCATCCCTAATTGCCCTTGAGAAGGTGGTGGTGAGCTGCCTTTTTGAACCGCTGCAGTCCATGTGGTGACGGTTCTCCCACAGTGCTGTTAGGAAGGGAGTTCCAGGATTTTGACCCAGCGACGATGAAGGAATGGTGATATATTTCCAAGTAGGGATGGTGTGTGACTTGGAGGGGAACGTGCAGGTGGTGTTGTTCCCATGTGCCTGCTGCTCTTGTCCTTCTAGGTGGTAGAGGTCGCGGGTTTGGGAGGTGCTGTCGAAGAAGCCTTGGCGAGTTGCTGCAGTGCATCCTGTGGATGGTACAAACTGCAGCCACTGTGCGCCGGTGGTGAAGGGAGTGAATGTTTAGGGTGGTGGATGGGATGCCAATCAAGTGGGCTGCTTTATCTTGGATGGTGTTGAGTTTCTTGAGTGTTGTTGGAGCTGCACTCATCCATGCAAGTGGAGAGTATTCCATCACACGCCTGACTTGTGCCTTGTAGATGGTGGAAAGGCTTTGGGGAGTCAGGAGGTGAGTCACTTGCTGCAGAATACCCAGCCTCTGACCTGCTCTCGTAGCCGCAGTATTTATATGGCTGGTCCAGTTAAGCTTCTGGTCAATGGTGACCCCCAGGATGTTGATGGTGGGGGATTCGGCGATGGTAATGCCGTTGAATGTCAAAGGGAGGTGGTTAGACTCTCTCTTGTTGGAGATGGTGATTGCCTCGCACTTATTTGGCGCGAATGTTACTTGCCACTTATCAGCCCAAGCCTGGATGTTGTCCAAGTCTTGCTGCATGCGGGCTCGGACTGCTTCATTATTTGAGGGGTTGCGAATGGAACTGAACACTGTGCAATCATCAGCGAACATCCTCATTTCTGACCTTATGATGGAGGGAAGGTCATTGATGAAGCAACTGAAGATGGTTGGGCCTAGGACACTGCCTTGAGGCACTCCTAATGATTGGCCTCCAACAACCACTACCATCTTCCTTTGCGCTAGGTATGACTCCAGTCACTGGAGAGTTTTCCCTCTGATTCCCATTGACTTCAATGTTACTAGGGCTCCTTGGTGCCACACTCGATCAAATGCTGCCTTGTCTCAACTGGATTTCATCCCCAAGGCTGAGTTCCTATCTAGATTTCTGTACCAAGGCTGCGTGTCTGTCTGCCACTGTTGATATTAGGTTTCATTCAAGGATCTATCCTTGTCCCCCTCCTATTTCTCATCTACATGCTGCCCCTCGACGACATCATCCGAAAACACAACGTCAGATTCTACATGCACGATGACGACACTTAGCTCTACCTCACAACCACCTCCCTCCATCCCTCCACTGTCTCTCATTTGTCACATGACTTGTCCAGCATCCAGTACTGGATGAGCAAAAATTTCCTCCAACTAAATATTGGGAAGACCGAAGCCATTATCTTTGGTCCCCACCGCAAACTCTGTTCCCTAGCCACCGACTCCATCCCTCTCCCTGGCCACTGTCTGAGGCTGAACATGATCGTTCACAACCTTGGTGTCATATTTGACCCTGAGATGAGCTTCCGAACACATATCCACTCAATCACCAACACCGCCTACTTCCACCTCCGTAACATCGCCTGTCTCCGCCCCTGCCTCAGCTCATCTACTGCTGAAACCCTCATCCATGCCTTTGTTACCTCCAGACTGGACTATTCCAATGGTCTCCTGGCTGGCCTCTCATCTTCCACCCTCCATAAACTTGAGCTCATCCAAAACTCTGCTGCCCGTATCCTAACGCGCACCAAGTCCCATTCTCCCATCACCCCTGTGCTTGCTGACCTACATTGGCTCCCAGTCCGGGAATGCCACGATTTTTAAAAATTTCATCCTTGCTTTCAAATCCCTCCATGTCCTCGCCCCTCCCTATCTCTGTAACCTCCTCCAGCCCACAACCCGCCGAGATCTCTGCACTCCTCCAAATCTTGCCTCTTGCGTATCTCCGATTTTAATCGTTCCACCGTTGGCAGCCATGCCTTCAGCTGCCTAGGCCCTAAGCTCTGGAATTCTCTCCCTAAACCTCTCCGCCTCTCTACCTCTCTCTCCTCCTTTAAGACACTCCTTAAAACCTACCTCTTTGACCAAGCTTTTAGCCACCTGTCCTAATATCTCCTTATGTGGATCGGTGTCAAATTTTGTTTGATAATCGCTCCTGTGAAGCGCCTTGGGACATTTCACTACGTTAAAGGCGCTATATAAATACAAGTTGTTGTTGTTGTCCATTAGTTCTTGGCTTTGGCTGTAGATGAAATGCACTGCTACGGCAAGGGAATGGAAAAAATGTCATCGTCAGCTAAGCTACTGTTTGCATTCAACCAGTAGAAGTTGATCATGGAGTGGTATCAACAGTGGCCATTAATTTGTTCACAGCCCAGACTATTAAAAGCCAGCCTGACTACAAAGGGTTTTAAGAAGCCAAGTGACCCCATGAGGAGTTAACAATGAAATGAAACCACAGTGAGAAAAACATGTCGTATGAATTTTCTGTGATAACACTAGAATTAAATTCACTTAATGAGATGATCTTGCGATTTTACACCATTTCATACTAGATATTATATCTGGTGCTTTTTTTCCTCTCTTTTTATCTCAAAGTCTCTTAACTGGAAAGCAAGTAACATTGTTGACCAACCTTATCACTGGGTCATTAATCACCGAATACAGTAGCAGTGTTATTGATCAGTTTCAGAAGCCACAGATGCACGATTTATCTTTAAGATGAGCAGGGGCCGACACCTATAATTACCTTTTGTAAATCACACGGTGCAGCTAGGGCAAGCAGTAATGTGTGCCGATTTCTATCCGACCATCAGTGCAAAAGCAGGTGGAAGAACAGTGAAGCAGACAACACACACCTGACATTTTCCCAATGCACATTTCTCTGTCCCTGAACCATTAGTCTGTGCCAAGGATGGTAGAAATTAGCAGCAGAATCCTTTGGGATAGCAGTGTAATTTTCCTAACATAATGAGATCTTGTTGACGTTGTCTCTCTCTCTCCTTCTCTTTCTTGGAAGGAAGAATCTGCTGGAAAATTGAAACGGTTTCTAACATTGCACCTGATGGCAGCGTTAACCATTTCATAGGTTGTGGATTGCATTTGTGCAGTCCCATTTAATTACCCCAACAAAACAGTGTGGTCCCAATTCATTGCCCCATACGCAATGTTGGGGGAGGCAGGAAATTCTCCGCTATATAAAGAAAGATGTTTTCAAACTCAATCCTCCTCATAATCTTCTGAGTTATAGCAAATGGTCCCAGGTGTGACACATTATACAGAGCACTGCATAGTTAACTGTTTTACAACCAATTACCTTGGACCATTTGGACAGAAAGTTGGCCTTCTCAACTTAGACCATAATCCCATTCCGTGCCCAATCCTCCAGCCCCATGTCTAGTTTTAGACTTTGTTAGAGAAATCAGACATGCACAAAACTCAGATATCAAAGCGCCCTAAAACAGGCCATTCTAGGTTAATTTGCAAATAGCCACAACTCACCTAATTCAGCTCATTTCAAGTCCATGTCTCTTTAAATGCTGGCAATACACAACAGGTCAGTCAGAACCGTGGAGAGAAAAGATAGGTTAACATTTCGGGCAGAGAACTTTCTTCAGAACTGAAAACTGAAAGACAAATGAGCACATTGGTAGAATCAACACAACAACAACAACTTGCATTTATATAGTGCCTTTAATGTGGTAAAACGTCCCAAGGCGCTTCACAGAAGCGATTATCAAACAAAATTTGACACCCAGCCACATAAGGAGATATTAGAACAGGTGACCAAAAGCTTGGTCAAAGAGATAGGTTTTAAGAAGTGTCTTAAAGGAGGAGAGGTAGAGAGGTGGAGAGGTTTAGGGAGGGAATTCCAGAGCTTAGGGCCGAGGCAGCTGAAGGCACGGCTGCCAATGGTGGAGCGATTAAAATCGAGGATGTGCAAGAGGCAAGAATCGGAGGAGCGCAGAGATCTCGGAGGGATGTAGGGCAGGAGGAGGTTACAGAGATAGGGAGGGGTGAGGCCATGGAGGGATTTGAAAACAAGGATGAGAATTTTATAATCGAGGCGTTGCCGGATGAAATCACATCCGAGGATGAATTTTTAAAAAACTTCAGTGGAGTACTGAGGGAGTGCCGTCTTTCAGGTGAGACGTTAAACGGAGGTTCGGCCAGTGTCGGTCAGCGAGCACAGGTTTGATGGGGGAACGGGACTTGCTGCGGGTTGGGATATGGGCAGCAGAGTTTTGGATGAGATCAATAGTTTCCAACATTTACTCCAGTCATTTAAGCCCAGCAATTACTGACTGTCACCTTTGGTTCACTGGTAGTGAGTGCTTTTCCCTCTGAGTCAGAAGGTTGTGGTTTCAAACCACACTCCAGAGGCTTGAGCACGTAACCTAGACTGACACTTCAGTGGTTGAAGCTTATCTGCCCTCTGAAGTGGCCTAGAGAGCCACACAGTTGTATCAAATTGCTGCAATGAATTTCAGTTCAAGAAGAAGGCCTACCAGCACCTTCTCAGGGCAACTAGGAAACGGTAATAAATACCAGCCTTGCCAGTGACACCCACATCTGAGGATGAATTTAAAAAAAGACTTCAGTGCAGTACTGAGGGAGTGCCGTCTTTCAGATGAGAGTTAAACCGAGGTCCCATCTGCCCTCTCAGATGGACATAAAAGTTATCACTTTGAATTAACCGTCCCCTTTAACGTGGAAGCATACATTGTCCATATTGTCTATGCAGCTAAGACTCCCTGCCTGGTGTATTGAATAAAGAAACCATTTTAGCATCAGGGTGTAAATTGCTTTGGGATATATTCAACGATTTCCCATTGTCTAATGCAAACACAATACACAAATCTAAACAGTTTATGAAGGCAATAACGGCTGGCCCATTTGGTATTCAGCCCAGGTCCCAACCTAAACAACATTCTAAATATCTTGTGTATCTATGAGAGTCAATGTTTTGTAAACTGAACATGACCTTTTATCAATAACATAATATAAATTGAACAAAAATTCCATCCAGGCCAAGTAGATAAAAATCCAAACATGTTACAGCCCCGTTCATTCTCCCACTTTCCCTCTGTAATATGTATATCTGTAGTAGCTCCGTTTCTGCTTCTGTAATATTGCTCTCTCTTTGTAACATCAAAGAAAGAGGAGGCAGAGAATTGCCCTGTGGGCAAATAAGCCACTTTCAGCAGTAAATGTGTGCTAATAGTGAATATTTATCACTGACCCATGAAATGAATTGACTAGATTTGGTGATGCTCTATTCCATCACTTGACAGGAGTTAGGATCACTAAAATTAATCACCAGAAAATTGGGAGCGCCATATATTAGACACGCTGACCTACGCACCCCATTCTCCAACCCTTATTTTCCACATTCCCAAATGTCAATTTACCACATGCAGTAAATTAAACCAACAAATTCAAATTGATGCCAATACTTGTGCTAATTAGTTTACTGACCTGCTAGCCTCCCCTGTACGTTACTGCACAATAATACCAACTGTCCAAAATGGCAGAATGTAGCTCCTTCTGCCAAGCGAATCCTAAGCCCCAAATCACCGAACAGGAGGTGGAATTAATAGTGAATGAGATGCTTAAGGGATGGTCTGCTGTTTCTGGTACAAGTGTGAATTGGGCATGTGACAATGCAAGGAATGAGATAACAGAGCAATTAAAAACAATCTGCCAGAAGAGAAGAACTTAAGTTTGATGCCAGGGAAAGGATCCAATAATAATATGATTAAAAAAACAGTGGAAGATTTCTGACGAAGCATCCCACTCAAAATGTTAATCTATCTTTCTCTTCCAAATATTTCTCCTGTTTTTTTCATTTCAGATTTCCAGCATTTGTTTTTTTTTTCAAAAAGAAAAGATCCAGTTCAACTGCCAAGAGGAGGAGGACACATCTACAGCTCAAAAATTGCCTTCGCTCTTCTCCATGGAAGGCTTGAGAGACCGGCAGAATGTAACATGAGAATGACAACCACAGGTAGATGCTTCTCCATCTGTTGAGATCTAATAATTATTATTGAGGCAGGCGATACAATTCATACTCTTTTCAAAATAGTATTCTATACCTTAAAAACATTGTACCACAAAAAGCAACAACGTAGGACAATCTATACCTGCACCAGTACAGTCTGCATCAGCACCACCCCATGAGCAGGAGGAAGTGGTGTTGCCTCAGAGGAAACACCTGCTAACCACCACTTCAAAATTCAAAGATTGAGACCACAGGAGCAGGATGAGGAAGAGGTGTGGTAAGATATGCTTTCCTCAACCTTCAGGAAATAAAGTCAGTTACTGAAGTCAGAAAACGTTGTAGTATTAGGCATTGGCTCAGTGTCAGCCTTGGCTCAGTTTAAGCTGCCTTTGAGTCAGAAGGTTCAAGTCCCACTCCAGAGACTTGAGCACATAATCCAGGCTAATACAATACAATACAATACTGAGGGAGTGCTGCACTGTCCCAGAAACCGCCTTTCGGATGAGACGTTAAACCTCGGCCCCTCCAGAAACTCCATACCCTTGCCACTGATTCAATCCCTCTCCCCAGCCATTGTCTCAGGTTGAACCAAACTGTTTGCAACCTCAGCATCCTATTCAACTGCGAGCTGAGCTTCTGACCCCATATCCTCTTCATCACAAAGACTGCCTACTTCCACCTCTGTAACATCGCCCACCTCCACCTCTACTTCAGCCCATCTACTGCTGAAACCCTCATTCCTGCCTTTATCGCCTCCAGACTCAGCTATTTCAATGCTCTCCTGGCCAGCCTTCCATCCTCCATGCTCCATAAACTTCAATCTATTCAAAGCTCTGCTGCCCGTATCCTATCCCGCACCAAGACCCACTCACCCATCAATCCTGTCTTTGCGGACCTACATTGGCTACCGGACCCCCAGTGCCTCCAACTTAAAATTCCCTTCATGGCCTCACCCCTCCCTATCTCTATACCGCCTCCAGCCCAACTCCCCCCCTTAGCTCTCCATTCCTCTGACTGACCATTTGCGTAGCCCCCGTTCCTTCATTCCACCATTGGATGCTGTGCCTTCAGTCGCCGAGGTCCCTCTCCCCATTTAATACCGCACCACTTTGACCACCCCTCCTAATACCTTCTTCTTTACCTCCACATCCATTTATTCCTGATTGCGCCTCTGAGTAACAACTTGGGATGATTTTCCACGTTAATGGAGCCAAATAAATGCAAGTTGTGGTGGTTGCTGTTACCCACAGAATTCCATCCTATGCCGTTGCAAACGATCTCCTCATTGACAGAATGCAATCCTTAGCATTTTAGATGTGCAAGAGAATTGTGCCTAGGTTCGTAGAGTTTGCCCTGCTTGCAGTCCACCATTCCACATACACAGGGGAATCCAACAACATACTTATTAATGCCTCTGTTGATCCTTAAAAGTTGATAGGTTAGCGGTGGAGTAGTAACACTGCCCTGCCAAGTTAACCTGCTTCTAACCCGCTGCAATTTTCTCCCCCCCTATGCTTCGATTGCGATGGAGGGTGGGTTTGGGGGCGGTAATATCGATCCTGATAACTTTACCACTGCTGGGAGGGAAGGAGATTCGGCTCATGTCCATTTTAACAGCTGCAACCAGATAAAGCAGAGCATTCGTCTCTCTGCAAGAATGGCTGAAGCAGAAACAGCCTCAAGGGCCCTTCCCATCAGATCCTTCATGCACTCCCGGACCCTCAGCGCCACCGCGCGCTGTCCCCGAGGAGGCTGCGGTGGAGATGAGACCGTCACCCATCTCCTTCTGGAATGTGCCTTTGTAAAGAAGGTCTGGAGAGAGATGCGGTGGTATCTGTCCAGGTTCATCCCGAGCAGTTCTGTAACACAGGATTCTGTGCTCTACGGGCTGTTCCCGGGGACGCACACCGAGATGGACATCAACTGCTGCTGGAAGACCATCAACTCGGTGAAAGACGCCCTTTGGTCTGCCCGAAACCTGCTGGTCTTCCAGTGCGAGGAGCTGTCCTCGAACGAATGTTGCAGACTGGCACATTCCAAGGTCCAGGACTACGTGCTGAGGGACGCACTGAGGATGGGTGCGGCCGCCGCAAAGGCTCTATGGGGAAAGGCAACCGTTTAGAGCCTTCCCGCCATTGTATACTGAGGGGCTGCAATCAGGGAAAAAACCCCCTCGGGCAGAATGTAAATCTCAAATTGATGTAATGTACCTGTAATTAATCTGTAATGTACCTGTAATGAATCTGTAATCAATAATCTGTATTGAGTGTAATGCAATGAGGCACCCTAAAGTGTCATGAACTGTAATTATGTACAATGTGTTCATTGAACTGTACTTGACGTAACCTGCAAATTGCATAATCTGTATTGTGTACATTTGGAATGTGATATGACAACTGTATTGTATGTATTGCTGCAAATTTTATGAATAAAGTATATTTTTTTGAAAAACAAAACAGCCTCAAGGGTGTCAGCAACTGGATGGGGTTACAGATTCTTAGATGCATCCAAAGGACCATGGAAATCCTTTTGACAGATGTTCGGGCCAGGAGAGCAAGATTGTTGGACACTGAGTGCAGGTAGTCCCATAAGAGGGTGATTCAGGCTGTACGGAGGGAGGCAGTCAGTGCTACTTTCACTCCACCAAGAAATGACACACACTGCTGGAGGAGGTTCAATGACTTCACAAGGGTAGCTAAGGTAAGTTTAGGCTTTGGTACCAATACACATCTTTTACATTCATGCTGATTTCACTCATCTTCTTTCTGATCATACTCTTTCTCTCTCATCACCTGGGTGTCAGGAAAACTCATTAATGCAAAGGGAAACCTCTCAAAAGATTCAAGCACCATCTTAACTGGAACAATTTTGCAAACTCACATAGCCTGCCACAAGGACTTCTATTAGTCTGCAAGGACACTTCATTTAAAGGGAAAATGCATCTTCACCTCTCATTGTCATGGTATTCATGCACTCATGTGCAGCAAGCATCCATACCACTCTCTTTAACATTTTCTATCTCCGGAGAGCGGCAGTGAACCTGCTGCTGTAAGGTCCCCAACAATGCCCACACATGAGGGAACTTCAGACAGGGGCCCGGCAAGAGAAAGGCTTCCGGAAACTGGTCTTTCTGTGACAGCTGCTTCCCAGAGGCAAGATTATGTAGAACATAGCAAGCTGCAGTGATTCCTGAGACTCTCACTGGACTGTATTGCAAGGCTCTACCAGATTTATCCAAGCACCAATAACTGCACTTGAGAATTCCTATAGTCTTCTCTATAATCCTTCTTGTACTGGCATAGGCCTCATTATATCTGTTTCCCTCCTCTGTCTGCGGAAGTCTTACTGGAGTCATCAGCAATGAGTTCAGCGAATTTCCCTGAACACCAATCAGCCATCTTGATACATTACTTTAGTCATGAGGACTGGTGTGGTGGATTGTCACATGATGAAAGTATCATGGCAGCTTCCTAGGTAACTGGCATTGACATGCAGAATAAGGTGATTGGCATCGCACACATGCTGGATATTAATAGAAAGAACGCCTTTCCTGTTCATAAATCATATCTGCATTCAGATATGTGGCCATTTTCTTTCCTTGGATATTTTTTCAATGGTCTGGTTTTACGATTTTGATCATCACTGCGCCTTGAATGAGTTATTTCATCTGGGCATGACTGCACCTCAGACAAGATAAATCGCCAGATGAAAAATCATGTTAAAGATTGACCTAGTCGTGTTGATGAAGCAATACATTTCTTTCTAGGCTGCAAGTGGCTGAAGAACTATACTCTAGAGTACAATGAACAAAGTACAATGAACAATCATTTTATTTTATACTGGAGTTCATACCTCTAAGAGGCACTGGAGAAGGTGCAAAAAAGATTTACAAGGATGATACCAGAACTGAGAGGTTATAACTATCAGGAAAGACTGAACAGGCAGGTACTCTTTTCTCTAGAAAAGAGAGGGGTAACCTAATAGAGATCTTTAAAATTATATGATAGGGTAAACATAGAGATGATGTTTCCACTCGTGGGGGAGTCCAAAACTTGGGGGCATAGATATAAGATAGTCACTAATAAATCCAATAAGGAATTCAGGAAAAACTTCTTCACCCAGAGAGTGGTGAGAATGTGGAACTTGCTACCACATGGAGTAGTCAGGGCGAATAGCATTGTAGCATTTAAGAGGAAGCTGAATAATTACATGATGGAGAAAGGAATAGGAGGTTATGCTGACAGCGTTAGATGAATTAGGGTTAAAGGAGGCTTGTGTAGAGCATAAACACTGTAACAGATCAGTTGGGCCGAATGTCCTGTTTCTGTACTGTAAATTCTATGTAATTCTATGTAATACGGGGCTTTGAATGGCATATGCATTTCATCAGTTGCCCCTTACAGCTGTGGGAGCCCTACCAGTCTATAGAACGAGATAGCTCTCCCTCTTTGTTTGTCTGCTTCGATTGCTTGAATTGCACAGCCCCCCCGAATCGAGCATCAGTGACCTACCTTGATGCAATGGGGTGCCGCTGCCTGACTAATGTGGCGAGATTACCTTGATGCTGCCTGGAAGGATCCAGTTACAAAGAAATTCAAGGCAGTGGTGAACTTGACAATGAATGCTGCTCTCGCAGTGAAGTGAGCTGCAGATCTTCAGCCAATATTTGACATATTTTCCCATTAGCCTCTGGGATGAAGCACAGCTTTCTGAGGCACTGACAGTCAGAAACGTCTAAGTGAGACCTTCTGTGGACCCTAGTAAATGGATATGAGCATGAAGGGAAGAGAAATCTTCTCACCCTAAGAGCTTCCACTCTAGCCTCTTCCAAGTCCTCACTCTCCTCCGTTCCATTGTGTACGAATAGAGATATTCGCACCCGGTGTAAATCTATGTCCTCAGCGTAAAGCAGTAGAACCATAGAATCATAGAATGATACAGCACAGAAGGAGGTCATTCGGCCCATTGTGCCTGTGCTGGCTCTTTGGTAGAGCTATCCAACTAGTCCCACTCCCTTGCTCTTTCCCCATAGCCCTGCAATTTTTTCCCTTCAAGTATATATCCAATTCCCTTTTGAAAGTTACTATTGAATCTGTACTTTGAGCGGAGCTGAGTGAAACTAACAGCAAAAGTCCTGACTACTTCCAGTGCAGCTGTAACAATTGTGGATGATAGTTGAGTACACTCATTTTAACCTGCAACATTCATTAGTTATGACATCTCTAGTAATTTCTTCTTGGAAGAAATTTACAATGCAATGAAAGTTTTTTTACTCCCTGTTTAAATATTAGTGTTTCATTAGTCAAAATGAAAATCAGTAGAAAGCCCATGTGGAGAATACAGGGTCTCCACCAACCCCTAGTGTTAAACTTCCACCTCTGCTTCACTCTCTCTCAGCTGTGGCATTAATTTTTCATCAGCTGATTCTCTGTTCACTGCCATTTAGCTCTGCTCTCAGTGTTTCTTGACTCCATTACTAACATCACAGCTTTGTTCAAGGATGTAAAATATGGAATTTGACAGTCATCTGGGAGGGCAGTGCACACTTAAATTAGATTTTGATGTTAGCAAGGATCAGGGTATAATACTGAAGTGAGAGAGGCAAGGATTCTACACTTAAGCATGGGTCTATCAGGTTCTGTATCATATTCAGGCACCACAATGTTGATAAATTCAGGGTGGACAGCATTAACTGCGGCAGTTTTTGGGGAAAATAATGAACAAAAATAAAAATACATAATAGACAAGTGCAAACAGAGATTTGACTAAATATATACACATTATATTCGGTGCCAGAATTATTTCTTTATTTTTTGGCAGTATCTCCTTTGGACTCCCCTCTGTCTCTTAAAGGCAATGATACTAGTCTGCAATTCTCACCACCTATCCCAAGTGGGCGTTCTTCGTCAGAGAGTCTGTTTTGGTAAGATTTTCAAATCATGGGAGCATTGAATCCAACCTTATCTTTGTTCATCATTCACACACTCACACACACTTTCCAAAAGAAAAAAGAAAGACCTGCATTTAAATAGCGCTTTTCAAGACCTCAGGACGTCCCAAAGCGCGTTGCAGCCAACAAAGTACTTTTGTGATGTGTAGTCACTGTTGTCATGTAGGAAACGCAGCAGCTAATTTGTACACAGCAAGTTCTCACAAACAGCAATGTGGTAATGACCAGATAATCTGTTTTTTAATGGTGTTGGTTGAGGGATAAATGTTGACCAGGACACCGGGGAGAACTCCCTGTTCTTCTGCAAAAAAGCAACACGGCATATTTACTGTCCCCCTGAGAGGGCAGACGGGGCCTCGGTTTAACGTCTCATCCGAAAGACAGCACCTCCAACAGTGCAGCACTCCCTCTGTATTGCACTGGGAGTGTCACCCTGTACTTTATACTCAAGTCTCTGGAGTGGGACTTGAACCCATAATCTTCTAACAGTCAGAGGTGAGAGCACTACCCACTGAGCCACAGATCTGTAAACGGTCACTGGATAATGATCAGGAGAGTGACCCCTGGATGAGCTACCTCTGCCAGGCCCAAGCCGATTTCAGGGTCATCGCTGCCATACTGGGAGAGATCAACTAATTCAGCACAGGCGGGGGAATTAAAGCTGGGATCCTCCACTCTGCGTTACCTCACTACACACTAACTTAACCAACTAAGTCATCAGGCAGTGAAAAAATAGGTTGGGGGAGTTGAAAAAAAATTGACGCCAGGACTATCCAGTTAATATACAAGACTTTTCAGACCTATTACATTTTTAGAATTCCTTCTATACAGTAAAAAATATGAACAATTCTCGTTTGTTTCTCACGTGTTACCCACTTCAGAAAGATTGAAGCATTGTTTTGTCAATGGATGAAAACATTCGCATGTCTGGTGCTGCCAGGATATGTGAAATATGACTTTTCTCTCTGAAAATCCCTGCTCATCTGCCACAAGTTGCCTCGAGACCCATTCGCTGAAAGTGTTTTATCCAAATTTTTTCTCTTTTTAGTGTTCCAATTAACTCGTCAATGCACAATGCCTGATGAAGTACTTCAGGGGAGTAATTAGAAGTGACAGAGTTTTTGCAATTGACTGGTCAGGGAAACGTGCTGTTTAGGGAACTGTCGATGCCAGTCAAGAGTGATTAAGTTACTAAGAGAAGCACGTTTTACGTCCGGGAACTGTTGTGGTCCCAATGCATTATAGGGACATTGTGTGGGGAATGTGTTATAATTGAGTTCAAAGTCCCTTGACTGCCCTGCCACACTTAAATGACAGCAGAGGAGTTGGGGCCAGAAAACCCAGGTGATTTCCCTGCCGACAATCCCAAGGGCTGCCTACCCCAGAGACTGCCAGGAAATGGATGCAAGTACAGCCTGGGGCTTTCGTTGGCAAGAGAAAGCCTAGTATTGAGCAGCCCTCCCTCTCTTCAAGCCCCTTATTTTCAGCTGGAGGGCCCAGCTGGATGTAAAAGATCCCCTGGCACTATTTCGAAAAAAGCAGGGGAGTTCACCTCGGTGTCCTGACCAATATTTATCTCTCAACCAACATCACTAAAACAGAATATCCGGACATTATCACATGGTTGTTTGTGGGACCTTGCTGCGAGCAAATTGGCTGCCCCATTTCCTACATTATAACAGTGACTACACTTCAAAAGTACTTTGTTGGCTGTAATGCTCTTTGGGGTCTCCTGAGGTCATGAAAGGCAAGTTCTTTCTTTCTTTGATTGTGGAATGCAATGCAAGCAAAATATGGCAACCATTTCCAGCCAGAACTGAAGAAATTGTAGAAAAGCTGCAATGGTTCCTGTTCCTAGGTATCATTGGTAAAGAAGCTTCAGAAAGTTTCAACGCACCATAGTCCCGGCATCCATCAGATCTTGAAAGTGATGGCTGGCTGCACAGTTATAGTAATGGAACAAAAATCTGATGCAGCATAATCCATGGCGTGACACGAGGTGCACAAGCGACAAATAGCTCCGCTGCTCTGCGCTAAGGAAAACATTCGACTCACGCTATCCCTTTGTGAGGAAAAATGACTGATTTTCATATCAATGCTGTTAGATAGCCCGCCATGGATACCTCTGGGAATCTTGCTCAGATTTTCATAACCTGTCTATACAGCCCGCAATTTCCTTGGGAGTTCCGTTGGACTCTTAGCATAACTCTGGTGGGCGTCTAGCTACCGTTCCAGAAGTACGCAGGGACTGTCGACTCCACGAGTTCTCAGTCGACCTTGTAAGGGGCAGAACCTTCACCTGTCCTTTACAAGTCCAATGACACCAGGGGGATGGAGGCAGTGATGGAACCAGAGACGGCGGGGGGCTCCCTACACTGAGAGTTCCTGCTCTCCCAGCATAACACTCGAAGGCCCGTATGTCAACTACCAACCTCCAGAAGGGTGCAAGTGGGCCCCACCGGGGAGGGTGGGGTGTCCAGGCCAGCGAAGATGGTTGCATTTTTTTCAACATTAGTATCGGCCCCCTTACACAGGGAGCTGGGGAGGGACTGCATGAGGTCTCCAAGACTTGGGCCTAAGCACCCAGCCCCCCCATCCCCCCACCTCCCTTCCCGATTACAGCCAAGCTTCAGATTTTCCAGCAGCATGGGGCAGGCGGGCACTAGAGAAGCACCATCGTGGCACAGGTGCCTACTAGCCCCGTGCAAATGAAGTGTCCTCCCACTGACCCCTGCAAAAATCCAGTGGGGTCAGTGTTGGAGGGCACTACCGGGCTGATCTTATTGTAACCATTGGGATCGCAGCCCTGCAGATTGGTGGAGCCTGTTTTTTTTTAGAAACCAATTTTTATGTAGTTTTAATAATGTGTAAGATGATAAAAGTATTTTAAATGAGTAAATGACTCTCTTTAGATCACAGCATGCAAACAATTACAACAAAATTACTTCCACGAGAGACTGGTTCCAGGAATGGTTATGGACTCCATACGAACGCTAGGGTTGATACCCTGACAAGAATATTCATCAAGGGCACCAGATGAATCCTTAATCCCGTCATCTTAACTCCTCATTTAGGAAACGTTCAGGGTTTGCACCCAGTCTATGGCTAAATTTGGCTCGCCAAACTGTTTTACGTTAATCAGTTTGGATTATATTAGCATTTACACTACCAACCTCCCATTAGGATGTGCGCTAGATACTGAGTGACTAAGTTAATCCTTTCTTGCCAATCATCAAAGAAATCAGACAACAAAGTCAAGAACTAACATTTGCCTGTTAATCTTAGAATCATAGTTAGTAACACTCAATCTTAAACAATTCAAATCATTAGTAGATAAGGTTAATTGATGAAATAAATAACAGAAGTTACAAAGGCAGCTCAGTTATGTTACAGTAATTCACCATTAATTGCTTGCTGATTATAAATTTACAGTTGAGATCAGTGTCTGAAGTTGATATAAATTGGTAGTTTAATTTATGATTAGACTGCTTAGATAGCTGACAAGTTAACAGCATTAGACAGACAGTCTATTGAATAGATTAAAGTCAATATGCTTGTAGTTAGCAATGTTTGCAGAACTTCTACGAGCTCATCCTTATGAGCTGGCGTGGATGAACTGGCTGCCTTGCCTTCCTTAGAAAGTGTTATCCTTCTCAGGGTGATGAACTTCCATCTGTAGGGGTGTTATCCATTCCTCCTGGATCCTCTGCTCCTGGCTAAGTTCGCCTTCCGCGTTGGTAGCTCCACCTCAATGAGCTGACTTAAATCTCACCTCCCCTTTAAACTTGTACATCTAAGTGACATACTTATATGTGTCTGCATCTGCCTGGTATAGCCACACAATCGTAACTTATGTAACCTTTGTCTCTCTCTCTCTCTCTGTTGGAGATACACTTTCCAATTTTACAGTGACACCCTTCCACATATATTAGACAAAGAAATCCTACACCTTCGACTACAAAAACTGCTACAAGAACTAGAACTAAAATGTGAACTAAGAACTGAGGGTGGAAGACTGAGGACTTTAGTGTCAACACACCATCTTATACATCCTTAATTTCCAAAGGAACCTCCTCAATTCCATTGACCAATCTGAATGATGTGTTAGAAGATTTTAGTCTCTTTGTTAACATACAACTGGAGCCCCCGATGACCTCCAAATCAATGAATCCCAGCACGTAGGCTTGGCAGATCCCTCATTGACTCCCTAGTTTCTCAGATCTCTGCTCACAAAGGGTCTCACGTAGGTCCAGATAAGGCAGGACATCTTTATCCCCCCCCCCCCCCCCACTTAATGAGCCATTTCTGGGTCTGTGGTCTTGATAGCTTGTCTTCTATCGATGGTAAGAAATGTTTTGTTCCTATGGGCCTTCATGGTTGAATTAGCATTAGCCCTTTCCTTTCCCAGCATTCAGTCTGACTGCTGACTCCATTTTGAGGACAGATTTAAGGTAATTCTTAGGGCATTCCTCCTACAGCTGGCTTATGCTGAACTGAGTATCCTTGAAGAAGGGAATGCTTTTGAACTGCAACTTTGCAGTGAAGCCAAAGTTGCAGTATAAATACTGAATCAGAGCCCAACCTGACTCCAAGGAGAAGCAATGTCCAGAGCAGCGTCAGACCGGGTTTATAAAATGACAGCAATCCTTTTTTCCCATTGGCCGAAGGGTCAAGAACCAGAGGACATAGGTTTAAGGTGATTGGCCAAAGAACCAAAAGTGACATGAGGTAAAACTTTTTTGCACAGCGAGTGGTTAGAATCTAAAATGCACTGCCCGAGGGGGCGGTGGAGGCAGATTCAATCATAGCCTTCAAAAGGGAACTGGATAAGGAGTTGAAAGGAAAACATTTGCAGGGTTATGGGGAAAGGGCGGGGGAGTGGGACAAGCTGGATTGCTCTTGCATAGAGCCGTCACGGACTCGATGGGCCGAATGGCCTCCTTCCAAGCTGTAAACTTTCTATAATTCTATGATTCTAACAGGACATGCATGGACGAGGAAGATTAAGTAATGAAGGCTGGTACCTGTGGGCTGGAGGACCAACACAGTTCCTGATTCTACTTCAGCATCTAGGGTCTGCTCACAAATGTCTGAGCGGGATTGCCTACGAGTCACATGTCTCCTTGCAGAATGCAATATTAACAAGTGGTATGCAACCTCTCCTCTAATGCCCGATGTAAATGGGCATTAGTAACATATCGCATGTGGGATGCCTGAGCGTCACAATAGAGTACATTGCCTCCTTAGCTCCAATCCCGACAATAACAGGCTTAACTAGCTTATTGCAGGTCATCAGCATTGTAGTATATAGAAAGAAAGAAAAAGAAACATAGAAACATAGAAAATAGGAGCAAGAGTAGGCCATTCAGCCCTTCGGGTCTGCTCCGCCATTCAAAATGATCATGGCTGATCGTGTAACTCAGTACCCTGTTCCCGCTTTTTCCCCATATCCCTTGATCCCTGAAAGGGAGAGAAAGAAAGAAAGATAGGGAGAGAGAGAAAGAAAGAAAGAAAGAAAGCGAGAGAGAGAAAGAAAGAGAGAGAGAGAAAGAAAGAAAAAGAAAAGGAGAGAGAGAAAGAAAGGAAGAGAGAGAAAGAAAGAAAGGGAAAGAAAGAAAGGAGGAAAAAGACAATAAGGTCCTTCAAACAGCAATGAGATAAATGACCAAATATCCTGTTTTTCAGTGATGATGGTTGAGGGATAAATGTTGACCAGTACATCGAGGAGACCACCTCTTCGATTAGGCCCATGGCATATTTCAGAGGGCAGATGGGGCTTGGTTTAACATCTCATCCAAAAGATACTTTACAATACCTCAGCACTGCAATGAAGCGTCAGCCTACATAATGTGCTCAAATCCACAACCTTCTGACTCGGAGGCGAGAGTGCTACCACTGAGCCAATTCTGACACCTCAACAGAAATTTGGCAGCATGTGTTAAACAGTCAGGAAATGAGAGTTACTCTGCACTCACAAAATTATTCACTTTTAACCCTTCAATAATGCAGGTTTTTCCAGCCTTATATATGGAAACAAATTATACTTAAGTCTCTCCCGTGGGGGAACCGACAGCAGATGTCCAGCAGAGAATCCAGAGAGGAGTCACCGAGAAAGGCTTAAGAGAGTGAGTGGTAGTTGCAAGTGGATGATAAGTATGGTTGCCAACTCTCCAGGATTGCCCTGGAGTCTCCAGGAATTAAATATCAATCTCCAGGACACTGCTGTGAGCAACCCGGGAGAAAAATCACTGGGGGCAATAAAATGTTGTGTTCTTTTTATTTCCTTTGAACACTTTTGTTTACTAGTTATAAAGAATATCAGACAGAGGGAAAAAAGTCTGTTTGACTGACAGTCAAGAATCATCGAATCGGATAATGAAGACTCTATTCGCTTTCTGATTGGCCATGGGAAGGCGGTACGCCATGAGAACGCACGTGTCAGGTGACCAATGGCGGGAGTGTGGGGGCAGGAGGTCATGTGACCACACCTCCAGGAATATGTCCAACCAGAGTTGGCGACCCTAGCATTAGGTAGGGTGGAAGGGAAAGAGTCTGAGTGCCAGCCATAAGTGGCGTCCAGAGTCACGCAGGCATGGAAGACCACAACCATCAGAGGGTCCAGAAGAGGGAGCAGATCCAGCCAAAATGATGTGGTAGCAACGCAATCAGGCAGAAGCTTTGTTCAGGAGATAGTACAACGGAGGAAGGAATCAGGGCAGGAAGCAATACAACAATGTACAAAAGCTTCAAATTGGACATCCAGATTTGTACCACTTGACAGTAGCTGTCTGCAGGAGAAATACTTTCCAGATATTTGTAGTGCAATACAGGCAACTTGATGAGTAAGAATAAGCATTTTATTCTGAAGTGTCTAATTTTGATGAGTTTCTTACGTTATAAAATCAATATGGCGGCTCAAACTCGATTCACAACAAACTTTGAACAATTTGATTAGTCAGTTTCTGCAACTTGTCAGTTTGTGGTTGACAGCTTGAAGAAAAATGAAGTGATCTGATTTTTCAGTATTCTGCTGCTTACTTATTCCTCATTGGACAATATTGAATGAATAGAAGTGTTTTTTTGAAGTGGGTATGCTGGTGTAATGCTTATGTTACTGGACTAGTAATTCAGGGAAGGCCTAGGCTAATTATTCAGCAGAATGTGGGTTCAAATCCTACCATGGCAGTTTGAGAATTTGAATTGAGTTAAAAATCCAGGGAAAAAAAAAGTTGGTATCAGTGAAAAGTGACCATGAAGCTGTCAGATTGTCATAAAAACCCAACATGTCCTTTGGGGAAGGAAACCTGCCATCTGTCCCTGGTCTGGCCTATGTGTGACTCCAATCCCACACCAATGTGGTTGACCCTTGACTGCCCTCTGAAGTAGTCTAGCAAGCAATGCACTTGTATCAAACAATGCAACTTGTATCAAGAAGAAAGCCCACCACCGTCAACGTCTTAGGGCAACTCGGTATGGGAAACAAATGCCGGCCTTGCCAAAAACACTTACATCCCGAGGATGAATAAAAAAACTTTTGATTTGTTCACATTTATTCAATCAAATATGATGATGCAACAGAGAAGCACTTATTTCAGTCGATTGCTAACTTTAGCACTACAGATGCACGAAGCTTTGAGATGCGACACGTTGAACATTCTACAATGGGACACTTTTGAGGTGTGATACCTCTGGAAGTTGCCAGCCCAAGTGGTGAACGCTGATTCGCTGATTTCCTTCAAGAAAAAGCTAGCCCTGTTTCTGACTGGGGCGGAGATCACCTCGTATAAGAAGTAGGTATCCTATAATATAAATCAGGGAAGTGGAGATGCCGGTGATGGACTGGGGTTGACAATTGTAAACAATTTTACAACACCAAGTTATAGTCCAACAATTTTATTTTAAAATTCACAAGCTTTTGGAGGCTTCCTCCTTCCTCAGGTGAATGTCAAGAAATCCTCGAACCTCTTGCATTTATGAATCACAGAACAATACCTGGTGATTACAGATAGTCTTTTCAACTGCCCGTTGCCAAGGAAACCAAAGTGTTCAGACAGATAGGTGTTACCTACAGGGCCACCGAATATACAAACGGCCAGAACAAAAAAAAACAGAGAGAGAGAGGCAGAAACATAGAAACATCCGGAAGGAAAAGACAGCAATTGACCCGTTATATTAAAAACAATTAACTTTTGTTCGCTGGTGGGGTTACGTGTAGCGTGACATGAACCCAAGATCCCGGTTGAGGCCGTCCTCATGGGTGCGGAACTTGGCTATCAATTTCTGCTCGACGATTTTGCGTTGTCGTGTGTCTTGAAGGCCGCCTTGGAGTACGCTTACCCGAAGGTCGGTGGCTGAATGTCCTTGACTGCTGAAGTGTTCCCCGACTGGCGATTGTTGCGCGGTGTCCGTTCATCCGTTGTCGCAGCGTCTGCATGGTCTCGCCAATGTACCATGCTCTGGGGCATCCTTTCCTGCAACGTATGAGGTAGACAACGTTGGCCGAGTCACAGGAGTATGAACCACGCACCTGGTGGGTGGTATCCTCTCGTGTGATGGTGGTATCTGTGTCGATGATCTGGCATGTCTTGCAGAGGTTACCGTGGCAGGGTTGTGTGGTGTCGTGGACGCTGTTCTCCTGAAAGCTGGGTAATTTGCTGCGAACGATGGTCTGTTTGAGGTTGGAAGGCTGTTTAAAGGTGAGTAGTGGAGGTGTGGGGATGGCCATAGCGAGGTGTTCGTCGTCATTGATGACATGTTGAAGGCTGCGAAGAACATGGCGTAGTTTCTCCACTTCGGGGAAGTACTGGACGACGAAGGGTACTCTGTTGGTTGCGTCCCGTGTTAGTCTTCTGAGGAGGTCTATGCGATTTTTCGCTGTGGCCCGTCGGAACTGTCGATCGATGAGTCGAGCGTCATATCCCGTTCTTACTAGGGCGTCTTTCAGCATCTGTAGGTGTCCATCGCGTTCCTCCTCGTCTGAGCAGACCCTGTGTATTTGCAGGGCCTGTCCATAGGGGATGCCTCTTTGACGTGGTTAGGGTGGAAGCTGGAAAAGTGGAGCATCGTGAGGTTGTCCGTGGGCTTGCGGTAGAGTGAGGTGCTGAGGTGCCCGTCTTTGATGGAGATTCGTGTGTGTGCAAGAAAGACACACGAATCTTGGACACACGAATCTCCACCAAAGACGGGCACCTCAGCACCTCACTCTACAGCAAGCCCACGGACAACCTCACGATGCTCCACTTTTCCAGCTTCCACCCTAACCACGTCAAAGAGGCCATCCCCTATGGACAGGCCCTGCGAATACACAGGGTCTGCTCAGACGAGGAGGAACGCGATGGACACCTACAGATGCTGAAAGACGCCCTAGTAAGAACGGGATATGACGCTCGACTCATCGATCGAGAGTTCCGACGGGCCACAGCGAGAAATCGCATAGACCTCCTCAGGAGACTAACACGGGACGCAACCAACAGAGTACCCTTCGTCGTCCAGTACTTCCCCGGAGCGGAGAAACTACGCCATGTTCTCCGCAGCCTTCAACATGTCATCAATGACGACGAACATCTCGCTATGGCCATCCCCACACCTCCACTACTCGCCTTTAAACAGCCACCCAACCTCAAACAGACCATCGTTCGCAGCAAATTACCCAGCTTTCAGGAGAACAGCGTCCACGACACCACACAACCCTGCCACGGTAACCTCTGCAAGACGTGCCAGACCATCGACACAGATACCACCATCACACGAGAGGACACCACCCACCAGGTGCATGGTTCATACTCCTGTGACTCGGCCAACGTTGTCTACCTCATACGTTGCAGGAAAGGATGCCCCAAAGCATGGTACATTGGCGAGACCATGCAGACGCTGCGACAACGGATGAACGGACACCGCGCAACAATCGCCAGACAGGAGGATTCCCTCCCAGTCGGGGAACACTTCAGCAGTCAAGGACATTCAGCCACCAACCTTCGGGTAAGCGTACTCCAAGGCAGCCTTCGAGACACACGACAACGCAAAATCGTCGAGCAGAAATTGATAGCCAAGTTCCGCACCCATGAGGACGGCCTCAACCGGGATCTTGGGTTCATGTCACGCTACACGTAACCCCACCAGCGAACAAAAGTTAACTGTTTTTAATATAACGGGTCGATTGCTGTCTTTTCCTTCCGGATGTTTCTATGTTTCTGCCTCTCTCTCTCTGTTTTTTTTTGTTCTGGCCGTTTGTATATTCGGTGGCCCTGTAGGTAACACCTATCTGTCTGAACACTTTGGTTGCCTTGGCAACGGGCAGTTGAAAAGACTATCTGTAATCACCAGGTATTGTTCTGTGATTTATAAATGCGAGAGGTTCGAGGATTTCTTGACATTCACCTGAGGAAGGAGGAAGCCTCCGAAAGCTTGTGAATTTTAAAATAAAATTGTTGGACTATAACTTGGTGTTGTAAAATTGTTTACAATAAATCAGGGTCTATGTGATCTGCTGGATTAGTTCCGATCGCCTAAAGGGATTGCAGAGGAATTTTCCAGATTCTTTCGCCTAACTGGCCTGCGTTTTTATCTGCTTCTTTGCCTCTCCCAGGAGATCACATGGTTCCGGGCGGGTGGGCAGTGTCTGTATCGTGGTGTGTAGGGCTTCGCCACTTTATGGGACAGGCTAGATGGACCAGTGGGTCATTTTCATATGCTCGTTTATGTTCTTTTAAATCATATATTGTGTGCAAATCCTAACATTTTTCCCTGATTTCATCATGATCATGTTAATGCATTTCGATTGTCCTACAAGTAACATTGCATTCATGTGTAGAACAATATTTATGGCATATTTGTGCCTAAGTATTTTTCTTACAGAGAGGAGGTATTAAACTCTATGTCAAGTGGGACTTAATTACATACTTGATACAAAATTATTATTGTGGCTAATCCATTCCACCTCCTATTTATTTGTTTAATTGGTTATATGCTACTTCTGCTGTAGGCTTCTAATTAATTCACAGTGCAATATTCAATTTAGAGGTTACAATACCAAAGGTGTATTTATTGGTTAACTTTACAGTGAGCTATAATACCATCGGCAGTATGATTATTGTTTGTTAAAACATTTTTTTTTATTCTTCTCCTCCACTCCTCTCTTGAGCGTGGTAACTTAGATTGGGTTATAGATCTAGAGGTGCTGGGAATGATCCATGACCTCACTTTGGGTTCATGCCCCACTCTAGAGACAAAATCTTGGCCAACACTCCGGTGCAATATGAGGGAGTGCTGCACTGTCGGAGGTGCCGTCTTTCGGATGAGACGTTAAACCGAGGCCCCGTCTGCCCTCTCAGGTGGACGTAAAAGATCCCACAGCACTATTCGAAGAAGAGCAGGGGAGTTCTTCCCGGTGTCCTGGCCAATGTTTATCTCTCAACCACACAGAACAGATTGACTGGTCGTTATCACATTGCTGTTTGTGGGATCTTGCTGTGCACAAATTGGCTGTTGCATTTCCTACATTACAACAGCGACTACACTTCAAAAGTACTTCATTGGTTGCAAAGCGCTTTGGGACATCCTGAGGTCGTGAAAGGCGCTATATCAATGTAAGTCTATTTTATGTGGGCATTGTTCATTTCTGAACCTAGAAAGCGAGGCCTGGATATTTTGTCTGGGACTGTCAGTCACGAGAGGATATGTCGGGCGGGACTTTCGCCCGCTGGCTCCACCCTGACGTATTATCCTGGTACTGGGGTAATTAGTTATGCAGAGTGATCCCCAGTAGGATCTTCGCCACCAAGAGATAGCTGTGAAGGAGGAAGATGCAGCAGCTCTGCCACAAGTCACCAACTGCAGCACCAGAATCGTAGAATCTTACAGCACAGAAGGAGGCCATTCTGCCCATCGTGTTTCTTTGAACGAGCTATCCAATCAGTTCCACTCCCCTGCTCTTTCCCCATAGCTCTGCAACTTTTTCCCCTTCAAGTATTTATCCAATTCCCTTTTGAAAGTTACGACTGAATCAGCTTCCACCACCCTTTCGGGCAGTGCATTCCAGATCATAACAACTCGCTGCATGAAAAAAATTCTCCTCATCTCCCCTCTGGTTCTTTTGCCAATCACCTTAAATCTGGTTACCAACCCTCCCGCCACTGGAAACAGTTTCTCCTTGTTTACTCTATCAAAACCCTGCATGATTTGAAACACCTCTATTAAATCTCCCCTTAACCTTTTCTGCTCTAAGGAGAACAATCTCAGAAGAGGAGCATGCCCAATTAAAGAGGACAGAAGAGTCCTGTAAAGCTGCATGAGTTTTCTTTCTTCTAGGCCTTGAACTGGGTCCTTTCCATCCAAAAGAGGTACCAACAGACCTTCTGCCATTGTCCCAAAATCTACTGCCCACTGTCTTCTGGTGGTCCCTGATGGCAGTAGCAGCGGAAGGCAAGGAAATCAGGTGGGATTCTGGGCACCCCCTGCCCATCATCATTTACATGTGGCAGGCAATGAAGAGGTGGCCAGCCTGCTGCCCTGAAAAATCGGGGGCAGCGCTGGTAGGGGCAGGGATGCAACGGTAGGCCTTCCGCCTGATTGTCCACTGTTAAATACTGCTTGATTTCAGGTGGTATAGCGGAGGAAAATTCAACCCTTAATACCAGCTACGATGAAGTGCATCACACCTGAGCCTGCTTTGGCTAAGATACATTGGGAAAAGTTCAAGCCCTGGAAACAGTGCATAATACAGCCATGAGGCTGCTTCCCAGAGTCAGTGGGCTGCACTCTGAGGGAAGATGAGATAAACTAGACCTGTTTACCCTTGAAAGGAGGCACTGAAGGATAACTTTAAGAGTGTACAAGATATATTTAATGGTGAAGATAGCACTATTTCAAGATAAACATAGCGTCAAAACAGTGAAGGACTGTTACCAGGAACAATTTCTTCAGACAAAATTAATTCAACAGTTCGAGTAGACTTTCAGTGGAGGTGAAAAAACTTGAGAGTCATTTAAGACCCAGCTGACTGCTGCAATGAGGTTTTTCTTTCTAATTGGTTGACTAGAAAGAAAGATGGGCCAAATGACCTTCCTCATCTCTTAGCAGCGGACAGGCATTGTGCTGCATGGGGAGTAGAAAGGCTTTGTGCCTTTAAAACACATTTGTTTTGGTACTCCATGGGGGTAATTTTGACTTTGTGCGGTAGCTTTAAATGGGTGATAGCGAGTCTACAGCCCTTTTTTATATCTCTCCCAACTTTTGTCTCCATTGAAGTCAACAGAAATAAAAATGGGGAGAGATGTAAAACGTGCTGTCGATTGGCTATCACCCATTTTGCACCATTGCACTAAGTCCAGATCTACCCCCATGTATCTGAATTTGATGAAAACCACCAGCAACACCACAGTTTCCAAATCCTGAAGGTGAATCCCAAGTTGATCCTAAAGTTATATCCCAAAGATACTCCAAAAATGGGATCCCAAAGTTAAACTTGGAATGCTCATGCCCCACCCATAGGCATTATCCAAAGCTGGATAAATGATACCATTCTGAAGCAATCGTGCTGTGTCATTAGCAATGTAAAAACCTCCTCTGTATTTTACTGGACATTGACACTTGAAAGAAAGACTTGCATTTATATAGCACCTTTCACAACTTCAGGATGCCCCAAAGCAGTTTACAACCAATGACATATAGCCACTATTGTAACGTAGGAAACATGGCAGCCAATTTGTACACAGCAAGGTCCCACAAACAGCAATGAGATAACAACTAGATTAGTGATGTTGGCCAGGGTGAGATAGTGTCAGAGGATCTTTTACACCCACCTGAGAGGGCAGACAAGACTTTAGTTAAATATCTCATCTGAAAGGCAGCACTTCTGACAGTGGAGGACTCCCTCAGTACTGCACTGGAGTAACATTAGTGTGGATTAGGTGCAGCAAGTCTCTCGAGTCAGGCTTGAACCCACAACCTTTTAGACTCAGAGGTAAGAGTGCTACCCGCTGAGCTAAAGCTGACTTGAGGAGCTAAAGCAGCAGTGGCAGGCAGAGTTTGTTCCACTACGAGCCGGTATTTTAAATAATTATAAATTTATTTGACATTTATGTTTGCATTTTGTTTTTACTTTTTCTCCTATTGAAAATAGTAAATTATGTCTGCTTCGCAAGGTGTCAATTGGGTTTAGATTGTTCAGCTTGTATTGATCCTTTGAGCGTCGACTTTCATTTAAGGCTGAGTATAACTCACAATCAAACACATTCAAAATCAATAAAAAATGGCAACACTTTTTATTAATAAATGTGATAAAAGTCAAGTTAAAATGGAAATGCAATTCAGAAATACAAGTGTCGACATCAACCATAAATATCAACACAGCATGATGTATTTAATACTTTAAAATACAAGGGAGCAGCAGTCTTCTTCATGGGTTGGTACAGTCTGAAAGTAAAAACTGACATATTGTGAAGCTGACATGACCCACTGCTTACTCTGTGAGCCCCTCGTACTACAGTCAATTAGCCTCCGAATCCCTCTTACAAACAGAACGTGAACCCTTTAAACACTACAGTCACTCAGACCCTGAGCCCCTCATACTACAGTCGGTCAGTTCCTGAGACCATTACACCAGTCACTCAGACACTGAGCCCCTCATACTACAGTCGGTCAGTTCCTGAGACCATTACACTAGTCACTCAGACACTGAGCCCCTCATACTACAGTCGGTCAGTTCCTGAGACCATTACACTAGTCACTCAGTCACTGAGCCCCTCATACTACAGTCGGTCAGTTCCTGAGACCATTACACTAGTCACTCAGACACTGAGCCCCTCATACTACAGTCGGTCAGTTCCTGAGACCATTACACCAGTCACTCAGACACTGAGCCCCTCATACTACAGTCAGTCAGTTCCTGAGACCATTACACTACAGTCACTCAGCCTCTGCACTCTTCTTATTACAGTCAATCTTCAAATTGGTAGTCAGTGAACACGATGCAGTGTTTAGTCAAGGTTCCTTACAAAGTTGGTGCTTAACAACATCTTGTGTTTATATAGCGCCTTTAACATTAAAAAAAAGTCTCAAGCTGCTTCACAGAGGAAAAAGCAATAGTGAAGAGTTGGAAGAGATGATCAAAAGCATGGGTTTGAAAAGATTTTGAGGAGGTTTTAAAGGGTAGTGAGAGAAGTAGCAAACCAGATTTTAACTGCCAGGCCTCATTATAGTTAAGGAGGAGGAGTGTGAAATATTGGATGGGATAACCATATTGAGAGAGGAAGTATTAAGGGGTTTAGCATCCTTGAAAGTAGATAAATCACCAGGCCTGGATGAAATTAATTCCAGGCTGTTAATGCATGGGAGGAAATAGCAGAGGCTCTGACCATCATTTTCCAATCTGCTCTGGTTACAGGTGTGGCACCGGAGGACTGGAGGACTGCTAACATTGTATTGTTGTTTAAAAGGGGAGAAAGGGATATACCGAGTAATTACAGGCCAGTCAGCCTAACCTCAGTGGTGGGCAAATTACTGGAAAAAATTCTGAGTGACAGTATTAATCGTCATTTAGAAAGGCTCGGATTAATCAAGGACAGTTAGCTGGATTTGTTAAGAGAAGGTCGTGTCTGACTAACTTAATTGAATTTTTTGAGGAGCTAACAAGGAGGGTCGATGAGGGTAGCACATTTGATATAGTCTACAGGGATTTTAGCCAGGCTTTTGACAAGGTCCCACATGGCAGACTGGTCAGAAAAGTAAAGGCCCATGGGATCCAAGGGAAAGTGGCAAGCTGGATCCAGAATTGGCTCAGTGACAGGAAGCAAAGGGTAATGGTCAACGGGTGTTTTTGTGACTGGAAGGATATTTCCAGTGGGGTTCCACAGGGCTCAGTACTGAGTCCCTTGCTTTTTGTAGTATATATCAATGATTTAGACTTAAATGTAAGGGGCATGATTAAGAAGTTTGCAGATGATACAAAAATTGGCCGTGTGGTTGATAGTGAGGAAGAAAGCTGTAGACTGCAGGAAGATATCAATGGACTGGTCAGGTGGGCAGAAAAGTGGCAAATGGAATTGAGAAGCGGTAGGATACTGAGAAGTGTAGAAAACAGAGGGACCTTGGAGTGCATGTCCACAGATCCCTGAAGGTGGCAGGGCAGGTAGATAAGGTGCTAAGAAGGCATATGGGATACTTTCCTTTATTAGCTGAGGCATAGAATATAAGAGCAGGGAGATTATGCTAGAACCGTATAAAACACTAGTTAGGCCACAGCTAGAATACTGCGTACAGTTCTGGTCACCACATTACAGGAAGGATGTAATTGCGCTAGAGAGGTACAGAGGAGATTTACAAGGATGTTGCCAGGACTGGAGAATTTTAGCTATGAGGAAAGATTAGATGGGGTTGTTTTCTTTGGAACAGAGGAGGCTGAGGGGAGATTTAATTGAGGTGTATAAAATTATGAGGGGCCTAGATAGAGTGGATAGGAAGGACCTATTTCCCTTAGCAGAGAGGTCAATAACCAGGGGGCATAGATTTAAAGTAATTAGTAAAAGGATTAGAGGGGACTTGAGGAGAAATTTTTTCACCAAGAGGGTGCCTGAAAGGGTGATAGAGGCAGAAACCCTCATCACATTTAAAAAGTACTTGGATGGGCACTTGAAGTGCTGTAACCTACGGGGCTGCGGACCAAGAGCTGGAAAGTGGGATTAGGCTGGATAGGTCTTTTTCGGCCGGCACAGACACGAATGGCCTCCTTCTGTGCCGTAAATTTCTACGATTATAATATGATTGCTGGGGGACGGGTGTGTGTGGGGGGGTTCAATTTCCCACAGTGTGTAACTGAGCCATACAGACCAGAAAGTCCCATGATTGATTCCCAGTCCATGATGAGTTAGATGATCTCAGCCAGGGAAAAGAATTGCAGTTCTATAGCGTCTTTCACATCCTCTAGATGTTCCAAAGTGCTTTACAATCAATGGGTTACTTTCTAAGTGCAGCCACAGTTGTTTTGTAAATAAACATGGTAGCTGATTTGTGCACAGCAAGGTCCCACAACAGAAAATGGACGAATGACTGCACAATCAGTTTATAACGGTTTTGGTTGAGGGAGGAATGTTGGGAGAACTCCCTGCTCCTCTTCGAGTATTGCCGTGGGATCTTTTACTCTCTCTCACATGAGCAGGCAGATGGGAGGTCAGTTTAGCACCTCATCCACAAGACAGCATCTCTGAGACTGCAGCACTCTCTCAGACCCTTCCGCCTAGATTATGTGCTCATTTCCTAATGGGGCTTGAACCCATAACCAAATTTGTCCAGAATGCTACCAACTGAGCCAAGTCATAGGGATGCTGTAATTAGCCTGTCTGCCCTTGGGCTAGGAAAGGGAAAATCAGCCAGGGTTCCAACTCCTGATCTATACAGTGATTCTTACTGGAAAGAGCTCATGTGTGGACATCAAGTTAGGGCAGCACCAGACCTAACTGTGATGTCCTCCATGAAAAATAGGCCTCCAGAACTCATCATATAGGCTCCATGCCTTTATTAGAGGAGGGGGGAATAATTGGAAGTAAAAAAAACAAACTTTTAATGTAGAACGCTTGTGCAAAAAAACATTTTTTTTCTAGCTGCAGTAAAATTGATTTTTGTAAATCTTTCATTCAGAGGTAATGGAAGAATGCGGCGAATATATTTGCAGCTTCTCTGCATTGTACTGTGTGACATATAAGATCCTTTCATTTCTTGTGTACGCTTGTGCTAAATCTCACTGTCAGTAATTCAGACAGTCCATCTCAATGTTTAATTATAACAAAGTACTTTGCTCGATACTGACATGGCAGCGACATTATCAATATTTAATACACTGACACAAGCGGAGCAGCTGGCTTTGAATAAAGGCAGTGGATTGACATTTGTCAAGCATTAACTCTCCTGTAAACATCACAGCCTTGGTAAATAAAAACATCCTGTTATAGGAATTTCAGCAAAACCAATTCGTATTGATGTCCAAATTGGAATGGTACAGACTAACATCTATCGACAGACCCATTGATTCAGAAGGTGACATTTGGTCGTCTGTTTATCTGACACTGCTTCTCTGTCTCATAGCCTCCCTCTTGTCCTCTTTCCCTCTCACGTAATTCAGAGACAGAAGGCTGATTTAAGAATGCTGGCAGAGATGATACTCGGAATGCCTCCTGATCCAAAAGCTCAAGTCCATCTGGTGCAATGGCGCTATCTGCTTTAAATGCGAAGGCTCATATGCTGTGCGTGTGGCTACATCCCTTTAGTCACATTTTTGAAGCAGTGTACACTGGACTCAGCGACATTACAACCTCCTGATATTTCTGCAGATTAGCATACAGCAGAAAAGAACTAATCTGTGACAAGATTTAAAGGCATGCCTCAGGGATTCTTCCGATCGGCTGCTGTAACTCCGGCGGAAGCTTGGTGGAAGACGGGATAAAACCGCGTGAACGGGGTTTCCGCCAATCTTTCGCCAACGCTACAGCAGCCAATCGGAAGAACCCTCAAGGAAATTCCTGGTGCTGAAGTAATCTTTATTGGAGTACATCAGCCTTTCTTTCTTGTTCTCCCTGTGGTCGGATACACACAGACAGCTGTCAACGTCCAAATCAAAGACAAAATATAATTATTCAAAAGGAGGTCATCTATAATCATAAAATGTTACAGCACATCAAATCTGCACTGGTGTTTTTCTCCACAAGTCTAATCCCACTCTCCTGCTTGTTCTCCATCTCGTTTAATATTCTTGTTTTTCAAGCAACCAGCTAATTGTCTTTTCAATGAACTATTGGTCTCTGTTCCCTGGGAACATCTTGATGAAGCTACACTGCATCTTTCCACTGCTTTCATTTCCTTCCTATAATGAGGTGCACAAACTGAATGCAATACTCCAACCGCAGCCTAGTTAACAGTGTGTAAATTCAACAGTACTTCCTTGCTTTTGTATTCCATGTCTTTAGATACAAAATCAATAATTCCATTTGCTTTTTTGATGGCCTTATCTAAGTGCACTTTAATAACCTGTGTGTTGACACATCAAGGTCCTTCTGCTTCTCCACTGCATTTAAAATCTTAACATTAAAGATGCTATTCCCCTTCCCTATTCTTACTTCCAAAATGTATTACTTCACATTTTTCTACTGATCTGCATCTACCACATATTTGCCCATTTTAGCCTATCTATCTCCTCTTTCAGTCTTTCACAATCTTCATCACAATTTTCCGTACACCCCAATTTGATGTCCTCAACAATTCTTCTTATTATTCCCTCAATTCCTGAGTCCTGGTCATTTCCGTGTTTAGTAAGTAAGAGTGGCCCCAACATGGGCCCTTTGGAACATCATTCACCATAAGTTTCCATTCCGAGAAACTTCCTTTTGCTTCTACCCTTTGACTGCTTACCTCCCTGGGTATAAAGCCTGGAATTTCCTGGAAAGATTTGGCGTAACTACAGTGTAAGAGCAGGGTTGCACTGGTTTTGCCCAAGGAAATTCGCGCATAATTGATTTACGTCGTTTTATGCTGAAACATCACTATGCGCGAATTTTCTCCATTATTTGCACCGCCGACACCTTCTGTCACTCATTTACACAGCTCCACTCACCTTCCAAATAAAAGACCAGCTCATGCGAGTTTCCTGGATTTACGCAAATAATGTGCTGGCATAGATCTGTGCCCAGAAATGTAAGTGCAGAATGGCCCAAAATCACCTGATATTGACATATTTGAGATTTCTGGAGTTTGAAAGAATATTTCTTTGCCTTGTTTAATAAAAAATTCTTACCGAGATCTGCACAATACTTAACCAAAGTGATGTCAGAGCAGCCAAAATTTTTTGGATCCCCATTTCCCCTGCCCCACCTGTTCAGAAGGACTAAGCAGTTGTAATGGCCATCCCAATGGGCATACCCCTGTTCTGTATAATAATTGTAAACAATTTTACAACACCAAGTTATAGTCCAGCAATTTTATTTTATTTTAACTTCACAAGCTTTCGGAGGCTTCCTCCTTCCTCAGGAGGAAGCCTCCGAAAGCTTGTGAAGTTAAAATAAAATTGCTGGACTATAACTTGGTGTTGTAAAATTGTTTACAATTGTCAACCCCAGTCCATCACCGGCATCTCCACATCCTGTATAATAATGGAAGAGGAGCAGCAGACACAAGAGGCTCCGAGAGTGAGGCACCATGGCAGAAGACAGATGCCCACTCGCTATTGCCCCTATTGGAGGCATTGCATTTGCCCTTGTTTTTGCACCAGTTCTTACAGTAACACATAAGCAAATGAGCTTCACAGGAAATTTCAACATAGGTTCCCAGCAGCAAGATCGGAATAGAAGCTGGTGTAGTTGTGATCCATTAAATTTCTGGTGTATCTGTCTAACTATGTGGCCACATTCCCATTAATATGATATGATGAATCACTGTGCAGTGGTACCCAGGTACTATATCTGGCATTTAAACGGGACTCATTCTATATGAAAGTGATGTGGAAATAAAAGTGGCCCCAACGCAGGCCCTTTGGAAGATTATTCACCGCAACTTTCTAGTCTTAGAAACTTCCTTTTGCTACTACCCTTTGATTTCAATCTATTTTCAAGTCAACCCTCTGCCTACTGCCTCTCCATTGGGTGATTGTAACAAGCCTCAGTCTTTATTAATGTGAGGCTACAGCAGTGGTAATAGTCTACTGCTCCTATGGCTGTTTATGTTATGTGAGGGCTGGGCAGCAGTAAGTGTCAAAATGCTGCTGATTTTCCATCCTTGAAGAGGGAACATTATTATGGGAAGATTGAAAATGCCTTTCGCAACACTTTGCTTTCTAAAAATATTTCCGTGTAAATGGCTGGGGTCTCGTTCTCAAGGTTAATGCAAAACTGGTAATGTATTTACTTAACCAAACTGAACAGATATAGAAATTAACAAAAAGATGTCATTTCCTGGATCCTTCAAACCTCATAAGGATAGAACTCAAGGTCTGAATTTTAAGATTGCTTGTTTCATTCGGCTCATGATACCAAATTCAAATGGATGCAATTCGAAAAATTTGCTTTTACTCAGAAACCCTGGTAACGGGCCAGGATCCACAGTACAGAAAACCAACTAACTTCAAAAGACCAGGATCAAAGACAAGATGAATCAAAAAGTAGCAGTTTGACACGGAACATAATTTTTAGGAATACTAGCCTGTCTCCAGTGGTGTTGCACATAGGAAGTAAAAAACCAAGTATAGCCTTAAGGTGAAGTTGGAGGTTGGGGCATAGTTAGACCAGGGACCACAGATGTAATTCAGTCCTATTTTAAAGTCATACATTCCATCCTTATTTCTGTATATTTCCATTGCAAATTCCTGTGTCCACAATTACAATGGAAACTGCCTATGTAAACTTGTCATACGGTAATTACACCCTCCCACCAGTGGTGGAGCTGCAGTGTTTTCACTGGGGGCGAGGGTGTGGCTGCAATTAGAGCCTGATATGTTTACATAGGCAGTTTTCATTCTAAATGTGGACTAAGGAATTTATAATGGAAAAAGTTAATGGGCAATGCAAGATTTTAATATATTAAAGTGCAGATATGAAAGAAACATGAGAAAAGGCCAATTTGGCCCATTGAAGCTCAGCTTTCTGGAACCCTACCTTATCTATTCTAGCATTCAATTCCATTTTGACTGTTCCTACTTGTCTTTGCCTCTACTACCTCACCTGGCAAATTATTCCAATCAGTTATCTTTGAGTAAAGAAATACTTTCTATTTTAAATGTCCCTTTCAGTCATTTAAATTTATGTCCTCTGGTCCCACGCTTATGGCTTACTTTGAAATAATACAATTTAATAGTTTATATGCTTTGATAATATTCCCCCCTTAAATGCCTTCCTTCAAGAGCTCAAGTTTCTCTAATCTTTCTTCCTTCCCTTTTTACTTGAAATCAGTATTTTGCTGTTCTCTTTACCTTGCCTAATGTATATGTTTTTTCTAGTGTGTTGACCAGAAAGGCACAGAGGATTTCATACCTGAAACGTTAAGTTTTTCCTTTCCACACATGCTGCCTGACCTGCTGAGTGCCTTCAGCACTTTCTGTTTCATTGTTTTATTGTTTAATTCACTGCCACTTCTCTTCCAAGTAATCTTGCCTTGTCGAAGATCTGCTCCTCTCTTCAACATGATTTCCATTTATCTCTTTCACCCTATTCACCTTCATTGCGATCGCTCATATGTTTTCTTTTCTTTCATTCACGGGATGTGAGCATCGCTGGAAAGGCCGGCATTTATTGCCCATCCCTTGTTGCCCTGGGGAAGGCGGTGGTACAATTGAGTGGCTTGCTAGTCCACTTCAGAGGGAGGTTAAGAGTCAACCACGTTGGTGTGGGTTAGGGCTAGGGACTGGAGTCGCATATAGGCCAGACCGGGTAAGGACGACAGGTTTCCTTCCCTAAAGGACATTAGTGAACCAGTTGGATTTTTAACGACAATCCAACAGCTTCATGGTCACTTTTACTGATACCAACTTTTTATCTCCAGATTTTTTTTAAACTGAATTCAAATCCTCAAACTGCCATGGTGGGATTTGAACTCACGTTCTCTGGATTACTAGTCCAGTAGCATAACAAAATAAGATATTGTTTAGTATGTATAATCCACTGGTGTGACTGTTCTTTTGGAGAGTGCCAATCATTCAACTGCCGGAAAGATGCAACATACAAAGGTTAGTTAAAAAGTACTGGCATTGAACAATCATCTGCACTTTGATAATTAAGTCTGTATCCTTTCCATACATAAAACAGAACCTGTATGTGTAGAACTTCATTGATGGTAACAATATTTAAATGTTATGACTGACATATTTGGTTGATTAGATTTTGAATTGAACACAAGATGAAGGTGTCAAGAAAAAAATCATACACAGTTAGACCTCTTTATCCAGAGTAGTTAGAATATGCTACCACATGGAGTAGCTGAGGCAAAAAGCATCACTGCATTTAAGGGCAAACTAGATAAGTGCATGAGGGAGAAAGGAATAGAAGGATATGCTGATATGGTTAGATGAAGTAGAGTGGGAGGAGGCTCGTGTGGAGCATAAACACCGGCAAAGACAAGTTAGACCGAATGGCCTGTTTCTGTGCTGTAAATTCAATGTAATTCTATGTAATAACCACTGCGTCCCCTTCAGTTTCTTAGCAACTGTCTCCAATATGACCTGCCAAGTGTTTCCAGTATTTTCTGGTTTTGTTTATAGGATTCTAAGTGTATTGTAAATTCTTATGTCACCTCTGTAGATTAATGAAAGGAAATTTTGTGAGGCTGCACTCCTGAGGTGGAGCCCTGCTAGACAGGAGCGTGGGTTTGAGATAGTGCTATAAGGCCTATTCTGCAACCCACACTCCTGCCTAATGAGCTTCCATTCTGGAAGCAGAGCCTGGCAAACTAACTCCTGCACTCTACCGTTCTGGCGATATACTACCTTGTTTCACTGCATTGTTCAAATATTGAATGTCTGCAGATTAAAACCCTAATATAATCTGCAAAATTTATCAAGCTAAGATTTTTTTTTTAATTCTATAACAGACACATTCATTTTTTCCCCTCTCCAATGCTTTCTCTGGGTGGCCAATAAAAAAATTATGATTTTACTTAAATTCAATTTTCAACTTTTTTATAGCATGTTTTGGTAGAAGAACAACTTGCGGAGGAGGCAAAGATAAAAGGTTATTAACCATCCCTTAAAAGCTATTGAATTTTGACTTTTGGGCAGCGATTGGTGGAATCACTGACATGACATGACGGGGGCTTCAAAAAACTGCAGTCGTTCCGTTATATTCCTGCCGTAACTTCGCCAGAATTCTGGCAGAATAGCCTGAAACTAATCAGAGACCAAGTTCTAGAGGAATTACCGACATAATTATGAGGGGTTTTGATAGAGTAGATCGGGAGAAACTGTTTCCATCGGCAGGAGGGTCGGTAACCAGAGGGCACAAGTTTAAGATAATTGGCACAAAAACCAGGGGGAAGATGAGGAGAATTTTTTTTTTTCACACAGCGAGTTATGGTGATCTGAAATGCGCTGCGTGAAAGGGTGGTGGAAATAGATTCAATAGTAACTTTCAAATGGGAATTGGATATATACTTAAGAAGGAAAAATTTGCAGGGCTATGGGGAAAGAGCAGGGGAATGGGACTAATTGGATGGCTCTTTCAGAGAGCCAGCACAGGCAAGAAGGGCGGAATGGCCTCCTTCTGTGCTGTATGATTCTATGATAAGGCCAATCATGCCAGTCATGGTATTGGCCTTATGTTAATGATTCCTTTAAGCCTCTTGGGGGGGGGGGGGCAGAGCCTCAACGCACCTCAAAGATGGACATCGTTGTGCGGGGGGGGGGGGATGGGGTTTGTGGGGATGGGGTATTTGCCCATGCCTCGGGCCTTCAGTGGAACCTTGTGCATTTCAGACCAGGCATACCTCCCCAATAACTACCTCTTGTAGGAGATCAGGGTTCCAGGCTTCGACCTGGACCCCCCCCAAAGAAGGTGGTCAATTTTCCAAAAACATTTTAAACTGGCCCCCTTACAAAGGAGGCACCTTTGGGCACCAAGGGGGAAAGGGACCCAGCAACCCCAAACCTAAGCTATCTTCAGAGTCTTGGGTGGGCGGGCGCCCCAGATGTGCCCCTAGTGGCAGGCACTTGCCATTGGGACGCAAATCAGGGAACCTCCCCCTAACCCTGGAAGGTCAGCCAGGGTCAGGGGTTGAAGGTTGCTGGTGGGCGTTTCACAACAGCTATGCCAAGATGGGACCCATTGCGATTTTCTTTGTGTAACACAATGACATGATCTGCATACTTGCCTCATGTTGCTTAGCAAACACAGAGGAATAAAAAGGTTTGTCAAACACTTTTTAATGAAGACTATGGCCCTTTAACCGTCAAATAAATGTCCTGGTTCCTCTGGTTTTATTTATCATCATGCACAAATGTCTGATCTCTTAAGTGTGAGCTGTAGCTTGGATTTAACTATGTTCAAAGAAAAAAACAAGTGTCCCTCCAATCCATGTTGTACCTTCCTTTATCACTGCATTTTTATACTGAGAAGCTTAAAACCAGTAATAGAAGTACGTGACGGAATAGCACACAATACAGAGCAATGTAGATAAAGCTCCATGAGTTACAAGGGACTGTTCCGCCTATGCTATCAAACACATGATATTTAATTCCAGGTAATCCACATATGACAGTGACAGAGAGGAAGGGAGAGGGGGTGGTTAGGAGTGTGGAATGCAGAGGCGGAGAGGCTCAACATCAATTGCCTTGGTCATGTGCTAGAAAACTGCCTGCAGAAATTAATTCCTGAAAGAAAGAAATACCCAAGATTGAACTAAAAATAAGAACAAAAGGATTACACGTTCCCCCTAGGGTGCCTGCTGTATTTGGAAACGGAGCGCACACCTCATTTTTTAAAAAAAGTCAGTTTTCTGTCTTTGGCAGCGGGCAACCTGATCAAACATTCGGGAAAGCCTCCTTCCTTTGATTGCCCAGAGTGACAAACTAATGCCATCTTGTGAGTAAATTGGGAAGTGCCTTATAGATGTATCCAAGGGGAGAAACAACGGGGTCACATCTTAGGGCACGACTACAGTAAGAATCATGGCTCTCTGCTCGATATCTCCGATTGTCTTTTTTGTTGTGCCTTTCTCCTGATGAAGGCTTCCTGCAGTAATTTGTGTTGATTAAGCCAATGTGGAGAACAAGGGAAGAAGAGCTGCTGAGAGAGAGAAAGAAGACATCAAAAAGCAGGAATCAAGAGCAAGAGATAAATCAATCGCAACATTATTTAGTGTACAGTAGGAGGTATGGTTAGTTTAAGAGTAAGTGAGAACCCTGAAGGAGAGGAGAAATTGTTAACAAAGAATACTTCCTTTCACATGAAGAGTAACAGAACATAGATGGGAAAATATCATAATTTTTGTATGTGCTTTTTAGGAAACACAAGAAAAGAATTATGTGCACTCTGTACACCTTTGAGAACAATGACCCTCATGAATGGCCCTTATTATTTTTATACAATAGTCCTGCCCTCTAAACCAGTGTGATAACATCAATATGTTGCGACCTTTTTTTAATAGGATTATCAAAAGTTATAGGCTAAGTTAAACCTTGCAACCAAGTTTCACATCGTTCCTGTCACTTCAGAAAATCAAATTTAGGTTTAAAAAAATCAATTTGTCTGCAAAACACAGCCATCACAGCATAAGAACACTTGTTCCGTGAGGGCATGGCTTCCACCATTTTCTTCCACCCTCCTGATCTCTCTACCGTGACATATCTGAGACCACTAGAACCGGTGACCTGATCCCAGGCTTGTTCCAATGTTGCTCCAGAGCTAAGAGGCTGGGAATAGCAGTCAGGAAATTTCTTCTTCTGACTTTCCCTGGCCCCCTTCAATAGGGACCCAGCTGGTCTCCATTCAGTGCCTCCCGACAGAAGCGCGCTGAGATCAGGAGCAGAACGGCATGGAAAACTGAACCTGGAATCCCTACTGCCACAGCTTACAAACATGTTAATAAAGTTTAATGTGGAAATAACATACTTGAGAAATGATAACTAGTTCAAACAGTACCTCTCCCCTACGTTCATCTTATCTTGCTCTTTTCAACCTTGGTGATGTACTGTGCAGTGGCCCATTCATCTAGATCTCTCAATTTTAAAAAAGTGACGTTCTACATATAAAAGCACTAGAAACATAGGAACAGGAGAAGGCCATTCAGCCCCTCAAGCCTGTTCCTCCATTCACAGGAAAGAGTTCTGTTAAAATTGGATAGCCAGGTGGTGAAGGATAGAATACTAGAGCCTGGTCTTGAGTTGTCTCCGAGCCTTTATTCACAGAGATTGCCCGTACACACACACACCACACCCTAGCTAAGATCGCCTCTAAAAAGGATACAAGAGAGTCCCCAATTGATACCCACCACCTGAATACAATTAATACTAATTGATATAAATCATACAATTAACAAGTTCCAGATTTCCACTACCCTTTGTGTGAAGAAGTGCTTCCTGACATCACCCCTGAATGGCCTAGCTCTAATTTAAAGGTTATGCCCCCTAGTTCTGGACTCTCCCCACCAGAGGACATAGTTTCTCTCTATCTACCTTATCAAATCCTTTAGTCATTTTTTTTCATTTGTTCATGGGATGTGAGCATCGCTGGCAAGGCCGGCATTTATTGCCCATCCCTAATTGCCCTTGAGAAGGTGGTGGTGAGCCGCCTTCCTGAACTGCTGCAGTCCGTGTGGTGAAGGTTCTCCCACAGTGCTGTTTGGTAAGGAGTTCCAGGATTTTGACCCAGTGATGATGAAGGAACAGCGACATATTTCCAAGTCAGGATGGTGTGAGACTTGGAGGGGAACGTGCAGGAGATGTTGTTCCCATGTGCCTGCTGCCCTTGTCCTTCCAGGTGGTAGAGGTCGCGGGTTTGGGAGGTGCTGTCAAAGAAGCCTTGGCGAGTTACTGCAGTCTTAAACACCTCAATTAGATCACCCCTTAATCTTCTATGCTCAAGGGAATACAAGCCTAGTTTATGCAGCCTGTCCTCATAATTTAACTCTTTTAGCCTGGTATCATTCTACCCATGGTACCCAGCAATATGGCAGTTTCAAGAACTGAATGTTGACAACAAAACAAATGAAGCACCTGAAGACCCATGGAACTAAAATCAACATGGTTGCGCCCGTTTTATGACATAAAACAAAAGAAACAATGACAAATTTAGCAGTGGGACAGACCGCGCACAATCTGTGCGTGTGGTCAGGCCATTCTAAATTCGTTGGGCCCATTTTTCAGGTGTTCCTGCCGGCCATCAAAAACAGGCATCTCTTACATATGTAATTGAGGCCTAACGCCTGCTTTAGGTCCCTCTTGCCGATATTGGTTGCCAATGAAAGGAGCAGGAGCCGGGCCTGCTCCGTTCGGGATTCTTCAGCAGCCTCTGCTTCTGACAACGAAAAGTATGTTTTCTTTAAATTTAGAAATCGTGGGTGTGGTGCCAGGAGGAGCGGAAGCGCTCCCCGTCTCCACAGCACTCACGATCACCCCCGCTATCCATTGCCGTTGCTACTTCACACACCACCACCCCCCCACCGACCCCCACCAGGACTTACCTGGCAGTGGTCCAACATTCATCTTTAGAAAAGGTTCGAGTTGCCTGTGGAGCCGCCTAAACGATGATAATGAGGCCGGAGGACCAATTTTGGGTCGGGCTCAGGCCTCCTGGTAGGCCAGTCCGAAAACGGGCCACAACCAATTTCTACCCCCTCCCCAGTAACTCACATTCCTCCCCAGCCTCTGCAACACCAACACTTCAGAAGGATCCAACCGTAAATGCGTTATATGGAAAAAAAATCACTCTAAATGTAAAATGGTGTTACAATTCAGGTTTTTAAAATACCGTTTTCCCTTTCAACAATTTCACAGCAATTTCCATAAGTGCATCTTATCCCTTGTGATGCAGAAGCTATACATTATATATGTTATACCCTTGCAGAGATCACACGACCTGGCACTAAGACTTACCTAGTTTCAGTAACCTGTGCACTGGATCTTACACGGACTCATCCTATGTTTTCACTTACCTCAGTAGATGAATATCACCATTCAAATCAGAAATTTAAAAGGCTAAAATAACTAGGTTTTTTTCTTACAATTTATAGAGCATTCAGAATCATAGGGAACAAAGTTATGATTAGGCAATATTGTACTTTGCAATAATCAATCTTAAACATCCACTGTGCAGTCCACAAAGGTTAATTACTTTCTTGAATCGTCTGAAGAAAAAGTGAAGATAAACAGACAGTTCTACTACACAAATCTACAGCAGCCTGTTTCCTCAATTTCTCTTGCAGAATGTTTTGTTGCATCCCAGTCAGGGCATATAGAGATTAACTGTCCTTCGTAAACCAAGGAGCAGCTTTCTAATGCAATATTTTCCTTTGATGTTAGATTCCCTGTCAATCTTTGACAATATCAATATTCATAATTTGACCATCGGCAGTAGGGGTTGGTGATTAACCAAAACATATAGTTACACCCAGACAACAAATGTTTTAGCCCAACACTTCTGATCTTTGGCTACCCGGTACGGACGGTGGTGGGGGTGGTAGGGGTGGTGGGGGGGGGCGGGTAGTGGGCCGGGCAAGTCGGAGGACCTTCTACTGGGCCTGGCGAAGACGGCCATTTACGGGTCCAGGATGGGTGGGGCCCACGGGGAGGGTCGCTCTGGCTGCCTACTCCCCCCCCTCCACAGTTTAGTCCGTGCCCGGTGGCCTTGGAGAGGGAACATGAGTTGTCCACCAGTACGCTTGAGGCCTTCCGCATACAGTGTCTTATCGACACTGGGAATAATGTTGTGATTTAAAATGTGTGTTTATTTTAGCTTAATTGGGTTTTTTTTTCATTCGTTCATGGGATGTGGGTGTCGCTGGCGAGGCCGGCATTTATTGCCCATCCCTAATTGCCCTTGAGAAGGTGGTGGTGAGCCGCCTTCTTGAACCGCTGCAGTCCGTGTGGTGACGGTTTTCCCACAGTGCTGTTAGGAAGGGAGTTCCAGGATTTTGACCCAGCAACGATGAAGGAACGGCGATATATTTCCAAGTCGGGATGGTGTGTGACTTGGAGGGGAACGTGCAGGTGGTGTTGTTCCCATGTGCCTGCTGCTCTTGTCCTTCTAGGTGGTAGAGGTCGCGGGTTTGGGAGGTGCTGTCGAAGAAGCCTTGGTGAGTTGCTGCAATGCATCCTGTGGATGGTGCACACTGCAGCCACAGTGCGCCGGTGGTGAAGGGAGTGAATGTTTAGGGTGGTGGATGGGGTGCCAATCAAGCGGGCTGCTTTATCTTGGATGGTGTCGAGCTTCTTGAGTGTTGTTGGAGCTGCACTCATCCAAGCAAGTGGAGAGTATTCCATCACACTCCTGACTTGTGCCCTGTAGATGGTGGAAAGGCTTTGGGGAGTCAGGAGGTGAGTCATTCGCCGCAGAATACCCAGCCTCTGACCTGCTCTCATAGCCACAGTATTTATATGGCTAGTCCAGTTAAGTTTCTGGTCAATGGTGACCCCCAGGATGTTGATGGTGGGGGATTCGGCGATGATAATGCTGTTGAATGTCAAGGGGAGGCAGTTAGACTCTCTCTTGTTGGAGATGGTCATTGCCTGGCACTTATCTGGCGCGAATGTTACTTGCCACTTATCAGCCCAAGCCTGGATGTTGTCCAGGTCTTGCTGCATGCGGGCTCAGACTGCTTCATTATCTGAGGGGTTGCGAATGGAACTGAACACTGTGCAATCATCAGCGAACATCCCCATTTCTGACCTTATGATGGAGGGAAGGTCATTGATGAAGCAGCTGAAGATGGTTGGGCCTAGGACACTGCCTTGAGGAACTCCTGCAGCAATGTTCTGGGGCTGAGATGATTGGCCTCCAACAACCACTACCATCTTCCTTTGCGCTAGGTATGACTCCAGCCACCTGGAGAGGTTTTATGTTTAATTATATCACTGGCGCCTATTCAGTTTGAGAGGGCACTTATGCAGTTGCCTCTTTCTACCAGTGACACTGGGGAAACCCAGTGTCACCCCTATTGATTTATTTAAAATGCGAACAATGTTTTAGGGTAGAAATTCCAAAGCGAGATGTTCATGTACAAAAGCTTATAAACTATATTCCTATATGAGCTTATTTTAAATGGGTTAACACCTGTGTTCAAGAATGTGGTATGAGCGTATTAAATGTTTGTGTGTGACCAATCAGAAATTCTACCCTAATACTTCAATCAAAGCAACATTTACCTATTGAGAAACATCTAAACACAAAGAGGGTAATCAATGGAAGGAAAATCGAGCAGGTTCTACAACAAGCGGGCGGTCCGCTCCACCAGAATACAACCAAGGGAGCGAAGTAAAAATTTACTCCCAGTCTCTGACAAACATTAATATGCATTCTAGATTGTAATATCAACACCAGTTCCCGGACGCACACTGCCATAATGTTCCGCAGACACAAGTATCCATCTATCAGCATTTCAAACATTTATGCTGAATCTCCCATAAAATTGACCAGATTGTAGCTCACTGATATCTCAGTATTAAAGACACTGGACAGAACATAATTTAACTTTTGTGGCATTAGATTTTGAGAATTTTGCAGATCACCCATGCAGTCGCTTACACTAAGCCACATAAGCTGCTTTATAAGGAACTGTGTGATGCATAATGGGCCAGCGTGGCAAGGCTGTCTGGACATCCTGCAGATAAACACCACAAAGAAACTTACCTCGTGGTGTCCGTCGTCCACTCTCTCCCTTTTCAATTTTTTTTAAGTTCGGCGCTGTGATTTCAGCGCAGGTTCATTCGGAACCGATAGAGACGGTGAGACGGGAAGCCACGCCCACAGAATCAGACAAGGAGAGAAGTCCCGCCCACAAGCAGGTAACGAGAAATCATTCATTTACAGTTAGCTTCTGTATGTTGGGTTAAATAAAAATTTAACATATCTTATTGTAAAAAGCCAAGTAAATGATTTAATGTAATGAAACTTACAGGAGTTAAAAGTAAAAAAAAAATTTATTTTAATTTTTTAAAAAGAAATTTTAATGATCAAAAAAATTAAAATAAGAGTAATATGACATTCCACATTTTTAAAATGTTGATTTATTTTGTTGTTTCGCAGTCATTAACAGCCAGCACGCTTTTAAAAAGTAGCGTAGGGCTGGTATTTTCCGGCGCACCTTTTGGTGGCGTAAGTATCTTCATTCCTGCTGGGCAGATGGGTAAGTTTATGAATGTTTAATGGTTTTATTGATTAATGGGAGCAAGTTCGCGATTTCTTGGTTTTGGCGCATTCATGAACTTGCTCGCTGTCTTCGCTGGCGGAGAGAGAGGAGGCCACTGATGAACCGTGTCCTCGGGTGAGTAATTTATGCGCCATTATATTTATTATTCTGCCAAGGTGCGTTGTGTTACTTTAAAGAGACAAGATCCGATTGATAAGTGAGGTCAGAGTTATTCACTCTTCAGATTTCAGATCACAACCCCGGGCTTTCTTGCTGTGTTTTTTATTAAGTGTGATGGTTAATGTCACTCAAAGGTTACAGACATTCTGGCTCCTGTGTCAAATTACTTTGTTTCTTTCCACTTTTTAAAAAAAAATGTGACACAGAAATTTGAGTGTTACACTTGAAGTGTGATAGATAGGAAAAAACGGTGACAGACTGAAAATGCACACTAGGAATACCATTCTTATAATAAAAACAGAAAATGCTGGAAAAGCTCAGCAAGTGGGGCAGCATCTGTGGAGAAAGAAATAGAGTTAATGTCTCAGGTCAATGACCATTCGCCCGCTGATGCCCCCATGCCCCCCATGCCCCCCACACCCACCCATCCATCCAATCCTGAACACTTACCTCTTCGTTGCTCTCCTCCTGTCCGACTGAGGACAGCCTGTCAAATCAGGCCGGCCTGGACTTCCAGGTTTCCCGTCTGCAATTCGACCCCTCCGCCCCCTTCCCAGCTCCGGGCTAAAATTATGCCCAGAGTGTCAAGATGCTGATCTCATTCGGAAAGCAAATGGTTGGCAACTATAAATAATGAACTCTGTACCATAGATGGAGACATTGTAACACCCACACTATGCCAACCGATTTTTTCCAGATAGCCTGGCTCCAATATTCCTGACAGAGGTATCTGTCTCGACAATAAACTTTCAGTATAATCACAAGCAGCGAAAGTAGTATCGGCATACAGATCTTCTTTTTGCTTTTTGAAGGCACCCTCATAGCTAGGTAACCAGACTCTTAAAGTTAGAACCGTAAATCTAAAAGGAACCAGGAAGAAGAGAGGCGTAAACTTCTCAGAGAGTGACGTAAATTTTGTTCAGGAGTGAGAGGCAGCTCCAAGAACTTCTGCATACATCCCCACATAACACAGAGGCCTTATAACACATACCTCCACGGTTATATTGAGGAATAATCTTCTGGGGCTATACAACCTGGTGGGTGTATCTGTAGGGGGTTTGGATCTGCTGCGCTGCTGCCATATGAGGCTGCCTTCCCAGGTTGCCAGCTGTTCCACCTCTTCTTCCTCCTCCAACAAATAAAGCATAAAAGAGAGGAATCCCTTTGGGCAAAAACATTTTGCAGCCTTCCCTTCATTTTAGGGAAATCCTTCAAAAAGAAACTGTCTCAAGGGATATTGGAAGCTAGGAGCCTCCGAAATAAGGAGGAATTTTGAGCTCATCCAAAATTCTGCTGCCCGTACCCTAACTCGCACCCAGCCCCATTCACCCGTCACCCCCTGTGCTCACATTGGCTCCTGGCCTGGGAACGCCTCAATTTTAAAATTCTCATCCTTGTTTTCAAATCCCACCATGGCCTCACCCCTCCCTATCTCTGTAACCCACTCCAGCCCTACAACCCTCCGAGATCTCTGTGCTCCTCCAATTCTTGTCTCTTGTGCATCCCCGATTTTAATCGCTCCACCATTGGTGGCCGTGCCTTCAGCTGCTTAGGCCCTAAATTCTGAAATTCCCTCCTTAAATCTCTCCGCCTCTCTCTCCTCCTTTAAGACGCTCCTTAAAACCTACCTCTTTGACCAAGCTTTTGGTCACCTGTCCTAATATCTCCTTAGGTGGCTCCTTAGTGTCAAATTTTGTTTGAAATTCGCTCCTGTGAAGCGCCTTGGGACGTTTTACTACGTCAAAGACGCTATATAAATGCAAATTGTTGATGTTGAAACAAAATTTTGACAAAAACACCAATTCAAGGTGACATTATGAGCCTCTAACAGTACAACGAAATACACCAATTCATCTTTGAAATCCCAGCACGGCCTTATCTTAGCTGCTGTTCTAAGTTACTCCTGTTTTATAGTGGCATACGTTAGATCGGCAGATACTGGGGCACAAAAGATGGAATTTAGAACTTATGAGGGTGATTTTCATGTGGAGCGTAAATCAGGCAGGCGGTGGGTGGGACGTGCATGGCACCCTCTCGGAGGAGTCAGCGGGGGACCCAAACCACTTTGGTTTGGGATCCTCATTATAATGTGGTTGGCGAGCTGCCAGCAAAAAAACACACTCCCCAATAGGCAGCTCGCCAATCTGGAGGCGGAAATTAAGCAGGGCAGTTGAATTAGATGGACCTGCAGCAGCACCTTGAATGGGGGGGGGGGATTAAAGGATCAGGAGTGAAAGGATGTACTGCTTTAAAGGAGCAGCCAACATTTTTGTACAACGGTGCTAGGACAATAAATATGGAAGCCTTTAGGGCTCAAAACCCACAAGCGACCTGCAAGTGTGCCAAACCTGCAATAAGCTTTCCTTGACTGCAGCCAAGGAGCCCTTTAATAGAGGCTGAAAATGACCACCTCCTGACTTGTACCAACCATGTTTGGCGAGTGTGAGCAGGAACTGGCAGTAGTCAGGTGGGCATAGGCGGAGAATAGCTTTGGGGTCTTAACAGTTTCACTAGACTCTGATTAGCGAATATCCTTGAGGCACCTGCCTGTTTCTGGCAGGAGTTTTGACTGTCTGGATCGAGATATCGGAGCTCAATCCGCAGATTGAAAGAAGGATCCCAGCGGGTGTCCTTTTTGCCTGCTCAGAAGAGCAGGTTAACATCATAGCCCACGGGGCTGGGATTGGTATGGGATGTCAGCGGGCGAGTCCCACGGGCTATTTTAACTGCCCGCCCACCCAGTTTCTTCTGGGAGCAGGGTTACAAATCACCCCTAAAATCTCCCTGACCTCGCTTTGCCGAATTCAGGATGGTTTGCCACTAGCCTCAGCCCTGGCTGCCTGATTCCTGCCCAAGTTAAATCGAGGCTTGTGCCTCTATATGGGTAATTGTAAACAATTTTACAACACCAAGTTATAGTCCAGCAATTTTATTTTAAATTCACAAGCTTTCGGAGGCTTCCTCCTTCCTCAGGTGAACGTTGTTGGAAATGAAATCCTCGAAATGAAATCGCATTTATACATCACAGAACAATGCTTGGTGATTACAGACAGTTTTTTCAACTGCCCGTTGCCAAGGCAATCAGTGTGCAGACAGACAGGTGTTACCTGCAAGGTCTCCGAATATACAAATCACCAAAAAAACCCAAAAAAAAACAGAGATAGAGAGGTAGAAACATAGAAAAGACAGCAACTGACCCGTTATATTAAAAACAGATAACATTTGTTCGCTGGTGGGGTAACGTGTAGCGTGACATGAACCCAAGATCCCGGTTGAGGCCGTCCTCATGGGTGCGGAACTTGGCTATCAATTTCTGCTCGACGATTTTGCGTTGTCGTGTGTCTCGAAGGCTGCCTTGGAGTACGCTTACCCGAAGGTCAGTGGCTGAATGTCCTTGACTACTGAAGTGTTCCCCGACTGGGAGGGAACCCTCCTGTTTGGTGATTGTTGCGCGGTGTCCGTTCATCCGTTGTCGCAGCGTCTGCATGGTCTCGCCAATGTACCATGCTCTGGGGCATCCTTTCCTGCAACGTATGAGGTAGACAACGTTGGCCGAGTCACAGGAGTATGAACCATGCACCTGGTGGGTGGTGTCCTCTCGTGTGATGGTGGTATCTGTGTCGATGATCTGGCATGTCTTGCAGAGGTTACCGTGGCAGGGTTGTGTGGTGTCGTGGACGTTGTTCTCTTGAAGGCTAGGTAATTTGCTGCGAACGATGGTCTGTTTGAGGTTGGGTGGCTGTTTAAAGGCGAGTAGTGGAGGTGTGGGGATGGCCATAGCGAGGTGTTCGTCATCATTGATGACATGTTGAAGGCTGCGGAGAATATGGCATAGTTTCTCCGCTCCGGGGAAGTACTGGACGACAAAGGGTACTCTGTTGGTTGCGTCCCGTGTTAGTCTCCTGAGGAGGACTATGCGATTTTTCGCTGTGGCCCGTCGGAACTGTCGATCGATGAGTCGAGCGTCATATCCCGTTCTTACTAGGGCGTCTTTCAGCGTCTGTAGGTGTCCATCGCGTTCCTCCTCGTCTGAGCAGACCCTGTGTATTCGCAGGGCCTGTCCATAGGGGATGGCCTCTTTGACGTGGTTAGGGTGGAAGCTGGAAAAGTGGAGCACCGTGAGGTTGTCTGTGGGCTTGCGGTAGAGTGAGGTGCTGAGGTGCCCGTCTTTGATGGAGATTCGTGTGTCCAAGAAAGAAACTGATTCTGAGGTATATGGGGGTTGCTGTGTTTGAGATCCAATGGTGTTGTATAGATATAAAGACTCTGGGTTGTTTATGGCAGGGCTTAGTTAATACTACAAGTTACATCAAATATATCCACTTTGAAATAAAGCATCTTTCAAGTGAAAAGAAATGTTGTGGTTTTTAAGACAGTTTTCAGGAGCGAGATTAGAAAACATTTCTACACACAAAGGGTGGTAGAAGTTTGGAACTCTCTTCCGCAAACGGCAATTGATACTAGCTCAATTGCTAAATTTAAATCTGAGATAGATAGCTTTTTGGCAATCAAAGGTATTAAGGGATATGGGCCAAAGGCGGGTATATGGAGTTAGATCACAGATCAGCCATGATCTTATCAAATGGCGGAGCAGGCACGAGGGGCTGAATGGCCTGCTCCTGTTCCTATGTTCCTAGTTAATTGAGTTGAATCTTTTGATTCTCCAGGTTGTCCCGGATTCTCCTCTTTTGTTTTATCTCACGATTTGCTTTCACAGGGGTGGAGCTATTCCAAGTTTTATCATTGCAATCACACGCTAAAAATCATTTTGGAATATTGCATTAAAGATATCTATTAACACTTGCAGATTTTTCAATATTAAAAGTGATGACAGATGACAAATAGCAGCTGCTCCCTCAATCCCTTTGAGATTTCTTTTTAATTTTGTGTGCAACACATTTTCGTAGTCTGGTGGTCTCAAAGTGTTGGTGCTGGTTAGTGTTTTGTAAAGTTGGAGTTGCCAAGATCTGGAAATTAATTTCAGTGAAATTGTTAAGCAAGATTGGCCAAGTCCCTACAACTTAATACTCATCCTACTTTTCTGCCAAAACATACTAAACTGTAAGGAACATAGAATAACTATAATTACATTTACTGCCCAACATATACCCATTAGATCACATCTGGAATAGTGCATCCAGTTCTGGGCACCGCACCTCAGGAAGGATATAATGGCCTTGGAGGGGGTGCAGCGCAGATTCACCAGAATGATACCAGGGTATTTTGGCAGGAACATAGGAACAGGAGTAGGCCATTCAGCCCCTCGAGCCTGTTCAGCCATTCAATTAAATCATGGCTGATATGTATTTTAACTCCCTCTACCCACCTTAGTTTCGTAACCCTTGATAACTTTGCCTAACAAAAATCTATCAATCTCAGTTTTGAAATTTTCAATTGACCCCCAGCCTCAACAGCTTTTTCGGGGAGAGAGTTCCAGACTTCCACTACCCTTCATGTAAAGGAGTGTTTTCTGACATCACCCCTGAACAGCCTAGCTCTAATTTTAAGGTTATGCCCCTTTCTTTGGATTGTCCCACCAGAGGAAATAGTTTCTCTCCACCTACCCTATCAAATCCATTTAATCATCTTAAACACCTCAATTAGATCACCCCATAATCTTCTATATTCAAGAGAATTTAAGCCGAGTCTATGCAACCTGTCCTCATAATTTAACCCTTTTAGCCCTGGTATCATTCTGGTGATTCTGCACTGCACCCCCTCCAAGGCCAATATATCCTTCCTGAGGTGCGGTGCCCAGAACTGGATGCAATATTCCAGATGTGGTCTAATCAGAGTTCTGTACAGCTGTAACATAACTTCTTGCACTTTGTATTCCAGCCCTCTTGAGATAAAGGCCAACATTGCATTAGCGTTTTAAATTATTTTTTTGTACTTGTCCACTAGCTTTTAGTGAATTCTGTACTTGGACCCCCTAAATCTCTTTGTTCATCCAAAGTCCCTACCTTTTTGCCATTTAGAAAATACCCTGATCTGTCTTTCTTCGGTCCAAAGTACATGACCTCACACTTTCCCACATTGAACTCCATCTGCCACAGTTTTGCCCACTCACTTAATATATCAATGTTCCTTTGCAACTTTCTGCTCCCATCTACACTATTCACTGTGCCCTAACTTAGTGTCATCAGCAAACTTAGATATACGGCTCTCTATTCCTTCATCCAAGTCATTTGTAAATATGATGAAAAGCTGTGGCCCCAGTACAGATCCCTGGGGGACACCACTATTCACATCCTGCCAATTTGAGTATATACCCATTATCCCAACTCTCTGTCTCCTACCTTCTAACAATTTCCTATCCAAGCCAATAGGTTGCCTCCAATTCTATATGCTCTCATTTTTGTTAACAGTCTCTTAAGTGGAACCTTGTCAAATGCCTTCTGCAAGTCCATATAAATAACATCCATAGACACTCCCTTATTTATCACTTTAGTTACCTCCCAAAAAATTCAACTAGGTTCGTTAGACATGACTTACCCTTTACAAATCCTTGCTGGTTCTCTCTATTCAGCTCATATTTGTCCAAATGCTCAGACACTCTGTCCCTAATAACAGATTCTAATAACTTCCCCATGACTGAAATTAGACTAATAGGCCTATAATTTCCTAACTTATCTCTCTTGCCCTTCACAGTACATCTGTCAATATAAAGTTATTTTTTCACCAAAAGAATTATTTGTTGCAGCTTAAAGCAAACTGGAATGACTTCTCTGTTAGGGCATTACATAAATGTGTCTGCAGAAAGGCATGGAGTGTTAACAAATGTCATAGATGAGGAATTTCAGTTATGTGGAGAGACTGGAGAAGCTGGGATTGTTCTCCTTAGAGCAGAGAAGGTTAAGGGGAGATTTAATAGAGGTGTTCAAAATGATGAAGGATTTTGATAGAGTAAATAAGGAGAAACTTTTCACTGGCAGGGGGGTCGGTAACCAGAGGACACAAATTTAAGATAATTGACAAAAGAACCAGAGGGGAGATGAGGAGAATTGTTTTTACGCAGCGAGTTGTTATGATCTGGAATGCACTGCCTGAAAGGGTGGTGGAAGCAGATTCAATGATATCTTTCAAAAGGCAATTAAATATATACTTGAGAAGGAAAAATTTGCAGGGCTATGGGAAAAGAGCAGGGGAATGGGACTAATTGGATAACTCTTTAATAGAGCCGGTACAGGCTCAGTCGCTCAGAGCTTCTTACGGTCAGAAATGGGGGAAATTATAATGGGGAACAAAGAAATGGCAGAACAATTAAACACATACTTTGGTTCTGTCTTCACAAAGGAGGACACAAATAACCTCCCAGAAATGTTAGGGAACCAAGGCTCTAGTAGTGAGAGGGAGGAACTGAAGGAAACCAGTATTAGTAAAAAAAAGTGCTAGGGAAATTAATGGGGCTAAAGGCTGACAAATCCCCAGGGCCTGATAATCTACATCCCAGAGTACTAAAGGAAGTGGCCCTGGAAATAATGGATGCATTGGTAATCATCTTCCAAAATTCTGTAGACTCTGGAACAGTTCCTACAGGTTGGAGGGTGGCAAATGTAACCCCACTATTTAAAAAAGGAGGGAGAGAAAAAACAGGGAATTACAGACCAGTTAGCCTAACATCAGTAGTGGGGAGTAGTAGCTAGAGTCTATTATAAAAGATATGATAACAGAACACTTGGAGGGCATTAACGGGATTGGACAAAGTCAGCATGGGTTTATGAAAGGTAAATCATGCTTAACAAATCTACTGGAGTTTTTTGAGGAGGTAACTAGTAGAATGGATATGTGAGAACCAGTGGATGTGGTGTATTTGGATTTTCAGAAGGCTTTTGATAAGGTCCCACACAAGAGGTTAGTGTGCAAAATTAAAGCACATGGGATTGGGGGGAATATACTGGCATGGATTGAGAATTGGTTGACAGACAGGAAACAGAGAGTAGGAATAGTAGGAATAAACGGGTCTTTTTCCGGGTGGCAGGCAGTGACTAGTGGGGTACCGCAGGGATCAGCGCTTGGGCCCCAGCTATTCACAATATATATCAATGATTTGGATGAGGGAACTAAATGTAACATTTTCAAGTTTGCAGATGACACAAAGCTGGGGTGGAATGTGAGCTGTGAGGAGGATGCAATGAGGCTCCAATGTGATTTAGACAAGTTGGGTGAGTGGGCAAGAACATGGCAGATGCAGTATAACGTGGATAAATGTGAGGTTACCCACTTTGGTTGTAAAAACAGAAAGGCAGATTATTATCTGAATGGTGATAGATTGAGAAAAGGGGATGTGCAACAAGACCTGGGTGTCCTTGTACACCAGTCGCTGAAAGCAAGCATTCAGGTGCAGCAAGCAGTTAGGAAGGCGAATGGTATGTTGGCTTTCATTGCAAGAGGATTTGAGTACAGGAAAAGGGATGTCTTACTGCAGTTATACAAGGCCTTGGTGAGACCACATCTGGAGTATTGTGTGCAGTTTTGGTCTCCTTATCTGAGGAAGAATGTCCTTGCCATGGAGGGAGTGCAACGAAGGTTTACCAGACTGATTCCTGGGATGGCAGGACTGACGTATAAGGAGAGATTGGGTTGATTAAGCCTATATTCACTAGAGTTTAGAAGAATGAGAGCTGATCTTATCGAAACATATAAAATTCTAACGGGACTAGACAGACTAGATGTAGGGAGGATGTTCCCGATGGCTGGGGAGACCAGAACCAGGGGTCACAATCTCAGGATACGGGGTATGCCATTTAGAAATTTCTTCACTCAGAAGGTGGTGAACCTGTGGAATTCTCTACCACAGAAGGCAGTGGAGGCCAAGTCATTAGATGTATTCAAGAAGGAGGTAGATATGTTTCTTAATGCTAAAGGGATCAAGGGATATGGGGAAAAAGCGGGAACAGGGTACTGAGTTAGACGATCAGCCATGATCATTTTGAATGGCGGAGCAGGCCCGAAGGGCCAAATGGCCTACTCTTGCTCCTATTTTCTATGTTTCTATGTTTCTACTCCCTTCTCTCCCCTTTGCCTGCTGCATTCTGTAACTTGTAAACTTAATGATTGTTTATGAAAATAACTCTGTGCTTCATTGTTGAGTTTCCGTAGTGCATTTGTATCAATTGTTGGTTAGATGAATCTCTATTGGTGAGTGTAGTTGAGGAATGATATATCACGGAGTAGAACTACTATTGGGTGAGGATGAGAAAGAGATAACCAATATAGTGTGAAAAACAGAACAAAAGCAGATAAACAACCATTAAGAAACCCTTTGAAGTTGCCAAGTGGGCTCAAAACCCTAAAGTGTCCCTTGCAAAATGCACAATAAACCTTGGGATGAAGGTCTTGCAATAACAAATCATGGAATGAACTGAAACCTAAAAGTAATCATTAACAAAAATAGGAAGTTGCTAATAATCGAGACTATAATGGCTGCAGTTAAGAGCACAGGTTTAATTTTATTTTACAACTGAAAGTAATCTATACTTAATACTGACCTTCCAACTTGAGAGCAAACATATGAAGGTTAAGACTCAGCAAAATGCCAAAGGTGCATGTTGTCGTCAAAATTGCTGGGGATCCCAAAGATTTGCATTCTCATGATCCGCTCATTTATTCTGTTTCTAAGGTATAGCACTAATGAGGTAGGAATGTAGTATTAAGATGTAAGCTCTTATTAAGAAATAAGGGTGATTATCTTGGCAACTTTTTGTTAGAAGGCCAGCTTCCATTTAAGTAACACTCCCATCTTTCAGACAGAAGGTCATGAGTTCAAGCCACACTCAATTGCTTGAGCATAATCTCGGACTATCATTTCAGTGCAGTATTGAGGGAGTGCTGCATGGTTGAAAGTGGCATCTTTATTATGAGGTATTAGATCAAGACCCCAACTGCCTGTTCAGCTGGATATAAAAGACTTGCATTTATATAGCGCCTTTCACGACCTCGGGACGTCCCAAAGCGTTTTACAGCAATGAAGTACCTTTTTTTTAAAAAGTGTAGTCACTGTTGTAATGTAGGAAACGTGGCAGCCAATTAGCACATAGCAAGGTCCGACAAACAGCAATGTGATGATGAACAGATAATCTGTTTTTTAGGTGCTGGTTGAGGAATAAATATTGGTCAGGACTCCGGGGAGAATTCCCCGGCTCTTCTTCGAAATAGTGCCATAGGATCTTTTACGTCCACCTGAGAGGGCAGACAGGTCCTCGGTTTAATGTTTCATCCGAAAGAGTGACAGCCTAGATTTTGTCTCTGGAGTGGGACTTCAATCCACAACCTTCTGATTCAGAGGAGAGAGTACTTATTTTTTATTCGTTCATGGGATGTGGGCGTCGCTGGTGAGGCCAGCATTTATTGCCCATCCCTAATTGCCCTTGAGAAGGTGGTGGTGAGCCGCCTTCTTGAATCGCTGCAGTCCGTGTGGTGAAGGTTCTCCCACAGTGCTGTTAGGAAGAGAGTTCCAGGATTTTGACCCAGTGACGATGAAGGAACGGCGATATATTTCCAAGTCGGGATGGTGTGTGACTTGGAGGGGAACGTGCAGGTGGTGTTGTTCCCATGTGCCTGCTGCCCTTGTCCTTCTAGGTGGTAGAGGTCGCGGGTTTGGGAGGTGCTGTCGAAGAAGCCTTGGTGAGTTGCTGCAGTGCATCCTGTGGATGGTACACACTGCAGCCACAGTGCGCTGGTGGTGAAGGCAGTGAATGTTTAGGGTGGTGGATGGGGTGCCAATCAAGCAGGCTGCTTTGTCCTGGATGGTGTTGAGCTTCTTGAGTGTTGTTGGAGCTGCACTCATCCAAGCAAGTGGAGAGTATTCCATCAGACTCCTGACTTGTGCCTTGTAGATGGTGGAAAGGCTTTGGGGAGTCAGGAGGTGAGTCACTCGCTGCAGAATACCCACTGCTAACACCTGTGGCACTATTCAAAGGAGAGCAAAGAGTTCTTCTGGTATCCTGGCCAATATTCCTCCTCCAGCCAACACCACCAATGCAGATTATCTGCTCATTTATCTCAGTCTATGGCATCTTGCTGTAAACCTACTGGTAACCACAGTAATTCACTAGCTGTGAAACACATTGGGACGTCCTGAGGAAGTGATCAGACGTTATATAAATGCAATTTCTCTCCTGAATAGCCAGGACATTTCCATTACTAAGATGGCGTCCGCAGTGCTTCACCAAAAGATCACGTGTTCACCCTGCGTCCTCGCCGCGCTCAATTAATTTCAACCCGCGCCTGCGCACTGCTGCCGATTCGCTATTTCACCCCTCCCCCCCCCCCCCCCGGCGCCTCCAACCCCGCGCAGGCGCAGTGTCATCACACTCTCCCCTGTTCGGGTAACGCATGCGCAGCCAGCGGTTTCGCGAAGGAGAAGGCTGCTCGCAGTTGGTCGCCATTTTGTGCTGCTGTGTTCCTATTCGCCGCCGGGGCATTGTGTTTAATACCGGAGCCAATCAGAGGGGCAAAAGCGCGGGGTAAGTCCGGCAAATTGCTGCCAACAGGCTGAGAGCTGGAGTTGGACAGGGAATGGGAGCGAGGATTGTGTGTGTGAGGGGAGGGGGGATGATCGTAGAGGCAGTGATGTGGTGGGATTAGCCCCCCTATATTTTGGATTGGAGAGAGAGAGGGGGGAGGAGAGGAGAGAAGAGAGAGAGAGAGAGAGAGGGGGAAGAAGGAGGGAAAACAATATATTCCGAATAACCGACCGACCGACCAGACGAAAGAGAGAGAGAAAAAAAAATGGGGTTTTGGCGCGAAGCTTGCAGCGCCCGCCCGCCCGCGCGATCTTTCCCCGCTCTCGCAGCCCGCTCGCTTGGTCCTTTTCGGTCCGCTTTGCCCCTCGCCGTGCGCCCTACCCGGTCCGCCTAACCGCCCCGCCGATCTCGGAGCGACCCTCCCGAAATTGCGGGAAAGTGGGGGAGGAAAATGGCGGCCGCGTGGGGTCGGAGAGAGCGGGGACAAAACCAAAAAAAAAAATCATGTCCCGGGATTGCTATTTAGCCGGCGAGTGGTCAGGCCTGTTTGTATATATATTTTAAATATTATTATTATTATTATTATTGCTGCAGGATGGGGCGAGAGGGAATATAAATGTTTGCCTTGTTGTAAAATTTCCGTACCCAATGTGTATTATAGTCATGGCGGGCGGGAGCGTGGACTATAGGAATGCCGAGTATTGTGCAGCTCTCGGTTTAGATGTGTAATTTTTCCCTCACCGGCATTCGGAAACTGTCCTCTGCGCTCTTAATACTGCCCGATATTGATCCACGTGGAAGCATGTACTTGTGTACAAGTGATTAATGTCACCCTGTTCCCAAAAAACCCCGAGCCTTTTTAGCCGTCTCCATCAATACCACTCCCCTTGTTGCCTCTTGTATCTACGGCTGAGACATCTCCCTGCATGTGAGGGCTGCAATATTAAATGCTAGTTGTAATGCTTCACTTAAGTATGTGCGCAGTTAGCTTCTAAAATGTTATGTTTCTGTATGAAATGAGGGATAGTCTAGACACAGATGGGGGATTGATCAACTTGTTAATATGGGAACTTGTGTATGAGATAACATGTATGGATTTAATATGTTTACAAGTCAGATGTTAGTGAGATTTGCTGTTTCAGATCATTTTATTAGCAATTTAATGCTTATTAAAAACGTAAATTTTTTGATGGTTATTTAGAGTATAAAAATAAGTCACCCAAGACTGTTTTCAATAATGTAAAACATGTCTTCATAAAGTGGATTGTGCTTGGCTGAGAGGTTGATCCCTGCTTGGAATCTCTTGAATTTTATGGCTGGCATGTGTTTAAAGTAATTGTGATACCACTGGTCTTTTGTGCATGGGTGGGTGTCACACTATAATCATACTAACATAGTTCCTTCCCCCTGTGATTTTGTGCTAAAGTTAGGTACCAATGAAATACAAATTAATTGCAATTCCCAATTTTTATAGAATAGTTTGCTTTGTTAATGGGTCCAATCTCAAGTCCTCTAATGTAGAGTTTTCAACCATTCTTTAATAATAAGGGAAGGAACTATTGCATAAAGTGCTGATGAGCAGGTGCTCACAAGGCATCCACCCAGCGGAATGATTAAGGATTTTCTATTTCCAAGCTGGACTTGTCTGCAGATAGTATTTTGAGCTACATGTTGCTGGGGCAAAGTACTAATGATTGCAGATTTGTCACTGATGATGGTGGTGGTGGTGGTAGTAGTAGTAGGATAAATTTGAATTAAATGCTGTCATTGACTATTTAAAGTCTATGGGGCCTGATATGCTTATAATGAAGGCTGCCTGGTGTACTTTAAATACAACATAAAGCCCAGAAGCTTCCCTGTCCTTTTATTGTAGCCAGCTGGTGCAGAATTAGTCACTTACAGTAATTAAAGGTTAAATACATTTCAATGTGCATTAAAACAATTATGCTAATATGGTGATCCAAGAATGCAAAAAGATGTGTGTGTGTATAGAGAAAGGAAGTGCCATCATTAAGGATAGCTGCCACAACTGTAATCAAAAGTTTGGATTTTCAAAGTGCCAGAATTTTGTTAATTTGGCTCCTATGAACCTGTAATTTTGTGAATAGGCTTTGTTTCAAATCCAAAAATGAGCAATTATTGGAGATTAAACTAGGCCCAAGTTCATCTGGTTCCATCATTACAAGGCATCTTTTATGCTGTTCTGAATTAAACTCAACATACTGAAGTTTGTATTTGGAAATGGGCGAAACATAAAATTGCAAAATGCCTAATCTAGCAAAGATGTGGAGATGCCGCCAATTTATAGTCCAGCAATTTTATTTTAACTTCACAAGCTTTCGGAGGCTTCCTCCTTCCTCAGGTAAAGGAAGGAGGAAGCCTCCGAAAGCTTGTGAATTTAAAATAAAATTGCTGGACTATAACTTGGTGTTGTAAAATTGTTTACAATAATCTAGCAAAAGTAAACTGTCAACCTAATGAGTTGCTGTATTATAATGAAGAATTACCAAAGTTCAGTTCAACTTTCAACATACTGGTACAACAGTAAGGTACGTTTATGTAGCACCATTCTAAGGTACGAAAAACATCCCAGGGCACTTCAGAGGCATAATCAGACAAAACTGGATGCCGAGAGAAAGGTGGGTCTTAAAGGAGGAGATGTTTGGAGAGGGATTTAAAAAGGGGAGAGCCTAGCTGGCTAAAGGCATAACAGCAGTGGGGGCGGGGGGAAATGCACAAGAGGTCAGTCAGAGGAACCCAGGGTTCTTTTGGGGGAGGGGGAAGGCCAGAAGAAATTTAAACACGAGGATGTGAATTTTAATTTGGGAGACCAGGAGCCAATGTAAGACAGCAAGGACAGGAGTGATGGCTAAGTGGAACTTGGTGTGGGTTAGGATGCAAAGGTGATCTAGATAAATGGCAGTTTTGGAACAAAACAACATTTAAAAAAAAAGTGGTAGAAAAGTGAGCAGCACACAGATCTCAAGGCTTTTCTTCTTTCCATCTGTCAGTAAATGGTAGAAAGTAATTAAGTTGGTTCATTGCTATCTGAATGAATGGTGTAGTAACAAAATTTGTTTGGTAACTATTTTACCAAGATATGACCTTTTTTACTGAACAAGTGCCCAAAATTGAAACCAGTGGAGGGGAAGAATCACTTTCTTACCACAGTCAGCATTGTCAGGTGTAGTCATGTCTACAGTGCTGATCAACTTGTCATACAAGCTGAAAATGATGCACATGGTCAGTTGAAAAATAATGCCCTAAAAAACTAGAAAATAATCTTGATTGTGCCCACAGTATTCATTGGCAGCTTGTCTTAATGATTGTGAAGCTTGCATGTTGTTTGGTTCATTCTCTTGAAGTATTTCCATGCAGCCAATGACTTTTTTAAATGGGAATTTTGGTTATCTGGAAGCAGAAAATATAGGAGAAATTTAGCAACAGAAATGCAACTGAAGTTGGCACGCAACAACCTAATAATTTAGGTAATTTTATGGCATTCAAACTCAAAAGGTTCACCATCTGTAAAATGTAGTGGTTGCATTCTACCCTGCAAGATTAATTTCACTTCACCAAATCAGCCGTCAGAGTAGCTACCTTGTGGCTGTTTTTGGGGGGGATAAAAAGAATAGCATACAGTGTTGGATGCTGATGTGCAGTGTCAGAAGCCTGCTACTATTATGCTTTGATGAAATCCTGTTGATATGCCTGGATGTGGTGAATTAAGAACGTCACATAAGGAGTGTAGTGCACAATATTAATTGCAAATTTTTCTTGTATCATGTGGGTACCAGTGTTCTAAGTATGCCTAGTGACAATCTTGAAGGCATTGAAAAAGCAGTAATGAAACTCGACTACACTAAAGAATGAACACAAGCAAGAAATACAGGTGCCCTATCTTGATGTTTATTACAGTTACATTTAATCACATTTGCTGTGGGGGTATTTTGGTAGAAATAAAACAGTACTGAAATTCCCCGAAACACTTACATCTGTGAACATCTTTTACAATCCAAACCTTTACCACAATTTCCATGTTAATTTTTTTCTTTGTCTCCTTTCTGTTTTCTTTTTTCTATGCCTGCAAATGCTGTGTAGCAGTGGCAACTTCAAAAAAACATATTGCGTTTGAGTGCCCCAGTGCCTGCCCATTAATCAACTTCACATCCATTGACTTGAAATTTATTAACAGACTTGCTGCAAAGTGCTTTATTTTTGTTGCCTATCCATGTTCTTCACCCCACCCCCCACCACCAGCTTTCGGGCCAAAGTCTTCGTGAAGAAGAATAGAAAATGCAACAGATGCAAAGGTTTTTAAATAAAAGGAAATGAAGAAAAATCTGTGTAGAGATCTGATTTGGTTCAAATGCTACCATGATTTTTTTTTCTTAAATTGGTTGTCTTCTGCACCAAGCCAATAAATTAGATTTTTTTTAAAATCATTTTTAAAAAATAAACTGGTGCAGGCTTCCTTAGGTATTAAGCAATCTAAGCACGTTGATAAGCAAATGCTATCACCCGTGACTTCTCTTTTCTAAAGCCAATGGTATATCTAGCTCTATAAAAGTCTTGTATCTAATGCGTTCATCACACCGCAAAGTCTCGTATCTCAAAGTGGACATCACAACTCCACCTAGTTAGTTTAAATATTCTTATTAAATAGCAAAAAATGACTGGTCCGTTTAGTACCTATTCTAATCAAGAAGTAACAAACTAATCACAAACGGACAGTCGGCAAACAGCTGCCGGTAATTATAAAAGATAGAAAAAACAATGGAATTTCTCTTTTTGGGAATTGTTTCAACTGCAATCTTTAATTACTCAAGCATCTGTCTGCTATATTAATTTTTGTAAAAAGTTAGGTAATTGTGTTTGTCACAATTGCATGTAAATTTATTGTAGTTTGGTTTAAATTTCATTCATAAATGGATGATAAATCAGAACTAAGATTTTTTTTATCCTTATTTATAAACCTTTTTTCTTTTATCAAATCACTGGAAAAAATTGACCACAGCAAATCAAAATCAAGGAGCTATGAGAAGTAATAAAAATCTACCAATAGAATCAGAAACCAAACCAATCAGATCATTCAGAATATTTTTTCCAAATGTTTTCAGCTGTAGTTATTTTTACTCAGCAACTGAATTTTCTAATGTCAAAATAAGTTTGTAACATAATAAAGGCCAAAATATTACATATTTAACAATAATGTAATTAACTTTATCTATAAATGCGAGTACTTACATTTAGATTTTTACTCAAACTCAAAAACCTGGGCTTCAAGTTGATATTTTCCCTAGTTGTCCATGTCACTGAAGCGAGTTACTTGTATCTTTAATTCCCTGGATTCTGCAGTTTGAACATGTACAATGTGCCAGATTCTCAAAGTATGCATTTCATACTGCATAATGCAACATGAGAAGTATTTTCAGAAAACTCGTTTAGAAGAATGTGAGGTGATATCTCATTGAAACATAAAAAATTGAGGGGGCTTGACAGGGTAGATGCTTAGATTGTTTCCCTTGGCTAGAGTTTAGAACTAGGGGGCATAATTGCAAGATATGGGGTCGGCCATTCAAGACTGAGGTGAGGAGGCATTTCTTCACGCAGAGGGTTGTGAATCTTTGGAATTCTCTGCACGAGAGGGATGTGGATGCTGAGTCATTGAATATATTCAAGGCTGAGATGGATAGATTTTTGGACTCTAGGGGAATCAAGGGATATGGGGATTGGGCGGGAAAGTGGAGTTGAGGTTGGAGATCAGCCATCATCTGATTAGCGGAGCAGGCTCGAGGGGCCCTATGCCCTACTCCTGCTCCTATTTCTTATGTTCTTAAAATGCTGGAAAAGCTCAGCAAGTTAGGCAGCATCTGTGGAGAAAGAAAGAGTTAACATTTCAGGTCGAAGACCTTTCGCCAGAACTGGAAGATGTTAGAGTTCAAAACTGGAAAAGGTTTAAAAACTTGAACTCTATCATCTTCCAGTTTTGACGAAAGGTCTTTGACTTGAAACCTTAACTCTCTTTCTCCACAGATGCTGCCTGACTTGCTGAGCTTTTCCAGCATTTTCTGTTTTTATTTCAGATTTCCAGCATCCACAGTATTTTGCTTTTGATGAGAAGTTTTATCTGGTCTGTATTTTAATGCAATTTCTAGGTCCTCAGAGCTATGCAGAGTTCCCTCATGTGTTAGAAAGTAAGTACTACAACAGCCATAAAAATGTCAGTTTTGTACATTTATATAATGGTTATTTCTGAAAACCTTAACATAATTAAAATTGAACCTCTGGTGTGCTAATATTTTTAGTCCAGCTTTTATTGGATGTGTAAATCTGGGAGTCACTAGTTGAAAATTTAATGTAGGCACTATAATGCCCTACTTCCATTGCCCTCAGTTCCTGTTTTCAATTTCTTCAAACTATATTACTTTGCCCCGATGTGGTAGTCCATCCCCCACTGCCTACAATTATAAATGGAACTTTCAGGCTTTTCAGCAACAAAATTTGGAAGGTGATTCAGTGGAAACTACTTAATCGCAACCGCTCAGCACAACCTCACAAATTGCGATAAAACAGCAATTTCTATAAAGTGGGGAGCAGCAAAAGCAACAAAAATCAAGGCTGGTTGGTGCGCAACAACCATTTATTTGCCTAAATTTCATACATCTTGCAACAATGATAAATACAGTATACCAAAAGGCAAATACGTAACATTTTTTAGAAAAGAGAAAAGTGCTCCAAAGAATTCTGTGACAGCTCAATTCTAAAAACTTGAGATTCAGAAAAGTCATGCTTCTGTGCAACTAGCTTTTGAACCCTCAATTCATTCAAACTTCATAACATCCACTTGCTCCCGCAGTGCCAAGTCACGGTGCTTCTTTTGCAAGACCGTTCGCAACCTGAGATGAGCGTCCGAACATATATCCGCTCCATCACCAAGACCGCCTACTTCCGCCTCCATAACGTCACCCGTCTCCGCTCATCTGATGCTGAAACCCTCATCGGTGCCTTTGTTACCTCTAGACTTGACTATTCCAATGCTTTCCTGGCCAGCCTCCCATCTTCCACCCTCCATAAACTTAAGCACATCCAAAACCCTGCTGCCTGTATTCTAACTCGCACCAATTCCCATTCACCCATCGTTTCCTGTGCTCGTTGACCTACATTGGTTCCCGGTTCGGCAACGCTTTGATTTTTAAATTCTTATCCTTGTTTTCAAATCCCTCTACGGCTTCGCCCCTCCCTATCTCTAACCTCCTACAACCCTCCGAGATCTCTGCGCTCCTCCAATTCTTGCGTCTTGCGCATTCTCGATTTTAATAGCTCCACCATTGGTGTCCGTGCTTTCAACTGCCTAGGCCCTAAGCTCTGTAGTTCTCTACCTCCCTCCCCTCCTTTAAGACGCTCCTTAAAACCTGTCTTTGTCCAAGATTTTGGTCACCTGTCCTAATATCTCCTTATGTGGCTCGGTGTCACATTTTGTTTGATAATGCTCGTGTGAAGCGCCTTGGGACATTTTACTATGTTAAAGGTGCTATCTAAATGCAAGTTGTTGTTGCACCATCTGGAAATTCAACTTCCATTCCTCACACAACACTAATAAACAGGTGGAAACCAGGTCAAGCCGGTTCTTAGACACGTTGACCAACAAACTCAATCCGATTGAGATGAAAGCCTCAGGTTCAAAGGTGACGAGCAGAATTTCTGCGCGTCACACTTGCATATAAGTAGGAATTGCAATAAAACAAAATTTTTTTATATTTGGAAGTGTAGGGGGAAAATGGGACTTTAGAAATGGTTCCGTTAAAACGGGAATTGCAATTAAGTGAGTTGCAAATAAGCTTTATTAAGCATCTTGTTACAAATGGATTAGTTTTAATAATTTATTTGCAATATGTTTTCAGGGGAGTTGAAAGAATGCTTCTAAAGATTTTGCATTATTCCAAACAAGTTTACAGATCAGTGTATTTTTTCCTTCCCTGTCCATGAATTTTCTTCCCTCCCTGCACCTTCTTGCTGGTTCCACAGGCAATAAGAGGCCCCTAATTAGCCAATAGGCCATTCTTCATATATGGGCCTAGATTATGAGTGTAGAGACTGTTCATTTGCAGAGAAGTTTTATAGGCAATATCAATCCTGCCTCACCCATCATCCACGCCCTTATGTGATGAAAATAAAATTTTTGTTTTATGTGGTGTATATATGTATCCTTTTAAAGTAGTAGTAGCACTAAGTATGTCACTGGAAAACCAATGCTTACTGGGGAAACAGTTTTGTCTGTTTCAAAACACTAAGAAGTTTGTCCTTGAGATGTGGGTGATACTGGGAAGGCTGCATTTATTACCTATTCCTAGTTGCCCTGAGAAAGTGGTGGGTTGCCTTCTTGAACTTTTACCTTCTTTGTGGTGATGGTGCTTCAATGATGGTGTTAGGTATGGAATTCCAGGATTTTGGCTCAATCACAATGCAGGAGAGGCAATATAGATCCAAGCCAGGGTGGTGTGTGACTTGGCGGGGAACTTGGAGGTTATGGTGTCCCATGATATTGCTGCTCTTATCCTTCTCAGGTAGAGGTTACAGGGCTGGGAGGTGTCAAAATAAGTTAGGTGAGTTGCTGCAGTGCATCCTGTAGATAGTACACACAGTGCCACGTTGCGCCAGTGGTGGGGGATATTGTGTCCAGTGGTAGGGATACAAATCAAGCAGACCATTCTGTCCTGGATGGTGTCTTGAGTATTTTTGCATCCAGGAAAGTAGTGATTATTCCATCACTGTCCCAACTTAAGCCCTGTAGATGGTAGAGAGACTTTGAGGAGTCAGGAGATGAGCCACTCATCAGAGTACCTAGCCTCTACTCTGATCTAGTCACTGTTGAGATGGCTGGTCCAGTTGGGCTTCTGATCTGTGAGGATCCCCAAGATGTTGAAATTGGGGGGACCAGCAATGCTGTTGAAGGTCAAGGGGAGCTGGTTGGTCATTGCCTGGCACTTGTATGGCACTAATGTTACCTGCCATTTGTCAGCCCAAGCCTGTATGTTGTCCAGGGCCTGCTGTAAGCTGGCATGGTCTGCTTCATTATCCTGAGGAGTTTTGAATTGAGCTGATCACTGGAATAGTCAGCAAACAGCCCCACTTCCGACCTTAGAATGGAGGGAAGCAACTGAAGATTATTAGGCCAAGAGCACTGCCCCGAGGAGCTTCTGCTTGCTGACTGGCCTTCGATGATCACGACCACCTTCCTGTGTGACCTCATCAATGCCTAGAGGGTAGGAAGCAAAGGGTAGCATTATAAGGAAGGAATACAACAACCAGGAGGTATTATTGTACAAAACCTTAGTTAAGTTGCAATTTTGTATACAGTTTGAGCACCCCATTATCAAAATATCCAAAACATCAAGGAGATAGGCAGAAAGGCACATGAAAAATTTATCACAATTTGTTTTAACTAATTGATTTCTAAAAGCACTGAGACTTAGACTCCTTCCTAAAAGGCATTTGTGTATATTTATATATTGCAATTATTAATTTTGCACCTCACCTGGTTTGCATCCCATTGTCTTACCTGTCTTATCTAATTGTGTTTATACTGTTTGGAATGTTGTGATAATTCTAGAATATTTGTACAGTGTCCATCTGAGCCATAATTGATGTCAGAGGATTTACAGAATGAATTAGAATTTCACATCTTGCTGTAACTTTTTTTTAGGTTTTGCTACGTTCAATTTGAGCAACATTCTCCCGAGAAGCTGCTCACACGTTCAGGTTAATAATGGAACAGTACACAGCGAATAACAGCAATTCAACCGAACAGATAGTGGTTCAGGGACAAATTCAGCAACAGGTATGAATCAGATGGGCCGAATATTTTCATTTGTGCATATGGTTCACTGCAGTTTGTATCTACAGATTGTATAAAATTGTATTATAGATTTTGATGGCAGGTAATTGGAACCAAAACTCAAATTTTACCATGATAATGTTATTATATTGCCAGTCTTCAAGTAGTGTGCAAGAGTGGCCCAGGATAGCTTGCCTTTTCTATATGTTTTTCCCTGTCCTTTCTCCTTTCTCAAAACCAGCTGCAAGATTGGAAACTTGCTGTATGGGCAACTTTGCCATTTGCAAACCGTGTCACACCACTTTGGCATGGTATGCTCGTGCGCAATGCTCTGTGCCACTATAGTATTGTACCGTAAAACCGTAATCTATATTGTAACGTAGTGCTCTTGTAGTTTACGTGCTTAGTCAAATGGTAATGTTCCCAATTTGTGCTGAATTGGCTGATTTCAGATAAGTTGGCATTTGGCCTTGGTACTTCTGGGTTCCTGCTTTTGGCTGCTGTTCATCAACTGCAGCTGGAAATAGGCTGTGTGGACATTGGGCAAGGACAGGATTGAGTTCGGCTCTGATACCCTCCAGGATCGAGCCAACATTCACTGTCTTGGACTTGTGCACGAAGACCGAGCACTTGGGAAAGGTACTGGAGGACAGCTGTTTCCTGCTACCCATCAGGAATCAGAACTTCAGGAGAAAACTTCAGTGGGGGAAAAAAATAACTTCAGCTTTTATTGTCATGATTGTGGCATTGAAAATGATTTGGGAGTTGTACGAATACTGCATTTTTGTGTCTGTAATACAGCACTAATTCTCTTTTTATCTCGTATTTTACCCTTCACTATTGTTTATTGGTCTAGGGTCAACCATTAATGGTCCAAGTTAGTGGCGGTCAGCTAATCACGTCCACTGGTCAGCCAATCATGGTTCAAGCAGTGCCTACAGGTCAGGGACAGACAATTATGCAGATTCCTGTCTCCGGAGGACAGGGTATACAACAGGTCAGCACATACTTCCATCTCGTAAAATAATCTATTTTTTCCCCTCTAGATTAATTCTATTGATTTGGGGATAATGTTTCTATTATATTGATTTGTAACTATTGTCACTCAGACTAGGTTCGATTCCTGACCTGTGTTGAGTTAGCTGATCTCAACAGGAGGTAGTTGGGGTGACTCAATTGGTCTCAGCACCTCTGGAGGTTTAAAATCAGCCAGGGTTCTGCCCCATTTGTTTTTAGATGACACCTGCTGGAAAATGCACGTGTGGATGTCAAGACAGGACAGCATCAGGCTCAGTTGTGATGCTCAGCTTGTTGAATAGCCTGCCAACACTTGCGGCTCACACACGAAGAATGGCCAGCTAGGCAAGGTACCGGAGGGTTACCTTGAGCCTGCTCCGCCATTCAACAAGATCATGGCTGATCCAGTTGTGTTCTCTTATGGTGCCTGACAGACCACACGAGGGGTGACTAACTGCAGTAAACTCACTTCTGTATTTCTGGGTTTTCCTTGCTTAATAACTTGGATATTCCATAAATTCATCATTGTGTGTATCCCAATTAGGTTTGTTGATTTATTGTGCTGTTGGCTAGTTAAATTGTTTTGTTAACAATGGCCCGTAAGTTGCTCTGAGCGGCGAACAAATGGCACTCTGCACTCCATTGATTTATGCTCATGCACGGACTTTTGTGCGGCAACTTCCTCAAATGGTGAGCCGAAAACAGTCCCGCGTTAACTCCCGGGAACCTAGGACCTGTGGGAGAGGTGAAAGGAGCGATCTCTCTCCTCAACCAATCAGATTGCAGCATCCTTGACAAGCCGCGAGGAGTCAAAACCATTAAGTGCAAGCTACAACGAGTCAAAACCAGGAAGTGAAAGCTGCAACAGTAAAATCATTGTAAAAACAGTCATAGACAGCAAAATAAAGAGAGGGTAAGATTAAAAGACTGAGATAAAAGAGACAGAAGGAAAAAAGTAAACAAAAAACAAATTTCAAATTTTAGATGTCCAAAAACTATTAAAATCAGGAGTAATGAGACTCCACATTTTTAAAAGTTAATTTTTAGTGTCAGAGAGGTTGTTTGGCAATCATTAATAGTTACCATGCTGTTAAAACTGAGTTTAGATCTAAAAAAACTCAGCGTAACTGTTTTGTGGCACAATTAGTTCGTTTTCAGCTGGGAAGTGCAGCAAGTTGACGCTAGTCCTTTGATTGCAGCTGTGAGGTTCTTTAACGTGAAGCTGACAGATCACCGGTGAACCAGGAAGAGCAAGTTCCAGATTTCTGAGTTTGATTGCGCATCTGCGGTCGGCAGAACTTGCTCTTCAATTTCGCCACTGATAACAGTAAGCTCTGTTAGGCACACCGTTATTTTAAAACCAATTCCCGGGCCAATGTAACCCGTTTTTAGGGGCTTCAAAACATAGGCATAACTTTGAGTGCCTATGCTGTATATTGAGAACTTAAATCTGGAACATTGTGATGATAGATGGTTCAAGCTTTGAGATAAAGGGAATCGGCAAATAAGGCTGCCTGCAGCCATGATCTCCTTGGCAGCTGGAATTACCTTTTCTTGTTCCATTATATTTTTACGTTGTTAAAAGAATACCAGTTACTTAAAGTAAAAGTAGCGCAGTTAAGTCTTGTATCCAGTAGTGGATCCTGTTTATAATAGATCCCTGATGGGTGTAATGGAATCAGTGATATCATTTCCTAGACTTGAGACATTTTCAGGACTTTCAGCATGTTCTAATCCACAAGCAATCTATTGCATCTTCTGTTATAAATATGGACTGTATTTCCATTCTTTTCAGATTCAGCTGGTTCAACCAAGTCAGCTCCAGCTTCAAAGTGGGCAGGCTGTTCAGGTCCAGAACCAACATGGTCAGGCGCAACAAATTATTGTTCAACAGCCTCAGGCAGCTGTGACAGCAGGGCAAACACAAGTAAGTTACTTCGACACTGTATCAGGACAATCAGTGCGTGCATCTGATGCTATCGGGGGGAGGGGGTGGGAGGAGGAGGAGGAAGAGGAAGAGTCCATTATTGAGGTAGTCATGCATGAAATGTGGAAAGAATAGGTTTGATGGACCAAATGACCGTTTCTCATTCCAAGCTTTCTTGTGTTTGATCTACAGATTTTTTAAAAATCTAAAATCATTTCTAGTATATGTTGAAATCAATCATTTTGGCTACGCTAACAGCCCATCTATTATGTTTTGACAATTGTGTTAGCTATAGAGCAGTTTTAGCGTGTATCTGTAATGCTGAAACATACTTCGGTATTGCAATATTGAAGCTACTTAAATCTCATGAATGTTAACCCTAAGATAAACACACAAACCACTTCTGCTCACCCTGTCTTTGATTTTTTTACATGTTGTCTCTCTTTGGTTTCTATTATTAATTTTGCTTTTAAACTTTATCCTTAATTATAACTTATTGTTTTTCTTTCTTTTAAAAAAGGGACTTAAAAGTTTTGGTTTAGTTACCTTTTTATCTGAATCTTCCAGGTTCCACAGTCTATTTCAAAGGTGAGAGTTAGCCTTTTTGGCTGGTTCCAACTTGACTCAATTGGTATCACGCTCACCTCCGATTCTGTGTTTATGGGTTCAGGCCCTACTCTAGGACTTGAACACATAATGTAGGCTGACACTTCATGAAGTTTTTCAGATGAAACGTTAAATCGAGGTCCTCTTTACTGTTCAGTTGGATGTTAAGAATCCCATGATACTATTTGAAGAAGGGCAGGGAGTTTTCCTGGTGTTAGGGCCAACATTCCTTTCTCAACCACCACCACTAATGTCATTCTTCTCACTGTTGTTTGTAAGATCTTGGTATGCACAAAATGACTGCCACATTTGCCTGCATAAAAATAGTCATTGCATTTCAAGGTCAGTCATTTGTATGTGCCTCCTCTGAGAGATGTCATAATATAAATAAATTGAAACTGGCTCCAAAGGCCCCATGTTCAACCAGTTAAGGCTTGAAACTCCAAAAATTGACATGGTTGCATTATGGATAAAGCAAAGTCAATTTTTGATGCAATTTTCAAACATCAAATTGTTTCAAGCTTGTGTTTTAACTTGCGCAGATAGGAGGGTTGTTGTCCAACTAGAAGTTGATTGTCAGAATCTAACAACTGTTTGCTGCCCCAATCCATTCGGCTCAGATGAATGAATATCATCAGTTTGTGGTCAAAATGAATGAATTGCTCAGCTGATATAAGGCACCCAACAACTTCTTGATGTTGAATGATACTTATTACTAGTCATTCCCAGCAATCTTGGAAAAGACCATATTACAAACTCGTAGTTAGAGGGAGGAATTCTATATGGCAAGTAGATTGCAAAGGCAGAGAATAGATGAAAGGGTATGTTTAAAGAAAGAAAGAAAGACTTACATTTATATAGCGCCTTTCACAATCTCAGGATGTTGGGTTATAAGTGTTGAATATTTACCTGATGCCCTCATTGAGGCTGAGCCAGTAGAAATTCTCTGAACTTAGTTCCCAGCTTTGACCTAGTGCCAGTGGCTGTTCAGCACAGTGATAACATCTCCCATATAGCCAACCTACATGGTTAAAAAGATCCAATGGTCATCAACATCACTACAACAAACATCGACAAAATTAAATCTGAATATCAAAACTGCTCACTGGGATAGACCCTCTGAATTGTCTGTGTAAGGCCCTCACTCTCTCGTATATAACTGAACCACGCTTTCTATACACTACCAGCGATGTATAAATGTCTAACTGTGTTATAATTTAGAACAATGGCAAAAAATGGAAATGAATATTTAATTTTTTTCATAACTGAATAGGGTCAACAGCAAATAGTGCAAGGACAACAAGTGGCACAGACGGCAGAGGGGCAGACAATTGTGTACCAGCCAGTTAATGCAGATGGCACTATACTCCAGCAAGGTAACCACCAAGTTTGTTGGAATCCATTTTTTGCTAGTGATTGGAATGCTAAGAGCAGTCAGCAGAAACTTAATCAGCTGATCTCCCCTCCTTCACCTCTTTGCTATTTGCCACTATAGAAATTCTGGTGGGTCACAGGGCCTCATTTCTTTGAACATCCATTCATTATTGAATAATGTGCAATTTTTTCCAATAAATGTGATATGAGCTGGTAATGTAAATTTTACCTTCCCCTCATCCCTTCTGTTAGGGTGAGTATCAATAACTATGTATTTACACCACATACTGGCTAGAAGCTGATTTGGCTCGTACATGCCTGCCTGTGTGTCAGCTGCTTGGCATGTGCTTTAAAAACTCAATACATTGTATGCCCACTACACAGAGAAGCCAGTGTTTGTGATCAAGCCATGATGCTAAGGATGAATTGATGTTCACTTGTCTGCTATTCAGTGGAGTACACCATGATATGTGTGCAAAATGCATACCAGTGGCAACCTTTAGACAGTTAGGGTTGCCCCTTTTCCCAAGTCCAAAACTGAACAGAGAGCAGGGTAAGGATGGGATCATGGCTTGAGTTCTGATGTCTTCTTTGCTAATGGTGAGAATTATTTGATGACCTTAATAATGATAAAGTAATACAAAGCAAAATGGAAAAAGCGAATTTCTATTTTTTAAAAAAATAGACTTTGAATGTTTGTTCAAGAAAGACATCAAAAGCTGGCTAAATATACATTGCTGATTACAGGATTATTTGAAAAGGAGAATAATAAAATTAAAAGATATGAAGGATAAAAAGGTCAAATTTGATGCTTCACTGCTCTTTTGGAGGAGTATCTTCAAAGGTAACAAAAATTTACCATGGTAAGCTGTTAACAGCAAGAAGTAAAACAGCAAAATAATTACAGACCCTAATAGTAAGTCCATTTTTGGAATTGATAATTAAGTTGTCACTAGACTGGATTTCCATGGCCTTTCACAGTTTTCACTGCAGTTCATATTAAGCAGGAACCTTCCTCGATTGCATGAGATGGCCAGGTGGCACCCTTATTTTTCAAATCACATCTGTTCAGCAAACCAGATCTGCAGAGGGTGTTTAGTCTCACCACACTTAAATGGGATGGAATAGGTTTGCTATTACTAGAGTTAGAAATCACAGGATGCTATGGATCTTGTGAAGTGTCATTTCCTGAAAAACCCTAGCAATGATACTGCACACCGTACCGATGTAAGAACTGTCCTCTTTCAAATCAATGCGGGATTGCCAGTGATTTGATGTTGGTTGGGGAGACGAGCTCCTCTCGCATGATGCAGCTCGACCTCAGTTGGGCCACAGATTTTCCTCTTCTTGCTGTTTGGGTTGCAGTGAATACAGCAAAGTTGGGCAGGAAGGAGTGCATGCTTAAATGGAGCCCATCTGATATTCTTATATTCACTGTGCCCAGACGATCCAATAGTCCCAGGCTCAGGAACAAGAAAATCTGCACCATTATTCTTACACCAATGATTGCACTAATGAGCCTGTATTTGTTCACATGAGGGCATTTTGTTAGCCAGGGATCAACCCTGGTTAAATGAACAGTGTAGAAAAGCATGCCGGGAGCAGCACCAGGCATACCTAAAAATGAGGTGCCAACCTGGTGAAGCTACAACTCAGGACTACATGCATGCTAAACAGCAGAAGCAACATGCTGTAGACAGAGCTAAGTGATTCCACAACCAATGGATCAGATCAAAGCTCTGCAGTCCTGCCACATCCAGTTGTGAATGGTGGTGGACAATTAAACAATCAACGGGAGGAGAAGGCTCTATAAACATCCCCATCCTCAATGATGGCAGAGTCCAGCACATGAGTGCAAAAGACAAGGCTGAAGCGTTTGCAACCATCTTCAGCCAGAAGTGCCGAGTGGATGATCCATCTCGGCCTCCTCCCGATATCCCCATCATCACAGAAGCCAGTCTTCAGCCAATTCGATTCACTCCACGTGATATCGAAAAACGGCTGAGTGCACTGGATACAGCAAAGGCTATGGGCCCCGACAACATCCCGGCTTTAGTGCTGAAGACTTGTGCTCCAGAACTAGCCGCGCCTCTAGCCAAACTGTTCCAGTACAGCTACAACACTGACATCTACCCGACAATGTGGAAAATTGCCCAGGTATGTCCTGTCCACAAAAAGCAGGACAAATCCAATCCGGCCAACTCCCGCCCCATCAGTCTACTCTCAATGATCAGCAAAGTGATGGAAGGTGCCGTCAACAGTGCTATCAAGCGGTACTTACTCTCCAATAACCTGCTCATCGCTGCTCAGTTTGGGTTCCGCCAGGACCACTCGGCTCCAGACCTCATTACAGCCTTGGTCCAAACATGGACAAAAGAGCTGAACTCGAGAGGTGAGGTGAGAGTGACTGCCCTTGACATCAAGACAGCATTTGACCGAGTGTGGCACCAAGGAGTCCTAGTAAAATTGAAGTCAATGGAAATCAGGGGGAAAACTCTCCAGTGGCTGGAGTCATACCTAACACAAAGGAAGATGGTAGTGGTTGTTGGACGCCAGTCATCTCAGCCCCAGGACATTGCTGCAGGAGTTCCTCAGGGCAGTGTCCTAGGCCCAACCATCTTCAGCTGCTTCATCAATGACCTTCCCTCCATCATAAGGTCAGAAATGGGGATGTCCGCTGATGATTGCACAATGTTCAGTTCCATTCGCAACCCCTCACATAATGAAGCAGTCCGAGCCCGCATGCAGCAAGACCTGGACAACATCCAGCCTTGGGCTGATAAGTGGCAAGTAACATTCGTGCCAGACAAGTGCCAGGCAATGACCATCTCCAACAAGAGAGAGTCTAACCACCTCCCTTTGACATTCAACAGCATTACCATCGCCGAATCCCCCACCATCAACATCCTGGGGGTCACCATTGACCAGAAACTTAACTGGACCAGCCATATAAATACTGTGGCTACAAGAGCGGGTCAGAGGCTGGGTATTCTGCGTTGAGTGACTCACCTCCTGACTCCCCAAAGCCTTTCCACCATCTACAAGGCACAAGTCAGGAGTGTGATGGAATACCCTCCACTTGCCTGGATGAGTGCAGCTCTAACAACACTCAAGAAGCTCGACACCATCCAGGACAAAGCAGCCCGCTTGATTGGCACCCCATCCACCACCGTAAACATTCACTCCCTTCACCACAGGATGCACTGCAGCAACTCACTAAGGCTTCTTCGACAGCACCTCCCAAACCTGCGACCTCTGCCACCTGGAAGGACAAGGGCAGCAGGCCCATGGGAGCAACACCACCTGCACGTTCCCCTTCAAGTCACACGCCATCCCGACTTGGAAATATATCGCCGTTCGTTCATCGTCGCTGGGTCAAAATCCTGGAACTCCCTTCCTAACAGCACTGTAGGAGAATCTTCACCACACGGACTGCAGCAGTTCAGGAAAGCGGCTCATCACCACCTTCTCGAGGGCAATTAGAGATGGGCAATAAATGCTGGCCTTGCCAGCGACGCCCACATCTCAAGAACAAATAAAAAAAACCTAGTAGAATCTACTTGTTTTGTATGTTTCTAAATCACATCTTGAAAACATTTGTCAAAATAATAAGCCCATCCTTATATCTGCGGATAACAAAATTCAAGATCTCCGCGGCGCTGCCAGTGTGAAACTGGGCATTTCCTTACATTGTGGGGGAGAGGAGGATTGAAGGACAGACCACATCATGCAGTGACGTAGCCCATGGCAGCTGATTGCAGAATAATGTAGCTGGTGAGAAAAATGAACAAAGATACAGAGTGGGGGTGGAGTCAGCCGTGTAGCCTTCTTGGAACATGCTACTGCATTTACAGCCAGCGCTACAGGGTGCAAGGAATTTGTTCACTGTTAACTACTGGGAGCCACAGCATTTTGCTGTTCTCTAATTCTCATCAGGAGAAGTTTCAATGTTTAAATTGAAATTTTTAAAATTTAAGCAAATGATGAAGTGGTAAGCATTGACATTTATTACAGAATATTTAAATAAAAGTTATATGCATTATTCAGAAATGCCATTTTGGCATTGGCTAAGTATATCTGAATAAGACCTACTGTGCTGAACTAATGCAGTCATGAATCCAGCCTCCTGGAGCAAGTCAGTACTCATTTTCTAATATATATTTGGGTAGAAACATTTAGATTAGAAAGCAAAAATCACTCCATAACAAATGGGGCTATTAATTTTAACTTAGTAAACTCCAGAGATAAAATATATTGTTTATTTTATCCTGCTTTGAATTTCAACAAAATCTGTTTTATTTTCTGTCCGTTTCCCTAGCCCTTTTTTGGGTCATTCCATGGCACTGTTCTTCAGCCAGTAAGGCAAACAACCTTTTCACAGGTCTCTGCTGCGCTGTTTTGAGCCAAATGATGAGCATGTGAGCAGCCTAAGCTAACACACCCTCCAATTTGTACTTTCTTTTACTTTCCTTTTTCTAGGAAAGCATCTAGTTTCAATTCAGTGCTTCCATTCCGTAGCGTGGCTATGGTTGGGAGCTCACTGTATGTGTGATTATAAAGTTAACCCCTCAGGAGTGCTAAACTCGTGCTAGGTCATAAATGTCTCCAAACTCTGCACTAGCACAAAACAGACACGTAAAAGTGGAATTCAGGTTTTGAAGTACTACACTGTTCACAACAGGGTTAAAGCATATTAGCTAAATATTTGAAAATCTGGACCATTTTAATTTGCAGTGATTTGTACTTTGCATGACTTTTAGATCATTTTGAAGCAGAAGTTTAATTTAGCATCTTTTTGAGCAGTGTTACTTTAGTAAAAACGTGTTTGACTTCTGCGCAAGGTTTTAAAGATGATATGTTGTTTTCTTGAAAAGTGAAGGGATTAATCTTGTTCCTTTCATTTTTCTTTTTCTCTCTGTTCTGTCTTGTTACATCTCTCTCGTTCCTCTTTATTTTTATTCTGCCCTCTTTTTGCTTGTCTCTGCTTTGTCTTGTCTTTCTCGTCTTTGTGTTATGTGCTAAAGTTGCAGTCCCTGTTACAGGCATGATCACCATTCCTGCTGCCAGCCTTGCTGGAGCGCAAATTGTCCAGACGGGAGCCAGCACAAGCACCACAAATAGCAGCCAAGGCACTGTAACGGTAACACTACCAGTCACTGGAAGTATGGTCAATGCAGGCGGTATGGTGATGGTAAGTCCAGTTTGGAGCAATATTGTGACTAGATCACAGCTTAAACATTTACAGAATACTTATGACTCAAATCATAACCAGTTCCATTTAAGATAACAAAAAGATGATTCCACCCTTGAGAAGAATTCATTTTGAATCAGTGGTCATCTGTCAGAATTACATGTGATGATAAAGATGTGCTATGTTGTAATATGGTAGGACACAGAGGTTCTTGTCCTTGGTTCTCTTTTCTGATCCAGCTGTTAGTTAACCTGACATAGGGATGTACTGAGCAAAAACAAAGTGATACCTCAGGGTGGAGGCACTGGGGAATCTCAGCCATGCTACCCTGTGCTGGTTTTCTTGCTTTCCTGTATAATAAAGCATATCAATTGTGTGTCATGAGCACAGGCTTTGAGGCAGGTTGACAGTCCAACCTTCGTATATCTTTTTTCTAACTATGAGTAATGTAGAGTTAAAAATGTACATAGCCACAAAATCATTAATTTAGTCTTCTCTGAATATTTATCTTTGTGATTAAGTTCCTTGTTTCCTAACCCCCCTCCCATTGTCAATAGGCCCTACCCATGAAGATGAACAATCTGCACACGAGCTGCGATCAATCACACTCTTGAACAAGCTATTTAAAGCATGAGAGTGATGCAGGGTGGCTTTTGTTCAACATTTCATGGTCCCAATGCACCAAGCCATTGCCAGAGAGTCTCCCCCCTGGTACAGCTGAGTTGAGATTTTGCCTCATTGGCACAAACCTGCATTTCACCATTCCACGACAGTCTACTAAATAGCCTCTTGTCATAGCTTTGAGTTTGGAAATGGTACTGCATTCCTTGTAGAGTTAACAGGAACATCTCTTGTTTGTGTCACCTAAGCTGTGATAAACAGAAAGTTTGAGGCTTGCTGGTTCTCATAGAATAAACTAACTTGCTAGAGGAAGTCCAGAATATATGTTGCAAAATTATCATCTATGCAGGAGAGCAAGCTATCCTTATCAATCTTTCCATTGTCTCTTTTTTATGATAATCCATGCAGATGGTACCAGGGGCTAGTACAATTCCAGCTATGCAGAGAATCCCCTTGCCAGGGGCTGAGCTACTGGAAGAAGAACCGTTGTATGTAAACGCCAAACAATACCACCGAATCTTAAAAAGGAGACAGGCAAGAGCCAAACTAGAGGCAGAAGGCCGAATTCCAAAAGAAAGGAGGGTAAGTATGATGGGAGAAAGTAGGTCGGTCTTCCTGAGATGGATAAAATTTCACCACAGACAAATGTTTTTGACTAAATGTCCTTTATGGTGGATAAAGTATTTCCCCATTTCCTTGTACTGATGTGTGTTCTGTTAATAACATTTAAATAACCATATTTTGGAAAACTGGAAAACAAAGATTTCGCATTTGGTCTAAGCAGCTTATTTTTCTTGGATTGTACACCTAGACTACTAACACATACCTCATTATTGCTACTGGAGTCTGTGTGTATATATGCTTGAAAAAATATCATCTGTGGTTCATGTCTTTATACCGTCTAATGTCAGTTCTGTTGCATAAGCAACAAAAATCTTCTCCGCTCTTTAGAATCCTCCTAAAACAACACTGTGTTATAATCTTATATATTCTGACTTCTTAAAAGTCCAGCACCATGAGAGGCCAAAGTTTACCCTGCACTATACTGTAGTAGACCGAAATAAATTCAAATCAGGGCATAAAATATTCATTTTCTGAGAGTATTCTTTCCATCCAGCTGCCTAATAAATCTACTTGTTTGTGCTGTAGTGCCACAAATGCACTTTGTGTTATTTTTCATTAAGAAGAGAAAGTAAACAAATACAACAAAGAACACATTCATTATGAGTAATTTGTAAAACCAAGGGAATGATATAAAACAAATTGGGAAATGGCATAAAAACACTTGTGAAACAACAAAGGCTACACAGTCTCAACCCCACACACACACACACACAGACACAACACAGGACAGAATTCAACTAACTGTCATGGAAGAGTTTAAACTTATTTCCTGTCAGGCCATATTTTCTAAGATGCCCCCTTCCTGTTAAAAATGTATTCCTCAAATAATAACTCTCAACTAAACTAGAAGTGGGGAGGATGCAATTAGAGTTATCAGGAGATAATCTTCCTTCCTCCTTTATCCCAAAGCTTGGACTCTATCCCTTAGTTGGTTCTTGTTCTAAAAATGTTCCTTCATATGCCAATCTTAACTTGGTATACTCAGCAAAGAATTTGCTACAAGAGCCAGAGACAGGGCTCTGTACTAGCACAGTACAGGCTATAAGATGCTATCTGTCCTTGGCATTGGATGGAAGCTGACATCCCCTCCCCCACCCTGGTCACACTGTTCACACATAGACACAATTATCATTCATGGCTCTCCACAAAGTAAGTGGATGCATGAAACCTTAAAAACAACATAACTGGGTCTTTATAATTTGGTTGCAAACACCCAGAGTAGGGACAGGTGAAACCATGACATTCAGGCTCCAGACCATTTTAGAATTGAAAGTGTTGACTGCCTTAGAGGGAAGATGTATGGCTGCCTTATGGGGAAATGGGAATGACCTCCCTCTCCTCAGAATCCCAGAATCTCTGCTGACACGGGGAACTGGGCAAAGGAAGTCTTAGCTCTTTAGGGAAGGCTGGTTTGTATCCCATGATTGCAAGGTTAAATAGATCAAAACTCCCAATCAACTCCCAGATGCATTAATTAACGGAATCAAAATCCCAGGCCTAAATCCTACTAACTGGGAACTGGCTGTCTCATACGTTGGAGTTGGAGCACCTGGTTCATTTTGACGCTGAGAGCTTTCATGCATATTGATAGAATCAAATGTATTCATAAAGCTTGGCAACCTTTCATACGCTATCAGTTAAGTATCAAGATCAAGTATTAAGTATCAAGCAGTTCAACATTCGGGTCAAGGATGTCACTGACTGGCTGCAGAATATTCTGAGGGGGAAGGGTGAACAACCAGAGGTCGGGGTCCATATCTGCACCAAAGACATAGGTAGAAGGAAGGACGAGGTCCTGCAGGCGGATTTTAAGGAGCTAGGAAAAGAATTAATAAGCAGGACCTCAAAGGTAGCAGTCTCCAGATTACTCCCGGTGCCACTTATTTCCTGTCAGGCCATATTTTCTAAGATGCCCCCTTCCTGTTAAAAATGTATTAGGAAGATAGAGCAGATGAATGTGTGGCTGGAGAGATGGTGCAGGAGGGGAGGGCTTTACATCGTGGGGTATTGGGACCAGTTCTGGTTGAGGTGGGACCTGTACAAGCCGGACGGGTTGCACCTCAACAGGGCCAGGATCCATATCCTTGCAGGGAAGCTTGCTAGTGCTGTTGGGGAGGGTTTAAACTAGCTTGGCAGAGGGATGGGAACCTGAGGGTAGATTCAGATGGGACAGAATCAGAACTGGAAATGGGAGGCAGCAAATTAGTAAGTGAGTTTGGAAGGCAGAGGAAACAAAGGTTAGAAAATGGACAACAAAGGAGTTCTGCAGTGCTTAATGGTATATACCTCAATGCAAGGAGTAAGTGAATAAGGCAGATGAGCTGAGGGCACAGATAGACACGTGGCGGTATGATATCTTAGCTATTACAGAAACATTGTTTAAAGAGGGGCAGGAATGGCAGTTCTACGTTCCTGGTTACAGGGTTTTTAGACGAGATAGAAAGGGGGATAAAAAAGGAGGGGGGTTGGCAATTTTGATTAAAGAAACAATTATAGCTGTGAGGAGGAATGATATGTTAGAAGGATCATCAAATGAGGCCAAATGGTTGAGCTAAGGAACAAAAAAGGGGCAGTCACACTACTGGGAGTGTGCTATAGACCCCCAAACAGCCAGAGGGAGATAGAAGAGCAAATATGTAGGCAAATTTCTGAGGTGCAAAAGCAATAGGGCAGTAATAGTAGAGGATTTCAACTACCCTAATATTAACTGGGATACAAACAGTGTGAAGGGTAGAGAGGGCACAAAATTCTTAAATTGTATTCAGGAGAACTTTTTTAGCCAGTATGTAGCAAGCCCAACAAGAGAGGGGGCAGTTCTGGATTTAGTTTTAGGAATTGAAGCTGGACAGTTGGAAGGAGTAGCAGCGGGAGAGCATTTTGGTGGTAGTGATCATAATTCAGTTAGATTTAGCATAGATATGGAAAAGGACAAAGATAGAACAGGAGTTAAACTTATCAACTAAACAATCCACATCATCATTATCAATGGGGGAAAGGCCAGTTTTACTAAGCTGAAAAGTGATTTAGCAAAAATGGACTGGAAGTAGCTACTTGAAGGTAAATCAATGTCAGAGCAGTGGGAGGCATTCAAGGGGTTCAGAGTAAACACATTCCCACAAAGAAAAAGGGTGGGACTGCCAAATCTAGAGCCCCCTGGATGTCAAGGAGCATACAGCATAAGATAAGGCAAAAAAGGAAAGCTTATGTCAGACACAGAGAACTCAATACTACAGAAAGCCTAGAGGAGTATGGAAAGTGCAGGGGTGAAATTAAAAAGGAAATTAGGAAAGCAAAGAGAGGGTATGATAAAATATTAAAAGTAAAATCAAGGAAAACCCAAAGATGATTTATAAATACATTAAGAGCAAGAGGATAAGGAAAGAGTAGGGCCTATTAGAGACCCAAAAGGTAACCTATGTGTGGAGGCAGAAGATGTTGGTATGGTTCTTAATGAATACTTTGCATCTGTCTTCACAAAAGAGGGGAACGATTGTAGTTAAGGAGAAGGAATGTGAAATATTGGATGGGATAAACATAGTGAGAGAGGAACTATTAAGGGGATTAGCATCTTTGAAAGTAGATAAATCATGAGGCCCAGATGAAATGTATCCCAGGCTGTTAAAAGAAGCAAGGGAGGAAATAGCGGAGGCTCTGACCATTATTTTCCAATCCTCACTGGATACAGGCATGGTGCCGGAGGATTGGAGAACTGCTAATGTTGTACTGTTGTTTAAAAAGGGAGCGAGGGATAGACCGAGTAATTACAGGATCGAAGGGAAAGTGGCAAGTTGGATCCAAAATTGGCTCAGTGGCAGGAAGCAAAGGGTAGTGGTCAACGGGTGTTTTTGTGACTGGAAGGCTGTTTCCAGTGGGGTTCCGCAGGGCTCAGTACTAGGTCCCTTGCTTTTTGAGGTATATATTAATTATTTGGACTTGACTGTAGGGAGCATGATTAAGAAGTTTGCAGATGATACAAAAGTTGGCCATGTGGTTGATAGTGAGGAGGAAAGCTGTAGACTGCTGGAAGATATGGACTGGTCAGATGGGCAGAAAAGTGGCAAATGGAATTCAATCCAGAGAAGTGTGGGGTAATGCATTTGGGGAGGGCAAACAAGGCAATAAATGGGAGGATACTGAGAGGTATAGAGGAAGTGAGGGACCTTGGAGTGCATGTCCACAGATTCCTGAAGGTAGCAGGACAGGTTGATAAGGTGGTTAAGAAGGCATACGGGATACTTTCCTTTATTAGCCGAGGCATAGAATATAAGAGCAGGGAGGTTATGCTAGAACTGTATAAAACACTAGTTAGGCCACAGCTTGAGTACTGCGTACAGTTCTGGTCACCACATTACAGGAAGGATGTAATTCCCTCGAGAGGGTACAGAGGAGATTTACGAGGATGTTGCCAGGACTGGAAAATTTTAGCTATGAGGAAAGATTGGATAGGCTTGGGTTGTTTTTAGAACAGAGGAGGCTAAGGGGTGATTTAATTGAGGTGCACAAAATTAGAGGGGCCTAGATAGAGTGGATAGGACGGACCTATTTCCCTTAGCAGAGAAGTCAATAACCAGGGGACAGAGATTTAAAGTAATTGGTAGAAGGATTAGAGGGGAGCAAAGGAAAATTTTTTTCACCCAGAGGGTGGTAGGGGTCTGAACTCACTGCCTGGGGGGGGGTGGTAGAGGTAAAAACACTCAACTCATTTAAAAAGCACCTGGCTATGCACTTGAAGTGCCATAACCTACAAGGCTACGGACTAAGTGCTAGAAAGTGGAATACGGCTGGGTGGCTCATTTTCAGTCGGTGCAAACACGGTGGGCCGAATGGCCTCCTCCTGTGCTGTAAATTTTCTATGATTCTATGTACCCAGTATCATAGTTTGGACAGCATAGAAGGAGGCCATTCGGTCCATTGTGCCTGTTCTGGCTCTTTGAAAGAACTATCCAATTAGTCCCACTCCCCTGCTCTTTCCCTGTAACCCTGTAAATTTTTTCTGTTCAAGCATTTATCCAATTCCCTTTTGAAAGTGACTATTGAATCTGTTTCCACCACCATTTCAGGCACTGCATTCCAGATTATAACAACTCGCTGCGTAAAAAAATGTTTTCTCATGTCGCCTCAGTTTCTTTTGCCAATCACCTTAAATCTGTGTCCTCTAGTTACCAACCTTCTGCCACTGGAAACAGTTTTTCCTTATTTACTCTATCAGAACCGTTCATGATTTTGAACACTATCAAATCTCCTCTGAACCATCTCTGCTGTAAGGAGAACAACACCAGCTTCTCCAGTGTCTCCACATAAATGAAGTCCTTCATTTCTGGTATCATTCTAGTAAATCTCTTCTACACCCTCTCTAAGGCCTTGACATCCTTCCTAAAGTGTGATGCTCAGAATTGAACACAATACTACAGCTGAGGCCTAATCAGTATTTTATGACGGTTTAGCATAACTTCCTTGCTTTTGTACTCTATGCCTCTATTAATAAAGCTAAGGATTCCACATGCTTTTTTAACATCCTTCTCAACTTGTCCTGCCACCTTCAAAGATTTGTGTGCATACACTCCCAGGCCTTTCTGTTCCTGCACTAAAATGGTACCATTTTGCTTGCATTAAAAGTTCAGCACATTGAAATGGTGCCATGTATGTTACTCTGTTATCAAGGAGCAGGTGGAAAATCTTCTAAGAATATCAAAGGCCATTCTGTTAATTTGACATCCACATCTTGGGCAAACTTTAAAAATATTATCATTGATCTCATCTGCCAAACATTACTCTCTGAGCTTGTCAACAAAATTGTTTGCTGGGCCTGTATTTGATGCAGGCCCATCACCTAACCTGGGAAAGATTCTTTCTCCTCCCAAGTGTAATACTGAGTCAGTCTCCTCAAATATGTTGAGTTAAAAGAAATGAAGAAATTTAGACTGCCTGCTTTGAAGGACTGTCTTTTTTTGAATGGAAGCATTTTTCTCTTACCAAGATCTCACCCAACCAGCCCATAATCCCTCCACAGATGTTAAAAATTTATACTTGCATAGCTTACTGTGAAAGTTGGGGTACTGCCTGCTCTGGGAAAGTAACTAAAATGCCACCTCTAGGGCAATGCATTTTATATTATGTGGAAAGGGAAGGTCATATGGATGACCTGAGCATCTCTTAAAGTGATGATGTTCTAGTGTTTTTTCTTTTTTGGCAACCTGGGTCCAGTCATGGTATGTGGAGGATGCTCATGCACCAACAATGAAGACAACCTGCAAAGCAGGTAATCTGACCTCTATCTGCTAGTGTTGAATAGGCTGTCCATTTGGGTTGAAATGTCTCCTCATTGAAATTGTCCACTTATTCCTGTGACCTTGTAGCTTTTTCTTTCTTTTTACAGAAATACCTCCATGAGTCACGTCATCGCCACGCAATGCAGCGAAAGCGTGGAGAAGGCGGACGCTTTTTTTCTCCCAAGGAGGGTGATGAGATTGTACGTTTTTTTCCTATATGTAAATGTTATGAAACAAAGGTTTATATTCTCCAGCAATGGGTTCTCAAACTCTTCTTGGCCCACCTGATCAAAAGATTTGCATAGCCTCTCATGCCCCACCAGCTATAGATATTGGTGCTGGTACTAATACTTAACCCATTAGTGTTTGAGAAGACCACTTTAACAAGTAGTGTACACTATGTGTGTGATTTACAGTAATTTCTACTGTTCCTAAATTGTTAATCAAACCTTGGCAAAGCTTTCCAGATTGTGTGGTGTGTGTACTTTTTTAGACCTCTACTTTCTTTTGCATGAAATAGCTCTATGACAACTAACACAGAAATAAACTTTCATTTGGAATATTTAAACTGTATTCATTGAGAGTGGGTCAGGTCTCATTATACAGTTTGAGAATCATTGCTGTAAAGGATGGACTAAAGCATTTAGCTATTGCAGTGGGACTACATGGGTTAGGATAACAAAGATTAACATTGCACATTTATATTGTAACAGTCGCTATCTGTGGTGCAGCGTTTCTGCAGGGTGCATAATCACCTGGATGGCCTTTGACTCCGTATTATATTTAACAGAAGATAGAATTCTATATAAAGCAGCGAAAGATCATTTCTGTCTAAGTAATCACTAGTGTTACTGTTGTCGTGTGTTAAAAGCAGCTATGATAAAATCATTATAAGTGGTTTGTTGTAAACAGACACTTGCACCATATTTTTCAGTGAGACCGTTATTTAATGTTTTAAAGAGGAAGTCTCATTATCAAAACCTTCCTAAAAATCAAGCAGCTTAAAAAGAATATACCAACCTTGTCATCGCTTTGATTTCTGTCATGTGTGATTTTTATTTTATGTAAACAGTGAGTGTTGAAGACATTTCCTTGGGGGGCTGGTTTGGAGGAATTACTAATCCCACCGCTGAAGGAATTGAATTCACATTCAGACAACCCTGATGTAACATAGATTAATGATTTCAGTTGAGGTTAATTTAAAACTCTCAACTGTTGGCTTTAAGTAACTCCTTCAAGCAGATATCCCAACGATGCTATCCAGGCTTGTTATTTAAATCATGCTAGCAAATCTGATGTGGTGTAGCTGACAGTAAACAAGAAGATACGCTAAAGCAAAAAAGATTATATCATGTAACACGCAATGAATTATTTTGCTGAAGTGGAACTGTGTTTAGCGTGTCTGTCCCTTTAAAGGCACACAGTCTGTAAATGGGTATGTCCTGGGGTCAGCTAGAGGCTAATTGCTCTTAGGCAGATTCTCTGGTAAATCAGAGGGATTTCTGTTGCTGGGGTAGTTTCTATCTGGATTGGCAGGTGCTTGTAAAAACCTTGCTGCTCCCAAAGGTCAGAAAAATGTTAGTTTTCTTTTTTTAAACTTCTTTTCTTCAGTGTGACATTTGTGATATCTGGGATACAACAAACACATTTCAAAAGTTTTTTTTCAAGGCATAGAGCGGGAGAGAGTGGCAAATAGATTTTCAAGTCAATCATAATTTTTTGTGATGGTATTTTTATGTGTATTGTGATGGTTATGTACTTTTTAATATTTTCATTCAAGTCTACTTTGAAAAGCTGTAATGTAACAGTAGGGGTATATTGCTGTGGTAGTCCATGTCTTAATATATTCTTTCTATTCTAACCGACTTTGACCTAGACATAAAAAGAAAGAAAACTGCATATGCTGTTCATCTGAAATAAAAACTGACAGTATTGGAAATATACAGCAGATCTGTCAGCATCTGAAGAAAAGATAGGGTAACATTTTGGATAGAGACCCTTCATCAGAATTGGTTATTTTAGGCAATTAAATTTTTTGATATTTTTTTCTTTTTATAAAGGTCATCTCAGTCAGGCTGTGAAAAGGCATAAAGCAGAGAAAAGGTGAGTAAAACAGCTCATAAATAGAAGGGAGTGAAGTGGAATATAAATAGGAAAAACCAGTAGGAAAATGGTGGAAACAGCTAAGTTCTGAAGTCAGAATTTATACTGGAGGGCTAAGCTTGGTTAGAACTGTGTAAGATGACAGGGACAGAAAGTTCAATGGATGAGGTTGTTGTGGCAAGGCAGGATCATACATTCAAACAAGTCGGCAGTGTTGAGCAGAGGAATCGCCCGATCTGCACTTGGCCACCCCACTACAGAGGAGACTGAAAGTGAGCAGCTATTATGGTATACTAGATTTGAGAAAGTACATCCGAATCACTGTCGCCCACAAGAAGAGTGTTTAGAACCCTGGACAGTGGTTTGGGAAGAAACAATTGGACAGGTGTTGCATCTGCAATGGTCGCATGTGAATTTGCCTGGAGAGGAGCAGCTGGAGTAGAGGTAATGGAAAAGTGAATGTGTTATGGAGGAAAAAGTTCCTCTGAAAAGCTAAGAAGTGGTACCACGTTGTGGTTGGTGGAAGACGATCTAGCAAAAGTGGTGGCAAGTAGAATGGGAAATGAGGACGAGCGTGAGCCTGTCGTAGTGATTGGAGGAGCGAGAGTGGAGACACAGGAAATGGGACAGACATGACCGAGCAACTTATCAACCACAGCAAAGGAAAACCTTGGCAGAGGACAAAGGATTCGTCCAAGCAGAAACTGCAGAGAAAGAAACTGAGAAAATGAGATGAAGTGTTTGCACGAAGAAATGTCAGAAGAAACAAAATCCAACTAGTTGTGAGAATTCATGGTGTGTGATAAATTTAGAAAACATTTCTACACACAAAGGGTTGTAGAAGTTTGGAACTCTTCCGCAAACAACAATTGATACTAGCTCAATTGCTAAATTTAAATCTGAGATAAATAGCTTTTTGGCAACCAAAGGTATTAAGGGATATGGGCCAAAGGCAGGTATATGGAGTTAGATCACAGATCCGCCATGATCTTAGCAAATGGCGGAGCAGGCACGAGGGGCTGAATGGCCTACTCCTGTTCCTATGAGACATTTTAGAGCTGAGAGATTGGTAGCAGTAACGCAATTGTCAATGCAACAGAGGAAAAGACCATGGAGTTGGTCTGAGTAAGACTGGAAAAAGCAGTGTTCTACATATCCTATAACTGGGACTGTTGTGGGCTTCCATAGTTGGCACCTTTGATTTCGGGAAAGTATGTGGAATTAAAAAAAGTTGTCGATGGTATGAACAAGTTCAGCCAAGCATAGGAGATTGGTGGTAGATGGAAACTAGTTGAGAGAAGTGGGTGGCTGGAAGGACATCCTGTGAGGTATGGACATTTAGAGGGACTGGACATCAATTGTTGGCGATTGGAGCCAGAAAACCTAACATCATCAAACTGGTGGAGGACATCAAAAGAGTAAGTAGGCGGAGCCTGGGCAAGAGAAACAATGAAATTAAGAGTTAAATTAAATTGACCCTTCGAGAGGGTGCAGAGTGGATTTACTAAAATGGTACTAGGCATTAGGGACTTCAGTTATGTGGAGAGACTAGAGAAGCTGGGATTGTTCTCCTTGGAGCAGAGAAGGTTAAGAGGCGATTTAATAGAGGTGTCTTGATAGAGTAGATTGGGGAGAAACTGTTTACACTGGCAGGCAGGTCAGTAACTAGAGGACACGGATTTAAGATAATTGGCAAAATAACTAGAGTGGAGATGTGGAATTTTTTTTTTACGCAACGAGTTGTTGTGATCTGGAATGCATTGTCTGAAAGGGTGGTGGAAGCAGATTCAATAGTAACTTTCCAAAGGGAATCGGATATACTTGAAAATGAAATTTTGTAGGCCTATGGGGAAAGAGCAGGGGAGTGGGACTAATTGGATAGCTCTTTAAAAGAGCTGGCACAGGTACGGTGGGCTGAATAGCTGTATGACTAAAATAAGAGGAGATGAGTTAGGTGGGACAAGAGGAAACTAAAACATCGCTTCTGGCAATCGGTCCTGTTTGTGAAATTTGGGGAGAAGGTAGAAACTAGCAGTATGGATTGGGGAACTAAGAGATTGGAGCAGTGTTGGGGAAGATATCCATATCAAATCAGTTACAGCCTGGGAAATAATGGTTTGATGTTCGGTAATATGGTCATGCTTCAGGGGGAGATGGGAAGAGAAGTCAGATCATTGCTGTTCAATCTCAACCACTTCTTACGTTTATCTCACATTCTGAAATTTATGCTTTTATTTTAATACGTATTTACAAAGTGTATTTTATTTCAAATGAGGGTGAAAAGGGTTCTTTCTGTATTTCAATGAGAGTTACTTGGCTTTGTTCCTCTTGTGAAATTAGATCAGCTAGCTAATTTTAATGTGTTAAATGTTCTTTTTTTTTCATTTGTTCATGGGATGTGGGCATCGCTGGCGAGGCCGGCATTTATTGCCCATCCCTAATTGCCCTTGAGAAGGTGGTGGTGAGCCACCTTCTTGAACCGCTGCAGTCCGTGTGGTGACTGTTCTCCCACAGTGCTGTTAGGAAGGGAGTTCCAGGATTTTGACCCAGCGACGATGAAGGAACGGCGATATATTTCGAAGTCGGGATGGTGTGTGACTTGGAGGGGATCGTGCAGGTGGTGTTATTCCCATGCACCTGCTGCCCTTGTCCTTCTAGGTGGTAGAGGTCGCAGGTTTGTGAGGTGCTGTCGAAGAAGCCTTGGTGAGTTGCTGCAGTGCATCCTGTGGATGGTACACACTGCAGCCACTGTGCCCCGGTAGTGAAGGGAGTGAATGTTTAGGGTGGTGGATGGGGTGCCAATCAAGCGGGCTGCTTTGTCCTGGATGGTGTCGAGCTTCTTGACTGTTGGAGCTGCACTCATCCAAGCAAGTGGAAAGTATTCCATCACACTCCTGACTTGTGCCTTGTAGATGGTGGAAAGGCTTTGGGGAGTCAGGAGGTGAGTCACTCACTGCAGAATACCGAGCCTCTGACCTGCTCTTGTAGCTACAGTATTTATATGGCTAGTCCAGTTAAGTTTCTGGTCAGTGGTGACCCCCAGGATGTTGTGGGGGATTCGGCGATGGTAATGCCGTTGAATGTCATGGGGAGGTGGTTAGACTCTCTTGTTGGAGATGGTCATTGCCTGGCATTTGTCTGGCGCGAATGTTACTTGCCACTTATCAGCCCAAGGTTGGATGTTGTCCAGTTCTTGCTGCATGCGGGCTCGGACTGCTTCATTATTTGAGGAGTTGCGAATGGAACTGAACACTGCAATCATCAGCGAACATCCCCATTTCTGACCTTATGATGGAGGGAAGGTCATTGATGAAGCAGCTGAAGATGGTTGGGCCTAGGACACTGCCCTGAGGAACTCCTGCAGCAATGTCCTGGGGCTGAGATGACTGGCCTCCAACAACCACTACCATCTTCCTTTGCGCTAGGTATGACTCCAGCCACTGGAGAGTTTTCCCCCTGATTCCCATTGACTTCAATTTTACTAGGACTCCTTGGTGCCACACTTGGTCAAATGCTGCCTTGATGTCAAGGGCAGTCACTCTCATCTCACCTCTGGAATTCAGCTCTTTTGTCCATGTTTGGACCAAGGCTGTAATGAGGTCTGGAGCCGAGTGGTCCTGGCGGAACCCAAACTGAGCATCGGTGAGCAGGTTATTGGAGAGTAAGTGCCACTTGATAGCACTGTCGACGACACCTTCCATCACTTTGCTGATGATTGAGAGTAGACTGATGGGGCGGTAATTGGCCGGATTGGATTTGTCCTGCTTTTATTTGTCCTGCTTTTTGTGGACAGGACATACCTGGGCAATTTTCGACATTGTCAGGTAGATGTCAGTGTTGTAGCTGTACTGGAACAGCTTGGCTAGAGGTGCAGCTAGTTCTGGAGCACATGTCTTCAGCACTACAGCTGGGATGTTGTCAGGGCCCATAGCCTTTGCTGTATCCAGTGGACTCAACCGTTTCTTGTTATCACGTGGAGTGAATCGAATTGGCTGAAGACTGGCTTCTGTGATGGTGGGGATACCGGGAGGAGACCGAGATGGATCATCCACTCGGCACTTCTGGCAGCGATATGTACTCTGAAGCTGGTTCATGCTTTGAGCTAATAAATTTGTTTGTCTAGGAATTTGTTTTCTTAAATAGTTTGTAATTGTTTGATGTCAGATGGGAATGTGACTTCTGATTGTTGTCACATTGAAATGGCTGGCTGCTATGTATGAAAGCTCATGTGATGGGTTCTGATTTCACACAAAACAGACTCCCTGTTGTGTCAGTGATGTGCAGGATCATTATAGAATGATTTCTCCTGTCTTCTTCAAAGGAATTGGGCAAAAATCCGGTACCTCTTTGCATGGTTCCAATGTATGCTTAGTGCTGCTGGCTCCCAACACCAGAATCCCGCATAGCCAGAGTAAATGCCAAATATTTCATCTGTATATTTCAGTATAAGAAAATTGGATTATTTATTTTAGCCTGTCCAAATCTGGTTTAATGTGTCAGATAGACTGAAGATGCGAGAATGCTACATGAAACCAGTATGCAGTTTAGCATATCGATGGTTAATTATTAGATCTGAGCTACATTATCTCTACTGGGGCAGAAAACAAAAGGCACAAATTTCAGTTGATTAAAGACGTTTTGCTTCCAGAAACTGTTGGGCCGTTTGGGGGATAAAAAGCTTATTTTAAAATCCCAAACTTAACAGTTGATGATGGTGAAGACTGGAAACACAAGGAAATCTGTAGCTGGCTTAGCAGCAAAGAGAGGAAAGAAAATGCCAGTGTGTCCAGGAGAAGGAAGAGCAATATTGCATGCAATAGTTAGACTACTTAAGCTGGAGTCTGAAAGGAGCTAAGCTAATGGGAAACAGTGTGGCACCAGTTGTTGGAACTGACGACACAGGCACAAATCAGAAGCAATGATAACAGGAGCTTGCATTGGCAGAAGAAGCATTGCCACTTACAAGATTGGTGAGTGGCCATCCAATAGATTCAGCACATAATTTGGTACATATTAACTTTATTAAGTCCAGCCTTATTCCAAATCTTAAGGAATGGGCTATTGTACATGGATTCTGGAAAGCTTTTGAACTGCCAGTGAACTAACATAAGTGAGATAAAGAAATATGGGTGGAGAAGCTGGTGCCATCACTGAGTGGTAAAACACTTCACATTTAGATCCAGTGCATGCTGTGGATGTGGTGAACGAAACAATTCTTGTTGCTTTTGACCTCACGTTAGAAGCATATGGGTGTTATGTAAAGCTTGTGTCCATAATTGTAAAGAGTTGGCAATAGAAATGAAAGATGTTTGGAAACTGGTTAGAGGGAGAGAACGAACAATATTGAATCGAAGTCTGATGGCTGAGCAAACTGAGCATTATGTGGTCTCATGAGCACTGGGGAACCCACAACTGGAGCAAGCTAGATTTTCCATACTAAACAGCCAGCAAATCCAGTGAATAGATGACTCCCTGTAACCTGGGACTTCATGGCTGCACAGATCACCAGACTTGTTTCCATAAGTTACAATTGTGGGACAAAAATGAACAACTGTTGGTCCAAGAGGAAGTCCAGAGCTCAATCAAACCTGAAACCTGAGCGTGTCAGGAACCAATCCCAATCCCATAGAATACGGCAGAGTGCCTTCACCCGATCACTCTGAATGATCAGCAAATTGAAAGCAAGGGTGTATTCTGACTACATGTGGTGTGGGAAGATCAGTTGCTAAGGGAAGGAGTTCCTCCCTTAATGACATTTATGCATTTATGGGTCTTCGTCCAAAGTTATCAATTTGGACAAATGAATGAAAGGGAATCATAGCAACGTTGCTGTAAGAAGTATTATTAGAGAATGATTTGAATCTTAGTATAAAACAGGCCTAGATAGTTATTTTGGGCTACATTATATCTGCAAAGAAAGCAAACAAAATATGCAAATCCCAGATCTTAAAAGACACGGTCTCTGACAGTACCTAACGTTGGTCCTTTTGAACAAGATAACTGTCTTTGAAAAGCCTAAATCATAATAGTGCCAAAAAATAGCAACACACCCAGCAGACTTCTAAACTAGGTTGGAGATTTAAGAGAACAAGGAGGAGAGTCTGAGATACGTAGATTAGAATGGGTAAAGGGAGTACAGGACAACTGATTTGGAGTTGATTTGGCAGCTCTCAATGAAACGACCAAGGGAATGAGAGAGGTCCACAAGGGCTCTGGAGGCAGGAGAAGTGGTGGAGGCATGAGTGAAAGCACAGAAAAATAACTCCGCATCATGTCAAGCTTGTAACTTGGTGAGGGTGTAAGATCATCAAGCGGAGAACAAATCGTTTGGAGTGATTGAAGGGGAAGGTCAGAGGATGGTGAAAACCTGGCAGATGGGCATCCGAACAGCGGTGGGGTCAGAAGAAAGTGGAAGGGAAGAGGGGAGCAGGAAATTGGCTTGATCCAGGAGTTGCTTGAGCAACTTTGAGAGTTTCTTTCTGAAAGGAAGAAAAAATGTAATTTATTAAAAGTGACAAATGTTGATGTGAAACTGGTAGCTGTGATGTAGACTGAACCAATGCTGCTGGAAAGAGATCAAGAGAATGCCTACAACTGCACGTGGTAGAGAGGATGGATCACATCAGGTGGCAGCAGCAGTGGTAAGAGGAGCATTGAAAACACAGAACTATCTTAATTCTGACAAAGGGTCTTTATCCGAGGCATTAATCCACAATTTCTTTTCAGTGCTGACGAATCTGCTGTATATTTCCAACATTATCTGACGTAGTTTTATTGGCTGGAGTCTGGTCTCATGTATCAGATGCTATAATCTTGTGCAAACTGATACTAAAATATGCAGAAATCATTTGTGAGCATACATGCAATATGGATAAGAGGCAATCCATAATTGTCATCTGTTTCTCGAGTATACAGTTTATCCTGTCCTCTCTGCCATTCTTGAATCTGTACAGTAAAAAGAAAATATCGAAAGTTGTACATAACATCAATACAGTTTATTTTCTTCACTCCTCAAGTTACACCTTTGTATATATGTTGAAAACCAACCCAGCTGTGATTTCTGTGATATTTATTTGTATATTTATTCAACAGCCTGAATGATTTCGGGGTAGGCTAGAGAAAAAACAAAAGGTACAGTATTATTCTGTTACATTTTCAAAGTACTACCTCTCCCTGCACCAAGGCATTCTCCTTTTTAAAAAAAATTTTTCTCTACAATGCAGTTTCAGTCGTGGTATAATTGACAATAGGGCAAGTAGAGTGACAAACCTATGTTTCTGCACACACTTAAGTTTGTTAAAGCTATTAAACACCCAAGTCTATCTCTTTGACCACAGAAATATGACCGAATTGCTGGTATTGCAGTACAGTCTTGTTTAATCTGGAACTCTTTTATCCAGAATCCACAATAACCCAACTGTTCATAGGCCCATGGTTTGAAGCAGTACATTTAGCACTTGCTAAACTGAAAAGTTACACTCTGACTCCAGTGCTCTGATCTGGAAACAAGACTATTTTGGTATGTGCTCCTTTTCTTGATGAACCAACAACCCTCAGTTTGTCAAGGAACATGCACTTAAGAAAACAAGAAGTCTGAGCTCCCTCTGGTCACCTTGTTCCTTCAGTCAGTGGCTCTGCTTCTGCTGCTGACATTTTTTGGTCTTGAATGCTGCTGTCTTATCACTGTCTGTGGATGCTTCCTCAGCTCAAGGCCAAGTCTTGTTCAATTTCTTTTAAGTGGAAGCAAGAGTAGCAGCATTTCCAGGGACTCTTCACACAAGATAAAAATTAATTGCTGGAAATCTGAAAACAGAAAAGGCTGGAAATACTCAGCAGGTCAGGCAGCATCTGCAGAGAAACAGAAGTCATTAAGTCGATGTTTCAGGTCAAAGATCCGTCTTCAGTCCTGAGGAAGGGTCTTATACCTGAAACATTGACTGTCTTCTGTTTCTTCACAGATGCTGAGTATTTTCAGCTTTTTCTATTTTTTGTTTTCACACTTCACAAAAGTACTGCAGGAGTTTCAGTTTGTCCTATCAGTATAAACAATGGGGTTGAATTTATTTGTGCAGCATTGTATTAGCCATGTTGAATATGTTCTGACCATCAATAATCTAGCAGATTTTGTCGTGTTGGAGGTGAGAGAGGGATCACCTATCAGACAATGAGTGATAGTGATAGCTGTCGATTAGATTTGCAAGAAACATGAAAAGCACTTGGAAGACTTGAAAGTTTTTGCTGTTGTGTCGAAGGGCACGGAGGAGTTTCAGCCATTGCACTGAGAGAGGAATGGGGGGGGGTGTTTAGTGAGGGTCTGTAATCAAGAAAGTTGATGCATGTAGAATGGAATCATCAGCATAGGTGGATAAGGTTTGATTTTTTTTAGGTCATTAATATGAAAAGGACTAGGGTGAGAGACCGACCAGAGTGAGAGGGGAAATCTCTGAGGAACCCTTGAGTTAATGGAAAATGACAGAGGATCCGCTATCAACTACAGCACAGAAAGTGTTATACCAGAGACATTAAGATAAACTTGGGAGGGATGATCTCTGCAGTTCAGTCCTTACACTCACCCTTCCCCATAATGAACAATTTAGGCTCTTCAATTCAGCTGGAATTATATAAATATATTGGGGAGCATTTCTTAACTAAACGTTTTCTGAATAAACTAAATTCTATAAACTTTACAATGACTTGAGTTAATCTTTTCTATCTTTCCTTATTCCCCCCCCTCTGCAGAAACACCAGCAGCAGAATGAAGAAATATTGGGTCAGGTGATCAGGTTGGCCTAAACCTCTGCCTTATGCAAGACTTTTGAAATAAGCACCAAGTAAAACTGATGGCTTCTCCTCAGTCCAGTATTCCTGCATTGACTGCCTCGCTTGCATTCCTGAAACAGAAATGGAGCTTTACAACGAAACTGTCTTCTTCAGAAAAATCTACCTTTCGTTGCAAACCTTGAGAATTTAGACTAAAAAGTACTGGAGTATGAATAATGAGGACAAAACTCACTTCAATAAAAAGAGGACCTTGAGTAACTTTGTTTAGTCCAGATGGAGACAACCAATTTTAAAACTGCTTTCAGTGGTGATGGTATGTAGTCTACATTAGTTTGTGGGGGAAAACCCATCCTGATACTTTGTCCACTTTTAGAAAGTTGGCAGAGATCAAAGAGTAGTGTCCTGTAAGTTTATTAAGTTTATCGAAGACTGCTGTGGGGGTGGGGGGGGGGGAATTGAGTGGAATAAAGGTATCTTGTAATAGGGTGGGTTGTGGGGGGGGGGAATTTTCCTGAGACGTATGGGATGTTATTATGAAACTTACACGATTTTGTATTTTTTTTCCCAGTGTTTGTTAATTAAGAGATAATGTATAAGTGCATTTGTTAAATTTTCATTGTGTACATGATGCAAATAGTAAAATGTAGCAGAAAAACTGCTTCTTGAGAGACAGTAACCCATTTTGGAAGATAAAACAATTTATTTTACAAAAATGATGGTAAGTTAGATGCAGTGCTTCAACTATGGTTGTAATGCAAAAAAAAGGTTTTTTTTTCTCGAAAGTGGCGATAGAATGTGTTGCAGATTAGCGAATAAGTGCACTGAGAGACCTGAGGTCCCAACATTCAATTTCTGGCCTGTCCTAAATTAGGTGGTCTCAACCAGGACAACTTTGGGCCTTGGGGCAGGAGGGGACTGATAGAAAATTCAGTCATGGTTCCTGCTCTTGATCGCCATCTAATGATTTCTGGAAAGTACGCATGTGTGAATGTTGAGTGAGGACAGTTCAGTGATACCCTCCACAGGTGAATGGTGCACCACTATTCATTATCTTGCCTCTTGCATGAAGAATGATACTTTGGTGTGGCCACAGAGATGTGCTGCTGTCAATGAAACTGTATTCTAGCATGAGTTGGTGCTTCAGGAGAGGAGAGCGCTACAAGAAAGTGTAGTTATTTTCAGCATTTTTTTCCTTTAAAGGCAGACTAGAAAAAGGTTGCATGTCAGTCTTATTCCTAAATTTAAACTGCTGTAGCACTAGCTTGCAAGTGATATCTAACTGTAAAGTACCATTTCCTCTAGCAGGGCTATACCTTTACCATTGCAGAGTTGGATTTATTTTACTATTTTTGGCATATGCCAGTAACATCCCTGTATTTATGACTTTTTTAAAACAAAAAGGGATACTGTCTCATTAGAAAGCAATATTTGGCTTACACTTTTGCTTTAAGAATAATGTCCTTTTTCACCTGGGACCTATATTCAAATCCAGCAAAGAGAAAAATGAAATTTAATTTTCTCTGGGGCTTTTCTGGTGTGTTGAAACACTTGACTTTTGCTTCTGGGAATTGGGTTCAAAAAGCAGTCCAACTGCATGCTGGAGCAACTGAATATGGTACCAGTCTGTTAGAGTAATATCCATTCACATATTTACATGGATCAGAATCCAGCTCAGATAAAAGGGAGCAAAAAGAGTTGCCCTCTACGATGGCTGTTAAGCATTCCAAGAGAAACACTTGGCAGTCTTCATGTAGCACTTGATCCTGGCTTTGTGCATGGGTTGGAAGTGCAGTATTTTCTTGGGAGGGAGGGAGTGTACTGTATTAGGACCTGGTTTCAAATCCAACCTAGACAGGAAAAAGTGTTTTCTTCTGTCTATAAGAACAGCAGTGGTGCAGTGCCTGAGAAAATACCCTTTCAGCCATGGACCAGATTTCAGATCCAACCTGTACTGGTGGGGTGAAAGTCTCTTGTGGCTAAAAGGATCCTAAATTAAATGAATTTAGGCATTCTCGAGCCTATAATTTGCCACTACTTGGGTAACACAAAGGATCATTGATGTGGGAATGAAAATAGCACAGCTGAGGTTCCACAGGGTTCTCCTGCCAGCGGAATCCCCACAGAAACAGTGCGAATAGGTGTTTTTAGCCATTTATACAGTTTAGTCAGGGATTCTGCCAGAAGCTTCCCCCCCCCCCCACTTCAACATTTGGGATTAAGGCACATTGATAGAGCAGAGCTTAAGGAGCTTTACCAGGAAGTACTTGAGGGCAACAGAATGGAAAGACCTTTGAGTGCTCAGCTTGATGTTTTTTTTGTATTTTAAAAAAAAATCACCAGAAAACAAACTCAGTATTTCCTGATTCCTAATGCAATGCCTTCCAAACCTGCACCAGAAGAACCAGTTAGCCAGATATTGCCTTTTTACATCAGTTAACTTTACAGTGACTGAGTAACACTGAAACTCAGTCTTAAGGGCTTTGAATATCAGGTAAAACATTTTAATTGTTGCAGATATTATAAGGTCATGCAGAGTATAAATATTCAACCAGTGCATTGAAATGAGTGCAACTTGTTTTTGTATATAGGTTACAGATTTATAATTTTTATATACTGCGTTTGGTTTGTAAGCATGAATCTATGAATTTAGCTATAGAAAAGTACTGTGTACGTGGTTCAGCTAATAAAACTGTACCATTTTAGAAAGACTCCTTTACATCTTGGTAATCTAGCTGGTGGGGGGTTGACCTAGTTTAACAGAGGGATGGGATTTTCAGGTTTGTTTTCTGCAGTAGCCGATACTGGATTTTTAGGCCAGCAATTTATAATTTGCACTGTTAGTAACTTTTCTATGCTGTGTGAAAGCTTTGGAGAGTTGATTTTTTAAAAATTCCCATTGAAACACCAGGAAGTAGCACACACTAGGATACTATAGTAATGCACCACTGCTCACTTGGGCATGAGGTCATCAGTGTGGCATTCACACTGTTAGCCTATTATTCCTGGACTGCTAATGGGCTTGCAAACTCTCGTCATTGTGGCTGGAGACACTTACATCTGTTAATATAAGCACATCTGCCCTATTGCGTGAGTTAAATAAATGTTAAATATTTTCATAGGATTTTTAAAGAATAAAATCAACTTTGTCAGTGAGAAAAGTTGAAAAAATTGTTTTTTTCTTTTTCATTATTAGTTTTGGCCCAGTTTGCATGAATAGCTGCTGTGCTGTTTAAAGCTGAGTTACCACTGGGTTTGACAAAAAAAAACTTTTCTACATAGCAGTATTCCTGCATATTAATCCACTTAGTTAGAAGTGATTGGATAGTTCTACCAATGGTTGAGTAAGGATGCCATTTGGTGAAATACTGAACCATACATACTAATGCAGGGGGAAGACCTCTGGCTTTTATAAACACACTATCATGTGATCCCACTGGCTAAGGAACCCTAGTTTAGAGGATTGAATCATGACTCAACTGCTTTGTTCCTTTTCCTCAAGTCCCAGCTACATGCTTATTAGAGTAGACTTTGACAGTCTGTGGAGGGTGCTGAATCAAAACAATTAACCCACAGTGTACAGTCTTGGTCATACATAAAATATAAGCCTTCCTCCACATACCACCCAGCAATATAAACAAACTGCTGCTTCCTTGTTGGGGCCTCTGGGCTGTAGGAGCAGGGAGTATCACAGGTGATCAGCACTTGACCCTGACATTACATGGTGTTTCCTACCATGTAATCAGCCTAACAGACTCCAGCGGTGCATAGAGAAGACTATATAAATCGGGAAAAAAGTGAACATGGACCGTTACTAGGCGAGGCGGAGTTGGTAAGGAGTTCAACATTGCTGGGCACCATCCTCAATGAGGCCAAGACCCTCCCCACCCCACTTTTTTTTTTAAAGTATGCCCTATAAACATCCTACAGGATTTTCATTAGCTTGTTTGAATTAGACCATTGCAACATCTGTGGCTCTAGATTATACTTGCTGATAGTACTAATGTTAGCAACTTTAGACCAACTAATTTCCCTCCCTATTGCTATTCCTAGCCATGTCCTTCCACTCAAGACAAATTTTCTTTCTTGCACCCCTGTCTCTGAACTAGGTCCAGAAGGGGTAGATTGCCTGTGTGGGTACTTACAATAAACAGTTGGAGCCTGTTATTTCCAGTCACCAAATTGTCCTTTTTCTGCATATTGTTCATATAATATGCATCACTATACAAGATTTTTTTATACTAAAACTAAAAACAATGAAAAAGCAAAATTTCCACATGAATAGTTGTTAAATAAGTTTCACATTAACTGTAGCATTAACCATTATTCAGGATATACAGGAGCTTGCTCCTCACACTACTGAACCTGTACTCTAGTTAAGATGGGGATGAGGGAGGGAAAGGGTGGAAAAAGAGAGAAGAGAAAGTAGTTTAGGGGTTTGCTCTTCCCCCTCCTGCCATGTTGAGAATTCCTTTTAATCTTAATAGGGTTCAGTCCCCATTCTGGTGAAATTAATTAAAAGCATTAAGATCAACTGGTGCCCCCAAGAAAAAGTTGATCCAAAAGTGAGACAAAACATGACAGGAACTATATGCATTGTTCAAAAACCAGGAAATGAGTTAATAACTAGGAAGTTAATGCAGGATGGGAAGTCAGATAAAACTATCACAAGTAATGGAGCTTTTATCTAGAAAGACATTCCTGAACAGAGAGCAGAAGTTGGTGACCAACTCATGGGTGCTCCACACTGTCATGACCATTGCTATTCAGCATGGAATGCCAAATATAGATAGAATCAGCCACAGAAAGTGAGGAAAACAAGTTTTGATCCTCACATCTTTGCTGGTCAGAACACATCCTTAATAGCATTTCAACTTTCAAAAGCTGAAGGCAGGCAGATAACTGGCTTTGCAGCAGAGCTGGGTATTTGGACAAATCAGTGTTGTAAATTAAAAGCTCTGCTCACCAAAGCTGGACAGGGATTCCTGTAAAACTCCAGACACAAAACATTGGGAAGGGAGAAGAGGAAGAAAACCATCAGACTACTTTTGGAATCACCTTATAGTAAGCTAGCAATTCACATGTAGAAATTTTCAGGGAGCACCCAACCTAGTCTTACCAGTAGAGAGCCAGCAATAACATGATGCCTCATTTTCCAGAGGTCACACAAATCAGGCATACAAGAACTTCATAAATTGCAGGGGACTAAGCTGGTCATTATCTTTCATATCAAGTCTAAAGAATATTGAAGAACTGGTGTCTGCATAACAATATTTTAATAAATTAAACACAAGTGCCATAAGTGTCTCAATCAACTATCCATTCTGGCACAAACTTCATGAGCAATGTTCCTACATACAATCCATCTGTGACACTAGAGTACCCCCATTACCAAAATGTTATCCCAATATCTACAAGTTGCTGGTTACATCCATAAGCTTGATGAAAGGGGTAAGATATGTTATTTTCACTTCAATGCAGGCCTATAAAAATGGCATTAAAACAGAATTACTATTTCCAAGTGTTTTGATAGTATTTACATTAGACAAGTTAGCCCGTTTAGCATCATCACTACAGCTGACAAGTCTTCAGTGCCAATTTTACCAACCTTTTGTTCACTCATTACAAAGCTTACTGGCACATTAAAAAGTATTTTATCTTTAACCACTCATTTCACCTGTACATGAAGGACTAGGCATAGAATACAATTCACCTCAAACTGAGTCATCTCCCATTGAGCACACTATAAAAAAGGTTTGTACATCACTGAACTCAGTTACAAACAGTACATCAGTGAATTGACCTATTTCAGTTTAGTCCATGGGTACAAAGGAGGAGGTTACTGCCAAGCAATATACTGTGATCTACCACTTGCTTGAACAGCCAACTTGGCAAGGTTAAAGAAAGTGAACTTGTCAAATGTGAAGCCTATACTAGGTTTGAGGGGAAAGGGCACTGATAGATCATGAGATAACACTGGCTCAGGAGAAAGAAAACAGCAAGTTAGAGCTCCATTATTCCCCAATAGGAGCAAACCAACCTTTGACCCACCACCAGGATTTTGTGAAGTCAAACTTGAAAGACATGTTAAACCTTGAATTTAAGCCCCTCATTGCTTGGCACAGAATCTTGTACTTGCACATGTAGGGAAAATATAGCAAGAAAATCACATACAATATATACTGTGTATCAGATGCACTTTTACTTGTACCAAAATCATGATTACTCTCACTGCTATAATTGAGGGGAAAGACTTGTTAATTAGCAGAACATACAATATCAGTGAGAAAAATGACAAAAGTATCAAAGTTCCAGTGAGAGGCATGTTTTTGCATTGATAAATTTAATGGGAGGACCACAGCACCATACTAGCAAGACAATATCCTCTATTCAGCTGGAATTAGAATGTGGCTTGGCACTACAAGTGGCATGAAAATGGAGAAGGATAAGAAGGGCAATTAAAAAAAAATCTACATTAAAAAAAGTGCATTTGCATGGAAAAAAGGCCACAGTAAGTTCGATAAATTGTTCGGTCTTGGGGAACAGCCAGCCTGTGAGGACTCCCAGCTATTTTGTCACATTTTGTGCTAATAATTATGTTATCCAATATTGTGAATTTACAACAAACAGCAAAGTGGGAATTCAGTGCTAAAATCTGAATATGATATGTTAAATTAAATGACTGAATTAATAACAGACTAAGTGAGCAAGAGAGAGAAGTCACGTCTAATCCTCAGGAACAATCATGACAACCAGCAAAACATTATCCGATCATGAATGCCAGAAATGTTTACTAGAGTGCATCATGTGAAAGACACATTCTGCATACCACTGAGTTATAGACAAGTCTGCACTAATATAACTTGATAGCTGAATTGAACTTAAAACTAGTAATTTTTTTTTTAAAACACTGACAAGAAATGCAGAGGAAATTTAGACATACCGTTAACTTGCAGTGACTATTTCATCTCAGTCAAAAAGCCTGTATTTGAAATTAGATTCTCAGCCTCAGTTTCTTTAAATAAAAATCAAGTCAAAAGGGTTTTTAAACCTATAATCATCAGGGCAGAGGGCAGGTCTCCTTCAGAAAACTAGATACTAGGTTAGTAAATACACTCAATGCTCCCAACAGATGTGTGAAAGCTCCAGTACACTTAGCGTCAATACAGCACTTACTCCACCCTGGTTACTGCCTGCCAAGGGATGTTTATTAATTTTGTAAGCTAGGGAGCTGTATGCCTCAAGATATATACCAATGCCTTTAAGCAACAAGACTCACAGCAATGTGTAGTCATACTACTTTCAAGTAACATGATTCCATTTTGCAAGCACCTTTTATAAAGAGTTGTGTTCACTTTAAATGGACACATGGGTTATGTCAAATGCATACTGGAACAGGCCAGCTACTTGGGAGTCCACATTGTAGAACGTGGAGAGGAGAGTCAAAATAGAACTTTTATAACACTGATCAGATAAGGTCTGATGGTGTGTAACTCCTTTAAAAGCACAGCGCAAGACATTGCAACACGAGCATAACATTCAACTGTAACTGGCACCAACTCAAGCCATCTTGGCAAATATAATGTGCAAGTAAAGTGACACTGGTGCAACAAAAAAGGAAGATCTGAAATGGAAGAGCATAGGCGACTTGCCACAAGTAATCTAGAAAGACGCACCTACCAATCAATTACAAAAAAAAGTGTGCATTGCACTAGGCTCCTTGCCTCACTAGCTTGTGCTGGGGTGGAGGGTGTATAAAAACGTGCTTCAAAAGCATGGTTATCCCTTGCATTGAGAAGCACCACATGCTATACCTTTCCCCGGGGCCCCACGTCACCAAGAATGTCTGTAGTGTCATCTGCACCCACCTGCTGTGGATAAGCAGTCACAAAGGATTATATTGAGGTTAGGCTCCTAACTGTTGGATATTAAATGATGGCATACAACAGGCAGGATATTGTCTTTACTTTTGAGTTACATCCTAGGTACGTGACCATCCTTTCAAAACTAAATCCTGCCTTGTGCGGCCATTTTTGTCTCATTTTGCTTTCATCACTCGATCCAGTCCCCACAAGAGCAGTGGCTTTTTTGCTTCGAAAGTCCTGCAAAAGCCATTTTTCAAGATTTATTTTCCTATTTTTTTTTAATATATAAATAAATACAACTTTCAGCCAGAAATAGCAGAAGATCTTCATTTTCCATCAGCTCAACGTAGAGGCCTGCGACACCACAAATGGCACCTCCAGTCCATTAATCCCGCAGCTTTTGCGTGTGCTAATGGAAGTCCCGTCACGGCCTGCGGTTACTGCAGTCTCATTCTCTGCATAGCAGCGGGCTGTGCAGGGCTTCAGTTTAAGAAGCAGAGCAGCAGCCTCCGCTGCTTAGCGGCTGTGGTTCATCGTCAATGATCTGTATGCCCCGCCGTGTGCTGCTTACCCGATTGGGATCGTTCTCTCTTGCTGCTTCCTCTGCCTGGGAAACTTCAAGCATCTCTGAAAAAGAAACAAACGTTTTAGGAACTCAAAAGTCCTGACCACATCATTTACCCCTGGTCTCCCCCACCCATAAAGGAAAAAAAATTTAAATTTAATACAGTGCCTTTCATAACATCAGGACGTGCAAAAGTACTTAAAATGGCTGTAAAGTGCTTTGGAAGTGTAGTCACTTATAATGTAGGAAACGCGGCAGCCAATTTGCACACAGCAAGGTCCCACAAACAATGTGATAAGACTATCTATTTTTAGCTGTTGGTTGAGATAACTATTGGCCAGGACTCAGGGGAGAACTCCCCTGCTCTTCTTTGAAAGAGTGCCATGGGATCTTTTACATCCACCAGAGAGGGCAAACAGGGCCTCAGTTTAACATTTCATCCTAAAATAGCATTGCTGCATTGGATGTTTTTCAGGCAGGCTGTGTCTTTGGGACAGCTGCAACCTTGATCTGAAAGACACCACAGCTCCAATGTTTGACACTGCAGCACAAATTCCCTTCCCACTAATGGTCAATTAACCAGCAGCATTGGCAAAGAAACAGGAAGTCACCTTCTCATTCCCTTACTGAGGAAATGGGACATCTCTGGAAGGAAAGAGCAACATTTCAAGATCAGAACCAAGGGAAGAATAAACTTTTAAAAAATTGAAGTAGGGTGCAACTTAATAGTCCAAATTTTGTAATAATCAAATGAGACAACGAACAAGATAGATGAGAGTCTGGTCACAGTCATCTAGAAAAGGGAAAGTAAAAAGCTTTGGTCAAAGCTTCTAGCACCAAGTTGGCTTGTGTAATTGTAAGCATTTTTCATAATTAGGGAAAATAAAATTCTCATGTTTTTCCTTAACTGTGGAGAAGGGCTGAGCGCCAAATAAGATTAAAAATAAGACAAGGTAAATCAAGTAATTTTCAGGTGACTCCCAAGCTTGGATTCTAAAAGCCTATAGATTATAGGAGGAAGGGAAGACCACAGTAAGCAAGGAGTTAGAATGATTGCGACAAAGGGAAGTAGATAAGGCTAGCAAGCACAGAGTCTGGCAACCGCCTCAGGATACAAGTATACTTCCAGAATGGAATGTCTGTGACAGGCAAGGTTGGGACTTCATAATGTGATCTAGCATCTACTAAATAGCGTACGCACAACTTGTATTTATATAGCACCGTTAACATAGTAAAACGTCCCAAGGTGCTTCACAGGAGCGATCAAACAAAATTTGACACCGAGCCACATAAGGGGATGTTAGGACAGGTGACCAAAAGCTTGGTCAAAGAGATAGGAGCATCTTAAAAAGAAGTTGAACAGGCAGAATTGGATGAAGCACATTGCAGCCGAGAGCTAGTCAGGGTTGGAGAAAATTCACTCACTTTTACAGATATCAAGAAACAGTTCCTCAATGCCTTTGTTCACTTTGGCAGAGGTGTGGAAGTGCTTTGCTCCTACAGACTCCGCATACCTGTTGGGAGGAATTATTAAAACAATTTTAATAAAGACAAAAAGGGATTTAACATCGGTCAAAGTCTAAATAAAGATGTCAATCTCGGGGGGGGGGGGGGGGGGGGTCACAGGAGCAGTACAGTAGATTTGCACCCACAACTCATCCACATGACAAATATCTTCAGCCAGGCAATCACATGAAGGTGACAGAGGAAAAAGGGGCATTCACCATCTGCCATCTTTGTAACCATTTGTTAGGCACTGGCAGAACCCTGGAAGTGGGTCCTCTCCACTAGGCAAGGCACGCAACAGAGACTTGGAAGGGCACAGGGGGAATAAAACATCAGTGTTACTTTAAAAAGAATCATTGGAACACAATGTTCGGAATAAACTTGTGTTGGCTTGTCAACAGCATTTGCTTAGGGAGGTACATTAAATGAGCAATGAGATGATTCAAGTCTCATGATGGGAGTGACTTGATAACTCAGCACAAAGTGCTTGTCCCACAGATCTAAAACCATGTTAAAATTAAAACAAATGAAGGAGGGATATAATGATGCACTTCTTTCTCTCACTGTAAAGGCTAATTGAGCTACAGTGTGGGGTTTGAAGGCTTTAGACTCAACATTCTTCAAAACATTTCTAACAAGAACAAACCAATCCTGTAATTAGAACACAATGTCCTCTCCATAGAAACACGTAGAGCACAGTCACTTCCCTCATCAAACAAGGGGGGGGAAAAACGATTCACAGCAGTCAGTACTTAGCAATAAACATTCTTGTTTGGTGAAGCAAGTGATTGTACATATTTCCATAGTGGCACGGTCGTACATTATAAACAGAAGCACAAAAATATCATAACAGAACCATACCACCGAGGTCCTGAGATAAGTCCCTTTCCCCAAAAGGTTAAATTAAATAGTGTGGCTGCAAGGGTGCAAAGGTGAATCTCATCCTTCCCTCACCCAATATCCATACAAATGTACTTTCCTGCTGGACAACAGTCAGAATTAGGATGTGTGTGTGTGTGTAAAAAAGGACTTTTGGCCAATTATACCACCTCCTACTAGCACTGGCACCAAGATCTCCAGACTAGGGATTGATTCTCAATGGTAAATAGACACATTTAGTACCATTTTGAATGGCTTATCATACTGGGTGCTGTATTTGTCCACTAAACCACTGAGTGACTCTTTAAAAGTATCACTTGATGGATTTATTGTAAACTGTTTAAAGACTAACTCCACATATCAAAGCTGTGTCCCATACACACTCCTCAGCAGATCCTTAGCAGACATCAGGAGACTGTAAAATCCAGCTCCAGTTTTCCCCAAAGGTTCCATTCAGTGCCTGATACATACGCCTCTGCTTCTTCAACAGACACAGTCCGGTCCTTCTCCAGGTCAGTTTTATTTCCTGAAAATTCAACAAAAACAATTTTTAAAAAGGTAGCCTCCAGATTTCAGTCACCATCAGAAAAGGCAACAAAATTGTAACCTAGTTGAAAACTTTTTTTAAAAAAAAAACCTTGAGAATCCAAAGTCATAGGAACAGGAGTAGGCCATTCAGCCCCTCGTGCCTGCTCTGCCATTTGATAAGATCATGGCTGAACTGTGATCTAACTCCATATACCTTAATACCTTTGGTTGCCAAAAAGCTATCTATCTCAGATTTAAATGTAGCAATTGAGCTAGTATCAATTGCCGTTTGCGGAAGAGAGTTCCAAACTTCTACAACCCTGTGTGTGTAGAAATGTTTTCTAATCTCGCTCCTGAAAGGTCTGGCTCTAATTTTTAGACTGTACCCCCTACTCCTAAAATCCCCAACCAGCGGAAATAGTTTCTATCCACCCTATCTGTTCCCCTTAATATCTTATAAACTTCAATCAGATCACCCCTTAACCTTCAAAACTCCAGAGAATACAACCCCGATTTGTGTAATCTCTCCTCGTAACTTAACCCTTGAAGTCTGGGTATCATTCTAGTAAACCTACGCTGCACTCCCTCCAAGGCCAATATGTCCTTCCGAAGGTGCGGTGCCCAGAACTGCTCTCAGTACTCCAGGTGCGGCCTAACCAGGGTTTTGTATAGCGGTCCATAGAGCGAGATCTCAAAGGCTGAATTCAAAAGCAGGTCAATGCAGCAGGTAGTGATTAAAGGATGTTAACCGTGGATTTTTAAAAACCTGAAGATTGTAGAAGGAACAAAGATTGAGGGAGAAGAGTCGTACAGGTATGAAAGTCCTGGGAAAGGAATTAGTTTCCAGTTTATGAGACACCATAATTCTGGTCTGATGTTAGCTTTAGTCAATGAGCAGGCCACACCTCCCTGCTGAAACTACTTAACGGGGCAATGCTGATTTTATTTGGCAATCATTTTACAAAAGCAAAAAAGGGACGCATTACGCACTGGACAAAACTGCATTTGCATGACTGATCTGACCCCCATATGAACACTGCTGTTTGAACACTTTCCTATACAAGTGCTAGCTCCCTCTCACCATTTAAGTTACACAATGCACAGGAGCACTAAGTTGGTTTTATTTGGGTCAGTTATCAACTATCGATGCACAACATCACATCACATCATATGCAAGCACGCTGCGATCACCAAACGCGTCCATTTAACATCCAGAATCGGGACAGCAGCTTACACATTCCGCACTCCAATTTGAGCAGTTTATCACACACACAAAAGGATATTAAATAGATATTTACTGTGAGGGCCAACTTTAGTGAAATCTTATAGGCTCTGCCAGTCCACCTCTTCCTTCTTATAAAGGAAAGAGAAAATTGCTTGTGGCATCATCAGACCAGTTGGTGATTATTTTGAAATATACACAATGGTAACAGAGTTGGGAGAGACTTTAGAAGTGCTCTCCAAACAGCCATGTATTGGACAGAGGCTGCAAGTGCATTGTGACAGTTGACATAGCAAAATTGAGTATGAAATGTTAACATAGCAATTTACAAAATGGTACCCATCGACAGAAAAGTGATCCAATATCGTGACACTAGGAAGCAAAGTTTATGGACAGAAAGGGGGTAATTTTAAACTTCACCGCCTGGGGTGGGGCTCAGTCTGGGCTGCAGTGTGACTCTGGGTCAATGTACAGACCGGAAGTTTCCAGTGTGGGGTCAGTCTGGGCTGCAGTGGGACACTGGTTCAATGTACAGACAGGAAAAAGAAAAAAAGAAAAAAGGGTCCAGAGGGGCAATTTTTTCACTCAAAGGGTGGTGAGTGTCTGGAACGAGCTGCCAGAGGCAGTAGTCGAGGCAGGTACAATTTTGTCTTTTAAAAAGCATTTGGACAGTTACATGGGTAAGATGGGTATAGAGGGATATGGGCCAAATGCAGGCAACTGGGACTAGCTTAGTGGTATAAACTGGGCGACATGGACATGTTGGGCTGAAGGGCCTGTTTCCATGTTGTAACTTCGATGATTCTATGATATAATGGTGGAGCAGATCCCCTGCCCTGATTTTCGTTCCATTGATATTATGGGACCACCATCTGTAAGTTCCCCTCCAAGTCACATGCCATCCTGACATGTATCACTATTCCTTCATAGTCATTAGGTAGGGAATGCCAGGATTTTGACCACTATCACAAGGACTGCAGCGGTTCAAGGAGAAGGCCCAACACCACCGTCTCAGGACAACTAGGGATTCGCAAAAAATGCGGCCATTCCAGCGACGCCCACATTCCAATAAAAAAATGCTTTTACAACAATATTAGAGGAATGGGAGGTGGGGGAGGAGGAAAGAGGAAGATGATGAATCAATGTCCACCTACTGGTACAGGAATAAGGCTACAGGCATGGCAATATACAAGAGAGTTTGGGGTTCTTAAGGCAATACAGGAGAACTACAACGTTGAGGTCACATACCTACGATACATAGACAGATTTCACTGCCAAGCATCTTCCGCAGCTCTTTCACCCAGTTCTTCACCTGCAAGGTTTAAAGACATTTAATTCACCTTAAGATCTGGTGCCACCAACACAAGCTACAATCCAGCCAGATTAAAGAGAGGGGCAGGAAGCAGTTGAGATCAGTTACATAGAATTTACAACACAAATAGGCAATTCGGCCCAACTGGTCCACACAAACCTCCTCCCACCCTATCCTTCTATTCCTTTCTTTCTCCCCCTTCATGTACTTATCTAGCGCCCCTTAAATGCATCCATGTAATTTGCCTCAACTACTCCATGTAGTAGCAAGTTCTACATTCTAACCACCCACTGGGTAAAGAAGTTTCTCCTGAATTCCTTATTAGATTTATTAGTGACTATCTTATATTTATGACCACTAGTTTTGGTCTCCCCCACAAGTGGAAACATTTTCTCTACATCTACCCTGTCAAACCACTTCATAATCTTGAAGACCTCTAGTCTCTGAATAGCAAGTCTGCTAATATTCCAATTGAAAGTCTGGTGTATTAGCAAGTCCCTTCTCAGTTGCTGCCTGTATTAATTTGAATTAAAATTCTTTTATTTATATTGCAAATCATGAAAATGCTTAACAAAATAAAGCATTTTGAGTGCAGTGATGTATTAATTTGCTTACATATCATCCAACTGAACTTGACTTAGTTAGTAGTGCACTTGCCTCCATGTCAGAAGATTGTAGGCCCACTTCAGGACTTGAAGAGCTAACCTAAGCCAATACTGCACTGTCTGAGGTGCTTATTCCTGTGCTTCAGGTGGGCGTTAAGAGCAGTGAATTGTCCCAGGGACACAGACATGTCCCTTAACTACCATAAACAGATTAACTGGCAATTCTTCTCATTGCTGTGTGTGGGATCTTACTGGCTGTTATATTTGCTTTTGCAACAATCACTGCACAAAGTAATTCATTGTACATAAGAACAGGAGTAGGCCATTCAGCCCCTCAAGCCTGTTCCACCATTCAATTAGATAATGGTAGATCTGTACCTCAACTCCATTTACCAGTCTTTGCTCCATATCCCTTGATATCTATAGATCTCAAGTTTTGAAAATTCAGTTGACCCAACATCCACAGACTTTTGGGCGAAGAGTTCCAGATTTCCGCTACCGCAGGGATCACAACGTAAATTGAAATTGCTGCAATGTTTATTTCATTTTCCAAGTCATAAAGTACTCTATACAGTTACCTTCAAAAAGGTTTGGGGAGAGTGCGGTTAGTAATTTGTAGAAACAAAGCACCGCAGTATATAGAGGTTGAGTGAATTGATAGTAAATTGTGTCAACTGAGGAGCAAGTGTTCACTTAAAGAGCAAACAGGTGGTACAACAATGGTTGAGGATTTTCAATTTGTATTTACCTCACAAATTGACACTACTGGTTAAAAAACAGATCTTACAAGAAGTCAAGCAGCTCACCTTCTGAAATGAGTCTTCATCAGTAATGTCATATACTAATATGGCACCATTTGAATCTCTGTAGTAAATGGGGCCCAAAGCATGAAACCGCTCTTGACCGGCTGTGTCCTGTACAGGAGGAGAGAACTGGGGTATTAACCAATGTTCTTGTCGCTATTTCCCCCACCTGCCAAATCATTCCAAGGAAGTCAGATATCTTCCTGTAAAACAGACTTTAAGTGCTTTTCTTTTAGGAAAAAAAGAGGTACATTTTCTTGTAAAATTCCTATTCAAGATTTAAAATAGTCCATCACTCTGGTACTCACAAAGTATGTCTGTTGCTGGTCAGGTATATTTTTTGTAGCATTTTAGTATGGATAGAATTGTTTTCATAAACCATCCCTGCTTCAGCACCACATATTTTAAAAATAGTTTTAAAATAGTCTACAGATTCCTCCTTTTTTTTTCTTCTTCCACAAGATGCAAAATATTCACTAGGTTATAGCAAGCCATTATTACCATTTCTGATGAATGGTCTAAGGGTTTAACTGAAGGGCAGCTGGTGGCACTACTTAAAAAGAATTTACCATTCAGACAACAGTGAAGCAGAAATTCACTATAAAAAAGTGGCAGTGAAAGAGCACCATGTTTGCATACTATGACTAATGACACCCCAACCACTACTATAATACTATCCTTAGTTATACCCAACCATGACTCAGTTCATAAGACTGCAGCACACAATGTATGGACTAGAGCACAAAATCCAGGCTGATGCTTCAGTGCAGCGCTGAGGGAGTTCTGCATTGTCAGAAGTGCCGTCCTTCGGATGAGATGTTAAACCAAGACCTCCCTCTCAGGTGGACGTAAAAGATCCCATGGCACTATTTTGAAGAGCAGGGCAGTTCTCCCCGGTGTCCTGGGCAGAATATTTATCCCTCAACCAACACCTAAAAATAGATTATCTGGTCATTATCACATTGCTGTTTGTGGGACCTTGCTGTGTGCAAATTGGCTGTCGCATTTCCTACATTGCAACAGGTACTTTTGAAGTGTAGTCATTTAGCTGTAAAGCACTGAGAAATCCTGAGACGGTGAAAGGTGCTATATAAATGAAAGTTCTCTTACTTCATTTTTAACCCTGTTCAGTTCTGCGTCAAGCACTATAGCATATTTCACAATGCACGACTCCTCAGAACCACGTCAAAGGAGTGTGATTATTGCACTAGACAGTCTTTCAGTAGAACTTGTTTTTGGATAGTCCTGCTCCTCAATTATGCTGCGCAAACAGAACAAGTGGGTAAACTGAACAAAGCAGCATCACATTTTGTATCTGGACTAAGACCCAGACGTCTCATTCACTGATCACTATTCTGCTTCTGGTGAAGATATCAGAATGGTGCAACCAATTGCTCCCACTCCGTTCTATCCTCCTACTACACTGGCAATTGAAAATTCATTTGTTTAAGGGGGTTGTCAAAAAGATAAGATTATTTTAAAAAGATAGTTAGTTAATGAGTATCCCTCAAATGAGCACACAACTGAAAAAGGTTAACAAAGCAGATTTTGCCCAAAAAGGGATACACTGCACCAAAGTAACATCAAGTACTGCCCTATTGCCAAGAATGGGATTCAAATCTGTGCCTGCACTACCCAATGGATTAGTAATCCATGACCTTAACCAGCTTGTCACCAAAATGGGTGGGCAGGTGAGGGAGGAGAAGATATTGAAACAGTACCATAACAATGGCAGGGTACAGGGATGTTGGTGCTTCAGTGAGCTGTGTCACTTCAACAAATTGATAAAAAGGTAGAGTATATACAGCGTTGTAGAACACAGGACCGTGACAGCACTTGTTATAAGCATCCTAATGTACCGTCCCAAAAGAACATAGCAGTCAATAATGACAAACAAAGAGATCTCACAGTGGATCAGTTACTCACCCATATCGCAAGATTCACACGCTTTCCACTGATATTCAATTTCTTAGTCAAGAAAGAGGCCTAAAAATGAGAAAGTATTTAAATAGTGGAGACACTGCAGTTCGACTGATCCTGCAAATACCAGAGCGCTTATATCTGGGCTCTTTTCCATTGAAAAGCCCAATCATAGTTACTTCATGTGTTTTAAGAATTTTTATTTAAATGGCCAGCTGATAATGGGCAATTAAAAACTCTATTTTTTGTTCTATGAAGCTCGCTCCCAATTTCTTTTAAACTGAGGAAATCCATTCATTATTTTTTAATTGTCCATGTCCCTTAGCATTTAACAAAAACATATGGAATATCCAGCTATAGACAGCATCAGGGAGCAGAATCATACACAGCATGAAGCCAGGACTCACTATGTTAAGGATAACACATCTCTTATTTCCCCCCCCTCACACAATCATGCCATTTCCTACATTCCTTCAACTGTCTCTCCAGGTGGGCAGTTTCCTTCACATCTCAACATCTTTCAAGGAAGTTTTGGTCTCCACTTCATAGATACATAGGAATTCGACCACAGCTGGAAGCCACATGGCCTTTGTCTGCATTGGCTTTCTGCCCCGCTTGAGGAATGATTTTATATCGTCCCATTTTACTGATCTCTCCCTATTTCTTTCCCTTACCCATTGTTTCAACTGTCACAGCAACACGATCCATTAGTTCACTGCTAGACTGAGCTGGTATTCTTCAAATAAGCTTGCGTCAAAGTTATTCAGACCATTGTGTACATGTACCACTTTTTATGCAACCAGTAGAATAGTGTATGTGGTTAAATCCTCTATTTCGAACCCTCATTGTGTAATTTTATTTCCACTGGCACTACACTGGTCTCACACTTGACTCCTCCATGCCAGTTGACTTACACAAGACATGGTATCTACCACTGCTCATGAATCATTGGCGAGTTGGGCTTCTGATATCTGAACTAAAAGAGAAAATCACAAATTACTGGGCAGCCTTCCCAAAACCAAACTACTCTGTTCAAAAACAATGGATAGCTCACTGTTCCATCCAAAAAAAAGGTAGATAGAAGTTTCTGAAGAGGTTAACTGATAGAAACAAAACAAAAACGAACTAATAAAGTACACGAACCAATTTACTGGAAGCATTCTGTGCTAACTCCTCCACTGCCCACCCCTTAATGTTTACACTAGAAAGTCAGTTAGGAAAACAAGTCCCAAAAAAGCTCTTCAGCCTCAGTCAGAAACACACTAGCATCAACTTGTTCTTTAAGCGTGACATGACAGGTGCCGGAGTGAGTTATTTCAAGGCTCAGTCTTCAAACAAGTCAAATCTTAGTACTGCACCGAAATTCAGCCCAAGTCTACAGTAACCCTTCTAAATTCTGCACGGTTTTGAGTGTACATCCTTATACCTGATTCATAACGCTCAGCAATTTTAGAGGCGTGTAATAATAGGAAAGTAAATCACAGTTCCAACAGGGTTGGTTTACTTGACACAAGTGTCAAGCCGTAGCAAATTCCAATCACAAAAACTTCACCGCATTGTGGATAATTAACTCAAAACTTCATGGAGCAAGGATTTCCTCTTTACGGAGCATGCAAGGCACTACGCCAATGGCAGACATTCTTACCCACAGTCCCTAACATCAATGAAACTACTCTATAACAAAAAAGGTAATACACCATTCGCTTGCGATGAGGCAAATCAGTAATCAACCAGAACTAAAATTAAGACCTCGTTTAAAACAGAAGGCTTGTCACAAATAAAAGGGAAAGATACAGGAGTAAAGACTTGAAAGAGTTACAAATACATTAGCAAAGATGAGCAGTTCAGCAATTAAATCTGAACCCACATTAGATAACAGCGTTGTATTTCTTGTCCAAGATATCCATTATTCTTTAACTTAATTCCATTTTGGTTACACTAGTAATTGGCGTTATTCTAAGTACCTTCCTCTTCCCGACCACCTAGAAAAAAAATGGCACAAATCAAGAGATTTGATTTTTTTTGTCAGCGCTTCTAATCGGACCTGAGACCGAGGGGTAAGTGATCCCTCGGATCCCCTGCAAAGACAGGGAACCCGGTGCCCGCAGCTCAGAGGGGGCAAGCTAGGGCCGATGACTCTGCTGGGCGTTTATACAGGCTGAAACTAAGTGAAATATAATCTCTGCACAGGACCTCCATGATGTGACTTTAACATATCACAGGCTTGAATTAAAATCAGACCATTTATCTATTCCCCTCCCTGTATCTTAAAGCCAAGAGCTCTATCTAGCAGCTATATTAATATTTAATAGTGTAATTTGGCTATTGTCTTATACCGTACAGATCCAGTCTATGGTTACAGCAGAACGACGGGGCCCAAGTCGTCTGCATTTATGGCCCCAAAAATTGCAGTAAAACAAACACAAGACTCCAAAATATTTTAAGCACAAGAACCAGAAGTTCTGACAAAATGGGGAAAAGGAAATAATTTCAGTATATTTGACCTAACCAAAAACAAAACGCTTTCAGCCATTTGAAAAAAAAAGGGCCGGTTGAAAAGAATATTGTATGTTTTTCTCCAGGACTTTTTCCCCTTCCAAAACAACACGTGAGGTTTATTTTTGTTGCTTAAAACGCAGGGTCCTGGTTCCCCCTCGAAAGTTAATTACGACTTAAATCAGTTTCATACTCGTTACTTTCAACCGCAACAATGTATCGAGTCGACACTGTGTCCAGTTACCGAATGTATCGAGTCGACATTGTATCCAGTTGCCGAATGTATCGAGTCAGTGTCAGGGCGAAACGCACAGGTTGGGCTGCGAAGCTCTCGCCCCTCCCTAGCCCCACTCACCTGTAACGTGGTGATATGTTTATCACTGAATTTATTCTCACAGTATCTCAGCACCAGGGAGGTTTTGCCCACGCAGCCTTCCCCGAGCAGCACTACTTTGAAACAGTAGCTCTTGCCAGCGGCTGCCGCCATAATAATAATAATAACAGAAACACTGGCTTTGCAGAAGGAAGTCTCATCAGAGCGAGAGATTTATCGTGTTCTCGAGTTGCTGCAATTCACAACGTGGCGGTGCGCGGCGGACAAATTGCGACAGAACATTTTAAGATGGCGCCTTCCTCCTGCCCAAGCGATCAGCTGGTGATCATATGATGTGCAGAGTGGGCAATAAATGCGGCAGCACCACGCCCCCTCCGCCTCTGACAACCCTCATCACATGGGACAGGAGGAGAAGGAGGAGACTGTGGGAAGCGGTCAGTCAAACGACCAGAGATGAGCTGCTTGGAAAGTATAGTAATATAATAGGAACATAAAATAAGGACTAAGGTCCATCTAGTTCGCCTTCTACCATCGTGGTAGTCGCATGATACAATGATAATAGAATTGCTGACCAACCAACAAACAACAGACCCAGACATAAGGTGAGGAAAGCTCAGTGGTAGAAAGTTTTGGGAACTATAGTGAGAGCTGGCTATGTTTTTGGCTTGGACGGAGATCATCTCGTGCAAAAGGTAGGTGGTACTGCATAGAATTGTTAGGGCCAGAGTGATCTCCTGGACTAGTTTCAATCACTTAAGGGATGAGGGAGAGGAATTTTCCCAGATTTTTTTTTTTTGCAAATTGGCCTGGGTTTTTAAACTGACTTTTTGCCTCGCCCATGAGATCACATGGTTTTGGGTGGGGTAGGGGATGGATTATATATTGTGATGTACAAGGTATCACATTGCGTGGGACAGGCTGGATGGACCAGAGGGTCATTTCCGGTCTGACATTGTTCGTATAGATCTAAAGTCACCTTTTTCTTCCCAAGCATTGTTTTATGTGCGATTTTCGTTTAAATGGGATTTACCATTTTTTTTTTAAAAACATCCCTTTGCTGCCTCCAATTCATCCGCCTGAAGCTGCTGCACCAACCTGTATCCCCAAGCTATGGAGGGAATTCCCAGCTGGTCCAGTCGCCAGCTGATTTACAATGAACAAGACCTCACTAGAACTTTAAATCGACAGTAACCGAGTAACTACAAGTGTTTCTCTTTCCCCATCCACTCAGAAGGAGGTTAACACTCTTTAAAAAAAAATTCAACTTGCATGCTTAAAACAAACATGATATCAATGTTCTCTTTTTGTGATCGTAGAAGCCCAGAGAATGCCAAATCCATTAAATTGGGGCTGGGACATGTGGGCAATCCTGTCATCTCCAACTGGGGATATCCATTACCTTGAGGTTTTTACAGGAAGTCCACTTCAGCTTGCATTAGGCTGGCCAATTTGGTTGTTGCTTGATTCTAAAGCCAGACAAATACTTTATGCATTTAGATTTTGCACTGTATCGCACAACAGATTGAGTTTAAGTGAAAGTAAAGACACTCCAGGCACAAAGACACAGGCAGCAATCTAAGATGAAAATGTCTTATGATTTAATTACTACGTTGCAATAGAGTCCATAAAGAAATTGATGAGCCATGTGCAGAATATTCAGAAGCACAAAGACCTGATCATCCTGAGGTCGAGGTCTCTGCCTGTTTGAGCCCAGTGTAGACCATGACCCTCTGATCGCAGCTGGAATTGTCTGCACCAGGGGAGTCGAACAGGTGGTCCGTGGAGCAGTTTCATCCCGCCCGCAGACTTCCCATGAATTTTTGAGTTAGGAGTACCGGGAAGCGAATTCAGAGTTGAGCAGCCAGCAGTAGCTAAGCTGGAATAGCAGCAGCAGGTCCAATCAATGGATGGGGATCAGAAGGTCATGGGTCAATAGAAACGCAGCTAATGAATAAAACTGGCCAGTTATTACAATCTTTACTAATTGCTGTCATCAGCCCATTGACATATAATGCGCTTTCAAAAAGGCATTCCTTAAATTCATAGAGGGTGAAATTGGAGGTAGGCAGGGACACAAAGCACGTATTTATCACCCGTTATACGCCCCACCCGATATTCGGTCCCAGTGACTTCAATAGAACTAAATATTGGGGGTGTGGTTTAACGGGCGGCTGATGCGATTCCGCCTGTTTCACGTCACCGCCCACCTCCAAATGTTACTCCCAACAAGTTCTCTCAGCAATTTGTTTTTAAAAAAAGTCACAGTGCTGTGAATAGCTATCAATGCAAAATCGGCATATTAATCGCTTAATAAATTCAGTCAGCAATTTATTAAGTTAGTCATTAAATTCAACCAGCAGCAACATAATTATTATTTAAATAGTTGACTAAATTAAGATCTCTCTCTCGCCTGCCCCCCCCAAATAATAATTAAAATGAAGTTAGCTTCATTTTTAAAAAAAAACAAATTAAATATGGAAGGAAATGGGAATCATAGACAATAACTGGGAAAACACAAAAGTGGTCAATTGGAAGTAGAGAAGGTAAAACAATAAATTGTATTCATTAGAGTGAATAACCTTAAATAGGGTAAGAATAAAATTAAGACCAAAACATGTCACAAACATGATTCACTGCCTTCACCTGATTCCAGAAGCTTTAATAATATTTTTCTGGAATCTGAAATATATGTAAGAGATGGGGGAAAATTATGGCCGTGATTGTAGAAACATGGGTGTCCACCCAAGAGAGGACTGAGTTTCATATTGAAGAGACATAATTGTAAAGGGATACAAGCTGGAAGATATAAAATGGAAGCACAGAGAGATTAAAATGGAGGGAAGAAAGAAAATGTACTGAAGAAATGCAACAGGGAAAGGAAGGGCAAGAACTTGGAAAAAATATATTTTAAAATGTTCAAAAGGGTTACATCTGTAAAATATAAAAAGAGTGGAATAATTGAAGGTGAATGGGGAAAAAATGAACTAATTAAGGATTATCATTTTTATTCGTTCATGGGATGTGGGTGTCGTTGGCAAGGCCAGCATTTATTGCCCATCCCTAATTGCCCTTGAGAAGGTGGTGGTGAGCCGCCTTCTTGAACCGTTGCAGTCCGTGTGGTGAAGGTTCTCCCACAGTGCTGTTAGGAAGGGAGTTCCAGGATTTTGACCCAGCAATGATGAAGGAACGGTGATATATTTCCAAGTCGGGATGGTGTGTGACTTGGAGGGGAACGTGCAGGTGGTGGTGTTCCCATGTGCCTGCTGCCCTTGTCCTTTTGGGTGGTAGAGGTTGCGGGTTTGGGTTGTGCTTATTTAGGAACTAATTTGGTTTATCATTTATCTATTTCTACTTTAATAACTTTTGCCAAATGTAGCTCACACCAAGTGCCAGGATATCGGATCAGGCCCACCATAATAACATGAGTTTGACAGCCCTGTGAGCACAGCTGAGCTATCACAGCTAACTCCAGCCATTCGCCATTTAATATAGTAAAAATCAGCTATTTAAGTAAATCTAGACCGGTCAGATTGTCAGGCAGTTACTTTTCCACACTAGTACCCTTGATGTTATCATCCATTGTATAAGGATGGGTCTTCAATTTATTGAGGCAATTTAATCCTATCCTATGGAATCTATGTGGACCTTGGCAAACTGATTTTGTATTCAACATTCTCCTGTATTAATATACATAGATAAAAGGAGGTATTTTAACAGAATCTAGATGTATGGTTCCCTCTCTCTGAGAAATATTGTAACTGATATACTTCACACCCATCCACTGTACCATTCACTGAAATACCCCACATCCCTCACTGCTATAACCTACACCCCTCACTTTTTAATACTTTCTGAAATACCCTCACCCGTAATCCCACAATTCTGACTGTCTAAAATATCCCACACGTCTCACTCTCTGAAGTACCCACACTTCCTACTATAACTCTCTGAAATACCCCCCCATCCCTCACTGTGACAACCTGAAATATCTCCACACCCCTCATAGCAGCACTCTGATATTGCCCTCATCCCTGGCTATAACACTGTCTGCAGAATCTGGTGGTCAGTCCATCAGGGTGAGGGTCTCGTTAACTGTTCCTTCTATCACTTGGAAGTGGTGGTGATAAAATGGGTGCTGTCCATCACACTAACCCCTCCAGTTGGTCAGTCTCGGCCTGTTGTCACCCCCACCCTGGGGGAAAGGTCAAGAAGGTTGGAGTGTATGTGGAAAAGTGAGAGTGGAGGGAAGATAAAACTTACGACCAAATAAAAGCAAATGGAATGAATATCGTTGATCGATTCATTGATGCATTGAATGGTCAAGGCAATTACTCTCAAGTTTATTGTCGATGAATTCAAGGACCTTCCAAAATGTGAATGTTTCTAAATCACTTCCCCACCTCCCCCATGGTTTTCTCCCCTCCTCCCCTGACAGTGCTGACTCTTCCTGAAGTACAGTTCCACAGGTAGCAGTAGAACCTCAAGTACCACAGCCAGGTGGGCATTCTTCCAAGTGTGACACCAGGCAAGAAGTGTTGGCAGGTTGATGGTTGAGGTGGGCGGGCGGGTGGGGGTGAAACACAGAGCCTGGTCCTTACCTGCGTCCAGCACACAAGCATTTTCCAGAAGGGGGTCATTCGATAGTGATAAGGAGCAGGAATCCAGTCTTATCCTCTCCTCCCCCTGCCCCCACCTTCTGTAACCCATAAGTTTTATCTTCCCTCCACCCTCACTTTTCCACATACACTGGCTTCCTTCTAATACCAGAAATGCTCAGCCTTGGCCAAAATCAGCTAACTTAGCACAGACCTGGAGAATTAGTGACCTTTCTGGCCTGTACAGTTCAGTACTGCACCAGGTGAGGTATTTAGCACTAATCTATCAGAGGAGCTGACTGTTTTAGATTTTAGTTAAAACCATTATATGGGGACAAACATTGCAAACCACAAATTTTATAGATTTAAAAATGAGAAAGTAGTTGTTTGTGGTAGTCCTCACTAGAACACCATTTACAACTGTTCATTCTCAGTAATAAAGGGGAAGATTTGCTCTGTTCACTATTTGAAATGAAACCACAAACCTGTTCCTTATTACATAGAATTTACAGCACAGAAACGGGCCATTCGGCCCAACTGGTCTATACCGGCATTTATGCTACAGACGAGCCTCCTCCCACCCCTCCTTATCTAACGCTATCAGCTTATACTCGTGCTCATGGTTTTGCTACAATATCAACAGAAGAATTCTTGCCCATTAGTTAGCTTTCAATCTAAGAGTCACTTATTTGCCATTAAAATCAATAATCCTTTGTGTTTGGGCCCATTTGTTTCAGTGAACACAATACATGCGGAACAATAAACACATTCAACATCAAACACTTTTCCTTTTCCTGAAACGTGGAGTGTTGCAGTGGAAATTTCAAGCAGAAACGCAGTCACAGGTACACACATGTGCTCATGATTATCGATTGGAAATAACTTGTGTTAAATCTACTGATTTTGTTCTTTTAAAACTTGTTTACAGCTAAATACTGATATAAATCTAAACTGAGCAGTCCCTGTAGCTAGATCCACAACACTGTTTAAGTTCTTCTCTTGTGCAGACTGCCAATCCTCCAATAATCTCAGGAAGTTGAACTTCTGTGCGTGGGATGTTGACAAGCTGGGTCTCTTAATGCCTGAAAGGAAAAGAAAGAGAAAAAGGTTTTTTCCCCCTCATTGAGATTTAATGTCTTGGGGAGTATCTGTTTCTCTCGCCTAAGCAAATAAAATGAAATTTTTTTTTGTACTGTGCCTCTTATTTAAATTTTCCTTCAGTAAGAGAATGCACGTACTTTTTGAAGTCACCTTGCAGTATGGTCACTTCTTACTTACAGGGCAATAGACTGGGGTTGTCATTACACAGTGCACGTGTTGGGAATAGAGTGCTGTTTGGCTCAGTTGAATATAGCCCCTGGGATTTGACCAAGGCAGGGTGGTTAACACTTATCTTCTCTTTGCCTTCATTGTTGCAAGGCTACATGGCAGGGTTGGCCGGTTGGCCTGTTGCCCTTTGAGGAGCACTGGGAGGGGCTGTGTTGTCTTGTGTCTCCAAAGACCGAAAAATCTTCTCAAGTACTTTTATCTTATTCTTTTCCAGAAACTCAAAACTGCGGAACTCTTCGCCTCCCTCAATCTTCCCTTCCTACAATTTACAGGCTTTTAAAATCTAAGTTCGATGTCACCTAACCCCTACTTCCTGAATGACATCACCTTCTCTTCTCTTTGCAAGGAATCTTACAACACCAGGTTATAGTCCAACAGTTTTATTTGAAAATCACAAGCTTTCAGAGCTTACCTCCTTGCAGCCTTGGTGATATTTTACACTGTGGGCCCTGCCACTTCTTCTGGGTTTCTCAATTAAATATAAATCAACTTGAAGAATGGAAAACTCAGGGAACTTCTTAAACCGACCGAATAATCATTGCACTGTATAAATGTTGTGTATTATCATTTCTTATCATTATTTAGCAAAAAATCTCATCATGAAGAAATAAAGATTTTGCATTTATATAACACCTTTGACCATCTCAGGACGTCCCAAAGCACTTTACAACCAATTTCCGCACAGCAAGATCCCACAAACAGCAACGAGATAAATGACCAGATAATCTGCTTTAGGTGATGGTTGAGGGATAAATGTTGGCCCAGGACAGCAAGGAGAACACCCCTGCTCTTGTTCTAATGATGCCATGGGACTTTTTACGTCCACCTGAGAGAGCAGACGGGCTCTTGGTTTAACGTCTCATCCAGTATCATAAGTACTTTAAACGAATATAATATATAATATTTTGGGGGAAAAATTGCATGTTCTCTTACCCACTGTGAATCTCATTGTAGACAATGCCTCCTTCATTTACACTGATCATCTTCATCTCTTCCTTAGTTAGACTCAGCAACTGAGAGCCAGTGAGAACCCCCAGAGACTTCACAGTTCTAAAGGAAGGGAAGAAGAGACACGTGATGAGCAGAACTAACAAGGAGGGAGATTAGAGCTGAGTGGGGAGTGTACCTGATATAGAGTGAAGAATAGAGATAGGTGAGGAGCAAACCTCACAAGGGGTGAAGATTAGAACCATAAAGAATGCATCTCACAATGAGTTAAGTGTGAGGAATGAAGAACAGAGGCATCTAAGGGATGGACTTCACAATGAGTCAAGAATAAAAGCAGGTGAGGATAGACCCGTTGGGCCGAATGGCCTGTTTCTGTGCTGTAAATTCTATGTAATACAACTCACAAGTGTAAAGGAGGATACACAAGAAGTGATGAATTGATGCAATTGAGGAACACACTTCAGAAGGAGCAAAGAATGGAAGTGCACAGGGGGCAAACCTCACCGAGCAAAAAATACACGAGAATCAGTGAGTTATTGAGCGATCCGAATAAGAACATATTTGCCTGGGCCAGGAGCCTGCTTCTTATAAGGTCCAACGTGCCTGTGTCCTTAGCTCTCTTATCAAGTAGAATAGACAGCAGAGTAAGGTTTGTGAGGCTCAATTCTGAGTGGAATTAATGACCAAAAATTGGGAGCTCCATGAATCAGGCACACTGACCGCCAAGCCTGAATGTCTGAGCCTTTTTGCCATCAAGCGAGACTCAGTGCCAAGAGCCTCACCTTGCAAAATTTACATCACGTCTTTATGGGACACCATTTTTACTGAAGGTAGCTCTTTATGCATTAAAAACAAGCATGGTGTATACTGACCATATAATCTGGGGCTCTTTTCTCTAGAAAAGAGGGATGATCTGATAGAGGTCTTTAAGATAATGAAAGGGAAGGCGGAGAGAAGATGTTTCCACTTGTGGGGGAGACCAAAACTAGGGGCCATCAATATACGATAGTCACTAATAAATCCAATGGGGAATTTGGGAGAAACTTCTTTACCCGGAGAGTGGTTAGAATGTGGAACTCGCTGCCACGAGGAGTAGTTGAGGCGAATAGCAAAGATGCATTAAGGGAAAGCTAGATAAACACATGAGGAAAAAAGGAATAGAAGGATATGCTGATAGGGTTAGATGAAGAGGGGCGGGAGGAGGCTCGTGTGGAGCATAAACACCAGATAGGCCGAATGGCCTGTTTCTATGCTATAAAATCTATGTAACAAAATAGCAGTACGTGCTACATGAACTTGAGTAGAAACATAATCCTTTTAGTAGTCAGTGCATTATTGAATTAAGGTCGGCTGTAAGTGATTTTGCAATCCAGAGTTTCGTTTTGTGTTTTGGTGAATTTGGGCCCGTCAAGGTAAGGAACGTCAATCCTGGGGAATGGAACACTCCCTAGTTCAGAAATTCAGTCTCGGCATCGAGTGCTCCCAGGTCAGGTGTAGGAGGACTAGTTGCAGACGTATCTCTCTGGCCAAGATTGTGCCTCAGCCCAAGCTTCACAAACACACCGCTGAAGTACCACTTCCCACACCAGCCATCCTTTGGCCTCCTTAAGTGCCAACTTTGTGTTATTTAAAGCTGGATTAGAGCCAGTTTTGCGCTATGGGAACCCTTACCCTGCTGTCTATTTTACTTACCACTATTTCGCATAGGACTCCTACAGCCAACAGGCAGAGAGGGTCGGTAATCAGAGGACACAGATTTAAGGTAATTGGCCGAAGAACCAGAGGGGTGATGAGTAGAATTTTTTTTTTTTACGCGGCATGTTGTTATGATCTGGAATGCACTGCCTGAAAGGGCGGTAGAAGCAGATTCAGAAATAACTTTCAAAATTGGAATTGGATAAATACTTGAAGAGGAAAAATTTGCAGGGCTATGGGGAAATGGCGGGGGGAATGGGACTAATTGGATAGCTCTTTCAAAGAGCTGGCACAGGCACGATGGGCTGAATGGCCTCCTTGTGTGCCGTATCATTCTATGATTTTATGGGGCTTTGAGGTCTGTCCAAAGAACAATAAGCACTTGAAATTCTTACCATTGGTATTTTAAAAATATCAGTGTTTGATGTTGGGTTTAGTTGGGGAAAAAAATGGCTATTTAGAAACTTGTTGAATCTAAAGTGCAACATAACCTTTACTTACACCCTTGAAAAACCTTTCATCTGGAGCCAAGCTGTCACCTCAGTGGGCGTGAAGTGGATTGTCAGGCCAGGAGAGTCAGCGTGGGAGGGGGATCGGAAACTACGGCGGTTTTCGACCGGCTAAGAAAAATCAGAAGTCATGTTAAAGATCACAACAGGAGACGAAACAAATGTGTGAAGAGTCAGTCATACATTTAACAGTGCATTACACTTCACTCTTTTATTGGCTTTGTACAGGATAATGAGGAGCAAGAAGGTGGGCCGAGCACATGGTGTTACCAGTGGATTTGCTTTTGAAGGATCTTTTGGCAGTCTACGGGGAAATAATCACCCTTTCTTTGATCTCAGGATGTCGCTGAGAGGGGTTACCTTCTCATTTGGTCAGAAATAAGGCGATTTACAGCATTTGGACCTCATGGCATTAAAGGAACGTAGACCCACCTCAGCAGCAGAACACATTGGGGCCGACGCTGTAGTCCCGTAGTCCTCTGGGCACTGACTTATGTCTGTGGAGCTATATGTTGATCTCACCCCACAGTGCAAGGTCAGCTAATTGAAATATTTAGACAATAATCCAGCGCATAGCATGTGACACGCTGGGAGAGTACCGAGCTGGGTTTTGGAATCATACAACACAGAAGGAGGCCATTCAGCCCATCGTGCCTGTGTCGGTTCTTTGAAAGTGGTTATCCAATACCAGAGCTGTTAACGGCCTGCTGGTTGCCAGATGTTTGCCTACTATTTTTATGGCTGGCAGGAAGATAAGTGTCACTTTGCCAGTCAATCGCTCGGTGCTATGTTGAAGGACGACCCTATATGGAGGAGAGGGCCATTCAGCAAGACAGACCTTCCACTTTTGTACAGGCCTCTCTGGAAGCGTCTGTTCCAAAGTAATTCATTGGTTGTGAAGTACCTTGGACCACCTGAGGACATGAAAGGCACTATATAAATGCAAGTTTATTCTTTTCTATTCATTTTCCCCCATCTCCAATTCCGTCCCCTCCTTTTTCTGAAGGCATTGACTCGTGCTGCTTTACGGTTCCAAGCCCACCGACCAGGCTCTGACACCATGCCTCCGTGACCATTCTTCAGGTGAACCCATAAGCGGTGAGTGTTGGGCTCGAGCGGCCGTCCCAGCCGAGCTCGATCCTGTCTTAATGTCAGGGCCTCATTTACATAAATGTTCCTGCGGTCCCGCCCGAACGGGAGCGGGAATTTGGCGGCAGGAGGGACACGTGGGAACAATCCCTGGCAGTCAGTGGTGGGAGTGGGGAGTGGGGGGGGGGGGGGGGGGAGAGATCTGGAGTCAATCAGAGACCGGTTGGGTTGGTGTGGGCGGAGAGATCTGGAGGTGAGTGGAGACTGGTTGTGGGGGGGGGGAGGGGTTTCCATCACGATCAGGGGCTGGGGAGGACTAAGGAATCCTTGCGGGGGCCTGAGGGGAGCACTCCTGCTCATCCTGGCCCACAAGGAGTTCTGAGAAAAGTAATTTTTTCGAACATACCTTGGCCTCCCCTGGCCAGTCGGTGCCTCCCACAGTGGTTCTGCTGCCAGGCTGCAGATGGCACCGGACTACCCCTCGACTGGACGTTAAGATCTCGTCGTGGCGCTGATGACGTCATCGGGCCTGTAGCGGGAGCCTCGGCCGACTTGAAAGTCGGCGAAGATGAAATGGCCCCGGGCGGGAACGGAGCGACCTCAGGACGGGTAAGTCAACTCAGCCTAATCTTAACCCCTCCCATTCTCGCTGACCAATGGGGGCGGGGGGGGGGGGGGTTAAAACTGAGGCCATCGCCTCAAAAATATACCAGAACATTCTCCAGAGCACTCTAGCACCAGCACAGTTATACAATGAGATTTGTAAGAACATGCTATGTAGGAAATGAGGATATAGGGCGAGATGGGGCTATTTTAGCAAAATAATTGGCCTGTGAATTGAGTGGGAGGGCGCTTTCCTCAACTGGGCTGGTGTGATGGTAAATTGCCTGCTCATATTTCAGTAATTATCAACACTTTTTCTTTTCTGGGGTGAAAGGTTTTCTTACCGAACTGGGGGATTCTTCCTGATTCACTGGCTGCATGATGTTGGAGGGTACATAACCAACATTACCATTTAAGTTCCTCACTTTCCACCACTGCTTAGCAGCCTCCAACACCTGAAATACACAAGCAGCATGAGTGAGCGAGGCCCACCTGGACCAGAGTGCACAACGGGTGAGCAAAGTTGAGCAGAACTAAACGCCTTGATGATGAGGTGGAGCTGGACCAAGGAGCATGATGGTTGAACAAGGTCATGTTCGGCGAGGACCAGATGGGCTGGAACCCTTTAGGATCTGAGGCCAGACCGACTGAACGAAAGTCTCCTCTCTCTGCTGGCTGCCCGTGTGAAATGAGTTTTGAACAGTCGCCACCCACTTCTTACTCATAATTTGGTACCATCTCAGGAGGGGCATTGGGGAATGGCTGAAGTAGGAAATAAGCTCTGGTGTAGTATGGGGGAGGGAATGCAATCTCTTCTTGAGGTTGGGGTTAAGGCACACCTGTTGGGACAGAATAAAAGCGCTTTGCTCTACATCGAACCCATTACAAACTGACTTGAAAATGCTCTTAAGCTGACACTGGTGACAGAAAGAGAGATTGTTTGATCTCTGGCATTGATGCCTCACACCTCGATGGGCACTGAAATTCACTGCACGGAAAGTGAGGCACTGGCTTGATGATTAAATAAGGGTCGGGATATAGTTTGCATGAATCACATTGAACTTTATCATTTACACAAGGCAACGTTAAAATAAATGTGGCATTATATAGTTATCTACTGTTTTGTTCTGACTGATAGAAACATTTCCTTGTGATGCTGGAATATTCCCCAAATTTGGTCTTGGTATGTTTTAATCACATCTCTACTTGCTTTTGTGAACGTTGGAACTGTCTCTTAGTGTTTCACAGTAACCTAGTTGAGTGCTTTGACAAAAATGCACATATCCAGGGAAGTTTGCAGCACCTGTGTTGTTATTTTTCTTCCAATAATCTTCCCACTTCTCCATAAGGCAGTGACTCGTGCTGGGGTCCACAGGTGCTGGCAGCCCTCCAGTACCGCACCCAAGTCGCTATTCTTCATATATCAGCCTGAACAGTTGATGTCAAACAGGTCATTTGACCCTGGAGGAGATCCAGGTTGAGCCCAGTCCTGTCCCTGTCATCTACATATTGCTACTTTCCAACAGGCACCAACAGATAAGGAATTGGAACCCTGGCTGATTATATTTTTCCCCTCCCTCCCTCCCTTATTCGAAGGTGTTAAGACCAATGATACTGCCTTTACCATTGCTATAACTGGAACTTTGAGGTTCCCCTTGTCTTTACAGCTCAGTACCGCACTGCACAGTGCATTTAATCACCAACCCATCAGGGGAATCCTTATGAAGCATTCTGCACATCAGCTTGTTCTCTGAGTAGTTCTGCAGCCTCAAACAGTCCAGATAGTCCAACTTGCTCAATGCAGATTCTTTTAATCCCTAATACAATTCAGCCCTTGGTCTTCCCTTCCTACTACAGTCTACAGGCTTTTAAATCCCAACCTTGGTGCCAGAAGAAACCATTGAGTAAGAAATAAGCACAATTAGGACTGCATTGCCCAGGCTTTGTAGACTTCAGTGCCAGGGCCTGTGGCTGCACTTTGGACACCCCATGCTTTGACCCTTCCCGTATGCTTCTCAATTTATAAAAAGTTCAACGTCAAGGCTTGTCCCCATTATCATTCAGCTCTGAAAGCACCATTGATTGAGACCATTACGTAGAATTTACGGCACAGAAATAGGCCATTCGGTCCAACTAGTCCATGCCCGTGTTTATGCTCCACACGAGTCTCCTCTCACCCCTCTTCATCTAACTCTATTAGCATAACCTTCTATTCCTTTCTCCCTCACGTGTTTATCTAGCTTCCCCTTGAATACATCAATGCTATTTGTCTCAACTACTCCTTGTGGTCGCAAGTTCCACATTCTAAACACTCTCTGGGTAAAGAAGTTCCTCCTGAATTCCCTATTGGATTTATTGGTGACTATCTTATATTTATGGCCCTAGATTTGGTCTCTCCCACAAGTGGACACATTTTCTCTACATCTACCCTATCAATCCCTTTGATAACCTAAAAGACCTCTATCAGCTCACCCCTCAGTCTTCTCTTTTCTAGAGAAAAGAGCTCCAGATTATATTGTCACCATGCTTGTAGTGCAGAAAGGGCTATTTTCACCCCTCAGTCTTGCCCCAGCCTGTTCAGTCCTTCCTGATAGTTATAACCTCTCCGTTCTGGTATCATACTTCTAAATCTTTTTTCGCCTTCTCCAGTGCCTCTATGTCCTTTTTATAATATGGAGGCCAGAACTGAGCACAGTGCACATTACTTACCTCTAGAACATCTCCTTTCATCACTGTGAGCTCCCTGTTATTTCTTTTCATGAAATCGTACATTGCCTTGGCGAACTGAGGACCCTTCTGTGACCTGTGATGACCAAGCAGTGGCCAGTTAGTAATCAGACGCTGGCACACTCTTCATGTAATCCAAAAAAAACCTTCCTTTTAACCAAAGGGGCGACTTCAACCCTGCTCGCCCGGCAGAGACACCCACCTGCTGACTTCCCGCAGACTGTCAATTGTACCTGCTCTCCTGAGCAAGTGAAAAGGACACGCAACCTAGCGGGAAGAGGAGCCGGGGCCAAAAGAGGCCCAAAGAGGCAAGTAAATTTAACTCCTCTTTCCTTTCCTCGCGGGACCAGGAGGAGCAGCGTTCCCCGGCGCTAACCCCTCCCCCGCAACCTGCCTGAGTGCCGGGGACCGTTCCTATGGTCCCTGATAGCGGTCTCCTGCCCGCCCGACATTGTCAATCTCCACCTACCGTCGGTTTCAGGCGGGAAACTGACTTGGGTGGGGGGGGGGGGGTGTTGTGCAGATGAGGCCCGGAGGTTAAACTCTCCCGGACGCTTTGCTCTCCGCCTCAGACCCCGCCCGAACGATTTGCGCCCTGAGTTAAAATCGGGGCACAAGTCGACTTACAACATCGGGAAGTTCTTTATACAAAGATTGCAATGGACGGGAAGAAAGGCCAGGACTCTGGACTCATTGAAGAAACACCTGCTTGCTATAAGACGGTAGGGTTGGTACCCAGGGAGGGTGAGACCAAATAGGTTGAAGGGCCTTCTCAGCTAAGCCTATCTTGTGACACCTGGTTAGGGTAGTGGATCATAGAATCATACGGCACAGAAGGAGGCCATTCAGCCCATTGTGCCTGTGCCGGCTCTTGGAAAGAGCTATCCAATTAGTCCCACTCCGCTGTCTTTTTCCCCATAGCCCAGCAAATTTTTCCTTTTCAAGTATAACCACCTCCCCTTGACAATCAACGGCATTACCATCGCCGAATCCCCCACCATCAACATCCTGGGGGTCACCATTGTCCAGAAACTTAACTGGACCAGCCATGTAAATACTGTGGCTACAAGAGCAGGTCAGAGGCTGGGTATTCTGTGGCAAGTGACTCACCTCCTGACTCTCCAAAGCCTTTCTGCCATCTACAAGGCATAAGTCAGGAGGGTGATGGAATACTGTCCACTTGCCTGGATGAGTGCAGCTCCAACAACACTCAAGAAGCTCGACACCATCCAGGACAAAGCAGCCGCTTGATTGGCACCCCATCCACCACCTTAAACATTCACTAACTCCGCCACCGGTGCACTGTGGCTGCAGTGTGTACCATCCACAGGATGCACTGCATCTCCAAAACCCGCGACCCCTACCACCTAGAAGGACAAGGGCAGCAGGCGCATGGGAACACCACTACCTGCACGTTCCCCCTCCAAGTCACACAACATCCTGACTTGGAAATATATCGCCGTTCCTTCATTGTCGCTGGGTCAAAATCCTGGAACTCCCTTCCCAACAGCACTGTGGGAGAACCTTCGCCACACGGACTGCAGCAGTTCAAGAAGGCGGCTCACCACCACCTTCTCAAGGGCAATTAGGGATGGGAAAATAAATGCTGGCCTTGCCAATGATGCCCACATCCCATGATCGAATAAAAAAAAACACAATTTCTTTTTGAAAGTTATTATTGAATCTGCTTTCAGGCAATGCATTCCAGATCGTAATAACTCGCTGCGTTAAAAAAATTCTCATCATCTCTCCATTCTCTAGTCTCTAGTCACATAGCTGAAGCCCCTCATCCATGGTAACTTTCTGGTAAATCTCCTCTACACCCTCTCCAAGCCCTGAATGCAAACATCGATGATGCAAAGACCTTGGCTGCAAGAGCAGGTCAGAGGCTGGATATTCTGTGGCGAGTGACTCACCCTCTCCAAAGCCTTTCCACCATCTACAAGGCACAAGTCAGGGGTGTGATGGAATACTCTCCATTTGCCTGGATGTGTGCAGCTCCGACAACACTCAAGAAGCTTGACACCATTCAGGAGATGCAGTGGTAGGGAGACCGTATTTTTTTCTTGATAGATGATCAAAATGGGCCAAATGGCCTCCCTCACATGTATTTACCTTGTGCTATGGTACTCACCTCTTAAAGGGTGCACCAGGTGGGTCACTTATCTGCTGAGAGAACAAAAGACAGAGTTCAATGGGATAAAAGAACCTGTGTTGCATTATTTTAAAAATTCAACACAAAAGGGGCTAATTTAATCCTTTTGATTACAGTCAAACGTTTACCCTAATTAGTATGTTACTATGATAGGCTGAATACAGGTAATATCAAACCACTTTGAATCATAGCAGGGTTATTGTCAGGGCTCCTGTGATACACACGTGTATCCATTTTGTTGTCTGGTCCATATGTCAAGCTCTCCCTGTTTGTATTGGTAAGTCTAATTATGCTGCTCTTCGTGGGTGTTCCTTTGCAATTCCATGAGATCGGATGTGAGTTATACTGTCATTAAGCTGCTGGGAACATCGGGCACCCACAAATTCACTAGGCTGGCATGGTGATGGGGTGCACACATACCCACTGGCTTGCCAGGAAAATCAAGTGCACACTCAGGGCTCAGAAGAGCACTCCGTATATCTGCAACTGCTCAATTCTGTCTACATCTGCTTCCAGTGACTCGGTCACCAGTCATCGCTCTGCTGAGAATGGTGGCATCAGCAACAAGAACAGCAGCATTCGATAAGCTTCCCCAGGTCACCGATGAGGACAGAGTTGGGCCAAGGACACTGCGTAGATATCACAGCAAGGAGTCAAGTGGCTCTTCATCATGAAGAAAAAAGAAAAGAACTTGCATTTATATAGCACCTTTCATGACATCCCAAAGCTCTTTACAGCCAATGAAGTATTTTTGAAGTGTAATTACTGTTATAATGTAGGAAACACGGCAGCCAATTTACGCACAGCAAGGTCCCACAAACAGCAATGTGATAATGACCAGATAATCTGTTTTAGTGATATTGGTTGAGGGATTATTGTTGGCACTGGGGAGAATTCCGCTGCTCTTCTTCAAGAATAGTGCCCTGGGATCTTTTATGTCCACCTGAGAGGGCAGACAGGGCCTCAGTTTAACATCTCCTCCGAAAGGCAGCACCTCTGACAGTGCAGCACTCCCTCAGTATTGCACTGAAGTGTCCACCAGGAATATGCACTCGGGTCTCTGGAGTAGGACTTAAACCCACAACCTTCTGACTCAGAGGCAAGAGTGACACCCACTGAGCTACGGCTGACGTCATAAACCTACTTGCGTTCTCAGAGGGAGTCATGCACCAGATTGAGCAGTTCACCAGCAGTGCCACAAGAGGGCAGCTTCTCAATGGGGGTAAGACGATATTCCTCACTTGGATTGCTCCAACTTCAACATTTTAACTGGTGAAATGAAAAACAAATAGGACCCAGAAAAGGAATGTACTTCTCGTGAACATTTCTTATCCAAGAGTTCCCACCCCAACTTGTGCCGAGTCTCCATTCTTTCTATTTAGGAGTGCCTCCAACACCAGGAGACCTGTATGTCTATGGTTATGTTAATGTACAGGCTGGAGCAGTGGCCTTACCCCATAGAGCACCGTGCACGAGCATCCAGTGAGATGCTCGGTGTGTCCACCACTTTAATTAGACTCTAGAATAAAGGTTTCACCCTCCTTCCCCCTTATTGTCACTGTTCTGAAATTCATTGGCCTCAATATTAACCCGGAGATGGGAACGGAGCGACCGGGGTGGGGGATCCGACAGTGGGCGACGGACGTGCCACACCGCGGGAAGGGTAGGAATGGCCGATTTTAACGACCATCCCTCATTTTCATATTAAGACTGGGTTTCGCGACTCCACAGCACGTGAGCGGGCGTGACGCAGACCCGCGTGACGCCATTTCCTGTTGACTCCTTAAAGGCCCGGAGGAGGAAACAGAGGAGGATGATGTTTGCATCTCTGACAGCTTCTTTTCCCTAGGTTTCGTTCTTCCATCAATCTTTCTCTCCGTTCCCAAAGGCTCTGACTCATGCCGGGGTATGGTTCTACATGCAGCATCTTGTCTTAACTGGTCATTCCTCAGGGGCGAGTTTAGACAAGGAGCTATTTGACAATGGGGGCATCACAGCCAAGCTCATTTGTGTCCTAACCCGCGCCCCCCACCAACCCACACAGATACTTTAGTGCACTTTCCACGAGACGCCTGTAGTTAGCGATCGAGAGCAGCACCTTCCGGCTGGTGATTTCCTCCCTAGCCTGGGAAGCCGGTTGTACTGCCACTAATGTAGCCCCACCTGCTATCAATTAACAGCACAAGCCAAGAATCAAAGCTCGGAGCCTCCTGGCCTCCATTGCCCTTGCAGTTACCCAATGACCCAGCAGGGGAGCTAGCCTTGTTATCTATCAGACTTAGCCCAACCTAATAAAGAAACTGTCTCCTCTCCGAGGCTTGGTGGCAGAAACAAGTGAAGATTATGTTCTTTCTCTTGCTTTATTTTCCGCTGTGCAGATTTTTTCCCTTTCTCCCTTTTGCTTTCCATGTCCCCTGTATCATACGCTAATCAAGGAACAGCCAAGCAAAATGTTCCCAGTGTCAGTCTAGCCAATTGCTAGCAGCTGTAAATGAGTGACGTTGTTCTCTGATGTTTTCCCTCTTGCTGTTCATGTCTACAGATTCTTTTACTCCACATGAGGACGGCTGACTATAGAGGCACATTTTTCCTGGTATTGGCTGCACCCTTAAACGTAAATAGTGGGAATTGTGCCTTGCCAGCACCTGTTAATGGACCAACTCAGATAAGAAAGAAAGAGTTGCATTTACATAGCACCTCTCACGACCTCGGGATGTCCCAATGTGTTTTACAGCCAATTAAGTACTTTTGAAATGTAGTCATGGTTGTGATGTAGGAAACGCGGCAGCCAATTTGCACACAGCAAGTTGATAATGACCAGGTAATCTGTTTTTAGTGATATTGGTTGAGGGATAAATATTTGCCAGAACACCAGGGAGAACTCCCCTGCTCTTCTATGAAATAGTGCCATGGCATCTTTTAAGTTCACCTGAGCAGATAGACGTTACCTTGGTTTAACGTCTCCCTCAGTACTGCATTGAAGTGTCAGCCTAGATTTTGTGCTCAAGTATCTGGAGTGGGACTTGAACCCACAACCTTCTGACTCAGAGGTGAACCTCCCACTGCAGACACAAACCCAGAACAAACTACACCAAGGTTCCTTACCTCCTGCTGGTTTTTGGGCAGACAGGATACTGACAGGACTCTTTCCTCTGTAACAAGGGATTTAATAAAAGCACTAGCGTGTTAGTGGGCTTTCTGTCCAATTGGTACCTGTTCTTTCAGCTGCTCTCTCCCATTGCTCATGTACTGATTGGGTGTTGGAGATCTTTGCGACTGCAGCAAGGGTGGTTCCCAACCACTGGAAAATGTAGGACTGTATCCAGGAATACTTTCAGCGTTCGGCCAATCTAATCTGCGGTTTTAAAAAGCACAGTGATGACTTTGTAATATAAACAGAAAATGCTGGAATACACTCAGCACGTCAGGCACCATCTGTGGAGAGAGAAACGGAGTTAACGCTTCAGGTCGATGGCCTTTCATCAGAACCTTGTAGTACGCCATTAAATGATTTCCTTAAAGGCAGCCTCGGTAGCTGCGTCAGCATGGATCTGTACAAGTGGTCTGATTTTGGCCTGGAAGCATGTTGGGATCAGTATGTTAGACTGACCTGGAGGAGGGGGGAGTGCAGGACAACATCAAGAGCTGATTTGGAGTCACTTTGAGCATGTGAACCCAGACCAGCAACTCCATTTGGAAAGCAAACCACCAAGGTAAAGTTGCTTCACGATGTCCTGACACACAATTGTCGTGAAATCATAATTTGCACGAGTTAACCGGCATTCTCCAGTGAGGTTTGTGCTGGCGTTTGTTGTGAGCTCCTGTGTCCTGACAAGTCACATTCTGCCCTTTTAAGCAGTCACATCACTAAGGAGGCCCAGACCCGCAGACTGAACATAGAATGTGATGGGTTTTTTGAACCCTTCTCTTTGTGCATCTCACTTCTCAAAGCTCTCTCCCCCACGCAGTAACGCTACCCGTTAATGATTAATAATCACAGGCATTACACATCTGGATTTGGCTTGTCTGACCAACCTTGAAATGGCCCATGCGTCACCCAGAGACTTCCAGATGTGCAGCTCCTCTGTTGTCGTGCTTGAACGAAGGAGTTGTATGGCATCCGTGACCAGAAGAGGGCTGATCACATTTTGTGCCAGATCCGGCTTTGGGATGTGTCTCAGGATCTGAGGAGATAGATGCATTTTTCAAGAAGGCAAAAGCAAATGGACCTTTGGCTCAGTTGCTGCATATTTTGGAAGTGCGGAGAAACCTCAACAAATGAGATGACGCCACAGAACTGAACGGGTTGATACTAATCAGGGAAATTTCAGTACAGAAGGAGGCCATTCAGCCCATTGTTCCTCCATCGCTATAGACCATTCCCATTTCCCCTGCTCTTTGCCCGTACCTTTTGATATCTGTCCCCGCATTATAATTAGTGTACTTAAAGGGCCCATCTCAACGGGTGCTGGAGAAGTTACTACCTCACGTGCATCCGTGATAACGGCGAAGCTTATCTGAATGCAGCGCAGTTTGGGATTGTTTAAAGGGGGGGAAAAGGAGAGAAAGAAAACACCTACTTACAAACTCAAGAGTCTGGAACAAAGCGTGAACCAGGTCTACAGCACTCGGTACCTGAAGATAGGACTCCACCTTGCTCTAAAGAGGAAACAGAATTCATCAACACCTTTGGAAACTCGGTAATTAACAGTGCAGTTCGCTGTAGGCTGCTGCCAGCAAATGGCTGAAAGCAAAACCCAATGAGCAATTACATATTACATGGTATTTACAGCACAGGAACAGGCCATTCGGCCCAACAGGCTGGTGTTTATTTGAACGCGTCTTACGACGAGTTTATTGATCTTCATTACGTGGCATCAGTTTTGGTCTCTAAAGGATCTGCTAAGGAAATTGCATTCTCAGAAATTGAACATTTTAAAGCTGATTTCACTAGTGGGTCATTAATTATGCAGTAAAGTGGGCCTTTTCCCACATTGTGGTACAGGAGGAATTTCACCCAGGCGTCTCCACGGTAACATCCCAACAATCCCAGTCGAACATCAGATGGGAGCAAATCATCCAGCCCACTGAGATCCTCCCTTTCACAACCTCTGTGCAATCTACCCCCTCAGGGAATGTTCGGTACAACTTCCAAACAGAGTTTGGCTCAATCAAGCAGAGCATCAAGGAAGGCCCTGCCTTGTGAACTCTCTTCCTTCCACGGGGATAGTTTAGGATAAAGACTTCCTGATGCCCAAAGGTAATCAAGCAAAACTCTGGAATATCGGTAACCAGAGGACAAAGAGCCAGAGGTGAGAAGATGAGAACTTTTTTTACGCAGCAAGTTGTTGTGATCTGGAAATGCGCTGCCTGAAAGGGTGGTGGAAGCAGATTCAATAATAACTTTCAAAACGGAATTGGACAAATACTTGAAGGGGAAAAAATTTGCAGGGGAGTGGGACTAATTGGATAGCTCTGCACGATGGGCCGAATGGCCTCCTTCTGTGTCGTAAGATTCTATCCACCCATCCCCAAAAAAGGAGAAATCTGTTTACATACTTTGAGCAACTTGAAAATTTCAAGCAAATTTTATCCTGGGCTGCAGCAAAGCTCATTTGAGGAGGGGCTTTAATAGATAGAACTGGTGTTACACGGATGAGTCACCACCTAGTCCAGCAGGAACAAAACAATAACAACTTTGCATTTATATAGCGCCTTTAACGTAATAAAACGTCCCAAGGCGCTTCACAGGAGCATAATCAAACAAAAGAACAAGACATTAGGACAGGTGACAAAAATCAGGTGATAAAAAGGTAGGTTTCAAGGAGCGTCTTCAAGGAGGAGAAAGAGGTGGTGAGGTTTAGGGAGGGGCAAAGGGAGTCTGGGATGCACCAGAGACCAGAAAAGACCACAAATTCCTGGGAAATTACTCAGTTTGCTTCCCATGTTTTTAGTTTTAACTTACAAAGAATGCAGCAATGAGAGGCATAGCGTCTGCACGATGAGATGTACACGTTGACTCTCACCGAGTGCATAAGTTTCCAAGCAGGTATGGCCTATGGGGAAGTTCAGTGCAGCCCCCAGGAGAGCCTACACCCCAGGAGAGTTTAGCTCAGTCACTGGGAGCTTCAGAGAGGGTCCAGCCTCCGTGAGAGTGCATTCCCGCCACAGCCATGATGAGTATACACGGCATTCCATCCTTTAACACTGCTGATTCTGGAATTTGCTTTTGGAATGGGACTAACTGGATTGCTCTTACAAAGAGCCGGCACGGGCTCGATGGGCCGAATGGCCTCCTTCTGTGCTGTAATGATTCTATGATGTGACAAGTGAAACTTTGCATTTGGAATTTTGCATCGCTTTCTTATTTTGTGGTATATTCGGAATGATTTGGGAGAGGCAGTTTAATTACCAGCAAATCTACCCTGGTGTGTCTCATGGTGAGACACTGTTTTATAACAGTAGAGGTGTTATTGACAATGTGTGATGGGAGAAATTGTTCCAGGAAGTAAGTGTGGCACTTACAGGAAGTGCACCCCACATGCAAGACTCTTAATATATTAATAGATGTGTGTCTGGGAGAACACAACAAGAACAGCAGAGAGAGGAGTAGCCTAAAGGAGGGAAATCCTGGAAGGACTGTCCTACTATTCAAATAAGAGGTTTGGATGGACAGTCCAGAAAACATGGTATGTAAGTAAGAACTCTCTGGTAACAGAGTACTATTGCAGAGAATGTTTTGTGAAGAAAGTTGGGTTAATATTTCCTTACGTTTTGAGCATTTCATTCTCACGACAAAAACCCACCCTCTGGCTTGATGGAACAATCTGCTTATTTGATGATTTTGATTTAAGCGAGTGACTCAACAAAATCACTTTGCTGGTGAATCAAAGTTATTCTTAACCACGCTTGATCAAGAGAGACAGTCGCGAATAGAGAAAGGAAATGTAATGAATATAGAACCAGAATGCAGAATATCCTGAGTCGTTGAGTATATTCAAGGCTGAGATAGATAGATTTTTTGGACTCTAGGGGAATCAAGGGACATGGGGAACGGGCAAGAAAGTGGAGTTGAGGTCGAAGATGAGCCATGATCTTATTGAAAGGCGGAGCAGGCTCGAGGGGACGTTTGGCCTACTCCTGCTCCGATTTCTTATGTTCTTATGTTCTAATATCCATTAGAAAGGGCAGATTTGTAGTGGGAAGTCAAAGTTCTTAATCCTTCCCTGTGACACTCACAAGTCCCTGAATCAGGCTTCATTAATACAATAATCTTTCTGAAGCACAATCTTATCACTGCTGCAGCTAGGGGCAACTTTTTTGATAATTTTTTTTTCATTACAAATCAGAGTGGCATCTCTTCCAGAATAATGAATACAGTATTGCTCGAAATTAAATCCCACCATGGTCTGTTTAGCAAATCCTGGCTCTAATCTTGAACTTTACATGCTGCTTACTGAGATAGAAACATAGATCAATAAAGGTTCAGGGACTGGGTGGTGCATTGAGTTAACATACTGCCTCTGGGATGTGGTGGTGGAGTTAATTATCACTGCCTCTGGGATCTAGTGGAGTGAGTTATCCTGTTGCCTCTGGGATCTAGTGGAGTGAGTTATCCCATTGCCTCTGGGATCTAGTGGAGTGAGTTATCCTGTTGCCTCTGGGATCTAGTGGAGTGAGTTATCTCATTGCCTCTGGGATCTGGTGGAGTGAGTTATCTCATTGCCTCTGGGATCTAGTGGAGTGAGTTATCTCATTGCCTCTGGGATCTAGTGGAGTGAGTTATCTCATTGCCTCTGGGATCTAGTGGAGTGAGTTATCTCATTGCCTCTGGGATCTGGTGGAGTGAGTTATCTCATTGCCTCTGTGGGATCTAGTGGAGTGAGTTATCCCGTTGCTTCTGGGATCTAGTGGAGTGAGTTATCTCATTGCCTCTGGGATCTAGTGGAGTGAGTTATCCCGTTGCTTCTGGGATCTAGTGGAGTGAGTTATCTCATTGCCTCTGGGATCTAGTGGAGTGAGTTATCTCATTGCCTCTGGGATCTAGTGGAGTGAGTTATCTCATTGCCTCTGGGATCTAGTGGAGTGAGTTATCCCGTTGCTTCTGGGATCTAATGCAGTGAGTTATCCCGTTGCCTCTGGGATCTGGTGGAGAGAGTTAATCCATTGCATCCGGGATCTGGTGCAGAGAGTTAATCCATTGCATCCGGGATCTGGTGCAGAGAGTTAATCCATTGCATCCGGGATCTGGCTTCGTCCAGTCCAGGCTGATGGAATGAAAATCTGTCCTGTCTATTGACTGTAAGGGTCCTACATGAAGTGCGTCTGGAGTAGTCTTAACCCAGTTCCATGAGATTCCACCTAGTTTGGTAAAAAGTTAGAACTCTCACTCAGAGAAGGCACAGGTTGGTGGCTATCACAGTGGTGCATACTCACAGCTTCACATGTTCAAGAATTATATAGAATTACGTAGAATGTACAGCACACAAATAGGCCATTTGGCCCAACTAGTCTATGTCGGTGTTTATGCTCCACACGAGCCTCCTCCCGCCCCTCTTCATCATCTAATGCTATCAGCATAACCTTCTATTCCTTTCTCCCTCGTGTTTATCTAGATTCCCTTTAAATGCATCTATGCTATTCTTCTCAACTGCTCCTTGTGGTAGCGAGTTCCACATTCTAACCACTCTCTGGGTAAAGAAGTTTCTCTTGAATTCCCTATTGGATTTATTAGTGACTATCTTATAGTTATGGCCTCTAATTTTGGTCTTCCCTACAAGTAGAAACATCTTCTCTACATCTATCCTATCAAATCCTTTCATAATCTTAAAGACCTCTATCAGGTCACCCTTCAGCCTTCTCTCTTCTGGAGAAAAGAGCCCCAGCCTGCTCAATCTTTCCTGATAGTTACAACTTCTCAGTTCTGGTATCATCCTTGTAAACCTTTTTCAAAAGATAATCTGCAATGTTTAAACTTGTATGTTTCAGCAATTGATTTTTTTTTTCCAACTTTCATGATGATACTATCCAGTTGTCTTCCTCCACTCTAGTACTTACCAGTAAATTAATGCCATATTTTATCTTCTGCAGACAGCTCACATATTCTTCCTCAGGAGGCAGTACTTCTGCAGAGAAAGATACACATGTTAGTGTAGGGTCACAGGAAGGCCGCACTCAGCTGCCAGTTTACTAGGATGGCAACATTCCATTGCCAGCTCACCAGAAGCACAACAGCGACCGATATTTTAAATTGCGGAATTGTGGCGACCTCCAGTTTGGATTGGCACTGCCAGTCTCAATCCGTGGAGGGCCATGATTGGACTGAGCACCATGTCCACTAGGGTTGTATTTTGGATCAATTTCCTGATTCCCGTTGGAGACATGTTGGATGTGGTCGCACTGCTCACCTGAGCTTAGGAACATCGGAACAGGAGTTGGCCATTCAGTCCCTCGAGCCTGTTCCGCCATTCAACGAGACCATGGCTGATCTGTATCCTAACTCCATCCACTCGCCCTGGCTCCATATCCCTTGGCTAGCAAAAATCTATCGATCTCAGATTTAAAATTATTAATTGAGCTCGCACCTATTGCTTTTTTTGTTGGAGAGTTCCACACTTCGACCACCCTTTACGTGAAGAAATGTTTCCTAACTTCTCTCCTGAATGGTCACGCTCTGATTTTAAGGTTATGTCCCATTATCCCAGAACCCCACCAGCGGAAAAAGCTTCTCTCCGCCTACTGTATCAATTCCTTTCGAAATCCTAAGAAGCTCAATCAAGTCACCACTTAATCTTCCCTATAGCTTGCTGGAGCAACGAGTGTTCCCCAAAGAGCTTGCAAAAATACAAAAAAAGGGGGAAGCTAACTGCTGGGGGAAATGGTCCCCGTGTCATCAATAAAATAAAAATAGAAAATACCAACGTGCTCAGCACCTGAAAGGGGGGAATCTCCTCCAACCTGTTTCTCTGTTTCAGATGCCGACTGACCTGCTGTGCACTACCATAATTTTCTGGTTTTAGTTCACATTTACAGCATTTTTTTTTTACTTCACTGATACACTTCAAACCAACTCATGGGTCGGAACTGATCAAAAATCTAAAGGGAAGTGGGGACAAGAAAAAAAACAGGCAAAGAAACATTGAGAAAGGAAACAAAACTATTGGCATTCAGCATGCTTGGTTTCATTGGTCAGAACATTGAATGCAGGAGTTGGGATGTCTTGTTGAAGTTGTACAGGGCATTGGTGAGGCCACACTTGGAGTACTGTGTACAGTTCTGGTCACCCTATTATAGAAAGGATATTATTAAACTAGAAAGAGTGCAGAAAAGATTTACTAGGATGCTACCGGGACTTGATGGTTTGACTTACAGGGAGAGGTTAGACAGACTGGGACTTTATTCCCTGGAGAGTAGGAGGTTAAGGGGTGATCTTATAGAAGTCTATAAAATAATGAGGGGCATAGATAAGGTCGATAGTCAAAATCTTTTCCCAAAGGTAGGGGAGTCTATAACGAGGGGGCACAGATTTAAGGTGAGAGGGGAGAGATACAAAAGGATCCAGAGGGGCAATTTTTTCACTCAAAGGGTGGTGAGTGTCTGGAACGAGCTGCCAGAGGCAGTAGTAGAGGCGGGTACAATTTTGTCTTTTAAAAAGCATTTGGACAGTTACATGGGGAAGATGGGTATCGAGGGATATGGGCCAAGTGCAGGCAATTGGGACTAGCTTAGTGGTATAAACTGGGCGACATGGACATGTTGGGCCGAAGGGCCTGTTTCCATGTTGTAACTTCTATGATTCTATGATTCTATGACTTGAAAAGGATAAATTTGCAGGGCTATGGGTAAAGAGCAAGGGGGAGTGGGGCTAATTGGATAGCTCTTTCAAAGAGCTGGCACGGACGTGATGGGCCGAATGGCCTCCTCCTGTGCTGTATGATTCTATTAAAGGTAGTGGGAGACTGTGTGACAGGGTAAAGGCATCTGCCAAGCACTGAGTATCAGATACATTTCTAAACACACCTTTCTACCTTTAAATGCACTTCCTGAGCACAAAGTGTGCAGTACAAGTCCTTCACTATACATTCTGAATTTTTTTTCCCATTTATTCTTGGAATGTGAACATCGCTGACAAGACAGTATTTATTTCCCATCCCTAATTGCCCTGAGTGCACCAAGAGTCAACCACATAGTGTGGGGACTGACGTCACACGTAGGCCAGACCTAGGTAGAGGTGACAGGTTCCATTCCCTGAAGGACACTCGTGAACCAGTTGGGTTTTTATGACATCCTAGTGGCTTTCAAGATCATTTGTTTTTCAGGTGCCAGCTCAAAAAAATAACCGGATTTATTGAATTCACTTTCACAACTTGACAGGGTGAGATTTGACCTCACAACCTCTGGGTTAGCTAGTCCGTTGCTATAGCTACTAGGCACATACATCGGTCAGTCGAACATTTGGTGTATGAAGTGTGATTCCCCACTAATGAAGGACGTTTGGTGGCTTTCGGTACATTTTCCATCGCATTGTTTTGGTACAAACACCGCCGATTAGTTTAACTGGGTTAACGTCAGCATTAAAATAGCAGAGACGTGAATTTGGCTCGAGCATTTATTTTTGAAAGTTCGTCCCAAAAACAACGCCAATCACGAAATATACCTCAAGAGTGTGGCAGGGGTTAATTCTAAAATTCTCACTGGAATGTGGAGTGTTTGACGAAACTTGAGGCAAGTTTCAAGTATTAGAAGTTAAACCTTTGGCTTCAACATTTCTTGGCTCGCAAGCTAGAAACCGCTGTAGGATTTCAGAAAATATCAATAATAGAGTAAGGATAATGCTGCTTTTTTCATAACTGGGATACCGAGGACATTTGAAAGCCATTTCCATTGTAACTAAATCAGGGATGCAAGGACCCTTCATTATGCACTATTTACCTTTACTCTTTTTTGATTTCTTCTTTTTCTTCTTCTGAGGGTTGGAGTAAATGGCTTGAATAATTTTATCGTTAAACAGCTCAACGTCATCTAAGATGTGATTGAAGATATCCTGTCAGGAAGGAAAGAGACCACACCTCAGATAGCAAACTAGTCAGCAATCATTCCATGTGAGCAATAATTGGGTTGTAATTGCACTGGGCCATTTTAGCAACAAGCTTGCGACCATGTTGATATGCAATTCCATTATCTGCTATTTTGATAAAGAGAAAAGGAAAAAGACTTGCATTTATATAGCGCCTTTCACGACCTCAGGACATCCCAAAGTGCTTTACAGCCAATGAAGTGTAGTCACTGTTGTAATGTAGGAAACGCGGCAGCCAATTTGCGCACAGAAAGTTCCCACAAACAGCAATGTGATAATGATCAGCTAATCTGTTTTAGTGATATTGGCTGAAGGCTAAATATTGGCCAGGATTCCCCTGCCCTTCTTCGATATAGTATCATGGGGTCTTTTATGTCCACCTGAGAGGGCAGATGGGGCCTCGGTTTAACATGCAAAAGACGGCATCTCCGACAGTGCAGCACTCCCTCAGTACGCCACTGGGAGTGTCAGCCTAGATTATGCGCTTAAGTCTCTGGAGTGGGGCTTAAACCCATGACCATCTGACTAAGAGGCAGGAGTGCTACCACTGAGCCACAGCTGACATTCAAAGACATTGACCAGTTTAAAATAGATGAGTCAAAGCAACAGAGAAAAGAAATTCCATATGAACACATTAACACTGGAACTACAATGATATTTCCCAGCCCTGTACATTCCTATGTTGCAATGTAATAACATTACACAGCACAATTTCAACCCAAATGGCTTTTATCAACAGCAGTGCAAGGCTGTTTTGCTCAGGCATCACACAGCATCCTGCAGCCAATGAATATCATCAACAACAGAGGCTCTGCCTCCAAGCACCGTTAGAAGCCAAAATCCAGTGAAAGGTCAGGCTTGGATGTACCACTCGTGATCTCATGCAGACCCTTTAGATGCGTTTGTTATGAATTCTTCAAAGCTCAATGGGCTGTGGAGAAGGAATGAAGGATTCAACATAGCCATAGGTTATAGCGTAGAAGGACTTTGGCTGGAGGTTATGGCACTTAACCTGCTTTAAGTTACAGCAGAAATGGCTACAGTGCTTGGTGTCATGGTCAGGTGAAGACAGCTCCATTTCCTCCAGTGTAAACTGACAGATTAACTGTGCAACTTTTACACTTTCACCTATGGTGAATCAGAGCTTTGAACCAGCATCATTAATGTAACAGCCGTTCTCCTAGTGGCTTGGTTAGTAGGTGCATTGACAATCCAGGAAGATCTCAGGTTCGAGATCCAGTCTGTGCTGTGCTGACTGCTTTCAGCCAGGCCACTTGTAGAGTTGATACAATTAGACCCAACACTCCACTTGGCTTGTATTCCCTTGAGTATAGATGATTGAGGGGTTTTAAATGTTAAAAAGATTCGATAGGGTAGATACAGAGAAACAATTTCTTCTGGTGGGGAAATTAGGAAAAAGAGGACATAATTTAAAAATTAGAGCTCGGCCATTTAGGAGAAAAATCAGGAAGCACTTTTTCACACAAAGGGTAGTAGAAATCTGGAATTCTCTCCCCCAAAAGGCTGTCGATGCTGGAGGACAATTGGAGCTTTCAAGACTGACATCGATAGATTTTTGTTGGGTAAAGGTTTCAAGGGATATGGAGCTAAGGCAGGAGTAATGGTACAGATCAGCCCTGATCTAATTGACTGGCGGAGCAGGGTCGAGGGGCTGAATGGCCTCCTCCTGTCCCTACGTTCCTGGGCTAGGGAAGGGAAAAAAAAAACAACCAGAGCTCCTGCTCACTATTCCATAACTCCGGATGGAAAATGGTTTGGTGGGGCTATCGTGTGAGGATAGGATTTGGTTTGACTATGGGACCCCACCTGCTGAAACTCACTGTTTGGACTCTCACAAGATGAATAGTCACAAGTGTGAGGTATTGGGGTGCAGTTCAATACCTGTAGAACCATACACCAGTACGAGTCAGCACCTTCTAGAAGGAGGGGAGGAAATTGGGAGAGCAAAAATACAAGACATAACCGTGCAACAAAGTGGGAATGTCTCTCTGGTTCTCTACATTTGAATTAGCTATTATTTAAAATGGAGGCTGATCTTTTTTTGCTCAGTCGGATGGACCAGAAACGCTCCAGCTGCACGAATCAGGCAAGGTTGCTGTCTGCAGATCAATGATTCCCTTTAATGGGGGAAAGCAGAATCGTAGAATCATACAACACTGAAGGAGGCCATTCGGCCCATCGTGCCTGTGCCGGCTCCTTGAAAGAGCTATCCAATTAGTCCCACTACCCTGCTCTTTCCCCATAACTCTACAAATTTTCTCCTTCAATTACTTATCCAGTTCCCCTTTGAAAGTTACTATTGAATCTGCTTCCACCACCCTTTCAGGCAGTGCATTCCAGATCGTAAGAACTCGCTGCGTTAAAAGTAATTGGCAAAAAAAATAATTTAAAATGCTAGTAAAGAAATCCAAACTGTTACAGGCCATTATCCTATCGTCGACCAAAGTCGGAAGACTCTTAATATTTTTTGACAGCTTCAAAGGAAATGGCTTCACACCAAAAAAAACAGGATAAGAACTTCCTCAAGAACTAGAGGACATAGATTTAAACTGATTGGCGGAAGGATCAGAGGGGACATGAGGAGAAACCTTTTTGCCCAGAGGGTGGTGGGTGTATGGAACTCACTGCCCGAATTGGTGATAGAGGCAGGGACCCTCAACTCTTTTAAAAAGTACCTGGACCTGCACCTAAAGTGCTATAAGCTGCAGGGCTATGGACCGGGTGCTGGAAGGTGGGATTAGAATGGGCACCTGGTTTTTCTTTGAGCTGGCACGGACACGATGGGCCGAAGGGCCCTCTTCTGTGCTGTATCTTCTCTATGGTTCTATGGTAAACATTATAGTCCCAGCTGCTGGTTTTTAGTTCTGGTGAGGACACACCAGGCTCCCTGGGTATTTGAGACTTACATATTCCGCATGTACTATTTCGTCCTGAAAGGTACACTTTGAGACTGAAGAGCGTCAGAAAGCTAATCTGATTCACCTAAAGAAGCTGGTTCAGTCCACGAGGCTGTAAGTGATGCTGGAGGAGGAATTCTGAAGTGTACATTAATCCCTTGTGAACTGGAGCCAATGGAATGAATATCGGGCGTGTTCTATAATGGACGGACGATTCACTTTGCCATGGTGACCTCCCAGGCAGCAAAGTTACAAATCACCCCCCTCCCCCACCCCCGGATTTGTGGTGGGCATCCTAAGTACTCTCCAGTATGCAATTTACTGTGATTAGAGTTAATTGTTAGTCTTGAGCTACACTAACAACAAAAGAGTAACTTGCATTTATACAGCACCTGTAACATAGTAGAACGTCCCAAGGCGGTTCACAGGAGGGCTATCACACAGAGACTGACACCAAAGAAGGAGACATTAGGACAGGCTTGGACAAAGAGGTACGTTTTTAAGGAGCGACTTAAAGGAGGAGAGAGGTAGAGAGGCCAGGAGGTTTATGGAGGGAATTTCAGAGCTTAGGGCCTAGACGGCTGCCAATGATGGGGTGAAGGAAGTGGGGGGATGCACAAGAGTTGGAGGAACGCAGAGATCGCGGAGGGTTGGAGGAGGTTACAGAGAATAGGGAGTGGCGAGGCCATGGCGGGATTTGAACACAAGGGTTGAGAATTTTAAGATCGAGGTGTTGGTGGACCAGGGGCCAATCTATGTCAGCGAGCACAGGCAGAGCAGAATAAAATCACAGGATTCTGCTTCTAGGAAACAATCTGCTTATGGGAATAGTTATCAAGCCATTCATATGAAGGAAAGATGTTGGGAAAAATCCCCAGCGGAAAAAAAAATATTTTGGAGAACATATCTACTCACCATATTTCTTTGTGCAAGCGAAATTGACATATATGTCTTCTCTGTATCGTCATCAGTGTATCTTGAACCTATTGAAAGAGTTTGTAATGAAACAATTCAGATGTCGGGTTAAAGATCTCAGCACGAGGCAAAAGGGTTAAAGCTCCAGTTGACTGGGTTGCAGCTCTCACCATGTTCGGACGGTGTCCTGGACCGTTGTTCTGCCCAGCTCCCGTGCTCTGACATTGCAGGATGTAAATAGTCTGGCGGCATCCATCTTTCCAGAGGGGGCGGCGCTGCAGACTTTGCGTGAGGCGGCTGCAAGTGACGAGAGAGCGTGCTTTCCAGGTTGTTTCTGAAATTGTTTCAGAGAGAGACAGCAAAGACAATGACTGAATACAGTGGTTTATAGTGAAGCCAGCTAATAGTGTAGTCTGTGTATCAGACAATATCTTAATCTGCCCCAATACCTGTTAATAGCGTCATCCAACTATTAATGGATCTGATTGTCATTAGACCTGGCAAAAGCACAGTGTGACTTTACCAAGTGGCATAGATGACTATTATCTCAGTAATGTGATACACAATCTAAGTACTATTTTATTCATTGAATCTATTAATAGACCCCAGTGCTTATCAATTATGTATAAATCTTTTTTTAAATTATAATCCTAATGTCTTTGGTGTATTATTCTTAGGATTTCAGTGCGGAAGAGCCTTAATTTCAGATGGACATTTAAAATCCGGTTCGTAATTATCCATTAATTACCTGTAAAGGGACTGTCACTGGAGACAGATGTAATGACATTTTGGGTTCTAGGCTAGAGTATGGAGCAGGTTCATGGGTGCAGCCCCATAAGGGCCTCTTCCACAGAGCGTTATTCTAAAGTAAGAGTTGATTTTTTTTTTTGTACGTACCTCAGCATTTCCTGGTTCCCTCGTTGCTCTTTCTTCCCTCTGATCATTTTCTCAATATCGTTCTGTATCAGTTCAGCCTGCAACAACAACAACAACAACAACAACTTGCATTTATATAGCGCCTTTAATGTAGTAAAATGTCCCAAGGCCCTTCACAGGAGCGATTATCAAACAACGTTTGACACCGAGCCACATAAGGAAATATTAGGACAGGCGACCAAAAGCTTGATCAAAGAGGCGGGTTTTGAGGAGCCTTTTAAAAGGAGGAGAGAGAGAGGCTGAGAGGTTTAGGGAGGAAATCTGAGCTCAGGGCCCAGGCAGCTGAAGGCACGGCCACCAATGGTGGAGCGATTAAAATCAGGGATGCACAAGAGGCCACAACTGGTGGATCACAGATATCTCAGCGGGCTGGAGGAGGTTACAGAGATAGGGAGGGGCGAGGCCATGGAGGGATTTGAAAACAAGGATGAGAATTTTAAAATCAAGGTGCTGCCAGACTGGGAACCAATGTAGGTCAAACAGCGATACAATAATAAAGATATTCCATAAATGTCCTAACATTTGGAATTGTTGAGGACAAACTGGACTTGTATCTCTCGCCCACCAGGGCTGGGATGACTGGACTGCAGATTCCCTAATGCCGGACATTTAGCTTTCCTGGTTGAGTTTTCCATTTGCAACCAGAAACCTTTCTGTGGCTCAGGTAGTAGCACTCTCACCTCTGAGTCAGAAGGTCATGGGTTTAAATCCCACTCCAGAGACTTGAACTCAAAATCTAGGCTGGCACTCCAGCGTAGTACTGAGGGAGTGCTGCACTGTCAGAGGTGCCGTCTTTCGGATGAGACGTTAAGCCGAGGTGCTGTCTGTCCTCCCAGGTAGATGCAAAAGATCCCATGGCCACTATTTTTCATACATTACAACAGTGACTACAGTTCAAAAGTACTTCATTGGCTGTAAAGCGCTTTGGGGTGTCCTGAGGTCGTGAAAGAGGCTATATAAATGCATACTTAAAACGTGAGCAGTGCAGAGTGTTATTATTACATTCATATCCCGGACCTTTTACTCAATTGCTCTTGGGATCAAGGAGAAATTTCAATTTTCTTTTCTTGGAAGTTATATCCATGGCTGCTTGCCTCCCTCTGAGTATGTTAGGGAGAGTTTTTGATAAATTACCTATTGGGAGGAGCAGACTCAATGGACTAAATAGCATTCCTCATTCAGTGCTTTTACCAGCTTGGCATCAGTTAGCACATTGAGTGGGCTGATGTCGGCATTAAAATAGAATCCATAATGGCTTTTAAAAGGGAAGTGGATAAATATTTGAAAAAGAACATTTTAAAAGGGTATGGGGGAACGAACTGGAGATTGGGACTTTGTGGATAGCTCTAACAGAGTGCCGATGCGGGCGCAATGAGTTAGAAGTGCTAGTATCTCATTTCTTTTTCTCCTCTCCCTGCTAATGTGCATCTTAATTAGTTTATTCTTCCCGACCTCCTACTTTTTCTGCCAATTTGCACCCTTTCCTCCCCCAAGGATGTGTCTCCTTGGATGTGAAGCCCATAATCCACCATGAGTCTGTGCCTTCTGAAGAAGAGGCGGAGGGATATCTGCACAAGTGCTAAGTCATTGGTTTGTGTTGGGAACAATGTCTGAGCCTGTGCTGAGGGAAAATAAAATGTACAGCACACCATACAAAGCCTCGTGGGCGATGTTGGAAAAATATCCTTTCTTCCTTATAAAGAAAACTGACCACTTTTTGGAGCTTCTGCCAAGCCAGAGATGTTATTCCATGTATTTTTAAGAAAAAAAATCTTATTTTGAAGAGTGTGGTGAATTGGCATTAGACTTTGCAATGGTGGAAAAAGTGGTGTGCATGTGAGTGTACGCATGAGTCTGTGTGAGCACAAGTGCTTGTGTGTGGGCGTGTGAAAGTGTGCGCACGTGAGGGTGCGTTCATGCGTGAGTGTGTGCGCATGAGTTTCATGCGTGTGTGAGTGTGTGTGTGTGTGTGTGTGTGTGTGTTGGAGGAATCCTCAACTACCTCCCTCAGGTGAATGAATAAGTAGGTGTAGGATCCATTACAGGGCAGGTTGTGGTTGGTTTGTGGAAGGATCAGGCTTGGTATTTTTACTCCTCTCCTCTCCTGAAGGTGCTGACCCTAGCTGGGGTTCAGTTCTAATGGGCGCCAGCTTCCCTCCGGTACCTCACTCAAGTGGCTATTCTACAAGCATGAGCTCAGACGATTAGTGTTAGCAGGCTGTTCAATGGTAGTCAGCATCTCAATCTAGTCTGATCTCCTTCTGAGCACTTACCGACAGGAATCAATAGACAATGATTGGGATTCAGGCCAAGTGTAGTGTCCCTGCTGCCTACCCTAACTCAGCAAAGACTGGGGATCAACCTCAGGCTTTCCTGCTCTGTACAACTCAGATCGTACATTCACTTACGTAGGAACATAGGAACAGGAGTAGGCCATTCAGCCCCTCGAGCCTGTTCTGCCATTCAATGAGATCAAGGCTGATCTGTATCCTAACTCCATCCACCTGCCTTGACTCTATATCCCTTAATATCCTTGGCTAGCAAAAATCTATCGATCTCCGATTTAAAATTATTAATTGAGTATCTACTGCTTTTTGTGGGAGGGAGTTTCCACACTTCTACCACCCTTTGCGTGAAGAAGTGTTTCCGAACTTCTCTCCTGAATGGCCTGGCTCTGATTTTAAGGTTCTGTCCCCTCCTCCTGGACTCCCCCACCAGCGGAAAAAGTTTCTCTCCATCTACCCTATCAATTCCTTTCAAAATCCTAAAAACCTCAATCAAATCACCCCTTAACCTTTTATATTCCAGTGAATCCAAGCCTGGTTTATGTAATCTCTCCTCATGATTGAACCCTTGGAGCCCTGATAACATTCTGGTGAATATTTGCTGCACTCCTTCCAAGGCCAATATATCCTTTCTAAGGTGCAATGCCCAAATCTGTACACTGTACTCCAGATGTGGTCTAACCAGTAATTTGTGCAGCTTTAGCAAAGCTTCCTCCCCTTTATATTCTAGTCCTCCAGTTATAAAGGCTAACATTCCATTAGCCTTTTTGATTACCAACTGAGTTACTTCCATGATTTCTGATGTTCTGGGTTGGGCCCATCTGTTCTTGTCACCTTGTACTTTTTTTTTGTTCGTTCACGGGATGTGGGCGTTGCTGGCGAGGCCAGCATTTATTGCCCATCCCTAATTGTCCTCGAGAAGGTGGTGGCGAGCCGCCTTCTTGAACCGCTGCAGTCCGTGTGGTGACGGTTCTCCCACAGTGCTGTTAGGAAGGGAGTTCCATGATTTTGACCCAGCGACAATGAAGGAACAGCGATATATTTCCAAGTCGGGATGGTGTGTGACTTGGAGGGGAACGTGCAGGTGGTGTTGTTCCCATGTGCCTGCTGCTCTTGTCCTTCTAGGTGGTAGAGGTCGCGGGTTTGGGAGGTGCTGTCGAAGAAGCCTTGGCGAGTTGCTGCAGTGCATCGTGTGGATGGTACACACTGCAGCCACAGTGCGCCGGTGGTGAAGGGAGTGAATGTTTAGGGTGGTGGATGGGGTGCCAATCAAGCGGGCTGCTTTATCTTGGATGGTGTCAAGCTTCTTGAGTGTTGTTGGAGCTGCACTCATCCAAGCAAGTGGAGAGTATTCCATCACACTCCTGACTTGTGCCTTGTAGATGGTGGATAGGCTTTGGGGAGTCAGGAGGTGAGTCACTCATCGCAGAATACCCAGCCTCTGACCTGCTCTCGTAGCCACAGTATTTATATGGCTGGTCCAGTTAAGTTTCTGGTCAATGATGACCCCCAGGATGTTGATGGTGGGGGATTCGGCGATGGTTATGCCGTTGAATGTCAAGGGGAGATGGTTAGACTCTCTCTTGTTGGAGATGGTCATTGCCTGGCACTTATCTGGCGCGAATGTTACTTGCCACTTATGAGCCCAAGCCTGGATGTTGTCCAGGTCTTGCTGCATGCGGGCTCGGACTGCTTCATTATTTGAGGGGTTGCGAATGGAACTGAACACTGTGCAGTCATCAGCGAACATCCCCATTTCTGAAGGTCATTGATGAAGCAGCTGAAGATGGTTGGGCCTAGGACACTGCCCTGAGGAACTCCTGCAGCAATGTCCTGGGGCTAAGATGATTGGCCTCCAACAACCACTACCATCTTCCTTTGGGCTAGGTATGACTCCAGCCACTGGAGAGTTTTCCCCCTGATTCCCATTGACTTCAATTTTACTAAGGCTCCTTGGTGCCACACTCGGTCAAATGCTGCCTTGATGTCAAGGGCAGTCACTCTCACCTCACCTCTGGAATTCAGCTCTTTTGTCCATGTTTGGACCAAGGCTGTAATGAGGTCTGGAGCCGAGTGGTCCTGGCAGAACCCAAACTGAGCATCGGTGAGCAGGTTATTGGTGAGTAAGTGCCGCTTGATAGCACTGTCGACGACACCTTCCATCACTTTGTTGATGATTGAGAGTAGACTGATGGGGTGGTAATTGGCCGGATTGGATTTGTCCTGCTTTTTGTGGACAGGACATACCTGGGAAATTTTCCACATTGTCGGGTAGATGTCAGTGTTGTAGCTGTACTGGAACAGCTTGGCTAGAGGCGCAGCTAGTTCTGGAGCACAAGTCTTCAGCACTACAGCTGGGATGTTGTCGGGGCCCATAGCCTTTGCTGTATCCAGTGCACTCAGCCGTTTCTTGATATCACGTGGAGTGAATCGAATTGGCTGAAGACTGGCTTCCTTGATGGTGGGGATATCGGGAGGAGGCCGAGGTGGATCATCCACTCGACACTTCTGGCTGAAGATGGTTGCAAACGCTTCAGCCTTGTCTTTTGCACTCACGTGCTGGACTCCGCCATCATTGAGGATGGGGATGTTTGCAGAGCCTCCTCCTCCCGTTAGTTGTTTTTAATTGTCCACCACCATTCACGACTGGATGTGGCAGGACCGCAGAGCTTTGATCTGATCCGTTGGTTGTGGAATCGCTTCGCTCTGTCTATAGCATGTTGCTTCCGGTGTTTAGCATGCATGTAGTCCTGAGTCGTAGCTTCACCAGGTTGGCACCTCATTTTTAGGTACGCCTGGTGCTGCTCCTGGCATGCTCTTCTACACTCCTCATTGAACCAGGGTTGATCCCCTGGCTTGTTGGTAATGGTAGAGTGAGGAATATGCCAGGCCATGAGGTTACAGATTGTGCTGGAATACAATTCTGCTGCTGAAATCCCACAGCGCCTCATGGATGCCCAGTTTTGAGCTGCTAGATCTGTTCTGAATCTATCCCATTTAGCACGGTGGTAGTGCCACACAACACGTTGGATGGTGTCCTCAGTGCGAAGACGGGACTTCATCTCCACAAGGACTGTGCGGTGGTCACTCCTACCAATACTGTCATGGACAGATGCATTTGCGACAGGTAGATTGGTGAGGACGAGGTCAAGTAAGTTTTTCCCTCGTGTTGGTTCGCTCACCACCTGCCGCAGGCCCAGCCTAGCAGCTATGTCCTTCAGGACTCGGCCAGCTCGGTCAGTAGTGAAGTCCCCCACCCAGAGTACATTTTGTGCCCTTGCTACCCTCAGTGCTTCCTCCAAGTGGTGCTCAACATGGAGGAGGACTGATTCATCAGCTGAGGGAGGACAGTAGGTGGTAATCAGCAGGAGGTTTCCTTGCCCATGTTTGACCTGATGCCATGAGATTTCATGGGGTCCAGAGTCAATGTTGAGGACTCCCAGGGCCACTCCCTCCTGACTGTATATGACTGTACTGCCACCTCTGGTGGGTCTGTCCTGCCGGTGGGACAGGACATACCCAGGGATGGTGATCGAAGAGTCTGGGACGTTAGCTGAAAGGTAAGATTCTGTGAGTATGGCTATGTCAGGCTGTTGCTTGACTAGTCTGTGGGACAGCTCTCCCAATTTTGGCACAAGTCCCCAGATGTTAGTAAGGAGGACCTTGCAGGGTCGACTGGGCTTGGTTTGCCGTTGTTGTGTCCGGTGCCTAGTGGTCTGATGCCGGGTGGTCCGTCCGGTTTTATTCTTATTATGACTTTTCGTAGCGAGATTTTACAACTGAGTGGCTCGCTAGGCCATTTCAAAGGGCAATTAAGAATCAACCACATTGCTGTGGGTCTGGAGTCACATATAGGCCAGACTGGGTAAGGACGGCAGGTTTCCTTCCCTAAAGGACATTAGTGAACCAGATGGGTTTTTACAACAATCCGGTAGTTTCATGGCCATCATTACTGATACTAGTATTTTAATTCCAGATTTTTATTTAATTAATTGAATTTTAATTAATTAATTTAATTTAAATTCACCAGCTGCCGTGGCGGGATTTGAACTCATGACTCTGGATTTTAGTCCAGGACTCTGGATTACTAGTCCAGTAACATAACCACTATGCAACCGTACCCATGCTTCCTCTAAACCAACTGTATTCTGGCAGGGGATTGAAGGTTGAAAATACCTTTTTAATGCACCTGTGACCTTGCCCTTATCAGGCCTGTGGTTGCTGGAGTAACAGTTGCAACTTTCTTACAATGCATACTCACAGCGACTTCCTCGCACTGGAACAGGTAGATGCTGCTTTTCCTCTTGTTCCTGTCCCTGATGGTAACAGCGAGCACCGAGTTGTAGACACAGCTATCTAATACCGCCTGGCAGTCCTGAATAGCATCAATGGGAAAGAGCTCCAAATCGTCCTAGAGCAATGACAAGGCGATCAATACAAACAGCTTCATACAGGGGTCCACCTCTCCATCATACGCGAGACTGGCAGGGCCTTTCAACACAGTTATTTTAAAAGTTTGCCCCTTTTTAAACTGTTCAGAGTGCACTGTTGTAAAAATGACATTCGCTCACATTCAGCTGCCACTGGTTGGCTTACTGGTTGCGAAGAAGAATTTTTATCTGGCAATCCAGCGATTCCTTGTGACTCCCCACCCCACCCCGCAATTTAAGTATGAGAAAATCCTCTGAGATTCTATTCTGACACAGCCGGCCTCCTTTTTCGAAATAACCCACACGATCTCGCTTCGTGAAACCTCGAGGATTTATTTGACACGCAGTTTGATCTGGCCTTCCTCTCTCCTCTCTGCAGCCTCCTTCACCTGGGAGTGCGGCCACACGATTGAAGTGTCGTTAACAGTGTTCCGTGAAGCCGCTCATATGATGGGTCGGTTGGTATAACTGAACAGTACGGTTTGAGTCCTGGCTTGTATTGAATAAGGAGGGAGGGGAGTAGGGTCGCCAACCCTCCAGGATTGTCCTGGAGTCTCCATGAATTGAAACCGAATCTCCAGAACGTTGCTACAAGCAACACCCGGGGCATTAAAAAAAAAATTGTGCGTATTTTTCATTTTCGTTTATTAGTTATAAAAATATTGGAGAAGGATAAAAAAAAAAGGCTGTTCAACCGGTTGGCAACAGGAGGTCATGTGATGAAACCTCCAGGAATACGTCCAACCAGAGTTGGCAACCCCAGAGGGGAGGAAGTTAAGATGTAACATCAAACCAGCCATGCTCACATCCCGAAATGAACAATAACTGCCAATAATATGTTCGAGATTGCCACCAGCTATTGGCCCAGGGACAAGGGCCTCAAGCCTAGAAGAGGGAAGGTGCAGGCACAGTTTAGTGTTAAGTACTTTATGCAGAGGGTGATTGTGTGGAAAGAAATTTAAGGGAGAACTGGATAAATGTTTGAGGGAATGGGTGATGGAGAGGGATTAGCTTTTGGGACTGGCGAGATGAACTGTAGTCTTTTGTGGTCCTATACCTTCCCATGTTCCTAGTAATACTACGGGGGACCATCTCTCTACTGTCCAACGTTCCAGAATACGTGCGACACTCTGTCACCCAAAAACTACCACTGGTGATATCAGCATTTATTGCCCATCCCTAATTGCCCTTGAGAAGGTGGTGGTGAGCCGCCTTCTTGAACCGCTGCAGTCCGTGTGGTGACGGTTCTCCCACAGCGCTGTTAGGAAGGGAGTTCCAGGATTTTGACCCAGCGACGATGAAGGAACGCCGATATATTTCCAAGTCGGGATGGTGCGTGACTTGGAGGGGAACGTGCAGGTGGTGTACCTGACCTGCGCTGTCACCTGAATTGTCCCGCAAGAGAGCTTGCTGATTCGGGCACCAGGTATGCAAAGTTGAAAGGTCTGCTATTTCCAGATCCCACCCCTCTCACTGCAACGATAGTTACACACAGCACAAGTCCTCCCAGCTTTCTTACCTTGGTCTCTACGTCGGCCAGTTTGAAGGCGGTACCATTGAGCTGCAGAATCATGTCTTGTCCCCAGACTTTCCCCGTGGCATCAAGCAGCTGAAGCTTTTTGATACTGTGGTCCACGGTCGTCATTTCGTTCGAGTCAAGATCACAGGTAATCAGGTGCTGCACACGGAATTCAGAGAAGATTTTTAGTGAAAACCAAGTGAATGTTTAAAGATGCTAAGCGGGCGGTGGGCTGCAGAGCACTTCCTGTCGTACTATTGTCCCCTCATTTCTAAATTTTTTCCTTGTCTGTTTTCGGGTCACTTCCTCCGCAGCTGTCGCGCACTCTCGACGGAACTTTCAATTTCGACAGGCCATATCAGATCGGCCACCCTTTGTGCTCCCGGCCCAATTATCCTATCCATTCAACGGGCAGACAATCAAATGTCACCCATTTTACGCCCCCCTTCCCGCCAGCGTTGAAAGATACGCCCCATGGGGTTTTCTCCCCGAGCGGTCGTCGGGTGGCTGACCCAGTGGAGCCCGACGCCCCCACCCCACAGCCGCCTGCTAGGCCCGGCTCCATTTTCGAGGGTCCGGGCCACGTTCGCATTGGGCTGGCTGGCAGGGGCTGTGGGCCCGGAAAACGGCCGCCTCGCGGGGAATCCCGGCCGGCTCGCGGGCCTCCGAAATATCGGGCAGCCGCCGGGCCGGAAGAAGGTAGATCCACGGGGGGGCGGGGAGGAGGTTGCGATCTCTAGATGGTGGGGGTGGGCGGGACTGGGAGCAGCATTGGCCCCAGGCCCGCGACGGACCCCCAAAAATAAACACAAACTTACCTGTCGGCTTCTCTTCAGCTGGACGCGAGCTGATACTGGGCAGAGTGTGCACAGCTCACGGCCCACCCAGTAAAATGGCAAAATAGGGTCCTGTGTATGTTATAGGACCCCAATTTGCATTTTAAATGGGCCTACCTCTTGACCAAGGTGGGGCGATCCAGCCGCCCAGCGATGGGCACAGGGGGAGGATTGGGGAACGGGGAGGTAAGTCGTACCCCACCGTATCCGAGGAGACACCGCCCTGATTCAGCCAGCCAGGCGGCCTCAAAATCTACCCCCATATCCGAGCTAAAAAGGCAGGTGGAGAAACTGCTCCAGGCCCCTGCTGGTCTATACATAATTATTTATAACTGGCTATTAAAAAGCAGAGGAGTTACAGAGGGAACCCTTATCTGTCACACTGGTATTGTACAAGGCCGATCATATTAGAACATAAGAACATAAGAAATAGGAGCAGGAGTAGGCCAATCGGCCCCTCGAGCCTGCTCCGCCATTCAATAGGATCATGGCTGATCTGATCCTAACCTCAAATCTAAATTCATGTCCAATTTCCTGCCCGCTCCCCGTAACCCCTAATTCCCTTTACTTCTAGGAAACTGTCTATTTCTGTTTTAAATTTATTTAATGATGTAGCTTCCACAGCTTCCTGGGGCAGCAAATTCCACAGACCTACTACCCTCTGAGTGAAGAAGTTTCTCCTCATCTCAGTTTTGAAAGAGCAGCCCCTTATTCTAAGATTATGCCCCCTAGTTCTAGTTTCACCCATCCTTGGGAACATCCTTACCGCATCCACCCGATCAAGCCCCTTCACAATCTTATATGTTTCAATAAGATCGCCTCTCAATCTTCTGAACTCCAACGAGTAGAGTCCCAATCTCCTCAACCTCTCCTCATATGTCCGCCCCCTCATCCCCGGGATTAACCGAGTGAACCTTCTTTGTACTGCCTCGAGAGCAAGTATGTCTTTTCTTAAGTATGGACACCAAAACTATATTGTGACAGGCATAGTACTATATTACATCATATTGTGCTTAGCCTGTGATGCCATAACACTGCAGCGAACCTGTCACAACCATAACACCGTAGTGAACCACAACCTTCTGACTCAGAGCCAAGTGTGCTACCCACTGAGCCACACTTAATACAATACTGTAGTGATTCTGTCAAATCGTGATATTGTGCTGAGCCCAGCCCATAATGTAATATTGATTCCCTTAAAAGAATAAAATGAATTTCAAAAAGAACGTGTGACACAAACCTCGACACGATACTGAATGAGGTCGTCTGTGGAGCCAACCATCTGTGCATAGGCCTTTCTTTGCTCTGTTAAATAATGAGAGACAGAGATGATTAGAACATATAGGACAGCAACAACTATGCAGGGCTGAGTTGCAATATGCTAACCTGCAGGAACGTTACCTGTACTCGGAGATCAGCTTGCAGTTTGTCAACACCCTCTGCGATGACGGCTTTTTTTGTATAAATTGTCTTGTGTGTTAAATTAGAATTAAAATGTAATTTAAAAGCCACTCGAGCTAATTTCAGGAGACTTCTGGTCTTTCACCACCGACTTGCCATTACAGTGGAGAGATGCTTCACTCCTTTGCGATGTCGGCACCACAGATTTAGCAGACTGTCATTTGCAATAGATCGACAGAAAGTTGCTAACGAGTTGTTGTGGTATTGTACTACAGAGAATCTCGTGTTTATAATATTGTACTGAACCTACAATACCGTACTACCATGGTATCAGTCTGGTAATAATCGTCATCCATTAATCTCTGCATGTGTGAATGTTGGGTGAAACAGGATGGGGCTTGGCTGCGATGCCTTTTATGGTTGAGTAGCCTGCTGACGTTTACTGTCTAGCCTCATGTAGGGAGCCATGCCACTTGGACAAGGTGCAGGGTGGCCACCATCCATCATACTGTCCATGAGGTGCTGTGGGTCATCAGCAGCAGCAGAATTGTACACCACCACAATCTGTAATCTCTTGGCCCGGAATACCCCTCACTCCTCCATCACCGTCAAGCCAAGTGAACAACCCTGGTTCAATGAGGAGTGTAGGGGAACATGCACCAGTCCTACCTGAAAATGAGGTACCAACCTGGTGAAACTACCACACAAGATGACGTGCAGGCTAAACAGTGGAAGCAGCATGCTATAGACAGAGCTAAGCGATCCCACAACCAACGGATCAGGTCAAAGCTCTGCAACTCTGCCACATCTAGTCGTGAATGGCGGTGGGCAATTAAGCAGCTAACGGGAGGAGGAGGCTCCATGAACATCCTCAACGATGGTGGAGCCCATCAGGTGAGTGAAAAAGACGAGGCTGAAGTGTTTGCAACCATCTTTAGCCAGAAGTGCCAAGTGGATGATCTTTCTCGACCTCCTCCTGAGGTCCCCATCATCACAGGCGCCAGTCTCTAGCCAATTGGATTCACTCCACGTGACATTAAGAAACGGTGGAATGCACTGGACAAAGTAAAGGCTACAGGTCCCAACAACGTCCCAGCTATAGTGCTGAAGGTCTGTGCTCCAGAACTAGCTACCCCACCCCCTCCCAGCTAAGCTGTTCCAGTACATCAACAACACTGGCATCTACCCGACAATGTGGAAAATTGCCTGGGTATGTCCTGTCCACAAAAAGCAGGAGAAATTCGACCCAGCCAATTAACACCCTGTCATCCTACTCTCAATCATCAGCAAAGTGATGGAAGGAGTCGTGAAGTGCTATCAAGCAGCACTTTCTCACCAATAACCTGCCCACCGATGCTCAGTTTGGGTTCTGCCAGGCAGCATTTGACCGAGTGTGGCACCAAGGAGTCCTAGTAAAACTGAAGTCAAAGAGAGTCGGGAGAAAGCTCTCCAGTGGCAAGAGTCTGGCACAATGATGATTATTGTGGTCCTTGGAGGCCAACCGTCTCAGCCCTAGGACACCGCTGCAGAGCTTCCTCAGGGCAGTGTCCAGGCCCCAACCATCTTCTGCTGCTCTGTCAATGACCTTCCCTCTATCATCAGGTCAGAAGTGGGGCTGGTGTGGATGACTGCACAGTGTTCAGCTCTATTCACAATTCATCAGATAATGAAGTAGTCCATTCCCACACACAGCAAGACCTGGACAACATCCAGGCCTGGGCTGATAAGTGGCAAGCAACATTCACGCCGCACAAGTGCTAGGCAATGACCATATCCAACAAGAGAGAGCCTAACTGCCTCCCCTTGACATTCTGTGGTACCATCACCAAGTCCCCCACTATCGACATCCTAGCGGGGGTGGGGGGAGTCATCATTGACCAGAACCATATAAATGCTGTGGCTACTCGAGCAGGACTCCTCAAAGCCTCTTCGCCATCTAATAGGCACAAGTCAGGAATGTGATGGACTATTCTTCACTTGCCTGGATGGGCGCAGTTACAACAGCATTCAAGAAGCTTGAAACCATCCAGGACAAAGCAGTCCACTTGATTGGTATGCCATTTACTAGTCGAAACATCTACTCCCTCCAACGTGGCTGCGGTGTATCCTATCACTCCAGCAACTCACCAAGGCTTCATTGACCGCACCTCCCAAACCCACAACCTCTACCACCTAGAAGGACAAGGGCAGCAGGTGCATGGGAATACCAAGTTTCCCTCCAAGTCACACATCATCCCGACTGGGACATATATTGGCCTTTCTTTCGTCGTCGCTGGGTCAGAATCCTGAAACTCCCTACCTAACAGCACTGTGGGAGCACCTTCACCACACGGACTGCAGCGGTTCAAGAAGGCGGCTCACCACCACCTTCTCAAGAGCAACTAGGGATGAGCAATAAATGCCGGCCTTGTCAGTGACGCCCACATCCCGAGAATTAGTATTTTAAAAAAGCCCAGAAAGAGTCAGCACACTCGGGAGTGGGAGAGAGAATTGGGAAAAAGTTTGGGCTTGCCATTAAACAAAAAAAGCTGTCACAGGTAGAACATAGTTGAATTACCAAAATTTGAAAACATGAATAAATGAAAGATTTCTATAAATAGGCAACTCTTTAACCTTATCTTTCACACGATGCAGAACTATCCTAGTAACTCTCAAACAGGTAACTAAGATTCAACACTTACGATAAATCATTTTTGCAGTTGGTCTGTTGGAGATGCTTTGGGACCTTTGGAATGGCGATTTTTCAGGAGTAAACCCACTAGTGAGAAAAAATACAAAATGCTTATAAACATGTGAAACAGATGTTTTCATCTGTGGTTTTATAATGTTTGTTACTCAATTTGGATTAATCCTGGATATACAGTCAAGTTGAGAAAAATTGATGGGAGAGACAGGAGCAGTCTGCCAGCGCTATGAGTCACTGATCTCACCCTGCCCTACCTTTTCATTATCTATAGATGTGCTTAAAATAAGCTCGCAAACATTGAACTTTGTAACTGGCTGGTTGTTTGCTAAGCCATCAGCAGCAGTCATAACCCAGTTCTCACTGATGGGCTAACCCAACCCAATTGAACCAAGCAAGAAGAGCGAAATGCTGCTGTGCAGTATTAGCGAACGACCACATTAACAGGTCCTTGTTAAAATGGCAGCCAGAGGGACAAATTGAGGCTGAAATTGCACATGTCAATTTTACACCAAATTAATTACAATTTGTTTTGGTAAACCCGAGGATATTAACCTAAATATGACAATAAAGGGAAAGAACCTGCATTACTGTCGTGCCTTTCACATCCTCAGGACATCCCAAAGCACTTCACAGCTTTTTTAAAGTGTAGTCACTGTTGTTTTGTAGGCAAATGTGGCAGTGAATGTGCACACAACAAGGTCCCACAAACAAGCAAGTGAGATGAGTGGCCAGTTAATCTGTTTCGGGTGGCATTGGTCGAGAAATCATTTGCCAAGAATCTGGGAGAACTCCCTGCTCCTCTTTGAATAGTGCAATGGGGATCTTTTACATTGAGCCACGAAGGCAGTCAGGTCCTCGGCCTCACGTCTCATTTGAAAGACAATGCAGCACTCCTTCAGTGCTGCATGTGGAATGCCAGCCTAGGTTATGTACTCAAGTCCTGGAATGGGGCTTGAACCCAGGCTGTCTGAAGCGAGAACCAAACTGACACAGTGTGTGATATTAACATGTGAATGCTCAATACATTTACAGGCCATAATTTTGCCCAGTACTTTAAGAAAGTATTATTCCATTTAATTTAATGCCTCCATTAAAATAGTGAATAAAGTGAGGGCATTAAATCTTTGCAATATCACATGCAATAGTTAATGATCTACCATGAATTGGGGAAAGTATTTGAGTCAGTTAAGGTTACAGCACTGTGCTGGATTTGTTTCTCTAATCTGTGATCGTGAGAAATCTTGGTGTACAAAATCCATTTTTAGTTGTAGACAGAAAACTAGGGAAAAACTAGATAAACTGTGGCCCAATTTGGATCAGTACAGAGTTGGAAAATCGGTTCATTCCACGTGAAAGGCTGGGCTGGGTGAGGGTGAGCTCAGAATTCTGAATCTGAGGATAGGGAGAAATTGGCTGCATTCTCACATTGTTTTAAAATTCACATCGTACTGCTGCCGTATGCTTTTCACTGTTGAACACGGAAGTTTTGGGTGAAGCTAGCCCTGACCCCTCCCTCCACTTCACCCTCACACACCCTCAGTCCTGTCTGACCTGGTAGGCTTTCCCCTATCCAACATGGCTTGCAAACCTCACCCGGATTTAACTGTTAAATAAACTGTGACTTCTTTGAAATTTAATTCCATAGGAGTGACGAGGAAGTGATTTGATCCATTGTAGTTCTGTTGAGTACGGGGTGGATAGAAGGGTTTGCCCGTCTATTTGAGTTCTCATTAATTGGGGTAAATAGTAAATGGTTTTGTTCATTCAGATTGTATTGAAAGTTAAGAATAAGGTCTATTGGAAAGTGAGGGTGAGTTGGAAGAGATTATTACAACTGAATGATGTGAAATGAGAGTGAATACAAAGAGGAGGATTGGAACTATTGGGGGGGGGGTGGAATTCCTCTCTTTGTTGCATTTATCTGAAGGGCAAAGACGTGCACCCACTTTGCTTGAGGGATAAAACTGGAATGCAGAATTCTTCCCCATCTATACTGGGATGACAGGAAGTTTGTCATTTGATGACCCTTCCCTCACCTCTGACCTCCAACCTTTCTTCCTACGTTACAATCTTTCTTGTCTCTCTCCATTTTATTGATACTACTGTGCTCCTCTCAACCTTCCTCCCGTGTTCTTCCTAAGCTCCAAATATGCTGTACTCTACATTCAGTTTCCTCCATACTTCATTGGCTGTGAATCGCTTTGGGGCAGTCTGAGGTCGTGAAAGGCGCTATATAAATGCAAGTTTTTCTTTCTTGTAGGATAACTCTGCCAAATCTCTATTATCCCAGTAATTAAATCCATTTCCACAACCCAATTTCCCAGCTGTCCACTATGCCAACATTTAAATCTGTCCCCATGGCCCACTCTTGCTATTTTACAAATTAAATGCTACTCTCCTGCCCAGTCTCCAGGATTCACTCTGCCATCTCTGTTCCAGTCCAGCAGTCTAATCTATCTGTAAACGGAATTTTGTTTTAATTACTTCGAAATATGTCAAAGGGAACGCCAGCCAGATAGAATGTGGTGCATTATGATTCCAGAAACCCTGGCAGTCTTTCTATTTGTACCGCAGTGATTCCTCTGTGAAATCTCTATTGTGGAGGAAATTAAGATGCATGTGATGCAAACATTGCTGCAATATGTAAATTCGGAGCAGCCCTGCTCACTAGCTCTTTGTCAGCGGCCAAAATCTCAGCCAATGTCTTAATGGAGGGCCAACCTCAGGAACATGGCAGCACACAGTGCCACAGAGTGAGAGGGCCTGGTGAGCGCCTGGTGAGCTTCTGACTTCGCTCATGCCACTGTTGTTGGGCAGCGGCTGGACATTTCCCCCACACGAAACGAAAACTATAGGGTCAATAGTTCTTTTTAACAGGGTGCTCATTATCGGGTTAATAGTTCTGTTTAATAGGGTGCTTACTATAGGGTCAATAGTCCTAATTAACAGGGTGTTTACTATAAGGTCAATAATCCTATTTAATAGGGTGCTTACTATAGGGTCAATAGTCCTAATTAACAGGGTGTTTACTATAAGGTCAATAATCCTATTTAATAGGGTGCTTACTATAGGGTCAATAGTTCTATTTAACAGGGTGTTTACTATAAGGTCAATAATCCTATTTAATAGGGTGTTTACGATAGGGTGCTAGAGGGATTTAAACACAATGATGAGAATTTTCAGCTTGAGGTTTTAGTGTAAGTCAGTGAGGGCAGTATACATTAGGGGAGTGGGACACAGACAGCAGATTTCTGGATGAGCTGAGGTTTACAGAGACTGACGGATGGGAGGCCAGCCAGGAGAGTATTGAAGTAATCGAGTCTGAAGGTGATAAAAGCATGGATGAAGCCTTCAGTGACGGATCGGCTGAGGTCGAAACAAGGCAGGCGATGTTACGGAAGGGAAGTAGGCCATTTTTGTGATAGAGAGGAAATGGAGTCTGAAGCTCATCTCCGGTTTGAACAGGATGCTGTTGTTATGAACAGTCTGGTTGAGCCTGGGACAGTGACCAGTGAGGGTGACGGAGTTGGTAGTTTTTGGTATGGGTCGAAGACGGTGGCTTTGATCTTAATAAACAATGGTACAGGCCATTTGGGCCCAATGGCTTGTTTCTGTGCTGTAATTTCTATGTAATTCTATGCAGTTCCTGGTGTTTAACTGGAGGAAATTACAGCTCATCCAAGCAATAAATAATGAACTTGTTCTCACTATAGAACAGAAGATGAATGGAGAGGAAACGATCCAGATCTTTAATATGCAGAAAACCATGGATAATGTAAATAACCAAATTGCTTAAGTTAAACAGTCATCACAAAACTATAAAACTGATAAACCTCAAGTGAGGTCAGAAAGTAAATGAAAGTTTGTTTTCCCACGATTTGTAAACAGATGGATTAGAGTCCTGTCAAACACAGGTAATGCATTGTTAATTAATATCTTTAAAAAGGAGCTAGATAATTATCCATCAAGGAACAGGGTTAATGAAGTAGATCACAAGACTGTTAAAGGTGAGGAAGGCCATTCTGCCCATCCATTCAAGTAGAACCTATAATCTTCCATGGCACAGAATCCAGTTGCTTCTTAAATTATCCCAGGACTTTTACTGTCCAAACCAAAAGTCCATTCCAGTTGTTTATCATTCTGTGTGAAGAACAACTTCCTGGCATCGGTCCTAAGTTAGCCATTTGCTCTGTCCTGCTATCATGGTTTAACTTGAAATAATATTCTGGATATCATATTCCAGACAACTTACTATGTTATAGATAATCAAATATTCTGTGGAGCACAATGGCTGAATCTCTGTTAGGTCCAAAATTATCTGCGGGGTGCAACTGGTCAGGATTAAGTGACACAGGTTGTAACGTACACAGATATGGTTTAGTATTTTGCTTGATTGACATTGGAGAGCAGGGAGAATTGCACGGAAGTTTCTTCTCATTTGTTTCACCTGTAGCTACTTGCCATCATTTGGACAATAAATAAGTTATAATTTGGTAGTGCATTTTCTACATGCCTGTCCGAACGAGTACATGAATTTTCTCATTGCGTATTTGGATACAGCCATATTGATGATGTCCCAATATACTGCTCCCCTCCTGCCCAGAGTCCCAATGCACTGCTCCCCTCCTGCCCAGACTCCCAATGCACTGCTCCTCTCCTGCCCAGAGTCCCAATGCACTGCTCCTCTCCTGCCCAGAGTCCCAATGCACTGCTCCTCTCCTGCCCAGAGTCCCAATGCACTGCTCCCCTCCTGCCCAGAGTCCCAATGCACTGCTCCTCTCCTGCCCAGAGTCCCAATGCACTGCTCCTCTCCTGCCCAGAGTCCCAATGCACTGCTCCTCTCCTGCCCAGAGTCCCAATGCACTGCTCCTCTCCTGCCCAGAGTCCGAGTGTTGTGCTGCTCTGAACTCTATTGTTGCATGCTGTCTGTCTCACCAGCATCACAACAAATTATTTTGATTTAAACTAAATGGCTGGAATCAATGACACAGTTAGTCTCAGACAGACAGAAAGAGAGGGAGTCAGAATGAAAAAAATTAGGTAGAGAAGTTAGCTAAGAAAAATTGAGATTAACGCTCATAATTTTTAATTATTAACTAACTTCTTAATTGTGAATTACACTTTTCCTGTACTAAAGGGACATTGATGGTGTTCTCATGTCTGTGTTTTCTTTTACTTTTCCACACTGAGGGAATGAGCACGGCTTAGTTGGTAGCACTCTTGACTCTGAATTAGAAGGCTGTGAGTTCAAGCCCTCATATAGAATTTGAGTACATAATCTAGACTGACAGTGCAGTGCCGAGGGAGTGCTGCATTGTCAGAGATGCCAACACTTGGATGAGACATTTAATCCTCATCTGCCTGTTCCCATGGATGTCAATGAATCCTGTGACACTGAAGAAGAGCAGGGGAGGTCTCCCAGCGATCCAGTTAACATTCTTCCCTCAATCACTAAAAGAGGTCAACTGGTCATCCATCTCACTTGCTGTTTGTGGGGCCTATGCTATGATACAAATCAGCCATGATCTAATTGAATGGCAGAACGGGCTCGAAGGGCTGAATGGCCTCCTCCTGTTCCTAGGTTCCTTTGTGCAAATTGGCCACCACATTTGCCTAAGTGACAGCAGTGACTACACTTCCATAGCAATTCTTTTGTTACAAAATGCTTTGGGATGTCCTGAAGATATGAAAGATTCTACATGAAAGCAAATTGCTTCCTTGTCTGATTTCAAACTCAATAAAGAAAAAAAAAGCACCATGATGAAGTTTTCCAAATTAATTCTTACTTCTAAAAACAACGATTAACACGACTGAATGAATGCCTGGGCCAAAATTGTGCAAATTGGCAATACTAAAGGTCGGAGGGCAAAGTGAAGGGTCACTGGGTTAGTTCAAAGGTTATGCAGGGCTAAGGGGTGGGGAGAGGCAACGATATGGCAGCCGGTGAACAGCTATACCTCTGGTTTCTACAATTTCTATTTGCTTACTTCAGCTGAGTTGCCCTGATTTGGCTGCAGATACTGAAATATTTTACTGTAATTGTTATAAGTTGCAATGCTTAGTAATAAACAGTCAGAGACATACTTGGCCTGGGAGTGGTTTTCTTCATCATCTGGAATCCGTCGATTGCCATAATCTCCGTACATTGCTGTCACTGATCAGGATCCTGAAAAGTAAACGAATAAGCCTTAATATTTCTTGGGAGACAGGAGTTGCAAGAATAGCACAGGAGTCTGGGTACGAGAATGGGGTCGGATAAGGCAAGAAAGGATTGGGTATGGAGAAGAGGGGAGAGAGTTCAGGACAATAACAAATGCATCTATACATCAGACTGAGACTAAGTACTACTGCCTGTTGGTAAATATAGTATTGGGGTAAATATTGCAGGTAAATATGGGGTTTTGGGGGATGGTTTAATTAATCTTATATTGCACTTATATTAAAGAACTGCCTCAGAAAGCCCAGAACAACACAAAAATGTGTACTTTTCAAGTCACGGTTAGTTTCTGACCAACGTACCTTATGGAATGACTCGGTAATGTACAAACAGACCAGTGACCAAATGCACATCACTGGCGTGCACATCATAAAATCATGGAATTGCACAGCACAGAAAGAGGCCATTTGGCCCATCATGCACATACCGGCTCTTTGAAAGAGCTATCCAGTTAGTCCCACTCCCCTGGTGTTTTCCCACAGTCCTGTAAATGTTTCCTTTTCATCCAGCTAATTAGTCCTGGTACCCAACACCCCCCTTCCCGCAGCCCACTCCAAGCAGCACTGTTCATGCCATTAGTTTGGGGGCAGCACTCCTCATAGTTGCTGGAAGTGGTAGGACATTGAGATTAGGAGATTTTATTTTTTAAACACAGAGGGCTGTTCGGATAATAAATGCTCTACCGGAAACAGAGATGGATGTAGAATCCATAATAGCATTTAAAAGGGAAATGGATAATAACATGAAAAAAAACCAAAAATGTAAAAGGGAGTTTGGAGAGGGCAGGTGAATGAATATAAATGGATCGCTCTTTAAGAGCAAGGTGGGCCAGAAGGCTATAAAATTCCATGATTCTGCAGCTGATTGAGATTAGAGGCAAACAGAATCCCACCCCCACACACATTTATAAACACACACACACACACACACACACTCACTCACTCAAACCACTGCCTCTGTTTTCCGAGTGAAAGTTTATATATTTAATCACTGCAGAAAAACTGAGTAAGCTTTAATTGAGTTGCATGCAACGATTAATAATATTTTGTGTTTAGAATCCCATTGTATATCTCATCACGAGGCCCCATTGTAGAGGAGCTGTGTGTGTTCTATTGAGTGCTGCAAATGTACAATGACGTGCTCAGCTGTGGTATCTGTACTGCATCATGATGTTAAAGGGCAAGTCTCTTTGTGTTAATAAAGAAGGAACTTGCATTTTATATAGCAACTTTCGCAACCTCAGGATGTCCCAAAGTGCTTTACAGCCAATGAAATATTTTTGAAGTGTAGTCATTGTTGTAATGTAGGAAACACGGCAGCCAATTTGTGCACAGCAAGATCCCACAAACAGCAATGTGATAATGACCAGTTAATTTTTTTTTAGTGATTTTGGTTCAGGGATAAATATTGGCCAGGACATCAGGGAGAACCCCCCTGCTGTTCTTCAAAGTAGTGCTGTGGGATCTTTTATGTCCACCTGAGAGGGCAGACGGGGCCTCGTTTAAACGTCTCATCCGAAAGACGGCATCTCTGACAGTGCAGCACTCCCTCAATACTGCACTGGGATTGTCAGCCTCGACCTTATGCTCAAGTCTCTGGAGTGGGACCTGAACCCACGACCTTCTGACTCAGAGGCGAGAGTGCTGCTGAGCCAATGCTAACACATAAGGCAGGCTCAGTATCCTGGAAAACCCAGAACATTTGCAGCTGCACTGCCAGATTGAAAATCATTGTGAATCCATTGGTGCAACTATCATGCTGGCTGCAGAATAAACCTTACCTATACATTCCACATTTCTATCTCTGTGTTGATGCATTTTTAACCTGCTCTATGGAGAAACATGACAAAATATTTTGGGTTGCGTATTACCACGCCAACACTGTACCTTAAAATAAACGTTTATAGATTAGTGAACCTTTCCCACTTCCCTCCAGTAATTCAATTTGAACTAGGCTCCCTGATGATTTACTCAGTAAATGGACCATCTGTTGTGGTACTGATTCAGGACGCTGCCAAGTTCAATCCCTGGCCAAGTTAGTTGGTCTCAAGTGGGCCAACAGTGAAGATGCAACAATCTGTCTAAAGTGTTGATAAACTAGGGTGGTTTCATTCATATTAGCAAATCTCCATTGCTCTTGTGATCTGCGGACAGGTTAAAAGTGGGCCGTTTGCTATAGTGCGACAGGAGGTGAGCGTGGCCCTTTCAGGAAGTGCATACTATACGCATCGTTCACCTGACGAAGGAGGTAGCCTCCGAAAGCTTGTGAATTTAAAATAAAATTGCTGGACTATAACTTGGTGTTGTAAAATTGTTTACTATACGCAAGACAGTTTAATATATAACTAGTCGAGCTGCTGTGTCGGTACACATGGGAATCAAGAACAAGCGTAGACGTCAGGTGACATGGCATTAGAGGGCAGGGTGTCCAGATGTAATTTAGATCCCGTGTTAAAGTCATACATTCTATCCTTGTTTTTATATTTCCATTTATAAATTCCTACATCTGCATTTATAATGTAAACTGTCTATGGAAACTCGTCCCACTGTAATTATGCCCGCCCACCAGTTGCAACACGTCTACTGGCAGGAGGGTGTAATTACAGTGTGTCAAACTTACACATGCAGTTTCCATTATAAATGTGGATATAGGAATATGTACAGTAATCGAAAAAGTTGACAGGAAGGTGGACGCAGACGTAATATTTTTAACATATTGTATAGATAGTGAAAACCATGCAGTTTCATCATCAGCTTGTTTTTTGATTGGCTAATTGAACATACCAGGGATAAGGGATCTCAGTAATTTGGAGAGACTGGAGAAGCTGGGGTTGTTCTCCTTAGAGCAGAGATGGTTAAGGGGAGATTTAATAGAGGCGTTCAAAATTATGAGGGGTTTTTATAGAGTAAGTAAGGAGAAATATTTTCCACTGGCAGGAGGGTTAGTAACCAGAGGACACAGATTTAAGATAATTGGCAAAAGAATCAGAGGGGAGATGAGGAGAAATTTATTTTACGCAGCGAGTTGTTCTGATCTGGAATGCGCTGCCTGAAAGGGCGGTGGAAGCAGATTCAGTAGTAACTTTCAAAAGGGAATTGGATGTATAATTGAAAAGGAAAAATTTGCAATGTTATGAGGAAAGAGCAGGGGAGTGGGACTAATTGGATAGCTTTTTCAAAGAGCCAGCACAGACACGATGGGCAGAGTGGCCTCCATCTGCGCTGTATGATTCTACGAAGAGTTTGACAGCAGTCCCATTTCTCTACCCATTTCATCGTGTGCTTTTAGTGGTTGTTCACCCTCATCTCCCGAAGATGCTGACTCATTCTGTGGTGTGGTTATTACTGGCAGCCTTCTAGTATCTTGTCCAAGTAGCCAAGCCTCATATGTGACCCTACACACAGTGTGTGTGTGGTCAGCCTATTTACATGGCAGCTTGCCCAGTAGCTGCACTCATGAACTTTCTAGCACTAGGTACTGGGTAGTGATCAGGAGTGAGACCCTTTGCTTGGCACTAAGATCTTCCATAATACAATCTAATCATCATTTTTGTGATCTTCCTCGCGATCCTTCTATGTAAGAGTAAAATTTTGCCGATGAAGAAAGTCATATACCATGGGAAGTATTCCATGATATCTCAGATCTTTCTGGCACTGATCTTCTATACTCTAGTCTTTCTACTTTGTACATGAGTTAGATCCCTGTACCGGCATTAAAGATAATCATAGAATCATTGAATTATGGAAAGGTTACAGCACGGAAGGAGGCCATTCGGCCCATCGAGTCCACGCCAGCTCTATGCAAGAGCAATCCAGCTAATCCCACTCCCCCGCCCTATCCCTGTAGCCCAGCAATTTTTTTACTTTCAAGTACTTATCCAGTTCCCTCTTGAAGGCCCATAACTCTAAAGGAGGCGTGTTACGAATTCCAGCTGTGCTCGATGTGATTTTCGTGCTCAGCACCAAGGTCCACTCCCATAAATGAGCCCTCACTCCCTAATCAACTGCAGTGTGATCTCATCTGCACACTATCTCACGATCCAGAATTGCTAAGATCAAAGCGAAATCCTTGTTACTGTCAATCGTTCACTGTCCTAATCGTTATATAATGGAAGAGTAATCACTTTATCAGCTGTGTGGCTTAGCCAATAAGCTATGAATCAGGTTTACTTCAGACCTCCAAGCCCTGATTTTAACCCTGCCCGCACGACGGGAACGGCATGTGCGAGGGATTAAAATGGCGGCCAAACGCTACCAGCTGATTACATGCTCCCCTCCCCTCCCTCCCTCCCTCCCCCCATCGCCATTTTAACTCTCAGGCCTTTTGGAAGCGTCAAGCTCGCACGCCGCTGGCAGTCGGGGCTCTTGTAAATATTTAAATGTTGGGGGTCCGATGACGTAATTTGAACCTCAACGCCAATTTAACACTGAGACGCACAGCCGCGGTGCCCTGGAACAGTCAGTCCTGTTAGGTTGGTGGGTTGGGCGTGGTGGTGGGTTAGGATCTGACAGTAGAGTTTTGGATGGGCTGAAGTTTACAAGGGTGGCTGGCCAGGAGATCATTGGAAGTGTAGAGGCTGGAGGTGACAAAGGCGTGGATGAGTGTTTCAGTGGCAGATGGGCTGAGGTACGGCCAGAGGCAGATAATGTCACAGAGGTGGTGGAGAGGAAGAGCTGGGTGTCATCAGTTTACATGTAGAAGCTGACGTCACGTCTGAGGATATGGCGGGTTGCCAAGAAGCAGCTTATATTCCCATACTGTCAGTGCTAGGGGTGTGAGTCCGGTTATACACACAGTCAGTACTGGGACGTCAGCCTGGTTATACACACAGTCAGTGCTAGGACAGTCAGTCCTGTTATACACACAGTCAGTACTGGGACAGTCTGTCCTGTTATACACACAGTCAGTGCTAGGACAGTCAGTCCTGTTATACACACAGTCAGTACTGGGTCAGTCAGTCCTGTTATACACACAGTCAGTGCTAGGACAGTCAGTCCTGTTATACACACAGTCAGTACTGGGACACTCAGTCCTGTTATACACACAGTCAGTACTGGGACACTCAGTCCGGTTATACACACAGTCAGTACTGGGACAGTCAGTCCTGTTATACACACAGTCAGTACTGGGACAGTCAGTCCGGTTATACACACAGTCAGTACTGGGACAGTCAGTCCTGTTATACACACAGTCAGTACTGGGACAGTCAGTCCTGTTATACACACAGTCAGTACTGGGACACTCAGTCCTGTTATACACACAGTCACTGTTAAAACACTCAGTCCTGTTATACACAGAGTCAGTAGAATCATAGAATCACAGAAAATTTACAGCACAGAAGGAGGCCATTCGGCCCATCGTGTCCGTGCCGGCTGAAAATGAGCCACCCGGCCTAATCCCACTTTCCAGCACTTGGTCCATAGCCCTGTAGGTCACAGCACTTCAGGTGCACATCCAAGTACTTTTCAAATGAGTTGAGGGTTTCCACCTCTTCCACCCTTTCAGGCAGTGAGTTCCAGATCCCCACCACCCTCTGGGGGAAATTTTTTTCCTCAGCTCCCCTCTAATCCTTCTACCAATCACTTTAAATCTATGCCCCCTGGTTATTGACCTCTCTGCTAAGGGAAATAGGTCCTTCCCATCCACTCTATCTAGGCCCCTCATAATTTTGTGATAGTCAGTCCTTTTATACACACAGTCAGGGCTAAAACACTCAGTCCTGTTATACACACAGTCAGTGCTGGGACACTCAGTCCTGTTATACACACAGTCAGTGCTGGGACACTCAGTCCTGTTATACACACAGTCAGTGCTGGGACACTCAGTCCTGTTATACACACAGTCAGTGCTAGGACAGTCAGTCCTGTTATACACACAGTCAGTGCTGGGACACTCAGTCCTGTTATACACACAGTCCGTACTGGGACACTCAGTCCTGCTATACACACAGTCAGTGCTGGGACACTCAGTCCTTTTATACACACAGTCAGTGCTGGGACACTCAGTCCTGTTATACACGCAGTCACTACTGGGACACTCAGTCCTGTTATACACACAGTCAGTGCTGGGACACTCAGTCCTGTTATACACACAGTCAGTGCTGGGACACTCAGTCCTGTCATATACACAGTCAGTGCTGGGACACTCAGTCCTGTTATACACGCAGTCACTACTGGGACACTCAGTCCTGTTATACACACAGTCAGTGCTGGGACACTCAGTCCTGTTATACACACAGTCAGTGCTGGGACACTCAGTCCTGTTATACACACAGTCAGTGCTGGGACACTCAGTCCTGTTATACACGCAGTCACTACTGGGACACTCAGTCCTGTTATACACACAGTCAGTGCTGGGACACTCAGTCCTGTCATATACACAGTCAGTGCTGGGACATTCAGTCCTGTTATACACACAGTCAGTGCTGGGACATTCAGTCCTGTCATATACACAGTCAGTGCTGGGACACTCAGTCCTGTTATACACGCAGTAAGTACTGGGACACTCAGTCCTGTCATATACACAGTCAGTACTGGGACATTCAGTCCTGTTATACACACAGTCAGTACTGGGACACTCAGTCCTGTCATATACACAGTCAGTACTGGGACATTCAGTCCTGTTATACACACAGTCAGTGCTGGGACACTCAGTCCTGTTATACACACAGTCAGTGCTGGGACACTCAGTCCTGTTATACACACAGTAAGTACTGGGACACTCAGTCCTGTTATACACACAGTCAGTACTGGGACGCTCAGTCCTGTTATACACGCAGTCACTACTGGGACACTCAGTCCTGTCATATACACAGTCAGTGCTGGGACATTCAGTCCTGTCATATACACAGTCAGTGCTGGGACATTCAGTCCTGTCATATACACAGTCAGTGCTGGGACACTCAGTCCTGTTATACACGCAGTAAGTACTGGGACACTCAGTCCTGTCATATACACAGTCAGTACTGGGACATTCAGTCCTGTTATACACACAGTCAGTGCTGGGACACTCAGTCCTGTTATACACACAGTCAGTGCTGGGACACTCAGTCCTGTTATACACACAGTAAGTACTGGGACACTCAGTCCTGTTATACACACAGTCAGTACTGGGACACTCAGTCCTGTTATACACACAGTCACTACTGGGACACTCAGTCCTGTTATACACACAGTCAGTGCTGGGACACTCAGTCCTGTTATACACACAGTCAGTGCTGGGACACTCAGTCCTGTCATATACACAGTCAGTGCTGGGACATTCAGTCCTGTCATATACACAGTCAGTGCTGGGACATTCAGTCCTGTCATATACACAGTCAGTGCTGGGACACTCAGTCCTGTCATATACACAGTCAGTGCTGGGACACTCAGTCCTGTTATACACGCAGTAAGTACTGGGACACTCAGTCCTGTTATACACACAGTCAGTACTGGGACACTCAGTCCTGTCATATACACAGTCAGTACTGGGACACTCAGTCCTGTCATATACACAGTCAGTACTGGGACATTCAGTCCTGTTATACACACAGTCAGTGCTGGGACACTCAGTCCTGTTATACACACAGTCAGTGCTGGGACACTCAGTCCTGTTATACACACAGTCAGTGCTGGGACACTCAGTCCTGTCATACACACAGTCAGTACTGGGACACTCAGTCCTGTTATACACACAGTCAGTGTTAAAACACTCAGTCCTGTTATGCACACAGTCAGTACAGGGACACTCAGTCCGGTTATACACACAGTCACTGTTAAAACACTCAGTCCTGTTATGCACACAGTCAGTACAGGGACACTCAGTCCGGTTATACACACAGTCAGTGTTAAAACACTCAGTCCTGTTATGCACACAGTCAGTAGTGGGACACTCAATCCTGTTATACACACAGTCAGTACTGGGACACTCAGTCCTGTTATACACACAGTCAGTACTGGGACACTCAGTCCTGTTATACACACAGTCACTGTTAAAACACTCAGTCCTGTTATGCACACAGTCAGTACAGGCACACTCAGTCGTGTTATACACACAGTCACTGTTAAAACACTCAGTCCTGTTATGCACACAGTCAGTACAGGCACACTCAGTCGTGTTATACACACAGTCACTGTTAAAACACTCAGTCCTGTTATACACACAGTCACTGTTAAAACACTCAGTCCTGTTATACACACAGTCAGTACTGGGACACTCAGTCCTGTTATGCACACAGTCAGTGCTGGGACACTCAGTCCTGTTATACACACAGTCAGTACTGGAACACTCAGTCCTGTTCAGTGCAGCCTGCTAATTCAGCATCATAGTTCTATTTACATCAGCACTATTATTTAATTTGACATGGTTGACTTGTTGCAAACACCATTATTACAGAATAGCTGACCAAGGGCCTTTTTTGACATACTGACAGCTGAGGAACAAACACTGAAAAATGAGAGAGAAAGTAATTAATGAGCTAAATAATATTCGTGATGGGTACATGAATACACATAATTAGGATAACACGAGCTTCCATCAGATTAATTAAATATTTGTCAGTTTTGTATCATTCATTGCTGGCCCGTTAATCTAGGAACACAGAGGGAGAAGCAGCAGTTGTTGGCTCCGATAGCAGACAGGCAGGAGTCCGAATTTATTCATCTGGGTCTGAGACAGTCGACCATGAAAGGACCCTCCTCCCCCCTACAACCCAAAGCGAAAAGAAACATAAAACAGATGCCAAAAACAAAAATTGATGTGTGCGACCTCCAGCGCTGATGGCTGCTGTTACTCTTCACTTGTTGTCCCACCCTGCCTCTTGGGACGCCCCCACAACCCCCAACTCACTTCTTGTGCATCTGTGTGGCACACGATCAGTTTTATGGTGGCATTCGCTGGGATTTATTGAACTACAACACAGATGGAAGTGCTTTTTCCCACAAAGTGCAATGTTTGCGCTGACAGATTGTTTTCTGTGCCACTTTGCAATATGGGTTTGGAATTCTCTACCCCCGAGGGCTGTGGATACTGAGTCGTTGAGTATGTTCAAGGCTGAGATCGATAGATTTTTGGACTCTAAGGGAATCAAGGGATACGGGGATAGGGCGGGAAAGTGGAGTTGAGGTAGAAGATCAGCCATGATCTTACTGAATGGCGGAGCAGGCTCGAGGGGCCGTATGGCCTACTCCTGCTCCCATTTCTTATGTTCTTATGGGAAAAATAAGCGAGACCAAAAAAAAAAGCAATCTATCCATTTATTGGACTGACCTAGTGCGTTGACAAATGTCCTGGTTCCACCCACCCCACCCCATGCCTGCAAGTCCTGCCCCGCTCTCAGGTGAAGCTCTATGTTGTTTATCTCAAGGCTGCTATAACACAGTCACTGAGGATCCTATCGTTTAGCCTAAGGCAGAGACTGCTGGAATAAAGCACGAAACTGCTACCTTATCTTCAGGTGGTCATTTTACAGCTCGGGCCTTCTCCCAACACTTTGAATTTGCATTCGCGGTAGAAAATAGTTTCCATAAGAAGGCAAAGTTTCCTATGAACCAAAAACCTGCAGCTCTATATGTGCCATAAATGGGAAAGCATGTTTGGGACTAATAAATACCCCTTAACTGCCCCTAAAGTCATGTGATATGCCTACCACATTCTCCTACCTACTCAGAAAGATGATAAATGTCACACTGTCAGATCATTTTGTTCAGGTTAAAACTAATAGTCGAATTTATTTACAGGGAAAATAATTACAGAGAAACGATAAGTTACTGATTGGTCCAAATACTAGAAAACAATAAAAAATAGAACCAATCCTCAAGGGGATAACATATCTTCATGGAATTTATTTCATATACAGTCCAATAATCTGTAAGATGTGGATGAAACCAACTTTCATAGATTACCCAAGGTGATGGCACATGTGAGCAATGGAAGACCTGGGTCTACCTGAGTGCTGAACACTTCACAAGTGAGCTGAACTAAAATTGAACTGCTGGGACAGTCTCTATACAAAATGAAGCCTTTCATGTCCCAGGTGCTAATATTGAAGCATCAACTATCTTCCTCCCACCCCAAGTTGGGTCAACATTAAAGATAATAGCCTCGAAATTTTACAGGGGTTCTGCCATTCTCACGCCAAGTCTCTGCCGTTTAAATGGGAGACCGAGAGAAACCCCAACAGGGGTTTCAGGGCGAACGGTTTTTCCTGATCCCACCCACTCCCCCCCACCCCGCCACAATCCGAGGACTTGCACACATCAGCATTTCAGCAAGAGACCGCCCAGCCACCAGGCAAACTTTAATCTAGGTACAGGCCGTGACACCGACTAAGAAGGTCAGCCAGGGACTCCTTAGAAGTGTGCATGGATCTGCTCAGTTTCACATATTGGCCCACATGGAGGCAAAAGGGGCTTGGATCTTCTGCTAGTGCGGAGAGGGGGAGTAGGGTTGCCAACCCTCTAGGGTTGCCCTGAAGTCTCCGGGAATTGAAGATTAATCTCCTGGGCACTGCTACGAGCAAAACCCAGGGAGAAAAATCATTGGGGCGTTAAAAAGCATTGTCCATTTTTGTCATTTTCTTTGAACGCTTTTGTTTATTAATTATAAACATAGTGGCGATTTTTTTTTTTAAAAGGCTGTTTTACAGGGTTGGACAGTTGGAGGTGGAAGATCGTGTGATGAAACGTCCAGGAATACGTCCAACCAGAGTTGGCAACCTTAGGAACTGGGGTGAGATGGGGTGGGGGGAAAGGGAGTGTTGTGGGGGGGGGGGTGGTAGAGTGAGGGTGGGGGGGTGAGGGGTGGCGGGATTTCCGACTGCTGCCGGCGTGTGTCCCTGACCTCAGCCACGTCTCTGGAGTCAGGATCGTTTAACTAATTCAAGTAGGCTCAAGCACTCTGTTTGAGTTACACCCTGGAGCCAGGTCAATCAGGCAGAAATCCAGGCCTGGGACTCCTTTAAACACACAGATTTTTTTAAGGCAATTTTTAAATCCTATCTAACGTCATTAAAAGAAAAGCAGAATTTTTTTTTCTTATTTGTCACAGGAAGAAAGTGTTTCCTCTGTCACAGCTATCTGTCAAGAAAGATCATTTCTGATATTCACTGACGTCAGCTGTGTATTTTTAACCTTAAGCACTTTATACTGCACCGAGTTTCGAACTTTAACCAGCAACCTGCCCAGTTTCCGTATCTCAGTGCAGTTAATGATTGACTTTAATTTTGAAGTTAATGTCCTGCTTGGTCAGACTGAGTAACAATCCACTTGTTCAAAAAGAGCTCCAGTTTGAGGCCCTTTTGTGTTTACATTGGATCATATCGAGCTTGGAAAATGAATCAGTGTCGTGTATTGAATTAATTCTCACTACTGAGTAAGCTATTAAAACACTGTCAAGAAAATATTACCCTGCACACAGGAGCAGCTAAGACTCCCTCAGTAGTATATAGACGGGTATGAATAAATCTCCACCAGGACACTGACTGAGACACCAGAGATGGACCCCCAGGGACCCTTGTACAGATTTCAATGCACTCCCAGTCCTCAAGCCTGAATAATGATCCAATGTCCAGTGTGCAGGTCTCAATGAACTCCCAGCGACCTGTATGTGGATCTGAATTAACCCCTAATGCCTGGTATATACAGATCTGAATTAAATGCTCTGAAGATAGATTTTCTGTTCGTCCAGGTCTCAACAGCAGTCAAGTAAACTTTCAATTGCAGTTGTATCAGTTCTTGATGTTATATGTTCTTTCAGGTGCAAATGGAGCCCTGCCTATCACAACCTCATTAGGTTTCTATTGCATTGATAACACACCTTTCACTCCCTCCATCACCGCCATATCATAGATTTTTTTCTGATCTTTCTTTTTCCTTCTTTCTTTCATTCTTTCTTTGGAATCCCTAACAGATGAAGTCACTGTGCACACCCAGTAAATAAAATGAGATCTTTATCTGTCCTTAGCATCTGTACATTACACTGTAATGAAGAGACAATGCTAGATACTGGATGAGATCATCCCTTAACCCGTTGCCCTTGCCTCTCCGAGGCCTGGGTTACGATCCAGACCCAGATCCTTCTCCTGGCTGCAATGGGCATAAGTGAGTGAGTGAATGGGTGAGCCTCTGCCCAGTTCCTAAGGAGAACAAGATCGTACCACAAAACTGGTCACAAGTTGGCAATCAGACTTAGCCTTCAAGGAGGGGCTGTGGGAAATGGAGATGTCACACTGCTGCAGTAAAGGATCGCTCTTCTGAAACTGGGGTTCAGGCAACTATTGGGAAAGTGCCTTTACAATTCATTCAATTCATGCCATAGTTGATCTAGGAGGTGAAAAAGTTCCATTCCACAACATTGAATATTTTAAGCCGCTTCCTTCAATAAAAATAAAACAGCAGTAAATGCTACATTTTTAAAATTCATTCTGGGGGTGTGGGCGTCGCTGGCAAGGCCAGCATTTATTTCCCATCCCCAGTTGCTCTTGAGAAGGTGGTGGAGAGCCTATTTAAACGGTTTTGCTAAGAAAACGCCACTGTTTTAAGAGCTGATGCAGCACTTGTTTATTAAACATGAGACTGGCTTTTTGTTACTTCTCCCCATTCTCTCTCCTAAAACTACTGGTTGCTCCAGCGAGTGAAAACGTGGGATTTAGTTGCACGGAGGCCTCCCCCCAAACTCACGAACAGTGCCACCTTTCTCACCGTCTTTCTTCCCTGCTCACTCGCTCGCTCCATAACTTGCCAGCTTTTTTAACCTGACAGTCAGTCAGCGTTTCAACCCATGTGTCGGCTTTGCAAATCATCTTTTCCCACTTTTGGAAGCTGCCAGTGTCGGCCAGGCAGGTCCTTTGGATGACATGATTGCCAGAACCAGATTAGTTGGAGGGCGTGAATGGAATCAATCAGATAGCACTTCCTCTCGCTGTTTGTTACGCACGAGCTTGAGGCAGAAAAAGAAGTTTAAACTGAGCTGTTGGTTTCGAAGAATCGTTGGAGGCCATTTTGCCTTTGGGTGAAAGTGTAAAAACAGGCAATATCGGATCAGTGAAAACCAAAATCGGGAGAGATGTATAACGGGCGGCTGATCCACTTTTCAGCTTCCCTTAGCAACAACAACTTGCGTTTATATAGCGCCTTTAAGGTAGTAAGTCGTCGCAAGGCGCTTCACAGCAGCGTTACCAAACAAAAATTGACACCGAGCCACATAAGGAGATATTAGGACAGGTGACCGAAAGCTTGGTCAAAGAGATAGGTTCTAAGGAGTGCCTTAAAGGAGGAGAGAGAGAGGTAGAGAGGCACGGAGAGGTTTAGGGAGGGAATTACAGAGCTCAGGGCCTAGGCAGCTAAAGGCACGGCCGCCAATGGTGGAGCGATGAAAATTGGGGATGCGCAAGAGGCCAGAATTAGAGGAGCGCAGAGATCGCCTAGAGTTGTAGGGCTGGAGGAGGTTACAGAGATAGGGAGGGGGCGAGGCCACGGAGGGGTTTGAAAACCATCCTGCGTTGTCTCCAAGTGAGATTGCCAATTAGTCTTGATTTAGGAGTAGTTTTGTGCTTTCAGCTGATTCATACTGGGAACTGGATGCTCAAATTAATTTTGCAATGGGCTCTTACAGTTCATAGACGGAAGAAACTATAATTTACCACCCAACCCCTCTCCCCACCCACCTATCAGTTCACTGACTCACATTCCAGCACTTCTTTGTCTGACAACCATCATAACAGTTCCTTTCCTGAAAGAATTACAGCCGCAACTCAACAACAGCTTACATTCAACTTTGCAACTTTAATGTAGAAAAAACATCCCAAGGCACTTCACAGAGATATAGAAACGTAGAACATTTACGGCACAGAAGGAGGCCATTCGGCCCATCGTGTCTGTGAAGGGCATCGAAGAACAAGAAAGACTTGTTCAGACAATGACAGCACCAAGCGCGGGTCAGCATGCACACGAAATGGACGAAAGATGCCGGGCATTGAGAGACGATGGGTTTTGCAGATGCCGGGATAAATAGACTCAAAGATCTCATCTCCCTGCTTCTTTCGGATACTGAATGTCTTAATGTTCAAGAGATGTTCTCACTGCCTCAGGCCCATTATCTCCAGTCGCACTCTCCTTCCAATCTTGCACACCTCCCTTAGCTATGAAACCGTGCCTTTTTTTTTACACTGGGACTCAATTTGAAGAAAGCGGTGCTGTGTTAAGCTAGTGTCGTTAAGGAGATGTAGTGCAAGAAGAGACATAAAGGGCTAATGATAACTGTGAACGTTCTGACACCTGTGAGCTACAGTTAAAGCTTAAGGCAGCAGGTCGTTTCCAAATCTTTGGTAGAAATGGCAAGAAAACTTCACACAAATTTTGATCAATGTCACGACTTGGAAAAAAACAGGCATTTTACACAAGGCAAGAAAGTGCTTTACGGGTGTCTGTAATGGGTTGTTAGGTTAAAGAATGATCGGCTGCCCACTGTTCAAGCAGCAGTAGTGGCGGTGGAAAGACTGATGTAGATCAGGAGCGAGCCTTGTGCTCAGTAGTGGTGCCAGATCAAACAGCACCAAGCAACTCATGAAAGAAACAGAGGCTGAGCTAAAGACAGAGAGATTAGGAAGAACTGACCAAAAGCTTGGTCAAATTTTAAGAAGGGCCTTAAAGGAGGTGAGGAAGGTGGTAAGATTGAGGAGTCTAGGGAAGAAACTGTAGCATCTTCAGGACTTTAAGGGTGGTGGGAGGTTTTTAGACCCTGCACTGTGTCTGTGCATGGAGAAGGTGTGAGGGTGTGGTTTGCAACATGGTGCTGTTAAGAATGAACTTGAATTCATATGGCACGTTTCACGACAAATTAAAGCTCTTCACAGCCAATCAAGTATTTTTGATGTGTAGTCGCTATTGTAATATAAGGAAACACGGCAGCCAATTTGTGCACAGCAAGGTCCCACAAACAGCAATTGAATTAACGACCAGTTAATCAGTTTTTTTGGCTGAGGGATTAATGTTGGCTAGGACACGGGGAGAACTCCCCTGCTCTTCTCTGAATAGTGCCATGGGATCCACCTGAGAGGGCAGACAGTGCCACGGTTTAACATCTCATCCAAAAAGACGGCACCTCCAACAGTGCAGCACTCCCTCAGTGCATCAGCCACGATCATAGGCTCAAGTTTATGGAATGGGACTTGAACCCACAATATTCTGACTCAGTGTCCAGGGTGCCACCCACTGAGCCGCGGCTGACACCCAATGCGCTTCATAGTCAAATTGCCTGCCAAACACCCATTGTTGGCACTCATACATGAAGGACGGGCACACGGGCGAGGTCCTGGAGGGCTGTTGTCCTCCGTGGAGCTCTCCCCCAACAAGAATCACAGCCTTCAGGAGATGAAGGGGAGAAAACCGGGCAGGAAGAAATCAATAAATTAAATTCGGTCGTGTGTATCCTTGTATTGACAGTGGGGCAGATTGAGGACCAAGGATAGACAAATCCACTTGGAGTTCACGAGGCCCAGGCCTATCTCCTCACCAGTCTTTTGTATTGTTAATGTGTTGAATGCAGGTCTCAGTCAGACTCTGGATGGAGGGAGAGTTCAGGGGCTGATAGACTTTAGTTTGTTTGGAAATCTGAAAGTCTATTTGGAAACACTGTAAAATCCGCCCGTAGCAGACAAAGGGTTAATGTAACATTGTGGGGTTTGTCCCATGATAGTGCGAAACTTCACTTATCATTTCCACCAGGTATTGCATAGGTGACTTTTGCACCCAATGCGTTACCTGGATACAATCATTTGTCATCTCTAACACACCTTGACGAAAGCTATTTTCTTCCTGTGTTAAAACGTGATTGTATAGCTGCACTATCTCAACAGAGACGGCAGCATTGAAAACATAAAAATGATTCCCATGTCGTTATAAATATGTAAAAGGCAACAGTCCCCGGGCTACGTCAGGCCTAGGAGAAGAGGTTCAGTGAGGTCTGAGGCAAAGCCCCTGAAAATTTAGCATTTCAAGTTATTGATAGCGCAGCAGAGCGGATGACATAAAGAAAAGAAAGACTTGCATTTATATAGCGCTTTTCACGTCCCGAAACGCTTCACAGCCAATGAAGTACTTTTTGGAGTGTAGTCACTGTTGTAATGCAGGAAACGCGGCCGCCAATTTGCGCCCCTGAGGCTAACACCGCTCACCGTTATTTATGCACAACTCGCGCAGCAACTCCAGGCGAGGGCAGACGCACGGTTAAACGCGGAAATCCGGAGATGCACCGTTCCTCCGTTAGCGTCGCGAAAACAGCATCTCCCCGAGTCTGCCTCCCCGAGTTCCTGCACTGATGTTGTAGACGCGGACTAAACCCGCCACAGAAAGTTAGGGCTTGTCCATTCTAGTCTAAGCACCCCATTAACAGCTCGATAAGTCTTAATTACTGCCAAACAACCTCTCTGGTACTGAAAATTAATTATTACAAGTGTGGAGTCTCATTCCTTCAGCTTTTAATTGTTGTTGGAGTTTTTCTTAAAATGTAATACTTTTTAAGAACTTTTCTGTCCCTTTTTTCTCTCTCTCTTAATCCAATCTTTCCTTCCCTCTCTTTATTTCTCTTTCTGTACCTGATTTGACATTGAATTCACTATTCTAACTTACACTTCCTGGTTCAGACTCTGCGGCGTTCATTAATGATTCTTCATTCGGATTGGTTAAGGAGATACACAGCTGCTCGCCCTGTTCACAAAGGTCCCAGATGCCCTGTAGAGGGGGCCGTGGCGTTTCCATCTCCCACTTACAGGAAATTTCAGTGCAAAAACTCAAAGAAAGGGGCAAGTCTAACAAATGGCTGGCACCGTTCATTACATAAGAACATAAGACATAGGAGCAGGAGTAGGCCAATCGGCCCCTCGAGCCTGCTCCGCCATTCAGTAAGATCACGGCTGATCTGATCCTAACCTCAAATTTAAATTCATGTCCAATTTCCTGCCCGCTCCCCGTAACCCCTAATTCCCTTTACTTCTAGGAAACTGTCTATTTCTGTTTTAAATTTATTCAATGATGTAGCTTCCACAGCTTCCTGGGGCAGCAAATTCCACAGACCTACTACCCTCTGAGTGAAGAAGTTTCTCCTCATCTCAGTTTTGAAAGAGCAGCCCCTTATTCTAAGATTATGCCCCCTAGTTCTAGTTTCACCCATCCTTGGGAACATCCTTACCGCATCCACCCGATCAAGCCCCTTCACAATCTTATATGTTTCAATAAGATCGCCTCTCATTCTTCTGAACTCCAATGAGTAGAGTCCCAATCTACTCAACCTCTCCTCATATGTCCGCCCCCTCATCCCCGGGATTAACCGAGTGAACCTTCTTTGTACTGCCTCGAGAGCAAGTATGTCTTTTCTTAAGTATGGAGACCAAAACTGTATGCAGTATTCCAGGTGCGGTCTCACCAATACCTTATATAACTGTAGCAATACCTCCCTGTCCATTCTCCACTCACAGCAAAATCTGGCCCCCTCTGTTTTTTAGTGATGGATAAATTTCGGCCAGGACACCGGGGAGAACTCCCCTGCTCTTCTTCGAAATAGTGGCTGTGGGATCTTTTACGTCCACCTGAGAGGGCAGACGGGGCCTCGGTTTAACACCTCACCCGAAAGACGGCACCTCTGACAGTGCAGCACTCCCTCAGTTCATTTCCAGGCACTGGCGTTCTTCATCTTGGATGAATTGAAAGTAAGAGGAAAGAAATGAACAGAGAAAATAAAAGGGACGAGGGACTTTGGTTGCGTGGAGAGATTGGAGAAGCTGGGATTGTTCTCCTTAGAGCAGAGAAGATTAAGGGGAGATTTAATAGAGGCGTTCAAAATCATGAAAGGTTTTGATAGAGTAAATAAGAATAAACTGTTCCCACTGGCAGGAGAGTCAGTAACCAGACAATTTGTAAAAGAACCAGAGGGGAAATGAGCAGACGTTATTTTACACAGCGAGTTGTTCTGATCTGGAACGCACTGCCTGAAAGGGCGGTGGAAGCAGATTCAAGAGTAACTTTCAAAAGGGAATTGGATAAATACTTGAAAAGGAAAAATTTACAGGGCTACGGGGAAAGAGCAGGGTCAGGGGGTGGGCCGTGGTGGGACTAACTGGATAGCTCTTACAAAGAGCCGGCACAGGCACGATGGGCCGAACGGCCTCCTTCTGTGCTGTACCATTCTATGAATAACGTGAGAGAGATGATATGTGTGCAGAAAGCTTCTCATCTTTCCTCACTCTGGCTGGGAGGGTGTTGCACGTTTCATTCTATCGGAGGGGGTTGACTCTGAATGAGGTGTGGGTCTTGTCCAAGGGTAACCCTGAACATCACTGTTACCGGAAGCTGGTTAGCAGTTCCCATTCCACCCTGATTATTTTCCGGTCTTTCACTGTCGCTCTCTCACTCCCAGCCTGCCTTTACAATAGTGCAAAAAGATTCACGTCTGACACTTCAAACACGCCAAGATAAAGAAATGATTGAACGTGTGTGACTGCGGCTTTTTGCCTTTCAGTTTGCCCCCGCCCTCCCCCCGCCCCGCCCCTCTCCTGTCCTGAGACCACTGGCTCGTGCTCAGTTACAGCTCCATGGGTCTTTCTCCAGCTCGCCCAATGGAACTCCCTTCCTAACAGCACTGTGGGAGAACCTTCACCACACAGACTGCAGCGGTTCAAGAAGGCGGCTCACCACCACCTTCTCAAGGGCAATTAGGGATGGGCAATAAATACCAGCCTCGCCAGCGACGCCCACATCCCATTAAAGAATTTTTAAAAATGAGTCTAAACAATGAGTGTCAGCAGGACAGTCCACCCCTGGACCGTTTCACACTCCAGCTCAATTCTGCTTTCACAGATCCCATCAAAGAGCCAACGTCTTCTGGGGGAGGGGAGACAAAGGGGGAAATGGGGATGTTGGCGGCCCCTCTCACAATATTGCTCCCTTTTCACGGTGGCATGTCACGCACACACGCAAATATACATAAATGTGCACACACACACACACACATATACTCTTTTGCACGCCCACACACAAATACACATGCACACACACATGAGCGCACACACATGTATACTCATACACACGCACACACCTATACACACGCGCGCACACATACACACACGCGTGCACAGACATGTATACACATACACACGCGCACACACAATGCGCACGCGCACACATGTATACACACACACTGCACACCCACACATTTACACACACACGCATGTATACACACATCTATGTGCACACATACACGTATATATACATACACATCTGTGTACACATACACGTATGGACGCACACACATTTCAATGAGAGTCACTGGGTGATGATCAGGAGTGGATTCCTTCTCTATTCCTGACAGGACGAGACCAATTGTAGAACCCCAGGTAACTCAGCACATATTGGGAATCAAACCTGGAATCAACCGGCCTGCCTCGTGCCTTTATTCACCAGACATTACGTAAACCTGCAAAAGAGCATTTAAATACAATATAAAATCTTTAGTACCTGGTTGAGTCTTAATCCTGTTTTCTTGTTGAGAATTGGAGGTTCGTGTTACCGGTCAGAGAAGTCAGGAGTTATATCTTTTTAAACACTGCGACATTAAGTCAGAGCAAAGTCCAGCCTCTCCAAGTCTCCTCGCAGCTGTGATCCTAAGAGCCTGCCTGCACTTGTGAGTTATACAGTAATGGCCGGGGCCTGAGGGAGTTTCTGCAGTAGTGCCTTAACACTGGAGACAGGCCAAGGTCCACAAGTGATATTTCAACACCCTGTTTTCAAATATTTTCATTCTCGGGCGGCCCTGCCCCTCTCCGAGCTTCTCTGCCACGCCTAAATCCAGCAGGGAATATTCACAGGTCAATGACCACTCGACTGGGAACTTCCTATCAGGAGCCACTTGGAGTGTTTTATTTTTTTTTTTACATGGATTGTTCGCACCAGAGAACTTTTACTTGCATGGTTAATAGATTGTTGGTGAACTAAGAATGATCTGTAGCAGGGCATGTCTGTATGAAGCTGAGTGACAACTAACTCTTGGGGCTCGATTTGTGAAAATCGGAGATTCCTGGTGCGGGGCTGGAGCCCGGCTCCAACCCGCCCACTTGTGGGTTCCCCAGTGATGCGCTGACATGCGCGCGCAGCCCCCGCATGTGGGACTCCCGCCGGCAATTAAAGCCAGCGGGGTGCCACTTAAAGTATTTAAACACTGGGGGAAACACTCCCAGTTCAAATGGACGTGTTGCAGCTGTCAGCCTGTGGGGTGGGGAGACCCTCACTCATTGCAGGAGGCCACTCCGTCACTTTGGACAAAGTTTGGCCTCCACCACCCTCCTCCTAACAGTAACATTCACAAACTTGCACACTCACCCCGGTCTCCAGAAACATGTGCCTACCTTGTGGACCCCCTCAGATGTACATCTTGCGGATGGGGGCCGCCTAAGCTGCAGTCATGACCTCCTCGGAGGGCGAACACCATCACCAGCCTCGCCGGCCACCTCTGACACGTGGAGCTCCACAACACAGTGCTGTGACACATCCACCTGCACAGCAGGAGGGAGGGCAACTGAAGAGAGAGATGCGTCGCAGAGGGCACTACCCTCGCCACAGGGTCCACAGACCGAGGCTCAGCTTCCTGGACCTCTCTGAGCAGCAGCGCACACGGAGGCTCAGAGTCACTCGACATGTAGTCGTGGACATCTGCAGCCTCCTTCATGCCGAGCTGCTCCCGGCTGGCCCGAGCACCATCTTCTTACCTGTCGCTGTCAAAGTCACCACTGCCCTCAACAACTTCTCCTCCACATCCTTCCAGGGTGTCACCGGGGACATCGCCGACGTCTCTCAGTCGTCTACACAAAAGAGCCCTGCAAATACACCTACACCCACTCTGCAGTGACACAATGGGTGGCATCAAGTGTGCGTGTTCATGGTGAACCCCATGAAAGGGACCTATTCCACAAGCCAGTCAAGAATGGGCAAGATGTGGCAGTAGTGGTGATAATAATAAGATTTATTGTGCATGTGAAATAAATAAATATAAATAAAATACATGACAAATCGTCAGACACCCTTGTGCATCCCCTTTGTGCTCACAAAACCTTCGCCTTGCGTTTACGGGAACCCCTATATGGTGCTACCCCTGTGGCTTCAGCAGAGGTAGTGGCAGGTTTCTCTTGTCCATGCCCTGACCAATGAGACGTTTTGCGCGGACGACTTTGGGTTTGGGTGCCTGTGAGGGCCCCTCCAAAGACTGCTCCATCTGCACCTGTGCAGGGGCAGACTCGGCCACCTGGAGAGGGGGCAGCATTGCGGATACTGGTTGAGAGGGGGGCAACGGGTGAGACGTGGGAGCGCTTTGAGTGGCGTCCCCATTTCCATGTCCCCTTTTGCCATCATCCTTCTTATGGCCCAGGCCCACATCACTCCTTCCACCCTGCTGGACGGCAGTTTGGAGGACTTGTGTGAGGCCTTGTAAGGCCACCTGTAAAGTATCTGTCAGCCTGTTCAAGGCAGCAGAATGTTGCTCACCCTGAATCCGAACGGCTGTTGTCAGAGCCTGAATGGACTCATTGTTGAGCCGTGCTTGACGCTCGAGGGAGGCTAGACTTCCCTCCATCGCAGACATTCCCGCAACTACCCGCGACACTATCTCAGAGATGCCTTCACGTCCCTGCGACACTATCTCGGAGATACCCTCCTGTACCTGTGCCACCATTCCCCTCATGCAGGAGTTGGACTCCTCCATCCTCTGCGCGATTGTGGAGAGTGCGCGTGGCACCTGTTCCAGTACCTCGGCAATGTGCTGCTGCCCCTCGATCATTCTCCTTTTCACGGCTGGCCCCCAGGGTTCAGCATCTGGGTCCAGCTGAGCAGAGTCTGGAGAAGAGTGCTCCCACCGACGCGGACTCCCCACGGCTGCCCCTGCCACCAGGCTCTGCTCGTGCTCACGTGCGTGGTGACTCACCATGTGCAAGCCCAACTACGTGAGGACGGGGACCCACTGAGGTGTGTGTATCTGCGCTGGTGGATGGCTGGCTCAGATGTGACGATGAACCCTCAGAGGCCGGCAGATCCTCTGAGGAATCGCCCTCCATGGTCACGGCAGTCGCAGACGGCCCTGCAAAAGAACAGAAAGCAATATTAGGCATGTGGACAGATGTTGAGGTGCTGCAGATGCCAAGTGATGCTAAGATCATTCGCTATCATGAGTGCTGAGTGTTAGCTTTCTGTCACTGGCCGCTTGTGAAATCCCAGCCTCGGCATCCGCCACGGACAGGCACTCCAGCGTGAGGCTGATCTCCAACGCCTGCTGCTCTGCGTCTGTTAGTGCCACCTGGTGTGGCGGGCCCCCTCCGGTCTGTGCCCTCTCCCGGGCATTCTGGCATCTCTTCTCCTATCAAGGCAAAACACAGAGGCGTGATTGAGTGATGGTTGCATAGTGACCTGCTGCATGCATTGATGTGGGTGGGGTTGAGCGTGAGGGAGATGCATGGGAGGGTGTGTGAGACATAGCCATGAGATTGTATGAGGATTGGGTTGCGTGGTAGTGTTCGAATGGGGACAGGGGCGGTGAGTACGTGCAGGCAAGGTGAGGACGATGGTTGAGTGGATGTGAGGAGTGATGCGAGAGCTTTGTGGTGGCAGTGCAGAAGGAGTTGTGTGGTGGTGGAGGTGATGTGGAAGACGGAGTGTGGGAGAATGCGTAAGTGTACTCACTTTGCCTGACCTGGTTAGGTCATTAAATCTCTTCCTGCACTGGACCCAGGCTCGGGGCACATTGCCGCTGCTGGTGACCTCCATCGGCCACCTCCAGCCAGGCCTTCTTCGTGTTGGAGGGAGGGCACTTCCTCCCATCAGAAGGGAAAAAGGATTTCCCTCCTCCTCCTCACCCCATCCAGCAGCACCTGGAGTGAGGAGTCCGAAAATCTTGGGGCAGCCTTCCCTCTGGCCTGCTCCATGGTTCAGCATTGGTTGTTTGCTGCGGGAGGAGCATTGGTGGACTGCCCCTTTAAATAGAGCTCCTCCAGCTGACAGACCTTGCTGCGCATGCGCAGTCCGCCCGCCACGCAGCTTACCAGCGGGAAACCCGGAAGCAAAGGTAAGTGGCTCCAATTAGCCTGCGATTCCATGCAGAGCACACTGATTTCACCGGGTGGGTTACCCACGTGCCCAATCAACCCCCTGCTGCCCTGCTAATATCAAGCCCTTGATGTCAGCTTTTTAAAAAAAAAAATAATCCATGGGATGTGGGCATCGCTGACAAGACCAGCATTTATTGCCCATCCCTAATTGCCCTTGAGAAGGTGGTGGTGATGAGCCACCTTCTGTGAAGTAAGTGGCTTGTTAGGCCATTTAAGAATCAACCACATTGCTGTGGGTCTGGAGTCACATATAGGCCAGACCGGGTAAGGACGGCAGGTTTCCTTCCCTAAAGGGCATTAGTGAACCAGATGGGTTTTTACGACAATCTAATAGTTTCATGGTCACCATTACTGATATTAGCTTTTTAATTCTATTTATTTAATTAACTGACTTTAAATTTCCCAGCTACCATATTGGGATTTGAACTTATGTCTCTGCATTATTAGTCTAGAGTTTACTGGATTACTAGTCCAGTAACATAACCACTATGCTACCTGTAGACATACACACAGAGGGGAAAGGGAACAAGTCACTCACAGCTGGTAGTGCAGGGTCTGTACGTGTTTCACCAAACCATAGAATCTTACAGTGCAGAAGGCGTGTTTTGAAATGTCAGGCATGATTCTTTTTGCACTATTGTAAAGGCAGGCTGAGAGTGAGAGAGCGTCAGTGCAGAGGCTTTGGTGAAAGACTAGAAAATAATCAGGGTGAAATGATTCTGGATTCCAGCCTCTGGTAACAGGGTTACCCTTGGACAAGACCCACGCCTCATTCAGAGTTAACCCCCTCCGATAGAATGAAACGTGCAACAGATTCCCCCTTCCTCCCCCCCCCCCACCCCCCCAGCCAGAGTGAGGGAAGAAGGGAAGTCTTCTGTACACACCTCATCTCTCTCATGCTATTCATAGAATCAAATAGCACAGAAGGAGGCCATTTGGCCCATTGTGCATGTGCTGGCTCTTTGAAAGAGCTATCCAATTAATCCCCTGCTCTTTCCCTGTAGCCCTGCAAATTTTTCCTTCTCAAGTATTTATCCAGTTCCCTTTTGAAAGTTATTATTGAATCTGCTTCCACCGCCCTTTCAGGCAGCGCATTCCAGATCATAACAACTCGCTGCGTAAAAGAAATTTCTCCTCGTGTGTACAGGTTATGCTGCAAACTGGGAAATTTGCAAGCCCACCAGAGCAGAGCAGCTGATATTTGAGAATGGGCAGGCTCTTGTGACAATGTGAGACTGTGTTTATATAAAAGTCTGAGGCCAATGATGCATTTGCCCCCCTCCCTCCTCAACAAATTGCATTTGATCAGCTGTGGCTCAGTGGGTAGCACTCTCATGTCCTGAGTTAGAAGGTTGTGAGTTCAAGTCCCCCTCCAGATAATTAGAGCCCATAATCTGGGCTGCCACTCCAGTGCAATACTGAGGGAATGCTGCACTGTTGGAGGTGCTGCCTTTCGGATGAGATGTAAAACCAAGGCCTTGTCTGCTCTCTCAAGTGCAGGTAAAAGATCCCATGACACTGTTTTGAAGAAGTGCAGGTGAATTCTCCCCAGTGTCCTGGGGCCAATATTTATCCCTCCAAAAACAGATTATCTGATTATTACCTCATTGCTGTTTGTGGGACCTTGCTGTGTGCAACTCGGCTGCTGCATTTCCTACATTACAGCAGTGACTACACCTCAAAAGTGCATCATTGGCTGAAAAAGAGCTTTGGGATGGCATGAGGTCGTGAAATAAGTCTTTCTTTATGATATTTGTGACATGCTGCTGTGAAGGGCAGGTAATGTTCTCAGAGGCGTCACCAACATTGTTCCCCACTTTTTAGCCCCTCTCCTCCAGAAGGTGCTGACTCTTCTCAGGATCTGTTGCACCAGAGCAGTGATTCATTCCGCAACGTAAATGAGAGGGAACCGGCTTCCACAGCAGAGGAAGCTCCAGTGTATTAAAGAGCTACCTCCTCTAAAAGAAGAAAGAACTTGCATTTATGTAGCACCTTTCACAACCTCAGGACATCCCAAAGCAATTCACAACCAATGAAGTGTAGTCACTGTTGTAATGACCATCTCCAACAAGAGAGAGTCTAACCGCCTCCCCTTGACATTCAACGGCATTACCGAATCCCCCACAATCAACATCCTGGGGGTCACCATTGACCAGAAACTTAACTGGACCAGCCATATAAATACTGTGGCTACGAGAGCAGGTCAGAGGCTGGGTATTCTGCGGTGAGTGACTCACCTCCTGACTCCCCAAAGCCTTTCCACCATCTACAAGGCAAAAGTCAGGAGTGTGATGGAATACTCTCCACTTGCTTGGATGAGTGCAGCTCCAACAACACTCAAGAAGCTCGACACCATCCAAGATAAAGCAGCCCGCTTGATTTGGCACCCCATCCACCACCCTAAACATTCACTCCCTTCACCACCGGCGCACAGTGGCTGCAGTGTGTACCATCCACAGGATGCACTGCAGCAACTCGCCAAGGCTTCTTCGACAGCACCTCCCAAACCCGCGACCTCTACCACCTAGAAGGACAAGAGCAGCAGGCACATGGGAACAACACCACCTGCACGTTCCCCTCCAAGTCACACACCATCCTGACTTGGAAATATATCGCCGTTCCTTCATTGTCGCTGGGTCAAAATCCTGGAACTCCCTTCCTAACAGCACTGTGGGAGAACCTTCACCACACGGACTGCAGCGGTTCAAGAAGGCGGGCAATTAGGGATGGGCAATAAATGCTGGCCTCGCCAGCGACGCCCACATCCCGTGAACGAATAAAAAAAAATGTAGGAAATGCAGCAGCCAATTTGCACACAGCAAGGTCCCACAAACAGCAACCTGATAATGACCAGATCATCAGTTTTTTTTATTATTGTTGGGTGAGGGATAAATGTCGGCCAGGACACCCCTGCTCTTCATCAAATAGAGCCATGGGATCTTTTACATCCACCTGAGAGGGCAGACAAGGCCCTCAGTTTAATGTTTCACCTGAAAGGCGACACACTCCAACAGTGCAGCACTCCCTCAGTGCTGGCAGTGGGAGTGACGGCCTGGATTTTGTCTCTGGAACGTGTCTATGGATCCACAACCTTCTGACTTAGAGGTGAGAGTTCTACCCACTGAGCCACCAGTTCTACAATATAAAGTTGGGGGGCGATATATAGAAGGCAACATCACTGGGACTGCGAATCTTGCTGATTGGAATTTAATAATTGGTTGAACTCGCGGTGGGCCAATTATCACTGAAACCTTGAGATTCGATCATCGGTCCTGGAGATGTGCTCTTATGTACCAGCAGAGGGCAGCAGCGCTTCACATATTTTGATTTCTTCTGACCAGCCCAGAATCATCGTGACTTGTGTCAGATTGTCTCATTATTCACCTCTTCTGAAAACTCGAACAATAGTTTTGTTTTGGGACTCAATATTTGGGCTTTGGAGTCTATACTTTCGGATGAATTTCTGCTAAACTTATTAACTAATGTCGGACTTTTTTAATATTCGTTCATGGGATGTGGGCGTCGCTGGTGAGGCCAGCATTTATTGCCCATCCCTAATTGCCCCTTGAGAAGGTGGTGGTGAGCCGCCTTCTTGAACCGCTGCAGTCCGTGTGGTGACGGTTCTCCCACAGTGCTGTTAGGAAGGGAGTTCCAGGATTTTGACCCAGTGACGATGAAGGAACGGCGATATATTTCCAAGTCGGGATGGTGTGTGACTTGGAGGGGAACGTGCAGGTGGTGCTGTTCCCATGTGGCTGCTGCCCTTGTCTTTCTAGGTGGTAGAGGTCGCGGGTTCGGGAGGTGCTGTCGAAGAAGCCTTGGCGAGTTGCTGCAGTGCATCCTGCGGATGGTACACACTGTAGCCACGGTGTGCCAGTGGTGAAGGGAGTGAATGTTTAGGGTGCCAATCAAGCGGGCTGCTTTGTCCTGGATGGTGTCGGGCTTCTTGAGTGTCATCACTGATATCAGCATTTTCTTCTTCAAACAAACCTGATGTCCACAGATGTCTTTCAGCTCGAATCATCGGGCAGCAGTCAGGAAGAGGAACTCTCTCTGAGTTTCTCCCCTTCCCTGGCGCAAAATTACTGAGACCAATTGCTGACTTTTCTGCTGCTACCCCAGTTGAGGTAACTCAGCGCAGGCTGGGGGTCGAACCCAGAATACTGCGGGTCCTTCCTGACTCAGTACCGGCACTGAGCTGCATGGGGTGGGTGGGTACCGTTTGTTCATTTTGTCGCTAGCCTCCTCTCACAAGGTCCTGTCTCTGGACCCTCACATAAATAAATGGCTCCTCCAGGGGCCTCTCCCTCCACCACCAGCGCACCGTGGCTGCAGCGTGTACCATCTACAGGATGCAGTGCAGCAACTCCCCAAAGCTTCTTCGGCAGCACCTCCCAAAACCACCAAGAAGGACAAGAGCAACAGGTGCGTAGAGACACTATCACCTCCAAGGTCACAAGAATAGTCTGAATTTTGTTGCCGAAGCCAACAGTTGAAAAAAACGCCATCGACAGTATGAAGCTGCAGCACAACAAAGTCCTTAATGCGACATATGGCCAGTCAGCGCATCCTGACTCTTCCATAAAGTATCGCACTGCTGATAATGGAAGCCCTCAGGATCAGCCCAGCAAGTCAAGCTGGATAATGGCAGGCAGCCATTCTCTGTTGGCTTTATTTCACACAAGAATGAAGGGATATCTGTTCCACAGTCTAGCTGATGATATAGACCAGGCTTCTAACAAATGGAAGGAGCCAAGGAATTTTTTCCCTGTGATTTAATGTCATTTCATTAATTGCCTTCCCAACATAAACTTACATTTACTTTAGACTAAAATGTTTCTCTAACTGAAGAGAATAGGTCATTTGGGCCATTGAACATAATATCAAAACTTAGTGTTGCATTATTTTTGCTACATTTTGCCTACATTGCAACAATCAGTATGTTCCAAAAATAATCCATGTGCAACGCACTTTAAGACATTTCAATGACATGACACGGCAGTATATTATTGCAAGTTTTTTTTAACTTTAGCTTCCACTGCTTCTCGCCCAACAAAAATGAACAAGCTGGGCAGTGAAGCATATCAAATTCCTCTGTTGCTGGGGAGACTGCCTCGTGGAACTAGGTGCAGCTGGCAGTATAACTCGGGTCTGCGGGCTCCACTTCGCACCAGACAGATACCCATCCTTGTACAGCAGCACCCCTAGATTGGGACATGCACCAACTGGGTCAGGGATTTTTTTTTTAACCTGATTATTTTCGAGGTGTTAAAAGCAGGTTGTTTAAAGTGAGATTTCACAGAGGTGTGAACAGAAAGGAAAAATACTGCTGGAAATCTGAGACAGAAACAGAAAACGCAGGAAATACTCTGCGGGTCAGGTGGCATCTCTGGAGAAAACACAAGACAGTTAACATTTCAGGTACAAAACCTTCCGCAGAGCATGGAGATTTCTCTAACCTCCAACAACAAGTGCGAGGAGTTCGTGGACATCTTTGTCATTAAGATTGAGATATCCATTCGGCTGCATCTGCCACATCCCTTCCTTCCCCTGGCCCAACAAGCCAAACTACCCCCAAGGCCTGGCCCAGCCCCGAACTCACATCTTTCTCTAGTTTCTCTCCTAACTCCCCTCATGCCCTCTCCGAGTTCATCTTGTCGATGAGACCCACCTCCTGCTCCCTCGACCCTATTCCCACCAAACTGCTGACCACCCAACTTCCCTTCCTGGCCTCCATGCTAGTTAATATTGTAAACAGTCCCCTCTCCCCTAGTACTGTCCCCTTCCCCTTCAAATGTGGCGTCATCACCCCCCCCCCCTCAAAAAACCCAAGCTTGACCACTCTGTCCTTGCAAACTACCGCCCCATCTCCAACCTCCCTTTCCTCTCCAAAACCCTTGAACGTGTTGTCGCCTCCCAAATCCGTGGCCTTTCTACCGCAACTCCATGTTTGAATTTTTTTTTATTCGTTCATGGGATGTGGGCGTCGCTGGCGAGGCCTGCATTTATTGCCCATCCCTAATTGCCCTGGAGAAGGTGGTGGTGAGCCGCCTTCTTGAACCGCTGCAGTCCGTGTGGTGAAGGTTCTCCCACAGTGCTGTTAGGAAGGGATTTCCAGGATTTTGACCCAGCGACGATGAAGGAACGGCCGATATATTTCCAAGTCGGGATGGTGTGTGACTTGGAGGGGAACGTGCAGGTGGTGTTGTTCCCATGTGCCTGCTGCCCTTGTCCTTCTAGGTGGTAGAGGTCGCGGGTTTGGGAGGTGCTGTCGAAGAAGCCTTGGCGAGTTGCTGCAGTGCATCCTGTGGATGGTTCACACTGCAGCCACAGTGCGCCGGTGGTGAAGGGAGTGAATGTTTAGGGTGGTGGATGGGGTGCCAATCAAGCGGGCTGCTTTATCTTGAATGGTGTTGAGCTCCTTGAGTGTTGTTGGAGCTGCACTCATCCAGGCAAGTGGAGAATCTGCCCAGTCAGGTTTCCGTCCCTGCCACAGTACTGAAACGGCCCTAATCAAAGTCACAGATGATTTCCTACATGACTGTGACCGTGGTAAATTGTCCCTTCTCAACCTTCTCAACCTGTCTGCAGCCTTTGACACAGTTCACCACACCATCCTTCTCCAAAGCCTCTCCCCCATTGTGCAGCTGGGTGGGACTGCCCTCGTTTGGTTCCATTCTTATCCATCCAGTCATAGCCAGAGAATCTCCTGCAATGGCTTCTCTTCCCACTCCCGTACCGTTACCTCTGGAACCCCCCCAAAGATCTATCCTTAGCCCCCTCCTATTTCTTATCCACATGCTGCCCCTCAGCGACATCATCAGAAAACACAACGTCAGGTTCCACATGTACACTGGCGGCACCCAGCTCTACCTCTTGAACCTTCCGCTGCCCTTGTTTTGTCAAGCATCCTTGTTGGATGAGCAGAGATTTCCTCTGATTAAATATTGGGAAGATCGCAGCCATTGTTTTCAGCCCGTGCCACAAACTCCGTTCCCCGTCCACTGATTCCATCTCTCGCCCTGTCTCGGTGAACCAGACTGCTCACAACCTCGACGTCCTTGAGCTGAGCTTCTGACCCCATATCCTGCCCATCGCCAAGACTGCCTACTTCCACCTCTATATCATCGCCCACCTCTGCCCCTGCCTCAGCCCATCTGCTGCTGAAATCCTCATCCATGCTTTTGTTACCTGTAAACTTGACTATTCCAATGCTTCCCTGGCCGGCCTCCCGTCTTCCACCCTCCATAAACTTGAGCTCATCCAAAACTCTGCTGCCCGTATCCTAACTCGCACCAAGTCCCGTTCACCCATCACCCCTGTGCTCTCTGACCCACACAGGCAATCAGTCCACCAACGCCTCGAATTTAAAATTCTCATCCTTGTGTTCAAATCCCTCCCCATCTCTGTGATCTCCTCCAGCTCTACAACCCTCTGAGAGCTCTGCATTGCTCCAATTCTGGCCTCTCGCGCATCCCCGGTTTGCATCGCTCCACCATTGGCGGCCATGCCTTCAGCTGCCTGGGCCCTAAGCTCTGGAATTCCCTCCCTAAACCTCTCCGCCTCTCTCTCCTCATTTAAGATGCTCCTTAATACGTACCTCTTTGACCAAGCTTTTGGCCACCTGTACTAATATCTCCTTCTTTGGCTCGGTGTCAAATTTTTTGTCTGATTACGTTCCTGTGAAGCGCCTTGGGACATTTTGCCATGTTAAAGGCGCTATATAAATGCAAGTTGTTGTTGACCTGCTGAGTATTTCTGGCATTTGCAGTATTCTGTTTTTCTTTTCATCCAACGTGTCAAACTTGTCTGTGTAAAAATCATACCTGACTGCAGACCCCAGCCCTGGCCTTGACCCTAACCCTCACTTTAGTGTGCACCAAGAAACTTGAAGCTTGTTTAATTGAGAAAGTGGGAGCTTGGGAGAAACAGCAGAGGGAAAGTGCGCAGGAGTGACGATATCAATAAAATAAAGGCAGAGGTTGGAGGTTAAAGGTGAGATAAGGACCCTCTATGGATGACAGGCTTTCTCGATGTGACCATTAACGCACTGCATCGCTGGTTGCATTGTTCTGCCCAGCTCTCTATAACTAGAGGACACTTTACCATGCTGTCACCGCCCTTTTAAAGGAGCAGTGTCTTGTTGCAAGAAGCATTAAGCAAACTGTTTCAATCCATTTACAAACATATAACGTGATTATTGCAAAATGCAGTTTAGCAGATCAAGGCACTGCCATCGTAAAAAAAAACACACCTCTGTTTTGCTTGCTCAGCCCCTCCCCCAGAATAAAAGGCCATGTAACATTTTTTTACGTGAAGACTGCACCCCTTTACTTTCAATAATATTGTCATAAATCATTTATGTTTTTAATTCAGACACAAAATGCCACCAGGGCAGTGTATTTTTGCTTGTCTGGGTTCCTTTGTACAGGTGCTATCTATACTGGATATTTGTAAACAATTTTACAACACCAAGTTATAGTCCAACAAATTTATTTTAAATTCCACAAGCTTTCGGAGGCTTCCTCCTTCGTCAGGTGAACGGTGTGGAAATACTGGATATGACAAACGTTATGAGCGATGATACCAGAACTGAGAAGTTATACTTATCAGGAAAGGCTGAACAGGCTGGGGCTCTTTGAGATGGCTGAGGGGTGACCTAATAGAGGTCTCTAAAATTACGAAGGGGTTTGATAGCATAGACGAAGAGAGGATGTTCAGGGAATTCAGGAGAAACTTCTTTACCCAGAGAGTGGTTAGAATGTGGAACTCGCTACCACAAGGAGTAGTTGAGGTGAATAACAGAGATACATTTAAAGGGGAAGTGAGATAAACACATGAGGGAGAAAGGAATGATCGGTTATGCTGATAGTATTAGACAAAGTAGGGAGGGAAGAGGCTCATGTGGAGCATAAACACCGGCATGGACCAGTTGGGCTGAATGGCCTGTTTCTGTGCTGTAAATTCTATATGATTTTCATGTTTGGAATGAGACTCACTCATTTTTGCATTTAAATGTGACCTACCTCACCACGAAAAGTAAAAAAAAACAGCATTACGTGTTCAGCTTCTTAAAAAAATGGCAATTTGAAATTAAAACACAGCGTCGGAAAAGAGAAAAGGCAGGTTAACGTCTCACAGCTCTGCGGTCCTCATCTCTCACTCTTTCTAATTATACAAAATCCCACGCTGAACATCTCACCAAGGTTGGCGATCCTGCGGATGAGTCTGTGGTTCACATTCACACAGAGTGCGAGAGGGTTTGCTGCTCCTCAATTTCCGGCTCCTGATCTTTGGCCACCTGGCGAGGAGGACCTCCAAGGTGGCCATCCCCAGGTCCAGGTTGGAACTCGGCCCGTGGGGGGGGGGGGGGGGGGGGGGGAGAGGCCCCCGCTGTAGCTGCCTGCCTCTCTTCCGCGTGCCCCCCCCACCCCGGGTGGCCCTGGAGAGGGGGGCACGCGGTGTCCGCTGGTACGCTCGAGGCCTTCCACGACCGGTGGGCGCTGCAGGGACTGGTGTCGTCGACACGTGTGATGATATTATTATTTAATTTCATACGTTTCCTTTATTTTTTTAAAATAATTTGGGGTTTACGAGTTGTGCCTCTATAAAAAGGAGGCACATCTGATAGATTTTTGGGGTTGTTAATACTGGGGCAACCGAGCCCTGGAAGAAATATTGTCTGCGGTGCAGCTTCTGAGATTGTCCAGCAGAGGCCAGCTTTCTCTTAACCATCTCCCTGTCTGTCATTCACCCCCACCCCCCCCCGTTCACAAACCGGAAAAGGTTTTTTCTCTCTCTCCCCCCCCCCACCCCCCCATTCTGTTTTGTATGTTAATTGTGAATCTGGAGGAAATGGAGAGCGTGAAATGCCCTAGAGATGGTCAGTTTGCTGCATCTCATCGGGGATTTTAAAGGGGGAAGGAAGAGAGCAGGAGCTACATTGATTTCCTTACATTACATTGAGAGAGAGAGAGAGAGGCGCAGGGTAAGTAATTTTTGCTCTTTTATTCCGGGCGAACCACTGCAGCTATTACAGAAGAATAGAGCCGATGTGAGTTGCTTAGCCTGTGTTGCATTGAGGAGGGGGATGAGTGAAGATTGAGGAGGGGAGGGGAGGAGAGGAGAGGAGGGGAGGGAAAAGAAAAGAGAGTGAGGAAGGAGGGGGGGATTTTTTTTTCCCCTTCTGGGAATCACCTCGATACTGTAGCGAGATGTTGCGACTGAGCTGCAGGTGGATGGATAACTTGGGCTGAGACACATTGTTTCATTGTGCGGTGAGAGGGGGAGGCGATGGAGAATTTCTTTCTCTCTTGCCTGTCTCGGTGTGTGTGGCAGCGAGCTCAGCTCAGCTGGGTGGGTGGGACTGGGTGGTTGTGGGGACCCCGCATTAGGGGGTTAGGTGGGGATTTTTTGTTTCTCGCGTTTTGTTGGTGAGTGTGGAGGGGAAGAGAGTAGTCTTGAGAACATGATGGGGAAGGTCAGTGTGTGTGTGAGAGAGAGTGAGACAGAAAATGAACGGGCTGTCCTGCCAACGCGGAGATACTGCATCTTTTGCCAGTTTCTGTGTCCATTGCATTGCATCCCTTGGTGCTGGAATACAGTGGGAGGGGGGGGGCTTTTTATGGAGAAAATAGGTCAACGCCTGAAGATTAAGGCAACACCAAGGTTTAAAAGGCGAGAAGGTGGGAGATAATTGGCAAAAGAACCAGAGGGCAAATGAGAATTTTCTTTTTAACGAAGCGAGTTGTTCTGACCTGGAATGCATTGCCCCGGAGGGAAGCAGATTTAATGGTCACTTTCAAAAGGGACGTATACTTGAAACAGGGAAAAAAAAATTGCAGGGGCTATGGGGAAAGAGGGGGGGGGGAGAGACTGGGACTAATTGGATATCTCTTTCGAAGAGCCAGCACAGGCACGATGGGCCAAATGGCCTCCTTCTGTGGGATAAATCAAGAATCGTAGACTGGTGATGCCAAGCTGTGGTTTTTAAAAAGCTGAAGATTGTAGGAAAGCAGGAGAGGGGTAAGGAGCTGCTTTGAGATCCTAGGGAATACTGAATGGGAGCAGGAATGTCTTGATTTGAAAACAGTGGCAGGAAGGCATCTGATGTAACGACACCACCTGCCCACGGGGATGTGCATTTTTCACTAATATAGCACATAAATATCTGCTTTGTCTCAAAATAATATGCATTTAAATAGCACCGTTTGACAGTGTCAAAATGTTTCAAAGTACTTTGCAAGATGGAGGTAATTTTGACTTTGTGCGATTAGTGTGAAACAGGTGATAGTGAATCGGCCGCCTGTGAGACGTCTCTCACGATTTTTATTTCCATGGACTTCACTGGAAATAAAAAAGAACATTGGAATTAAAAACTGGGGGAGATGGAATTCAGGCGGCCGATTCGCACAAAGTCAAATTTACACCATGTGACCTTTTTGCAGTGCAGTGTCTGTTGTTAGGGGTGATGGGGGAGGCAGGGGGGGGGGGGAGAAGCAGATGGAGCCACCACTCTGTGGCCAGTAAGGTCCCACAGCCATGAGATGAACAACCAGTTAGTTTGGTTTTTAATTTGGCTGGTGCAGGTGGAGGGAGGAATGTGGTCAGGGCACAGGGCATGTGGTCAGGGCATGTGGTCAGGGCATGTGGTCAGGGCATGTGGTCAGGGCATGTGGTCAGGGCACCGGGCATGTGGTCAGGTCATGTGGTCAGGGCACAGGGCATGTGGTCAGGGCACCGGGCATGTGGTCAGGGCATGTGGTCAGGGCACCGGGCATGTGGTCAGGGCATGTGGTCAGGGCACCGGGCATGTGGTCAGGGCATGTGGTCAGGGCACCGGGCATGTGGTCAGGGCATGTGGTCAGGGCACCGGGCATGTGGTCAGGGCATGTGGTCAGGGCACCAGGCATGTGGTCAGGGCACCGGGCACATGCCCTGTGCCCTGACCACATGCCCTGACCACATGCCCGGTGCCCTGACCACATGCCCTGACCACATGCCCTGACCACATGCCCTGACCACATGCCCTGACCACATGCCCTGTGCCCTGACCACATTCCTCCCTCCACCTGCACCAGCCAAATTAAAAACCAAACTAACTGGTTGTTCATCTCATGGCTGTGGGACCTTACTGGCCACAGAGTGGTGGCTCCATCTGCTTCTCCCCCCCCCCCCCTGCCTCCCCCATCACCCCTAACAACAGACACTGCACTGCAAAAAGGTCACATGGTGTAAATTTGACTTTGTGCGATCGTGTAAAACGGGCACTCGCGAATCGGCCGCCTGAATTCCATCTCCCCCAGTTTTTAATTCCAATGTTTTTTTTTATTTCCAGTGAAGTCCATGGAAATAAAAATCGTGTGGTCATGTGGTCAGGGCACGGGGCAT